>NC_064819.1:118968792-120218792 GCF_024166365.1 Elephas maximus indicus | reverse complement strand
GCTCCTTTAGATATTAGCTTATGTATTTCTCACAACTATATTCTCATTTTGTTATTTCAAATAACTGAAGTCTTAGAAAAATGAGTTAGCCTTCACCATGACAAACAGTTAGGAAGAGATAGAGCATGAGTCAGAGTCAACTGGATGATAACTAACAACAGCAGCAGCACCTACGCCCTAAGTGTCCTATGGGGATTGTGATAGAAAGCATACAGTGGCTAACAGAGTGCTTGGCATGAAAATCAAACCAAAAACTTATTATGGATTTCAATATTAAGAAAGTAAGTAAATCAATAGCAGAAACAGAATAGGTCAAACTAGGTGGGATAAAACCTGTTGCCATCTAGTCGATTCCTACTCATAGTGACCTTATAGGGAAGAGTAGAGCTGCCCCATGGTGTTCCCAAGGAGCAGCTGGTGGATTCAAACCACCGACCTTTCGGTTAGCAGCCTGAGCTCTTAAGCACTGCACTACCAGGGCTTCTCAGGTGGGATAAAGGTAACATAAAAAATTTAGAGTCGGTAAGTTGGAACTTTACTTTCAAACCTAGAAAAGAAAGTATTCATTTTATTATTACTGAGTTAGCTTAATATATTGAATACCATATTAATAAGAAAAATACCTATGGGTGTCAGGAATGTTTAAAAGGTCCATTAATTCCAGAACGACTAACACTTATTATCCTATTCAAGGTGAGGTCAGTTTTTATTCTTCCTGGCATTGATCTGTCTCTACAACTGACTCTAAAAATCAATGGTAGTTCCTTGCTGGGCTCTACTTTGAAGGAACTGGAAGCAAGTCAGGCAGCTTTGGAGTTTGTTTTTGCTAAAGGATGGGCACAATAGAGGAGTCCTCGACATCTGCAGCATCACTGATGAATTATTTATCCCTGATTATTCTGAGCAGACAGACTTGTTTGCAGTAAAGTGTCACACGTAATACCCTTGGGCACTACGGTTCACAAAAGTTAGACATTGCAGTAGGAGAGTGACATAATCTTATTTTCATAATCACAATATTTCTGGAATACTTAGAAATATTAATTAATGTCTGTTTAATGTTAAAGTCGAAAAAATCTTTTTGTTTTTCATGAAGCTTTGGCTTCTAATAATGAGTTGTTCTTATATTTATATTTCATTGTATTTATCGACCTTTTAGTAGCTGAATCATATAAGATCTGTCAATGTTTAACAACGTTAATATATTTAGTGGTATTCTGCAAGGTAAATCTTCAGTATGAATATTGCATTACTAAATTTAATTTCTATTGATTTAACTGTGTTTTCAGCAATATGTTGAAAATACCAATACAACCTCAACTTATTTTTCAATTGGTCTGAACACACATGAATCACGACTAAGACACATGGTAAAAAGGAAGTTCTATTTTTTCTTTAATTATGAAAATACTAATTTAGCCTTTGTGTGCTGAAATTTGCTTTGTGGTTCATTCTAAAGGAGATGACATTCAAGAACTATATTTTTATTTAGCTAAATTTCATAAATCACTGTTGATAAATTTGGTCCTCACACATTTCTTCGTAATGGATTAAAAGTAGTTGTTATTGAAGCCATGTGTATTATTCGCTAAAAAATACCACTTAATATTTCACCCATACCAGACCTCCATACTCTTAAATATCTCTACCACTGCCACTGACTATGGAGAGTGAACATAGCCATTTGGCCATGGCTTTGCTATCTTGACACTGTTTATAAAACTTTATTAGCAGCTTGTCAGTGAACTCATGAATAACTGCCTCAATGCTTCTGTGGAAAGTAATTTTCTCTACTCATGTTATTATGGATTGAATTGTGTTCCCCAAAAAGTTATGCTGAGGTCCTATTCCCCTTGCCTGTGAATATGACCCTGTTTGAAAATAAAGTTGTTTTTTTTTTTTTATTGTTGTTGTTATGTTAAGGAGGGTATCCTGGAGTAGGATGGGTCCTAAACCTAATCCTTTCTGAGTAGTATCTTACAAAAAGGAAAAACAGACACAGGGTGGCACACACACAGGAGAGAAGAGATCATGTGAGGTAGAGACCTGACTTGAACTTCTAGCCTCCAAAACTGTGAGACAATAACTTCTGTTCTTAAAGTCATCCACCTATGGTATTTTTGTTATGGAAGCACCTGGTATCTAAGACACCTACCAGAAAGAGGCCTTGAGGAAATTAAAGGAAATGTTAGTTGGTACCTGTCTTAGTTATCTAGTGTTACTACAGCAGAAATACTGCAAGTGGACGGCTTTAACAAACAGGGGTTTATTCTCTCAGAGTTTAGGAGCCTAGAAGTCTGAATTCAGGGTGCCAGCTGCAGGGAAAGCCTTTCTCTCTCTGTCAACTCTGGGGGAGGTATTGTCATCAATCTTCCACTGGTCTCAGAGTTTCTCAGCACAGGAACCCTGGGTCCAAAGGATGTGCTCCCCTTCTGGTTCTTTATTCTTGGTGGCATGAGGTCACTCTGTCTCTCTGTTTGATCCCCTTTTTTATATATCGAAAGAGATTGACCCAAGATACAACCTAATCTTTAGATTGAGTCCTGCCTTATTAACATAACTGTCTCTAATCCTGCCCCATTAACATCAGAGAGGTAGGATTTACAAAGATGACAAAATGATGGACAGTCACACAATACTGGGAATCATGGTCTAGCCAAGTTGACACACATTTGGGGGGAATACAATTCAGTCTATAACAGTATCTTCAAGGTGATCATTTCTAAATCTATTTTCTATCATATTGTTTTTAAATATACACTTTTTGTGTTGTAAAAGATTTTTAAAAAAGTTACCATTGAGTTGATTATCACTCATAGCAATAATTACAAAATATTTTTGTTATTCATAATGAAATTAGAAAATGCTGACAATTAAAATGGAGAAAATTTTAAAATAACATAATCACACCACCTAGAGAGAACTTGTAATCATTTTGCCACATTCCTTTGAGATTCTTTTTATTTCTAGATGTGGTATATGTACATATATGTAATTTATTTTTTAAGGAATTATTTATGCATATCATTTTATAAACTGACTTTTTCACAATAACATCTTGAATAATTTTTCATCTTATTAAATATTCTACCACAACATAATTTTAATGGCACCATTAAATTAATTACTTGAATGTGCCAAAATTTCTTCTTTATTTTCTAGTTTGTCCCCTATTAGACATTTAGGTTGTTTCTGGCTTGGGGCTTTATAAATAATTTTGGGATGAACATTGTTGTAGCTAAACTTTTCTTACATTCTTGAGTATTTCTTTGAGACAAATTCCCAAAACATTAACTCCTGAATTAGTATATAAGGACATGTTAGAGATTTTTAATATAACTTACAAATTGCCTTTCAGAAAAGTAGTATCAATTTATACTTCCACCAACTATGTTTAATGTTCATCTTTGTCTTGGGCCCTCATCAACACTTACCATCTACTACAATCTTCTGTGTGTATAATAGAAAATGAAGGTAAAACACTTATTCAGGGGTGGGGAGACGTCTTAGTCCAGGTTCTCTAGAGGAACAAATCCAGTAAAGCGTATATAAATACATAGAGAGAGGAATTTGCTTCAAGGACGTTTTTCACTCAGTTGTGATGGCTGGCAAGTTCCAATCCCAAGTGAAAGGCTGAAGACCTCTGCTGGCTCACTGGCTTGGAGGGGTTGGTGTATCCAAAATCTCTAGGTCATGTGGTAGGCCAGAGACTTCTGCAGGCTTATGTCTCAAGAAATGTAGGTCAGGCAATGAGAAGAGTGCATAGTCAAGATACAGCAAATTTCTCTAGAACATCCATTTATATACTGGAAGCAGGCCACACCACCAAGAAAACCCCCTTTGAATTGATTGGCTGCTTATATCAGATCACAAAATAGAAGGTGATTATATAACATCTGCCAAACCAGTGAGAATTATAGCCTAGTCAAGTTGACATATAACAGTATGGTGAAATGAGTTCTTTTATGTGGCCTTTTACTTTGGTTCTTTGAAAAACAGCTTGAGAGATTTTCCCATTAAGTTCTGAGGCATTAACTTTGTCCTAGTTTTCTACCCTAGAGGATTTTTTACCTTTGTCCAGTTTGACTGACATTTCCTAGGTAAGTGTAAACAACTTAACCTTTTGTCTGGCCCTGGGCTATAGCATACCCTGTGGTTGGTATGCACCTTGCAGAGAATGGTCAATATACCCATGCAAATGAGGTGACTATAGCCTGCTATGCAAATGAAGTGTCTGTGGACTACCAAGAGGAGATTGGTCAGATTGTGGTCACTTTTGTTGTTGTTGTTAGGTGTCATCGAGTCAGTTCTGACTCATAGTGACCCTATGTACAACAGAACAAAATGCTGACTGGTGCTGTGCCATCCTCACAATCATTGTTATGTTTAACCCCATTGTTGCAGCCACTGTGTCAATCCATCTCGTTGAGAGTCTTCCACTTTTTCGTTGACCCTCTACTTTACCAAGCATGATATCCTTCTCTAGGGACTGATCCCTCCTGATAACATGTCCAAAGTATGTGAGATGTAGTCTCACCATCCTTGCTTCTAAGGAGCATTATGGTTGTACTTCCTCCAAGACAGATTTGTTCCTTCTTTTGGCAGTCCAACGTATAGTCAATATTCTTTGCCAACAGCACAATTCAAAGGCATCAATTCTTCTTCAGTCTTCAATGGCCGCACTAGGAAGGTCCTTACCTTGAAATTGACAAAAGATTGTATATATATGCAGCGAACCCTACAGAGGTTTTTCAGACAGAAAGAAGCAGAAGAGAAACAGCAGGAAGAAGCAGAAGGAAGAAAGAAGAGAGAGAGAAGAAGAAACAGAAAGAGAGGAAGCAAGGAACCTCCTAAAAGGCTGTAACACAGGTCAAGGATTGTAACACTAAAGGCTGCAACAGGCCTGGAAGGGACCCAGCAGCAGAGCCATTGACAACAGGCCCAGAAGGGGCCCTGCGGAAGAGCTGGTGGTGACAAACATGAGGGACAAAAGGAGCCTGTCCTGAGATGGCCCAGAAGAGCCTGTCCTCAGGGAGCCCAGAGGAGCCTGTTCTGAGAAGGCCAAAAAGAGGCCTATCCTTAGGGGACTGAGAGGAGGCCTGCATGGCCAAGAGGAACTTAGAGTTGTCCTGCACTGAAGAAGGGAGACTTTGCCTACATACTTCCTGATCCTGATCCTGAGTTGCAGCCTGTTGATCCTGATCCCAAACTGTACCCTGTTACTTCCTTAATAAACCACTCAACTGTAAGTATGGCTCTTGAGTTCTGTGAAATGTTGCAATGAATTGCCAAACCCAAATGGGAGACTGGATAATAACTATTCAGAGTGTCTCCCATTCAGTTTCTTGGAAATGTCTTTCCTCCCATCTTCCAACAGCAGAACAGAGCACACACTTAGTCTACTATTATAAGATTGCAAAATAATTTATAGAATACAAATGAGATAACCTACAAAAAACATTGCCACCCATTGCTCAATTTACTTGGCACAGGCTGAAAGTGTTGTTTAGCCTCTTTAGTTCTCTCTGTTTCACTTTTCTTTAGCCATCTTGTTCTTCCTTATAACCCCCACAATCCCTGAGGTCATTAATACTTTGTATTAGTATATTCCAACTCTTGTAGAGAGAGCTCTTTCTTTTAGCTCTTTTATACCAAGATTCAGATTCATTTCTCAGCCTCAGATGGAAACTAAACTACCAAAGCCCTTAAGCTCAAATAAGTTAGTGCATCTCTACTCTGCTTAGGAATTCTCTGAACCAAATTTTTTCCCTTTCTTGAACACACTGTACTTCTTCCCTCTCAAACCACTTTTCAAATCTTAATTATCACATCTAGATTTTTAATCCCTAAATTCTTCATATATAAATCCTACAGTTTTTCCCACTAGGCCTCCTAATATCCCTTAAGAATTAAAAATTCATACTTTTATGCTGATCATATCATTTGGTTTAATTTTTTTTGGAAGAAAACCTTTGGAAATTTCAATTCTTTAAATATAACTTCAACTTCATTCAAAGTAACCACAACTTAGAAATGGATACTTTTAGATAGAAGTTTAAATTGTAAAAGTTGCACGATTATTTTTATTTACAGTTGTATACATGTAAATATAAAAGCTGATACGATTTTACCATTTGATAACAGTAGGCTTGTCAGAATGACTCCACCATATATTATGTGGACCAAATTCATCTGATTTTCTACTTTTTATCTAAATATAAATATGTGACATATTCTATGGAACAGATTACCCAGAAGTCACATTCAAATAAATCCTAGCAATTATTGGCTATCCCTACTGAAATGTGTTTTCTTTAATCCTTGTACCCTATATCCTAGTAATTAAGATTTCCAAGTAATGATGGAGAAGTATGTTAACCATTATAAAATTCTTTCTTTCAGTACTCACAGATGTTTATCTCTGTATTGCTTCTAAACAGTCTTTAGTGTGAAGCTCTTAGAATCTTTAGATTAAAAGCAGATTGATGAATGAAATTTTGACTATCATACAGAAAATCCATACCCTTACATGATTTCATTTGTGTACAGGCAGTCCCCGAGTTACGAACAAGATCCATTCCTAAGTGTGTCTTTTAGTTAGATTTGTAGGTAAGTCAGGACAGGTACATACAGTTCTTATTTAGCCTTACTTTAGTGCAAGAAAAGGCTTGAAGCCTTTGCAATGATTTAACATCTGCACGTACAGCAAGTAAAGGTGATTGTGATGAAGAATTGTTTCAAAGTGAGGGCAAATTTACATAACATTAAAGGGCACATGCGAGATGTCCGTAAATTGGACGTTCATAACCTGGAGACTTACTCTATAAACTTAATTTGTTCTGCCTTTTACAATTATTGGTTGATCTATTATTATAACTACTAAAACCAAACCAAACCCATTGCCGTCGAGTCGATTCCAACTCATAGCAACCCTGTAAGACACAGTAGAATTGCCCCACAGGGTTTTCAAAGCTGTAATCTTTATGGAAGCAGATTGCCATGTCTTTCTTCCATGAAGCATCTGGTAGGTTCAAACCAACAACCTATCCGTTAGCAGCCCAGTGCTTAACCACTGTACCACTAGGGCTCCTTACCACAACTGTTAACGATGTTTCAGTTTTACAAAGAAGTAGTCCAGGTGTTTTCTTTCCCCCCCCATAAATATCATCTTTGTAAACTTAGCCTAGATCAGAGTTATCTAAATTCATTAGTTTCTTGGCATAGGAGGCAGAATAACAGCCCCACGAAGATATTCAAGTCCTAATTCCTGAAATTCGTACCTATGAGAGGTTACTTGACAAAGAGGAATTAAGGTTGCAGATAGAAGTAGTTTGCTAATCAATTGACCTTAAAATAGGGAGATTATCCTGGATTTATCTGGGGAGGGCCAATGTAATCACAGGATACTTAAAAGCGAAAGAGGGAGGCAGGAGGGTAGAACCAGAGAAATGGAAGCTTGAGAAGGACTTGGCCTGATATTGTTGGAGGAAGAGGACTATAAGCCTAGGAAAGCCTCCACAATCTGAAAAAGTCAAGTAAACAGATTCTCCCTTAGAGCTTCCAATAAGAAATATACCCTTCCAACAGCGGTATCACTAGGGTTGGTGTCACCCAGTATGGTAACTCATGGTGTCATTCTCCACATGCTAATTATTACAATATTGTAGCTGAAACACCATAAAATTTGACAAAGTGAGGGACTGTAAAAACACGAGCAGCAAGGAAAACAAAAGTGAGTGCTCGTAATGGCGTGCAGACAAAACCACGTGATTCAAAGCTCCATTGTAATTGGATGATAAAGACAGCTCTAGAAGATTCAAAAAGTAAATTAGCATAGAATTTTAGCCTTTTAGGTATATTGATACGTGTAAGTTGGGCTTATGAAAAATATTTTTGTTGTTATAACTAACTACAGGGATATATGTACAAAAAACAATACATTTCTGCTGAAACACTGCACAAAAATTTTGTAGACAGTCATTTTAGTGTCACCACCTCTGACAGTGTCACCCAGTGTGGCCCATACCCCCTGCACCTCCTAGTGATGCCTGCCAACTATCTACCAACACCCTGATCTTAGCCCATTGACAGCTGTATCAGGCATCTGATCTACAGAACTATAAAAAAAGTGCTATAAAATAGTAAATTTGTGTTCCTTTAAGCCAGTAAGTTTGTGGTAATTTATTACAGCAACAGTAGAAAATTATTATGGTTGACAATATGGTTGTGTAAATTATTAGATTCTACACTATAATTGAAATTAATTTAAGTACACTGTATTTGTTACTGTCATGGATTGAATTGTGTTCCCCAGAAATATCTGTCAACTTGGCTAGGTCATGATTCCCAGTATTGTGTGATTGTGTACCATTTTTTCATCTGATATGATTTCCCTCTGTGTTGTAAATCCTATCACTATGATGTAATGAGATGGATTAGCGACAGTTATATTGATGAGATCTACAAGATTAGATAGTCTTAAGCCAATGTGTTCTGCGATATAAAAGACAGAAGTGAGCAGAAAGACATGGGGAATTCATACCACCAAGAAAGCAGTGCTGGGAACAGAGCCCGTCCTTTGGACCTGAGGTTCCTGCACAGAGAGCTCCTCAGCCAGGGGAAGATTGATGACAAGGACCTTCCTCCAGAGCAGACAGAAAGAGAAAATCTTCCCCTGGACCTTACTCCCTGAATTTGTACTCGTAGCCTACCAGACTGTGAGAGAATAAATTTCTCTTTGTTAAAGCCATCCACTTGTGGTATTTCTGTTATAGCAACACTAGATGACTAAGACAGTTACCAACTCTGATTCTTGACTGTGCACTTTTTTCTCCATTTACCCAGAAAGTTCCAGTTCAACTTCTAATGAACACTTGCTTCATTTTACAAAAGCCTCCAAGCCAGCTTCCCTGCTTAACACTACACCCAGTGATAGGAACATTATCCCAGTTTCAATTTTAACTTCATCACTCATTTTCTTATAACTCTGCAATAACTTTTAAACTTCTTTCTCAATCCAGTTATAATTCATGATTGCCAGAAATTCAAGCCGGCTTCAGAAGAGGATGTGGAACCAGGGATATTGCTGATGTCAGATGGATCTTGGCTGAAAGCAGAAAATACCAGAAATTTGTTTATCTCTGTTTTATTGACTATACAAAGGCATTCAATTGTGTGGATCATAACAAATTATGGATAACATTGCAAAGAATGGGAATCCCAGAACACTTCATTGTGCTCATGAGGAAACTGTACATAGATCAAAAGGCAGTTGTTCAAAGAGAATGAGGGAATACTGAGTGGTTTAAAGTCAGGAAAGGTGTGTGTCAGGGTTGTATCCTTTCACCATACCTATTCTATCTGTATGCTGAGCAAATAATCTGAGAAGCTGGATTATATGAAGAAGAACAGGGCATCAGGATTGAAGGAAGGCTCGTTAACAACCTGCATTATGCAGGTGACACAACCTTGCTTGCTGAATGTGAAGAGGACTTGACACTGATGAAGATCTAAGACTATAGCCTTTAGTATGGATTACGCCTCAACATAAAGAAAACAAAAATCCTCACAACCAGACCAATAAGCAACATCATGATAAACAGAGAAAAGATTGACATTGTCAAGGATTTCATTTTACTTGGATCCACAATCAACACCCATAGAAGCAGCAGTCAAGAAATCAAATGACATTGCATTGGGCAAATCTGCTGCAAAAGACCTCTTTTTAAAGTATTAAAAAGTATTAAAAAGCAAAGATGTCACCTTGAGGACTAAGGTGCACCTGACCCAAGCCATAGTATTTTCACTTGCCTCATATGCATGCGAAAGTTGGACAATGAATAAGGCAGACTGAAGCTGAATTGATGCTTTTGAATTATGGTGTTGGTGAAGAATATTGAATATACACTATGGACTTCCAGAAGAACAAACAGGTCTGTCTTGGAAGAGGTATAGCCAGAATGCTCCTTAGGAAGGGAGGATGGCTAGACTTTGTCTCATGTACTTGGATATGTTGTCAGGAGGGACCAGTCCCTGTAGAAGGACATCATGCTTGGGAGAGTGTCAGTGAAAAAGAGGAAGACCCTCAATGAGGTGGACTGACACAGCGCCTACAACAATGGGCTCAAGCATAACAATGATTATGAGGATGGTGCAGGACCGGGCAGTTTTTTGTTCTATTGTAAACGGGGTTGCTGATAATAACATCGGTTCTCTTTCCTCTACCAACAAATCCCACCTTTTTGGGCAAGTACACTTGTCTTCTCCTCAGAAATCCTATAGTACTTTGTCTATACTTTTATTCCACCCCTTCATTGTACTTTGATTTGCTTATGTAATTCTTTCTGTCCCCACTGGCCTATCCGTTCTTCGGAAACTCAGTATAGTGCATGGCACATAGTAGATGATCAGTGGATACTTAGTAATAAGTTTTAACCAAGAAAACCTATTAGCATAACGATCACACAAACTATGCTCTTTATTACTTCTAATTTCTCACACATTCTACTTCCACTATGTTATGGATTGAATTATGTCCCCCCAAAAATGTATGTATCAGTTTGGCTGGGCCATGATTCTCTGTATTGTGTGATTTTCTTATTGTTGCAAACCCTGCCTTTACGATGTTAATGATGGAGGATGGGTGGAGCAGTGTTAGTGAGGCAGGACTCAATCTACAAGGTTGGATTTTGTCTTGAGGCAATCTCTTGAGATATAAAAGAAAGAAGTGAGCAGAGAGACAGGGGATCTCATACCACCAAGAAAGCAGTGACAGGAGCAGAGTGTGTCCTTTGGACCTGGAGTTCCTGCACCTGAGAAGCTACCCGACCAGGGGAAGATTGAGGACAAAGACCTCCCTCCAAAGCTGACAAAGAGAGAAAGCCTTTCCCTGGAGGTGACATTCTGAATTTGGACTTTTAGCCTACTTTACTGAGAATACATAAATTTATTTTTGTTAAAGCCATCCACTTGTGGTATTTCTGTTATAGCAGCACTAGATGACTAAGACACACTACATCTGCAAAAAATGTTTCCTCTTTTGTTTTTAGGTTAATGAATTCTTTCAATATTGGTGTCTTTTTTACTCTAGGAAACACTCACTGCAAATTCCAATATATACTGATGGCTGTCGTTTGTTACTTTTATGATTACTGTGAGTGAATTTTGGTGCCTGTTCATTTTTGAGGAAGGGGTTCAGTCGACTGCACGGTCATATGATAATGAAATCCATTTCTTTTTTCTGTCTACAAATCATCCCACTGGCTTCACTCAGCCTAAGGACTGTGGTGAAAGGAAAGCAATTGCCTACTCCTTCAAATTACTGACTTGATGAACTGGCATACCCAAGAGGAATAGCAGGATGTTAAGAGATTTTGAAAGGATGTTGTATGAGAAATAGTTGAAGATACTACGTTTATTTACCTTGAAGACAAAAAATAAATTAATTATTCATCAAGAGCTTGAATGATTATTACATAAAAGAAAGAGTATATTTACTTTTTATTCATTGTTGCTCCAGACAGCAGAACTTATCAAGTGGAAATTATAGGGAGAGAATCTAACTTGGCACTACAAATAAACCTGTTTGTCTAATCATGTGACTAGGTAGCTAGAACAAGTTTTCTGCAAATTTTCTAACATAGTTTATGCCATCATTTCAATAGAAAATATTCCTCTGGGGGCGGGGGGAGGTTACCTTTTAACTCGCTTTGATAAATAAAATATGATTTTCTTTTCTACTCACTCATAGTTGTTGTTAGTTGCCATCAAATCTTCTCTAACTATAGAAGCCCTATGTATAACAGAAAGAAATGTTGCCTGGTCGTTCTCCATTCTCACATTGTTGCAGCCACTGTGTGTGAATCCATGTCACTGAGGGCATCCCTCTTTTTCATTGGCCACCTTCTTTATCAATTATGTGTTCTTCTTCAGCAATTGATCCCTCCTGATGGCATGTCCAGAGTAAGTAAGATGAAATCTTGTCATTCCCTCTTCTAAGGAGCATTCTGGCTATAATTCCTCAAAGACTGATTTGTTTGTTCTTCGGGCAGCTCATGGCACATCGGTTCCCCCTCATTCACAGGGGATAGTTCCAAGACCCCTGTGGATGTCTGAAACCACGGATAGTACCAAGCCCTATGTATACTATGTTTTATCATATATATCCTTACTTATAATAAAGTTTCATTTATAAATTAGGCACAGTAAGAGATTAGCAGCAATAACTAATAATAAAAAAGAACAATTATAACAGTATACCGTAATAAAATGACAAAGCGGGATGGCGGGAGATTTCATCATGCCAAGCACTCATTTAATATTTTTGGACCACGATTGATCGAGGCTAACTGAAACCTCGGATAGCAATAGTGCAGATACGGGCGGGGTGGGGGGAGCTACTGTACACTCAATATTCTTCTCTAGCACCACAATTTGAATGTGTCAACTCCCTTTCAGTCTTCCTTTTTCATTGTCCAGTTTTCACATGCATGTGTGGTGATTGTAAATACCATGCTTGGTATAGGATAGATGTTAAGATTAATATCTTATTATTGGGTCACACTCGCTGGTTTTGAATCCAGGCCCAGCTACTTGATGGTTGTTTGATTAGGAAATGTTTTTAACTTTGTGTGGCTCAGTTTCCTCATCTGAAATCTGGAGAGCTTACTCACAGTGATTGCCAGGATTTAATGAGATTCAGAGAGCCTGGTTGATGCAAGTGGTTTGTGCTCGACTTCTAACCCAAAGGTTGTCAGTTCAAACCCACTCAAATGCTCTGCAGAAGAAAGACCTGAAGAACTGCTTTAGCAAAGGCTACAATCAAGAAAACCCTATGCAGCACATTTACTCTGTAACATATGGGGTCGTCATGCGTCAAGGGCTGACTCTAGTGCAGCTAACAACAAGTGAGATTCAGCATATGCAAAGCATTTGAGAAGTGTAACTAGCACTTAATTATCTGTAAGTTTTAGATAACGTTATTATCAACAATTCTGCAACTGGCCAGAAAGGAAGTCCATTCTCAAAAAATGAAATTTTAAAAATTAAAATTTTTTTTTTTGCTATTATAAACTTAAAACACATTAAAAAAAAAAATATGTCAACATATAAAGTCCCCCCAATCTCACCATTAATGTAATTATTATTGCCAATTTAATGTATATACCTGGATTTTATGTATTTAAACATTTTTATGACACACATGTGTATGAATTTACCTACCTGTAGACACATATACAAGGGTCCCTGGGTGGCATAAACGGTTAAGTGTTCAACTACTAGGAGAAAGGTTGGTGACTGGAACCCATTCAGAGGCACCGTGGAAGACAAGCCTAGTTATCTGCTTCCAAAAAGTCGCAGCCTTGAAAATCCTAAGGAGCTTTTCTACTCTGTGTATATGGGGTTTCCATGAGTCGGAATCAGCTTGATGGGAACTAACAACAAAATGCATGTACACATATATACTATCCTGCAAAATTGTTTTTTGCCTTGATAAATTATTGTGCACATCTCTCCGTTTATGTACCTGTAGCAAAGCTGTACCTTATTTTTCACAGCTGTAGATTAGTCTATGTTAAGGATATATTATAAGTTGCTTAATTTTCATTAGATGGATATTTCAAATTTTTCACTATCATAGTCAGCGACACAATGAATAATCCCAAACATCTTAGACATACTTGTGTTAGTATCCCTGTGGGACAAATTCTTACATCTGTAATTGATGTGACATATTCAAAATTACCTATCAAAATTGTCCCCCAGAATTTTTCAAGCAATTTATAGCTCCACTCACTGTATGTGAGTGACCATTTCCCCTCACCTTTGATAATACTAGATAGTAAAAACATTTTTAGTTTTACCAATTTTGTAGGCTAAAGTCATTTCATTGCTTTGATTTACATTTCTGTAACTTCACATGTTCAGTGATATTTATATTTACCCTTTCATTATTTTTACTCATTTGTAAAAGAAAGAAAAACATCCTTAAAGTAAAATTCTTTGCCTATTTTACATTCAGGCTATTTGCCTTTCTTTTACAAATTTGTTGAGACAATATATTCTACAGAAGGGTCATACATTTTTAAACACAGAGCCAACATTTTTTTCTCACTCTGTCATTTGTTTTTAAGCTTTGTCTTCTGAAAAAAAAAAAATTTTTAAATATTATGAAGTCAAATGTACTATTCTGAAAATATTCACTGGCCTTGAAGTCATGTTATAAGGCCTTTTATACCCTAGCCGTATAAACATATTATTCAACATTTCCTTCTTCTATATTTATGATTTCACTTTTTTCTTTGAATTTTTAATTAATCTAAAATTCATTTTTTTGTTTTGTATTTCACTGAGATATAATTTTATTTTTTTTCTTAATGGGTACCCAAATATCCCAATTCCATTTTGTCAATTATCTATCCTTACCCCATTGATTTATATTACCCTTATACCCAATATTAAGTTCTCATTTTATGTTTCTCGACTTTGCTTTTCTATATTATGTCAATATACCATAATTACTTATTTACTAGCACTTTATAATATCTATTGACATCTGCTATGGATTGAATTGTGTCCCCCCAAAATGTATGTTAACTTGGCTAGTCCATGATTCCCATTATTTAGTCATCTGATATGATTTTCCTATGTGTTGTGTAAATCCTACCTCTACGATGTTAATGATGTTAATGAGGTAGGATTAGGGGCAGTTATGTTAACGAGTCAGGACTCAATCTACAAGATTAGGTTGTGTTTTAAGCTAAACTTTTGAAATCTAAAAGAGAAAAGGGAGCAGAGAGACATGGGGACATCATACCACCAAGAAACAAGAGCCAGGAGAATAACACACGTCCTTTGGACCTGGATCCCTGTGGTGAGAAGCTCCAAGACCAGGGGAAGATTGATGACAAGGACCTTACTCCAAAGTGGACAGAGAAAGAAAGCCTTGCCCTGGAGCTGACACCCTGAATTTGGACTTCTAACCTTGTAGACTGTCAGAGAATAAACTTCTGTTTGTTGAAGCCATCCACTTGTGGTATTTCTGTTGTAACAGCACTAGATGACTAAGGCAACATTTTTCTCAAAATTATATTGGTTATTCAAAATATGAATTCATCTAGATGAACCGAACAATCACTTTGTCAAATTTCCCCCACCTCAAAAGAAAGAAGGAAAATAGAAAGGAAGAAATCTAAAAAACCAGGGAGGAGGAACTAAACTCTGATGGTATTTGGGGGGAGTGTCATTTAGTTAACATTTTGAAAACAATGAACATGTTTACACTATTACAACTCCCCAGTCGAACATGAATTCCACATTTCTATGACTTTCTCTGCTATCTCTTTTTCTGTGTTCATATTGGGAATGTGTTGAAATTATAGCTTCAATTTGAGAAAATTAATAATTTTTACAATGCTGAGCCTTGTCAGCTACACTTTTGTGTGTCTCTCCATAACCAATTTCTTTTTTTATGCTTTTTCATAGAACTTGAGCCCAGCTCATTTCATGTTATCTTTATTCCTAGACGTTTAATTGTTGTTTATGTTATTATTGTTGTTCTTCTTCTTATTGTTATTTGTTTTTGTAGTTGAGTTTTTTTTTTTTTCTTTTTCTTGTTATATATCCTAATTTCCTAGTTTGTTATTACTGGAATTGTTTTTTTTATTATTATTATTTAATTTTATTATTATTATTATTGATCTTGCATTTGGCCATTTTTAATTGAATTTCTACTTGAAATTCACTTGAAAAAAAACTTTCAAGTTTTTAAGAAGAAAGGAGTTTAGTGCAGGGAATAAGATGCTTTTATTGGAAGGGTTGGAGGAATGGGAATCAGGAGCTACCACTGGAATTATTAAATTCAAAGGTATACTGTTGTAGCAACAACCCAGTTATCCAATGAGCCACTGTTATCGATACCCACATCCCTACAACCTGGTTTGCTTGCAGAAGCTGCAGCAAGAAAATGACTTTGGTTTAATAAAGTTGTGTATTATGTGTATTAGTTATCTACTGCTGCTATAATAGAAATACCTCAAATGGATGGCTTTAACAAAGAGAAATTTATTCTCTCACAGTCTAAGAGACGAGAAGTCTAAATTCAGGGTGCCAGCTCCAGGAGAAGACTTTCTATTTCTGTCGGCTCTGGGGAAAGGTCCTTGTCTTCAATCTCCCCCTGGTGTAGGAGCCTCTTAGCACAGAGGTCCTAGATCCAAAGGACACACTGCCCTCCTGGTTCTTCATTCTCAGCAGCATGAGGTCCCACTATCTCTCTGCTTGCAACTCTCTTTTATGTCTCAAAAGAGATCAACTCAAAATACAACCTAATCCTGTAGATTGAGTCCTGCCTCCTTAAAATAACTGCCTCTAATCCTGCTTCGTTAACATCATAGAGGTAGGATTTACAACACATAGGAAAATCACATCAGATGACAAAATGGAGGACAACCACTCAATACCGGGAATCATGGCCTAGTCAAGTTGACACACATTTTGGAGGGATAGAATTCAATTCATAACATTATGTATTTTCCCATCTCTCCTGTCAATCCTGCTTTCTATTGGCATGTATCTTTAATTAGCTTATTCACTGAGAAACTTTAGTTTTATTTATTTTATGTCTTTTATGCTAATTAGCACATCTCTGAATTAATCTTTATTAATCCTACTACTATCTTCCAGTCATTCCGCTGGGAATATTTTGTTTATTCTAGATACCACAGTTGAACATTGAATGAAAATTTTTGACAATTTGTGTTTGTTGCCTACAATAAAAGAAAGTTGGCTATAAATTTTCTTTTAAGTATATCATTGGCTACAACACAATTTGTTTGGAATAAGTGTTTTCATTCTTTTTGTTCTCTGAATAGTCTGTAACTTTGGTTTTGATTTCCTATTTAAACAAAGGTTTTTTAAAAAGTGTTTATTTCAAGTCATTTAACTTAAATGCTTAATATGATATAAATGCAATTCATTTATCAATGTTAATTCATGGCAATTTAATACATTTTAATATTAGTGAATGTCAAAATATTGATACTGATAAAATTAATCTTAAAATGTCAGTGGTTAAGAGCTACGAATGCTAACCAAAAGGTCAGCAGTTTGAATCCACCAGCTGCTCCTTGAAAATCCTATGGGGCAGCTCTACTCTGTCCTACAGGATTGCTATCAGTCAGAATCTACTCAAATGCAATGGGTTTGGTTTTTTTGGTTTTGATGGCGCAATGGTTAAGCATTCGGCTGCTAACCCAACAGTTGTGATTAGAACCTACCCAGTGGCTCTGCAGGAGAAAGACATGGCAATCTGCTCCTGTAGAGCTTATAGCCCAGGAAATGCTATGGGGCAGTTCAGCTCTGTCGCATTGGGTCACTATGAGTCAGAATCGACTCAATGGCATCTAACAACAACAACTATGCAATAAATAATATTGAATGATGTATAAATACATAAACTTATAAATACATAAAAATGAACATGTTACATAACTATATATAAATAATGTAAATGTTAATTTATATTATTTGATCTTTTGTGGCTAAAAATTAACTTAAACACAATTCCCAAAATGTGAAGATTAAGCCTATCCACCTTTTTCACTTTTCAGTTGTCTCTGACACCAGCAATTCACACAGGACTCTTTTGACAGCTCCTAGCCAACCAGAACGAAGTCAGAGCTCACAAGTTAAAAGAACACTTTTCTTTAGACTGCCAAACAGGCAGATGTCAGCCACAAACTTGGAATTCCCCACAGCACCCTTACTTCTGACCTGGTAGCTGCAAATTCCTGTTTTCCCACTACCCTCTCAGGATTCCAGCCTCAAACTTGGGGGCCTCTCCTGGGTTCCCTCACTTTCACCTGCTGGCTCCTACTACTGCTTTGTGTTCAGTAAATCACTGGAGCAACTCACAAAACTCACAGAAGGTAGTATACTTATGATCACAGATTTGTTATAGCAAAAGGATACAAATCAGGATCATCATAAGGAAGAGACACATGGGCGAGGTCTGGGAGGGTTCCCAACAAGAGCTTCCATATCCTAAAAAGTGTGTCAACTTTCCTTCAGCAACCAGGAAGCTCTCAGAGCCTCCATGTTCAGATCCATTTGTCAGCCTCAATCAGAACATAGTCATTATTGAGGCTTCGGATATACAGGATAGGTTAAATCATGCTTCCTGAGGTTAGTTGATATAAGACTACCAGGTGGTCTTTCTGGTTTTGTTATCTCTTACTCATTAGCATAAATCCTCAGGTGTGGTCTGGAGGTTTTAAATAATAAAGCCACCTCACTTTACTCAGGAAAGTCCAAGGTTTATCACTCGGGAACCAAAGACAAAAGTCAAACAGTTTTTTGTTTTGTTTTGGCAAGTTGATTCATTATTGCACAGATATTGATAAATATTAATAAAATTAATAAATTACTATTACTTTTTCTGTGTGTATATAAAATGTGTATTTTAGATTCATCACTGATTTAACAACATTTATTTTTGTAAAAAACAATAAGAAATATTTTTACTATTTTATAATTTTTGTATTTACTATGTACCTTAGTTATCTAGTGCTGCTGTAACAGAAATACCACAAGTGGATGGCTTCAACAAACAGAACTTTATTTTCTCATAATTTAGGAGCCTAGAACCCCGAATTCAGGGTGCCAACTCTAGGTGAAGGCTTCCTCTCTGTGTCAGCTCTAGGGGAAGGTCTTTGTCTTTTCAGCTTGTTTCCGGGTTCCTTGGAGATCTCCGTGTGGCTTGGCATCAATCTTCCGCCTTCTCTGCTTGCTCACTTGCTTCTTTAATCTCTTTTATATCTCAAAAGAGATTGACTTAAGACACACCGTACACTAATCCTTTCTCATTAACATAACAAAGACAACCCATTCCCAAATGGGATTATAACCATAACCACAGAGGTTAGGATTTATAATATATTTTGGGGGACACGATTCAACCCATAACACTATGCTTTCATGTTGTTTTCCCTTTCCTTGCTTTTTTAGATTTATCATACTTTTGTCTGTTGTTGATTGATTTGTTTCTTTTGTTGTTGTTGTTGTTTTAACTGCCGGTTATTTGGAAGTGTTCTTATTTCTATTTTATCAGCAGTTACTTTTACATTTTAAACAAACATATTACAGTCTATATTTTCTATCAAATTAATAGTTAGATAAAACTATATTTACTAACAATTACTAATAAGATTAGCTCTTTAACGTAGCTCTTTTACTTTCTCCATTCCTATGTCCCAGATTTTGGTGAAATAATTTTAGCCTCAGATCATTATTAACCTTTTTGTTACATTATACCCAAATTTCAAGAATCTCCTACTATCAGTTTCATTACATGTTACCCTTTGTTTTTTTTTTCTAACTATATAATTCATTGGGTCCACATACTGGTCACCACTTGAGATTCAATATTACGTAAGGTTTAAGATCAGGGACCTGTGACAAACTGCCTGGGTTAGAACGCTGAGTGCATTTTAGTTATATGACGATGGGCAAGTTCCTGCGTCTCAGTTGCATCATCAGTACAATGGGGATATATTAAAAAAAACAAACTCACTGCCATCAAGTCGATTCCGACTCATAGCGACCCTATAGTGACCCTATAGGACAGAGTAGAACTGCCCCATAGAGTTTCCAAGGAGCACTCGGCGGATTCGAACTGCCGACCTCTTGGTTTGCAGCCCTAGCACTTAACCACTACGCCACCAGGGTTTCTGGGAATATATTAGAATCTATCAAAACCTACCACAATTGGCTGTTGTAAGAAATAAATGAATTAATACATTTAAAGAGCTTAGAACACTGCCTGACCCATATTAATATATACAAAGCGTTCACTATTACTACTGTTATTACTTTATGTAACATCTTTTTCTAGACCAAAATCTTTATTTAGTATTACTGTTAACTCATTTGGGTTTTTTCAACACATCTTCAGGTCTTTGTAAATCTCTAAAGGGCTGTGGGTTCTGGGAGAGATTGTGAACAGGTTGCACTTCCATCTCCTCAGTTCTTGGTGGCAGTTGAGGTATATGGTCAACCCCAGACAAGGTGAGTAATGGAAAACAACAGGCAGATGGGTGTGCTGTACACATGCTCACCTACTCTGGCTCCAGGGAAGCCTGTGTTTCCTTTGTGCTTTGCATTGTTGAGAATAAAAGGAGCTGAGTATCCTCAGAACGGGCTGTGAAGGAGAAGGAATTACATCTGTGTGTTTAGACTCTCATATTAACTTTCCATATCCAGAGAGAAACATAGCTTTAGACCCCTCAGCGGGAGTGGCAGTAGTGGGAGGTGGGGAGTATGAAAGAGGAGCCCAATGCCTGTTTTTAGATGTCAACTTAACTTTCCTGTCAAGTCTGTATTTTTTAAACTTGTAATAGCTGATATTAGTATTGAGCCAGTATATGGCACGTAGACAATTTTAAGGGAGTTATATGAAAGGTTAACAGTAATTACTTTCACAATCTCTTTATTAGACCAGAATTAACTGTTATGAGGTGAGAATTAAATGCTTTAAGATGCAGCTGTTTAGAATTCAGAAAGGAAGAGATGCTCCTCTCACCTTTATTTTTCAGTTTGCTTTTGAAAATATGACAGTGAAAATAACTTATATAACACAGTCAAAGGCTGTTCTAGCATTCACTTTGGTTTTACTAACAGAGTCATTTCAAGAGTCAAAACAAAGGGGTGCTAAATAGTGGCCAACATTTTTCAGAAATAAGTAATGGGAACATTCCCCCCTCCCCCCCCCAAAAAAGCTACGTATATATCCTGGCTCCCTGTTAAATAGAATCAGCAGTTCTTTTATTCATGTTATCTCTCTTACATCATGCCTGCTGAAAGTTAATTTGGCAGAAAAAAATATGATAGGAAATATGAGTTTTATCTTTTGAAATTCATTAGAGAATATCCCGCCTCATAAATTCCCCTCCATCAATCTCTAGAGCTGAATTATCAGCCAAAACACATTTAGTACCTTGATAAGCTCTCCAAGAATGAGAATGAGACTCGATCCTGGGGATCTCCATCAGCTTTTCCTCCTTAAACTGCTATCCCAAGAGACCCTGTACTCTGATTACTAAATTTCTTATAGAAGAAGAAGGGAATAGGATTTCCTTGCAGACAACCCTGCTTCTCAGATAAGAGTGGGAGAGAATTACTGATCAGAAAGGTGGGAGATACAGAAACTTCTATTTAATCCTGTTCGTCTTCAAAGTTTTCTGCAAGTTGCTACAACAAATGAGGAGAAATGCGGTGTAAGCCTCTTGAACTATGTATACTATTAAACCCATTTCATGACAGTTAAGCTGAGATAGGAGGAGGTTCTGAAAATGTATTTCAGAACCTCCTTTATAAAAATGCCTCTATGAATCTGTTGTAACCCCTCTATGTGCCTTCCTTGGAAGCATCAAGCACTGTCATTTCCAGGGGTTTCTTTCTTTCTCCAGAGAACTTAAGTAGGATGTGTAGGTTAGAAGTTTAAAGTAAATGGGCTTTTTTATTTTCTTCACCAAATGATTATACTCTGAAATGGCAATGACCTTCAGAAGTTATACTGTACCTTATCACTGGACTTAGACAGGCGCATAAAAATGATACATATTCATACAGAGTCTGCTACTATTCAAAGTTCAGGCTGAAGATACATTTTTAAATTATTTGTACAGGACAAAAACTATTTTTGAATAAATACTTGCTTAAAGTTGTGGACATTTAGCAAAAGGGCAGGGAGACCACACCCTTCTAAGTTTTTTTTTTTCTTTCTTTCTCATTATCAGTATAGATATATTCTAAATATAGATATACTGGTGCTATTCAATAGATAAAATTTTACCTGAGAGCAGGATCTCAGCAAGAGTTTTACAGTGCAGGGGAAGCAAAATAGCCAAATACGGCATTCCCAGTAGAGCAGAGACACAAACCCTGTTCTATTCTCAAATAAAATGAGTCACTGTTGTTGTTAACTGCCATCAAGCTGGGCATCTACCCATCATGACCAGATGCACAATGGAACAAAATGGAATGATATCCTGCCTCATCCTGCACCATCTTCATGATTCATTGAAGATTGGACCACAGGGATCCATAGGCTTTTCATTGGCTGATTTCTGGAAGTAGAGCACCAGGCCTTTCTTCCTAGTCTGTCTTAGTTTACAAGCTGTGCTGAAACCTGTTCAACATGAGAGCAATGCAGAAGCCACCACTGACACTCCAGTGGTGACCGCACGTGAGGTACCTTGGCCAGGAATTGAACCTGTGTCTCCTGCATGGAAGGTGAGAATTCTACCCCTGAGCCACCACTGTCCCAAAGTGGGGCATAGGCAACAATAACCAAAGTGACATTGGCTCAAGGAATTCCTACATAGTTTAAAATATATATTTTTGATAAATGCCTATCAAATATCAATTTATCACGTGAATCTAACCAACAAAAATGTATTCATTGTACCAAGTACCATGCCAGACAGTAAGGAGAACATCAGAAAAGTATCATTATGTGGCAGTGGTGACATGAATGAGTTGGTCAGTCTATCAGACCTGGGGTTAAGTCTTGCCTTGATTACTTCCTTATTATGTGCCTTGATCTGGATTAAAGCTAGTTCAGAAAAAGAAAAAAAATTATTGAAAAGCCCACATGCTTCCAGAGTTCTCTGTCATTGCCATTGCTTTGCTCTGTTTCTCATTGCTGATTCTTTGTTTCGTTCAGTTATGCGGGCTGTACCACATGATCCCAGAGAAACTAGTCTGTGTCTGGGAGTGGGAGGTGGGGATGGCAGGGTATGGTATTTATAAGAACATGGCATTTCTAATTTGTACCAGTTGGTTAGAATGATTTCAGTATTAAAGAATGGTCCTATAGCCTGGTCCCATGGACTCATGTCTAAATATACTTCAGTTAGCTCTGTTTTGGTTGCAGGTGGGAGAATAGCTAACCCAAACCGACTTGGGCACAAAGGTACATATTGTTCAACATCACTGAAATGTCCAGCAATGTGCGGGGATATATAGGCTCAGCTGTACAAAGGCTTAAACATGATGTCATTGGTTACCAGGTTTCTCTCTCTATCTCTTGGCTTCACTTCCTCTCTTTTGGTTTCTTCTTTCTTAAATAAAACCTTTCATCTTGGTGTCCAAATGGTTTTAGGAGCTCCATATTTTTAGGTTCAAGTCCATTAGAAACTGTGAACTTCTTTTCTAGTATCTCCCATGGAAATCTAAATATTCATTCTGATTATAATGATATGTCATATTTCAACATGTGAAGGAAATGGTGTGACTAGGATAATGAGATAGTTTAGCTTGGTATAGGCTTGAGTCAGGTATTCATCTACAGAGCAGAGGTGTGGAGCCCCACATAGACAGCATTGAGAAGTTTTTGAAGAATTGATCTGCACCTAAAAATTTGGAGTTATTGCCAGAAAACAGTGGAATGGAGTCTGGGAAAGCAAGCGATAAATGTCAATAAGTAGTGCCTTATGAAGAGGGGGTAAAAGGCCGAACAGTAAGTAGCTGCTCTAATAGGAACTTTCTCAGAAGTAAAAGCAGCACTGCTTTGGTACCAAGTGATAAAGTGGGTCTTAATAGAGAAAGGAGAGCATATTCTCCACTCATCTTCTCAGAATACCATTTAGCTTCAGTACACAGAGGGATCCAGGAAACACACCTTTAATTGGCAAATCAGTGGTGTGTCCTCTAGAGTCAGGAAATGAAATATTCTGGAAGCATCAGTAGTGGGAAGGTGCCTGTAGAAAACTTCACAGAGGATAACAAAGGAGAATATGAGAGGACTATTAAAGTACTCATGTGAGTCACTTCTGGTACTCCTGGAAATTAGCAACTTCAATCAAATGGTGCTAAGAGCCAGGGAAAAATGATAATCACCTTAATGTTTCTCAGGTTATATCCATAGGCTGGTAAAACCCCAGAAAACTGATTACAATAACCAGTTAATCATAAACAGTAAGTGTACTAAGGATGAGAGGAAAATATTACAGGGGAGAGAAGCAATATAGGAGCAAGGAAAAAAAAGGAGGCAGATTAAATTCAGTCAGAGAGTTATACATTGTAAAGTATAGTGAATGAGGAGAAAAAAAAAAGAGTGAACTTGACCTGACCTTGGTCTTGAAGAATTTAAAACCTAGAAGTAAATACAGAACATTTACTTAAATAACTAAAATACAATGTAAAAAAGCAATGAGAATACCTTCCACCATTTTAAGAATTTAACGAGTTAATAAAAGTTTGCAAGCATTTAGCATTTTACCTCATAAACTGATGAGGCTCAATGAAGGATGGTGATTATTGTTAAAAAAAAAAAAAAAAAAAAGGTAATGAGAGACATAAACAAGTTATATTAAAAAATACTTTTTTTTAGATGAGAAACACATGGAATAAGGAAGATTCCTGGCATAAGAAAATAACAGAAGCAGAAATAAGATGGCAGAAATTTCAAAACATCATATCATCAAGTTGATCAGTTTAGCCAGGGTGGAGTGATAGATGAATGCCTGGTTAGTAGCTTATAACAAGAGGAGAGGTGACAAATACATTTCTTGATAGTAGATTTCCAGAACACAGAAAAGTGTGCTGTGATGGGTAATACCTGCTCTGGGTTGTGACAACTAGAACTGATGAGAAGCATGCTAAGAATGTGCCACTCTAGGCTGCAAACATAAGCAAACAACCCACCCATTGCCGTTGAGTCAATTCTGACTCATAGCAACCCTATAGGACAGAGTAGAACTGCCCCATAGAGTTTCCAAGGAGTCACTGGTAGATTCAAACTGTCAACCTTTTGGTTAGCAGCCAAACTCTTAACCACCAGGACAAGCTGAAAAAAGGGATATGAGTGAGATGAGAAAGGATCTTAAATGCCATGCTCAGAAACTTGGTCTTTTTTTCCATAAGTAACAGAGAGCACTAGCTACAATTTTTGGGTAACAAGATTATATTACGATATAATAAATATTTCAGAAACATAACTGGCAGCATGTGGAAGATGGAGATAAAAATTTATTTAGGAAATTATTGCTATGATCCTGCAGAGAGTATTTATAAGGCCTCAAATAGGATATATCAATAAGAATGGAGGGAGAATGAAAAAGAAAAATAATTCCAAAATACAAGGAATAAGTCATATCGTAAGTGAGAAGATAAAAAATAGGTTCTGTGCTTTCTAATTTGGGTTTTGAGGGAGGAGGTAATAGAAATCATAGGAAGAAAGAAAATTTTGTAGAATAGAGAAAGGAAAATTTGGTTTTAGAATTTTGGTTTAAAAGTGCCAGTGGAACATCCAAGGACCTCTATTGGCACAGTGGTTAAGGTGCTCAGCTGCTAGCTTCCATCTCATACCTCTGCCCCAACCACCCATTCTCCTCCCCAGAGGCAACAAATATTAGTGTTTTGGTTGCTTATATTGGGTGTAAGGATTACTCTAGAGGTTTGATCTTCAAATCTGTTTTTTTTTACTATTTGGAAGCTCCTTTTTGGGCATCCACCCTGGTCTATATATACAGCTGTTTATCAGAAGTATGGTTGCTCAAACTTGTCCCTACTTTTGAGACATGGGTCTAAGAACATTCTCCCTTTCCACTACCTCCCCACTAATCCTATAGTTGTAGCCCCCTTATCAAAACTTTGTTTGATCTATTCAGCAAGTATTTAGAAACCCAATTTTCCACTGTAGAGAAAGGTGAGGTCTAGAGATAAAAAATTTGAAATTTTCTAATTATTAATATTGGTTAAAAACAGGGATTTGGTTCTATTTATTTCTAACCAAATGCACCTGAAATTATTACATTGGACATATATAGGGATGCAAGAAGAGTTTGAGTTACCCTGTTTACAAATACTCTATACTGCTGCTCTTCTTGAATAGATAAATGCAGACTACAAAAAAAAAAAAAAAATTTATTTCATTGAATTTGCAAATCTGTGAAGACCAAGAACAACCTGTCTATGAAAGAAAGAGATAAGCAACCAGGGAAAGAAAAAAAAAGAAGAAAAAATAATGCAAAGTAGTGGTTATATTGGGAAGATTTATGGAGATAAATTTTGAGCTTCAAGTCTTTGAGTTAAAAGGTAAATTTGAATGATTATACATTTAGTTTCTAGCGAATGAACAGTATATGCACAGAATTGTGGCTAGACTAAACAAGAAACGTTCAATGTAATGAGCCACTTCATAAATGTGTGTGCAGCGGGTGTCCCTAGAAAGCTGGTTGCTTTCCTCTGTGGTCTCCATTTGCAATTCCTGCATTGATTCACTTAAAGTGTTAAAAATGTTTACTGACTTTTGCTTACTGCTCACATGAAATAACTGGTAGCATACTTATTCCCTTAGTCTTAAAAATCATAAAATTGGAAGAAATATATGTGGCATTGTGTTCAGGCACTGAACAATTGCTAGTTCAGGACTTTCTGAGAAAAGTGAAATAAAGAGGTGAGCTCCATTGTGGTGTAAAGTAATGTAGTTTTGCCCTGTTCCCTGAAGGATACCTCTAAACCCTTGAAAATTCTTGAGTAATTGAAGTGTCTTTGTTATCGAAACTATACCTGAAGGTTTGTGTTAACAAGTGAGGGATGTCCAAGCCAGAAAGACCACCTGGTAGGAATTTCAGCTTATCTCAGGAGGCATGTTTAACCTATCTTGCATATACAATAAGGCCTCAATCATGATGACAAAATGACATAGAGGCTCCAAGAGCTTCCTGGTTGCCAAAGGGAGAATGGTGTGCCCTCTTTGGCATAGGGAAGCTCTGTGTTGGGAACACTTTCAGGCCTTGCCCATGCATCTGTTCCTTATGATGATTCTGATTTGTATCATTTTGATATAATCTGTAATCATTAGAATTTTCTGTGAGTTCTGTGAGTTGTTCCAGTGTATTATCAAACCCAAAGGAGTAGTAGAAGTCAACAGGTGAAAGTGAGACAGCCTAGGGGAGACCCCAAGCTTACAGCTGGCATCTTAAAAAGGTGGTGGGAAAACCTGAATTTGTGGCCAGGAGGACAAAACTAAGGGTGTTGCGTGGACTCTCGAGTTTGCAGCTGGCATCTGCCTATTTGGCAGTTGGAGGGACAATGTTTTTTTTAACTTTTGAGCTCTGATCCAGCTCCATGTGGCTAAGGGCAGAGAGAGTGCCATGTGGGTAACTGGTGTCAGAGATGATTGAGAAGTGGGAAAGTGGGGAGTTGATCAGTCTTCACATTTTGGTATTGGATTTATGTTGATTCTTATCTACAATACACATTTATCCAAGGTTTCTATCTGGGGACAATTTTCCAAACTGCCACAGGGACATGGGGCCCCAGCAGAGAATGGAGGTCTTGATGATGAGGAGGCACAGATCAGAGTTCAGAGCTGGTGAAGTGACTAGAATTGGTGGGGTATATGGCAGAAAATGTTAAAAGACTTAGAAAGCATCACGAGAAGATGGAAGGAATATACAGAATCACTGTACCAAAAAGAGTTGGTTGACATTCAAGCATTTCAGGTGGTAGCATATGATCAGGAACTGATTGATGGTACTGAAGGAAGAAGTCCAATCTGCCTGAAGGCACTGGCAAAAAACAAGGCTCCAGGAATTGATGGAATACCAATTGAGATGTTTCAACAAATGGATGCAGCACTGGAAGTGCTCACTCGTCTATGCCAAGAAATTTGGAAGACAGCTACCTGTCCAACTGACTAGAAGAGATCCATATTTACACTTAATCCCAGGAAAGGTGATCCAACCAAATATGGAAATTATTGAACAATATCATTAATATCACAAACAAGTAAAATTTTGCTGAAGATCATTCAAAAGTGGCTGCAGCAGTATATTGACAGGGAACTGCCAGAAATTCAAGCCAGATTCAGAAGAGTATGCGGAACCAGGGATACCATTGCTGATGTCAGATGGATCTTGGCTGAAAGCAGAGAATACCAGAAAGATGTTTACCTGTGTTTTATTTACTGTGCCAAGGCATTGGACTGTGTGGATCATAACAAAGTTTGGATAACATTGCAAAGAATGGGAATTCCAGAACACTGAATTGTGCCCATGAGGAACCTGTACATAGATTGTTACCCAATTAGGGTCTGTGCCCTGGAGCAGTCAAGCCAATGAAATGTACTACAAGTCAGAAAGAGTGAGAAAGTTTATTAAGGGGATGTATACATCACAGGGGACTCAGTAGCAACACGGACTGTCTCTATGGAGTCCCAAAGAACAGTTTTACATTAGAGCTTATATAGAATATTACAAGGGTTAGAAATGTCTTTGTAGTCTGCAGATAGCCTGGCTGGAGGAGTTATTCATTACAAGATAGTGACAAAAGACTCCATCAATCAGACTAAAGAGATACATGCCTGACATCTCTTTATCAGGCTAAAGATATACATATCAGATACCTGGGCTCTGATTTTCCTGTGGTGGGTTGTAAGTCACAGGTGGTTAGACAGAACAAAACAAAGCTGTTTGCAGCAGAAAAAACAAAGAACAAAGTCTTTAACTTTAGGTCAAAACAAAGTCATTAACAAAGGTATAGAAGGAGGAGGCAGGCAAAGGAAGGAGAGAAGTTTATAGGTTCATCTTGGTATTAGTTATGTCAAGCTCTCAGTCACCCATTTTGAAAACGGAGAAAATATGCTGGGCAATATTGGGGTTACATACATCAAGAGGTAGTCGTTCAGACAGAACAAGGGGATTCTTCATGGTTTAAAGTCAGGAAATGTGTGCGTCAGGGTTGTATTCTTTCACCATACCTATTCAATCTATATGCTGATCAAATAATCTGAGAAGCTAGACCATAAGAAGAAGAATGGGGCATCAGGATTGGAGGAAGATTCATTAACAACCTGCATTATGCAGCTGATACAACCTTGCTTGCTAAAAGTGAAGAGGACTTGAAGCATTTACTGATGAACATCAAAGACCACTGCTTTCAGTACGAATTACACCTCAACATAAGGAAAAAAAAAATCCTCACAACTGGACATATAAGCAACATCATGATACATGGAGAAAAGATTGAAATTGTCAAGGATTTCATCTTACTTGGATCCACAATCAACACTCATGGAAGCAGCAGTCAGGAAATCAAAAGACACATTGCATTGGGCAAATCTGCTGCAAAAGACCTCTTTAAATTGTTGATAAGCAAAGATATCACCTTTAAGACTAAGGTGAGCCTGACCCAAGCCCTATAGTGTTTTCAGTCACCTCATATGCACATGAAAGCTGGACAACGAATAAGGAAGATGGAAGAATTGTTGCCTTTGAATTGTGGTGTTGGAAAAGAATATTGAATATACCATGGGCTGCCAAAAAACTAACAAATAAAATCTGTTTTGGAAGAAGTGCGACCAGAATGCTCCTTGGAAGCAAGGATGGTTAGACTACATCTCACATACTTTGGACATGTTGTCAGGAGGGACATCATGCTTGGTAGAGTAGAGGGCCAGTGAAAAAGAGGAAAATCCTCAAGGAGATGGATTGAGACAGTGGCTGCAACAATGAGCTTAAGCATAAAAAAGATTGTGAGGATGGTGTAGGACTGCACAGTGTTTGTTGTGTTGTGACTATGAGTCGGAATCTACTTGACAGCACCTAACAACAGCAAGGCCAGAAAGGAGCAATCTTCATGGTGGGGAAGGGAGTGTCCCTAGAAGTCTGAATGTGAATTCCCCCAAAGGGCTCAGCTATATATATTCAGGGTAAGATTCTACAAGGTCTAGAGTGGCTGAATTGGGGCTGAGAGTCGAAAACCATTTAAAGAAAGACAACATAATCTAGAATTCCTTCAATGTATCATCCACAGTGTTTAGTATTGAGTAGAAATTACTAGACATGCAAAGAAACAGGCAAAGGTGAGTTAGGGAAACACGTATTGATAATCAGCTATAAAAATTGTTATAGAAAAGGTGAGTTAGGGAAAAGGTGTGTTGATAAAGAGCAATCCTGAGATGACTCAGATGTTAGAATTGGCAGACAAGTATTTTAAAAAAGGTATTATAGAAAATATGTTTCAGAACTTAAAAAAAATAGACATAATAAATGAAAGGATGGGTATAATTAGCTGGTAAAAGATACATTATGGCCAAGTTTGGTTGAACATTTAGAAATTGCAAGGTGGGTTTAACATTTAGAAATCAATCAACATTATTCTCCACATTAACAGAGTATATGAGAGATGATATGACTTCAAAAGATGCAGGTTTCTTGTTGTTGTTTTTACAAAATTCAACTACCATACATGATAAAAACTGTCAGTGAACAAGAAATAGGAGAACATTCTCAATCTGAAAAAGGGTATCTACTGAAAACCTAAAACTAATAGCATAGTTAGTAGTGGAATATTGAACTCATTCCTCTTAAGACTGTAAACAAAACAAGAATGCTTTTTCTAATCATCTCTGTATAACACTGTACTAGCCAGTACAATAAGGCAAGAAAAGAAATAAAACACTTTAAGTTTGGAATGGTAGACAACAACAACAAAAATCTATTCACAGATGACATGATTTGTTCATGTCTATAAAATAGCTTCTAGAAATAATAAACTGAGCAAGGTTGTAGATAAAAAAATCAATACGCAAAAATCACATTAAGTTTTACAGTGCCTCTAAAGTAGTATAAAAATCATAAAAATACTTAGGCATAAATTCAAAGATGTGTAAGATTATTACACTGAAAACTACAAAAAAAAAATAACTGCTGAAGGAAAACCTATATAAAGAGAAGTATATACTGTGGTTATAAATTGGAAAACCCAATCTTGTTAAGATTTAATTTTTCCTAAATTGATCTATAGATTCCATGAAATGTCTCAAAAATACCAACATAGAAAAGAATGAGTTCAACCTAAAATATGTACGATATTGCACCAACCCTAGACTAACTAAAACAATTTTAAATAAAAGACGATCAGAGTTGGATTTCAAGGCTTACCGTAAAACTACAGCAATCAAGACAGTGTGGTGTTGGCAAAATGATAGATCTATAGATTTATGGAAGAGAATACAGACAATTATTGTTTTTCAAAAAAGTACTGAGGCAATACAGAGGAGAAATAAACATCTTTTCAACAAATGGTGCTGAAACAAATAGATATCCATATAGGAAAAAGTGAAACGTGTCCTCTAGTTCACACCATGTACAAATTTGATTCAGTGTGCAGCATGGACGTAAAGATAAAAGTGAAAACTATAAAGCTTCTACAGAAACCATAAGAGGATATATCTGTGACAATGACTTAGGTAAAGATTTTTTAGAGCCAAAAGCACTGCAATGAAAGAAAAATAATTATCAATTCCCGTTGCTGTCAAGTCGACTCCAACTCATAACTACTCTATAGGACAGAGTAGAACTGTCCCATAGGGTTTCTAAGGAGCGGCTGGTGGATTTGAACTGCCAGCCTTTTGGTTAGCAGCCAAGCTCTTAACCATTATGCCACTGGGACTCCAAATATAAGTTAACCCAAAAAAAGTTAAACCTCATCAAAATTAAAAACCTCTGCTCATCTAAAAGAAGCATTAAAAAAAGACAAGACACAGACTGGGAAAAAATTCAAAACATATACATTTCACTAAAGACTGGTTTCCTGGATATATAATTTTACAACTCAGTAATAAGAATACAAACAGCCTAAAAAAGGAGTGCAGTAAAAAAAAAAAAAGTGTCACAAAGCAATATTTTACAATTGGTCAATAAGCACATGAAAAGGAGCTCAGTATCGTTGATCATCATGAATATGCAAATTAAAACCACAGTGTGGTGTCATCTCACTCCCTCTAGAACAACCAAAAGGTCAGCAATTCGAATCCACTAGCTGCTCCTTGGAAACCCTATGGGGCAGTTCTACTCTGTCCTATAGAGTCACTCTGAGTTGACATCAGCTAGATGGCAATAGGTTTGTTCGTCTGTTTGTTTTTTTATAATGGCCAAAATTAATAACACTAGCGATGACACATGTAGCCAAGGATACGGAAAAAGTGAAACTCTCATGCATTGCTAGAAAAAAAATATAAAATGATACTACCACTTTGGAAAACTCTTAGGAAATTTCTTATAAAGGTCAAAATAAACCTTTTTTTTTTTTTACTATCTAACAATTTCAGTTTTGGTATTTACTCAAGGGAAGTGAACGTATGTGTTCACAAAAAGAATAATACAAGAATTTATACAGTGGCTTCATTCATAATGGCCCCAAACTGAAAACAACCCAAAGGTCTATCAACAAAGAATAAAAAAATTAATATTGGTATATCCATACAATTGAAATATTTCTCAGTAATAAATATAATGAACTGATAAAAAACAATAACATGGGTATAGCTGAAAAACCAGTTGAATGAAAAAAAGCCAGACATACTGCATAGATGACTTTCAGAACCAGACAAAATGTATCTATGACCACAGAAATCAGAACAGTGGCTTTTGTCTATTGTTTGTGAGGACTGACTGGAAGGAGACAAGAAATAACTTGCTTAGTGTTGGTTACACGGTTTAAGACCTGAGCATTTCACTGTGTGTGAATTTTACATCCATTCATCCGTCCATCTGTCCCTCCGTCCATCCACCCATCCAACCATCCATCTATCCATCTATCCATCCACCAATCAACTGACCAATAAAAATGTGCATTGAGCCTGTGGAAACCCTGGTGGCATAGTGGTTAAGAGCTACAGCTGCTAACTTAAAGGCGGCAGTTTGAATCCACCAGGCTCTCCTTGAAAACTCTATGGAGCAGTTCTACTCTGTCCTGTAGGGTTGCTATGAATCTAAATTTTACTCATTGGCAACTTGTTTGTTTGTTTGTTTTTCCAGCTTATTGAGCCTGTACTAAGTGAAAAGGAGTATAACAGGCATTGTGGGGGTTCAAAGAACAATAAGATGACAATTAGAATGAGCATATTCTTCTACTTGTCATATGTGATTTTGTGGTCCAAATAGCCAAGACATCAAGTCTTAGTAAAGCACTATTTTGCCATTAACAAATGTAGCTTTTTATTATTATTACAACAGTTAAACATTCATATACTAATTATGCATTTTTAAGCATATATTACAACTTAAGTATGTTTTCTAAAAATACATACACTTTGAAGCTACTAAGTTTTACTCATTTATGTTATTTTCAACCACAGTTTCTTGTTTCTTTTCATGTTTAAGGGTATTGCCCTTTAAAATTCATTCTTACCTCTTAGTTTTTTCTGTGCCCGGCCTTTTCCGGGCCCCCAGAATTTCTGTAAGTTCTTAAAGGTAGCTTCTTTCCTTCTTTACTCTTCACTCTAAGATCACTTCCGGAGAGCAGCCTTTAAATTGTCTTTTTAGCCATTCTCAATTCTGAATACCAAGCAACCCTGCTGCGCTCCCTCTGATGTTCTTGTTTCTTTCCTCTCCTCTTGGCAAAACAGAAGGAGATAAAAATTACGCAGCAGCATGAAGCTTCTGGTCTGAATGAAAACTCTGTGATTGTCTTTTTCCAATCAGCAAGTTCTGTGGCAGACAGCTTCTAAATTGCCTTAAGCTCCCCTCCCAGTAGATATGCTAGATGCTTACTAATTAATTTGAACCGAACGGGCCTTTGGCAACTCTCATTCACAGAATGAAATCGCAATTCTCTGTAGCTTTGAAGGGCGTATGCCTTTCAACAATAAGATTTTACAACCTGGATAAATTTTGTGAGCAGATTAAAAAAATGGTTTCTATAAACAGCAAGCTAAGCCTACCTATTACAGAGCATTACAAAGATAAGTATGGGAAAATTAGTTGATGGAGACCTTCGGGCATTAAATTGAGTTATTTAACTTTAATTTAATAGGTTTCAAATACCCGTTGTATGTAGTAGAAGCCCTGGTGGTGCAGTGGTTAAAGCACTCAGCTGCTAACAGAAAGGTCAGCACTTTGAACCCAGCAGCCACTCCATGAGAGAAAGATGTGGCAGTCTGCTTCAATAAAGGTTATAGCCTTGGAAACCATATGGGGCGGTACTACTCTATCCTATAGGGTCACTATGAGTCAGAATCGACTTGATGCCAGTGAGTTTACTGTCTGTAATAACACAATAAATTTAGCATTTGCCAAAAATGCATGCATCTTTTTTGAAAATCTGGAGTATTCATTCATTTACTATTTATTTTTTGTAGATAGTCTTCAAGAGTTGGGGAATAAAATTAGATTCTAAAAGAAGAAAAACTGAATCACTTCAGTAGCTGGTAAAAACAATTTTAGGACTGGCTGAATGTTTTGTTGTTCGGTGCCGTAAGTCGATTCCAACTTATAGTGACCCTGTATATACTGCATATGTATATATATATATATACTGTATATACTGTGCCATCCTGCACAATCATCACAATTCTTGTTATGGTTGAGCCCATTGGTGCAGCCACTGTGTCAATCTGTCTCCTTTGGGGTCTTTCTCTTTATCTCTGATCCTCTTTTTTACCAGGCATCATGTCCTTCTCCAGGGGCTGATTTCTCTTGATAACATGACCGTATGATAAAGTCTTGCCATCCCTGCTTCTAAGGAGCATTCTGGCTGTACTTCTACCAGGACAGATTTGTTAGTTCTTTTGGCAGTCCATGATATATTCAATATTCTTCACCAACACCATAATTCGAAGGCATTAATTCTTCTTCATTCTTCCTTATTCTTTGTCCAGCTTTCACATACATTTGAGGCAATTGAAAACACCATGACTTGGGTCAGGCACACCTTAGTCCTTAAAGTGATATCTTTGATTTTCTTTAAAGAGGTCTTTTGCAACAGATTTGCCCATTGCAATGCATCCTTTGATATCTTGACTGCTGCTTCCATGGGTGCCGATTGTGGATCCTAGCAAAATGAAATCCTTGACAACTTTAATCTTTTCTCCATTTATCATGATGTTATTTATTGGTCTAGTTGTGAGGATTTTTGTTTTCTTTATGTTGAGGTGTAATCCATACTGAAATCTGTGGTCTTTGATCTTCATGAGTAAGTGCTTCAAGTCCTCTTCATTTTCAGCAAGCAAGGTTGTGTCATCTGCTTATTCGAGGTTGTTAATGAGTCTTCCTTCAATCCTGATGTCATGCTGTTCTTCATATAGTCCAGCTTCTGGGATTATTTGCTCAGCATACAGAGTGAATGAGCATGTTGAAAGGATACAACCCTGACGCATGTCTTTCCTGACTTTTAAACCCATGTAGTATCCTTGTTCCAGTGCCTCTTGATCTATGTACAGGTTTCGGAATTCCCATTCTTCATGATGTTATCCATAATTTATTATGATCCACAGAGTTGAATGCCTTGGCAGAGTCAATAAAACACAGGTAGACATCTTTCTGGTTTTCTCTGCTTTCAGCCAGGATCCATCTGACATCAGCAATGATATCCCTGGTCCCGAGTCCTCTTTTGAATCCAGCTTGAATTTCTGGCAGTTCTCTGTCAATATACTGCTGTAGTAGCTTTTGAATGATCTTCAGCAAAATTTTGCTTATGTGTGCTATTAATGATATTGTTCAATAATTTCTGCATTCGGTTGGATCACCTTTCTTGAGGATGGGCATAAATATCCATCTCTTCTAGTCAGTTGGCCAGATAGCTAGCTGTCTTCCAAATTTCCTGGCTTGGACAAGTGAGCACCTCCAGCGCTGCATCCATTTGTTGAAACATCTCAATTGGTATTCTGTCAATTCCTGGAGCCTTGTTTTTCACCAGTGCCTTCAGTGCAACTTGGACTTCTTCCTTCAGTACCATTGGTGCCTGATCATATGCTACCTCCTGAAATGGCTGACCAGTTCTTTTTGGTACAGTGACTCTGTATTCCTTCTGTCTTCTTTTGATGGTTCCTGTGTCCTTTAATACTTTCCCTGCAGAATCCCTCAATATTGCAACTAGAGGCTTGAATTTTTTCTTCAGTTCTTTCAGCTTGAGAAATGCTGAGCGTGTTCTTCCCTTTTGGTTTTCTAACTCCAGGCCTTTGCACATTTCATTATAATACCTTACTTTGTCTTCCCAAGCACCCTTTGAAACCTTCTGTTCAGCTCTTTTGCTTCATCATTTCTTCCATTTTCTTTAGCTAGTTGACCTTTAAGAGTAAGTTTCAGAGTCTCTTCTGACATCCATTTTGGTCTTTGCTTTCTTTCGTGTCTTTTTAATGATCTTTTGCTTTCTTCATGTATGATGTTATAAAAGGGCAAAATTATAGCTGATCAGGAATATTTGGATTAATTCAACTCTGTAATGCTTACTGAAAGAGAAACTGTAGAAAACATCCATCTATCATTTATCATCACACTTACTGAAAATAATTTTTAGAAAAGACAATGCCAGTAATGATGTATAGTACTGGAACTGAAATAGTTCCTTTGATAAGTTTTGGGCACTTGTTTTATTTGCATTTTTTTTTTTACTCTAAATGTATCTTTCTTCAACTTTACAACTTTATATCACTTAACTTGGCCGTGCTAGCTCATTTCATAGAGACTGGTTTGCCCCCATGACAGCAAGCAAGTTAGCTGACACCAGACCACGCTTGAGATGTTAGCAGTATCTGAATGTTCCCAGCTGTTTGTCCATTAGGATTAAGTGGAGTTTCTGTAACCAAAGAGAAGACTTTTTCAAACTTACTGAATCAGAATCTTCATGGGAGGGACTTTTTTATATCTGCTTATTTAAAGTGTGGAGCTCTGGTGGCACAATGGTTAAGAGCTCATCTGCTAATGAAAAGGTCAGCAGTTGGAATCCACCAGCCACTCCTTGGAAACCCCAAGGCAGTTCTACTCTCTCCTATAGGAATTGCCGACCCTTTGGTTAGCAGCTGTAGCACTTAACCACTACACCACCAGGGTTTCCTACTATGAGTCGAAGTCAACTCCACAGCAAAGGGTTTAGTTTGGTTATTTAAAGTGCCACAGGTGATTTTGATGTGCAGCTCAGTTTGTTAATGTAGATCCATTCTCCTACTCAAGAAAGTAAGTGAAAATTAAAACTAACATAATTTGCTGTCCGTGTTTTAAGATATGGAGCCCTGGTGGTGCAGTGGTTAAGAGCTTGGCTGCTAACCAAAAAGTCTGCAGTTCGAATCCACCAGCTGCCCCTTAGGAACCTTATGCGGCAGTTCTACTCTGTCCTATAGAGTCATTATGAGTGGGAATCCACTCAACGGTAACAGGTTTGGTTTGGTGTTAAAATATAAGGAGACATAGTAGCACAGTGGTTAAAGCACTCCACGCTAACTGAAAGGTCAGCAGTTCAAATCCACCAGCAGCTCCATGAGAGAAAGATGTGGCAGTCTGCTTCCGTAAAGATTTGTAGCCTTGGAAATCCTATGAGGCAGTTCTACTCTGACCTATAAGGGTCATTATCAACTCTACGACAGTGGGTTTGTTTTTTGGGGGTGTTAAAATATATTGAGTCCAGGCATACTTCCTTAATGCTATGTTAAAGAATACTGGGATCAAGCAAAAATAACCTACTTGCCCCAGGGAATAATTGCTCCTAGAAGATAAGCCTGTGAACAGACTAAAAAAAGTTAACTTATCAAGACTAACAGCTTACTCATCAAAACTCACTTCAAGAATCTTGCTTCACTGTACCCACAAGCCCAAACTATTATGTGATAAAATCTTCTAAACACTGACCAGTTCTTGCCTTTTAAGCTGACCTTTAAATCTCCCAGTCTCGGTCCTTCTTTGGCCTTCCTTCTGAGAAACTATTAAGACTCTCAAGTTGGTGTTCTTCCTGATGACAGAATGTCCAATAAATTTAGCTTAGTTTAATCAACAGTTTTTGTTTTGTTTTGTTTTTTGGTGAGTCTGCATCATATAGTTACATAAATTATATTTTAAATAACAAAATAAGGAATTATTAGAGTTTGGATGTAAGTGATAAAACATCAAGGTATGGTGCCTTGAACTAGTTTGGCATTTTGCAAATTTTCCTTATTCTCCGGTTTTGTTCTTGTGTTAACTCCAGCAATGCTCCAAACTTTGATGTCCTGTAGCTTCTTAGTTTAACTCCTTCACATAAATCAGTTGTCAAAATCTTCTAAGTTGTGCTTTCTCATGGTTATTATAACTAAAACCTTAAACTGTCCAAGCATCTTATTGCACCCAGAAACCATAAGCCTCAGATTTTGTTTTCCAGATCGGGGTCATTTATTATTGTGTCTATTAATATTATATTTCATAAATAGAATAGAAAATCAGACAAAAGAGCACATCTTTATAAGACCTGTGAGGGGAAATACAACCTATGGGAATTACTCAATTATGACATTTACTCCAGCCTAATCTTTGTCTTATCCTTTGAAACAACTCATATCTACTTATTTTACACAGAAATAGCTCAGTATTACACTATCTAAATTCCTATGTATATCCAAATTTAGTCATAAATTTTAAAAATTTTTGAGAAAAGAAAAGCCTGATCCCATGACTGGAATCTCCAAAAAAAAAGAAAACTACCAAAAGACAAACAGGGATATCCAACGTGACTGATGAGGCTGAAAATTTAAAAGGCATGTATAAAAGACAATAAGGAGTGAATATCAAAGAGTAGGATGATCTAAGAGTCCAGAGAGGAAAGCTAAGAACCAGAGTAAGCCTAAAGTTGCCTCTCCAAAATAAAACCAAAATTATTTTAAAGACAAATTTGGCAAAAATGGTCTTTAAAATTATATGTTTAGTATGAGAAAGAAAAGAAAATGACCTTCAAAACCTGGACAGGGTAGTTACACCTATTCCTAGGACTGTGTAGCAAAAGGTCAAAATACTTAAAACATTATGAGCAAACCTCACTAAACCTCAAAGATCTAAATATATTATTCATACAAATTTCCACCATTCCCATATTTAAGATAAAGAAAGACTATAAAAATGAATTTCACTGTACGTACTTGGGATACACTATTTGAGGTCTTGGAATGTGTGTGGTTTGGGGTGACAGAGCAAGGAATTAGTTAGAAAAATATTTAAGTAATATTAACCAAGAATTTTCAGAACTTAATGACAACCAAAACATAGATCCAGGAAGCTCAGAGAACAATAAGAATAAATAAATACCAAAAACTTTACACTTAGGCATATCACATTCAAAACTTGAGAAAATCAAAGAAGGAGAAAGGCTAGGGGTGGGAGAAGTTGGGGGATGGAGCACGTTACCTATATAGGAAAAAAGAATAAGATTGTGACAGTTTCTAACCTGAACCATGCAAGCACTAAGAGAGCAGAATGAAATATTTAAAGCACTGAAGAAAAACAAACACTAACCTAGCATTCTACAGTCAGTAAAATTTTCCTTCAAAAATGAAAAAGAAATAAAGACTTTCTCAGACAAAGAAAAACTGGGAGACTTCATTGCCAGCAGGTCTGCCCTCAAGATATGTTAAGAAGTTCTTCAGAGAAAAGGAAAATGTTATAGGTCAGAATCTGGGACCTACATAATGAAAGGAAGAGTGTTGGGGAAATTATAGATAAAGATAAAATATTTAAAAAAAAAAATTCTTATTCTTAATCGATCTAAAAGATAACTGTGGATTTAAAGTAATAATGTATTGCATGATAATAGCATATGGATAAGTGAAATGGTGACATCAACGCCAGTTGGGATAGGAGAGAGGATTTGAGGATATACTGCTATAAATAACCTTGGATTTGGAGATGAATTTTTAAATACAACACCAATATCATGATACATAAAAACTGATGTTAGGCTTTATTAAAATTCAAAACTTCTGCTCTGCAAAATGCACTGTTAAGCAAATGAAAAGACAAATTCCAGAATAGTATAAAGTATTCGCAAAATACATCCCTCATAAAGGGCTTGTACCCAAAATATACAAAAAACTCTTAAAAGTCAACCGTAAAATAATTATACAACTAAAAAAATAGGCAAAAGATCTGAAGAGACACCTTACCAAAAAAGATATGCAGATGAAAAATAAGCATATAAAAGGATGTTTAACATCATTTGTCATGATGAAATTATAAATTAAAACATCAATAAGATACCAGCTATTAGAATGGCTAAATGGGAGAAGAAAAAATGACAAATCATTTGTTGGATTCCACAGAACTGGTAGGAATGCCAAGTGGCCACTTTGGGCTTCTTTTGTCTCTGGATCAACAGACAAAGAAGGGAGTTACCATAATGGCTGGTGTGATTGATCCTTACCAAGAGGAAATCCAGATGATATTACATTAAGAAAATAAAGAAGAGTATGTCTGGAATGCAGGAGATCCCTTAGGACATCACTTAGTACTACCATGCCTTGTGACTAAAGTCAATGGAAAACTACAGCAACCCAATTCCAACATGAGTACTAATGGCCCAGACCCTTCAGGAATAAAGGTTTGGGTTACTCTACCAGGCAAAGAACCATGACCAGCTGAGATGCTTGTTGAGAGCAAAGGGAATATGGAATGGGCGGTGGAAGAAGGTAATTCTAAATACCAGTTACAACCGTGTAGCCAGCCGCAGAAACGAGGACTGTAATTGTCATGAGTATTACTGCCTTGTATGTGTACATCAAATATTTTTGTTTTCTTCACTTATAAAATATTAAATGTAAATAGGGCTAGTGCATATTCAGTTACATGTGTGTTCATTGTATCATGTTAGGCACAAGTATGACTTTATAATTGTCTTTTTCAGAGATTATGTATGGTTTAAGGAGATGTGTACAGATGCCAAGTTAACAAGAGGTGGATTGTAATTGTTAGGGTTGTGTATCAACTTGGCTGGGCTATGGTTCTCAGTAGGGTTTGGCCATTATGATGTAGTTTGGCAGTTGTATGATGACATGATCACTTCCATGATGAGATTTGAAATAATGTGATCACCTCCATGATGTAATCCACTGTGAGTAGCCAATCAGTTGAAAAGGTGTTTCCTTGGGGGTGTAGCCTTCATTGAATATAAGTGGGCTTTCTGGCAAGGCTCATGGGCTTTTTGTCCCTCTCGATCCTGCAGCTGGCTCCTGTTTGTCTGACCTGCAGTTCTTGGGACTTGAGCTAGCAGCTTACCTGCAGTCTTGCCTGCCGCCAATCTTTGGATTCATCGGTCTTTGCAGCCTGTGAGCAAGAGCCCTGCTCTCTGACCTGCTACTCTTGAGTTTTCCAGCAGCTGTGGTTATGCGAATCAAGAGAAGCCTGACCCACAGACTTTCTCCTTCTTTGATTTTCTTAAGTTTGAATATGATATTCCTAAGTGTAAAGTTTTTGGTATTTATTTATATCATTTCCTTGATATAAATCTCTCTATATATTTATATGCTTTTCTGGTTTTGTTTCTCTAGAGAACCCAGTCTAAGACACAAATGGAAGATGCTAGAGTGACCCATGTGATCACGAATTGGAGACAATGAATTGATTATTGGCTTAACATAAATACAAATGGTTACTTATAGAAATATTTATCTATATGTGTATACACACAGGTTAGTATACATATATTTATACACATATACACATATATTTCCTTGCTTTGCCAGCTAACAGGACTTAGAAGCAAGGATACCCCAGTAGCAAGAGCACACTTTGTGTCCATATCTTGTTTTCTAATACTATGCTTCATTAAAAGGAACTAGGGCTCCTTGGAGAAATAGCTAATTGTAGGACTGTGGCAGGGAAGATACAAAATGAGCCAAGCGTCTCTACAATAACCAAAAGATGTGCTAAAAATTAAAAAATCGCAAACAAAAATAATGAGACACAGTAGCCAACTGAAACAGCTCACAACAGCCAAAGCTAGAACAATTTGAGCAACAAAATAAAATAAAATAGAATTGGATTATAACTCAAAGTATTAAATAAATCTCCATGAGTCCATAATGATCTAAATAAATGATATTTGAATAGATAAATAAATGGGGGAGATGAGACAGATATCCCATTCAGGAGAATTTCTAATCATTTATGTAGATACTGCACTGTCAAAAAGGTGAAGCATACCTCCCAACTCCTTAAGTGTGGCTGCACATAGTAACTTCCTTCCAAAGAATGAAGTGTGAAAATAAAGAGAGTAATTTTACAGTGGAGAAACCTGTCCAACACTACCTCAGACAGGTGATCAATATCGACATCAACAGTGAAAAGTCATCTTAATAATACACACCCTTGACATGATGTGACAAAATGACATTTTAACTCTGTGGTTTTCCTCCCAAAACCCAGAACTCTAATCTAATCATGAAAGGTCAGAAAAATCCCAGTTGAAGGGCATTTTACAAAATAACTGACCAGTACTCTTTGAAATTGGGAAGGTTATCAAAATGATGAGAAACTGAGAAACTCAAAGACAAGCAGAGTCTGAAAAGATATGATGATTAAATGTAATGTAGTTGATAACCTGGATGAGGTCCTGGAACAGAAAAAGGATGTTAAGTAAAAATGAAGGAAATCTGAATAAAGCAAAGACGTTAGTTAATGATAACGTACCAATATTGGTTCATTAATTGCAACAACTGTACCATATCAATTTAAGATGTTAATAACAGGAAAAACTGGATGCAGGGTATGTAGAAACTGTCTATAGTATCTTCTCAATTTTTCTGTAAATCTAAAACTTCTAAAATTCCTGCTATAACAAATAAAGTTTATTATTTAAAAAAAAAAAAAAACACCAGGCTTCTTAAGGAACTTCAATTCTACATGCCAGAATAGTGAAAATATTTACAGATTAGATCTCTGAATCTATATTTGAAGATTTATGATGAACAGGACAGTGTGCCTATTGTTGAAGATGTATAACCTCCATTCTTTCATTCATCCTTGGCCTCACTGAAAATTTTTGATATATATTTTCTAAGTGTTTGATGTACTTTCTTTCATATTGATCTTAAAACAAGCACGGGAGGTTGCTATGACAGGCATTATTAATTCAACTTTAAAGATGATGCAATAAGTTGATAGAGATCAATGCATTGCTCAAGAGACTTCAGTGATAGGTGACATTGTGGGATTTAATTCCAGACCTCTGACCTTACATTTGGAACTTCAACATTCTGTCGCCAACTTGTATTCACCTAATATATTAAAATATAGTGTTATGGTGCACAGTCCCTGCCACTTGCCTTTTTTCTCTTTTTTTGTGTGTATGCAATTATATTTTCTCACCAATAAATTTCTATAAACTAGGTTTTAACAGCTTAAGTAATAAGAGAAAAAACTTAATAATGTTAATATCCTTGGACCCCAATTTGTACTTCTACAAGTGTATCTGAAGAAAATAATTAGGAATGTGATGTTCGGATTATAGGTTATTTATTTTATTTTTCTCTTCTGTGTTTTTGACAACAAACATCTATTAATTATGTATTACTTAAACAACAACCATAAAAATGTTTTAAAAGAAAGTGATAAATGGCTTTCATATAAAGAATACTCTATATTTGAAAGTTCTAATTTATTAGAAACATCTTTATTGAGTAGAAATCTACCTGTTGAACATTCTTCTTGTTGATCCTGGGTCTACCCTAAGAGGCCTAAAAACACAATTCTCATCCTTGTCCTACATCAACGTTTGCATGAAATACATTTTTTTCTTTTCTCAAAAACATATTTTCTGTTTGTCTAAGTCACTTGTGTGCTGGTAAGTGATTAAAAGCCAGTATCTGGGGGCAGGTGTGATAGGGGAAAGAGAGCCTTGATTTGTACTATCCGTCAGTTTCTGTGTGTAAACAGTCTATTACCATGGCTGATTTCAAGCTACCAGTGTGATGCCACTGAACACTGATGTGGGAAGAGATGAGAACAATCAGCTCTCAGGAGCGTTTTCAAGTCAAATCTAGCATATCACGGTAAGTCCTTCCTCCTGTGACACGATTTTAAGTTACTTTGCTATTTTGGGGGGGAGGGTTAGTTTCAGCTTGTTAATACTTACAATGAATTTTAATATTTCAAACACTGCATGATACTCCAGGAATGCTCAAATCTATGTAGAACCATATTACACCCTACCTTCCTTATTTGAACAATGTATCTTTATTAATAAGCCTTAGATCACATTTGTGTCCTTTGCAGTCACATAAAACTGTTTACTCATATAGAATTGGTGGGCAGTTGAGATACCTACGTCAATTTTACATTTGCCGCTACTAAGCCATGTCCTTTCAATAATTTAGTCTCTGTTTTTGCGGTACATCAAATTCACGAGAATATAATTTGTAGAATTCTCCAGACTCTTTGTGTGTAGATATAGGCACACAACCAAGCTAGTATAATATAGGAACAATGCTTTATAACCTTTTTAACATAGCATGACATACACACAGTTTGGCGGTGAATATGCTGAAATATTACCAAATGTCTTATTTGATGTTGACAGGCAGGATAATTCTATAAATTAACAACTCAACAGCAGCAGGTTTAGTTTTGGTTTGGCAACTCAACATATTAATATGTTTGCTAAAAACATTCATCAATAATTTTTAATGTCTATGTGAAGACTGAGTTGGACCATAATTGATTTATTCATTAAACAACTGATGAAACTTTTGGGGTTTTAGCCCCGGCACATTCTTATAGAGAAATATTTGCACACACTTAATGGAAATCACAGCCAGACTTCAGAGGGTTTCCCATGATATCCACAGGGGTCCAAGTGAGGCTGATCAAGTCAGGAAGCTGCACAATTCTCCAACCAGCCACAGACTTCAACACATATGTCATTTGGAGAAGCAGCTACAAACTAAAGGAGCATATAGTTGTTTTCTATTGCTGCATAACAGATTAACTTTGTACTTTTTTTTATATAAACAACAATAACCATTCATTATCTTTCATAATTTCTGAAGGTCAGCGATTCAGACAAAGCACAGAAAAGATAATTGTTCCACATTGCCTGGGATCTCAGCTGGAACACTTGAAACCTGGAGACTCAGATCTTCTGAAGTCTCATTGACTCACATGCTTGGTAGTCGATGCTGTCAGGGCCTAGATTGGGCCGTTACTTGGAACACCCATATGTTACCTTTGCAAGTGCACCGGTTTTCCTCATAACATAGTGGCTGGGTTCTAAAGTTAGATAGGAAACATAGGGGGCAATGAGTTTGTTAACGGGGAGGAACAATTCACAAAAGGAGAGTGAGAATGCTACATTTTAAATTATTAATATATACTGAGCTCTAAGATGGGTAGGATTAATAACTAATATTTGTTTACTACCTAATTTGTGGGGCGTGGAAGGAAGAATCAACCATAGAAAAACTTAAAAATTATATTTTCTCAACCCTTTAATTCTACTGTAAGTTAAAATTTGTGATCTTGTTTCTATTGAATTGGATTTATGAAAAAACAAAAATACAACATTACTACATCACTGGATGAGGAATAATCCTTAATATTATAGTATGTTGCTAGTTTACATTTAAAATAGCCAAGTTGCCTGATAAGGATTAGGTATTAATATTGTTGAAATTAGGAAAGTCTCACTTGGGGCAGACAGCTTTCAGCTAGGAAAATTGTATACTTTGAAAAAAAAAAAAATAAACTCATTGTCGTTGAGTAGATCCTGATTCATAGCAACCCAATAAGACAGAGTAGAACCGCCTTGTAGGGTTTCCAAGAAGTGGCTGATGGATTCAAACTGCCGGCCTTTTGGTTAGCAACCGAGCTGTTAACCACTGCTCCACCAGGGCTCCATACTTTGACAAGACTTTATAGATATGCAGCTATCAAGCAAGTATCTTATGTTTATTCTTGGGAAGCTGTGAACCAGAGAGAAATCTGAATATGGTAGACTTTGAGGAAATTTACCCCTAGGTATTATGATTGTCTAAACCCTGGTGGCCTAGTGGTTAAGAGCTACGGCTGCTAACCAAAAGGTTAGCAGTTCAAATCCACCAGGTGCTCCTTGGGAACCCTAAGAGGCAGTTCTCTGTCCAATAGGGTCGCTAGGAGTCGGAATCCACTCGACGGCAATGGGTTTGGTTTTATGTGATTCATACAGGCCAGAGCATCAGTGAAGACAAAGGAAGTTCTCAGTATCAGTAGATACTGTGGGAAAATGAGGCCAACTTTGGGGTTAGGGAGATAAAATACTTCCTTCCTCAAGCCGAGAGATACCTGGAGATGCTTTTTCCATAGTTCTTTGAACTGGTAGTCAAGAGCTATGCAGGGGCCCCTGCTATTTTTCAGATCTTTGTTTATTTTGTTATTGTCCTTCTTGGAGATTTCACTGATTTTGTCTTCCAACTTCAATACTGAATTCTTTACCTTCAATATCATGTTTTTAATTTTCAGAGGTTTTTCTTTTGTCATTATTCCTTTATTTTACCATTTTTTTTGTTTGTTTTTTCTATGAATGCAATATTTTCTCTTAACTCTCTAAGGATATTATGTTTACTTTAAATTATTTTTATGCTTCCTTCAATTTCTGTTTTGTCCAACTACTTTTTTCCTATTTAATTACTATGTGGCTATCTTTCATGATGGAGAATTTCCTCAGTTGCCTGGTGATTCTTGTCTATGTAGTTATACTTAAGAGAGAGACACTGAATTTGATGGGTTGCTCTGTGTTCAGGGAATGGGGCTTGTAGACTGGAAGGCTTCACTGGAAGGGGATTTTATCCAAGGAATTTCCCATGTAAATATCTGTAAGTTCTGTTTCCTTTGGTTGCTCAGCTTTTCCAGAGAAGGATCTTTCTGAATTATTACTGGGGAATTTTAAAGCCAGCTTAGAAAAGGCAGAGGGAGTCTTTAGACTATCCCATATGTACTTTTACCTAATCCCTTTTATGTGTAGTTTTGCTTCTGGCCCTGCCATGTCCTTGCCTTCTTTTTATCTAGAACATCTCCTTTTTTGTTTTTTGTTTTGCCAGAGACTAAACTAGTCTTCAAGTGTTCAGGGAGGGGTAGTCACCTATGTTTGTCTGGAATGGGAGCCCGAAAGGCCTAGAGGCTTTCAAGCAATTGCGTTGTAATCAGCCTCTCACACTGCATGTTAGCTCAACTGTCTGAACCTTTCTGGGATTTCATGAAGCAGATTGCTTTGCTTCTTATCGTAACCACCCCAGGAACTGCAGAAACATAACTACACCATTTATCATCCCTCACCTGCTTTCTAACATCGTACACTGGAATAAGAAGGTTATGGAAGTCTCCAAGCTTCACGAATACACAATTCATATTTCTGTTTTTTGTCTTCCCTGTTGTTTTGAGATCATTTTAAAAAGGAGATGGGGAAAGACCTATGTTTACTCTGCTCTTTTGAAATTGTAAGTCTATTTTATACATAAATAAAGTTAATATATTTATTTTAGAACGTTTGGATATTAAAGAGTAGAAATAATAAAATAAATATAAATCAGAATCCTGTGATTCTGAGATACTCGCTATTAAAGCACATATTCTTAATGGCTACATTAGTCGTCATTCTATTTCATTGACTTAAAAGTTAATGGTTAAGCTACCCAAGGCTTCAAGATATTATCTCACAAAATAAAGAGTTTAGACTAAATGATGCTAAAGGTAAAATGCACCTTCCAGAGCCAGATTACCTTTTAATGGAATAAAGCTTCTTGTTAGAGTGTCAAGTATATCCCTTTATTTATTGCTCCTCTTTCTCTGGAAGGCATTTACAAACATTATAGAGCACTGCGTAAAGACCTGTGCTTTAAGAATTGATAGTTGTTTAAGATTTAAAGATTATCTGGCAATAGTTCCAGGGAGTCTTGTTTAAATCAAAGAACGGTTTAGCCTAACTAGTAAAGAATGTCTACCTTGAGCACTGTGCTCTTTTCAGAACTATCTATATGGGATCAAATTGATGACAGCAATTAAAAACATTAGATAATTAATGGGGGAGGAATAAGTTGGAAAAGGAGGGTGAGAATGGCTGCGAAACTTGAAGAATGAAATCAGTGTCACTGATTTGTACATGTAGAAATTGCTGAATTGGTGAATGCTGTGTATATTCTCAACAACAACAAATAATGAAAATAAATTAAAGGGAAGTAAAAAATATTACTTTCACAACTGTACTAGAAGTGCTTTTTAAAAATCTTTTTTTCCTTGTTAAAATGGCAAATGTTTTGTTACATATTTACAACAATAAAAAAAGAATCAACAGTTATTTTCTGCACAAATAAATAAAAAAGTAGCCAAAGCTAAAAAAAGAAAAACCAAAAAACAAAACTCCCAAACAACAGAGAAACAATAATACTTTCTCTGGCTCAGAAACAGTAATACTTGAGATGGCTTTTAATTAACCAAAGATGATTCACTGAAAAAATCCCTTCACAACAGAGGCTGTGTCTTCTTCATTCTTATCTCTATCATGGTGCCTAGGTAACCGCTTTGCATGCATTTGACTCTTAAGAGAAGGATATTAAATACATGAAAAAGTACTTCTGAAAAAATTTAATAGGCTACATTTCCACATTTAGGTTTTTTTTTTTTTTTTTTTTGATGAGATTGACTTCAATATGGACTAAGATCTGAGAGAAATTAACTTATTGTGTAGACGGCATTTGCAAGTCAAAATAAAATATAGTTAGACTTTCCTCTGGAGCCCTGGTGGCTCAATGGTTAAGAGTTTGGCTGCTGACATAAAGGTCGCAGTTCATAATCCACCAGCTACTCCTTGGAAACCCTATGGGGCAGTTCTTCTCTTTTTCTCTCAAGCAAAAAAAAAAAAAAAAAAATTATTTTGTCAGGAATGTGTGAGAGATGTCTAACTTTAAAAAATATCAAAAGAGAAGTGATATATTTGGGGTGTAACAAGCTTGGTTAATTATAATTTTCAAATTTTTACTGATTTAGATTTATTATTAGACAATACATATTAATTGTATAAAAATAATAATAATAATACCCACTAAAAAAACCCCGCTGCCGTTGAGTCAATTCTGACTCATAGCTACCCTATAGGACAGAGTAGAACTGCCCCATAGAGTTTCCAAGGAGTGCCTGGTGAATTTGAACTGCTGACCTTTTGGTTAGCAGCCGTAGTGAAAAAAGAAAAAGAAATTTACAACCATAATCCCAACAAAGATAGCTACTATATACATTTCTGTTCTAGATTTTCTATGCATATGTTCATTATTTTTAAAAGTAAGGAATTACATGCTTTGATCATCAGAAACAGTCAGAAATAAGCATTATCTATTTATTCTCAAAGTGATCTGAATAAATTGAAGGATTAAAGATCTACCTAAGACTCCCATCCACCACCCGTCTGTCAGTTTGTCATCCTGTGGTAGCTTGCACGTTGCTGTGATCCTGGAAGCTATGCCACCAGTATTTCAAATACCAACAAGGTCACTCAGGGTAGACAGACTTCAGCAGAGCTTCCAGACTAAGACAGACTAAGGAAAAAGGCCTGGTGATCTATATCTGACTATTGTTGTTAGGTACCATTGAGTCGGTTCCAATTCATATCGACTCTATGTACCACAGAACAAAACACTGCCTGGTCCTGTGCCATCCTTACAATCTTTGTTATGCTTGAGCCCACTGCCACTGTGTCGATCCATTGAGAGTCTTCCTCTTTTCGTCTGACCCTGTACTTTACCAAGCATTATGTCCTTCACCAGGGACTGATCCCTTCTGACAACTTGTCCAAAGTATGTAAGACAATGTCTTGCCATCCTTGCCTCTAAGGAGAATTCTGGTTGTACTTCTTCCAAGACAGATTTGTTCATCCTTTTGGCAGTCCATGGTATATTCAATATTCTTCACCAACACCACAATTTAAAGGCTTCAATTCTTCTTCCATCTTCCTTATTCATTGTCCAGTTTTCACATGCATATGAGGCGATTGAAAATACCATGGTTTGGGTCAGGCGCATCTTAGTCTCCAAGGTGACATCTTTGCTTTTCAGGACTTTAAAGAGGTCCTTTGCAGCAGATTTGCCTGACGCAATGCATCTTTTGATTTCTTGACTGCTGCTTCCATGAGTGTTGATTGTGGATCTAAGTTAAGTGAAATCTTTGACAGCTTCAATCTTTTGTCCGTTTATCAAAATGTGGCTTATTGTTCCAGTTGTGAGGATTTTTGTTTTCTTTATGTTGAGGTGTAATCCATACTGAAGACTGTGGTCTTTGATATTCATCAGTAAGTGCTTCAAGTCCTCTTCACTTTCAACAAACAAGGTTGTGCCACCTGCATAACGTATCTGACTATTAAAATTAGCCAATGAAAATCTTAAGGGTCACAATAGAACATTGTCAGACTTGCTTGCTCTGGACATGTCATCAACAGGGATCAGTTGCTAGAAAAGGACATCATGTTTGGTGAAGTAGAGGGCCAACCAGGGTGTGGGAGACCCTTGGTGAGATAGATTGGCACAATAGCTGCAATGATGAATTCGAACATGCTGACAATTGTGAGGATGATGCAGGAAGAGGCAATGTTTCATTCTGTGGTACATAAGGTCACCATGAGTTGGAGTTGACTCATTGGCAACTAACAACAACAAGACTCCTGTATAGACTGATTGAAATAAGCATTCAACACCTAGGGTCAACATTAGGTCTCTATTATGGATGGAGGGGACGAAGTAGTAAGTGGCAGTATTAATTACTTGTATCCTTCAATCTCCATCTTGGTTCTTGATGTAGGATACCCACAACAACTTTCTTTGGAAATAATACAACTGGATATGGATGGGGGATCACTAACTCATCTTGGACCATTACTTGCCTATGTCTGAAATTCCTAAGTTCATTTTTGAAGGCAGGAATGTCATTAAAACAAGTAGGATGTACAATCATTCTCAGCTTTAGACTATTTTGGATTTAATCCAAGCATTGGCAAACTATGGACTGTGAGACAAATTTGGCCCTCTGCCTGTTTTCCTGTGAAATGTGAGCTAAAAATGGTTTCTAAATAATTGGAAAAAATCAAAAGAATATTTTTTGACACATGAATATTATATGGGATTCAAATTTTAGTTTCATAAATAAATTTTTATTGAAACACAGCCACATACATTCATTTAGGTTGTCTAGAATTTCATTTTACTTGCATCCACAATCAATGCCCGTGGAAGCAGCAGTCAAGAAATCAAACAATTCATCGCATTGAGCAAATCTGCTCCAAAAGACCTCTTTCCAATGTTAAAAAGCAGAGATGTCACCTTGAGGAATAAGATATGCTTGACCCAAGCCATGGTATTTTCAATCTCTTCATATGTGTGCGAAAGCTGGACAATGAATAGAGAAGACTGAAGAAGAACAGATGTCTTTGAACTTTCATGAAGAATAGAATACCATGGACTGCCAGAAGAATGAACAAATCTATCTTGGAAGACAGATTCTTCTTCTCATACACTTTGGAGGGATCAGTCCCTGGAGAAGGACATCATGCTTCGTAAAGCAGAGGGCAAAAAAGAGGAAGACCCTCAGTGAGATGAATTGACACAGTGATTGCAACAATGGACTCAAACAGCAATGATTGTGAGGATGGAATAGGACCAGGCAGTGTTTCCTTCCATTGAACATGGGGTTGCTATGAGTCAGAACCTAACAACAAAAATGGCCCTGGTGGTAGAGTGGTTAAGTGGTTGGTGGCTAACCAAAAGTTTGAACCCTCCAACAGCTCCATAGAAAAAAGATGTGGCAGACTGCTTCCATAAAAATTACAGCCTTGGAAACCCTACTGGGCAGTTCTACTCAGCAGTGGGATTTGGATGGCTGATTTCATGCTACAGTGACAGAGTTGAGTAACTGAGACAGCAACAGTATGGCCTGCAAAGTCTAAAATATTTACTATCTGGCCTTTGATAGAAAACATTTGCTAACCTCTAGTTTAATCTTCTCATCTCACTTCTGATATCAGCAACAGGGACTGTTCTTCCCTGGAGCTTTTCTTCTAAAGTTGATATAGGAAGTTTAATCCTATTTAACTCATTCAACTTCAGTGTAACTTATTAGAATTGGAAGCCTACTCTTTAATTTCTTCAGCAGCTGCATAGTGCATAATGAAGCAGAATTCAGCAAAACTAAAACACATAGGGAGACATCTGCTAATGACTACATTTTATCTACTGCATTTATTCAAAAGTGTGCACTCCAGCCTGGATCAATCTGATATCAGCAGTGATATGCCTGGCTCTGCATCCTCTTCTGATTCTGGCTTGAATTTCTGACAGTTCCCTGTGGATATATTGCTGCAGCTGTTTTTGAATGCTCTTCGGCAAAATTTTACTTGTGTGTGATATTAATGATATTACTCAATAATTTCCACATTCAGTTGGATCACCTTTCTTGAGAATAGCCATAAATATGGGTCTCTTCCAGTTGGTTGGCCAAGTAACTGTCTTCCAAATTTCTTGACATAGACAAGTACTTCCAGTGCTACATCTCTTTGTTGAAACATCTCAATTTCTGGAGCCTTGTTTTTTGCCAGTGCCTTCAGTTCACCTTGGACTTCTTCCTTCAGTACAGTTGGCTCCTGCTCGTATGGTACCTCCTGAAATGGTTGAACTTCAGCCAATTCTTTTTGGTATAGTCATTATGTGTATTCCTTCTATCTTCTTTTGGTGAATCCTGAGTCATTTAATATTTTCCCCATAGAACCCTTCAATATTGCAACTCAAGGCTTGAATTCTTTCTTCAGTTCTTTCAGCTTGAGAAATGCTAAATGTGTTCTTCCCTTTTGGTTTTTTATCTCCAACTCTTTACACATGTCATTATGCCCTTTGAAATCTTCTGTTCAGCTCTTTTACTTCATCATTTTTTCCTTATGTTTTAGCTATTCGAAGTTCAAGAGCTAGTTTCAGAGCCTCTTCTGACATCCATTTTAGTCTTATCTTTCATTCCTGTCTTGTTAATAACCTCTTGCTTTCTTCATGTATGATGTTCTTGATGTCTTTCCACAACTTGTCTGGTCTTTCAGCATTAGTGTTCAAGTGTCAAATCTGTTCTTGAGATGGTCTCTAAATTCAGGTGGGATATGCTCAAGGTCATACTTTGGCTCATGTGAACTTGTTCTAATTTTCTTCAGTTTCAACTTGACCTTGCATATGAGCAATTGATGGTCTATTCCACAGCCAGCCCCTAGCCTTGTTCTGACTGATGATATTGAGCTTTTTCATTATGTATTTCCACAGATCTTTTCAGTTTGATTCCTGCATATTCCATTTGGTGAGGTCCACCTGTGTAGTCACCATTTTGTTGGTGAAAAAAGTATTTGCAATGAAGAAGTCATTGGTCTTGCAAAATCCTATCATGCAACCTGAAGCACTGTTTCTATCACCAAGGCCATATTTTCCAACTACCGATGAATAGCTGCCTCCTCAAAGTAAAGTCAACCTTAATGAGGTGGATGGAGTCAAGCTTTCCAGACCTTCATTTGTTAATGTGGCATGAGTCAAAATGAGAAGAAACAGCTGCAAACATCCATTAATAATCAGAACATGGAAGGTGGGAAGTATGAATCTAGGAAAATTGGAAGTCATTAAAAATGAAATGGAATGCATAAACATTGATATCCTAGGCACCAAAAAAAACTAGTGAGCTGAAATGGACTGGTAGTGGCCATTTTGAATCAGACAGTCATATGGTATACTATGCCAGAAACAACAGCTTGAAGAGGAATAGCACTGTGTTCATTGTCAAAACAAACATTTCAAGGTCTATCCTGAAGTACAACTCTGTCAGTGATAGAATAATATCCATACACCTACAAGGAAGACCGGTTAATATGACTTTTATTCAAATTTATGCACCAACCACTAAGGCCAAAGATGAAGAGACTGCAGATTTTTACCAAATTCTGCAATCTGAAATTGATCGAACATGCAATCAGGATGCATTGATCATTACTGGAGAAAGGTCTGCTGTATAAATCCTTTTTCCCTTGAAAACTTAGAATTTCATTGTCTAAATTATGCAAAATGCTGGTTCTTCACAACAGTCATCACAAACCAGGGCTTAGCATAATTGTACATCAGTTAAGCCAGCAAGCTGTTAAAACTCTTGAGATCTGTCTATGATTATGCTTTAATGTGGCATTCCTGGTGAGGTCCAAAAAATAAATGAAGCATATTCCAAGTACATGTGCTTGTTTCCTGTATTAAGTATTTTTTTTTTAATCCAAGATCACTTCGTCTCTTCTAGCTTCTGTCAGTACTCTCCTAATAATTTGTACCATTCATTCTGGGTATATTTCCCCTCCTTCTGGGTATAGCTCTGCATAAAGATGTTGGAGTCAGTGATGAATTCCAAGCCTAGTTACTGAATATGTCTTATAATTTGGAAGATCATCAAAAAAAGGAAAACGAGGGGGTCATTTGGTGGGAAAATGATTAGAAATGACCTGATGTGTCAGGTATCCCCAAACCTTAAGCCTTACCGAAAACAAAACAAAACAAAATCACCAAACCAATTGCTGTCAAGTCAGTTTCAACTCATACATAGTGACCATACGGGACAGAGTAGGACTAACGCATAGGGTTCCAAAGGCTATAATCTTTACAAAAACAGACTGCTACACCTTTCTTCTGTGGAGTGGCTGGTGGGTTCAAACACCAGGCCTTTAGGTTAGTAGCCGAGCAATTAACCACTGTGCCACCAGGGCTCCTTCAAGGCTTACCTAGCCCTTCTAAAAGTCACACATTAGTGAGCAAATCTTAATTTTCACCAACCAGACTTTAACCTTGAAAAGTTAATGCAACTGAGAAGTCAGCTTCCCCTTCCATTGTTCTATGTCGCCATGTCACTGCACTGCCTGGTATACAGCAGTACAAGCACTGAATTCAACATATTATTAGGCAGAGCTGCATTTTGGCCACCTCCGGAGGGACTGGCCTTTTTCAAGAGCAGACACCTGTTGTCACTTTTGAATCATGTACTGATACTAATCCTGTCTTTTGTGGCTAGGCCACAGAGTTAGTTTTATTCAACATAGGATCCATAATCCTCAGAAGTTTATGGTTAAAACAATATTCCTTAGAAGGACACAGTCAATTTCAAATGTACTTAAAGACTTTATTTCTGAACCAATCCAAATCACCAACAGCAGCCATGTACATAATGCTAATTTCATGCCAGTCAACATGCTGAGTATGTTGCATGTTTAGTCTGCTTAGAGGTACAGATGAAGAATCACAAGGAGGGCAAGTGACTTCCCTGATATTGACACAGGCTGCTCAGCCATATCTTGAAGAGTACCTGAGCCAATCTTTTTTTCCCCTTCTTCTTTTTTCTTTCTCTCCTTTCCCTCCCTTAGCCCATCCCTGCCTCCAAGTAAAATCCTGACGTTAGCTCCCCAAATGGTTAAGTGTTAACCAATGTTTCCTCTAAGACTGTGGAAAACAAGTGATATTGATCTAAGCCTGTCAAATAAGACGAAGGATGGCGTCAGCTACCCCCTGAGCTGATGGGATAATGGCAGGAAAAGATCAACATGTTTGAGATACGACCACCAAAGCCAAACAGAAGAAAGAGAGAGCACATTCCACAAGTCCCTAAAACTTATGGCCCCTTTTCCCTTAAAAACCTGAGCTGATCAGTAATCTGGTGAGACAGGTGACTTTAGGAGGAGATCATTCCCCTCTGTCTCCATATACCAGTATATCTAATAAAGCTCTTGCTACCCACCTCACCCCTGTCTCAAGAATTGGCTGTTTGCAGCAGGCGGCTCTAACTCGCGAAATTGCGGTAACAATATCACACAATCCATAAGCCTATCTACACTCAGTGAATTATTTGACTTCGAATAACTTGAAGGAAAATAGTGAAAACCTCATAGAAAGCCATTTTAATGTGGTCACCTTCAAAGCAGAGGCATGTATAGCAAATGTAAGGAGACACCAAAATATTAACCAGGTCTTAAATATTTAAATAACATTTCAAGAAGTCTTTAATTCTTAAGCAAAATAAAGCAAAAAAGATGTGCCTGAGCTTTAAGTAATAATCTTTATCCTAATAGGATTTTACTTATAGGCTCAGCTTTTTGAACACATTCTGTGCTTCCTTTTGTTTTAGATGCATTTTTAAAATTCTGCTTTTCCCATATCTTATATTAGAAAGAAACTAACTCTCTTGTGACTGCTAGCTGCCAGCGTGAGATCAGGTGCATTATGCATACTAGGTCATTCAATTTTATTAATAGTCTTATATTTCTCTTATGTGAAATATGTACTTCCTCATTGATTAAAGAAGGTTACAAGAATATACATCTTGTGAAACTTCCTTAATATGTGCCTTTAAATGTTGCATTATGTCATTTATCAGAGACCTGTAAGCCATCTCTGAAATGTCTCCAATGTATAAATTATATTTGGTTTTTCAAAAGTGATAGAAGTATTTGTCATTACTGCTATGAGTAGATGTAATTTTATTTCTCTGATTATAACCATGCCCTAAATGGAACATTACAAACTTAAACTGGTATCTTAGTTATCTAGAGCTGCTGTACCTGCAGTTCTACAAGTAGATGGTTTTAGCAAACAGAAGTTTATTCTCTCACAGTTTAGGAGGCCAGAAGTCCCAAACCAAGGTCCTGGCTCTAGGGGAAGGCTTTCTTCTCTGACAATTCTGGGGGAAGGTCCTTATGTCCTTTCAACAGTTGTGGGCCTGGCGTTCCTTAGACATCTCCATGTGCCTTGACATCAATCTTCCCCCAGGTCTAGTAGCTCTCAGCACAGGAACTCCAGATCTAAAGGACGCACTCTGCTCCCAGCTCTTCTTTCTTGGTGGTGCTGAGGTCCCTCTCTTTCTGCTGCATCTGCACATCTCTCTACTTTTATCTCTTGTAAGATAAAGGGTGATGATATAGGCTACATCCCAGGGAAACTCCCCTTACATCTGATCAGGGCTATGACCTGAGTAAGGTTTTTGCATCCCACCCTAATCCTTATTTACATGACCTAATCCTGCATCATTAACATAACAGACAGCTCACTCTCAAATGGGACCATAACCACAGCATACAGGCTAAGATTTACAACACATCACAAAATGTAGGACAACCACACAATACTGGAATCATGGTCTAGCCAAGTTGACACATAATTTTGGGGGACACAGTTCAATCTGTGATACCTGGGTAATGATTTTGATCTATATTCTGATGTTGTGTACACGCGCCTCTTTGTTAATTTGTATTCAAATATTCACACCAGGAGATAAGAGTCTGATTGTTCTGAAGACAGAGTGCAAGCTGCATCAAAATAATTGGAAATTTGGGAAGAAGCCTTGTATACGTAATGCATTTTTTCCTAGTTAAGATTTCTTTTGAATTTGAGGTTGTGCAGTCAAAATGCAAGCATTCTATAAATTGTTAGACTGGCAGTTTATTTTTATGGATAGTCTGTAGTTCATAGTCACATCCATTTAAAACACACACACGTCAAGTACTAAGGACTTGCTTTTTTTTGTTAAACAGATCAGTATGGATGATCTGTGTTCAAGTTCTGTCAGTACTACTATATGCTTCAAATACATGCTCTTTGAAGCTCTGTTAATCTAGAAAATGCCCATAATAACCTCAGAGGGATTTTGTGAGGATTATGTGAGATAACATATGTGAAAATGCCTAGCCCACAGTAGGTTTGTGGTAAATGTTTCTGCTTCTTTTCTGCAGTGATAAGCCTAAATGCTACACAAGCTATGTAAATCACCAAGATCAAGGGCAATTAGAGTTACGTAAAAAGAAAAAAAAATACTCTAAGCATTTTCTTTTTATTTTCTACTTGTACAAAAGATGGAATTCAGCTAAAGGAGGATTCTCATAACCAAGAGGCGAGATATAAGTATTACACTGCTTTCTCCTTAGTTATTTAATCAAGTAGTCACGTCTCTAAGGGATGAGAAGGACTAACCCTTTTCAGCAGCCACTCAGGCCCACTGTCCGCTGTAAAAAGTACACCCCGATTGTTTCCCAGTCCCTACCTCCAATCCAATATCTACCTTGTAGCCTATATTGTCTTTCTAAACTGCAAATATGCCATATTCTTCCTTGCCACAGATTTTTGCCTTGAATTGCTTATTCTCCCATGACCCAAGTCCTCCTCCTCACATCTCAACCTAGACAATAACTGCTCAAGAAGATCTCACCATACACCAAATACAAATCTTTACAATTCTATTCTCTGCTCTCTTATCATTGGGGAGAGTAGATGCTCAACAAATAGGAGCACATAGTGAGTATTCAGTGCTTAGTTAATTGAATCAGTCTCCACGGTGCTATTGACCCTTTTCCTATTCTTCTTGTCCATTAGCAATGATGGAAATGTCTGAGTGAGTAACCCAAATTGAAGACTTAGCAGGATTAACCAATGTGATTTTACCGCCTACCTCATCTTTGTATTTTGGAGCCTAACTTACTTGTCAAGTCCATGGGCACAAAGAAATTCAGAGTTACAAAAAGAGGAGTTGAAAAGACAACTTGATTTACAGTGTAAATTGCCCCAGCCTGATCCTGAGCTTGGAGTAAAAGAGGATGGAATGAGCAGCTACAAAGGGCTCTTGAAATTTCTGCACCTCAGACCTCATAGGCCAGTTCTCGTCATACTCGTGATGTTATCGGACACCGGCCCTTGACATCCACATTAGAACAATACTGTATGAAACAGTTCTCATTGAGCAATTTAAAGCTTTTATCCTACAGCTCTAATAATGAAAATAAATACAATGAGAAAATTTATGAAAATTTCAGAAAATACAATTAAATATCACGATCATACTAAAAGAAAAAACACTAACTTAAAAAACATATGCCTGATTTTATGCATATTACATTCAAATGCACAAAGGAAACGGGTTCTTTATTTTCAACTAGCAGATGATTTTTGCCTGAGCCCTCACCTCCTGGGTAGCTGGGGGTAGGAAGGTGGTAAAGGCAAATAGAGAGGAATAAATTTACTCGGATGTGATAACCTAGGTTCTTTAGAATAAATTGAAATTATTTTACAGTTAACTACTCTGTATTGGATCATTCATGTCTTTTAGAGCTCCCTGGTTTCCTTGTTCCTCTCCAAATCTTGTGGCTCCTCTCCAAGCCATACCTGAATTGACTGAGAAAGTCACAAAGCTTAGCCTTGAGTCTCTCACTGGCATGGGTCCCTTCCAAGTCTCCACAAAATGTCTGGTAATCTATTCACCAGGTGATAGATTTTTGTAAAATTTGCACAGTTAATGCATCTTAAATACATCTGATTAAGACCACTGCCTGTTTCCACTCTGATTTTTTCTTTGTCATAGTATCCCCTTTTGTTTGGTAGCATTGGTGGGGCCATGGGAACTTTTGGAATCAACTATATGGATATTAAAATGAGAATACATTTAGTGTGAGTTTAGAGGTATATATTTTTGTGGTTTGCAGTCACTTCTGTAAAAGTTAAATTATTATTAAACCAAAACCAAACGAAACCCATTAATGTCAAGTTGATTTTGACTCAGAGTGACCCTGTAGGACAGAGTAGAGCTGCTCCACAGAGTTTCCAAGGAGCACCTGGTGGATTCGAACTTTGGACCTTTTGGTTAGCAACCAAAAACTCTTAATCACTGTACCATCAGAGCTCCAAATTATTATTAGTAGTTTTGAAAGTTTTCTAGAAATAATATAGTTGATCCAAAGAGTAAGTATTTAAAGATACTTGAAATGATCTAAAATTTTAAGCTCATACATGACAGAAGACTGACAGCGGGCTTTCCAGATTTGATGTCATGGCAAAAATTTACATGGCATTACCAATTATAAGGAGTGAAGCTGAAAGGAGCTTTTCTTAAACTATTGATAATTTTTTAAAAGCAGCTTTGTATTAACTGTTACAAAGAAAAGACGATTATCTTTCTAGTCCCTCTGTAGAGGGGTATCACAAAATCCCATAGGAAGAGGCAATTAAAGCATAAGCAGTCAATACTATAGGGAAAAATGGTATTGTAGAGGCGAGTTAGGCACTTACAGGAAAGCTATGCCTTTCCCCTCTGTGCTTTCTGGAGCATTCGACAGCTCTTGAAAATTATTATTATTATTTTGTAAATTTGTTTTCCATTCTGGATATATATGTTTATTATCATGTCTAGTTTTATATTTGTAGTTTTACCATTTTTTCTCTAAAATCTCAAAAAATCATTTTAGTTTCAGGTACTACAAAACCTGAATCCTCTCCTGGGTATTGCTAATGCAAATTTCTGCCCAGATAAGGGTTGGCTGTGGAGTTTTCAAATTTCTGCTGTGTCTTCTGGATGCTCTGCTGCAAAGGCTCTGGTTTGGAAGAGTGTTAAAGGTCCCACCAGATTTTGGAGGGGCAACCTCCTGTCCCTGTAGCAGCAGTACCTGGCTCCAAACACAGTGGCCACTTTGCTCTCTTTGCTGCAATTCCATGCTGCTTCTTGTCCACCAGCCCTTTCTAACCCTATCTACATCCCATCAAGGGGCCATGCAGACGTTTTGGGGTTGCCTTTTCACACCACACTACAGCCATGAGAAAGAAGGAACAGAGTTTCAGATACACTTATGTAGCTGCCTTTCACCAATACCAGTAAGGTCCTAAACAAAGTAGAAGCGACTTCCAAATGGGGCTTCTTCTAGATGGTGCGGCGCCTCATAGAAAACCCAGAGAAGTATTTCTCTCAAGTCACTGTTGACAATCTGTAGGTCTCTAAAGATACGTTACCCTATGGCTTAGCCCAAATGGTGATAACCCAAAATTTAACCTGGTTTTCTGTTTCCTCAATTAGTTTGAGGCACCCCGGTGCCACAGTGGTTAAGCACTCAGCTGCTAACTGAAAAGGTCGGTGGTTTGAAGCCACCAGCCATTCCACAGGAGGAAGATGTGGCAGCTGGCTTCTATAAAGATTTACATTTCTTCTCCGTCCTATAGGGTGGCTATGAGTTAGAATCAACTTGACGATAGAGGGTTTGATTTTTGGTTCTCAATTCATTCAGACTATGACTTTTTTTTTTTTTTTTTCCTCTCTGCCTCCCTTATATACAACTTTATATTCCAAATCTATTTCTTGATAAAATAGAACATGACTCACAAAGCCCTGGAATCCAACCCAATTTTCTTTAAAATTTTGAAAATTCTGTTTTGGTATCTGAAGCTGAGTATGAATTATTTTTTTTCTGTTTCCATTTTTGTTTCAATAAATCCTGATTTCTATCCTGAACACACCAATCATAAAAAATGTTAGCTGTCATGGTAATTAAGGAAACGGTCATGTACAGAGGGAAACAAAAGAGCAAAGGCACAGTATTACTTGATTTTTCCAATCTTTGCCTCTCCCTCCCTTCACATAGACAGATGAAAAACAGGTAAAATAATTCCAGAAATATATTTGAGAGTTAACTGGAAAAAGCAAAAGGAGAAGAATAAAACCTAACAAATTATACACACCAAATTTCTTCCATTTGATGATGTTACTTTATTTTCAAGGTTTTCGGTTGAGTCGTTTCTTTTATGAGGGAAACAGAGAGAGAAGAATAAGGCAATGGTCCCACTATAGGAAGTGAATTGAACTGGCTGATGCTGAGATCCTCCTCCGAGAACAGCACAGAAGATGTTCATCAAGACTGGAATTTTGTTTTTAATGGTGACTAAGGCCAACATTAGAATGAACGTATATTTACATAACTTATTCTATTTTGTTTGCCTCTTTTCCTATAAATAGCTGGTGGAAAGCTAATGCACTATGGAATTTTGATTTATATTGAATTGCTAATGGATTTTCTGACAGACATGATATGATATGACCACTGGATTTTATTGATTTTTTCTTTATTTTTGGTCCCCAGGAGAAATATGTTTCTGATAAATATGTCAACCTAAAGTACAATAAAAAAAAAAAGTACAATATCTACTGTCAATTCTGTTAGTTGAAATATGAACTCACCCCTTAAAATGTTGAAAGGTGTTTTTCTGTCTGTTATCTCTTTGTCTCATTTTCCAACATTTCCAGCAACTATTCCAGAGCAATCATTAAAGCTGTCAGTGCTGCCAACATCTCCTTTTCTCTGTGTTCCCTGATAATATTCCTAATCTGTTTAGATCAGGATAACTTAACACAACTTAATTTGAATTGGAAAAACTGAGGCCCCGAAAGGAATAAGTATGTTCTTTGAAAACTCACACAAACACAGCTAGAACTGGAATACATATGTTGTGACTCTCAGGCCATCATCCTTTATACTATGCAATAGCCTTCGTCTGATTTTGGCTACAACCGCTGCTCAATCTTCTTTTTGCATGAGGCTTGTAACAAAGTCATAGAACTTTAGGTCTTGAGAGATAGCTCAGTGATAACCCTGTTTGTCTGAAGAAACCAAAATCCAAAGAAGTTAAAAGTCTTGTTTAAAGCCACATACCTAAATGGTGACAAACCCAGGGCTCCCATATCATATATCATATAATAATAAAAAAAAATAGGGTTATTGAAATATGGACTAAATATATGATCCAAGATAATAGAAAGAAGCTTGTACCTGGCCCCTAAGTAAACCATAAATTTTAACTTTACATTAACATTTTATTTAAGTGCAGCAAATGGAGACAATATATTACTTTGCACAAGTTTTCACGTTAAAAATATGCTCAGGAAAATCATCTTAAAAAGGAGTTCAAAATAAATTTCACATAAAAATAGTAAAATGTAAATAAAAAACATTAAATTTTATTACAAAAGACAGTAGAAAATAGGTACTAATAATTTTTAAATTTCTGTACAGGACAGTACTTTCTAATTTTAAAATCAATTGAAAAACTAATAAAGAAAGAGATAAACACATTTGGCCACCCCAAAATATAAGAATTCTCTGAGCAAACAACAAACAAATAAGCAACAGCAATAAAACCAAACAAAAAATTTCCACTCACAAAGAGAATTAAAAAATCAAGCAAAAGAAGCCTGGAAAATATATTTGTAAAAATATTGCAGTATTTAATATCTTTAATAAATATACAAAGAAAAGAAAAACGCTTAGACCCCAAATCATAAAGGGGCAAAGGCCACAAGCAGATAAATTTTCAATATAATTTATACAAATGGCTAATGAGTGTTTTTAAAAGATAAAAACTTTGCTAATTTTTTTTAAATATGGATGATACCATTTATTTAAACATGCAAAACAATACTACATCTTGTTTATGGATACATACATGTATAAGAAGTAAAAAAAAAGAAAACCAAACCCATATGACTCAAAAGTGATGATTCAAGGACAGTTACCTCTAATTTATAAAGAGAGGGGAGTGGAATATGAGAAGAGTTCACAGGGGGCTTCAATATAACTTCAGGTCTTATTTCTGTAAAAAATAGAATATCTGAAACAATTAACATAAAATGTTAAGATACAACAAACCTGGATAATGGATACTGTTCCATTAACATTATCTGATTTGTTGCTGTACTTGAAATATTTCATCACTTTAGAAACATTTTTAAATGAGCAAATGACTAGAACACACACCCAAAAAAGACAAAGCAACTTTTTTAAAAATCTGTCCTTGTGTCTATCACTCCAAATCAATACACATTCCACAGTGAGGTTTACAAAAAAAAAAAAAAAAGGCTAAATTTAAGTGTTTATGTACCAGACACTGTGTTAACCTCTATGTACACAATCTCACTCAACTGGTGCGCTGACTGACCCTCCGTGGCAGGCACTATTATTATCATGTTAGGGTGACTGCATCCTGTCTCTGACCTCTAATCCTTAATGTCCAGTTACTTCAGCATTGTATACTTCCTAAGGGCAGAAAAATGGGCTAATTTATTTTAGAAAGATTTTAATGAGGGATTAAATCAAAATTGTTTCTCCTAATCCAAAGAATCTATTCCAAGAACTACAGCCAATTGAAATTTTACTAAACTATATTCTATTTCTGCAGTTTGTGTAAACAATCTAGGCTCTGTGCGGTCACCTTACTTTAAAAAATAAATTCAATGAATATGGATCCACTTCAAGTACAACCCACATAAACTGCTGAATCCTTTTAAAAGTACACCTATGGCAGCAAATTTAAGCCCTACTTTTTTTTTTTAATAGCTGGGAGCCCTGGTGGCGCAGCAGTTTAGAGTTTGGCTGCTAACCAAATGGTCTGCAGCTCGAATCCACCAGCCGCTCCTTGGAAACCCCATGGGACAGTTCTACTGTGTCTTACAGGATTGCTGTGAGTCAAAGTTGACTTATGGCAACATGTTTTAATAGCTGAGTCTAAAAATTACTAGAAACTATGAAAAGTATTTCCCCCACTATGATACCATAGGTTTTAAAGCAATCTTTTTGGGATTTTAAATTGTTTAAAGAGTAAGAACGTATGCTTTTTTCCTCTAAAATTGCTAAACTAAAAATATCACCATTTGAATATCTCATCTATGGCTATTCGGAAAAAAAAAAAACCAAACCCAGTGCAGTCATGTCAATTCTGACTCATAGCGACCCTATAGGACAGAGTAGAGCTGCCCCATAGAGTTTCCAAGGAGCACCTGGCAGATTCGAACTGCTGGCCCTTTGGTTAGCAGCTGTAGCACTTAACCACTACGCCACCAAGGTTTCCATTCTATGGCTATTACATGATAATATATGGAATTATCCTTGTAGGAAAAGTCTTTATTCTTCAAAGATGCATGTCGAAATATTTAGGGTGAAGTCTTATGATACTTGAAACTCCCTCTCAAATGGTTCAACTAAAAATATATGTGATAAAGCAAATATGGCAATACACTTGTTATTGAGTCTGTACTAGTCTTTCCAATTCATGTATCAACTAGCTTCTAGAATAAAATGAAGTTTTACCTGCATGTTTAGTTTGGTTATACTCATAGAAATACAGCAGCTTGTCTTAGTCACCTAGTGCTGCTATAGCAGAAATACCACAAATGAATGGCTTTAACGAAGAGAAGTTTATTCTCTCACAGTCCAGTAGGCTAGAAATTCAAATTCAGGGAGCCGGTTCCAGGGAAAGGCTTTCTCTCTCTGTTGGCTCTGGAGGCAGGTCCTTGTGATACCTTAGTCTTCCCTTGGTCTGGGAGTATCTCAGTGCAGGAACCTCAGGTCCAAAGGATGTGCTTTGCTCCTGGCACTGCTTTCTCGGTAGTATGAGGTCTCCAACTCTCTGCTTGCTTCCCTTTCCTTTTTTTTTTTTTAATTAATTTTTATTAAGCTTCAAGTGAACATTTACCATTCCAATCAGTCTGTCACATGTACGTTTACATACATCTTACTCCCTTCTCCCACTTGCTCTCCCCCTATTGAGTCAGCCCTTTCAGTCTCTCGTTTCGTGCCAATTTTGCTGTCTTCCCTCTCTCTCTATCTTCCCATCCCCCCTCCAGTCAAGAGTTGCCAACACACTCTCCAGTGTCCACCTGATTTAATTAGCTCTCTCTTCATCAGCATCTCTCTCCCCCCCACTGACCAGTCCTTTTCATGCCTGATGAGTTGTCTTCGGGGATGGTTCCTGTCCTGTGCCATCAGAAGTTCTGGGGAGCATTGTCTCCGGGATTCCTCTAGTCGCATTCATATCATTAGGTATGGTCTTTTCATGAGAATTTGGGGACTGTATCCCATTGGTCTTCTGCTCCCTCAGGAGTTGTCTGTTGTGCTCCCTAGCAGGGCAGACATCGATTGTGGCCGGGCACCAACTAGTTCTTCTGGTCTCAGGGTAATGCAGGTCTCTGGTTCATGTGGCCCTTTCTGTCTCTTGGGTTCTTAGTTGTCGTGTGGCCTTGGTGTTCTTCCTTTGCCTTTGCTCCAGGTGGGTTGAGACCAATTGATGTATCTTAGATGGCCGCTTGTTGGCATTTAGGACCCCAGGCGCCACAATTCAAAGTGGGATGCAGAATGTTTTCATAATAGAATTATTTTGCCCGTTGACTTAGAAGTCTCCTCAAACCATGTTCCCCAGACCACAGCCCCTGCTTCGCTGACCTTTGAAGCTTTCATTTTATCCCGGAAACCTCTTTGCTTTTAGTCCAGTCTAATTAGGCTGACCTTCCTTGTATTGTGTGTTGTCTTTTCCCTTCACCCAAAGCAGTTCTTATCTACTGATTGATCAATAAAAAACCCTTTCCCTCCCTCCCTCCCTCCCTCCCCCCTTTGTAACCACAAAAGTATGTGTTCTCCGTTTTTTCTATTTCTCAAGATCTTATAATAGTGGTCTTATACAATATTTGTTCTTTTGCCTCTGACTCATTTCGCTTAGCATAATGTCTTCCAGTTTCCTCCATGTTATGAAATGTTTCAGAGATTCGTCACTGTTCTTTATCAATGCGTAGTATTCCATTGTGTGAATATACCACAATTTATTTACCCATTCATCCGTTGACGGACATCTTGGTTGCTTCCAGCTTTTTGCTATTGTAAACAGAGCTGCAATAAACATGGGTGTGCATATGTCTGTTTGTGTGAAGGCTCTTGTATCTCTAGGGTATATTGCGAGGAGTGGGATTTCTGGGTTGTATGGTAGTTCTATTTCTAACTGTTTAAGATAACGCCAGATAGATTTCCAAAGTGGTTGTACCATTTTACAATCCCACCAGCAGTGTATGAGAGTTCCAATCTCTCCGCAGCCTCTCCAACATTTATTATTTTGTGTTTTTTGGATTAATGCCAGTCTAGTTGGTGTGAGATGGAATCTCATCATAGTTTTAATTTGTATTTCTCTAATGGCTAATGATCGAGAGCATTTTCTCATGTATCTGTTAGCTGCCTGAATATCTTCTTTAGTGAAATGTGTGTTCATTTCCTTTGCCCACTTCTTGATTGGGTTGCTTGTCTTTTTGTGGTTGAGTTTTGACAGAATCATGTAGATTTTAGAGATCAGGCGCTGGTCTGAGATGTCATAGCTGAATATTCTTTCCCAGTCTGTAGGTGGTCTTTTTACTCTTTTGGTGAAGTCTTTAGATGAGCATAGGTGTTTGATTTTTAGGAGCTCCCAGTTATCTGGTTTCTCTTCATCGTTTTTGGTAATGTTTTGTATTCTGTTTATGCCCTGTATTAGGGCTCCTAGGGCTGTCCCTATTTTTTCTTCCATGATCTTTATCGTTTTAGTCTTTATGTTTAGGTCTTTGATCCACTTGGAGTTAGTTTTTGTGCATGGTGTGAGGTATGGGTCCTGTTTCATTCTTTTGCAAATGGATATCCAGTTATGCCAGCACCATTTGCTAAAAAGACTATCATTTCCCCAATTGACTGACACTGGTCCTTTGTCAAATATCAGCTGCTCATACATGGTTGGATTTATATCTGGGTTCTCAATTCTGTTCCATTGGTCTATGTGCCTGTTGTTGTACCAGTACCAGGCTGTTTTGACTACTGTGGCTGTATAATAGGTTCTGAAATCAGGTAGAGTGAGGCCTCCCACTTTCTTCTTCTTTTTCAGTAATGCTTTGCTTATCCGGGGGTTCTTTCCCTTCCATATGAAATTAGTGATTTGTTTCTCTATCCCCTTAAAATACGACATTGGTATTTGGATTGGAAGTGCGTTATATGTATAGATGGCTTTTGGTAGAATAGACAATTTTACTGTGTTAAGTCTTCCTATCCATGAGCAGGGTATGTTCTTCCACTTAAGTATGTCCTTTTGAATTTCTTGTAGCAGAGTTTTATAGTTTTCTTTGTATAGGTCTTTTACATCCTTGGTAAGATTTATTCCTAAGTATTTTATCTTCTTGGGGGCTACTGTGAATGGTATTGATTTGGTTATTTCCTCTTCAATGTTCTTTTTGTTGATGTAGAGGAATCCAAGTGATTTTTGTATGTTTATTTTATAACCTGAGACTCTGCCAAACTCTTCTATTAGTTTCAGTAGTTTTCTGGAGGATTCCTTAGGGTTTTCCATGTATACGATCATGTCATCTGCAAATAGTGATAGCTTTACTTCCTCCTTGCCAATCTGGATACCCTTTATTTCTTTGTCTAGCCTAATTGCCCTGGCTAGGACTTCAAGTACGGTGTTGAATAAGAGTGGTGATAAAGGGCATCCTTGTCTGGTTCCCGTTCTCAGGGGAAATGCTTTCAGGTTCTCTCCATTTAGAGTGATATTGGCTGTTGGCTTTGCATAGATGCCCTTTATTATGTTGAGGAATTTTCCTTCAATTCCTATTTTGGTAAGAGTTTTTATCATAAATGGGTGTTGAACTTTGTCAAATGCCTTTTCTGCATCTATTGATAAGATCATGTGGTTTTTGTCTTTTGTTTTATTTATGTGATGGATTACATTAATGGTTTTTCTGATATTAAACCAGCCTTGCATACCTGGTATAAACCCCACTTGATCAGGGTGAATTATTTTTTGGATGTTTTGTTGGATTCTATTGGCTAGAATTTTGTTGAGGATTTTTGCATCTATGTTCATGAGGGATATAGGTCTAAAATTTTCTTTTTTTGTAATGTCTTTACCTGGTTTTGGTATCAGGGAGATGGTAGCTTCATAGAATGAGTTGGGTAGTATTCCATCTTGTTCTATGCTTTGAAATACCTTCAGTAGTAGTGGTGTTAAGTCTTCTCTGAAGGTTTGGTAGAACTCTGCAGTGAAGCTGTCTGGGCCAGGACTTTTTTTTGTTGGAAGTTTTTTGATTACCGTTTCAATCTCTTTTTTTGTTATGGGTCTATTTAGTTGTTTTACTTCTGACTGTGTTAGTTTAGGTAGGTAGTATTTTTCCAAGAATTTATCCATTTCTTCTAGGTTTTCAAATTTGTTAGAGTACAATTTTACGTAGTAATCTGAAATGATTCTTTTAATTTCATTTGGCTCTGTTGTGATGTGGTCCTTCTCGTTTCTTATTCGGGTTATTTGTTTCCTTTCCTGTATTTCTTTAGTCAGTCTGGCCAATGGTTTATCAATTTTGTTAATTTTTTCAAAAAACCAGCTTTTGGCTTTGTTAATTTTTTCAATAGTTTTTCTGTTCTCTAATTCATTTAGTTCAGCTCTAATTTTTATTATTTGTTTTCTTCTGGTGCCTGATGGGCTCTTTTGTTGCTCACTTTCTATTTGTTCAAGTTGTCGGGACAGTTCTCTGATTTTGACTCTTTCTTCTTTTTGTATGTGTGCATTTATCGATATAAATTGGCCTCTGAGCACTGCTTTTGCTGTGTCCCAGAGGTTTTGATAGGAAGTATTTTCATTCTTGTTGCTTTCTAGGAATTTCCTTATTCCCTCCTTGTTGTCTTCTATAACCCAGTCTTTTTTCGGGAGGGTATCGTTCAGTTTCCAGGTATTTGATTTCTTTTCCCTGGTTTTTCTGTTATTGATTTCTAGCTTCATTGCCTTGTGGTCTGAGAAGATGCTTTGTAATATTTTGATGTTTTGAATTCTACCAAGATTTGTTTTGTGACCTAATATGTGGTCTATTCTAGAGAATGTTCCATGTGCGCTAGAAAAAAAAGTATATTTTGCAGCAGTTGGGTGGAGAGTTCTGTATAAGTCTATGAGGTCAAGTTGGTTGATTGTTGTAAGTAGGTCTTCCGTGTCTCTATTGAGCTTCTTACTGGATGTCCTGTCCTTCTCCGAAAGTGGTGTGTTGAAGTCCCCTACTATAAATGTGGAGGTGTCTATCTCGCTTTTCAATTCTGTTAAAATTTGATTTATGTATCTTGCAGCCCTGTCATTGGGTGCGTAAATATTTAATATGGTTATATCTTCCTGATCAATTGTCCCTTTTATCATTATATAGTGTCCTTTTTTATCCTTTGTGGCGGATTTAAGTCTAAAGTCTATTTTGTCAGAAATTAATATTGCTACTCCTCTTCTTTTTTGCTTATTATTTGCTTGATATATTTTTTCCATCCTTTGAGTTTTAGTTTGTTTGTGTCTCTAAGTCTAAGGTGTGTCTCTTGTAGGCAGCATATAGATGGATCGTGTTTCTTTATCCAGTCCGTGACTCTCTGTTTCTTTATTGGTGCATTTAGTCCATTTACATTCAGCGTAATTATAGATAAATAAGTTTTTAGTGCTGTCATTTTGATGCCTTTTCATGTGTGTTGTTGGCCTTTTCATTTTTCCACATAATTTTTGTGCTGAGACGTTTTTCTTAGTTGATTGTGAGATCCTCATTTTCATAATGTTTAACTTTATGTTTTTTGAGTCATTACGTTTTTGTTGAGTTATGGAATTGATATTCCTTTTTGTGGTTACCTTATTATTTACCCCTATTTTTCTAAGTAAAAACCTAACTTGTATCGTTCTATATCGCCTTGTATCACTCTCCATCTGGCAGTTCAATGCCTCCTATATTTAGTCCCTCTTTTTGATTATTGTGACCATTTATCTATTGATTTCCATGATTTCCTGTTATTTGTATTATTTTGTTTATTTATTTTTTAGAATTAATCTTACTTTGTTTTTGTGCTTTCCCTATTTGAGTTGCGTTGATATCAGGACGTTCTGTTTTGTGACCTTGTATTGTGCTGGTACCTGATATTATTGGTCATCAGGCCAAACAATCTCCTTAAGCATTTCTTGCAGTCTTGGTTTAGTTTTTGCAAATTCTCTAAACTTGTGTTTATCTGTAAATATCTTAATTTCTCCTTCATATTTCAGAGAGAGTTTTGCTGGATATATGATCCTTGGTTGGCAGTTTTTCTCCTTCAGTGCTCTATATACGTCGTCCCATTCCCTTCTTGCTTGCATGGTTTCTGCTGAGTAGTCTGAACTTATTCTTATTGATTCTCCCTTGAAGGAAACCTTTCTTTTCTCCCTGGCTGCTTTTAAAATTTTCTGTTTGTCTTTGGTTTTGGCAAGTTTGATGATAATATGTCTTGGTGTTTTTCTTTTTGGATCAATCTTAAATGGGGTTCGATGAGCATCTTGGATAGATATACTTTCGTCTTTCATGATGTCAGGAAAGTTTTCTGTCAGGAGTTCTTCAACTATTTTCTCTGTGTTTTCTGTCCCCCCTCCCTGTTCTGGGACTCCTGTCACTCGCAAGTTATCCTTCTTGATAGAGTCCCACATGATTCTTAGGGTTTCTTAATTTTTTTTAATTCTTTTATCTGATTTTTTTTCAACTATGTTGGAGTTGATTCCCTGGTCCTCCAGAAGTCCCAGTCTACATTCTAATTGCTCGAGTCTGCTCCTCTGACTTTCTATTGTGTTGTCTAATTCTGTAATTTTATTGTTAATCTCTTGGATTTCTACATGCTGTCTCTCTATGGATTCTTGCAACTTATTAATTTTTCCACTATGTTCTTGAATAACCTTTTTGAGTTCTTCAACAGTTTTATCAGTGTGTTCCTTGGCTTTTTCTGCAGTTATCCTAATTTCATTTATGATATCTTTAAGCATTCTGTAAATTAGCTTTTTATATTCTGTATCTGATAACTCTGGGATTGTATCTTCATTTGGGAAAGATTTTGATTCTTTTGTTTGGAGGGTTGAAGAAGCTGTCATGGTCTGTTTCTTTATGTGGTTTGATATGGACTGCTGTCTCTGAGCCATCACTGGGAAACTAGATTTTCCAGGTAATCAGCTAAAAAAAAATGCAGTAAGATCCCTATCTGAATTCTCCTTCTGGCTCCGGGTATTTGGATGTTAATGGAGCCGCCTGGGGAGGGTGGGGGAAGGATCAGAGAGCTAGGCGTGTAGCACCACAGAATATAGAGCTGATCCCCGTGTTCACGCTCCACCCCTGTCCTCCAGAATCCCGGCAGGACGGCCGGCTCCCCAGCTGGGATGCTACTCTCCCCACTCTAAGCTCAGTCACTTCCTCCCGGGGATTTCTCCCTCTGGTGTGCCGCACGGCTCCCGCAAACTGAGTGGGCGTGGCCCTCACGAACAGCTGGGCCCGCCCCTGGGGTCTATTCAGAGGAATGCGCTCACACCCTGCCCGCTCTTTCCAAGATCCCAGCGGGATGGCTCCCCAGCTGGGACGCTGCTCTCCCCGCTCCAAGACCAGTCACTTCCTCCCTGGGATTTCTCCCTCCGGTGCACCGCACCGCTTGCGCGAACTGGGTGGACGTGGCCCTCATGAATGTCTGGGCGCCCCCCTGGGGTCGCTTTAGGGAAATATAGGTGATCCCCACGCTCGCGCCTCGCCCGCCTCCCACCAAACTCCCGGCCTGACGGCTCCCCGGCTGGGACGCTGCTCTCCCCTCCAAGATCAGTCATTGCCTCCCGGGTGTTTCTCCCACTGGCTGCGCCACTACGCTGGCTGCGCCACTACGCCACCCGCGCCAACCAGCTAGACTCCCTCCCGGGATGGGTTCGGGGAGGGTAGGGCTGGGCCCCTTGTCTGTGCCATCTGCCCCCCTGGGCTCTGCCCCAGCCCGGGCTCTGAAGGTCACCTGCCTGGTACTCTGGCTCTTAGTTCTGAAAACGATCGCTGTCTGCCCGTATTTGTTCGTTCTCTGTCTCTAAGTCTGTGTTTGTTGTTCAGAGTTCGTAGATTGTTATATATGTGATCGATTCACTTGTTTTTCTGAGTCTTTGTTGCAAGAGGGATCTGCGATAGCGTCCACCTAGTCCGCCATCTTGGCCCCGCCTTCCCTTTCCTTTTATCTCTTGTAAGATAAAGGGTGGTGCAGGCCATATCCCAGGAGAAACTCCCTTTACCTTGGGTCAGGGATGTGACCTTAGTAAGGGTGTTACAATCCCACCCTAATCTTCTTTAACATAAAATTACAACCACAAATTGGAGGACAACCACACAATACTGGAAATCATGGCCCAGCCAAATTGATGTACACATTTTTGAGGGGACTTAATTCAATCCATGATAGTCCACTTTTTTCTCCACCCCAAATCACATCCTTGTAACATCCAAAACATATTCATCCTGTCATATAATAGCAAAAGTCTTAACTCCAAGCCCAAAACCCAAAGTTTCCTCTTCATCTGTGAAATCTAGAATAGAAGTTATCTGCTTCAAAGGTACAATGGCAGAAAAGGCACAAACTAGACATTTCCATTACAAATGGGAGAAATTGGAGGAAAAGAAGGGATAAGAAGTACCAAGCAAGTCAGCAGAACACATTACATTAGCTCTCAAGGCTTTGAAAATAATCTTCTGTTCTCTGAGACAATTTACACTATGGCCCACCCCTCTAGACGCTAGGTATTGACCACACTCTCCAGATTCTGAATGGATGCCTCTCGGCACTGGGTTTCAGTTTTGCCTTTAGGCCCACCAGGGCAGCAACTCTGCTCCCTTGGCTTTAGGTGCCATTCTCCTAGTCCATCTGAGTGGCGACTTCACCTTTAGAAACACTATAGGCCTGGCTCCATCCTTTGAAACCCCAAAGGCCATAGACATACCTTTTGAGACTGAGGCAGCTTATTTTCTTATGTTCCTTGTCTCTTCAGCTTCTGGTTCCTGTGGCTTCTCAGCCCTTGGGCCTCACACCCACATTTGCCCTGCTGGGGCAAGTGTTCCAAAGCTCTGTAGCTCTACCAATAAGTTCCTGGATGTACCCCACTCTGCCAGGAAGACGTCTGCGTACAGGCACTCTGTCTGGTGCTGGTGTTCTGGTTCTGCTGCTGCCGGTTCTCTGCTGCGGTCACCTCTCTGCCACTGCAGGTTCTCTGCTGCTGCTGGTCCTCTGCCCCTGCCACTCCTCTATCCAAAACCACTTCCACATTTTAGGTATCTGTTATAGCAGCTCCCCACTCCTGGTACCAAATTCCATCTTAAACATCAGGTGCTGCTATAACAGAAATACCACAAGTGGATGGTTTTAACAAAGAGAAGTTTATTCTCTCACAGCCCAACAGGCTAGAAGTTCAAATTCAGGGCACTGGCTCCAGGGGAAGGCTTGTGGGTTTTATTTTTGGTTTTGAGTAGTTCAGGACCCCCTTTGCTAATGATTTTGAAGTGCGTATTTAAGTACCAAAATTTTTAGAATGCAGTTTTTTAATATTAATCAAGAGACTTAAAATGTTTTTACCCTTTGACTGGATATTTTTCCATTTCTCTAAAATATCCTGTAAAAAATTAGGTCAATGCACATAGCATTATTTATAATAACAATAATTCAAAATTTGAATTTCTAAAAACAGGAAAAAGTACATTAAAGTACCTTTATAGGAGTGACTAGATTATACGTAATGAAAATTATTTTAAACGAAAATACTACCAGGGGAAAACTCATTTTGTAATAGAAAAAATTCTTAATTATATGTGAATTCACAAGTATAAGCTCACCTATCTAAAATTCTATTTGAAGACAGTAGTTGGAGATCATTTTCAAATGTGAAAATTGGCCACCTGAGTTACAAAAAAATGCCGAGAGTCAAAATAAAGCCCCCTGGGCTCCCATGTGACACATAGATGAGGAAATCTTAGAAAAGGAAAGAAATCAAAATGGAAAGGAAAAGAGAAAAAAAAAAGTGCATTTGAAAAAAGAAGTGGCTATCTTTGTGTTGTGAGATTCTGTATGACATTTTTTTTTTTTTATAATAACTTTTATTAAGCTTCAAGTGAACGTTTACAAATCCAATCAGTCTGTCACATATAAGTTTACATACATCTCACTCCCTACTCCCACTTACTCTCCCCGTCTTGAGTCAGCCCTTTCAGTCTCTCCTTTCTTGACAATTTTGCCGGCTTCCCTCTCTCTCTATCCTCCCATCCCCCCTCCAGACAAGAGTTGCCAACACAATCTCAAGTGTACACCTGATATAATTAGCTCACTCTTCATCAGCGTCTCTCTCCCACCCGCTGACCAGTCCCTTTCATGTCTGATGAGTTGTCTTCAGGGATGGTTCCTGTCCTGTGTCAACAGAAGGTCTGGAGAGCATGACCACCGGGATTCCTCCAGTCTCAGTCAGACCATTAAGTTTGGTCTTCTTATGAGAATTTGGGGTCTGCATCCCACTGCTCTCCTGCTCCCTCAGGGGTCCTCTGCTGAGCTCCCTGTCAGGGCAGTCATCGATTGTGGCCGGGCACCAACTAGTTCTTCTGGTCTCAGGATGATGTAGGTCTCTGGTTCATGTGGCCCTTTCTGTCTCTTGGGCTCTTAGTTGTCATGTGGGCTTGGTGTTCTTCATTTTCCTTTGCTCCAGGTGGGTTGAGACCAATTGCTGCATCTTAGATGGCTGCTTGTTAGCATTTAAGACCCCAGACGCCACATTTCAAAGTGGGATGCAGAATGATTTCATAATAGAATTATTTTGCCAATTGACTTAGAAGTCCCCGCAAACCATGTTCCCCAGACCCCCGCGCTTGCTCCGCTGAGCTTTGAAGCATTCATTTTATCCCGGAAACTTCTTTGCTTTTGGTCCAGTCCAATTGAGCTGACCTTCCATGTATTGAGTGTTGTCTTTCCCTTCACCTAAAGCAGTTCTTATCTACTGATTAATCAATAAAAAAACCCTCTCCCACCCTCCCTCCCTCCCCCCCTCGTAACCACAAAAGTATGTGTTCTTCTCAGGTTTACTATTTCTCAAGATCTTATAATAGTGGTCTTATACAGTATTTGTCCTTTTGCCTCTGACTCATTTCGCTCAGCATAATGCCTTCCAGGTTCCTCCATGTTATGAAATGTTTCAGAGATTCGTCACTGTTCTTTATCGATGCGTAGTATTCCATTGTGTGAATATACCACAATTTATTTACCCATTCATCCGTTGATGGACACCTTGGTTGCTTCCAACTTTTTGCTATTGTAAACAGAGCTGCAATAAACATGGGTGTGCATATATCTGTTTGTATGAAGGCTCTTGTATCTCTAGGGTATATTCCGAGGAGTGGGATTTCTGGGTTGTATGGTAGTTCTATTTCTAACTGTTTAAGATAACGCCAGATAGATTTCCAAAGTGGTTGTACCATTTTACATTCCCACCAGCAGTGTATGAGAGTTCCAATCTCTCCACAGCCTCTCCAACATTTATTATTTTGTGTTTTTTGGATTAATGCCAGCCTTGCTGGTGTGAGATGGAATCTCATCGTAGTTTTAATTTGCATTTCTCTAATGGCTAATGATCGAGAGCATTTTCTCATGTATCTGTTGGCTGCCTGAATATCTTCTTTAGAGAAATGTGTGTTCATATCCTTTGCCCACTTCTTGATTGGGTTGTTTGTCTTTTTGTGGTTGAGTTTTGACAGAATCATGTAGATTTTAGAGATCAGGCGCTGGTCGGAGATGTCATAGCTGAAAATTCTTTCCCAATCTGTAGGTGGTCTTTTTACTCTTTTGGTGAAGTCTTTAGATGAGCATAGGTGTTTGATTTTTAGGAGCTCCCAGTTATCGGGTTTCTCTTCATCATTTTTGGTAATGTTTTGTATTCTGTTTATACCTTGTATTAGGGCTCCTAGGGTTGTCCCAATTTTTTCTTCCATGATCTTTATCGTTTTAGTCTTTATGTTTAGGTCTTTGATCCACTTGGAGTTAGTTTTTGTGCATGGTGTGAGGTATGGGTCCTGTTTCATTTTTTTGCAAATGGATATCCAGTTATGCCAGCACCATTTGTTAAAAAGGCTGTCTTTTCCCCAGTTAATTGACACTGGTCCTTTGTCAAATATCAGCTGCTCATACGTGGATGGATCTATGTCTGGGTTCTCAATTCTGTTCCATTGGTCTATGTGTCTGTTGTTGTACCAATACCAGGCTGTTTTGACTACTGTGGCTGTATAATAGGTTCTGAAGTCAGGTAAGGTGAGGCCTCCCACTTTCTTCTTCTTTTTCAGTAGTGCTTTGCTTATCCGGGGCTTCTTTCCCTTCCATATGAAATTGGTGATTTGTTTCTCTATCCCCTTAAAATATGACATTGGAATTTGGATCGGAAGTGCGTTAAATGTATAGATGGCTTTTGGTAGAATAGACATTTTTACTATGTTAAGTCTTCCTATCCATGAGCAAGGTATGTTTTTCCACTTAAGTATGTCCTTTTGAATTTCTTGTAGTAGAGCTTTGTAGTTTTCTTTGTATAGGTCTTTTACATCCTTGGTAAGATTTATTCCTAAGTATCTTATCTTCTTGGGGGCTACCGTGAATGGTATTGATTTGGTTATTTCCTCTTCGGTGTTCTTTTTGTTGATGTAGAGGAATCCAAGTGATTTTTGTATGTTTATTTTATAACCTGAGACTCTGCCAAACTCTTCTATTAGTTTCAGTAGTTTTCTGGAGGATTCCTTAGGGTTTTCTGTGTATATAATCATGTCATCTGCAAATAGTGATAACTTTACTTCTTCCTTGCCAATCCGGATACCTTTTATTTCTTTGTCTAGCCTGATTGCCCTGGCTAAGACTTCCAACACGATGTTGAATAAGAGCGGTGATAAAGGGCATCCTTGTCTGGTTCCCGTTCTCAAGGGAAATGCTTTCAGGTTCTCTCCATTTAGAGTGATATTGGCTGTTGGCTTTGCATAGATGCCCTTTATTATGTTGAGGAATTTTCCTTCAATTCCTATTTTGGTAAGAGTTTTTATCATAAATGGGTGTTGGACTTTGTCAAATGCCTTTTCTGCATCAATTGATAAGATCATGTGGTTTTTGTCTTTTGTTTTATTTATGTGATGGATTACATTAATGGTTTTTCTGATATTAAACCAGCCTTGCATACCTGGTATAAATCCCACTTGATCAGGGTGAATTATTTTTTTGATGTGTTGTTGGATTCTATTGGCTAGAATTTTGTTGAGGATTTTTGCATCAATGTTCATGAGGGATATAGGTCTATAATTTTCTTTTTTTGTAATGTCTTTACCTGGTTTTGGTATCAGGGAGATGGTGGCTTCATAGAATGAGTTGGGTAGTATTCCGTCATTTTCTATGCTTTGGAATACCTTTAGTAGTAGTGGTGTTAACTCTTCTCTGAAAATTTGGTAGAACTCTGCAGTGAAGCCGTCCGGGCCAGGACTTTTTTTTGTTGGGAGTTTTTTGATTACCGTTTCAATCTCTTTTTTTGTTATGGGTCTATTTAGTTGTTCTGCTTCTGAATGTGTTAGTTTAGGTAGGTAGTGTTTTTCAAGGAATTCATCCATTTCTTCTAGGTTTTCAAATTTGTTAGAGTACAATTTTTCATAATAATCTGAAATGATTCTTTTAATTTCATTTGGTTCTGTTGTGATGTGGTCCTTCTCATTTCTTATTCGGGTTATTTGTTTCCTTTCCTGTATTTCTTTAGTCAGTCTAGCCAATGGTTTATCAATTTTGTTAATTTTTTCAAAGAACCAGCTTTTGGCTTTGTTAATTCTTTCAATTGTTTTTCTGTTCTCTAATTCATTTAGTTCAGCTCTAATTTTTATTATTTGTTTTCTTCTGGTGCCTGATGGATTCTTTTGTTGCTCACTTTCTATTTGTTCAAGTTGTAGGGACAGTTCTCTGATTTTGGCTCTTTCTTCTTTTTGTATGTGTGCATTTATTGATATAAATTGACCTCTGAGCACTGCTTTTGCTGTGTCCCAGAGGTTTTGATAGGAAGTATTTTCATTCTCGTTGCTTTCTATGAATTTCCTTATTCCCTCCTTGATGTCTTCTATAACCCAGTCTTTTTTCAGGAGGGTATTGTTCATTTTCCAAGTATTTGATTTCTTTTCCCTCGTTCTTCTGTTATTGATCTCTAGTTTTATTGCCTTGTGGTCTGAGAAGATGCTTTGTAATATTTCGATGTTTTGGACTCTGCAAAGGTTTGTTTTATGACCTAATATGTGGTCTATTCTAGAGAATGTTCCATGTGCACTAGAAAAAAAAGTATATTTTGCAGCAGTTGGGTGGAGAGTTCTGTATAAGTCAATGAGGTCAAGTTGGTTGATTGTTGTAATTAGATCTTCCGTGTCTCTGTTGAGCTTCTTACTGGATGTCCTGTCCTTCTCCGAAAGGGGTGTGTTGAAGTCTCCTACTATAATTGTGGAGGTATCTATCTCGCTTTTCAGTTCTGTTAAAATTTGATTTATATATCTTGCAGCCCTGTCATTGGGTGCGTAAATATTTAATATGGTTATGTCTTCCTGATCAATTGTCCCTTTTATCATTATATAGTGTCCTTCTTTATCCTTTGTGGTGGATTTAAGTCTAAAGTCTATTTTGTCAGAAATTAATATTGCTACTCCTCTTCTTTTTTGCTTATTGTTTGCTTGATATACTTTTTTCCATCCTTTGAGTTTTAGTTTGTTTGTGTCTCTAAGTCTAAGGTGTGTCTCTTGTAGGCAGCATATAGATGGATCGTGTTTCTTTATCCAGTCTGTGACTCTCTGTCTCTTTATTGGTGCATTTAGTCCATTTACATTCAGGGTAATTATAGATAAATAAGTTTTTAGTGCTGTCATTTTGATGCCTTTTTATGTGTGTTGTTGACAATTTCATTTTTCCACATACTTTTTTGTGCTGAGGCGTTTTTCTTAGTAAATTGTGAGATCCTCACTTTCATAGTGTTTGACTTTATGTTAGTTGAGTCGTTACGTTTTTCTTGGTTTTTGTCTTGAGTTATAGAGTTGTTATACCTTTTTGTGGTTACCTCATTATATACCCCCATTTTTCTAAGTAAAAACCTAACTTGTATTGTTCTATATCGCTTTGTATCACTCTCCATATGGAAGTTCAATGCCTCCTGTATTTAGTCCCTCTTTTTGATTATTGTGATCTTTTACCTATTGACTTCCATGATTCCCTGTTATGTGTATTTTTTTTTTAATTAATCTTAATTTGTTTGTTTTTGTGATTTCCCTATTTGAGTTGATATCAGGACGTTCTGTTTTGTGACCTTGTGTTGTGCTGATAGCTGATATTATTGGTTCTCTGACCAAACAATATCCTTTAGTATTTCTTGTAGCTTTGGTTTGGTTTTTGCAAATTCTCTAAACTTGTGTTTGTCTGTAAATATCTTAATTTCGCCTTCATATTTCAGAGAGAGTTTTGCTGGATATATGATCCTTGGTTGGCAGTTTTTCTCCTTCAGTGTTCTGTATATGTCGTCCCATTCCCTTCTTGCCTGCATGGTTTCTGCTGAGTAGTCAGAACATATTCTTATTGATTCTCCCTTGAAGGAAACCTTTCTTTTCTCCCTGGCTGCTTTTAAAATTTTCTGTTTATCTTTGGTTTTGGTGAGTTTGATGATAATATGTCTTGGTGTTTTTCTTTTTGGATCAATCTTAAATGGGGTTCGATGAGCATCTTGGATAGATATCCTTTCGTCTTTCATGATGTCAGGGAAGTTTTCTGTCAGAAGTTCTTCAACTATTTTCTCTGTGTTTTCTGTCCCCCCTCCCTGTTCTGGGACTCCAATCACCCGCATGTTATCCTTCTTGATAGAGTCCCACATAATTCGTAGGGTTTCTTCATTTTTTTTAATTCTTTTATCTGATTTTTTTTCAGCTATGTTGGTGTTGATTCCCTGGTCCTCCAGATGTCCCAGTCTGCATTCTAATTGCTCGAGTCTGCTCCTCTGACTTCCTAGTGTGTTGTCTAATTCTGTTATTTTATTGTTAATCTTTTGGATTTCTACATGTTGTCTCTCTATGGATTCTTGCAACTTATTAATTTTTCCAGTATGTTCTTGAATAATCTTTTTGAGTTCTTCAACAGTTTTATCAGTGTGTTCCTTGGCTTTTTCTGCAGATATCCTAATTTCATTTGTGATATCATTAAGCATTCTGTAAATTAGTTTTTTATATTCTGTATCTGATAATTCCAAAATTGTATCTTCATTTGGGAAAGATTTTGATTCTTTTGTTTGGGGAGTTGGAGAAGCTGTCACGGTCTGCTTCTTTAAGTGGTTTGATATGGATTGTTGTCTCCGAGCCATCACTGGGAAACTAGTTTTTCCAGAAAATCCGCTAAAAAAAACTGCAGTCAGATCCCTATCAGAGTTCTCCCTCTGGCTCAGGCTATTCAGATGTTAATGAAGCCGCCTGGGGAGGGTGGGGGAGGGAGCAGAGAGATAGGAGAGTAGCACCTCAGAATATAGCCAGAGTTGCTTGTCTTGCTTGGAATGACTATTATATCTGAGATTCCCACGGGCGCGTCGCCTATGTGTGCTGTCTGTGTGGAGATTGCCCCCGGGGGGTCTGGCCCGCTGGAGTCACGGTCAGATCCTCCGCTTCCAGCCCCACGCCCAGCGTCAAGGCTCCCCTACTGGGACGGTGCACTCTCGACTCCAAAATCAGTCGCTGCCTCCCGGGGACTTCTCGTCCCTCCAGCCGCGTGGCCGTGCCGCCCCCGTGAACCAGGTGGGCCCCCTCCCGGGGTTAGTTCAGATTGGTGGAGTAGCTCCCCGTGCTTGTGCCGCGACCGAGTGTCCCGGCTGGAACGCTGTTCTCCCCGCTCCAATACCAGTCGCTGCCTCCCGGGGACTTCTCCTACCGGCTGCGTCCCACGCCGCCCGCGCGACCCGGATGGTCACCTTCCCGGGGTTAGTTCAGGGGGTGGAGCAACTCTCCGTGTTTATGGCGTACCTGCGTGCAGTCCAAATCCCTGTGGGACGGTTCCCCGGCTCGGATGCTGCTCTTTCTGCTCCAAGATCAGTCACTGCCTCCCGGGGACTTCTCCTAACGGCTGCGTCCCACGCCGCCCGTGGAACCGGCTAGTCCCCCTCCCGGGGTTAGTTCAGGGGGGTGGAGCAGGTCTCTGTGCTTGTGCCGTACCTGACTGGTATGCTGGCTCCAGGCTCTGGAAACAATCGCTGCTTCCCCGTATTAGTTCGTTCTCCGTCTCTAAATCTGTGTTTGTTGTTCAGGGTTCGTAGATTGTTATGTATGTGATCGATTCACTTGTTTTTCCGTGTCTTTGTTGTAAGAGGGATCCGCGGTAGCGTCTGCCTAGTCCGCCATCTTGGCTCCGCCTCTCTGTATGACATTTTAAACAACTTCTTTATAGCTATTTAAGTTTCCACTTTTTTTTTTCTGCTATTACAGAATCATTTTTAAAATATAAAATTATGAGTCTCATGCAAATCAAAAAAACACACGTTAAAGATTTCATTCAACTTATTTAACAAGGAAGCAATAACATGTTAAAATTGGTTCAAAGAGCATTGGAGAAGCTGGATATTAATAGGAACTTTTAGGAGAAACTTGCTGAGCTAGATACAAAACTAATGATTAATGTTCAAAGTACCATAATCAGTCACATTTGGGGTTAGCTTTTCCATTGGACAGAAATTATCTGCATCTCTACTGGACAAATATTTTGAAGTTAACATGTAACTTTACTAATTCTTGAGCCTTTAATAATAAAGAATAAATTGAACTAAATGCATTCCTCTCTCAATTTTATGACATGGAGTAAAAGTCTTGCATTTTTTACTTATTTTCTAGATTCAAATAATTTTTTCTGACACTACAATGAGAATGCTTCAGTTGCATAATGAAAAGAAAGACAATCTTAGGAAGGAAAAATATTTTACTGTTTACTGAACTTTTCAAAACCAAAAAAAAAAAAAACAAGCTTGTTGCTGTCGAGTTGATTCCAACCCATAGCAACCCCACAGAACAGAATAGAACTGCCTTATAGGGTTTGCAAGGAGTGGCTGGTGAATTCAAACTGCTGACCTTTTGGTTAGCAGACATAACTCTTAGCCACTATGCCACCAGGGCTCTGAACTTTTCAAAAGTTAATAGTAATTTTACAATCAGAGAAATATGGTTATAAAAGCAAAAAAGGAAAGATAATTAAAAGTATTTTTATTCATTTAAATATAGCTAGTGGTCCTGTATGTAATTTTACTAACAAGGGTCTAATGTGATTGTTATGTCAGACTTAAACTCTTAAGATTATTTTGGGTTCCAAAAAAATATATTACAAATCACGAACTGCGATTCGACAGACCTAAATTCAAACTTACACATCAGGTTTTTGTTGTTGTTTAAATAGCTCAATTGTAACTAAAATTAAAATAAATCATCTACATAAATGTTTTTTCTGAATTAATTGTATATAAAACTAAAACCATTAACATTATTATATGTACAATTGTCCTTTACTATTCTATTATGTTCATATTTATATGTGTGTGTTACGGATTGAATTGTGTCTCCCCCCAAAATACGTGTTAGAGTCCTGACCCCTACAACTGTGGATGTAATTCTATTTGGAAATGGGGTTTTCTTTGTTATTTTAATAAGGCCATATTACTATAGGATATGTCCTAAATCTAATTACTTCTGAGTGGTATAAAGAGCAGCATAGACACAGAGACAAGAAAGCACAAATGGGGAAGATAGGTTCCATGTAAGGATTGACATGGAGCTGAGGAATGCTGGGGCTACAGAAACTGGGACAAGGATCCTCACCCCAGAGCCTACAAACTAAGATATCTATATACACACCAGTGAGGTCACAAATGGTGGACAGGTTTCAGTTGAACTTCTAGACAAAGACCGACTAGGAAGAAGGACCTGGGGGTCTACTTCTGAAAAAATTAACCAGTAAAAATCTTATGACTAGCAGAGGAATTGGAAGGAGCAGTCAAGAAATCAAACAAGGCATTGCACTGGGCAAATCTGCTACAAAAGACCTCTTTTGTAAAAAGCAAAGATGTCACTTTAAGGACTAAAGGTGCACCTGGTGCTTTCAATTATCTCATATGCATGTGAAATCCTGGACAAGAAACAAAGAAGACCCATGAACAACTGATTCAGTTGAATTACGGTGTTGGCGAAGAATATTGAATATACCATGGACTGCTAGAAGAACGAACAAACCTGCCTTGGAAGAAGGAGAGCCAGAATGCTCCTCAGAAACAAGGATGGCAAGACTTCATCTTGCATACTTTGGACACGTTATCAGGAAGGAGGAGGACATCATGCTTGGTAAAGTAGATGGTCAATGAGAAGAGGAAGACCCTTAATGAGATGGATTGACACAGTGGCTGCAACAAGGGGCTCAAGCATAACAAGGATTGTGAGGCTGGCGCAGGACCGGGCAGTGTTTTGTTCTGTTGTACATAGAGTCAGTATGAGTCAGAACTGACTCGAAGGCACCTAACAACAACAACAAAACATTCAATGCAACAACAACATAGTGTGTGTGTGTATATACATATTTATATATATATAGTGTGGAAACCCTGGTGGCATAGTGGTTAAGTGCTACGGCTGCTAACCAAAGGGTTGGCAGTTCAAATCCACCAGGCGCTCCTTGGAAACTCTATGGGGCAGTTCTACTCTGTTCTATAGGGTTGCTATGAGTCGGAATTGACTCGACGGTACTGGGTTTGGTTTTCTATATACAGCACTTGGCTGTGACCTGAAAAGTCAGCGGTTGGAACCTACTAGCCACTCCTTGGGAGAAAGATGTGGCAGTTTGCTTCCACAAAGATTAATAGCCTTGGAAACTGTATGGGGGAGTTCTATTCTGTCCTACATAAGTCAGAATCCACTCGATGGCAGTGGGTTTGGTTTTGGTATTTTATATAATTTTTTAAAAGATGGGACAGAATTTTTAAACTGCTAAAATGTTTTCTACATTCAATAGCCCCAATTAGATAGTACTTTCTTTTTTTTTTTTTTTAACAACCTTAAATGGCTGTGGAAAATTTTGAAAATAATTTTGGATACATAGGTATCTCCTTAAAGATCACAGGAACACTCTAACATAAAAATTGGTGAAATTTTTTATCCCCTAAAGAATATGTTTTTGTTTTTTTTCGAATACATATTTCTGGATCTATTGCAATTATGTGCACGAAAATGCCAGTTTTATAAAACCAGATCAGGGTGACAAATGCGTCAGTTGTCCCTTAAGCATTTAAATATCTAGGATGATTCACACATAGGGATCCAGAAAGAAGCCAAAAAAAAATTCAAAGAAACTAAATGGTATATATGCCAAAAGCATTCTAAAACTTCAAAATATTAACTATTTAATTTCAACCAAATAACTATGGAGTACCTTCTCTGAACTTTGTACTTTGCTGGGTGCTTTAGGAGAAACAGAAGTCATAAACATTTAGAGCTTTCAGATTCTCGCAGTGGAAACCCCTTTTCCTGAAAGAACTCCAAACTATAGTATATTCTCTGTATAAATTAAAAAAAAAAAATTCCATTGCTGTCAAATTAATTCTGACTCAAGGTAACCCCATATATGTTAAAGTAGAACTGCTCCATAAGGTTTTCTTTATAGAAGCAGATCTCCAGGCCTTTCTTCCATGGCATTGCTGATTGTATTTGAACTGCCAACACTTCGAAGTTGAGCGCAAATTGCTTGTGCCACCCAGAGACCTTTTCTGTATGCCAATTAGAAATTTCTGAATTTTATTTCCTTTTTTTTGGTTTGTAAACTGAGAAACTGAGAGAGTCCTATAAATATGTCAGGGCTAATGTATCATCGAGGCTAACATCAAAAAGAAAGGACAAAGCACATTCATTCATTTAGCAAGTAATTAGAGTTTACTAGGTGCCAAACACTTTGTTAGGCAATTGAGGCCACCCTCTTTGAATCCCCTATTTCAAGATGCTTTCTATATCATTGGGGATAAAAATCTATGCATGTGAATCAATTTGAAAAATAGAAAAAAGAGTGTAAAATCAAGTGCTTAGCAAAAAACTAGAGTTTGTAATCAGGTGCTAAACATTGGAGCAATCTTTGACATCTGTGTTTTTCTCATATTCCATATCCAGCACATCAGGAAACTCTGTATGCTTTTCCTTCAAAATATCCAAAATCCAACTACCTCTCGTGACCTCTCTTGTCTGAGCCACCATTGTGTCTAGCCTGTGTATAGCAGTAGGCTCCATTTTAGCTCCTATTTAGTTATCCAGCTTCCATCCTTGCCTCCTATGCAGCCACTTTGGTAATCTAATTAAAATTTAAGTCAGCTGGTATTACTCTGCTAAAAACCTTCCAACAACTTCCCATTTCATCCACAATAAAATCCAATAGCTTTGCAATGGCCCAGAAAGCTCTCCATGTTCTGACCCTGGGTACCTCTTTGACTCAACTTCTATGGTTCCCCCTCTTCCATACCAGTCCAGGCATTTTGGACTCCCTGTTATATTTCAAGTATGACAAACCCACTCCTACCTCAAAGATTGTATACTTGTTGTTTCTTCTATCTTGAATGCTATTCAAAGAGGGTACCTGAATGTCCCCTCTCTTGCTTCCTTCCAGGTTTCTGCTCAAACATTAACTTATTAGAGACTTCCTCACTGACTACGGTACATGAAATAATAACACACTTTGGCTCTTTCTATCTTGCTCTGTTTGTTGTTCTTCATAGAAGATAATCATCACTGGTTGCACTAGATATTGACTTGTTTCTTTTTTGTGGCTTGTGGGGAAAAAAAAAAACTGAAGAAAGGCATTCTTGACAGAGGAAGGAGAAAGTGAAAAGACTTATAGTCAGCACAGAGCTCCCTTGTGTTTTGGGCCAGTGGAGAGAGAGAGGCAGATGTTTAAGTAAAAAGGCAAGCAGGAGAAGGCATAGAAAGAAGTTCAAATCTTATTCTAACTATAACAGGTATTTTAAGTGTGTCAAGCAAGGAATTGATAAAGTCCAAATGGTGTTTTTAAAAGATTGCTTTCTTTGTGAAAAAAGGATTCTTGTGGAGTGTGTTGAATACTCTCTGCACCTGCAGATCCACTTTTCCACTTTCTGTACCCTAGGAGGCTGATCTTTATAGATAATACCAACCAGATACTCTGGTCTTCTGGTTTCCCATTGGATTTGGCTAATGGAAGAATTCAGAGAGTGGGAGAAAACGGGGAACTTATCTCTCCAGTAACATATCTGCTGAACAAAGACCTCAGCTGCTGTTGGGGACCCTCCTACAGTTACCGTTCATGCCAGGTTCTAGTGATCACTCCCTTGCCTTGCCCATTCAGGCCTCCTTTCCCAACCATTGCAGGTTCCTTAACCACACTCATACCTTTGCATACACCAACTGTTTTCTGCAGGATCCTGACAGAGGTAAGTGGTCAAGGAGTTAGGAAGCTACTGCAGCTGTCCAGGAGAGATCTGGTAGCTTAGACAATCTGGTTAGCAGTAGAGATAAATAGATGTGAGGTGTATTTTGGAGGTAGAATTGGTGGCCTTACCTACCATTAGGAAAAAAAAAAACCAAAGAATAAATAAGAATGACTCCTCTATTTGTGCTTGAGCTTTTGACTAGATTGTGGAACTATGAAAAGAAACAAAAAAACTAAGACAGTGGAAGGCATTATGTTAGGGGGAAAAGGAATCAAGAGTTTGTTTTGTTTTGACATATTGAGTTGAAGTTGCTTTTTTGGCATACAACTTGATTAGGAGTTTGGATGCTAGGGAAGCACCAGGGTTAGAAAAAAATGTGGAAGTCGTGGGCATAGAGGTAGTGTTTAATATCATAACAGAATAAGAGGTAACCTAGGAATAAAGTATGGATTTAAGTGATGAAATGCTCAGGGTGTAGCCCTTCCAAAGGTGGAACACGAAAACACTTATAATTTGGGTAGAGAAGGAGGAGTCAGCAAAGACAGGTGAGAACTTGAGAAGTATGCAATAAAGTGTATGGGAAGGAGGGGTGAGAGGGAGGCAATAATAGTGCAGTGATTCACAGCACACCAGAAGGAAGCATGATTCTAAGGTGACCTAGGTGATTGAGGGAATCATGGAGGTGACCTCACTGAGAGCAATTTTTGTTTAAGCATGGAGTGGGAATGCAAATTAAACGGAAGAATGAAGTTTTTATTACCAACCAGTCTAGCTTATTAGAGTCCTACTCTGAGGGTAGAAGATAGAACATCAACTAGTAGTAAAACATCTTTTGTCTTTTTACTTTATTTATATTTTAACAGCTGAGGACATATTTTTCTTGGCACCATTTAGATAAACTATGCTAATCACTGCCAGGATTCAGATGCTCAGTGCCTTGCTCTAGTCATTATACCTTAATTTGTAATTATCCTATCTTAACTGGATTTATGCGCTACAAACAGAATAACAGCAGTAATGACCAAAAAGCAAATTAGATGATCAAGCTGATATAACAATGCTCTGTCATCCAAAATCCTGTTTACAAAGTTTTGGGTACATTCAAAGCATATTAGTTTTTTCTTTGATTAGCTCTAAAAGTAAGTGTTCCAATTTTGAATTTACAAAATAAAACTATAATAACTATATGGGTTTCATTTATTGATGGATTTCATGTAATATTTTGATAGAAAAAGAATTTTGTTGCTTTAAGGTAAATAATTTTATAGGTTATTTGGATAAAATCGCATATTCTTTAAAACTCTTTGCTTTTTCTCTTTTTGAAATTATCAAAAATATTTTCCCAAAATTAATGGTTTCATTATCTTTTCTATTACAAATATAAATTGCATCAATAAATTATATGGTCCTAGCTCTGTATGATGAAGATCAAAGACTACAGCCTTTGGTATGGATTACACCACAACATAAAGAAAACAAAAGTCCTCACAACTGGACCAATAAGCAACATCATTATAAAAGGTGAAAAGACTGAAGCTGTCAAGGACTTCAGTTTACTTAGGTTAGGTCCACAGTCAACACCCGTGTAAGCAGCAGTCAAGAAATCAAATGATGTACTGCATTGGACAAATCTGCTGCAAAAACCTCTTTCAAGTGTTAAAAAGCAAAGACGTCACCTTAAAGACTAAGATGTGCCTGAGCCAAGCTATGGTGTTTTCAATCGCCTCATATGCATGTGAAAGCTGAACAGTGAATAAGGAAGACTGCAGAAGAATTGATGCCTTTTAATTAAGGTGATCACAAAGAATATTGACTATACCATAGACTACCAAAAGACTGAACAAATACGTCCAGAAGCAAGAATGGTGAGACTATGTCTCACATACTTTGAATATGTTATCAGGAGGGATCAGTCCCTGGACAATGACATCATGCTTGGCAAAGTAGAGGGTCAGTGAAAAAAGAGGAAGACTCTAAACAAGATGAATTGACACAGTGGCTGCAACAATGGGCTCACGCATGGCAACAATTGTGAGGACGGCACAAGAGCAGGCAATCCTTCATTCTGTTGTACATAAGGTCACTATGAGTCTGAATAGACTAGTCGATGTCTAACAACATCATCTCAGTATTTGGGAGAAAGCTGTGGCAATCTGCTCCCGTAAAGATTACAGCCTTGGAAACCCTATGGGGCGGTTAGTTCTACTCTGTCCTAAAGGTTGCTATGAGTTGGAATCAAGTCAACAGCAGTGGGTTTGGTTTGGGTTTGATCTCAGTATTAAGATAAAATTTAACTATATTGTCAAGAAAAACCTGGTTAAAAATTAAAGAAAACGACTGGAATTGCAGAATAGTTTTTATTTTAAAATAATTTTTAAGTATCATACTAAATTTTCTTACTAGTTGCCCTATTTTTCAGAGACTATTTTTAAAATGACATTCCTCAAAGTAGTATAAATAAGAACACAGATGTGGTGTAAAATCATCAGCAGGCTAGTGTATAATTTTTTTATTCCAATTTTTAATATTTTGATGTGTGAAATGACTCAGTCTTTTAAAAACCAAACAAAATTAGAATGCTAACTAACTGATTAGGATTTTTTTTATCTAATATGAAAATGAATGCTTTGAGCCAAGACATAGACAGATGGGTAATGTAGTAATTAATTAGAAACATGGAATTTTTTTTATATTTAGGTAAACAAAATCCAGAAAATAAAGAACACCATTTTTTTTTCTTAAAGATACCTGCGTCTCTCAAACCTCCTTCTCAGAATCAAAATTGTATTTAAATAAACCAGAATGTAAAGAGATTTAAAGTGGATAGCTCTAATTGGAAATAGACTATTACATTCAAAATAAGACCTTGAAATGGAAAAAAAAACAACTCTCAGAACAAGAACAAAGAGATAAGGACTTGATTTACAATCAAGCTTTACCCACTTGTAAGTGGGATAGTGAGATTTCTCTTACGTTAGTTTCTTTATGAATAAAATGAAGGAGAAACTACTTATTTCTAATTTACAGAGAGTTTTTTGAGGAAGGAGAAGGCTGATTTCTTTTTCTTTTTTTCCTTTGGTTTGGCAAACTTTCTGTGGAAATGAGAAATATAAGTAGAGCTTAAAGTAGTAAAAAGTGATTACATATCTTTGAACAAATACCTCTTTGAAAGAAAGATCCAGCCTTGATGTGTTACATGCCCCAGTTTTAATAAGATGTCACATTTCCACAGTATGGAGTTAGTTTTTCAGGGAGAAAAGAGTTATGAATTGATACATAAATATAAATTGTGTGAATAACTGTGATGGTAGTGACTAGTATTTGTGAATTGCCTATCAACTTGAACACAAGTTTAGAGGATACCTGATCTGATATCACTCTAGTGACAGAGTTTGGAAATGACATGTACCTGGTAACAACATTTTATGTTTTCTGTAATAAAAATGCAACTTTATTCTTGCCTTCCACTGTCTATTTAAAATTTATTCAATGGAGAAATAACGTTTTGCCTGCTGGGGAATAAAATTCTATCAGGATCTATGACTCTCCTGGTGACTTGTCTGTAATAGAAAGTTCTATCTATGGTCACTTTAAGTTCCAAACAATATTGACACAGAAATTATGTTGTCAAGTCTAATATATTAAACAATATTTCAATCTGCAATCAAAGGATGGGTTTTTTTCCCCAAAACTCCCCTCACTGGGGCCTGGAGTAGGCCCACTGCCTGCGTTCAGGAAAGGACCGTTTGGTAAGCTTCTTCCACTATCTTTTCTTTTCATTTATTTTTAAACATAATGTCAGATACAGAAAGGTTGGAAGAATAGTACAAAACTTTTTTACACTTTTCACTCAGACTTCACAAATGCTAAAATGAATATTTTACCACATCTCTTTTACTCTGTTCTCTGTCTATTTATACATCTATGTCAATTCTTCCTGAACTGTTTAAGAGTAACTTGCAACCATGATGCCCCTTTATTCTGAAATGCCTTCCTGTCTATTCCCCAAAAGCAATCTTGTTATCTTATTTAGCTAAAGTATAATTTTCAAGATCAGAAGTGTCACTGTTTCTAAATTCTCTCAGCAGATCTGAGAGATGCAGGAAACACACACACCACACTCCGTGTAAATATGTATATGTCTAGTATATTTGTCTAATTATTAAAAAACATGAGAAGACTTTGATACTTTCAAATCTAATCCAATTCCTCAGAATTCATTCTATCCTCCCCCCTTTCTGTATTTGTAAGTTATTTTGCCAACAACGAGAAAACCATCTCCTACTATCTCCAAGATATCTACTCATTTGCTCAATCCTAAAATACACACGAATAATTCCAGAATTGTTAAAGCATTCCTCTGCATAAAAGAAGCCTACCAACTACAGTTTAATATTTGCTTAGAGCTTTTTTCTTTTTCCTTTAACATGAGGGCATATAATCCAAATACTAAGATTAAATTGTACCTTGGTTGGTTCTTTTTTCTCCCTTCAGTGTAGATATGCTGTTCATTTCTAATACAGCTCAGTTCATTTGTTTCTGTTTGTATTCCAATTTGGGCTTTTTTTTCCTCTATTTTTGTTGATTTTGCTTATTTTCTTTCCTTGGTTATGTGAAACTTAAACATGCCCCAAAAGTAAGAACCATACAAAGAGATACACTCAAGAGATGTGCCTTCCTGATCTCTATTCCTTAAAACTTTTCCACCCAGTTTTTACCCACCTCCTGCATGTGACCAATCTTATTAAAAAAAAAAAAAATCTTATTAGTCTCTGGTTTATTCCTGTCTCTCATTTTGCACAAATTAATAAATATGTACTAATTTTCTTTTTTCTCCTTTCTTACCCCAAAACTACCATATTTTCTATGTTGTTACTCTAAATGTTTTAGTTTTATTTTCCTAGTCTGTATCTCAGGGGTTGCAAACTATGACCTGAACATCAAAGCTGGCCCACTGCCTATATTTATTGGAACATAGCCATATTCATTTGTTTTTGTTTTTGTTTTTTTTTACTGACTATGACTACTTTCATGACACAATGACGAAGGTAAGTAGTTGCAACAGATACTTTATGGCTCACAACTCAAATTTTTTACTGATTCTTTATTTAAAAAAAAAAAGTTCTATCTGGTTCTTATAGAAAATCTCCATCTGGTTACTGTTTTGTATGTGAAGGCTATAGTTTTCTATATATTGATTTTATATCCTACTAATTTGCTGAATTCCCTTATGTTCTGAATAGTTTAATCATTGATTCTCTAGAGTTTTCTAAGTACACACCCATATCATATGCAAAGAGATACAGTTCTACTTTGGCTTTTCCATCTCTTCTGCTTCTAGTTTATTTCTCTTATCTAATTGCATGAGCTAATATCGCCAGTAAAAGTTGAATAATACAGCAGATAGGCTTTGCCTTCTTCTTGATTTTAGTGGAAATTCTTCTAGTGTTTCACCTTTAAGTAAGGTGCTGGCTTTAGGACTAATATATTTTGTTTCAGGATTAATAGTTTTTTTACCGTGCTAAGAAAGTATCATTGGGCTAAGAAAGAAACAAATGAAAAAAATTAAAAAGTTTTGATATAGACCCATAAAAAAAAAAAATAGACCCATACACATTTAATAAATTCATTTTCAACCAAAATGCCAAACTAATTTAATGGAGAAAGAATTCAGTGCTGCAAAAACTGAATTATTCATATGAACAAACATGAACTTGACCCTAATTAACATCACCTACAAAAATTAACTGAATTTTGATCATAATTCATAAAACTAAATGTAAAGGCTATGACTATACATCATCTAAAAGAAAACATGGGAGAAATTTTCATGATATTGGATTAGGCAACATTTCTTAGAACATAAAAAGTATGAATGATAAAAGATAAAATGGATAAATTGGGCTTTATAAAATGTTAAAATGACTCTTATTCAAAACACACTGTTCTGAAAAACTAAGCCCCACACTGGGAGAAAATGTTTGCAAATTATACCCCAAAAAACCAAAACCCATTGCCATTGAATCCATTCCAACTCATAGTGAGCCCAAAGGACAGAGTGGAACTGCCCCATAGGGTTTCCAAGGAAGTGGATTTGAACTGCTGACATTTTGGTTAGCAGCTGAGCTCTTATATCCAGAATACATAAATAAATCTTACAATTAAATAAGAAAGAAACCAATAAAAAGTAGATAAAAAATTTTAATTTCACACATACTTCAGTGGTTAAAAAGAACATAAAATATGCTATAGTCACTTTGAAAAACAATTTCACTTTTTATTATAAAATTAAAAATATGCTTACCATATGACCTAGCAAATTTACTCCTATGTATTTACCCATGAGAAAGGAAAAAATATACCCACACAGATACTAAAACATTTATAGCAGCTTTATTAATAACAGCCCAAGACTAGAAACAACCCAAAGTCCACAAAAAAGTGGATGTATCAACAAGTTGTAGTATGTTCATACAATGGGATATTATTTAGCAAAATAAATACATGTATACACACATAAATACATAAGTAAACTACTGATACAGACAACATTATGCTTAGTGAAAGAAGGAAAGAAATCAGACACAAAAGATTATATACAATATAATTAAAAACAAACAAATACATTACCAACTCACACCAACCCTCTTGGACAGAGTAGAACTGCTCCATAGGGTTTCCAAGGCTGTAATATTTAGGAAGCCGACAGCCACATCTTTTGCCTGTGAAGTGATTGGTGGGTTTGACTGCTGACCTTTTGATTAGCATCCAAGTTCCTAGCCACTGCACTTTGTACAGTATGATACTGTTTATAAAATTCTAGAAAAGATGGAACTATAAAGATGAAATGCAGATCAGTGGTTACCGGGGCCTGGGGTTGAGGGAGAAGAATGACAGCAAAAGGGCACAGGGATTTTTGGTGTGCTGGAAATGTGCTGTCTCTTGTTTGTCGTGGTGATACGTAATTGTATATCATTGTCAAAACATCAAATTATTCCCATAAGATTGGTGAATTTTATTGTATGCTGTATTTTGAAAACACGGTCTTTCTTTAGCCTTGCTTTGTGTCTTAGCTATCTAGTACTGCTATAACAGAAAAATCACAAGTGGAACAAAGAAATTTGTTCTCTTGTCATTTGGAGGCTAGAAGTCCAAATTCAGGGCACCAGCTCCAGGGGAATGCTTTCTCTCTCTGTCAGCTCTGAGGGAAGGTCTTGATCATCAACCTTCCCCTGGACTAGAAACTTATCAGTGCAGGGACCCTGGGCCCAAAAGACACTCTGCTCCTGGTTCTTCTTTCTGGGTGGTAGGTCCCTCTTCTCTGTACTCAATCCTTCCTTTTATATCTCAAGAAACAACCTAATCCCATAGATTGAGTCATCCCTCATTAACATAACTGCCTTTATTCCTGCCTCATTAACATTATAGAGGTTAGGATTTATGATGCATAAAATAATTACATCAGATCACAAAATGGTGGGCAACCACTTGATAGTGGAAATCTTGGCTTAGCCAAGTTGACACACATTTTTGTGGGACACAATTCAATCCATAGCACTTTGTATGTCCTTCCTCAGAAGTCTGATGCTAGTCTAATTCTCTTGTTCTTGTAAGTTATTTAATTATATCTCCTGGTGGCCCCAAGGATGTTTTCTTTATCTTTAAGGTGTAATTATTCTGCTAAGTTATAGTTCACAGTAGATTTTTCTGGATCATTTTTTACCAGTACCAATGAGTCCTTTCAATATGTAGATTCAGGTCTCTCTTAATTTTTGTAAGAATGTTTTAGATTATATTTTAAAATATTAGTTCTGTTAAATTGTTTTATTTTTCTTAAGAGATTCCAAACATATGTAAACTGAATTTCTTTTATTGTCTTCCATTTCAATCACTTTCTTTTTGATCTTTTTACTCCTCTCTGTATCTCATTTTAATTCTCTTATTATTCCTGCTTTTCTTCACTAACTTTTTGTTAACAGCCTTATCGAAATATAATTCATACACTGTCTTAGGCTGAGTTCTCTAGAGGAGCAAAACCAGTGAAAAGTGTATATATGTGTGTGTATATATATATATATATATATATATATATATATATATATAAAGATTTAATCCAAGGAAATGGCTCATGAAATTGCGGAGGCTGGTAAGTCCCAAATCCATGGGTTAGGTATCAGACTGGAGGCTTCTCCTAACTCACATGGTTGCAGGGGCTGACAAACCCCAAATTGGCAGGTAAGATGGCAGTTTGCTGGATCACAGGCTGTGGAGGCCAACGAATCCCAAGATTGGTAGGCAATATGGCAAGCCACTGGCTCAAAAAACAGAGGTCAAATGATGACAAACCAGATGCAGGATCCAGAGTGAGCAAAAACCAATGAGATTTGCCACATTTCACTAATTTAAAGTATACAGTTCAATGGCTTTTAGTATATTTACAGAGTTGTGTATTCATAACCACAATAAAATTTAGAACATTTTCGCAACTCTTAAAAGAAATCCCACACCACCTTGCTACCACCTATCCACCTGAGAAAAAAGTAATCTGCTTCCTGTTTCCATACACTTGTCTCATCTGGGCATTACATATAAATGGAACTGCACAATGTTTCCCCTTGTGAAATAGCATAGTATTTTCAATGTTCACCCATGTTGTAACACATATCAGCATTTCATTTAATTATATTGCTTAATAATATTCCATTGCATGAATTTACCACATTCTGTACCATTCATCAACTGAAGGACATTTGAGTTGTTTCTACCTTTTGGCTATTATGAATAATGCTGCTATAAATATTTACGTACAAGTTTCTGTGTAGACATATGCTTTCATTTCTCTCAAGTATATACCTATGAGTAGAATTGCTCGATCATGTGGTGACTCTAATGTTAATCATCCGAGGAACTGAAATTGCTTTCTAAAGCAGTTGCACCATTTTACATTCCTATCAACAGTGTTGAGGGTTCTAATTTCAACTGTGTGGATCATAGTAATTATAGATAACATGGCAAAAAATGAGTAACCCAGAACACTTAATTATGCTCATGAGGAACTTGTATATAGACCAAGAGTCAGTTGTGCGAAAAAAACAAGGGGATAACGTGTGGTTTAAAATCAGGAAAGGCGTGCATCATGGTTGTATCTTTTCACCATACTTATTCAGTCTGTATGCTGAGCAAATAATTAGAGAAGCTGGACTATTTGAAGAAGAATGCTGCATCAGGATTGGAGGAAGACTTGTTAACAACCTGCAATGTGCAGATGATACAAGCTTCCTTGCTGAAAGCAAAGAGGACTTGAAGCACTTACTGCTGAAGATGAAAGACTACAGCCTTCAGTATGGATTACATCCCAACATAAAGAAAACAAAAATCCTCACAACTGGGCTAATAAACAACATCATGATAAATGGAGAAACTGTTGTAGTTGTTCAAAGATTTCATTTTACTTGGATCCACAATCAACACCCATGGAAGCAGGAGTAAAGAAATCAAACGATGTACTGCATCAGAAAATTCTGCTGCAAATGACCTCTTTAAAGTGTTAAACACCAAAGATGTGGCTTTGAGGACTAAGGTGCACTTGACTCAAGCCATGGTGTTTTGAAACACTTCATATGCCTGTGAAAGGTGGGCAATGAGTAAGGAAGACCAAAGGAAAATTGATGCCTTTGAATTATGGCACTGGCAAAGAATATTAAATATACCATGAACTGCCAGGAGAATGAACAAATCTATCTTGGAAGAAGTACAGCCAGAATGCTCATTAGAATCAAGGATGGCGAGACTTTGTCTCACATACTTTAGACATTTCATCAGGAGTGGCTAGTTCCTGGAGAAGGACATCATACTTGGTAAAGGAGAGGCTCAGTGAAAAAGAGGAAGATGCTCAACGAGATGGATTGACATAGTGGCTGCAACAATGGGCTCAAGGATAACAATGATCCTGAGGATGGCACAGGACCAGGCAATGTTTCATTCTGTTGTACATAGGTCACTGTGAGTCAGAACTGACTCGACAGCACTTAACAACAACAATTTTTCCATACCCTTGCCAACATTTTTTATTCTCTGCCTTTTTGATTATGCCAGGCGCTCCTTGGAAATTCTGTGGGGCAGTCCTACTCTGTCCTATAGAGTTCCTATGAGTTGGAATCGACTCGATGGCACTGGGTTTGGTTTTTTTTTTTTTTATTATAGCCATCCTAGTGGTTATGAGGAGCTCTGGTAGCAAAGTGGTTAAGCTTTCAGCTACTAACCAAAAGGTTGGCAGTTCAAATCCACCAGCTGCTCCTTGGAAATTCTATGGTACAGTTCTACTCTGTCCTACAGGGTCACTATGAGTTGGAATCAACTTAAGAGCATTGGGTTGTTTTTTTGGGGTTTAGTGGGTGTGAAGTGGTATCTCATCATTGTTCTGATTTTCATTTCCCTATGATGTTGAGCATCTTTTCATGTGCTATTTGGCCATTTATATATCTTTTTGCAGAAATACCTATTCAGATCTTTGCCATTTTTTTTTAAATTGGCTTGTGTTTTTATTATCAAGTTATAATAGTTCCTTACATATTCTAGATACAGGCTCCTCATCATATATATGATTTGCAAAAATTTTCCCCATTTTGTGGGTTGTCTTCAATTTTTTGATGGTGTCCTTTGAAGCACAAAGGTTTTTAATGTTGATAATGCCCATTTGATCTAATTTTTCTTTTGCTGCTTATGTTTTTGAGGTCATATCTAAGGAATTATCCCCTAGGCCAAGGTCACAAAGATTTAGACCTCTATTTCCTTCTAAGAGTTTTATAGTTTTAGGTCTTTCATCCATTTTGAGTTAATTTTTATATATGGTGTGAGGTAAGTTTCCAACTCCAGTCTTTTCAGATATTCAGTCATCTTAACATCATTTTAAAAGGACTATTTTACCCCCATTTCATTTCCTTAAGCTTTAATAACTTTTTAAGTTTACATTTGAATCTATTTTTCATTCCAAAACCAAAAACCAAACCCATTGTCATTGACTCAATTCCAACTCATAGTGACCCTATAAGACAAAGTAGAACTGCTCCATAGGGTTTCCAAGGAGCAGCTGGTAGATGTGAACTGCCAACATTTTGCTTAGCAGCCGTAATGTGTCATAGCTGTTAACTACTGTACCACCAGAGCTCCAAAAACTTACCTTCTTTGCTCTGGGAGGTGAGCAACCACTCCGTTATTCAGAAACCAGTTAGAGAGGCTCCGGCTGAGATTCAAAACCAGGATCTCCTGTTTATTAGACAGGTGCTTTAACTAACTAAGCCATAGACCCCTCTTCCTTGGGCTCCTAGTTTTTTTTTTGTTGTTGTTGCTGTTGTTGTTAGGTGCCGTCAAGTCGGTTTCGACTAGTAGTGACCCTGTGCACAACACAACGAAATGCTGCCCGGTCCTGAGCCATCCTTACAATCATTGTTATGCTTGAGCTCATTGTTGCTACCATTGTGTCAATTCACCTCGTTGAGGGCCTTCCTCTTTTCTACTGTCCCTGTACTCTGCCAAGCATGATGTATTTCTCCAGGGGCTGATCCCTCCTTACAACATGTTCTTGCTTCTAAGGAACATTCTGGTTGTATTTCTTCTAAGACAGATTTGTTCATTCTTTTGGCAGTCCATGGTATATTAAATATTCTTTCCCAACACCACAATTCAGAGACATCAATTCTTCTTCGGTCTTCCTTATTCATTGTCCAGCTTTCACATGCATATGATGGGATTGAATATACCACAGTTTGGGTCAGGTGCATCTTAGTCTTCAAGGTGACATCTTCGCTCTTCAACACTTTAAAGAGTTCCTTTGCAGCAGATTAACCCAATGCAATGAGTCTTTTGATTTCTTGACTGCTGCTTCCATGGCTGTTGATTGTGGATCCAAGTAAAAGGAAATCCTTGACAACTTCAATCTTTTCTCCACTTATCACAATGTTGCTCATTGGTCCAGTTGTGAGGATTTTTGTTTTCTTTATGTTGAGGTGCAATCCATACTGAAGGCTGTGGTCTTTGATCTTTATCAGTAAGTGCTTCAAGTCCTCTTCACTTTCAGCAAGTAAGGTTGTGTCATCTGCATAATGCAGGTTGTTACTGAGTCTTCCTCCAATCCTGATGCCCCATTCTTCTTCATATAGTCAAGTCTCGTATTATTTGCTCAGCATACAGATTGAATAGGTATGGAGAAACTATACAACCCTGACGCACACCTTTCCTGAATTTAAACCAATCAGTATCCCCTTGTTCTGTCTGAACAACTGCTTCTTGATCTATGTGAAGGTTCCTCATGAGCACAATTAAGTGTTTTGGAATTCCCATTCTTCGCAATGTTATCCATAATTTGCTATGATCCACACAGTCGAATGCCTTTGCATAGTCAATAAAACACAGGTAAACATCCTTCTGGTATTCTCTGTTTTCAGCCAGGATCCATCTGACATCAGCAACGACAGCCCTGGTTCCACATCCTCTTCTGCAACCAGCCTGAATTTCTGTCAGTTTCCTGTCAATATACTGCTGCAGCTGTTTTTAAATGATCTTCAGCAAAATTTTGCTTACTTGTGATATTAATGGTATTGTTCTATAATTTCCACATTCAGTTGGATCACCTTTCTTGGGAATAGGCATAAATATGGATCTCTTCCAGTCAGTTGGCCAGGAAGCTGTCTTCCGTATTTCTTGGCATAGATGAGGGAGCAACTCCAGCACTGCATCTGATCGTTGAAACATCTCAATTGATATTCCATCAATTCCTGGAACCTCGTTTTGCACCAATGCCTTCAGTGCAGCTTGGACTTCCTCCTTCAGTACCATCAGTCCCTGATCATATGCTACCCCTTGAAATGGTTGAACAGCCAGTAATTCTTTTTGGTATAATGACTCTGTGTATTCCTTCCATCTTCTTTTGATGCTTCCTGCGTCATTTAATATTTTCCCCCATAGAATCCTTCACTATTGCAAATCAAGTCTTGAATTTTTTCTTCAGTTCTTTCAGCTTGAGAAATGCCAAGCCTGTTCTCTTTTGGTTTTCCATCTCCAGCTCTTTGCACATGTCAGTATAATACTTTACTTTGTCTTCTTGAGACACCCTTTGAAATTTTCTGTTCAGTTCTTTTACTTCATCAATTCTTCCTTTTGCTTTAACCACTCGACATTCCAGAGCACGTTTCAGAGTCTCCTTTGACATCCATCTTGGCCTTTTCTTTCTTTCCTGTCTTTTCAATGACCTCTTGCTTTCTCCATGGTTGCTGTCCTTGATGTCATTCCACAACTCATCTGGTCTTCGGTCACTAGTGTTCAATGCGTCAAATCTATTCTTTAGATGGTCTCTAAATTCAGGTAGGATGTACTCAAGGTCATATTTTGGCTCTCGTGGACTTGCTCTGATTTTCTTCAGTTTCAGCTTGAAGTTGCATAAGAGCAATTGATGGTCTGTTCCACAGTCGGCCCCTGGCCTTGTTCTGACTGATGATATTGAGCTTTTCCATCGTCTCTTTCCACGGATGCAGTCAGTTTGATTCCTGTGTGTTCCATCTGACACGGTCCATGTGTATAGTCACTGTTTATGTTGGTGAAAGAAGGTATTTGTAATGCAGAAGTCATTGGTCTTGCAAAATTCTGTCATTCGCTCTCTGGCATTGTTTCTATCACCAAGGCCATATTTTCCAACTACTGATCCTTCTTCTTTGTTTCCAACTTTTGCATTCCTTTCGCCAGTAATTATCAATGCATCTTGATTACATGTCCAATCAAATTCAGACTGCAGCAGCTGATAAAAATCTCCTATTTCTTCATCTTTGGACTTAGTGGTTGGTATGTAAATTTGAATAATAGTCATATTAACTTGTCTTCCTTGTAGGCATATGGATATCATCCTATCACTGACAGAGTTGTACTTCAGGATAGATCTTGAAATGTTCTTTTTGATGATGAATGCAACACCATTCCTCTTCAAATTGTCATTCCCAGCATAGTAGACTATATGATTGTCCAATTCAAAATGGCCAATACCAGTCCATTTCAGCTCACTAATGCCTAGGATATTGATGTTTATGAGTTCCATTTCATTTTTGATGATTTCCAATTTTCCTAGATTCATACTTCATAATTCCAGGTTCTGGTTATTAATGTATATTTGCAGCTGTTTCTTCTCATTTTGAGTCATGCCACATCAGCAAATGAAGGTCCCGAAAGCTTTACTCCATCCACATCATTAAGGTTGACTCTATTTTGAGGAGGCAGCTCTCCCCCAGTCATCTTTCGAGTGCCTTCCAACCTGGGGGGCTCATCTTCCAGCACTATATCAGACAGTGTTCTGCTGCTATTTATAAGGTTTTCACTGTCTAATGCTTTTCAGAAGTAGACTGCCAGGCCCTTCTTCTTCGTCTGTCTTAGTCTGGAAGCTCAGCTGAATCCTGTCCTCCATGTGTGACCCTGCTGGTATCTGAATACCTGTGGCATAACTTCCAGCATCACTGCAATACTCAAGGCCTCACAATACAACAAACTGACAGACAAGTATTTTAGTCTTCACTTAATTTTTTTCTTTTTCTTCACTTTTTTTTAAGTTCAAGCAACTTTAATTTTGTTCATTTGTGTTTCTATTTCTCTACCTAGTTTTTGAATTTCTGATTCAAAATATGTTTTTTAATACACATTTTCAAGCACATGTGTAATTTAATTCAGTTTTGAGTGTTATGTTAATCTTCTTTGCTTTTTTTTTTAGAAGAATATTTCCTCAGCTGAATTGGAGCCTAGTATTCTGTTTTCTTATTAATGTATATACATACACAGAGAGCTTGATATTTAGTGTAATTGACAAGATTATTAGTTCAAAAGTATTCTTTTTATAAAGTATACCAAAAGTATGGTTTCTTTAATGGGTGGTTATATTTTGGAGGGGTATAGTTGGAGTATAGGTTTTGTGTCTTTCAATTTGTTTTTATTTTGTAGGTTTCCAGATTGCCTTCTCTTAGTTATTTTCTCTTCACTGTACAGGAAATCTTGGTGGCATAATGGTTAAGAGGTATACCCACTAACCAAAAGGTTGGCAGTTTGAATCTATCAGGTGCTCCTTGGAAACTCTATGGGAACAGTTCTACTCTATCTTATAGGGTTGCTGTGAGTTGGCATTGACTTTACGGCAATGGCTTTGGTTTTGGTTTGGGTTTCCTTTCTTTAAACTCCCTTCTTTCCTCTGTCTTATTACCTTTCCAAGAAGGCCTCCCCACATCCTGTGAAACTGACTACTTCTTTTTTCTTTAGCTGGTGCTCTGACCTACCAGAATACTTTTTCAGAATTTGAACACTAGGGTGGACTTTCTCTTTCATGGTATTATATCAGTCTTAGGGCCAACAAAAGCTTTTCCATTTGTTCTTCCCTGAATATTTTCTCAGGCTGCTTTTCTTCTCTATGAAGGTTTATCATGGAAGAATGGGAGATATCTCACTGATGTTTGTTAAATGTTCTCTGTCTCCTAATCATACTGAACATACAGGTTTTGGGAAGTTTTATTTGTTCTTATTTTTCCATATCTTTAGAAGTCTTTGGAATTTTTGTATTTAGTCCCTTATTATCTTGTATACCTGCATACATGTGCAATGTGAAACTCCAAAAGATCCTGGTAGAAATGTTTCCTGGAAACTTGTGAGATAAAGAGATTCCAGCGATTATACAATGCTGGAGACAGGGAAACTCTGACCAGCTAAATTAGAAAGACCTCACTGAATACTCTGGGCATTTGAGTGCAGGTCCAGGAAATCCAACATTTTACGGCTAGGGCTGCCTTAGCCCTAGTGTAATGGCTACTTCAGATCCGTTCTAATAAAGCATCATACAACCCTCAAAAGGATCAAGCTGATCCATCAATAAAATAAATTATTATGCTTCTGGCTATAAAATTCTATACATCCTGTCATGGATTGAATTATGTCCTCCAAAAAAAATGTGTGTATCAGTTTGGCTGGGCCATGATTTCCAGTATTGTGTGATTTTCCCGTATGTTGTAAATTCTGCCTCTATGATTATGATGTTAATGAGGGAGGATGGGCAGAAGTTGTCTTAGTAAGGCAGGACTCAATCTACAAGATTGGATTGTGTCTTGAAGCAATCTCTTGAGATATAAAGAAGGGAGAAGAGAGACAGGTGGGCCTCATACCACAAAGAAAGCAGTGCCAGGAGCAGAATGTGTCCTTTGAACCCTAGGTTCCCATGCAAAGAAGCTCCTAGGTCTGGGGGAAGATTGATGAGAAGGCTGACAGAGAGATAAAGGCTTCCCCTGGAGCTGACACCCTGAATTTGGACTTTTTAGCCTGCTTTACTGTGAGAAAATAAACTACTCTTTGTCAAAGCCATCCACTTACAGTATTTCTCTTATAGCAGCACTAGATAACTAAGACAGAATTTGGTACCAAGAAAGTAGGGTACTGTTCTAACAGACACCTAAAATGTGGAAGTGATTTTGAAACTGAATGGGTACAGAACTAGCAGTGGCAGCCACAGAGAATTGACAGCAGCAGAACAAGGAGACCAGGGCAAGATGGCACTGGAGCCAACCCACAGAGCAAGAGAGCTGAGTGCCTGTGCCCAGGAGGCTTCCTGGCAGAGTCGGGTGCCCCCAGGCACTTATCAGTAGAGCTACAGAGCTTTGGAACACTTGCCTCAGCAGGGCAGATGCAGGCGTGAGGCCCAAGGAGCCAAGGAGCCAAGGGACCAAGAAACCAGGAAACATAAGCTGAAGAGACAAGGAACACAGGAAGCAGAGCTGCCTCAATCTCAAAAGGTATGGCCAGGACCTCCGGGGTTTCAAAGGGTGAAGTCATGGCCTCTGGTGTTTGTAAGGGTGGAGTCGCCGCTCAAAGGGACTAGGAGAATTGTGCGCCTAAAGCCCAGGGAGCAGAGTTGCTGTGCCAGTGGGCCTAGAAGGCGGAGCTCAAGCCCAGGGCTCAGGGGCCTCAACTCAGAATCCAGAGAGTGTGGCCAATACCTAGAGTCTGGAGGGCAGAGCCATTGTATAAATTGTCTCAGAGAACAGGGGGTTATTTTCAAAGCTTTGAGGGCCAGTGTAATGTGTTCTGCTGACTTGCTTGGTACCTTTTATGCCTTCTTTCCCTCCGATTTCTCCCATTTGTAATGGAAATGTCTAGCTTGTGCCTGTTCTGCCATTGTACCCTTGAAAGCAGATAACTTATATTCTAGATTTCACAGATGAAAAGGAATTTTTGGATTTTGGACTTAGAGTTAAGACTTTTGTTATTATATAATGGGGTGAATATGTTTTGCATTTTGCAAAGATATGATTTTTGGGGAGAAAAGGGTAGAATGTCATGGATTGAATTATGTCCCCCCCAAAAATGTGTATCAGTTGGGCTGGGCCATGATTCCAGGTATTGCGTGATTTTCCTCTATGGTATAAATCCTGCCTCTATGATGTTAATAAGGGAGGATGGGTGGCAGTTGTGTTAGTGAGGCAGGACTCAATCTACAAGATTGGATTGTGTCTTGAAGCAATCTCTTGAGATATAAAAGAAATAAGTGAGCAGAGAGACAGGGGACCTCATACCACCAAGAAAGCAGTGCCAGGAGCAGACTGTGTCCTTTGAACCCGGGGTTCCCGTACAAAGAAGCTCCTAATCTGGGGGAAGATTGATGAGAAGGCCAACAGAGAGAAAGGTTTCCCCCTGGAGCTGACACCCTGAATTTGGACTTTTAGCCTACTTTACTGTGAGAAAATAAATTTCTCTTTGTTAAAACCATCCACTTGTGGTATTTCTGTTATAGCAGCACTAGGTAACTAAGACACATCCCTTCTTCAAATCTATGGAATCCTTTCCCCCAGAAGAAAACTTCCAGTCCTTGCATTCAGCTCAAATCCTGGATCTCTGGGTCATATGAAGTCCAGTAAAAAAATCTATCAAATTATCTCTGCCTTACCACAGAGATCAGTCCCTCATAGACTATGGAGTAACAGTGACAAACTATTTTCAATAAATTTCCCACTAGAATAGGAAGAAACACAGCAATTATTAATCAACTGCAAATGGCTTTAGTGATATCCTGATCAGACACCCATTCTCTGTAGCTCTTAGCTCCACCTTCTGGAAAGTTCTTTCTTGTCCATTTTCCTCCTTGACCACACTGTAGTGATTGTTGGGAGTATAATATTTGGGGGCATCTAGAACTTTCACAGCATGACCCTTGCCTGAGCAAATGTGAGGTGTCCTGGGTTGTTTTAATACTACTTAAAGGCTTCCCTCCCCCCCTGAAAAAAAAAAAAAATGGTCATTTCTTGAGAAAACTAATTCTCTAAAAAATTTACTAGGCTTTTGCTCTATTGGCTTTTGATGCCTGGTACAAGTCACAGACCAAAAATAATTTTCTTAACCATAATTCTCAAATCTGATTTAGTCCTTTGCTTGCTTGCCCATATCTCTTTTCCTTAACTTAATTATGGCTGTCTTGAAACCACCACTGGGAAAATGTAACTATTCCTCTGTTAGATTGCAAACAAATCAGACTTCATGTTTTCTTTTTGCATTTTCACTAATAAATTCTCTATCCATATACGTACAGATTTTATGGATCATATTTACATCTTTTTTGCCTGTTATATTAATGAAATTCTTAGAGTATTAATTTAATTAAATTTAAACAACATATTTTTTTCCCTTACAAATTACCTAAAATACATCCCTACCTAGTTTGCTCAGTGATCTGGTTTATCTTTCTTAGCACACTTATCTTTACACACTTTTTATTTTTGTTTTTCTTTTTTAACCTCCAAGTTTTCTGCCTCCTCCTTAGACTGTAGGTAACATGAAGGAAGTGACAGAGCTGTCTAATTAAGTGGCACATACCCAGTACTAAGTAGAGTGTCCAGCACATTGGAGACACTCAATAACTATGTATTGAATTATATATGGATAAATGAGAAGTAGGTACTTCATTATGTATTATGTTTTTCAGAATTACAGTTTTTAATGCCTCTTGAGACATTACTTTTTAATGGCTCCCAAGCACAGTGCACGCAAAAAAGCGAAGAAAATTCTAACCAGTCTCAAAATGCCACATTTATTTTCTGAGTCATGTTAGGATACTTGACATGGAACAGAACACTCTCTCTGTAAAGGTAGGGGATTAAGTCAACTGAGCACCTTTCCCTACACTCTGCCTTGTAATCTAGTTCCAAGTGTAGCTCAAGAGCCTCCTTAACTTGCTCTTTTTAATTTATTATTCCCTCCCTAATACCTGAACAGGATCTGAAATAATAGTGTTTCATTCTACTACTATCAACAACATAGAGAGTCCAGGAGGGGTTAGCCTTCATATGGGAACTGGGCAAAAATATATGGACTCCTTGGCCTCACAGTTTTGTAGGGTGTTTTAGAATTAGTAATAGAACCTCCCAGAAATCCAAAGAATATACCAAATTGAAAAATCACAATAAACATTCTATGAGAATACATACTGAATATATTGCATTTTGAGCAAGTTAAGTGGAACAGAAAGCTTGATATATCAGAAAGTAAAGTGTCAAGAACACAGATTATCTGATACATTGTTCTGACAAGTCTGCCTGACCATAAAACTGAAAGTTTTCATTTAAATTAATAAAAAATCACTGTAAATGAGATCTTCCAAGTCCTCTAGTCACGGTTTTAGATACTTTCCATCCTAACACAATTTCACCCTTCAGGGATGACACTTAAATTTTACTGAGCCATGGGATATAGAGCTAGTTCAAGGCTAAAGAAGGCTGTTTTCTTCAAAAGGATGCCAATCCTGGGTATGTAATTGATTTCTGGGTGTTAAGTTGTTAGAGTGAGCCATCTGGAGTGAGCAGTGAGAATCTGAATGCCTCCAAGCGTGTCTATATCTATTTCAACACCTCCTTCTATAGCATCTACCATTGTTCTATCTATGTATGTCTATATATGTATACATATACCTTACAGATAATATACATATAAATTCAGACACAATTTATATATAACCACAGGCATACATGCATAGGTGAGATTTTATATATGTTTCACATTTTTTCACACATTCTAATTAGAAATACATATTTTAAAAGTAGCATACTTTGTTTTCAGGGATTTAAATCACTTCTGAAATGGTAAATTATGTAGATGCATCTCCTATGCATTATTATTTTGTCTCTAACCTTTTCAAAGGAAATAAGCTAGAAATAAATGGGAGATGTGTGTTTATGTGTATGAGTGCGTGAGTGTATGGGTGTGTATTCATGTGTGTTTTTCTAAGAAAAGAGCCAATATGAATAGGAGACATTCTCTAATTCTCCTACTTAACATTTATGTTTTTCATAATCTCTTGTTAATTGGAAGATGCATTTGTCTTATTTATCTGGTGCTGCTATAATAGAAATACCACAAGTGGATGGTTTTAACAAAGAGAAGCATGTTGTCTCACACTTTAGGAGGCTAGAAGTCTGAATTCAGGGCACCAACTCCCAGGGAAGCCTTTCTATTTCTGTCAGTTTTAGGGGAAGGTCCTTGTCATCAGTCTTCCACTGGGTCCAGGAGCTTCTCAATGCAAAGATCCCAGGTCCAAAGGATGCACTCCACTCCCACTGCTTCCTTCTTGATGGCATGAAGCCCCATATCTATGCTTGCTTCACTTTCCTTTTATCTCTTGTAAGATAAAAGGTGGTGCAGGCCGTACTCCAGAAAAACTCCCCTTATATTGGATCAGGGTATGACCTGAGCAAGGGTGTTGCCCTTCCAAAAAAGATGGAAGGTATAGACACAGTCACCAAACCAAAAAGAACTGGTTGACATTAAATCATTTCAGGAGATAGTGTATGATCAAGAATCGATGGTCCTGAAGGAAGGATTCCAAGCTATACTGAAGACATTGGTGACAAACAAGTCTCCAGGAATTGACAGAATGCCGATTGAGATGTTTCAACAAATGGGTGCAGTGCTGAAAGTGCTCATTTGTCTATGCCAAAAAAAGCCTGGCCAACCAACTGGAAGAGATCCACATTTATGCCTATTCCAAAGAAAGGTGATACCACTAAATGTGGAAATTATCAAACAATATCATATCACGTGCAAGTAAAATGATCTTTGCTGAAGATCATTCAAAAGTGGCTGCAGCAATACACCGACGGGGAACTGCCAGAAAATCAAGCCTGATTCAGAAGAGAATGTGGAATAGGGAATATCATTGCTGATGTCAGATGGATCCTGGCTGAAAGAAGAAACTACCAGAAAGAAGTTTACCTATGTTTTATTGACTACGCTAAAGCATTTGACTGTGTGGATCACAACAAATTATGGATAACATTGTCAAGAATGGGAATTCCAGAACACTTAATTGAGCTCATGAAGAACCTGTAGATAGATCAAGAGAGAGTCATTCGAACAGAGCAAGAGGATACTGATTGGTTTAAAGTCAGGAAAGGTGTGTGTCTGGGTTGTATCCTTTCACCATACTTATTCAGTCTGTATGCTAAGCAAATAATCTGAGAAGCTGACTATATGAAGAAGAACAGGGCATCAGGATTGAAGGAAGACTCTTTAACAACCTGCGATATGCAGATGACATCTCCTTGTTTAATGAAAGTGAAGAGGACTTGAAGCACTTTCTGATGAAGATCCAAGCTACAGCCTTCGGTATGGATTACACTTCTACATAAAGAAAACAAAAATTATCACAACAAGACCAATAAGTAACATTATGGAAAATAGAGAAGAGACTGAAGTTGTCAAGGATTTCGTTTTACTTGGATCCACAATTAACACCCATGGAAACAGCAGTCAAGAAAATCAAATGAAGCATTGCATTGGGCAAATCTGCTGCAAAAGACCTCTTTTTAAAGTATATGCCTGTGAAAGCTGGACAGTGAATAAGGAAGACTAAAGAAGAGTTGATGCTTTTGAGTTATGGTGTTGGCAAAGAATATTGAGTATACCATGGACTGCCAAAAGAATGAACAAATGTGCCTTGGACGAAGTACAATCAGAATACTCAGGAGAAGTGAGGACGGTGAAACTTTGTGTCACCTACTTTGGACATGTTATCAGAAGGGACCAGTCCCTGGAGAGGGACATCATGCTTGGTAAAGAAGAGGGTCAGAGAAAAAGAGGAAGACCCTCAATGAGATGGATTGACACAGTGGCTGCAACAATGGGCTAAAGCATAACAACGATCATGAGATGGCACAGGACTGGGCAATGTTTCATTCTGTTGTAATAAGGGCCACTATGAGTCAGAACTGACTCTATGGCACCTAACGACAACAAAGCGTGGTGCATCCTACCCTAATCCTCTTCAACATTACCTAATCTTGTCTCATTAACCACAGGCAGAAATTAGGATTTATAGCATACAGGAAAATCACATCAGATCACAAAATGCTGGACAACCACACACTACTGGGATTCATGGCCTAGCCAAGATGATACATATTTTGGGGGGACATAATTTAATCTGTAATAGCATCTATACTTTCCAATGATCCAGTTCAATATTCCACTCCCCAGAGTTCCCAAGAGAACTATCAGGATTCAGTGAAAAGTATAGTTTTTCCCACCAAAGAAACAAGTACATTCTGGATTCAGACAGTAGATTAGCTTAGGGAGGCAACCAATATTTGCCTCTGGAACCTCCAAAAGCCTAATCTATCCGTATAAAAAATTATCATGCTAATGATAAACTGCAAGTAAGGTCAATACTCTGATAATACAGGCAAAAATGTTAGAAATTGGAGCAAGTGTCAGCTATACACACACATTCAGGCCATCTCTACAAACAGAAATGTTGATTTGTTGTATGATCTGCACTGTAAACTTCTTCTTTCCTCCATTCTGCTACCTAGAACCTTAAAAAAGAAAAACCAAACCCAGTGTCGTTGAGCCGATTCTGACTCATAGCGACCCTATAGGACAGAGTAGAACTGCCCCATAGAGTTTCCAAGGAGCACCTGGTGGATTCCAACTGCCGACCCTTTGGTTAGCAGCTGTAGCACTTAAACACTGTGCCACCAGGGTTTCCCCTAGAACCTTAGGGAGGCTGGAATCAAGAACTAGGAAGAACTCATATCTTAAAACTAACATTCTGGACGTGGATTGTATACCTCCAGACATTTATGTTAGATAAAAATGAACTTCTAATTGTTTGAGTCAATAATATTTAGATCTGTATCACTTAGAGCAAAATCTAATTCTAGATGAAACACCATCTCAGTTAAATTCCTTAGAGTGGTCTACAAGCCCCATGATCTGGTCACTGGCTACAGCTCTGATCCACGTCCACTCTCACAACCAGGTAGACCACTGCTGGCTCAGGCCTTTTGCCATTCCCTTGGCCTGGGTCAGTTCCCCCATTCCCAACCTCACCACAAGAATCACATAACTCTTTCCCTCCCTTAATTCAGACTTCTTTTCAAATGTCATTTTATTAAGAGAGGTCTTTCCTAATCTACGTAAAACGGTAACCCTACTCTGCACCCCCAATTCTCCTTCCTGCTTTTTCTGCTTTATTGTTGTCCTAAGCATTTATCATAATCTAACACAAAAAAAAAAACAGTTTTTTTTTTTTTTTAACATGCTATCAATTTGCTTGTCTCTTTGTTTATTGTCTGTCTGCCTCCTGTACAATGTCAGATCCATGAGTTCAGGATGTCTTTTCACCCACTACTGTATCTCCAGTGCCTTGAATAGTGCCTGGTTTACATAGTTGAATAAACAAATGAATGAAGGTGTACATCATATACAGCACGAGAATATAATAGTTAACTGGCATTATCACATGACCAACAGCCCAAAAGTATTGTAGGGTTTATAGTTTTCTATATTAGAAAGCCTCATGTAGAAAGAAAAAAATCAAAACTGCTACTTCTTGCAAACTGTCGTGGATGTTCAATCATTCCTTCTAAACAATGTAGCCAAACATAATCCCTGGCAACCACTAATCTGTTCTCCATCTCTGTAATTATGTTACTCAATTTCACATGAAGGGCATCATGCAGTGTATATTCTTTTGAGATTGACATTTTACTCAGCATAATTCCCTTGAGGAATTGTGGGGGGAAATTGATGAATATCCGACAGCACATAGAGAAATAAATACTATTCCTAAGGGTAAGCAGCTTCAGCTGGCAGTAGGAAAGAACTTTTTTTTTTTTTTTGGCAAAACAATTCATAAATTTAGTATAAATTTAGAATTTAACAATGTAACACTATTACAGATATTTCTCTTAGAGTCAGGATCAAAAAGGTCTCTTTATTACCATTATCATATTTGATGGCAATGCAATAAGGCTTGAAAAAGAAATGGCAGAGAAAGAAAAACCAAATAATCACTGGTAGATTATGTTATTTTGTATCTTCAAAGTCTAAGGGAATAATCAGAAAAAATATTGAAGCTGTTAAGTGTTTGGTAGAGTAACAGGATACAAGGTAAATATTTAAAAATCAATGTAGTTACTGGCTGGTGACTACAATATAGTGTTTAGCATTTCTTTATAGCATTTAGCATTTTCTTTATAGTTTTGCCTTTTCTAGAATGTCATTTAATTGGAATCATACAGTATGTAGCCTTTTCAAACCAGCTTCTTTCATTTAACAAAATCCACTTAAGGTTGATCCATGTCTTTCCAACACTTGATAGCTCATTTTTTCTTACCCATTGCTGTCAATTCAATTCCAACTCATTGGACAGAGTAGAACTGCCCCATAGAGTTTCCAAGGAGCACCTGGTAGATTTGAACTGCTGACCTTTTGTTTAACAACTGTAGTTCTTAACCACTGCACTGCCAGGGCTCCATTTATTTTTATTGCTCAGTAGTATTTCATTGTATGGAAATACCACAGGCTTTTATCCATTCAAATAATGATCTTGATTGCCTTCAATTTGGGTTGATTATGAATAAAGTTGCTATAACCTTTCTTGTGCAGTTTGTGTGTGTGCATGTGTGTGTGCATGTGTGTGTTTGAGAGAGAGCATAACTTAAATCAATCGGGTAATATCCCAGTAGAAAGAAAACTTATTTTCTCACAGAAATTTGTATACGAATGTTCATAGCAGTTTTATTGGTAGTACCCTAATACTGGATAGCATTCAAATGTCCTACAATGGGTGAATTGTTAAACAAACTTTGGTAAATCTGCATCATGGAATATTACTCAGAGATGGAGAACAGATTAGTGGTTGCCAGGAGTTTTGAATGGAGGCTTGGAGTAGGTGAGTGGCTAAAAAGGTGTACCATGAGGGAGGCTTATAGTGATGATACAATTAATGTTGATTGTGATTGAGGTTACACAAAGCTATACATATGACAAAACTGCATACATATACACACACACACACACAAATGAGTGCATAGATAACTAGTAAAATCTCAATAAGCTCTATGGTTTATAAAAATATCAATTTCCTGGCTTTGTTTGTATAGTATAAGTTATGCAAGATGTTAACATTGTTGGTTTGTTATGGATGCTCAGGATCTTTCTGTCCATTTTTTGAACCTTCCTGTGAATCTAAAATTATTTCAAAATTTAAAAAATTAATTTTAATTACTGAATTGCAGATTCCCATAGGACCATGGCCGCTAACTCCAAATCTCTCAACACATCCTCCTAAGAATAATATTAATCAACAAAGAGAACAAATACAATCACCTATGCTGACCACATCACAAGAAAAAATGATACTTAAAAATTGCAGTCTACATTTGAGATTTGTAGTACTGGAACCTCGAAAGCAGAAGAACCAGCTGTGGAGCCCATTCTGGAGCAGAAAGTGAAATGGAATCTATACAGAAGATGAGGATGCAGCAGGGATGCAGCAGAGATCAAGTGATGGTGAAATGCAGATAAAATCATGTGATTGGGCAATACCGATGCCTTGTGAATCAGAGTGCTGATGGCTAGGAAACCAATGGGAAGGAGCTTGAGAATGTTACAGTGGAGGAGGCAGCCTTGGTAAGGCACCACTTCTTGGGGAGAGAGGCAAATCATAAGATGGAGTCATTCACAGAAGTCATGGTGGCAAAGGAAGAGAAGGAAACAAGAGGTAGAAATTGAGGACCCAAGAGAAACAAACAAAACCATGATCTTAAAACACCATCTTCCAAAATAAAGGTACTTGTACTATACCAATAGAAAAAATTATCTCTTCAATTACAAAAGCCGAGAAGTCCACACAAACAGCTTATACCCCTTGTTTAGAAATGCCTACTATGTTTGCTCCAGAAAAATTGAAACCATATAAAAATAAACCACAGAAAACATTCATAAAGAGTTGCTCTTAAAATTATTGAAGAAATGAGGATCAAACTTTTCAGCTGATGAAAATAATCTCTGCAAAACCAACCATTATAGCAAGGGTTAACTGTAAAATAACATTTTGACGTGATTAAACATCATTAAGGTGTTTGTATATCAGAAAAAAAAATCTCAAATCAGAAATACAAACTCTCAGAATAGAAATGGACCAAAAAAAAAAAAAAAGATGTGAAATAAGAGATAGAAAGAAATTTCAAAAAAAAAGATAAAATTATCTAATTAATGGGAACTAAAAAAAAAATGCACAAGGGAAAAAAGGTTCTATTGCAAATATAAGAAACATGGAGGACAGAAATGGAAAGAGACAAGAGAATGAAGACAAAATAAAGAAATATCAGAGAATGTGATAGAGATGAAGAATATTGCAAAGAAGATACAACGTGTGTGTGTGTGTGAAAAACCAAAATAATGGAAAAAACTAATTTTACAAATTATTACCTAAGAAAAAAATTATTAAGAAGAAAACCTCACTTTACATATTGAGTTGACAAGCCTACCCACTATATGTAGGAAAACTGGCTTGAAACAGTAGGTAGATGATGAGCTCCACCCCATCAAATGACTTGGGAGTCTTCAGCAAAAGAAGTTGTGGTAAGAAATAAACTTGTTTAATTGTAGATCTAAGAGTAGTATTTATTTTTATTTGTTATAATAAAATAACATATATTTCAATAAGTACATACTCAGGACTGCAGATAAGACATGTGAAGCGATCAGATGTTTGCACCTGTTTTTTAAATATTTTATTGTGTTTTTGGTAAAAGTTTACACAGTAAATTAGGTTCTCATTTAACAATTTCTATACACATTGTTCAGTGAATTTGGTTACATTCTTCACAATATATCAACATTCTCATTATTTTCCATGTTGGTTATTCTGTTTCCGTTAGTCTAGCTTCCCTATCCATCCTTGCCTTCTCATCTTTGGTCTAGGATAAATGTTAACCATTTGGTTTCATCTAGATGATTATTTTGAGGAGGACAGTACTTACAGGTAATATTATTTATTTTATGGGCCAACCTGTCATTTGGCTGAAAGATGACCTCTGGGAGTGGTTTGAATTCCAAGTTCATAGAATATCTCACGGCAATAGCCTCAGGGGTTCATCTAGTCTCTGCTTATCCAGTAATGCTGGACTTTTTTAGGAATATAAGTTCTGTTCTACATTTTTCTCTCATTTTATCTGGGACTAGCTATTGAGTCACTGGTCAGAATGGTCAGTAGTAATAGCTGGGCACCATCTAGTTTTTCTGGTCTCAAGGTAGATAATGTCAATGTTTGTGTAGACTATTGGTTCTGTAAACTAGTTCTTTCTTTGAGTCTTTGGTAAGAGTAGTATTTAAATGTTATATATTATGAAAAAGTAGCCCTGGGGGCACAGTGGTTAAACACTTAGCTGCCAACCAAAAGGTGGAAGGTTTAAACCCACCAGCAGCTCCGCAGGAGAAAAGACCTGGCAATTTGCTCCTGTATAGATTACAGCCTAGGAAAGCCGTGGGGAAGTTCTACTCTGTCCTATAGGGTCACTATGAGTTGGAATTGACTCAGCGGCACATGACAACAACAACATATTATGAAAAATTAAAAATAACAAAATATTAAGAATGAAAGAGAACAGAAAAAGAAAGGGAAAAGCAGAAAAAGCTCATTGATTAATTGCCTCATAGAAAAAGTAGGGAGTCAAAAACAGTTAAATGCTTGTCAACTAGCTGAAAGTTTGGCAGCTTGAATCCACTCAGAGGCACCTCAAAAGAAAGTCTGGCAATCTACTGAAAGGTCACAGTCATTGAAAGCTCTACGGAGCACAGTTCTCTTCTGAAACACACGGGGTCACCATGAGTCAGAACTGACAGCAACTGCTTTGGTGTTTTTTTGTTTTTGTTTTTGTTTTTTATGGAAAAAATGGTGCTGAAGGCATTACAAATTATTACTATAGAGGGCAGTCAAGCACAAGTGAGAAGGTTGGACAAAGTGGCTGGACATGGAGCTAAAGCAGGACTCAGAAACTCTGAAAACAAAAGTAGTTCAGCTTGGATTGACTATAGTTATAAGGGTGCATGTCCCTAACAGACTTTAGGAGTCCTTCGGTGATGTAAATAGTTAACACCTTTGGCTGCCAACTGAAATATTGGAGGTTCCAGTTCACCTGGGGCACCTAGGAAGAAAGGTCTGGTGATCTGCATCTGAAAAATCAGTTACTTAAAATCCTACTACTTCAATGTGAGTGGGGTCACCTTGAGTCAGAATTGACTTGAGTGCAACTGGTAGTTAATAGGTTTTAGTACTGAAATTAGTGTAGTGGATGTGAGTAATTAAGTCAGGAAACCCTGGTGGCATAGTGGGTAAGAGCTACAGCTGCAAATGTAAAGGTTGGCAGTTCAAAACCACCAGGTGCTCCTTGGAAACTGTATGAGGCAGTTCTACTCTGTCCTATACAGTCACTATAAGCCGGAATCAATTTGAAGGCAGCAGCTTTGGTTTTGTTTTTGAATAACCTAATGGTAGAGCTGGTGGCGCAGTAGTTAAGAGCATGGCTGCTAACCAAAAGGTCTGCAGTTGGAAATCAGGAGCTGCTCCTTGGAAACCCTATGGGGCAGTTTTACTCTTGTCCTATAAGGTTGCTTCGAATCGAAACCCACTTGACAGCAGGTTTGTCTTTTGGGGGGGTTTACACCTGGAACTGATGACAGCAACAGGTTTAGTTTCTATTTTGTTTTCTTTAATATCCTAGTATATGACCTAATCAAATAAAGATAAATGGAGGATAAAGACAAAAGATAGATAAATGAGGAAGAAAGTAGTGAGAAAAGAATATTTATTTTTCAATTTTGCTGTATCAGGTTTCAAATCCTAGTTCTTTTATTTATTTGCAGAATTATCTTAGCCTCTCAGTTTCTCTTGCAGAACTGTTATAAAGAATCTTTAGGTTATTATAAATAAAGTGGGGGAAAAAATGAAAAAACATAGCCCTGGGCTTAAAGCTGCGTTCCTCAACTAGGATATCTGGCAATGTCTGGACACACTTTGGTATCTACTGGGTAGAGGCCAAGGAGGCTGCTAAACATCCTACAATGCATAGACCTGAACCCAAACCAAACTGGTGGTCATAAAGTCACTTCTGACTCATAGCGACCCTATAGGATGGAGTAGAACTGCCCCACAGGGTTTCCAAGGAGTGGCTGGTGGATTTGAACTGCTAATCTTTTGGTTAGCAGCCGAGCTCTTCAACACTGTGCCACCAGGGCTCCAAGGCGTACAATCCGTAAAATTAAACCAAACCCCTTGCCATTGAGTTAATTCCGACTCATAACAACCCTGTAGGACAGAGTAGAACTGCCCCATAGGGTTTCTAAAGAGTGCCTGGTGGATTTGAACTGCCACCCTCTTGGTAGATAGCCAAACACTTAACTACTGCACCTTCAGGGACCCATGCATAGGACAGGACAGCCTCCCTGAAAAAACAATTATCTGGCCCAAATGTCAGTAGTGTTGAGGTTGAGAAAGTCTGGCTTAGGGTAAGAACTGAATACACGAATGGAGTTACAATCATCCTCAAGCATAAATCAGAGTAAGGAGCCTTTTCAAGGCCATATCTGGAAAAAAAAAAAAAAAAAAAACATTTCAAAAGTATTAAAAATCAAACGAGAAATTTAAGTTAGGCTAAAATTTTGTATCACATTTATAATGAGAAGCTACTACTTTGAAAGAATAATTTACTGATAACACACATGGAAAATAAGCATTTGGCCATGGTTCAACTTTTATTCCTCTCACATAGAAGGCAAGGTTTTAGTCTTTCTTGTTTAATAGACTACTCCCAGTGTCTGGCACATGGTAGATACTCAACAGTAGCTTAACTATCCAAAAAATAGGATACCTTCTTTCACCTAATGACTAATAATTTTTTAATAGGGTATCCATGTAGCAAGAGTGTGTTGAAGTGGTTTGGACTCACATTGCTTGTATAAATTAAATTTATATAAATTACTTGGGAAGAAATTTGGTTAATATAAAAGTTTTTAATATATGTGTGCCAGTAATTCTCCTTCTGAAATCTATTCTAGTGATAGAAATTTTAAATGCAGAAATTTAGAAAATAAAAATGTAATCAAGAAATAAAGATTAATTCAATTGCGCAATAAAATTATTTGGGATTTCAATTTGTACTGAGTAACATGATAGCTATGAAGATAAGACTCAATCCTTGTCAGTAATGAATTTATACTCAGGTGGGCAATATAAAAATGTAAACAGTCAACGGTAACATGAAGTGTTAAATGCTATGATGTGTCTCTGAAAAAAATGCTATGATAATTATGAATAGGTAGTTTTGTAAACTCTTTGGAGGAATACCTAACTCATACTATGGATATAGAAGTAAACCCACTGCCATCGAGTCAATTCCGACTTACAGCAACCCTGTAGGACAGAGCAGAACTGCCCTATAGAGTTTCCAAGGAGCAGCTGGTAGATTCGAACTGCTGACCTTTTGGATAGCAGCCAAGCTCTTAACCACTGCACCATCAGGGCTCCGATAGAAGTAGAGTCATATAAAATATGAACACAGCCCTGACAGATTAGCAAGCACTTTCAAAAAGTGTTGTTTGAAGAATGTTCTAGGGATTCTGAAGCACGACTGTTGAGTTCAAACTGGTGATGTGACAAAGGTTAGCAGGGGAAAGATTCATGAGGGCCACTGTTTGCCTTTTTAAGGCATTTGGTTTTTATCATGGATAGGCTAAGTGGTCTATTAAAAAATGTAAGCACAGGAGTGATCCAGTGACCAGAATAACATATTAGAAAGATTACTCCAGTGGCAATGTAGATGATTAATTGGAAGAAGGCAAGGCTGGGAGAAGGAAGATAAATGATGCAAATAAGGGCTGATAAAGTCTAAAAATAAGTTAGTGAAAAGATATGGATATACCTGGTAGAAATTAAGATAATATGTAAAGTGAGACTACACAAGTATCCACAACAGAACCTCTTGGAATACCAATACATAGATTCAACAAAGAAAATTGAGGGGAGAAAAAGATCAAAGGAGTACTAGGAGATAGCTGTATTACAGAAGCCAAGAAAGAATATTCAAGATGGAAGGCACTGTAAACTGTGTCAAATGCTGCAGAGAAATTAAATCAAATAAAGGTGCAAAGGTGTCCATTAGATTTAGCAATGATGAGGTGTCTGATGACTTTAGAGAGAGATTCAGTGGAGTGTTGGAATGAAAGTAGTGCTGCAATACATCGAAGAATGAAAGTGAGACTCATATATGAAACAACAAGAACACAGTTCTTTTGAGAAACTTGGTTCCCATAGAAAAGCTAGAGGAAACTTGAAAGGATACAAATGATGAAGCAGTGCCCTAAGGATATGGGGGAAAAATTAGACATATAGGACAAAAAGTTAGGTAAAAAGTCCACTCTAATGCAAGGAAAAGACCAATGGGATAAGGACCAAAGATTAAGCTGCAAGCAGAAGACCGGAAGTTCAGAGATTTATTCCCATAGGATAGCTTCTATTTTCTTGGTGGCATAAATTACGATATAGACAGACATGGGAGGAAATGCTAAGCAGCATTAAAATGATGTTTATAAAGAACGCTGAATAATTCATGAGCACAACATTGTTTCTAGGTAAGTGAGATTTTAAGAGTAGATTTTTTTTCCTGCTTTTCACTTTATATCCTTACAGATTTTCTTCATTGGGCCTGTATGCCGTTTAGAATCAGAAATGAATTAGTAATGTGGCAGAATTGTCTATCATTTTCTCATTTGTAAACAACAACAAAAAAGGCAAAAAAGTAGAATGAATCTTTTTATTGTAATGCGAGGTCAGGAAAGGTTTACTCTTTTGCCATAATTAATTCCAAGATGTTATGAAAATATTGGCAGATATTAACCCTGCAGTATGAGATACCTTATATTTTTAATGAAAATATTCAGAGTCCTCCTGAGAGAAAGGTAGAATGTCATTCAGAGTCCAGCTGAATGCCTCGTCCTTCCTCCTCTCTACCCTCCAGACTAGAAACCCCCTCACCTTCACCTGTACCCCACACAAGAGTGAGAAACAGCGTGGTTGTGCCAAAGAAACTTTAAGATTTCTATTTCTTCTGAAGAGGGTGTTGGGGAAAGCCTCCACTCAGGGAATTGGGAGGGAGGTGGGAAGACAGTATTGGAGGCAGCAAGGCAAGGGGACAGGAAGAACTTAAAAGATTTTAGCATTGGGAAAGGGGAGCAGACATGTTTATTGGATGTGGAGAAAATTATCTCTGTCATTTTAAAAAATAACCTCAAGAGATGCCTGAATGGCTTTGCATTTGATGGGTTAGCTGGACACAGATTTACATAGATTTATACACACTCTGTTTGGATAAAGGGGAAATAGAAAGGTAGGCTTTTAATGACAATTAGGGCCAGAGAAAGGACTGGGGTCTGGGCCACTACGTTGAGCCACTACAAGCACAAGCATAAAATCAAGTAGGCTTAGCAAAATCTACTGAGCTTGTTTTCATGGTGACGTTTTTCCTTGTTCCTTGATCAAGGTAGTGATGAGGGAACAGGCTTTCTGACATCTTCTAATCTGTCAACATGTTGCCCACCTAAAAACACTGTCAGAAAATCCATAGCCACATCCCAGAAAATCCTTTAGATCAGTGGCTCTCAAACTTGAACTTGGATCAGAATCACCAAGAGGACTTACTTAATCATGGACTGCTGGGCACCATCCCCAGGGTTTCTGATTCAGTAGGTCTGTAGTGATGTTCCCAAGTTTCCATTTCTAACAAGTTCTCAGGTGATGATAATGCTACTAGGGATGACCCTTTGGAAACCCACTGCTTTAGATCAGAGCTTCTCAAAATTTAACACATGTATCACCAAGGAGTCATGATCTACAGAATTCTTTAGGAAGCTTGGAATAACTATCAACTATTGATACTAATATATCTAATTTTACATAAACTCATATGAATGAAAAATTTAGAATCATGAACATATAAGAAAAATCAACATCATGAGAGAATTACAACACACTAAGATAAGATAAGGAAATTATACTCCTTCCTCAAGGAAATAGGGGGAATGCAGAGACGAGATTTTTTTTCTGTCTGTCATCAGTAGAAAGATTTGAGAGGAAAATTGCACCTGTGAAATAACAGCAATTTTCTAGGTAGAAAGATGACCAAAGAACAAGTATATTATTAAAAATTAAAACACACTTGCCTAAATTAAAAACTCAACACACACCAAACCCACTGCCATCAAGTCAGTTCCAACTCATAGCAACCCCATAGGGCTTCCAAGGCTGTAAATCTCCACAGAAGCAGACTGTCAAGTCTTTCTTCCGTGGACACCCTGGTGGTTTCGAACCACTGACCTTTCGGTTAGCAGTCAGTTGCTTTAACCATTGCACCACGAGGGCTCCTACAAAAATAAAAACTCTGCTTAAAATAATTAATGATTTGGAGACAATGTTGATGAATTTTTTCTGACTATAAACCAAAATATAAAAAAGTTGGGACTAGGAGAAAAAGTAACATAGAGGTCTGATGCAAGAGAACTAATATTTATATAATAGAAAACCCAAAGGAGAAAATGTGGAAGGAAAAGGTATCATCAAGAAAATAACAGAAGGCATTTTTCTTGAGGTGAATAAAAAGTCAACTTTTCAGACTGTAAGAGGGCAAAAGCCAGGAAGAAACATGGAAAGAAAACCTGATAAATATTCTTAAGAAAAACCTGACAAATATTCTCAAACTCAGGGATAAGGCAAATATTCTGTAAGTTTCCAGAGAGAATAAACAAGTAACCTACAAAAGAGAGAGAATAAAATAGGCTATCTTCAAAACCAGAATGTGACAATAATTAGTATTAGGATTTCTACCTAATTTCTAGACAAGAATTGTAATACAAGAATTTTATACTCAAAAAAATCACTCAGGTATGAGAAGCAATTAAATTATTAAATGAGGAAAGAATCAGAATATATAGCATTCACATTTTCCCTAAGGAAAAAAAAATGAAGTAATTTCAAGAAAACAATAAAAAATAAATCAGAATATTCCATAAATAGAAAATGTCATAGAAAGAACTAGCGTAAGAAACCAGTAAGAGCTTGTTATTATATACAAATAATTGTTGATATTAAAGATATGATGATAAATTATTTTAAAATGGGTCATAAAATAGAAGCATGGAGTATAAAATTGACAATCTGAAATAAAACTTAAATTATTAAAAAAAAATCTTAGGATATTAAAAGTGAAGGTGGGGGATAAAAATACATGAAAAACACCACCAAATCCATAGGATATATATATTTGATATTGATAGGAGGAAAAAGATTAGAATATATTTGTTAAAAAATTAAGAGTAACTTGTTGTAAAACAGAAGTATAATAAATAATAATTCATTGCTGTCGAGTTGATTCCAACTCATAGCAACCCTATAGGACAGACCTGCCCCATAGGATTTCCAAGGAGCAGCTGGTGGATTCAAACTGCCAACCTTCTGGTAAGCAGCCAAGCTCTTAGCCACTATGCCACCAGAGCTCCAAAACAGAAGTAGGTTATGGAATTCTAAATCCACTGGAGGCAGATGCAACAACGTGTTAATTCCCTATTGCTGTATAACAAATTACCTCGAAATAGCCCAGTACAACGAACACATTATCTTCCATTTACTGATTGAAATACTGCTGCATGTAACAACATTGTTGAATCTCACAGGTATAATTTTGAGCACTAATGCATATAAATATATATAGGTAGAGATTTATATCAAGGAATTGCCCATGTGGTAATAGAAGCTGAAATCTTCCATGTCCGTGGGTCAAGATAGAGGTTTCTCCTGATTCATGTAGCCACAGGGGCTGGCAAACCCAAGATTGGCAGATCAGAGAGCAAGGCTCTTGCTCACAAGTTGGGAAGATTGACAAATCCCAAGATCAGAAGGCAAGACTGCAGATAAGCTGCTAGCTTATGTCCCAAGAACCAGAGATCAGATGAACAGGAGTCAGCTGTAGGATCCAGAGCCAGCAAAAGCCCACAAGCCTTGCCAGAATGTCCGCTTATATTCGATGCAGGCCACACGCCCAAGGAAACTCCTTTTCAACTTATGGCTACTCTCAGTAGATGCCATCATGGAAGTGATCACATTATATCAAATCTCATCATGGAAGTGATTACATCATCATGCAACTGCCAAACTACTGAGAATCATGGCCCAGCCAAGTTGAGACACAACCTTAACAATCACAGTCCACCCCTTGTCAACTTGGTATCTGTACACATGTCCTTAATCCATACATAGTCACTGAATAAAGAGAATTATAAAGTCATTTGCAACTAACATGATACAATGAACACACATACAACCAAGAACGTGCTAGCCATTTTTATATCTTATATTTTATAACTGAAGAAAACAGACATATTTGATGCACACATACAAGGCGGAAATACTCATAACAATTACCATCCTCATTTCTGCAACTGGTTCCGTGATCATAACTGGTATTTAGAACCACCTTCTTCTACCACCCATTTTGTATTCCCTTTGCCCTCAGCAAGCACCTCAGCTGGTCGTGGCTCTGCATCTCTATCTGCCTCAGACACTTCGAGTACCATTGGATCAACCAGATCATATGGCCCAAGGGGCAGAGCGACTTGCACAGCAGCCTAAACCTGTTGCAGAGCCTTCTCCTGTTCTGGGCCCCACTCAAAACTAGCAGCTTTTCAAGTCACTTGATAAATAGGCTGGAGTAGCACACCCAAATGAGGAATATGTTGCCTCCACAATCCAAAGAGGCCCATTAGGCGTTGTGCCTCCTTTTAGTTGTAGGAGGGGTCAGATGCAATAACTTATCCTTCACTTTAGAAGGAATATCTCAACATGCCCTACACCACTGGACCCTTAGAAATTTCACTGAGATGGAAGGTGCTTTAATTTTTGTAGGATTAATTTCTTGCCCTCTAGCACGTAAATGTTTTACCAGTAAGTCCAGAGTCATTGATATTTCTTCCTTACTAGGTCCAATCAAGACAATGTCATCAATATAATGGACCAGTGTGAGGTCTTGTGGAAGGGAAAGGTGATCAAATTTCCTGAAGACTAAATTGTGACATAGGGCTAGAGAGTTGATGTAGCACTGAGATAGACAACTGAAGGTATATTGCTGATCTTGCCAGCTGAAGGCAAAATGCTTCTGGTGGTCCTTCAAAACAGGTATGGAGAAAAAGGCATTAGCCAGATTAATAGCTGCGTACCAGGTATCAGGACATGTATTAATTGCTCAAGCAATGAAACTATATCTGGAATCTGCAATTGGAGTCACTACCTGGTTTTCAATAATTCACTGTCATACGACAAGATCCATCTTTTTTTTGCACAGGCCAAATAGGTGAGCTAAATGGAGATATGGTTGGGAATCACCATCCCTGCATCCTTCAAGTCCTTCTTGATGGTGGCAGTAATCTCTGCAATCCATCCAGGAATGCAGTATTACTTTTGGTTTACTGTTTTCCTAGGAAGGAGTAGTTCTAATGTTTTCCACTTGGATTTTCCTACCATTATAGCCTTTACTACATTTGTCAGGGATCCAATGTGGGGGTTCTCCCAGTTGCTGAGTATATCTATTCCAATTATTCATTCCAGAACTGGGGAAATCGCTACAGGATGGGCTCAGGGACCCACTGGACCTACTGTGAGATGCACATGAGCTAAGAGTCCATTGATAGCCTGATGTCCATATGCCCCTATTCTGATTGGTGGGCCACAGTGACATTTTTGGTCTCCTGGAATTAGTGTAAGTTCAGAGACAGTATCCAGTAATCCCCAAAAGTCTGCTTATTTTCTTTTCCCCAATAAATAATCACTCTCGTAAAAGGCGGTAGATCCCTGTGGGGAAAGTTGGGAGAAAGATTTAACAGTGTAAGTTTTTGGCAGTGTATTGGAGTCCTTCTTCAAGGGGACCCAGGCTTCCCTTCAGTCAAGGGGTTGTGGGTCTGTTAACTCTCTTAAGTGTGGGAATTGATTGAGGGGTCAAGATCCTCTGTTCTGGCAATTTGAGTTAGACTACTGTTCACTTGACCTAGAATTCATCTGCTTGTACTGATCAAGTAACTATTCAGTAGATTTCCTATCTATTTCACTCCTAGGGACACCATGACTAAGTAGCCAATGCCATAAGTCCATACGAGTTGGACTATTCTGATTACTGCTTTGACTCCACTGTCCATTACAGTAACCACACCCACCTCGTCTTTGTCAATTGAGTGCCATCACTTGCCCCTTACTACCACAAGATCCAATCAGCCCCGTTGTAGTTGACCCTCTGCCATTAGGTGTCTTAATTCAGTTTCCCACTGTCAAATCTGACTTACATGTAAATGTCTTAGCCATCTACAGCTGCTGTAACAGAAACACCACAAGTAGATGGCTTGAACAAACAGAAGTTTATTCTCTCACAGTGTAGTAGAAGTCCAAATTCAGGGCATCAGCTCAAGGGGAAGGCTTTCTTTGTCAGCTCTGGAGGAAGATCTTATCATCAATCTTCCCCTGGACTGGGAGAGTCTCTGTGCAAGAACCCCAGGTCCAAGGGCACACTCTGCTCCCTGCACTGCTTTCTTGGTGGTATAAGGTTCCCAAATCTCATGTTTGCTTCTCTTTCCTTTTATCTTTTGTAAGATAAAAGGTGGTGCAGGCCACATCCCAGGAAAACTCTCTTTACATTGGATTAGGGATATGACCTGAGCAACAGTGTTACATCCCACCTTAATCCTCTTTAACCACAGGCAGAGATTATGATTTATAATGCCTAGGAAAATCACATAATGGAGGACAACCACATAATACTGGGAATCATGACCTAACCAAGTTGACAAATATTTTGGGGGGACACGATTCAATCCACAACAATAAAATAGCAATCACGGCAATCTTCAAAGATGCTGGGGCTCCCTTCACAAATTTGTTTCTCACAGTTATGGTAAAAGATGTGTCCTCTGAGCACTCCATGTATGGTCGGTGGGTCTAACCTGATAAATCCAGTCTAGCATGCCTATTTCCCTAAGCCTTGGGAAACCTTCTTGTATACTATACCAAGGCAGGCCTGGTACTTCAACTTGATTTAGTGTAGGACACTGCATAATCCGTGCTTCAGGAACTCAACCAAATAAAATATTAGATCCTTTCCTAATTTCTTGAGCTGAAACATTGAATGAAGAATCTGTGCTTAGTGAGACCACACCAATAAACTTGGGCTGATTCATCTTTATGTTCCTTGCACATTTATTCACACACTTAATAGCCATTTCCACACATATTTACCAGGTTTCTGTTTATACGTAATAGAAAAGTCAAGCAGTTCTTTTCAAGTATAGTGTACCTCCTCCTGGGTCAGTCTATGTACTTTACCTGTTGGGGCTCACTGGGACTTAAGTCTAGTTATAGGTCTAGAAGCCAAAATTGGTGGTGAGGAATTGTTTTGAGAACATTCACCATTGTCTTGTAAAACATCTGCCTCAGGGGATGTACCACATAATGACTCAGACAAAGGCTCTTTAGAGGCAGCTGGGTTAATTTCATTAGGTGGGGGTGGAAAGGCTAATGGTTTTACTGGTTTAGCAAGTAAACATGGAGTAATCTCTCTGGATAGGAGTGAGAGGGCTGGTTCTGTTGGCAGGAGTGATTCAAAAGAATTTAGGGGCTCAGTGTCTCCAGGTTACTGATTATTTGCCTATATGTTCCCATCCCAAGTTTCAGAATCTCATTTCTTCCCAGTCAATGCCCTTACTTTAACTTCAGACACCTCTCAAGGTTGACAATTGAGTTAATATAGTAATTCAGCCACTCTTATACAACTCTGGGTTTGGTTTTTGGCAATATCAGCTCTGTTACTACAAGAAATAAGGCTTTCTTTCAAGGCAGAAGTGGAAACTTTGAGATCATTTATGTAGCACTTGAGCTTTGACTCTGAAGCCCTGAGCTCATGTTTCTTTCACCAGTTTGTCTAGTGAAAGCAGGACCAACAACGAGCTTCCTTCTACTTATTAAGACAAAATTGTAGAAAGATATGACACATACAATCACCCAGAGCCTCTCCTTTCTCCAATACCTGATCAATTGGTGGTGATATTGTGTGTATTTGTATTGTCACCTCACACCATGGATTAGCAGTGCCCGCTTTACTACTGGAAGCAGAGTCATCAACATCTTTAAGACTAACCAGACTTGAGTTGGTCTCTAAATTCAGGTGGGATATACGCAAGGTCAAATTTTGACTCTTGTGGGCTTGCTCTGATATTCTTCAATTTCACCTTGAACATGCATATGAGCAATTGATGGTCTATTCCACAGTCGGCCCCTGGCCTTGTTCTGACTGATGATATTGAGCTTTCCCATCGTCTCTTTCCATGGATGCAGTCAGTTTGACTCCTGTGTGTTCCATATGGCGAGGTCCATGTGTATAGTCATCGTTTATGTTCGTGAAAGAAGGTATTTGCAATGAAGAAGTCGTTGGTCTTGCAAAACTCTATCATTCGATCTCTGGCATTGTTTCTATCACCAAGGCCATATTTTCCAACTACCAATCCTTCTTCTTTGTTTTCAAATTTCATATTCCAATCACCAGTAATTATCAATACATCTTAATTGCTTATTCAATCGATTTCAGACTTCAGCAGCTGCTAAAAATCTCCAATTTCCTCATCTTTGGCCTTAGTGGTTGGTATGTAAATTTGAATAATAGTCATATTAACTGGTCTTCCTTGTAGGCATATGGATATCATCCTATTACTGACAGTATTGTACTTCAGGGTACATCTTGAAATGTTCTTTTTGAAGATGAATGCAACACCATTCCTCTTCAAGCTGTCATTCCCAGTATAGTAGATTATATGATTGTCTGATTCAAAATGGCCAATACCAGTCCATTTCAGCTCACTAATGCCTAGGATATTGATGTTTATGAGTTCCATTTCATTTCTGATGATTTCCAATTTTCCTAGATTCACACTTCGTACATTCCAGGTTCCCATTATTAATGTATGTTTGCAGCTGTTTCTTCTCATTTTGAGTCCGGTCACATCAGCAAATGAAGGTCCCGAAAGCTTTACTCCATCCATGTCATTAATGTCGACTCTACTTTGAGGAGGCAGCTCTTCCCCAGTCGCCTTTTGAGTGTCTTCCAACCTGGGGGGCTCATCTTCCAGCACTATATCAGACAATGTTCCACTGCTATTCATAAGGTTTTCACTGCTTTTCAGAAGTAGACTTCCCGGTCTTTCTTCCTAGTCTGTCTTATTCTGGAAGCTTAGCTGAAACCTGTCCTCCATGTGTGACCCTGCTGCCATCTGAATACCGGTGGCATAGCTTCCAGCATCACAGCAACACGCAAGCCCCCACAGTACAGCAAGCTAACAGACATGTGGGGGGCCTTCCTGTTGCTGCGGTTGAATTTAGAAACCATCTCAAGAATAGATTTGACTCATTGAACACTAGTGATCGAAGACCAGATGAGTTGTGGAATGACATCAAGGACATCACACATGAAGAAAGCAAGAGGTCATTGAAAAGACAGGAAAGAAAGAAAAGACAAAGATGGATATCAGAGGAGACTCTAAAATTTCCTCACGAATGTTGAGCAACTAAAGCAAAAGGAAGAAATGATGGTAAAAGACCTGAAGAGAAGATTTCAAAGGGCGGCTCAAGAAGGCAAAGTAAAGTATTATAATGACATGTGCAAAGAGCTGGAGATAGAAAACCAAAAGGGAAGAACATGCTTGGCATTTCTCAAGCTGAAAGTATTGAAGAAAAAATTCAAGCCTTGAGTTGCGACAGTGAAGGATTCTATGGGGAAAATATTAAACAGCGCAGGAAGCATGAAAAGAAGATGGAAGGAATACACAGAGTCATTATACCAAAAAGAATTAGTTGATGTTCAGCCATTTCAAGAGGTGGCACATGATCAGGAACCGATGGTACTGAAGGAAGAAGTTCAAACTGCTCTGAAGGCATTGGCAAAAAACAAGGCACCAGGAATTGATGCAATATCAATTGAGATGTTTCCACAAACAGTTGCAGCACTGGAGGTGCTCACTCGTCTATGCCAAGAATAATGGAAGACAGCTTCCTGGCCAACTGACTGGAAGAGATCCATATTTATGCCTATTCCCAAGAAAGGTGATCCAACTGAATGTGGAAATTATAGAACAATATCATTAATAACACAAGCAAGCAAAATTTTGCTGAAGATCATTCAAAAATGGCTGCAGCAGTACATCGACAGGGAACTAACAGAAATTTAGACTGGTTTCAGAGGAGGACGTGGAACCAGGGATATCATTGCTGATGTCAGATGGATCCTGGCTGGAAGCAGAGAATACCAGAAGGATGTTTACCTTTTTTTTTAATTGACTATGCAAAGGTATTCGACTGTGTGGATCATAACAAATTATGGATAACATTGGGAAGAATGGGAATTCCAGAACACTTAATTGTGCCATGAGGAAACTTTACATAGATCGAGAGGCAGTTATTCAGACAGAACAAGGGGATAGTGATTGGTTTAAATTCAGAAAAGGGGTGAGTCAGGGTTGTATCCTTTAATCATACCTATTCAATCTGTATGCTGAGCAAATAATCCGAGAAGCTGGACTAGATGAAGAAGAATGGGGCATCAGGATTGGAGGAAGACTCATTAATAACCTGAGCTTTGCAGATGACACAATCTTGCTTGCTGAAAGTGAAAAGGACTTGAAGCACTTACTCATGAATATCAAAGACCACAGCCTTCAGTATGGATTACACCTCAACATAAAGAAAACAAAAATCTCACAACTGGACCAAAGAGCAACATCACGATAAATGGAGAAAAGTTTGAAGTTGTTAAGGATTTCATTCCACTTGGATCCACAATCAACAGATGTGGAAACAGCAGTCAAGAAATCAAACAATGCATTGCACTGGGTAACCCTGCTGCAAACCCATTGCCATCAAGTTAATGCTGACTCATAGAGACCCTATAAGACAGAGTAGAACTGATCCATACGGTTTCCAAGGAGCACCTGGTGGAGTCGAACTACCAACCTTTTGGTTAGCAGCTGTAGCGCTTAACCACGGTGCTACCAGGGTTTCCAATCTGCTGCAAAAGACCTCTTTAAAGTGTTGAAAAGCAAAGATGTCACCTTGAAGACTAAGGTGCACCTAACCCAAGCCATGGTATTTTCAATTGCATCATATGCATTTGAAAGTTGGACAATGAATAAGGAAGAATGAAGAAGAACTGTCACCTTTGAATTGTGGTGTTGGTGAGGAATACTTAATATACCATGGACTGCCAAGAGAACAGATGAAGCTGTCTTGAAAGAAGTGCAACCAGAATGCTCCTTAGACGCAAGGATGGTGAGACTGCGTCTTACATACTTTGCACATGTCAGGAGGGATCAGTCCCTGGAGAAGGACATCATGCTTGGCAAAGCACAGGGTCAGTGGAAAAGAGGAAGACCCTCAACAAGTTGGATTGATATAGTGGCTGCAACAGTGAGCTCAAACATAATAATGATTGTAAGGATGCCGCAGGACCAGGCAGTGTTTAGTTCTGTTGTGCATAGGGTCACTATGAGTCAGAACCGACTCAACAGCACCTAACAACAACAGCAACAGACTTGAGAATCAATTTAGAAAATTTATCCTTACAATTTTGTTTCTCTAGAACCACTCTCTAGAGATCCCAACCCAAGATACGTACCTACTTTGTATTGCCATAGATAATTGCTATCTATATTTCACAAACTCTGTCAGTTTCTCCTCTTCTATGCAGCTGAGTGTAAGAAATCTGCTTATTAATTACCTACCATTCTGCCATTTCATTACCTAGTTATGTTTTCTCTGGGTGCTTCTTTCCAATTCTGCACAGCATAATGAGCACTTACAATTTTGAATAGTCTAAATAAATTTGTCTAAACTAAGGCATCACTTTGAAGCTCAAAACTCCATCTGAATGACCAAGCATTACTGTGTCAACCAGACTGTGATTTAAAGTACAGAAAAAAAAAAAAGTACAGAAGAAATGGCAATATTCATTGTAAAGCAATGTGATAGAGAAAACAAATCTAATATCTGTTCCATGCTTTTTCCAGCAGGATCGGATTAAAGTGATCTCTAATGCCTTCATTACATAGGTACTTCTTCTGTGAGGAGTAAACAAAACCAAGGATATTGGCACAGCCTTTTCTTAGAGTGTCGTGTGTCTTTTGCCTTTACTTAATTGCCAACAAATCAGTCTATTTCTAATTACAAGGTTAAAATTCATTGAACTGTATTTCTGGAAACCAGAAACAGACAAATGCTGATAGTCTATCAAAAATACAGTTTTGGAGGATATCTTAAATTATAATCCACACTTTAGAACAAAATAGTGTGGTAGTTAAAAGTGGGAGCTCTAGAGTTAATCATCAGGTTCAAATCTCCAATTAACCACGTATAGGGTCTTAGGAAAATTACTTAAACTTTCTGATGTTCTTTTCTCATCTGCCAAATGTGATAATAATACTATCAACCTCATAGAATTATTGTGAGAATTAAATGAATACATATATGCCTTTAGAACACTGTGTTGTTGTTGTCATTAGGTGCCATGGAGTCAATTTTGATTCATAGCGATTCCATGTGATAGAGTAGTACTGCCCCATAGGGTTTCCTAGACTGTAATCTTTACAGAAGCAGACCACTAGGTCTTTTCCCATGGAGCCACTGGTTGGATTCCAACCACAATCCTTTCAGGTTAAGCCAGGGGCTTAACCAACGTGCTGACAAAAAAAAAAAAAAAGCCATTGCCATTGAGTCCATCGACTCATAGAGGCTCCTTAAAGCACTGTAGCACATAATAATTTTTAAATAAATACTATTATCATTATTAGATTATATCATAAGGGTAATTCTCCACCATATAGGATAGTATTTTCAAAAATAGATTTGATTAGCCAATGTACTGTTCAGAAGAATTTATTTTTAAATTTTTAATTTGCAGAAACACACAGTTGAAGCTAATAGAGCAGTGGTTCTCAGTTTCATGTCACATCATCATCATCCAGAAACTTTTTACAAATGCAAGTTCTCCAACTCAGACCTATTGAAGCCACTGTATGGAGGTGGGGCCGGTCAATCCGTGTTTTATCAGGCCCTCTGGGTGATTTTACAGTACGCTAATTTTTTTTTTTTTTTTTTTTTTAACGTTTAAGACGGGCCCTGGTCGTGCAGTGGTTAAGAGCGCAGCTGCTGACCAAAAGGTTGGCAGTTTGAATCCCCCAGCCGGTCCTTGGAAACCCTATGGGACAGTTCTACTCTGTCTTATAGGATTACTATGAGTCTGAATCAACTCCATGGCAACAGGTTTTGGTTAATATTTGAGAAAAAGCCCTGGTGGCAGAGTGATTAAGCACTAGGCTGCTAATTGAAAGGTTGGCAGTTCAAATCCACCAGCCATTCTGTGGGAGATAAAAAAAAAAAAAAAAAAAAAAAAAATGGTAATTTACTCCAGTAAAGATTACACCCTAGAAAGCCCGGGGCGGGGGCGGGGGGGCAGTTCTACTCTGTTCCATAGGGCAGTTATGGGTTGGAATTGACTTGGCAGCACAAAACAACATTTGAGAATCACTGAAAAAGTAACCGGTCTTGTGAAGGAGGCAACTTCATAGAGGCAATAGTGTGATTTATAAAATAAATCAAAATAGGTTCTCTTTAGTAAATACAAAAATGATAAACTCTAAAATAATCAACACATAATTTTATGCAGATGATGACTAACAGGAGAAACAGAAGTCTAAGGCAAGTAAAATAAGGTGGATTTGCTTAGCAAAAATGCTTTTGTTTCTAACACTTTAAAAGTTAAATATGTTTCTGAGATGATAGTGTGAGTTCTGGTATTTCCTTTAAATCTTTAGGATATTTCTCTTCTTAAAAATAATTCCTATGAGGAATTATACCTCTTTTTTTTTTTTTTTTTTTTTAGGACTTAAAGGAGCCATGGTGGCACAGTGGTTAAACGTGATCGACTGCTAACCAAACGGTCGGTGATTCGAAATCACCAGTGGCTCCTTGGGAGAAAGATGTGGCAGTCTGCCTCCGCAGAGATTTATAGTCTTAGAAACCCTATGGGGCTGCTATGAGTCAGGATTGGTTCAATGGCAGTGGGTTTGTTTTGGGTTTTTTTTTTTTTTTTTGGTTTTTAGGACTTAACCAAGCCATTTTTTTTTGTAGGCTACGCTCTCACTTAAGGATAGGCTCATTTGCTCATAACAGAGCTGTCCTAAGTGCTTGCTTAAGAGCTGGAAATCATTTTTGCATAATATCTATTAAATTTTTAACCAAAAGGCCGATAAGTGATTACTTTCACGCAATCTTGCTGTACCCCTGCCTGTGGCTTTGTAAATATGCTTCATTTTATTTAAAAATGGCATTATGTCATTTTTCAGTTGGGGAGTTGATATTGACTGGAAGCATTAATTAAGAAAGACCTGGCTAGAATCTAAGTTATTAACTACAGCAATATCTCCAAGGCATTAAAAATGAACAAAAAGAAGTCGAGGCCATGAGCCTGTTTCAAAGATGAGGAGACTAAATGGATCAAAGATTTCAGCGGCCTGTGGCTTACCACGATTGAGCATGAAAGAAGTGATTCATTGTGCATGTTATTCTTACATCGACTTACACATCAGAAAGCCCTTCATGGCCAGCATATCAGGGAGACCTCATTAGTGTTCTCACATGTTATACTTGAGAACACTCATGTCTTCACCATTAATCCAGTCTCAAGGTTTATTTCTTTATTTATTGCTCACATCTAAAAAAAAAAAAAAAAAAAAATTTTTTTTTTTTTTAAGCTAAGGCCATGCAAAAGAATCATTTTCTGGAAATTAGGGGTAGAAGGCAGATGAATGGATGGGTAAAGTGGAGCAGGGAAAGGAGAGGGAAAAAAGGAGGAGTGAATGTGAATAGAAACCCCCGACTCCAATCTTCCTTAACTAATACCTTAGAGTTCTATACAGTGGTTTACTTTGTTTTGTGAACTTGTGATGGAATCTCCTTTACAGAAACTAATGGAACTACTAGTTTACGCAGTTTCAACCTACCCAGTGAGGAAATACTAAGAGAAGCCGAGTATACTGCAATGTAGAGAGTGGATATTCAAGAAAGTCTTGGCTATAAATTCAAAAAGCAGAAAGCCAAGATAAGCTCTGTTACCAAATTACCTTCCTGGTGGCACCATGGTTAAGAGCTTGGTTGCTAACCAAAAGGTTGACAGTTCGAATCCACCAGCAGCTCCTTGGAAACCCTATGTGCCACTTCTACTTTGTCATATAGGGTCACTGTATGTTGAAATGGACTCAAAGTCAACAGGTTACACTAATGTGAGACAGGCACCTAGTTGTGTTTCTAAAGTACTGCAAAAGGTTGCTGAAGTGGTTGATTTACTGTCTTATCATTACAATACATTTTGCAACTGCTTTATAATGACTGCTTCATTTGCATAGGAAATGAGGTGTTCTGCAAGCATTTCACTAGTATTTATTGCAAGTGGAACTAAGGTTAAGGTATTATTGAAGTTGGATTAAGTCAGTAATTAAGGAAAAATGGAGCATGGCCTTAAACACATGTGCATTATTGTAAATCATTTATATCAGAATTTTAAAGTCATTTTGCTTGCTAGAAAGCCTGTCATCTTAAGCATAAGTATATCCCAGTTCCTAAGTCCAGTCTTTGAAATATTAGTTTGATTTCTAAATAAAAATTTCTGACTATAATTGTCACATATAAGTAAAAATGGCTTGCTTTAATTAACAGCTTCCCATAAAATATTATTTAGATGTTAACTCTCACAAGAAAGCAATTTATACTCGAAGTAAAATTGCTCACACCCCTATCAGTTTACAATAGACCATTTAATTTTAATTAAGAATTTCAGTAATACACCCAAGGATTTAAAAACAGGTCTTTAACTTTCAAATGTGAGAGAATCGTAAATGTGAAGAACGATCCCTTGTGAACTCAAGTTCCTTTAGAAAATTCCACTATTTAAAAAGATGACTAAGGTAGTTAACTCTTTCATTCCCAAAGAAACTACTTTGTGTCTTAATATTACTGATTCTGCCTCAATTTTTTTTATTTTGAAAAATTAAATTTCCATTTTTTATATAAAATATAATACGTAACAAAAAATTCACTATTTTTATTAGACTTGTCGATTCTATATACAGGAAGTAAGAGTATTTTGAGAAAAAAAGATTCTATTAATATGATTTATAGCAGTAGATAATTTTCAGAATATCCCATTTTAATTAGCAATAATCTATAGCCAGAAAAACCTTAACTACACTGCTCAAATCTGATTTTTAGAAGATGAGTCTCTTACTTCTCAAAATATTTTTCCATGCAGGCTTTATTATTTAAAAAACATTTAATTACATTCAATGATATGTATTTGATGTTGCTGTCGATGTTACCCTGTGAATCCTCGATCAATTTTTCAAAAAGTATTAGCAAAGTGGTTATCCACGCAAGGTCTGGATTAAGCCTGCTTGAGTTGAATCTTAGCTTCCTAATGAACTAGCTACAATGGAGTGCAAGTTATTTCTTTAATTTCCATATATGTAAAATTGTGACAAAAAATTAGTCATTTAAAACAAGACACACTTATTTTCTCACAAATTCCATGGAGTAAGAGCCTGGGCATGGTTTAGCTGGGTCTTCTGCTCACAGTGCCTTGAGGCTAAAGTCAGTGTGTCACAGGGCTCTACTCTCTTCTGGAGTTTAGGGTCCTCTTCCAAGCTCATTTAAGTTGTTGGCAGAATTCAGTATTTGTGGTTGTAGGACTGAGATTCTCAGCTCCTAGAGGCTGCCTCTCTCCACAGATAGTCCATGGCCCTCCACTTTACTGTCTTCTCCAAATAAGTCCCTAGAGAACATGGAGGAAGCCAGAGGTCGACCAAAAACACATTCCCTATTATTTTTTTAATAACCACACCAAAAGAACTTCACAGCTTTTTCTCATTAATTCTCAGCAAACCACAGTGGAAAAACGGCAATGCTTAAAAAGAAATTGCAGAGCTTAGTAATTACAAAATAGAATTAGATAGAAAATACATTTTCCTTTGTTTTGATAAGTCATTTTTAGCTTAATTTATAAAATGTTTTATGAAAGCTTCAAGAATATTTTCACTTAAATATGCAATACTAAAAGAACTCATTATGTACTTTCTCCAGTATGTAAGTAGTCACCTTTCACGTCTCCCACAAGCCCTTCCTTTCCTAACACACTAAGATTACTAGAGGAATAAGTCAACTTCTTTACACACACTGCCAAAGCAATTGACCAGTTTCATATGCCAATCAGAGATGTTATAATAAATTCAGTTTTTAAATTGCAAAAGAGGCAAATGTTGACTGAAGTGACAAAGAGAAACGGTTTTGTGCATTGCCTGTCAATTTCTTTTTTTTCTCTGAATTTTATGCTATTTCTTGAATATTTTCTCATAACCCCATAGTTTTCATTACATAGTATCTACTGTTTTTTTTAATTCTTGTTAGTATAGTTTTGATAATAATTTCCTTAATTTGTTCTGGATGTACAAAAATAATTTAAAAGAAAGCACTAAGTTATAGAAACATATACATATTCATGCACACGTAGCAATAAAATTACATGATGTTTTTGAGAAGGAAGGTATATGCATGCGTAAACACCCACATGGCATGGTTTCAGATCTTTTGAGGCATTCTAATTCAATATTTACAGTTCCCTGCCCATTCTCTTATGTGTAAAATTGCATATTCAGACTGTCAGGTTTTTAGTATAAAATGTTGATTCCATTGAAAAACAGGTCCTGGATGAGAATTCCAGTTTGATATTTTTTTGGCAAGCAGCTATACACAAATGCTGTTAATGTTCGCTGAAATAATTAGGAAGCCACACACACACAGTTTGAAAGCGGACCCTTACGTAAAGTGGGGCTGATCATCCATTCAATCACAGAGTCATGCCAACATTTTCACTAAATTCAAAATCAATGGAATTGGATTAGAAAGCCCAATAAGCAGACAAACCTGTGATTTGAAGCCAGTAAAACTATTGCTTTAAAATACTTTGAAAGATCCTGTCTGCTTCCCTCATTCTTTTGACCCCTAGTTAGAAAAAAAAAAAAAGCAGAAGAAAAGGCAACCAAATTTTCTCCTTATAGTTACTTGTTTAAGGCAGCCAGCGTGCTCTTCCCCACTTCTATAACAGTCGTCAATTTTCTCTTCCCATAACTATTCAGAGACAGAAACACTTAAACACAACACCAACAACAAAACAATGAGATTGAACTTGATGGGTAGATTGGAATTGGCACATTGTTTAATGGGAAACATAGTCCCTGTAGTGCAAAGTAGGCTTAGCTGAAAGAAAAAAAATCCTAAATGTGTGGCATTCTGGGAATTGAAGTTAGTTATTCATGTATTTTTCTCTTTTCCCCTACTGTATCATAGTTCTAGGAAATGAGTAAAGTATTATGGTAGGCCAGAGCTTAGCTGCTATGATCTCCACTCCCTGGTGTTATATCTGTGAATATGGTATCTAACACAGCAAAAGGGAATTAAGTTTGCCAATAAAATAAAGATTACTATTTAGCTGACTAAATTTATCATACGGGATTACCACCCATCTCTGGTCAGCCCAATGTGATCAATCACACATGGGCCCTTACAAATGGCAGAGGAAGGCAGAAAAGTCAATCAGAGAGATATGAGACAATGAAGAAAAGGCAGGAGCAGGGCTTCAAACTGGTTCACTCCGGTTCAAACCCTTCCTGAGACTTTCCTTTTCCACCCGAGATATACTGAACCAGAACCTACATTTTAACAAGATCCCCAGGTGATTCTTATGTATAATAAATTTTGAGACCACCTGCTGTACTAGTGGAGCCCTCATGGTGTAGCAGTTAAGGGCTCAGCTGCTAACCAAAAGGTTGGCAGTTCAAATTCACTAGACACTCCTTGGAAACGCTATGGGGCAGTTCTACTCTGGCATATAGGGTTGCTCGGAGTTGGAATCGACTCAATGACAACAGGTCTGGTTTGGTGTTTTTGGCTCTACTAGTGGTTCTGAGAATTGGTCCCTAGCCAGCAGACTTAGCATCGCCTGGGAGCATGTTGCTAGGTGCTTTTGAGTTGGTTCTGGCTCATAGCAACCATATGCACAGCAGAATGAAACACTTCCCCATCTGTGCCATCCTCATAATTATTGCTGTGTTTGAGTCCATTGTTGCAGCCACTGTGTCAATCCATCTAGTTGAGGGTCTTCCTCTTTTTTGCTGACCCTCTCCTTTACCAAGCATGATGCTCTTCTCCAGGGACTGGTCCCTCCTGATAACATGTCCAAAGTACATAAGACAAAGTCTCGCCATCCCTGCTTCCAAGCAACATTCTTGTTGTACCTCCTCCAAGACAGATTTGTTCATTCTTCTGGCAGTCTATAGTATATTCGATATCCTTTGCCAACACCATTATTCAAAGGCACCAACTCTTCTTCAGTCTTCCTAATTCATTGTCCAGCTTTTGCACTTATATGAGGCTATTGAAAATACCATGGCTTGGGTCAGATGCACCTTAGTCCTCAAAGTGACATCTTTGCTTTTTAACACTTGAAAGAGGTCTTCTGCAGCAGATTTGTCCAATGTAATATGTAGTTTGATTTCTTCACTGCTGCTTCCATGGGCATTGACTGTGGATCCAAGTAAAATGAAATCCTTGACAACTTCAATATTTTCTCTGTTCAACAGGAACTTGTAAAAAATGCAAATTCTCAGTAGGGTTTGAACTGGAACAAACTGGTTTGAAGTTCTGGGCAGGAGAAGAAGACATGAGAAGGACTTGAACTACCATTGTTGGCTTTGAGAAAATAGGGGGGAAGGGGGCATGAGACAAGGAATGACGATGGTCGTTAGATGCTGAGAATATCCCTCAAATGACAAGCAGAAAGGAAATGCAGGCCTTCAGTCCTACAACTTCAAGGAACTCAATTCTGCCAGTTCGAATGAGCAAGGAAACAGATTCTCCCCTGGAGCCTCCAGAAAAGACCTCCGCAGCCTTGCCAACATCTTTATTTTAGCTCAGTGAGACTTGTGTCAGACTTCTGACTTCCAGAAGTGTAAAATAGGAAATTTGTACTGTTTTAAGCTGCTAAATTTGTGGTGGTTTGTTACATCAGCAACTTAAAAAAACCAATGCAAGTGTTCAATCAGCAGACAAGTGGACACAGAACATGTGCAAGGGAACGTCTATATTGCTTCTTTTTGGCAAATTTTTGTCTGAAGTAATCAGAAGAAAAGGAGGTCTATACAAGTCAGTTTCCCTAAATAATGATTTATTACAAGGACTATTGAAATGAAATAGGCACACCTTTGGTAAATGAGGAAAACGTGAGAACAAATCACTCTCCTTTGTGGTCTGCATAACTCAAAAGTAACTCACCCTCTGATCAACTGTCCAACGCTTTCTCAACAGATTCATTAGTCTTCTCAATTCCCTAGTTTAAATTTGGGGGGGTGAGGATAGCAGCATGTGAGGCTTGACTAATTAGCTTCACTCTGTCTCATTGTGGGGCTGAGCACCATGTCAATCCACGGTTCTTTGACGTCTGTATGATCACTCTTGGCATAAGGACCTACCCATGGTCCAGTTACAGTGTATCTTAACCAATTATGTTTTCCTCATCTAAGGGCTATTGGGAAAGAAAATTGGACATGATGAAAACTCTGACTGGCAATGACAATATAAGGTTTATGAAATAATATTACAGAATTAAGGAGAAAAAAACAAGCATCACTCTGAAAATACAGAGCAGAGGCACATTTCTGAATATGACCTTCTTGGAAGAAGCACAAAAAAAATTTTGAAAAACACATAGCAATCTCAGCAGGATTCCAGAAGACATGTTATTATTGTTAGGTGCTGTCGGGTCAGTTCCTGCTCATAGCCACACTGTGTATTTTGTTTCTTTTTGCTAACGGTGTTGCCATGAGTAAGGGTGACTAGATGGCAGTTAACAACAAGGATTCCCATAAAATAATAGTGTGGCTGAAGCAGGGAGGCAGGAGAAAGCCACATTTGTTTGGAAAAAGGGAATTATTTTCCTCTTAAATTGATTTTGGAAACCCCGGTGGCTTAGTGGTTAAGTGCTATGGCTGCTAACCAAGGGGTTGGCAGTTCAAATCCACCAGGCACTCCTTGGAAACTCTGTGGGGCAGTTCTGCTCTGTCCTATAGAGTCGCTATGAGTAGGAATCGACTCGACGGCACTGGGTTTCGTTTTGGTTTTTGGTTAAATTGATTTTAAAAATCATTTGACGACTCTCCTTCCCCCAACATAAATAAGGGTTAAATCTATCTACAGCTGGCGTCAGCTTCCTATTAGGTTTGGCTCCCACAGCACAGGGGTGGAAGAGTAGTGTTGAGTTTTCACTGCATTTCAAACAGATCCTGTCACTGCTTTTCCCAGTCAATGTTAGCTGCTTAAGAATGAAGACGTCTGATTCAGGCAAGCTTGCAGTGCCTGGAGCTACCGGCCGGGCAGCGCGACACTTCTCAGGACATCAAGTCCGGCGTTCAGTACATGTCCAGCCTCAGGTGCGCGAGTGGCACAAGGTCTTCCTGGAAGGGGTAAACAGCGCGCTGTCACCACACAGAGCAAGCCATGAGCAGACTGCCTTGGCCCCGGACTGGGTCTGCAAGCCCAAGTGCCAGGGCAACATGCTTAAGCTACCAAAGAACATTTGAATCTAAAAGCTCCTACTTTAGCCTAGTAGAGTCTTTTTAATAACTCTGGGTGCAGGAAAGGGTGGATGCAGTTAATCTTTGATCACCTCCCACGAATATTACCCCGTAATGGTTTCCACCCCCAATTTCTATAACGAGCAGTTCTGCATTCTCATATTCTATCTCCAGTCTCCTGATTGCACTCACATACATGACTGAGACTGGACCTGACAGGGATACCAAGGAATCTCTAGGGCACATGAAAACAGCATAGAGTTATGCAAAAACCTTTTTTTTAACGCGTTCAAAACCCTTTCTCTACCGCGTGGGTAGCTCTGAAAAGACCTCTGGGGTTTTTTGTGCATCTGAGGTGGAAATGCCTCACTTGGAGCTAATGAACTTGGTGCCCGCCGAGGTCAGCTCCCTGGGCAACAGCAGGCAGTGGACAAGTCTGCACCCCCCCGGAGGTGATGGTGAAGGGCTTGCAGTAGCCCCGGAGGCCTCTCTAGCCATGCGCTGGAAGATGTCCTTGAGGAAGGGGTCCATGATGCCCATGACATGAAAAGAGATGTGGGTGTCCAGGTGCACCTGCTTCTGCACCTCGTATAGGTAAATGGAGTAGCTCTAGTTGCAACTGCATTTGTGTTTCTTGTTGTGTTTCTTTGTGCTTTAGTGACAGCCTTCATGGAGCCTTTCTTGGTGGCAGGAGCTGATTTGGAGGAATCAGGCATAAAGGCTGCTCTCTTCAAACAAGGAAGTGCATTAAATATAAATGAGTCTATTTGTATGGTTTGTACTCAAATGAAGGATTAAGAGTTCCTAATGTTTGATAAGATAAAACTTGGCCTAGGCATCACCGGGAAAGGCATATGCAAATCAGGGGGTGCCAGTTTCCGAGAAGATCTAACCTCTGGGAAAGCAGGCATCCTTAAGAAGTGAGAATGTTGAAATGGGGAAAAAAAGCTGGATGAGATAAAAAGAGAGGTGTTTTCAAGGAATCAAAAATACAAAAGCAAAAGTCAAATATATACTTGTAGAATTAAAGAGAAGAATTAATGCTATAGAAATAATATCTGATGTAAAAGTCAAACTACAAAAGGATGAAAAAAGTAAATGTATGTATGTAAGATAGAAAACATAGGCCAAAACCCAAAGGCCCAAACCTACCAAATCTTTCCGTTGTGTTATCTGGGATTCAGGATCTGTCACCAGAATCTTCCCCATATCCATCCCTTACTGAAATGTTTCTTGAAGACAATACCTCCCTTATGACCTACTCATGTCCAGGCTGCTTTTATCTTCTATACCATGTATCCCAGTGCACAGAGACAGCCCAGGTTTCTCTTTGTTCCCCATTACTGTTTATCAACCATGTTTAGCCCTTTTTCTTTCACAAACCTAGACTCTGCCATTTGCTCCCATCGCTTGCACATCATCTATTTTTTAAAAAACAAAGCACACTGTCTTCCTCTCCACCAGTACATCTGTAATTATTCTTAATGCTATAAATGCTCACTTGTATAATTCCCCTTGTCTTTTGGTTATTTGACCTCCCAAGCTCCAGTGATCTTTTTTCTGTATCCCACGTTGACATCTCATTCTGGTAATGCCCTTGATTGTGTTACAGCAACAACTGTCCCACATCCAAAATTATCTGATGATCACCTTTTTTTTTTTTTTTTTCCACCTCACCTAACCTAGATCTCTCTGCCTTCAATCCCTTAAGGGCCCTGAGAACTCCAATCCTTTAACCCAACTACATTTTCAGTATTAGTCATACTTCTTATCACTTTGCTCCATACTCTGCCCAAATTCTAGAACTCTTCATTCTCTATCCATCTAAAACATTTTCCTCTAATCTCCACTATCCATCCCTTTGTACAAATAAACAATGAAGCGATAATTTCTTTTCCTTAACCCCCATAGCTAATCCATCAGCAAATCTTGTCAGTTATATCTCCAAAATATGTCCAAAATCCCCAGCCCTCTCTAATTCAACCCTGGAACCACCCTGGTTCAAGACACCACCTGAATCTTCCGCATGAATCCCTCTCAACTGGGCTGCTGCTGTAGGAGGCCCCTAACTGGATTTTCTGCTTCTCCTCTTGCCTCTTCATAATCATTCTTGCATTGGAAACATGGATACATATTTTGAAAATGTGGATCAGATCTGATCTTTCGACTTTTTTAAACCCTTCAATGGCTTTCTATTTCAAACCCTCCATGCCCTGTGAGATTGATCCTTTTTGATCTGGGCCCATCCTGAATCAGCTCCTACCACTTTACTTTGCATTCTTATGCTCCAGAGATGCTAGTTTTCTTCCATTCCTTTGAACACTCCATACCTCTCAGACCTCTGCTCAAATATTACCTCGTCAGAAAAAAACTTTTCTTATCACTATGTAGGGTAATGCTATTCAGCTATATGCATCCCCCTCCCTAATGAGATCAGCTTTGCTCTTCCCCAAAGCATGCTGGGGATGAATTCGGGAAGGACTCATGCTAAGGTACAACGCCAGGAGTGGCATGACTGGGCCAGCAACCGAGGCCAAAGAATGCCTTAGCAACAAGAAGAAAAACATCTGGGCTTGGACTTGAAGTCCCTGGGAACAGTAACTGCCGAAGGACGTGGGAGGAAACAATGAGCCTTGGCCCCACCTGGAATGGTATATAAGCTTGGGTCCCTTGCTAAGTGGTTGCAGAAAATACTCCAGCCAGCCGCCACTGGGGAGCAGCTGCTTGCCCGTGTCAGTAAGTTCTCCTGAACTCATGAATCTGGAAAGGGCTACGTTTCAGTTCTTCAGATTATCTGCCAGGATGCACAGTGAGAGTCTTTGCTTGCTGGGGCTGTCCCCCGACACAATGTCTTCAAAATTAACTTTTCCAAGGACTATAAGGATTTTAAAATCAAGGTTTATTCATTCATGTTATAAAGTTAACACATATTTATTGTAAAAATATTGTTTAAAAAAAAAGGTAGATTAAAAAGGAAGAAAAAAATCACCCTTTTTTATATACTCCCCCTCCCCACCAGCATTTTCTATCAACTTACTCCTTTTTTTTTTTCTTGTTTATGTATCTGTTTACTTGTTTATTGTCCACCTCTCCCTGCTACAGTGTAAGATCTGTGGAAGAAAGAGTCTTACTATATTGGTCATGGAAGCATCCCCAAAACTTAGAACAGTGCCTGACTCAGAGTGCCTGCTACTGAATAAGAGACCAGAAAAATTAGAATGAAAAATGTAATTAAACATACAATTGGAGAAATCTTCCCAAATTTGAAAAATGATCTGAATATTCAGATTGAAAGTTCTCAACTATATAAAGAAAAACATCCTTCACACGGAATAAATTTTTTTGAAAAGGTTGCAAACGAAGAATAAAAACAGGCTTGCCTCAGACTTTCACATTGCAACACTAGGAGCTAAAAAATAGTGGAGCACTATCTACAGAGTAAAGGACAGCTATGGTTTCAAGTTTACATCCAGTTTAATTTTCTTTCATGTGGCAATGCTATTGAAAGGTACGCTCAGGTATGTAATGGCTCAGGACGGTTACCACCAACCCCCTTTGAATGATTGATAAGTAAACGAACAAATAAATGAAATAAGGGATGACTGAAAAATCAGTGCACAAGAATAAAGAGACTTTTAAAAGAAACTTCAGGAGGCAAGTTGAGCTACTTGTTGTTAGGCACATATCATAGCCTCATAAAATATGGCTGAGTGCTTCCCTACAACTATTTTGTGTACCAGGAATTAGTTTCTTGTTTTATATAGTTTGCATTTCAAATGAAATACCGTGCCAACCTTGATAACCAATTAAACCAGTAATTGGTTCTGTCCATTTCCAAACTCGTCAAATTATTTTTGTCACTGTGGCACTGTGTTGGCAGAGCTACAAAGTAAATTTTTTTTTCCTCTTTCACATTAGAAGAGATTCATAGAGCTCATAATGGCAATTTTCATTATCTTTGAATGACCTCAAATACTTCTATTTTAACTGGGAAAAACTAATAAATCACCCTGTGGCAGATGCCACCTGTCATCAACAGCCTTTCTCTATGTCACTGACTATGAATGCTCCTTCACTAACAATACTGGATGAGAAATGATCTCAGCTATGTTAAGTATATGCAAAGACAAAAGAGCTGCAAGGAAATTAGCCAAAATATCAGTGTTAATCCCAAATGACAAAATTATGCTTTGTTCGTTTGTTTTACTCTTTACAATTTTCTAAATTTGATGATATTCTTTGACTATCATTGTGTTTATGATCATTCAGGTCTTATAGATGACATCATTTTATATATACCATTTGATCATAATTAGGTAAAAAAATGCATAGCAAGAGACGAGAGAATAGAAATCAATATGTTAATTGTATAAATTTCTGGTTGTATAAAATAGGTAATTTTTTTCTTCCTTTTAATCAAACACTTTTTTACAATATTTTTTATCATAAATATGTATCAGCTTTAATATGAATGAATAATCTTGATTTTAAAATTCTTGTATTCCCGGGGAAGTTAACATATCAAGCTGCAATCAGCTGCTTTACATCTCAGTGTGAATAAAGAAATTGAGAGTAGATTAATACGGGTGGTGGTAGAATAGTGCAAACGGAAAAAGACTGGAAAGGAGAGAAGGGTATTAAGGAATAAGAAGTTTCCAGAAGGTAGGGATGAGTATAGCGAATAGAGAGTCTAAGAGAGGACATGTCTTGCAAGCATTTTTAAAATTATCCCCTTTAAAAAAAAAAAATTAAAAATAATGCTTAGTGTGAAAAGTTCAGGAAACTTTATATACAGTATGTATAGATAACTATTACATAACCAAAAAAAAAAAAAAACCAAACCCACTGCCCTCGAGCCGATTCCGACTCATAGAACTGCCCCATAGAGTTTCCAAGAAGTGCCTGGTGGATTTGAACCGCCGACCTTATGGTTAGCAGCTGTAGCACTTAACCACTATGCCACCAGGGTTTCCAACTATTATATAAGTATATAAAAAAAAAAAAATTTATTATATGTGTAATAATTCCATCTCACAGAGATATTTTCCTTTCATATTTTTAAGCATGATTGAACTATTTTCAAATTTTGCTTAAGGTGGAATTAATTTTGCTTAAGGCAAAACAACATGAAATTCAAAATTGTCAGACTGGTGTTTTTGACACTACTAAAGATACATTTTACAACACTTCATTCACTCATTCGTCTACTACTAGGCACTTATTTAACACCTGCTACTTTTTTTTTTACTAGGTTTTGTTTGTTTTTTTTTTTTTTTTACTAGGTACTGGAGTACCATATTGAGTAAAGTACATCTAAATTTTAAATACTAGTGTGAGTATGGGTAGGGGATGGATAATAAAAGGTAAACACATAATCAAGATAATTTTAGATATTGATAAATGCTATGAAGAAAATAAAACAGGTTAATATAATAGAAACAAAATGGGGGAATTAGAATTTGGTATGAAATCTAGGGGCCATCTGCATAATACCTGAGCTAAAAGTCTAATAAATATTGATTTGCTAAGAATTTATGTCCAATGTGCTGTGCTTAGTAAGACGAGAAATTATAAGAAAAAGTTACTGTTCTTTTTGGGGCCCACAATCTAATGGGTACACTTATATTTTAATCCAGTGGTTTTCAAAGTGTAGTCCCCAGACCAGAAACACCAGCACCAGAAATGTTTGTTAGAAATACAAATTCTCAGGCTACACCCCAGAGCTTTTGAATCAAGGACTAGGAGTAGCGCCCAGCAATCTGTGTTTTCTGATGCATGCTAGAGTTTAACCAAAACCAAACCCACAGCTGTCAAGTAGATCCTGACTCATAGCAATAGCAATCCTGTAGGACAGAGCATATCTGTCCCATACAGTTCCCAAGGCTGTATATCTTTATGGAAGCATAGTGCCACATCTTTCTCATACAGAATGGCTAGTGGGCTTGAACTGCCTACCTTTGTTCACAGCTGGGCTTTTAACCACTGTGCCACCAGTGCTCTTTAGGATTTAAGAAACACAGCTTTAATCCCTCTTCAGCTGAATCTACCGACTAGAACTGATTTTCTCACCTCAGCTAACTGCAAATTACTAACAATTTAAATATGTTCCCTCTTTCACCCTCCTTATCTAGGACTTCTCAGAAAGCAAGGATACTGTCTATTGGCTCAGGTAGTTCAAAAAGCACACAGTCTTTTCTCTGAATCTGTAGAGAAAAGCACAGCCTTCCTTTAACAAACAACTCTGCAAAGTGATTGATTACCATGCTGTAAGAGGGGCGTGCAGGCGAGGCAGCAACTCCACTTAAGCTCAGCTCACTGGCTGCTCAGGAAACAAAGGAAAAAATTGGTTTTTAAAAAGACCGTAACCAGACGAAGAGCTAGGTTCTTCTTCGTCCTGAGGAAAAAGCATGGCTCTTTATTTGATGTAGTGAACCGATCTCAAGACAAAGCTTATTCTTGTAGTTTGTTAGCTCCTTGTGAATTGCTGTGGGAAGGGAAAAAAAAAAATATATGGTAGAATATAATGTTTATGACCACAAGTAACTATATCAGAACAATCACTAAAATGCCAGCACAGCAAAGTCTAATAGACAATATTTGCTAGATAACTTGTACTTCTGCAAAAGAGACTTCTACATGCTTGATACTGTTAAGACAGGAGCAAGTGTAAAGCTTCGAGGTCCTCTCCTCAAGTGCAGAAATGATTTTTAAACCACTTGGCTCTCAGGAATCCTATAGTGAGCTCTCTATATCATAAACAAGGACGGATTAACCAGTAAGCACAGTGGTATGCACCGGTGTGCATTGAGCAAAGTACACATGGGCTTAATTCTATTGTTAATCTGTGGTGAGCGGTTTCATATGGGTTTTACTACATCTGTAACATGGTGATGGACAGGTGAAATTGTGCACTGCAGATTGGTGGGAAGGCACAATTGGGTCAGTGCCTACCCTGCTTATTAGCTAACCCCAACTGAAGTTGTCAAGGATTTCATTTTACTTGGATCCACAATCAACACCCATGGAAGCAGCACTCAAGAAATCAAAAGATACATTGCATTGGGTAAAGCTGGGGCAAATGCCCTCTTTATAGTGTTGAAGAGCAAAGATGTCACCTTGAAGGCTAAGGTGCACCTGACCCAACCCATGGTATTTTCAATCGCATAGTATGTATGTGAAAACTGGACAATGAATAAAGAAGTCCGAAGAAGAATCGATGCCTTTGAATTGTGGTGTTGGCGAAGAATATCGAATATACCATGGACTGCCAAAAGAGTGAATGAATCTGTCTTGGAAGAAGTACAACCAGAATGCTCCTGAGAAGCAGGATGATAGGATTATGTCTTATATACTTTGGGCATGTTATCAGGAGAGATCAGTCCCTGGAGAAGGACATCATGCTTGGTAGAGTACAGGATCAGTGAAAAAGAAGAAGACCCTCAATGAGATGGATTGACACAGTGGCTGCAACAATGGGCTCAAGCATAACAATGATTGTGAACATGGTACAGGGCTGGGCAGTGTTTTGTTCTGCGCTACATAGGGTCACTATGAGTCGGAACCCACTCAACGGCATCTAACGACAACAACGGCCCTGATCATAAATGAAGTAAAGATGGTGTGTGGTTCTACTAGGAACATGTCTTACTATTTTAAGGAGACAGATGAAGGAGAAAGGAAAGGGAGAATATGAGGTCATCTTTCAGATAAAGGGCCTAATAAAAACTTACCTTAATCTCAAAGCTAAATGAAATTCAAATTGAATATGCTTTTCAATGGAAACAATAAAAACTAATCTCCGGAGTTTTAGCTCTAGGTTTTTAAATCCAAAATTCCATTTAAACTAAAAGTGAAAGGGCTGCAAACTCTAAGAAATTCTATTCACAGGTATAATCACTTTTGCTGAATTTGCAAGTAACCAATCATTTGTCCTCCAGAATGTTTCAAAAATTATAAGTTAAACTCAGCATCTCTCTACTTTCCTGTTCTATTATTTTCAACATCCATGTAATCCTAAGATTTTGTGTTTCATTCAGTCTTGAATATTATACCCACTGTGCTCAACAGGTATAAAAGAGGACACTTAGCCAGAATTATCTCTGTCTGTCCAACTGATAGGGCTGTCACGGGCTTGTTAGTACTGTTGGTGAGCTCTGTTCTTTAGGTCTAAAACGTGTTTGTGCTGGAGCCAAAGTAATTAAGCAATTTCAATCCCAAACTGTTCCCTCACATTTCTGGTAAATTAGAGTGTAGAGCAGGTACAAGTTCTAACCATTCTCTCACAGATGTAGTATTAGCAGCATATTCTACATGAAATCCAGTTTATCAAAATGCAGTTGTTCAGTCAAAAATTATATACAGAGAGTGAAAGTCCTCGGACTTGTAAAACACGTAGCGCATAAAAAAACCAAACCAAACCCATTGTGTCTATTCCCACTCATAATGTTCTAAATGACAGAGTAAAACTGCCCCATAAGGCTTCCAAGGAGTGCCTGTTGGATTTGAACTGCGAACTTTTACTGGTTAGCAGGAATAGCTCTTAACCACTAGGCCACCAGCATTTCCATCTTTTTGGGGAAGCATATTTGTAAGACAATGTGTTAGTGTAAATAGCAACTTGGTGCAAATTAACAATACAATTCTAAATTTGATCCTATCTCATTGAAATGGATAAAGGTATCTAAAAACGAAATGTGTACAGAAAACTCAGTTATAAATGACAGAATTTTTTTTTTAACCCAGAATGGTTTTATTTTTTTATTGTGCTTTAAATGAAGGCTTACAGAGCAAACTAGTTTCTCATTAAACGATTAATACATGTATTCTTCTGTAACATTGGTTGCCAACCCCATAAGATGTCAACACTCTCCCCTTCTCAACCTTTGGTTCCCCATTACCAGTTTTCCTGTTCCCTCCTGCCTTCTCGTCCTTGTCCTTGCCCCTCGACCGGTGTGCCTCTGTAGTCTCTTTTTGTTTTATGGGCCTGCCTAATCTTTGGCTGAATAGTGAACCTTAGGCGTGACTTCTTTACTGAGCTTTAAGGGTGTCCGGGGGCCATATCTCACAGTTTCTCCAGTCTCTGTCAGACCAATAAGTCCAGTCTTTTTTTTTTTGGAGTTAGAATTTTGTTCCACATTTTTCTCCAGCTCTGTTTTGGAAAAAGACAGAAGTTCTGTAGTAAATAGAATAACCAAAGGAAAGTTGTCAATGAGGCCTATAGATTATGAAAATGAAGAAAATATAATTAAAGCTTGGGTGAGGAGTTAATAATTTAGTGGATATTTTGTAAAGATAGCAAATAAAAAGTTCATATTGGAACAAAGAGATATAGTAAATCAGGATTAAATTGGAAATACTGTGGACCCATGATTTTAAAAAGAAATCTCTTGTAGCCCTCTCACTGAAGCAGCCTGGCACAGTGCCACAATGGCTATCAGCAGCACAAGTAAAACAATCTTATATGCACTCCTAACCCATCGCCTTCTAGTTGGTTCCAACTCAGAGTGACCTTATAGGACAGAGTAGAGCTGCTACATAGGGTTTCCAAGGAGTGGCTGGTAGATTCCAACTGCTAGCCTCTTGGTTAGCAGTCAGGCTCTCAACCACTGCACCACAGGGGCTCTCCACACCCCTAAAAAGAGAGAGAACAAAGAGAGAAGCTGATTCTGTGTCTAGTGGCAGAGAAAACTCAAGGTAGGCTAGGACCATCTTGAGAAACGGCAAGAATGCTTTTATAGATTTCAGCGGTATTGCTGAAAGGGTGAAGGCACCATGTCAAACTGTCAGATGTTCACCCTCAATTAGTTAGTTATAATTAAATGTAACAAGTTGGATCTGTGGAGAGCTGTAAGTCCAAACCAATACTCAAAATGGGAAAATCAACACAAAGTATTTAAGCAATTATTTACAATGCAAATGAATGCCAACTCTAATAATATATGGTTATATTAATTGACTTTAACAAGAATAAGAATATTTCAGTATTCTGTTTCTACTATTAAGTATGTTTCCAAACATAAACTATCAACTTTTCTCAGTTGAATAAAGGAATGATAAAATGATAGCAGGGAACTCTAAGCCAAGTACTCTGGGGAAAGGCAGACACTGTAGAAAGAATATAAAGGACTGATCAACAGAGTAATCACCTGTAATAATCCATGGCTAAACTGCACTAATAACCAAATAAAAAGCAGCTAAAATGTTCCAAATGATAGTTTAGGCAAATGTACTCAAGAGGAAAGGTAATTATGCAGACTCAACCCTTTGTTCTCCTGGAGAAAGAAAGAAAAAAAAAAAAAACCTAAATGAGATATTAATAGGTCAAGCATAGACCAGTTGCCGTGGAATCGATTCCAACTTACAGTGACCCCATGTGTGTCAGAGTAGAGCTGTGCTCCATAGGATTTTCAATGGCTTATTTTTTAGAAGTAGATTGCCAGGCCTTTCCACCAAGGTGGCTTCAAACTAATAACCTTTTGGTTAACAGCTGGAGTGTTAACTGTTCGCACCAACCAAGGACTCCAGGGCCAGCATAATTTTTTCAATAATACTAACAGCGCAGGTCAAAAAGAGAAGACAGTGGGTGTTTCATATTGCCCAAGTAAAGTTTTTCAAAACAATTCTGAGAAAGGAAATAGGATCTACATAGCTAAAGCCTAAGGGAGATGTCTGGACTCACAAAGTCCTCAGGATGTAGCAAGTGAAGTTGAGTTATAAAACGTGTGAAGTTGAGTTATAAAACATTTCCCAGCCTGAAGCACTCCTGCTAAGGCTCCGCTTGCCAACCAAGAAATCAACAGACCAGCAATGTCTGCAACCTTAGCTGCAGGGAGACAGTGATCATTTCCTTCTGGGTTAAAAGATGGCTATATTTTTAGAAATATAAAGAAAACTACCTGATAAAATTATTGTAACTTCAGGAAGGCATGAGAAGAAGCTTAAGAATGAACACATGACCAAGGATGAAAATGAGGATAAGAATAAAAAGCAAATCTATATTCAGTGTATTGATCATTTTGCAACTGGGTTAAGTGTAAACTAATAATACAATTTTAAATGTTGAGATAATTTGAGTGTGTTTTGTATGCTTTTTTAAGTGACTAAAACACTTAAACCTGTTATAGTACACTTACGGTTTTAATTACATGTTTGGGAAATCTGACTAAATAAGTGTAATCTATATTTAAATAACAAAAACGTTTTTTTTAAACTTCTGATTTATTACTTTTTTCAGTATTTAAGCATTCAGAAGAATATTTTTTTAATAGATATATAATACTAAAACACAAACACTGGTGGCGTAGTGGTTAAGAGCTACTGCTGCTAACCAAAAAGTCAGGAGTTAGAATCCACCAGGTGCTGCTTGGAAACTGTATGGGGCAGTTCTACTCTGTCCCATAAGGTTGCTATGAGTTGGAATTCACTTGATGGCAATGGGTAAAGGAGCAGTAAATAAAATGTAAATAGTTTTAAATACACCTCTTCATACACACTAGCCTGTTGGGTATCAAAGGTACTAGGAAGAGCACTTACTGAGTACATATATGTACGAGGTAGTGTTTCTGATGCCTTGTCATGGTTTCTGCCTCAGTTTACCCTTATCACAGCATTATAAGTTTTGTGGTGGTTTACTTTATAGATGAGGGAGCGCCAGCACAAAGAGATTAAGTAACGCGTTTTAGGTTATCCATCAGGCAAACCCAAGAAGTGGGATTTCAGTTATATCCAAATGCACCTCTGTGATGTGACACCCCCTGGCCACACCTGCATGTCATGAACAGTGCTGGCCACTGTGACATTTGAGTTAAGTGAATTTTTCTTGATGCGCCTTTCTCAGCATCAAGATAGGGCATTTACCCAAGTGACAAACGCATCTTTATGGTAAGATGCTCTCTTCTAACCTACTGACAGCCCTAACCTGCTGACAGCAATGAAGGAAGATGTCATTTAGAATTCAAACGGTTAAGAGGAAGTCACTGAAGAAACAGTGTTTTCCCAATCCCATCATTCATATTTTTTAAATGATAGTAATAATGTACAAAATAGACAACATTTTGTGGTCAAAATCATTTCAAATCATTAAAAAATGGTTTTTACCTTCATTCCAAATACCAGGAATACAGAGATATATGTAGTTCTGAATCATTTGATGTTCTTCCCAGAGTTCAACTCTCTTCATTTATTTTTTTAATTTTTTTTTTATAGTTGCAAACAAGGTGAAAGGAGATATGTAATGACTTAAGACTGCTATCCTGGAAAGGAAGTTTCACGCTGCCTCTCAGCGTCAGCCAGGAGCACAGGTTTCTACCTTATTGTTACAGTCCTTTTGGTATTTAACAGTCAGCTGCTGTCAAACTCACACGTAATTTCAATAACAATGTAAAACTGGAAAACATGTTTAAATGTTAGTTTTCTAAACATCCAGACTAGTGCATGGCAAAGCTATTTTATTATCCATCTAAGTAGAAATATCCTACTAAAAATAAATACAAAGTGAAGTGGCTTTAAAATCCAAGCCTGAGTCTTGCACTAATGATTTCACAAGCAGTCACTTTGACAGGTATATCAGTTTCCACAGAAATAACTGGAAAGGGGTTGCAGGGTGGATGAAGGTACCAGTGTCTATTTCTACTCTTACATTCTCACATTACTGTCCAGTCCCAGGGAAAAAAGACGTCATCCCTCTTTCCAATGCTGTTCTCAGATTCTATTTATGTTCCTTGATCTCATGCAACCTTTTTTGACCTTGTTTCCTCAATTTCTTCCTCTTTGCATTTTATTAACTTATGTAAGGGTAGTTAGTCACTGTTAGCAAAATGTTTTCACATGCACTGATCCCTCAAACAATTCTGAAGTTAGAAAGAATACTAGTCCCCTATATTCTAAATCAGGAGCCCTGGTGGCTTAGTGGTTAAGAGCTTGGCTGCCAATAAAAGGTTGGCAGTTCAAAACCACCAGCTGCTCCTTGGAAACCCTATGAAGCAGTTCTACCCTGTCCTATAGGTTTGCTATGAGTTGGAACCGACTCAACGGCACCTAAGAACAACACAACATGTTCTAAATCAGGTTTGATTATATATTTTTTATCACCCAGAGCCAAGCTGTGCAGATACCAGAGCCAACAAAGGAGAAACTGAATTATTTTCTTGCTTCCCCTTTGCCATTTCCAAACCCTCTTTGAGGCTATTGTCTGGCAGAATCACAGTTATCCCTTTGTTGTTGCTGTCATCTACCAACCTTCTGCTCACATCCAGGGCTTGTGGTATGCATATGGCCCAGAGTTACCTCACTTGTGGTCTCACAAGTGTCCTGAGTGGCTTCAAAGCCTATGATTAGGGCTTATTCAGCAGCCTACCTTCAGATTCAGTGACCTTCCCCCCAATCCACTTCCATGGCCACACCCTGGACCTTATTGAAACTCAAATCTGTACAACTCCTGAAATTTTATACTCTTATGTACCTGCCTCTAATTATGTTTTCCTTTCTTTTCAGTCATTCTGCCTACAGCCATATCTGAGCTTGCAGTCTCTAAATTATATCACTTATAACAAATCTATCAACTTCATATGGCTTTGCTCCTTATGCAATTCAGCCTCAACCCAAGATTCAGCACTTTGGTCGCCTTAACCCTCTTCTCTCTTGTGCCATTTTCTACCAATCACAACAACCTATAAAATTCTATGCCCAGAGCAGGCTATTAAATTCTGCTGGAGAAAAGTATCCAAAGGGAGGATTGATACCATAAGAAATTAGTGGTTTCTACCTCAGCTGGAGCCTGAAAACCTCCTGAGTAACGTTTTATGCAATGCTGGGTAGCATTTACTTCATCCTCTACTCTAGACTTTTCATATTTCTCAAAAAGTCTTTACACAGCTACGTCCTCCCTCAGTCTCAGCAAAGGAACTCTTCTTATATTTAACCAAGAACATGTTAGGGTGAAAAAAAATTATTTTCCTCTACAAAATTACCAATTTCCATACTCCTCTTTTTTCCTATGTATTCAAGAAAGTCTCCTCTGTTCTGGCTCCAAAATAACCCTCCTACCCATGATTTTGATCCCATCTCTTCATCAGTTTACCCTTTGCTGTTAACCTGGATTCTCTTGAAAGCAGAACCTGAGACAAAGGATTGCGTACCAGTAGTTTACTTGGGAATGTGATACCAGAGAGGAACAGGGAAATAAGACAAAGCAAGTACAAGGATAGGATTTTAAGTTTTACCCTTACAAGCAACTGTTTATTATTCAGATGTGATCTCAAAAGCCTTAAGAACTACCCACCCATGGGACAAAACCAAAAAAACCCACTGCCGTCCAGTAGATTCCGACTCATAGTGACCCTATAGGACAGAGTAGAACCACCCTATAGAGTTTCCAAGGAGCGCCTGGCGGGTTTGAACTGCTGACCCCTTGGTTAAAAGCCATAGCACTTAACCACTATGCCACCAGGGTTTCCCCATGGGACAAAAGCCAAAAGTATTTATTTATGAAGTCATACCCTCTGTTGGAGCCCTGATGGCACAGTAGTTAAGAGCCTGGCTGCTAACCAAAAGGTCGGAAGTTGGAATCCACCAGCCACTCCTTGGACACCCTATGTAGCAGATCTACTCTGTCCTATAGGGTTGCTGTGATTCAGAATTAGCTCGCCAGAAGCTTTGGTTTTTTTGCTTTTTTTAAATCCTTTGTTGGTCAAGAGTGGTCCCATGAGCGTCAGTTCCCTAATATATACCTCTAATCTTCACTAGAATGTCACGCTGGATTGTAAGTAGTCTATTTAGCATCTTCTTGTAGAATTTTCACAGGTATTGAAACTCAACATGCTGAAAACCTACTTGTCATCATACACTTTCCACTTGCAAACACGCACACACACATACCTCCTCCCTACTGTGGTCTTCCCTATTACCCATCCACCTAATTGCCTAAGCCATAAAACCTGAATTCATCCTTCTCTGTTAATATTTTATGCTAATATGTCACAATTTCCTACTTATCCTTACCTCAGTATCTTTTAAAATAATCCCTTCCTTTGTATTCCCACTCCTTTCTTATTTCAGGTTCTCGTCATTTTGTATTCTAACAGCCTCATAGTTTCCCTGGTTTCTGTCTGATTGCCCTTCAATTATTTCCAGTATGAGATTTTAGTAGTCTAAATCTGGCTGAATTAGTTTGAGTTCCCCTGAGACCCCGAGACAAGGATTCAGGATTTATCACAGAAGTCACAAGTCAGGGGAGCAGGAAAAGTGAGGGGGGAAGTAAAGTCATTAAACAGTGTGTCATTGAATCTGGGTAACTGTTTTTTTATGTATAACATATCTTGAGCTTATTCCTACTAAAGGATTCAGAAGCTCCTTGGTTTGGGGTTGCTCCTGGACTGTTCTGTATGTTGATTCAACCTGCAATCAGAGAAAAGCTATTTAATGTGGGAACCTGTCAGCCTGCTTGGGAACTGTCCACTACAGCTGCAGGTAAAGTCAGAGATGAACCTAAGGGGTTTGGGGAGGAGGGAACATCTATGGCACAAATGCTGTACTGTTATGTCCTTCCTGCTTAAAATCCTTCAGTTGTGTCCCATAGTACTGAGCAAAGTTCAAACAACCCGGTTAAGCACTAAAAACACTTTATGATCTAACTCTTGCTTGATCTTTATATTAGTTATCAAATGCTATGTAACAAATATCCCCCAAAATGCAGTGGCTTAAAACATCATATATTTATTACCTCCCAGTTTCTGTGGGCCAGGATCTGAGCAGGGCTTAGCTGGATCCTGTGCTTCAGGGTCTCTCAAAAGACTACAATCAAGCCTCAGCTGGGGTAGGATCCACTTCCAAGCTTACCCATGGGCTGTTGGACTGAGGGCCTGGTTTTCATCCCATATCTCACAAAGAAAAGCTACTGTTAGTTCCTCCTGGATAGCTTCTCCTTTTTATTCCTTTCTGTATTTTGTGCGTATTAGGTACTCATCCTGTCACTGAAGCTCAGTAACAGGATGTAAGTGCAGAGAGGGGTGTCCTACTGGTAAACAGGAGACATATTTCTAATATCATCTGCATCAACACATGTAAGGTCACTTTATCCTTCTTACGTGTCAACTTCCAAATCTCTGAAATTTATGAAGATATGAGGAGCAAGTAACAGTGTTTTCTTTGTGCAATTATGTTCCTTACAGAAATTACTTCTAATCTAAATAAGATGAGGCAAAACGTAATTATGACCTATACCTTCTTACATCCCAGAAAGTGTGCAGTTAACTCACTTTAGAGTTTAAAGCCAACATTAGTGTCTGCAGTAGAAAAAAAGAGTGTGCACACACATGTACATACAATCAGACCTAGATTGTAAATGGTAATTAGTTTTGAGCCTTCTGTTTTATCCCAAGGGTATTACTTTGGCCACTTCCTGCATCTGATTATAAATAAGCTTAAACTGAAAGGGCCTCTTTTAAATATGGGAAAAATATATAACTGTTGACCCTATTATCATTTTTCTCTCTCGAAGTATTACTCTTTCAAATATGGCTTGAATATTTATTATGTGAATATTTATTATGTACTTCTTTAGTTCATTTCAGGTTTATCTTAACAGGTTATAAAAATGAAAAGATTATTTAAACCAGTGAGGAATATGCTGACAACTGGATGTCAAACATTAATATTCCGAATAATTATCTCACATTATTCCGGTACATTTTGCCAACTTGCACTTCTTTGGAGATATTTCTGTAGGAATTATTTTAATTTTAAAGCTGTAAGACAGTTCTATGAAGTCCCTAAATTTAGTAAATAACAAAAAAATTATTTTGCATGGAACCTAACATCTTTCAATCAACTTTTGTTATTTCCTTAGAACTTGTTTAAAATGCTGCCAAACACATAGGGTATTAATATTAGCATTGTTCTAAGAGTCTTTTGTGTATTAACTTGGTTAATAATCAGTATTATATTCTCTGTGTTATAAATGAAGAAACAGATTAAATGCCATGTCTAAGATCATAGTGCTATTTGTATTGCCCCTAGTTTTATTGTTTCATATATTTAATAAATGTTTATAATCACCGACCATGTATTTACAAACTATTTAGGAACACTGGCCACTGTCTACAGGCCACTGTCTTTACATACATTTTCTCTCTGTCCTGATTTTCTCCATTATTTCTTCTTATCCATTTTTACTGTGTATATTTTTAAAGGCTTTCAAAAGTTTTTTTATCCATTTTTACTGTGTATATTTTTAAAGGCTTTTGAAGATTTTGGGGGAGGTGGGGCCAAGATGGCTGACTAGGTAGAAGCTACCTTGAATCACTCTTGCAACAAAGACTCGGAAAAACAAGTGAATCGATCACATACATGACAATCTACGAACCCTGACCATCAAACACAGATCTAAAGAGTTGACCCAAGTGACAGGGGAGTGAAAAGCTGCACCCTGAAGCAGCGACAGCCTCTGGTACCGGTGTCCGGCACCACAGCGTTGAGTCCTCGTGGTTCCCTGGTGCTGAGTGGCGGGCTTGGTTGTGGCTTGCTGAGGCGGGACAGGCACGGGACACAGACCTAACCCCTAGCCCCCTGGGTAACCTCAGTAGAGACTCAGCCAGCGCATGAAGGCTGCACATGGACATGCTAACGGCTAATGAGAGAACAAGCAACCACGAGGAAGGAGTGACTGTTTTTGGAGCCTGGAGCCAGAGTCCCAGTCAGAAAACCTTGGCGCCAGGCTTTGGATTGGGAGCAGGGGAGCTGAGCATGGCTTCCTGAGACAGCGCAAACACGGGACGCAGCCCTAGCTCCCTGAAGTGACCTCGGGGGAAGCCCAGCCAGTGCATGCAGGCAGTGCAGCAATGCAGCCAACAGGAGGAGAAGTCACCGGCAGGCAGAGACTGGTTTTGGAGCCTGGAGTGCGGGGTCCTAGCCAGGGAACTTTGGACTGGGAGCAGAGGAGCTGACCACGGCTTCTGAGACAGCACAAGCACAGGACATGGACCTGACCCTCGGGGGCAATCTCGACCCAGCCAGCCACACAAGCTACACGACCCTAAGGAATCTCAGATAAATCAGTCATCACCAAGCAAGATAAGTAACTTTGTCTATATTGCTGGGTGCTACTCTCTCCTATCTATCTGATCCCTCCCCTCCCTGCCCCAGGTGGCTTCATTAACATTGGAATTTCCTGGGCCAGGGAATGAAGTACTCTGCGGGTTTTTCTTTTCTTTTCCTAACCCATTCTCCTGGCCTGAGAGAAGCAGCTACTAAAAACCCAGGGATGAAGAATCGTTCCCTGACTTCCCTAAATTGGAATATAAATACAGAACCAACTCCAGCCAAGCATATGAGATCCACAGACTTTGGCTTTCATCCCTACAGGGAAAAACGTGGCTATTATAGTGCAAAGGCTGTTCTGATAGAGATCTGACTGCAATTGTTTTAGCGGATCACTGGAAAGACAAATTTTCCAGGTCTGATAGCTCTACCCATTAAACAGATCCCTCACTGATCCACAATCAGGAACTGAGGGCTGAAGCTCCACCCAAACCACCTAGCCACCTGCCAAAGGGGTCTGAGGATACTGACAACTACCAGTCTTTAGAGGTACTTGCACTGGGTGCCTAAGGTACAGCCGCAGAGCTCACCCACCAAAGTGCTTTAGGAATAGAGACACACCTACCCCACTGGCACATGGGGTAAGGGTGTCAGCATCCTGCCCCCCCTCGGAGTGTGACCCCCTGCTGCTACTAGAATCTGGTGCACACAACTATCACCACTACTCCTCTAAGTTAACAGGTGACAGTCTACACCACACACTTGGTGACCTAAAATCAGAACACCTAAGCTGATTCTATTCCAGAATAGTGAGTGGACTCTTAGGCTTATATATCTGGTAACAGCCCAAACCAGCTGGTAATAGGACATAAGTGATTCAACGGCTACAACAATCAAGACAGTGCAATCTAGTAGTCCATCAGCATATATTGAAAGAAAACAAAACAAGAAGATAACACTCAGTGAGAAAATATAAAATAAATCATTAAAGTAGTTTATAGATGGCTTGGAGACAGCAGTCGATATCAAACCACATAAAGAAGCAGGCCATGATTGCTTCTACAACTCCCCAAATTAAAGAATCAAAATCTTTCCCAAATGAAGATACAATCCTGGAATTGCCAAATGCAGAATATAAAAAACTAATCTACAAAACGCTTCAAGACATCAGGGATGACCTCAGAAATGAAATAAGGCAATCTACAGAAAAAGCCAAGGAACACACTGATAAGGCAGTTGAAGAAATCAAGAAGATTATTCAAGAACATAGTGGAAAAATTAATAAGCTGCAAGAATCCATAGAGAGACAGCATTCAGAAATCCAAAAGATTAACAGTAAAATTACAGAATTAGACAACTCAATAGGAAGTCAGAGGAGCAGAATCGAGGAATTGGAATGAAGGGGGGGGACCTGGAGGATAAGGCAAGTGACACCAATATAGTTGAAGAAAAATCAGATAAAAGAATTTTAAAAAATGAAGAAACCCTAAGAATCATGTGGGACTCTATCAAGAACAATAACTTGCATGTGATTGGAGTTCCAGAGCAGGGAGAGATAACAGAAAATACAGAGAGAATAGTTGAAGATCTGTTGGCAGAAAACTTCCCTGACATCATGAAAGACGAAAGGATATCTACCCAAGATGCTCATCAAACCCCATATAAGATTGATCCAAAGAGAAAATCACCAAGGCATATTATCATCAAACTTGCCAAACCCAAAGATAAAGAGAAAATTTTAAAGCAGCCAGGGATAAAAGAAAGGTCTCCTACAAAGGAGAATCAATAAGTTCAGACTACACAGCAGAAACCATGCAGTAAAGAAGGCAATGGGATGACATATATAGAGCACTAAAGGAGAAAAACTGCCAGCCAAGGATCATATATCCAGCAAAACTCTCTCTCAAATATGAAGGTGAAATTAAAACATTTACAGATAAACACAAGCTTAGAGAATTTGCAAAAACCAAACCAAAGCTACAAGAATTACTAAAGGAAACTGTTTGGTCAGAAAACCAATAATCTCGGATACCAACAGAACACAAGGTCAAAGAACAGAACATCCTAATATCAACTCAAATAGGAAAATCACAAAAACAAATTAAGATTAATTAAAAAAAAAATAAGCTCAAAACAGGGAATCATTGAAGTTATTATGTAAAAGATCACAATAATCAAAAAGAGGGACTAAATACAGGAGGCATAGATCTTCCTTATGCAGAGGAAAACAAGGTGATATAGGACGATACAAGTTAGGTTTTTACTTAGAAAAATAGGGGTAAAAATTAAGGTACCCACAAAGAGGTCTAACAATTCCATAATTCAAAATAAAAACCAAGAAAAACATAACAGCTCAGCAAACATAAATTCAGCTACTATGAAAATAAGGAACACACAATTTACAAAGAAAAAGTCTCAGCACAAAAAGGTAAGTGGAAAAATGAAACTGTCAACAACACACACAAAATCACAACACTAAACTCATACTTATCTATAATTACGTCAAATATAAATGGACTAAACGCACCACTAAAGAGACAGAGAGTCTCAGACTAGATAAAGAAACATGATCCATCAATATGCTGCCTACAAGAGACACACCTTAGACTTAGAGACACAAACAAACTAAAACTCAAAGGATGGAAAAAATATATCAAGCAGACAACAAGCAAAAAAGAGCAGGAGTGGCAATATTAATTTCTGACAAAATAGACTTTGAAGTTTAATCCACCACAAAGGATAAAGAAGGACACTACATAATGATTAAAGGGACAATTGACCAGGAAGATATAACCATATTAAATATTTATGCACCCAATGACAGGGCTGCAAGATACATAAAACAAACTTTAACAGAACTGAAAAGTGAGATAGACACCTCCACAATTATAGTAGGAGACTTCAACACACCACTTTCAGAGAAGGATAGGACTTCCAGTAAGAAGCTCAATAGAGACACGGAAGACCTAATTGCTACAATCAACCAATTTGACCTCATAGACTTATACAGAACACTCCACCCAAAAGCTGCAAAGTATACTTCTTTTTTTCTAGTGCACATGGAATATTCACTAGAATAGATCACATATTAGGTCATAAAACAAACCTTTGCAGAATCCAAAACAACGAAATATTACAAAGCATCTTCTCAGACCACAAGGCCATAAAAGTGGAAATCAATAACAGAAAAATCAGGGAAAAGAAATCAAATACTTGGAAACTGAACAATACCCTCATGAAAAAAGACTGGGTTATAGAAGACATTAAGGAGGGAATAAAGAAATTCATAGAATGCAACGAGAATGAAAACACTTCCTATCAAAAACTCTGGGACACAGCAAAAGCAGTGCTCAGAGGTCAATTTATATTGATAAATGCACACGTACATAAAGAAGAAAGAGTCAAAATCAGAGAACTGTCCCTACAACTTGAACAAATAGAAAGCGAGCAACAAAGGAATCCATCAGGCACCAGAAGAAAACAAATAATAAAAATTAGAGCTGAACTAAATGAATTAGAGAACAGAAAAACAATTGAAAGAATTAACAAAGCCAAAAGCTGGTTCTTTGAAAAAATTAGCAAAATTGATAAACCATTCACCAGACTGACTAAAGAAATACAGGAAAGGAAACAAAGAACCCAAATAAGAAATGAGATGGGTCATGTCACAACAGACCCAACTGAAATTAAAAGAATCATATCAGATTTTTACGAAAAATTGTACTCTAACAAATTTGCAAACCTGGAAGAAATGGATGAATTCCTAGAAAAACACTACCTACCTAAACTAACACAATCAGAAGTAGAACAACTAAATAGACCCATAACAAAAAAAGAGATTGAAACAGTAATCAAAAAACGCCCACCAAAAAAAATCCCTGGCTCGGATGGCTTCACTACAGAGTTCTACCAAACTTTCAGGGAAGAGTTAACACCACTACTACTAAAGGTATTTCAAAGCATAGAAAATGATGGAATACTACCTAACTCATTCTATGAAGCCACCATATCCCTGATACCAAAACCAGGTAAAGACACCACAAAAAAAGAAAATTACAGACCTGTATCCCTCATGAACATAGATGCAAAAATCCTCAACAAAATTCTAGCCAATAAAATTCAACAACATATCAAAAAAATAATCCACCACAACCAAGTGGAATTTATACCAGGCAAGGTTGGTTCAATATTAGAAAAACCATTAATGTAATCCACCATATAAGTAAAACAAAAAACAAAAAGCACATGATCTCATCAATTGATACATAAAAGGCATTTGACAAAATCCAACACCCATTCATGATAAAAACTCTCAGCAAAACAGGAATTGAAGGAAAATTCCTCAACATAATAAAGGGCATCTATATGGGGCAGTTCTAACCTGTCCAATAGGGTTGAAGGAATCGACTCGATGGCACTGGGTTTAGTGTTGGTTTTTTTTATACAAAGCCAACAGCCAACATCATTCTAAATGGAGAGAGCCTGAAAGCATTTCCCTTGAGAATGGGAACCAGACAAGGATGCCCTTTATCACCGCTCTTATTCAACATTGTGCTAGAGGTCCTAGCCAGAGCAATTAGGCTAAACAAAGAAATAAAGGGCATCTGGATTGGCAAGGAGGAAGTAAAATTATCTCTATTTGCAGATGACATGATCTTACACACAGAAAACCCTGAGGAATCCTCCAGAAAACTACTGAAACTAATAGAAGAGTTCAGCAGAGTTTCAGGTTACAAGACAAACATACAAAAATCACTTAGATTCCTCTACATCAACAAAAAGAACATCGAAGAGGAAATCACCAAATCAATACCATTCACAGTAGCCCCCAAGAAGATAAAATACTTAGGAATAAATCTTACCAAAGATGTAAAAGACCTATACAAAGAAAACTACAAAGTAGTAGTGCAAGAGACTAAAAGGGACCTACATAAGCGGAAAAACATACCTTGCTCATGGATAGGAAGACTTAACATAGTAAAAACGTGTATTCTACCAAAAGCCATCTATACATACAATGCACTTCCGATCCAAATTCCAATGACATTTTTTAATGTGTTGGAGAAACAAATCACCAATTTCATATGGAAGGGAAAGAAGCCCCAGATAAGTAAAGCATCACTGAAAAAGAAGAAAGTGGGAGGCCTCACTCTACCTGATTTTAGAACCTATTATACGGCCACAGTAGTCAAAACAGCCTGGTACTGGTACAACAACAGGCACATAGACAAATGGAACAGAATAGAGAACCCAGATATAAATCCATCCACATATGAGCAGCTGATATTTGATAAAGTCCCAGTATCAGTTAATTGGGGAAAAGATACTCTTTTTAACAAATGGTGCTGGCATAACTGGATATCCATTTGCAAAAAAAAATGAGACAGGACCCATACCTTACGCCATGCACAAAAACAGAACAATGATGAATCTGTGAAAGATTTCATAACATGGAGGAATCTGGAAGGCATTATGCTGAGTGAAATTAGTCAGTTGCAAAAGGACAAATATTGTATGAGACCACTATTATAAGAACTCAAAAAATAGTTTAAACAGAGAAGAAAATATTCTTTGATGGTTATGAGAGCAGGGAGGGAGAGAGGTAGAGGGGTTTTCACTAATTAGTAGATAAGAACGATTTTAGGTGAAGTGAAAGATGACACACAATAGAGGAGAGGTCAGCACAACTGGATTAAACCAAAAACAAGGAAGTTTCATGAATAAACTGAATGCTTCAAAGTCCAGTGTAGCAGGGGCGGGAGTTCGGGGACCATGGTTTCAGGGCACATCTAAGTCAATTGGTATAATAAAATTTAATTAAAAAACATTCTGCATCCCACGTTGGAGAGTAGCATCTGGGGTCTTAAATGCTACCAAGTGGCCATCTAAGATGCATCAATTGGCCTGGAGCAAAGGAGAATGAAGAACACTAAAGACAGAAGGTAATTATGATCCCAAGATACAGAAAGGGCAACACGAACCAGAGGCTACAACAGCCTGAGACCGGAAGAACTAGATGTGCCTGGCTACAACCAATGACTGTCCTGACACGGAACACAACAGAGAACCCCTGAGGGAACAGGTAAGCAGTGGGATGCAGACTTCAAATACTCATAAAAAGAACAGACTTAATGGTCTGACTGAGACTAGAAGGACCCTGGAGGTCATGGTCCGCAGACCTTCTATTAGCCCAAGACAGGAACCATTCCCAAAGCCAACTCTTCACACAGGCATTGGACTGAATTATGGGATAGAAAATGATACTGGTAAAGAGTGAGCTTCTTGGATCAAGTAGACACATGAGCCTATGTGGGCAGCTCCTGTCTGGAGAGGAGATGAGAGGGCAGAGGGGGTCAGAAGCTGGCTGAATAGACACGAAAACAGAAAGTGGAGGGAAGGAGCGTGCTGTCTCACTAGAGGGAGAGCAGCTAGGAGTATATAGTAAGGTGTGTATAAGTTTTTATATGAGAGACTGACTTAGTTTGTAAACTTTCACTTAAATCACAATAAAAATTTAAAAAAATAGTGGTGTCTTAGAGAAGCAACAGAACAGACATGGGCAAACACACAGGGGGAAGACAAACATTATATAAGCCCCTGTCTACAAGCAAAGGAGCACCAAAGGTTATTAGTAGATACCAGAAACTAGGAGAGAGGCCCACATAAATCAGCACAGCTGAGATTCTGAATTGGACTTTTAGCCTCCAGAGCTGTGAGAAAATAAATCCTTGTACTTTAAAGCCACCTACTTGGGATAATGTTTGTTAAAGGTAGCCACAGATAGCTAAGACAGTGCTCTTAGAATGCCGTTTCTCCTGTTTATTTAAATCCTATCTTTTTTAAACTTGGTAAAAGAGAGTGAGAATGGTTATACAACTCAAAGGAAGTAATCAATGTTATCGAAATGTATATGTAGAAATTGTTGAATTGGTGTATGTTCTGCTCTGTATATTCTCAACAAAAATTTTAAAAACTATAAAAAAATAAAAATAAATTCTATTCTTTAAGTCTTATCTTCTCCAAGAAGTCTTCTCAAATATTTCAACCCCATATTCTCTCTCCTGTAAAATCCTACATTTACCATTAGTACAAGGTGAGTGCAGGGATCATCGTACGTATTTCTGAATCTCGTGTGGCATTTAGTACTCTATCTAGAACTTATCAAGGAATACTGGTTGGTTGGTTGGTTGATTGATCAATAGGTAGTTTTCTTTTTCCTTTCTCATATTTCCATTTCATAAAAATACATCCTAAAAACATGTAAGTTATTATTTTATTGCCATAATAATTAGAAAGAGAAGGCTGTGTCCTCAGCCTACGGTAAATAGGGTTAGCATAACCTTCCCCCCGCCCTCCTTGAGGCTACCAAGTTAACTTGTAATTATTTCTTAAAAGATATTCAATCAAGATAATACCTTGAGTGGGTAAAATATTTTATTGTTGTTATATAAATTATTTCCCCGCACATACACAAGACATTTAACAGGCTTCATCAATGCGAACGTTGTTTTAAAAAAATGTTTTCCCAAATTGCAGTTACAGAGAGAGACTTGTTTTTCTCCTAGGTGAGTCATCTGTTCATAATGATTCATAATCTTCGTTCACGGAGTCCCTTAAAATCAAATTCCGTTTTATAAGAACAATTTTTAAGGAGAAAAAAAAAAAAAAAACACTTTTGTGCACTTCCCATCAATTGTAAATAGATTCAAAGTGGTTGTTGAGATATATAGGCTTGACATCACCCTTAGAGTTGGAAGGCTCAAGGGGGAAAACACAAGCAAACAAACAAATACACTTTTGTGTACTAATGGCCCTACCATGTATTTATTGGTGCAACACCACAGAATCTTAATGTAAATAGGTTCTGAAGTTGTGCCTTCATAGGAAAGCATCCTGAAATCTGTATAAAAGAGAAGAATTGAAGTTCTCAACACGAAGTATACACCCAGTAACGAAATGCTGCAGCCGATAGAATAGGGCTTAGATAGCACTCCTTTGTTCGTAATTGTGACAGGACTATATTACATCTGTTTTCATTCTAATCCAACATAACCAAATGGTAGAAACAGGGGTTGGCAAACTAAGGTTATACCTCCTCCCCCACTTGATTTTGTAAATAGTTTTACTCAGGACTTTGCACTGGTTCCTTCTGGTTTGAACCTCTGCTGAGAATTTGCATTCCCAACAAGTTCCCAGGGGATGCTAACGCTGCTGGTCGTGGACCAATTCTGAGAAGCACTAGTAGAGCAGTGGCTCTCAAAACTTATGATGTATAAGAATCACCTGGGGATCTTTTTAAAATGCAGATTCTGATTCAGTATATATGGGTGGAAATGAAAATTCTTAGCAGGAATTTAAATTGAAATGAACCGGTTCAAAGCCCTAGTTTTACTGAAACATAGGCACATACTTTCATTTACATATTTTCTATGGTTACTTCTATAATACAGAAGGCAGAGCTCAGTAGTTGCAACAGAGAGCATATGGTCCACAGCATTTAAAATATTTATTATCTGATCCTTCATGGAAGAAGTTTGCTGAACTCTGGTATAAAGTATATTATATAAAAATTTTAATCTTATATGTACTTGATAAATACATGTCAACTCTACTCTTATGAAGAAATTTGAAAAATCAATGAAAGGGAAAGTGAGACTGCATATGCTCCTTTGTATGAGTTAATAAGCAAGTCTTATCAATGCCATGTAGTCTACTATTATTGTTGGTGACATTTATTGAGCATTTATTACATACCAGGCAACTTATATGCAGTATCTCATTATTCCATACCAGCAACCCTGTGAGGTACAATTATAACCTCAAATTTCTGAAACGATGAAACTAAAGAGCCAAGAATTTAAGTAACTTGCAGGGCAAGAGTCAGAAGCCGTATCTACTCAATTCCACAACTCATATTCTAAACCAATCTGCTCACTGTACAACCCACAAACTGCAGAGAAAGTTAAAGGAATACAAAAGATATAAAAGGGATACGTACTAGGCTTCTGCCTGGCCTTGTAGCAAGCTTCTAGACATGTTGAAAACAAAAAGTATACACCATAACAAACACACAGTGTTTGTGGTATGCACTGCCCTCGGCATTTTATATTTATTATTGCATTTAACCTCCAAAATAACTTTTTGAGTTGAATTGTACTATCTATCTGTTTTCATCAATGAGGAACAGAAAGGTTAAGTCACTTGCCCAAGGCCACACAGTAAGTTGCAGCACCAGGATTTGAACCCAAGCAGCCTGGCTTCAATGTGCATGCTGCTAATCACTACTGTCTTTCTGGAGAGGTTTTTTTTTTTTTTTTTCTTCATATAATACACACTAGGGAATAACATAACATGTGTCTACAAAATCAATTCCCCAGTAAACAGACAGTGTAAGGTGGAAAGAGGTAAGATGTTTTGTATTAAGAATTGGAGCAGAGATTGAAACTATCAGTTGGCAGACAAATTCTGACCCATGGTTGCTTCGTTAAGTCCAGTCCAGTGTTGCCAAAAGATTGAATAATTACCAATATTTAAAACTCAGGAAATGTCTTATAAAAAACTCATTTTTTCCTGCTTATTAGACAAGAAAACATCTGGAAGCATAGTGGCTAAGATCCTCAACATTGGACCCAGGTTTATACCTGACTCTACCATATACCAGTTGTATGCCCTTGGGCAAGACTAACCTGTGCCTTATCTTCTCTATCCATAAAATGGGAAGCATAATTAGATCAACTTCATAGAATTATAAATGATTAAATATTGGTAAAATATTCAGAACCAAATCTGGCAGATAGCAACAGCTCAATAAGCATTCGTTAGATGAAATACAACCCTATGTGCAATTTGCCACATTCATAGCAATTATAAATGGGAGTTGATCAGTGGATGTCAGCTTCCCCCATTCTCTAGTTCTCTACAGATTCTCCCACCACTCATTGCCCTATTCCAGGCCTAGATGACTTACTTGTATCTATTTTATGGCCCCTGAATATTGCAATTTGCTTATTCAAACTGGTCTTCAGAGTAGTGTCTTTCTTACTGTTTGCAATAAAAGATATCTTAGATAGAAGTTAACCTACTGATATAACAATTTGGGGCTGATTATCACAACAGACGGTTAATAACTTGGAATCAATGTCACATATATCAGAGAGGAAACATAAATTTTAAAGTTGTATTTCCCAGTTTCAAAAATCTAGTGATTAGCTCTAACTAGGAATAAAATAGTAGCAGTGGATCCCAGGTGACTAGGAGATTGTATTCTCTTGTAGATCGTGACAGAATTCAACAAATACACCGAGGATGGGCCATTTTTTCTGGTGACAGTAGAAATTATTAACACTGTGTGAAGAGCTCAGATATGTTTCTAGAAACATAGAAATCAGAGGAAGGAAACTGAAAGACATAGGAAACTAGGTGGTGATTTAACCTTTCTCCCACACCCCAGCCATAAGGTGATACTTTGGAAACGGAGGAGGATACTGGAAGTAAGCTACAGAGATGATGTCAACGAAGAGGTTTTGATCTTTTGAACTATGACATAATACTAAATGACGGGCTCCTGGCAAACAAAGTAAATATCATGAAAGTAAAAGCTAAAAAATATTTGGAAAGTGATTTACTAACATGAAGTAGAAGAGTCAAAATGGTCATATATGTGGGTATAGCTGAGATGTCTATCTGTTCACCAAAACCAGTGTTTTCTGATTTTTCTTAGCCACTAAATTACGTTTCCTAACACTCCTTGCAGTTATCATGTATGGTCGCATGACTGAATTCTAGCCAATGAAATGTGAGCATGGTGATGTGTGACACTGCCAGAACTTCCCTTCCTTATTCTCCCTCATAACTGACTGAGACAGACACAAAGACAGAAACCAGAGAGGCTAAATACTGAAGATGACAGTGGTTTCTACTTTGACATGTGCAAGAAGGATGCTCCTACTAAACACAAAGATTTGCTTCGGACTATGAGATAATGAAAAGTAAACTTCAATTGCATTTGAACCATTAAACATTTGGGAGGTCTATTTGTTGTAGAGGCTGGCCTCAGTGTCACTCCTGCAGAAATATAATTTGTTGACATACCTAGGCTGGATCTGTTTGTCAGGAACACATGTACTCACCAAATTGACTGAGGAATATAAAGGGGATGATGTATATAAGCACTGATTTGTTTATTAACAGTGGGATATATACTTGAGGAGTTGATAAGAATGCTTTCTCTCATCACCAGAGCCCATTGAGAAGCTTATTCTAGTGCTAACTTCTCTTTTTTATAGATCTGTTATTTCCTGGTCAGAATCAGTTAAGTTTCTTGGATGCAAACCACAAAAGCCAACCCTGGCTAACTTGTTCAGTAAAGTAATAATAATAATAATATGTACCTCAAAGACTCAATAGAAAAGCTAACAGAGCCAAGATTAAAAAAGTAGGAGACCCCAAAGGGAGGCAGGACAGTAGGAATGACAGCCAAATGCCGAGGAAAGAGTTGGTTTGGACTTATTTTCCAGTCCTGCAGCCATAGTGCTATAAGACATTGCAATCACCAAAGAAGAGACTTGAAACCACCACTCCAGACATTTGATGCCACTGTTGATACCGAATATTATCCAAACCAACCTGCATTTTTCCCTCAAGATTTGAATACCCTGTTAGGAATATTCATTTTTCTATGCCTAGGTCACATGTTCATGTCCTTGATGCCATATATGGGAAATAGGAATGAGCATCCCTTTTTGGCTTTCTTAGTTAGGGAGGGCCCTATGTTCCACCAAATTATTCAACACTTATTTGTTGAGCAGAGCTCTGGTGGCACAGTGGTTAAGAACTCGGCTGCTAACCAAAAGGCTGGCAGTTCGAATCCAACAGCTGCTCTTTGGAAACCCTATGGGGCAGTGATATACTCTCGCATAGGGTTGCTATGAGTCTGAATCAACTCAACAGCAATGAGTACGGGTATTTGTTGAGCATCTACTGCATGCCAGTTCTGGGCACTGGGGCATAGCAGTGAACAAAACAGGGCAAAAAAACGTGCTCATAAACTTAGGGGGTAAGGGTGGAAGAAAGCTTTTGGTATGTCTTTGCCTGAAAGAGGCTAGATTTTGAATTCATTATTATTCGGTGTTTGCAAAGATCTAAACTCTATACAGATGCTTGACTGCTTTCGTGAAATCTGTGTTTCGATAAGATTTTAGCTCAGCTTCAGGGTTTGAAATATAATCTATTAAAAAAAAAAGTAATAGATAATTTATAAAAGTTTGGAAAAGCCTGAAAGGCAGCTAAAACTTCCCATTTAGTTTCTCAGCTCTGTATGTTCAATGACCTCAGTCTCCTCAACTCCCCACCTCATGCTTCTCTTCAAACCCATGCTTCTGTTTATGCTTAAAAAGTGAGTCAGCCAGAATTATTCCTTTTAGATCTTTGACAATTTTCTGGTTTTAGTTTTATATGCACAGACGAATCCTCAAATGTTACACCAACAACTGGCCCTTATCTATGCAGGTTCAGATCTAGACCTTCCTTTCAGAAAAACTCCCCACCTGTAGCCTGGTCTCACCCCCATCTACCAGTTAGGAAAACAAAAAAGTGCAGTTCATTTGTTAATCAATTCAGAACACTCAGTATCCTTTACACGTATATCAAAGGTAAATAAACAGTGTTTTGTACAAAAGTTTCCAACCCCACCTCCTTGAAGTTCACACTGAGAAAGTTGAAGAACTTTCTAATTAGCAATGAAGCATTCCACAGAAACAATACAGTGAACGGGATTGAGTGTAGTTTAAATCATTGCAATAACACATCAGATACCCAAGGGTTAGGCAGTTTCTGGATACTAGCTAGTTATGCAGGCTATAAACCTAACCAGCATGAGTAGTTAGCCTAATGGGGAAAAGCACTCCAACTTTGAAACAACTTAATTGATGCAGGAATTTGGAGAAGGCAATCTTTCTAATGCAACCATTCTTTGCTTCGAGGCTGATCATATAAAGAATTTTCCCTTACTAAGCTCATGATCACTGCGTTCAGATTCTAAGATTCATGGACTTTATGGAGGCAAAAGTGAAAAAATATAACAAAAGCCAACATAATGGTTTGCCGGTGTTAGTGTTTCTCAGTCATTTCCTATAAAGGAGGGTTCAACTACTGAACACTTCGAAAGGACAAAATAAGTTTTTCCCAGACCCAGATGTCAAAATGACAGCAAGGTCTCAAATTGTGACTAAACCATGTCGCTGAATAAAATACCAGTCTCCTAGGACACCTACGGTGAGCCAGAATCATAACACTCTTTAACTGCTGAAGGCATTTCTATACAACTCACAAAATTTTACCTGAGAGTAAAATATTACTTCCAATGTTACGTGCTACTAAAAAATAAGGTAAAATGTAAAGCTAATCCATTGATTTATTCAACCAATATTTATGAAGAGTCAGCTACAGGCTAGGAACTGTTCTTCTAGCTGAGTGGATAGCACTAACAAAACAGACCAAGGCCTGGCTTTCTGGAGCTGACAATCTTATGGGAGAACAGTTAATAAAGAATAAAATGTATACATCGAAATTTCATGTCTTTTGGTCTGTGGTAAAAGACAGGGCAGTTTTAGGAACAAGGAACCATGGGCTAAAGTGGCATGTTAGATAAGGCAGACAGAGAAGGTCTCTCAGAGGAGATGACTCTGGAGCCTAGATCATGACATGAAGGAGAATCAAGTGAATGAGCCAGTAGCTCTCTAAGAGCGACAGACAGAGCAGGACAAGAGAAAGCCACAGGGCAGCCACACGGTTGGTGAATGTGACACCAGTAGGTATTTGGGACAAGTAGGCTGGTGTGGCTTTCGCAAAGTGAAAGAGTGAGCAGAAGGGAAGAAACAGCTTCAGTTGGGGAAGTAACAGGGTCAGGCTATGCAGGTCCTTGTAGGCCAAAGTAAGGACTTGGGATAGAGTAGTCTAAGTGTGATGGGAAGTGAGATGGGAGAGTTTGAACAGGTGAGTGAAAAGACTTGACTTGATTTTAAAAAGGACCACTGGGGAAGTAGTCTGAAAGATTCCTTAAGATGTAAGAGTATGTTGACAAAGCAATGGTGTTATTTGCATACTTGTGAATTATCTTGTTTTTTCCAATTATTTAATTAATTTTATTGCTCTTGTCTTTTACACATGTTTGGCATGAGTAACCCTAAAACTTATATAATATTCTATTGATGTTCTCAAAGTGAAATATCCTGTTATTGTTGTTTTCAAACTGCCACTAATGTAATTATTTCCTACTCTGTGAGAATTCTTGTGTTCATATGCTAGCTAATTATAATCTGATTTTAAGTAAATACAGCAGAAAAAATAACCAAAAGTATATGTTGTGTGAAAACTTAATTTCTAAATATCATATATCTCTTATAAATCCTAATGCAACAATGAACATTTTCTTTGCAGGCAATTCGAAAATACGGAATAGACGTATTGATGACTTGTGGTCTGTAAGGGAAAGAATAAAGGATTGAGAGGAAAAGAAGATATGTTTCCTAAAGCCTTCAACCATCCTTTGATTAGTAAATACGGGAGGGGCCAGTCATCTTTTGGACAAGGATTGGCCCCTCAACAATGAGTTCAGGTGGCCTGACTGGGACTCGTCCCAGCTCAGCTCTGAAGATGGAGTATAAAGCTCAGGCCTGAGCCTATCAGCCTAAGCTATTATCCTCAAGGCAACATTTTACTGGCCACAGTGATTGGTTCAGAGGTGGGCACGTGACTCAGTCAGGTCAATAAGAGCAGATCTCAGGAATTATGAGAGCTAAGAAAGTGGATGCTCTCTCTCCCCTCTCCCCTCTCCCCCAATAAGAAAGTATAAATTTGTTTGACTAGACCTGCTGTAATAAGACAGAGCCTTTTTGGGGGGTAGGGGTGGGGGGAACTCTAGAAGAAGTGGAACTGAAAAACAGAGAAACTAGACCTTCATGTTATTATTGTAGCCTTCCTTTAAGCTACACCTAGAAGCCAGCTTTTCTCCAGGTTCCTCACATTATGTTAACCAATAACTTTGTTTTCTTTAAGCTAGTCTGGGTTGGGTTATTTTTTGTCATTTGAAACAAAAAATATGGTAATGAATGTATATTGAATGTCAATAATTTTGAAATGTATATAATGCTAAATTAAATAATATATAACACTGGATATTACTGAATTTTATTCCCCTACTTATAAGGCAACATGGCTTCTTATCTACCGAATGGAGAACTATTTATTAACATGTATAAAATAAAATGAGCAAGCTCCATCCAAACACACAGAGAAATAGGAACTTAAACACATACATCTAGGGTGGATTCCTGGAACTGAGCTGGACATAGAGGTGGAATAGGATTGATATGGACTTTAAGGCACAGAGCCAAGGGGAAACCTGGAATCTAAAACCAAGCAGACAAGCCAACAGAAGCATCAACTCACAGAGGCCAGTTAGTAAGTCAAAATACAAGCAAGAGACAAAAGACCACAAGGACCCCCAAATCAGGGTTTAAAGTTGAGATCAAAAAGGCAGAATTTGGAGAAGGTACCTGGTCATTTGGGGGTTAGCTGCAGTGCTTTTTATAGGTCACCTTTCAAGTCAGCATAGATGGAGAGGGAATTACTGAAGACATTGAATAGACATGAATCCGCCTGACAAAATAAAATATTCAGTTATGTATCCAGGCCAAGTAAAATATTCAGAATTCAGTAGACCTTCAAATCCCCAAAGCAACATGACTTCGAAAAAAGGAATATCTTCATGTGGAAAAACACTCCCTATTGACGAAATGGTAATTCTCTGTGACCTGCAATTGAATCACTGAAAGCAATCAAAGTATAAGATGAAAGATGTATTTCTTTGCCTCTCTCCCACTACCTACTTCCACCCAAACAGAGAATGTATTTAGCCTTGACTGCTTGTCAATAAAAAAAAAAAAAAAAAATTGCCTGAACTTACCATAAATGTATATGAGGCTAAGGAAAGAGGTGAATGAATAAAGACATTTTTACATACGGAGAACCTTGGGAGTTCACTTTCTCTATACCTACGGCCAACACTAGACTCAAACAAAAATATGAGATGAAAACTCTTACCCAAGTGGTTCTCAAAAAGCATCTCTGGACCAGAAGCACCAGCATCATCTGGGAACTTGTTAGGCGAATCCGCTGAATCAGAAACTCCAGGGGATATGGCCCTCAGCAGTTTGCAGTGTAACAAGCCCTCCAGGTGATTCTGACTTATACTCAAGTCTGGAAACCATTCCCTTAAGCCAGCCTCCTCCCAGGTGGAGCTGCTGAAGCATCCCTCTGGCAACTCAGCCATAACCAATTCCTAAGCATGTACTCACCATAGAAGAGAAAGCATTAGTAGTCTCAAGCCACAATATGATGGGGTCTCTATCTACTTCTAGTTTCATAAATCCAGGGACTTGCCTCAATACTCTGTCTACATAATAGTCTTTTGGTGACCCAAAAAACCCCAAACCAGCAACAGTCAGGCCAATCTCAACTCTTTACAGAAAATCTTTACAGAAGCAAACTGCCTCACCTTTCTTCCGAGGTCACTGGTGGGTTCGAACTGCCAATCTTTCCATTGGTGGTTAAGTGCTTTAACCATTGCACCACCAGGGCTCTTCTTTTGGCGACGTGCAGGTATAAAACAAGTAAGTTTCCACTAAAATTTCATGAAATGGGCTACTGCTAGCATTCATTTACATATTAGAACTACATCTCACTTGGCTCCCTTTAAGTGCATGGAAAAGTCATCGACTAATACTATAATCTATAAGAACACCACCTCAGTATGCTGGAAGTGCAACAAAACAATGAATAATATGCCCAAAACGCTACCAAAAGGTAAATTTTAATTCCTCCAAAATATTTAGGAAAGTGTATTCTGTTATTTATTAAAATGCTTCTACCAGTTGCCTTCTTTCACATTTAAAATATAACAAAACGCACTCATTAAAAAAAAAAAAAAAACTCACGAGTTCAGTCTGAAAGACGAAAAAGCTTCTTGCTTATTATAGCAAATGTTCTTAAGCCAAAAAAAAATAATAATTTTTTTAACAAATAAAATAAAAAAAAAGGCCAAAAAAAAAAAAAGTGGACAGGGTCTTACTAAAATAAAGTATCTTCAGAGAAGAGCTCATGAAAAATTAAATTTCTTCCTGGATATATTTTATCGTCATAGAAAAAAGGTGTTACTGACCACCAACCACAAAAACATTTGATAGTGTGGTCTATACATAGCTGCCTACATTGTATAAAGATTCAAAAGTGCACTTGTTAAAAAAAAAATTTTTTTTTAATTTTAGTAGAAATATATTTGAAACACATATTGGAGATTTGAACCGAAGAGTATATATTGTTGTTGTTGTTAGGTGCCATCGAGTCAGTGCTGACTCACAGAGACCCTATGCACAACAGAACGAAACACTGCCCGGTCCTGAGCCATCCTTACAATCGTTGTTATGCTTGAGCTCATTGTTGCAGCCACTGTGTCAATCCACCTCATTGAGGATCTTCCTCTTTTCCGCTAACCCTGTGCTCTGCCAAGCATGATGTCCTTCTCCAGGGACTGATCCCTCCTGACAACATGTCCAAAGTGTAGAACACTAATCATAGACGCTTCATATTGGGAAGTGTCTTAGTATCCTAGGTCTGCTGTAACAAAATACCGCAAAGTCAGTGGTTTCAAAGAACAGAATTTTATTTTCTCACAGTTCTGGAGGCTGGAAATCCAAATTCAGGACATTGGCAGGGCTACGCTCTCTCTTGCTCTCTCCCCTGGCTTTAGGGAAAGATCCATCCTTGTCTCTTTCAGCTTCTCTAGCCCCGGAGTCTCTTGGCATTCTTTTCCTTGGAGATGTGTCTTCAGATGGTATCTTTCCCCTGCGTGTGTGACTCCCGTTTTATAAGATACCACTCAGAAGGGATCAGGATCCAACCTACCCTAGTAAAACAACATCTGCAAAGAAAAACCCTATTTCCCCAAACAAGGTCACATTCACAGGTATAGGGGTTAGGATTTCAGCATATCACTTGGGGAAGACCCAGTTCAATCCATAGCAGGAGGGATATTAATGGTCATGGTTACTAATCTCCCACCCAATGCAGAAACCCCTTTTCCAGTATCCATAGCAAGTGATCCTCAAGCCCTTGTTAAATATTTATAGAAACGGGAAATAGTTCGACATTTTTTGAGTAAGACTAATGATCAGAAAAAAAAAATTTTTTTTTTCCCTTAACCTTATCTAATAAAACTGCTTTGATATATAATTTTGTCAGCAGTAGGCTCATTTTAGATACTTTTCAAATTCTGGTCTAAAGTGTAATTTTCTCTGAAGATAGTACCAAAACAAGGGCCCTGTCTGTGTGTTTCCTTTTGCCATGATTCACTTTATTTTCATATAATTTAACCAGGGGTGGGTTATCCAATAGGCAAGGTAAACACAGTATTTACCTTTCTTACCAATCTGTAGGGGAGGTGAAACCCATGTAAATTGTTCACTACAGATTGGTAAGTAAGCACAGGGTCATCAGCCTCTGTCAGGGATTGCAAATTTGAAAATAGGCTTTGATCCTGTAGGAAGGTGCTGTGGGGTTGGGAGAGAGACTGATGCCAGCAATATCTAGAAGCAGAATCTTTGATGTGGTGAAAAAACATGAAATTGTTCACAACTACAGATGATATGGTAAGCAAGGTAAGCACTGTGCTTACCTTTCCTATTGGATAATCTGCCCCTGAATTTAACCATAAATTGTCATAACTTTGGGGTATATATGTGGCTGCCTGAGGGTTGCTGGTATTTTGAAAGCCCTAGTAAAATCTCTTGACACTAACCTTCTGTATCCTAAAACCAGATTTTAGTGAAGCAGTTATTCAGCATCATTGAATATGGCATATTCTTCATATGTGAAATTTCTAGATAACATTTCCTCTGTTAGTAATAACAGTAAATATTTTAATGGAATTCATTCTAAATGAAATAATCATAACCATGGCTTTGAAACAGTACGTCAATTAAATCAGAAAATAAACAGCATGTCCTCCGAAGGGAAGAGAAACTGCTAGCTGCCTCTCCATAAAAACAAGAACAAAACATCACCTTAAGAGAGAACTTCTGTCCTAAGAAGAATTAATTGTGAGGTCTCTTTAATTAATAACATGTATTTTTTTTTTTCATCTAATGAGGGGCGAAGGTCACTGGGTGGGGCAAGTGGTTCTCAATCAACTGCTAACATACAGATTGGCAGTTTGAATCCACCCAGATTACAGCCAAGAAAACCCTGTGGTTCAGTTTTCCTCTGTAACAAATGAAGTTTTCATGAGCTGGAATCAACTCAATGGCGGATGGTTTGATTTTTTGGAATGAGGGGAGGAGCCATCTTTCTCTTATTGGAAGGGTGTAGAGCAAATTTTAGAGCCTGAAATGAGCAGGCCTCTTATAAGAAACCTTTGGTGTGGAGTGCTGTTCTGGGGAAGAGATGGACCAACTTGCTTAAGGCATTTTGGAAGGGAAATGCCCAAGACCTCAAGTCATGCTCCATGAGATTCAATATTAGAGCTAACTGGGTTAATTTATTTATTTACTTATTTGTTTAGTCATCCATCCATCCATCCATCCATTAAGGATCAGGCACACACACAGTTTCTAAGAACACAACAGTAAACAATGCCCCTACCCCCATAGGTCCTGACCAAGTTTGCTGGAGGAGAAGGACTTGAATGTACTTAAAGGGCAACAAGTCAGGAACTCAGTCTAACTCAGGAAAGGAGATGATGTTGACACATCAACTTCTAAGGCATAGTTCTGTTTTATGGAGCAAAAGCTGAGTGAGCATGGACGTGTAAACAAATTGTAATTTTGGTACTCATTGTGGGCCAACACTGTGGAGCTGGCAGGGACCTGGACCAGCAGGAATATTGCTTCTGCAATGGGGAAACATCATTCCTCCTACAATGCTACCCCTCAGCTTCCAGGCTGTCTGGGAGGAAGAAAATAATGGCAACAATGGATAATTAGTTTTCTATCTGCTCAGTGTCTGAAAGGAAACCCTGGTGGCATAGTGGTTAAGCGCTATGGCTGCTAACCAAGAAGTCGGCAGTTCGAATCCACCAGGTGCTCCTTGGAAACTCTGTGGGGCAGTTCTACTCTGTCCTATAGGGTCGCTGTGAGTTGAAATCGACTCGACAGCAGTGGGTTTGGTTTTTTTGGTAGTGTCTGAAAACAGAATTCACCACCTTTTGAATGTAGTAAGCTACTGGATTCCTTGGACAATGCGAATTGGCGAGCAGATGTCTCAGGAGAAATAACGGACTTTCTGCTAATAGGTAGGTGAAGTGTTAGTTAACTGAAAAAATTTAAAGTGACTATATGCTTGAATACGTATATATACTATATATGCATATACTGTCAGCGATGGCTTGCATGTTGCTATGATCCTGAACAGGTTTCAGCAGAACTTCCAGATAAAGATGGACTAGGAAAAAGGCCTGGTGATCTACTTCTGATAATCAGCCAATGAAAATCCTATGGATCACAATGGTCCAGTCCATAATCAATCATGGGGAAGGTGCAAAATCGGTAGCATTTTGCTTCCCTGTGGATGGCATCGCCATGAGTTAGGAGCTGACTTGATGCACAACACTAGCATACTTATGTAAGCAGGTGAATTAGCATAGTGGATCATGGAGGTTATAACTACAGCATGAATGCTTGTTATGTACCAGTCAATGCACTATGAGCAATGCATATGTTATATCTAATCCTCTAACCAACCCTGCATGATAGATCACACATTCCTTTATTTAATAACTTGCACAATATTACTCAACTATATACTATTACAAACCACTGTTGGTCTATCCCAGCAGTTCAGGGCTTCTTTTTATTAAACCAAGAAATTTGTATTGCCCATAGTATAGCCATGTTAAATAGAAGCTACCCAAAAGAAATGAAAATCGTTTTTTCAATGGCTTAGGATCATCTTGTGAAAATTATTAATACTATAGTAGCATAATAATACCATAAGAAGTCCTATTAAAATCGATCTGAAATTGTTTATGTTGATGGGCAAAAGATTTAACCCAAATAAAAAGTTAACTCTATTTTTGTGCTTTAACCAGTAATATACACAAATCTGTAGGTATCAGGGTGACCCAACATTTGCATGACGATCTTTTGCCTGATCACAATTACATTTATTTTTATTTATAGTATTTACTGCTCTTTTTGCAGGAGAATCTGAAACCCTGGTAAGCATAGTCATTAAGAGCTGCGGCTGCTAACCAAAAGGTCAGCAGTTCGAATCCACCAGGAGCTCCTTGGAAACCATATGGGGCAGCTCTACTCTGTCCTATAGGGTTGCTATGAGTCGAAATTGACTCGACGGCAATGGGCTTGGGCTTGCAGGAGAATCCTAGTTTTCCCCTAGTATTTTTGATGTATGACTGCTTGATTTTGGGAGATCACATACTAAAACTATGAAGTAGAGGAAACCTCAAATTGTTGGGGATATCTATAACCACATGACTTCCTTGGTATGCCTTAGTCCTGAAATATGAAAAAAGAAGAGAGGCTCCCAAATGACACCATTAGCACCCGCTTATTACTTTTCTGCTAGTTTAAGTCTACTCATATTATGGAAATATAATTATTTATGGTAATGCTAGAGAACACAGAATTTTATATAGGATGAGAGATCATGTGTAAAATTCTTTGCATAAGATTATTTCCTTGAATTTGTCTTGAAATAAGGAGCCCTGGTTGAGCAATGGTTAAGCACTCGGCTGCTAACTGAAAGGTGGTTTGAACCCACCAAGTGGCTCCATGGGAGAAAAGACCTGGCAATCTGCTCCCATAAAGATTACAGCCTAGGGAAACCCTATGGGGTAGTTGTACTCTGTCTTATAGAGTTGCTGTGAGTCAGAATCAGTTCAACAGCACATGACAACAAGTATAAAAATAGAGTAAAATCTAGTCTCATAGTATAGTTGGACACCATTAGATTACAAGACTTAAGACTTTAGAAATTGGAGCCGTCTCTGAAGTTGCTTCCTACTCCAGGATCTTAAATGCCTGTGATTATGAGAGAGGATCCTGGTACAAGTGAAAAACCAAACAAACAAAAAAACAAACTTTGTGCTGGCCTATTTTCAAATACGTATAGCTGTTTTAAGTTTTCTTTGATAGTAGTCTTTTTTAAAAAAAATTAACGGACATTTCTGCATCTGTCGGATTTCTCCTCTAGCACTAGCATCTCCTTGTCTCAATCCATTCCTCACCCCCATCCCTAACAGATAAATTAACAACTTTATGTCATGCAGGATTCTAATTTAAAACACTTTAGTAAAGGCTCTGAAATAATTTCAGTTTTTCTCTGCAAAACAAATTTTATGAGCTTTACCACAGTTATTTATTGAGATTTATTTTTATTGTTTTTATTTTTTCACCTACCTTTGAGAATACCAAAGGGCAGTGGACTAGAATTTTCTAAATTCCTATACCAGCTAGATGATTGGCGTGTTACTATAAGGTGAGCCAGAGCATTTAACTACTCATCAAGGCCTATTCCAGTGAAAAAACTGTAAAAAGCAGGAGTATTAAAGTAGGACCACTCAGAAATCAAGTACTGACATCCTTGTAGGCAAGCTGTATTTCTATAAGTTCTAAGAAGACTTTAACCAGTTGATTTAATTGAAGGAGGGTTCATGTGAAGAAATTTTATAAAAAGATTGTTTAGTAAAAATAATTTAAAGCACCATGTTTATATGCAATGACACTAACTTCTCTGTATGATATTGATGGAGCAAATACACGTATTTTCTTTCATTGAGTAAATACTTATGGAAAACATATTTTGTATCAGACATTGTTCATAGATCCGGGGATGCAGACTGAATGAAAACAATGTTCTTGACCTCAGGAAATTTACATTCTTGTGTGTGGGGGAGGGGAAATGTCAATAATAAATTAATTTGAAAATTTTAGATTGCGATAAGGTCTATGGTAGAAATATAAAAGAATAATAATACAGAAGGAACTAGACTTAAAAGTGAGGGGCAATATTGAATAAAGTTTTCAGAGAAGACCTCTCTGAGGAAGTACACTTTACAGCTCAGACCTGGTTATACTTTAAATTTTCAACTAACGTTTGATACGAGCTAAAAAAAAAAAAAAATTTAATATAGGAAAAGTAAAATACACAAATGAGAGTCACAAAAGTCAAAGGAAAGAAAGATAATTTAAAAGACACGTTTATGTTATATAATAATGAAAGTTCAGGATTTGTTTTTTTAAATCAGACTTTACTGTATTGATAAGTATTCAGTGGATGTGATTGAAAGCTCTAGTGAGTAAGTTATTACAGGAAGATACACTCTGTGCACATTAAAATGATAGAAGGAAGATAAAAGGCAGAAGTCTTATTAAAAATTGCCTATCTATATTTTTACCCAGGATGACCCATCTTTTCAAATCACCTCCACATAGGAAAATAGGATTTGTCATGCTGGATTAGTCATTGCCCTAGTACATGTGCAATGCTGATTCCAGCAAGAGTCAACTAGTTCTTGTATTAGACGAAAGCACAAACATACAAAACAGGCTGTTGTTCTTGCTGTGCTTTCAAAAAGCAGCCAAAATTCTGTCTGGGGGTGTACTTCAATCACTGAGTTCCTATTGTAGATAAAACAACAAAAAAAAGAAAAACAAAAAAAACCTATTGCCATTGAGTCAAGACCCACTCATAGCGACCCTATAGAACAGGGTAGAACTGCTCCACAGGGTTTCCAAGGAGCAGCTGGTGGATTTGAACTGCCAGCCTCTTGGTTAGCAGTCAAACACTTAAACCACTGTGCCACCAGGGCTCCATTGTAGATAGAAGATATTTTATTCCAGAACTTTAAAACACCTTATTAAAAGAAGCCTGAACAAGTGTATACATGGTCACGTCTTCCAGCTTCACTTCTCTTCATCTGAGATTGTTCCTCTTTATCCAATATCTGTACTAAGTTTCAAGCCTTGGAAGGTAGAAGAGCCAGGAAAGTATAGACCTAGTTTACTTTTTAGGCTGCCCTTTAGGGGTTTTGAGATCAGCAGCTAACCAAAAGGTCACCAGCTCAAATCCACCAGTCACTCCTCGGAAACCCTATGAAACAGTTCTACTTTGTCCTGTAGGGTAACTATGAGTTGGAATCAACTTGATGGCAAAGAGTCTGATTTTGGTTTTGGTTTCGTTTAGGGGTTTTATTTCTGGTTCAAATAAACTTCTTGATGTTTACTTTACTGTATCTTACAGGGATGTACTAGCTTTACCCAAGTTTATAGGTAAGTACAAGGGACATGTACTGTCATTTGTTGTGGTTTCATGAGTCCATAGGAATGGCTCCATTATCATGCTTTAGAACATACTCTGGCTAAAATGTCATAAGGGTCATGATGGACAGTACTCATATAAATAGATTGTTAAATATAGGTAGGATTTTTTTCATGCCCAGTTTAAGGACTGTATCTTTTATGTCTGTATAGTTCAACTGTGCTTGCTTTACCTCTCATATTCCCTTGCATATGGCAGGTGTTCAATAAGTGTTCTTTAAAACAGTCTGTCAAACTTGGTTTTCTAATTCAAGACTTTAGGCCTTTTACATTTATTAGGTTAACTGCTATACTTGGTTTTGTTATAACATATTATGTTGTACTTTCTATTTCTATTTTCCTTTTTACTATGTTTCTTTTTCATTCTTATATGTCTTTTTCTGTACTGATTTTTCTTTTATAGGTTTTTAAGTTATAAATCTATTACTATCTTTTAGCATTCTATTATAATTTTTATTTATTTATTTGTTATACTTTAGATGAAGGTTTATAGAACAAATTAGTCTCTCATTAAACATTTAATACACATACTGTTTGGTGACATTGGTTGCCAACCCCACGACATGTCAACACACTCCCCTTCTCGATGTTGGGTTCCCCATTACCAGCTGTCCTGTCCCCTCCTGCCTTCTCATCCTTACCCCTGGGCTGGTGTGCCCATTTAGTCTCATTTTGTTTTATGGGCCTGTCTAATCTTTGGCTAAAGGTGAACCTCAGGAGTGACTTCAGTACTGAGTTAAAACGCTGTCCAGGGGACACGTTCTTAGGGTTTCCTCAGTGTCTGTAAGACCAGTAAGTCTGTTTGTGTGAGTGTGTGTGTGTAAGTTAAAATCTTGTTCTGAGGTGGAGCCAAGATGGCTGACTAGGTAGAAGCTACCTCAGACCCCTCTTGCAACAAAGACTTGGAAAAACAAGTGAATCGATCACATACATGACAATCTACAAACCCTAACCACCAAACACAGATCTAAAGAGTTGACGTGAGTGACAGAGACTGAGAACGAACAACCACAGGGAAGCAGCAACTGTTTTCGGAGCCTGGAGCCAGCGTCCCAGTCAGGAAACCTTGGCACCAGGCTTTGGACTGGGAGTAGAGGAGCTGAGCACAGCATCCTGAGACAGCGCAAACACGGGATGCAGAAGTGACCTCGGGGGAAGTCCAGCCAGTGCACGCAGGCAACTCAGCAATGCGGCTGACAGAAGGAGAAGTCACCGGGAGGCAGCGACTGGTTTTGGAGCCAGGAGTGCAGCATCCCAGCTGGGGAAACTTGGCGCTGGGCTTTGGACTGGGAGCGGAGGAACTGACCACGGCCTCTGAGACAGCACAAGCACAGGACATGGGCCTGACCCTTGGGGGCAATCTCTACCCAGCCAGTGCACACAGTCAACACGTCCCTCGGGAATCTCAGATAAAACAGTCATCCCAAGCAAGACAAGTAACTTTGTCTATATTCCGAGGTGTTACTCTCTCCTATTTATCTGAACCCTCCCCTCCCCTTCCCAGGCAGCTTCATTAACATTGGAATTTCCTGAGCCAGAGAGTGAACTTTGCTGCTGTTTCTCTTTTCTTTTCTTTTCTTTTTTTGGTCTTTTCCTAACCCATTCTCCTGGCCTGAGAGAAACAGCTACAAAAAACCCAGGGACCAAAAATCCTTCCCTAATTGGACTAAAAACACGGAACCAGCTCCAGCCAAACGTATGTGATCTTGGGCTTTCATCCCTACAGGGAACAAGATGGCTATTATAATGTAAAGGCAATTCTGATAGGGATCTGACTGTAATTGTTTTAGTGGATTACTGGAAAGAGAAGTTTCCTAGGTCTGATATTTCTGCGTATTCAACAGAGCCCTCACTGACCCACAACAAGGAACTGAGGGCTGAAGCTCCCTCCAGACCACCTAGCCTCCTGCCTTAGGGGTCTAAGGAGGATGACACCTACCAATCTGTAGAGGTACTTGCACTGGGGGCCTAAGGTACAGCTTCAGAGCCCACTCACCAAAGTGCTTTAGGAATGGAGACACACCTACCTCACTGGCACTTGGGGGAAGCCTGTCAGCATCCTACCCCACCTAGAGTGTGAAACTCTGCTGCCACTAGAATCTGGTGCAAACAACTATCACCACTACTTACCTAGGTGGATAGGTGACAGTCTGCACCACACACTTGATGACCCAAAATCAGATTCTACTCAAGAATAGTGAAAGGACTCTTAGGCTTATATATCTGGTAACAGCCCAAACCAGCTGGTAATAGGACATAAGTGATTCAAAGGCTACAACAATAAAGACAGCGCAATCTAGTAGCCCATCTATGTATATTGAAAGAAAACAAAACAAGATAAGACTCAGTGAGCAAATATAGAATAAATCACTACAATATCTTAGAGATGGCTCGGAGACAGTAGTCGATATCAAACCACATAAAGAAGCAGACCATGATTGCTTCTACAACTCCCCAAACTAAAGAATCAGTCTTTCCCAAATGAAGATACAATCCTGGAATTGCCAGATGCACAATATAAAAAACTAATTTACAGAATGCTTCAAGACATCAGGGATGACCTCAGAAATGAAATAAGGCAATCTACAGAAAAAGCCAAGGAACACACTTGTAAAGCAGTTGAAGAACTCAAAAAGATTATTCAAGAAAGTAGTGGAAAAATTAATAAGCTACAAGAACCCATAGAAAGACAGTATTCAGAAATCCAAAAGATTAACAGTAAAATTACAGAAAAGACAACTCAATAGGAAGTCAGAGGAGCAGAATCGAGCAATTGGAATGCAGAGTGGGGGATCTGGAGGACAAAGGAATTGACACCAGTATAGTTGAAGAAAAATCAGATGAAAGAATTTAAAAAAATGAAGAAACCCTAAGAATCATGTGGGACTCTATCAAGAAGACTAACTTCCGTGTGATTGGAGTCCCAGAACAGGGACGGATAACAGAAAATACAGAGAGAATAGTTGAAGATCTGTTGGCAGAAAACTTCCCTGACATCATGAAAGACAAAAGGATATCTATCCAAGACGCTCTTCAAATCCCATTTAAGACTGATCCAAAAAGAAAATCACCAAGACATATTATCATCAAACTTGCCAAAACCAAAGATAAAGAGAAAATTTTAAAGCAGCCAGGGAGAAAAGAAAGGTCTCCTACAAAGGAGAATCAATAAGAATAAGTTCGGACTACTCAGCAGAAACCATGCAGGCAAGAAGGCAATGGGATGACATGTATAGAGCACTGAAGGAGAAAAACTGCCAGCCAAGGATCATATATCCAGCAAAACTCTCTCTCAAATATGAAGGTGAAATTAAAACATTTACAGATAAACACAAGCTTAGAGAATTTGCAAAAACCAAACCAAAGCTACAAGAAATACTAAAGGAAATTGTTTGGTCAGAAAACCAATAATATCAGATACTAGCACAACACAAGGTCACAGAACAGAACATTCTGATATCAACTCAAATAGGGAAATCACAAAAAAAAAAATTAAGATTAATTTTAAAAAGAAAAAAACGCTCAACACAGGGAATCATTGAAGTCAATATGTAAAAGATCACAATAATCAAAAAGAGGGACTAAATACAGGTGGCATAGAACAGCCATATGGAGAGGGAAACAAGGCGATATAGGACAATACAAGTTAGGTTTTTACTTAGAAAAATAGGGGTAAATATTAAGGTAACCACAAAGAGGTATAACAACTCCATAACCCAAGACAAAAACCAAGAAAAACATAAAGACTCAGCAAATATAAAGTCAAATACTATGAAAATGAGGAACACACAATTTACAAAGAATAATGTCTCAGCACAAAAAAGTAACTTGAAAAATGAAATTGTCAACAACACACATAAAAAGGCATCAAAATGACAGCACTAAACACATACTTATCTATAACTACAAAAAAAAAATAACTACACTGAATGTAAATGGACTAAACGCACCAATAAAGAGACAGAGAGTCTCAGACTAGATAAAGAAACAGAATCCGTCTATACACTGCCTACAAGAGACACACCTTAGACTTAGAGACACAAACAAACTAAAACTCAAAGGATGGAAAAAATATATCAAGCAGACAACAAGCAAAAAAGAGCAGGAGTGGCAATATTAATTTCTGACAAAATAGACTTTGAAGTTTAATCCACCACAAAGGATAAAGAAGGACACTACATAATGATTAAAGGGACAATTGACCAGGAAGATATAACCATATTAAATATTTATGCACCCAGTGACAGGGCTGCAAGATACATAAAACAAACTTTAACAGAACTGTAAAGTGAGATAGACACCTCCACAATTACAGTAGGAGACTTCAACACACCACTTTCGGAGAAGGATAGGACTTCCAGTAAGAAGCTCAGTAGAGACACAGAAGACCTAATTGCTACAATCAACCAACTTGACCACATACACTTATACAGAACACTCCACCCAACTGCTGCAAAGTATACTTTTTTTCTAGTGCACATGGAACATTCTCTAGAATAGATCACATATTAGGTCATAAAAAAAACCTTTGCAGAATCCAAAACATCGAAATATTACAAAGCATCTTCTCAGACCACAAGGCAATAAAACTAGAAATCAATAAGAAAAAAACTAGGGAAAAGAAATCAAATACTTGGAAACTGAACAATATCCTGCTCAAAAAAGACTGGGTTATAGAAGACATTAAGGAGGGAATAAAGAAATTCATAGAATGCAATGAGAATGAAAACACTTCCTATCAAAAACTCTGGGACACAGCAAATGCAGTGGTCAGAGGTCAATTTATATCAATAAATGCACACATACAAAAAGAAGAAAGAGACAAAATCAGAGAACTGTCCCTACAACTTGAACAAATAGAAAGTGAGCAACAAAAGAATCCATCAGGCACCAGAAGAAAACAAATAATAAAAATTAGAGCTGAACTAAATGAATTAGAGAACAGAAAAACAACTGAAAGAATTAACAAAGCCAAAAGCTGGTTCTTTGAAAAAATTAACAAAATTGATAAACCATTGTCCAGACTGACTAAAGAAATACAGGAAAGGAAACAAATAACCCGAATAAGAAATGAGATGGGCCACATCACAACAGACCCAACTGAAAGTAAAAGAATCATATCAGATTATTACGAAAAATTGCACTTTAACAAATTTGCAAACCTAGAAGAAATGGATAAAGTCCTAGAAAAACACTACCTACCTAAACTAACACAATCAGAAGTAGAACAACTAAATAGACCCATAACAAAAAAAGAGATTGAAACAGTAATCAAAAAACGCCCACCAAAAAAAAGCCCTGGCTCGGACGGCTTCACTACAGAGTTCTACCAAACTTTCAGGGAAGAGTTAACACCACTACTACTAAAGGTATTTCAAAGCATAGAAAATGACGGAATACTACCTAACTCATTCTATGAAGCCACCATATCCCTGATACCAAAACCAGGTAAAGACATCACAAAAAAAGAAAATTACAGACCTATATCCCTCATGAACATAGATGCAAAAATCCTCAACAAAATTCTAGTCAATAGAATTCAACAACATATCAAAAAGTAATCCATCACGACCAAGTGAGATTTATACCAGGTACGCAAGGCTGGTTCAATATGAGAAAAACCATTAATGTAATCCACCATATAAATAAAACAAAAGACAAAAACCACATGATCTTATCAATTGATGCAGAAAAGGCATTTGACAAAGTCCAATACCCATTCATGATAAAAACTCTCAGCAAAATAGGAATTGAAGAAAAATTCCTCAACATAATAAAGGGCATCTATGCAAAGCCAACAGCCAACATCACTGTAAATGGAGAGAGCCTGAAAGCATTTCTCTTGAGAATGGGAACCAGACAAGGATGCCCTTTATCACTGCTCTTATTCAACATCGTGCTAGAGGTCCTAGCCAGAGCAATTAGGCTAGACAAAGAAATAAAGGGCATCTGGATTGGCAAGGAGGAAGTAAAATTATCTCTATTTGCAGATGACATGATCTTATACACAGAAAACCCTAAGGAATCCTCCAAAAAAATACTGAAACTAATAGAAGAGTTCGGTAGAGTTCCAGGTTACAAGACAAACATACAAAAATCACTTGGATTCCTCTACATCAACAAAAAGAACATCGAAGAGGAAATGACCAAATCAATACCCTTCACAGTAGGCCCCAAGAAGATAAAATACTTAGGAATAAATCTTACCAAGGATGTAAAAGACCTATACAAAGAAAACTACAAAGCTCTACTGCAAGAAATTCAAAAAGACATACTTAAGTGGAAAAACATACCTAGCTCATGGATAGGAAGACTTAACATAGTAAAAATGACTATTCTACCAAAAGCCATCTATACATACAATGCACTTCCGTTCCAAATTCCAATGACATTTTTTAATGTGCTGGAGAAACAAATCACCAACTTCATATGGAAGGGAAAGAAGCCCCAGATAAGTAAAGCATTACTGAAAAAGAAGAACAAAGTGGGAGACCTCGCTCTACCTGATTTTAGAGCCTATTATACAGCCACAGTAGTCAAAACAGCCTGGTACTGGTACAACAACAGGCACATAGACCAGTGGAACAGAATTGAGAACCCAGGTATAAAACTATCCACATATGAGCAGCTGATATTTGACAAAGGCCCAGTGTCAGTTAATTGGGGAAAAGATAGTCTTTTTAACAAATGGTGCTGGCATAACTGGATATCCATTTGCAAAAAAATGAAACAGGACCCATACCTCACACCATGCACAAAAACTAACTGCAAGTGGATCAAAGACCTAAACATAAAGACTAAAATGATAAAGATCGTGGAAGAAAAAATAGGGACAACGTTAGGAGCCCTAATACAAGGCATAAACAGAATACAAAATCTTACCAAAAATGATGAAGAGAAACCAGATAACTGGGAGCTCCTAAAAATCAAACACCTATGCTCATCTAAAGACTTCACCAAAAGAGTAAAAAGACCACCTACAGATTGGGAAAGAATTTTCACCTATGACATCTCCAACAAGTGCCTGATCTCTAAAATCTATATGATTCTGTTAAAACTCAACCACAAAAAGACAAACAACCCAATCAAGAAGTGGGCAAAGGATGTGAACACACACTTCACTAAAGAAGATATTCAGGCAGTTAACAGATACATGAGAAAATGCTCTCGATCATTAGCCATTAGAGAAATGCAAATTAAAACTACGATGAGATTCCATCTCACTCCAACAAGGCTGGCATTAATCCAAAAAACACAAAATAGTAAATGTTGGAGAGGCTGCGGAGAGATTGGAACTCTTATACACTGCTGGTGGGAATGTAAAATGGTAGAACCACTTTGGAAATCTATCTGGCGTTTTCTTAAACAGTTACAAATAGAACTACCATACAACCCAGAAATCCCACTCCTCGGAATATACCCTAGAGAAATAAGAGCCTTCACACGAACAGATATATGCACACCCATGTTTATTGCAGCTCTGTTTACAATAGCAAAAAGCTGGAAGCAACCAAGGTCTCCATCAACGGATGAATGGGTAAATAAATTGTGGTATACTCACACAATGGAATACTACGCATCGATAAAGAACAGTGACAAATCTGTGAAACATTTCATAACATGGAGGAACCTGGAAGGCATTATGCTGAGTGAAATTAGTCAGATGCAAAAGGACAAATATTGTATAAGACCACTATTATAAGATCTTGAGAAATAGTATAAACTGAGAAAAACACATACTTTTGTGGTTACGAGGGGAGGAAGGAGGGAGGGTGGGAGAGGGTTATTTACTGATTAGTTAGTAAATAAGAACTACCTTAGGTGAAGGGAAGGACAATACTCAATACACAGAAGGTCAGCTCAACTGGACTGGACCAAAAGCAAAGAAGTTTCCAGGATAAACTGAATGCTTCAAAGGCCAATGGAGGAAGGGTGGGGGTTTGGGGACTATGGCTTAAGGGGACTTCTAAGTCAATTGGCAAAATAATTCTATTATGAAAACATTCTGCATCCCACTTTGAAATGTGGCGTCTGGGGTCTTAAATGCTAACAAGTGGCCACCTAAGATCCATCAATTGGTCTCAACCCACCTGGAGCAAAGGAGAATGAGGAACCCCAAGGTCACAGGATAACTATGAGCCCAAGAGACAGAAAGGGCCACATGGACCAGAGACTTACATCATCCTGAGACCAGAAGAACTAGATGGTGCCCGGCCACAACCGATGACTGCCCTGACAGGGAGCACAACAGAGAACCCCTGAGGGGGCAGGAGATCAGTGGGATGCAGACCCCAAATTCTCATAAAAAGACCAGACTTAATGGTCTGTCTGAGACTAGAGGAATCCTGGAGGTCATGGTCCCCAAACCTTCTGTTGGCCCAGGACAGGAACCATTCCCGAAGACAACTCATCAGACATGGAAGGGACTGGACAACGGGTTGGAGAGAGATGCTGATGAAGAGTGAGCTACTTGTATCAGGTGGACACTTGAGACCATGTTGGCATTTCCTATCTGGAGGGGAGATAGGAGGGTAGAGAGGGTTAGAAACTGGCAAAATTGTCACGAAAGGAGAGACTGGAAGGAGGGAGCAGGCAAGTGGAAGTATGGAGTAAGGTGTATATAAGCTTATATGTGACAGACTGACTTGATTTGTAAACTTTCACTTAAAGCACAATAAAAATTATTAAAAAAAAAAAAACTTGTTCTACATTTTCTCAAGCTCTTCCTGTGACCCTCTAATGTGATCCCTGTCAGAGCAGTCAGTGGTGGTAGCCAGGCACCATCTAGTTGTGCTGTGGGCTCAGTCTGGTGGAGGCTGTGGTAGTCGTGGTCCATTAGTCCTTTGGACTAATCTTTCCCTTGTGTCTTTGTTTTTCTTCATTCTCCCTTGCTCCAGATGGGGTGAGACCAGTGGAGTTGTCTCAATCATCTAGTGCTGCTATAACAGAAATACCACGAGTGGATGGCTTTAACAAAGAGTAATTTATTCTTTCACAGTCTAGTAGGCTACAAGTCCAAATTTAGGGCATCATCTCCAGTGGAAGGCTTTCTCTCTCTGTCAGCTCTGGAGGAAGGTCCTTGCTCTCAATCTTCCCCTGGTTGAGAAGTTTCTCAGGTGCACAGACCTCAGGTCCAAAGGATGCACTCTGCTCCAGGTGCTGCTTTCTTGGCGGTATGAGGTCCCCTATCTCTCTGCTCACTTCTTTTTTTTATATATATCTCAAGAAATTGCCTCAAGACACAATCGAATCTCATGGACTGAGTCCTGCCTCACTAACACAACTGCCATGTATCCTCCCCCATTAACATTATAGAGGTAGGATTTACAACATATAGGAAAATCATACAATATTGGGACTCATGGCCCAGCCAAACTGATACACATATTTTTTGGAAGACATAATTTGATCCATGATATTCCACCCTTTGGCCCCCAAAAAACCACATCCTTTCAACCTGCAATACATATTCACCCCATCATATCATAGCAAAAGTCTTAACTCCAAGTTCAAAATCCAAAAATTCCTCTTCATCTATGAAATCTAGAATACACATTATTTGCTTCTAAAGGTACAGTTGCAGAACAGACACAAGCTAGACATTTCCACTACAAATGGGAGAAACTGGAGGAAAAGAAGGGATAACAGGCACCAGCAAGTCAGCAGAACACATTGCATTAGCCCTCAAGGCTTGAAAATAGTTCTCTGAGACCATTTACACAACGGCTCTGCCCTCCAGACTCTAGGTATTGGCCCTACTCTCCAGATTCTGACTGGAGGCCCCTCGACCCTGGGCTTCAGCTCCGCCTTCCAAGCCTACTGGGACAGCATTTCTGCTCCCTCTGTTTTAGATGCACCATTCTCCATCTGAGTGGTGACTCCACCCTTAGGAACACCAGAGACCATGGCTCCACCCTTTGAAACCCCTGAGATCATGGCCCATACCTTTTGAGACTGAGGCAGCCCAGCTTCTTATGTTCTTTGTGTATTCAGCTTCTGCTTTCTTTTTTCTTGCCCTCTCAGCTCCTCGGGCCTCATGCCTGCATCTGCCCTGCTGGGACAAATGTTCCAAAGCTCAGTAGCTCTACTGATAAGTGCCTGGAGACACCCCACTCTGCAAGGAAGCCTCATGCACACAGACAGCTCTCTTGCTCTGAGGAGTGTCCTATTGTTGCTGTGTGCCATCAAGTCAATTCCAACTCATAGTGACCATATATGACAGAGTAGAACTGCCTCATAAGGTTTCCTAGGCAATAATCTTTATGGGAGCAGATCGCCAGATCTTTTCTCCCACAGAACAGCTGGTAGGTTCTAACTGCCGACTGTTAGGTTAGCAGCTGAGTGCTTTCACCATTGGGCCACCAGGGCTCGTTCTTAGTGGGATAACCATTGAACCCACTGCCATCCAGCTGATTTGAGCTCATAGTGACCCTATAGGACACAGTATAGTTGCCCCTAGAGTTTCCAAGGCTATAATCTTCATGGAAGCAGACTGCCACATTTTTCTCCCAAAGAGTGGCTGGTGGGTTCAAACCACTGAGTTTTTGGATAGCAGCCAAATGTTTAGTTCCCTAAAAAAACAGAAATTGTACATAAATATAAACTTAATTGCGGCTATAAAAAAAAAGCATTATTTTGGTTACTAGCTTTTACAGAAGTTAAAAGATTACCAATTTTTAAAATCAGAAACTTTGCCCATTTCTGCAAACTCTTAACAATATTTGTTAAGAATAATAGACACTTGAAATTGGGGGAAATTAGAGGGAAATTAGCACATCTTATCTATCCAATAAGGCCTTAAGGCAATTCTGCTATAACATTTTAAAGGAGATAGTTTTGTTTTATCTTTGTTGATTCTGAAATTTTAATAAGGAGTCACAATTTCAATCAAAAAATTAAGGTTTACATACATAAAACAAAAGAATCACACAATCATCTCAAATAACAAAGAAAAGGTGTTTGATAAAGTTCAACACCCATTCCTGATAAAAACTCTCAATAACATAGGATTAGGAAGGAAATTCCTCAACATAATGAAGGGCAGCTATACACAACCAGGTTAAGCGCTACAGCTCCTAACCAAAAGGCTGGCAGTTCAAATCTAGCAGGTGCTCCTTGGAAACTGTATAGGGCAGTTCTGCTCTGTCCTATAGGATCTCTATGAGTCAGAAATGACTTTATGGCAATGGGTTTGGTTTTGGTTTTTGTATACAAGACCAACAGCCAACATCACTCTCAATGGAGAGAGGCCAAAAGTACAAGACAAGAATGTCCTTTATCACCACTCCTATCCAACATTGTGCTGCAAGTCACAGAAATAAAGGGCATTCAAATTGGGAAAGAAAAAGTAAAACTACCCTTATTCGCAGATGATATGATACTGTACATAGAGAACCCCAAAGATTCCACAAGAAAACTACTAGAAGTAACAGAAAGATTCAGCAGAGTAGCAGGATGCAAAATCAGCTGGATTTCTATATACCAACAAAGACAACCTCAAAAAGGAAATCAGGAAAACAATACCATTTACAATAGCCCCTAAAAAAATAAAATACTTAGGAATAAATCTAACCAGGGATGAAAAAGACCTATACAAATAAAACCACAAACTACTATTGCAAGAAACCATAAAGACCTACATAAATGGAAAACATACCGTGATCATAGATAGGAAGACTCAACACTGTGAAAATGTCAATCGTACCCAAAGTGATATACAGATATAATGCAATTCCAATGAAAATACCAACAGCATTCTTTAACGAGATGAAAAAACTAATCACCAACTTTTCATGAAAGGGAAAGGAGCCCCGAATAAGCAAAGCATTATTGAAGAAAAAGAACAAAGCAGGAGGCCTCTCACTACCTGATCTCAGAACCTACTATACAGCCACAGTACTCAAAACAGCCTGGTACTAGTACAATGACAGATGCGTAGACCAGTGGAAAAGAATCTAGAACCCAGGTGTAAATCTATTCACCAGTGGTCAGCTGATCTTTGACAAAGGACAAGAATACATTAAGTGGGGAAATGATAGCCTTTTTAACAAATGGTGCTGGCAAAACTGGATGTTCATCTGTTAAAAAAAAGAAAGAAGATCCATTTCTCACATCATACACAAAAACTAACTCAAAATGGATCAAAGACCTAAATACAAAACCCAAAACAATAAAGATCATGGAATAAAAAATAAGGACAACACTAAACCAAAACCGAACCCTTTGCTGTCGAGTTGATTCTGACTCATAGCAACCCTATAGAACAGAGTAGAACTACCCCATAGAATTTCCAAGGAGCTCCTGGTGGATTCAAACTGTGCACCTTTTGGTTAGCAGCTGAAGGTCTTAACCACTATACCATCAGGGTCCAGAGACAACACTAGGGGCCCTAATACATGGCATAAATATATTACAAACCATAACTAATGATGCACAAATGCCAGAAAAGAAACTAGATAACTGGCAGGTCCTCAAAATTAAACACTTATGCTCATCAAAACACTTCACCAAAAGAGTAAAAAGAAAAACTACAGATGGAGGGAAAAGAAATTAGGCTATAACATATTTGACAAGGGTCTAACATCTGAAATCTACAGAATACTCCAACACCTGAACAACAAAAAGACAAACAATCTAGTTAAAAAATAGGCAAAGGATATGAAGAGACACTTCAGCAAAGACAACATTCAGGTGGCCAACAGACACATGAGGAAATGCTCATGATCATTAGCCATTAGAGAAATGCAAATCAGAACTAGAATGAAATATAATCTTACCCCAACATTACTGCTGCTAATCAAAAATAAATAAATAACAAATGTTGGAAAGGTTTCAGGGAAATTGGAACTCTTATGCACAGCTGGTGGGAATGTAAAATGGTACAACCAATGTGGAAAGTGATATGGCACTCCCTTAAAAAGCTACAAATAGAAATATTATATGATCCAGCAATCTCACTCCTGGGAATATATCCTAGAGAAAGAAGAGCCATAACAAGAATAGACATATGTACTTCCATGCTCATTGCAGCATTATTCACAACAGCAAAAAGATGGAAACAACCTAAGTGTCTATGAACAAATGAATGGATAAACAAATTATCGTACATACGCACTATGGAATACTATGTGCGTATGTACGATAATTTGTTTATTTGCAAAACATCTCAATACAAATGAATCTGGAGAGCGTTATGCTGAATGAAATAAGTTAATTACCAAATGACAAATATTGTATGAGACCACTATTATAAAAACCCAAGAAAAGGTTTACACACAAGAAAAAAAAAATCTTTGATGGTTGCGAGGGAAGGAAGGTGTAGGGAAGAGAAATCACTAACTAGATAGTACACAAGTACTAACTTTGGTGAAGGGAAAGACAACACAGTGTAGGGGAAGTCAGCACAACTTGACTGAGGCAAAGTCGTAGAAGCTTCCTGGACACATCCAAGTACCTTGAGGGACTGAGTTGCTGGGGCTGAGGGCTGGTGACCATGGTCTTGGGGGAATATCTAGGTCATTTGGCTTAATATAGTTCATAACAAAAATGTTCTACATCCTGCTTTGGTGAGTAGTGTTTGGGCTCTTAAAAGCTTGTGAGTGATCATCCAATATACATCTACTGGTCCCATCCTGTTCGGAGCAAAGGAGAATGAAGGAAACCAAAGACACAAGGAAAATATTACTCCAGAGGACTAACCAACCACATGAACAACATCCTCCATAAACCTGAGCCCAGAAAAACTAGATGGTGCCTGGCTACCGCCACTGACTGCTCTGACAGGGATCACAACAGAGGGTCCCGGACAGAGCAAGAGAAAAATGCAGAACAAAATTCAAATTCACATAAACACACACGAAAAAGACCAGACTTACTGGTCTGACAGAGACTGGAAGAACCTCTGATATTATGGCCCCTGGACACCCTACTAACTCAGAAATGAAGGTACTCCTGAAGTCCACCTTTCAGCGAAGTCCACCTTTCAGACAGGCCTGTTAAATAAACAATAACACACCTGAGGAAATTGCTTCTTAGCTCAATCATGTATAAGAGACCAAAAGGGCAACAGCTGCCCAAAAGCAAAGACAAGAAGGTAGGAAGGGACGGGAAACCTGGATGAATAGACATAGAGAACCCAGGGTGGAAAAGGAAAGCAAGAGAGTGCTGATGTATTTCGGGGACTGCAACCAATCTGTGTATAAATTTTTTAATGAAAAACTAACTTGCATTGTAAACTTTCACCTACAACACAATAAATTTTTTTAAAAAGTGAAGGTTTTCTGAACGGTTAGATTTATCCCATGTCCTCAATATGCCAATGTGAGTCTCACCACCTGTCCTCCACAAAGAAAAATGATGAAGAAGAAAACTTATATTTGTAAAGGACATACAATCTACCACTTTTTTTTTTCATGTGTGTTATATCATTTGAAACTCAGCACTGGGAGGTTTGCAGTATGGTCATTATTTGTTCCATTTTACAGGAAAGTAAACAAAGACCCAAAGATAGTGAATGACAACTTGCTTGTCCAAGATCACATATCGACGAAGAAGTGAACATCCGAAAGAACTCAGATTTTTTTTTTAATTCGACATTGCACACATTGCCTTTTAATTTGATATAAACATTTCCCATTTTTTTCCCAAAAAAATCAATAAATCCAAATATGGTATAAGAGGGCTTCTAATATACATTTTAAACACTGAACATGAAGAGAGACGTTAATAAAGGAAGATCATCATGTAACTGACCTTTCTTCCTCAGAATCCATGACCCAGATGCAGCTATGGCAAATATCTAAGCATTCAACGCAAGGGTGAGTTTCTGGTCACTGCTCTTACGCCCTATGTAAGTAAGACTGATCTAAGATAATGCCTGCACCTTCCTGCACGTCTGATTTTTAAGGTGGCACGGTAGTTACACGCTTAGCTGTTAACCAAAAAGTTGGTGGTTCGAACCCACCTAGTGGCTCTCTGGGAGAAAAGACCTGGCAAACTGCTCCCATAAAGATTACAGCCTCGGACAACTCTGCTCGGTCATTCAGGGCCACTATGAATCGGAATCTGCTCAATGGCGTATGACAACATCATGAGCCAGCTTTTGATCTTGGTTTTTGAGTGGCAGATCACTTAGTTTCTAAGTGCCACTAACACTGAAGATGCAGAAGAAAGATTTTTTGCCGTATTCGTAAAGACACCTAACACACATTAAGAGCATGTGTTATGACAAAGCAGTTCTCCTCTCCACAATAAGAAAGGCAATAAAATGGAAATGTCTCTGATACATCTAGGTGCATGGAAAAATATTACTAGTAATATCTTCTGTTTAAAGTTAATACCAAAACCCAAAACCAAACCCATTGCTGTCAATTCGATTCCGACTCACAGCGACCCTACAGGACAGACTAGAACTGCCCCATAGGGTTTCCAAGGAGCGTCTGGTGGATTCAAACTGCCGACCTATTGGTTAGCAGCCACAGTGCTTAACAACTACACCACTGGGTTTCCTTAGTTTTTTTACTAGTAGCTCCTCCAAAAAGATCATGAATAGATTACAAAGCAATCTTTTAAAAGATTATTTAACAAAACCCTGCTGGCAGAACTCAGGTTTTTTGGCGTCCAGTTCAGTGATTTTGTGTGTGTGTGTGTGTGTGTGTGTGTGTGTGCTTTCTAAAATCCCTGAAAGCGAGCTGGGAGAACTGGTTGCAGCCGAATTTGAGAGCGCGCTGTCTCGGAATAACTAACCAGGCGAAAGGAGTCTTTCCTTGCAAATCTAACCTGTTTCAGATACATAAAACATTATCCATTGTTTAGTTTTCAAATTAATACTCTAAAAACAATAGTTCATTTAATAACTTCATTTATTTAACTACTACATTACTTATTAAAATAATTTTAAAAGTCCATTCATGTGTTACATACTTTGACGTCAATTCTATAGAAAGCAATATAAAAGAATCAAAGATGTATAGGACCTGTGTTCTGGCCTCAAAAGAGTTTACAAAAGAGTGAGGGATTAAGATGCCACAGAATCAGTCTATGTTTGCTTCTGGTATACATAAGGTCGCCCTAAGTCTGAGCCGACTCAACGGCAACTAACCATAAGGACTTTTTCAATATACATCAGTTACCATAAAGTAAGACAGGATAAGATTAGAAGTGATGGATAGCAGAAGGAGGGGGTCACTCGTGTAGCGGTCATCCAGTAACTGTGGGAAGTGGCATTTAAGTTGGGACTTGCAAGATAAACAGATTTCACCAGGCATAAATAGAAAGGAATCTGGGGAATGGCATGGAAAAAAAAGAAAAAACGATGGCCTGTAAAAGGTGGGAAGGCAAAAGGAACTTTTGCAGACTGGCCAGCATAATATTGCTTGAAGATCTTCACAAGATAATAAATATACTATATAATATGTAATAATAAAATTATGTTGTTATGACTTACATGTAATGATTTATTAAATATATTACTATACCCTTAAAATATAATGATTTTGTGGCAGGTTTAGCTAATTTAAACTAATACCTTGACCCAATATTTTCACTAGCAGGCAAATTAAATCTGCATTAGAAAAATGAGATTTTACTTTTAAGTACAAAGTTTTACCCAAATATGATGTGGATCAATATTGATGCTTTATGAATATGCAGTCAGATGTGCCAAATCACTGCCTTTCTACTAGCGTGGCATCCCTGACAGACATACAAAGTGCTTTCCCACTGTGAAATCTTCCAATTGCCTCTTAAATGTGCTGAAATTAGAAATATTTCAAATAAAATGGCAAATTTATCCAGGGTAAATGAATGTGAATCAAAATACATTGTATCATCAAACCCCACCAGCCAAATATTTATCTCAATCACTAAGACTCAACTTTTGCTTCTAATTTTTATGGTTAAAACGAATATTCATATTATACTTTGGTATTAAAGGAGCATAAACATTTATGAGGAACCAGTTCTAGGCTTACATTGTACATGAACTAGTTTAGACCTGAAACCTCTTTTCAATTGCTCTAGTATCTCCTGATTCTGATGATGTCTCTTCTCACTCACCATCACGAAATAACAATGGATCCCAACCAGGCCTGCCTGGCCTCTAGGGCCCCTCCTTTATCATCAGGTTGAGGAACCTGGGCCCCCTAACTCAACACTCAAAACTCACCCCATTCCATTGTTTCTCTCTTCTCCACTAGAAGAAAATAGACAATGTGGATTATTTTATAGCTTCCACCTTCCTAACGAGTTACTTGCTCTAAGTAAGATTGCCGTAGCCCATGAATCTCAACTTTTTGTGCCGTGGAACCCTTTGGCATTCTGGTAAAGCCCAGGAACCCTTTCTTAGAATAATGTTTTCAAAAGCATATAATAATGTGCGGAGGATTACAAAAAATCTACTTAAATTGAGATGTAACTATTAAAATTAAAATGTGATATGATATATGCTTTTATTTATCATCCTATTAAATATCAAAATGTAGTGACAAGTCCAATAATGCCACATTTTCAAAGTAGAGAGGATGTAAATGATGTTTTTGAGACACTACAATAACTATAGAGGGCAGTCGTGCAAATAGTTTGCAAGACGCTTGGGTTTGATTCCCAGCCAGTGCATCCTAAAAGTGGTCACCACTGCCTGTCAGTGGAGGCTTGAGTGTTGCCGCCATGCTGAACAGGTTTCAGTGGGGCCTCCAGACTAGGAAGAAAGGTCTGGTGATCTGCTTCCAAAAATCAGCCAATAAAAACCCTATGGGTCACAATGGTACGGTCCCATGTGCCTAGGTTCACCATAAGTCAGGGTGGGCTGGAAGACAGCTAACAACAACAACAGGAACTATAATTTGATATAAAAATCTATGCTTATTTTGAGAACAAAGTTACAGGTATTGCTAACAGTACTGTGGTTTGTTGCCTATATTCAAAACTGAAATAAATGTTAAATTTGAAGTAGACGTTAGTAAAAGTGAAGATGTATTGTTTTCCTCATCCAGGTTTATTGATTCTTTTAATTCTGTTGGTGGACCCAAAGTTAAAGGCCCTTCCTTTAATGACGTAAAAATGAGAAGTGTGTGTACTGTGACAGCTAGGAAGCAGCAAAGTGTTTTATGAGGAACACGAGTTTTGTAATTTGTGACATTCAAGATCCAATCCAGTACAGACATTTACCTAGTCCTAAACTCTGAACAAAAAGAAGCAATGATAAAGTAAAAGAACTGAACAGAAGATTTCAAAGGGCAGCTTGAGAAGACAAAGTATTATAAAGACCTGTGCAAAGAGCTGCAGATAAAAAAAAACCAAAAGGGAAGAACTTGCTCAGAATTTCTCAAGATGAAAGAACTGAAGAAAACATTCAAGGCTTGAGTTGCAATATTGAAGAATTCTATGAGAAAATATTAAACAACACAGGAAGCATCAAAAGAACATGGAAGGAGTATACAGAGTCACTATACCAAAAAGAATCGGTCAACGTTCAACCATTTCGGGAGGTAGCACATGATCAGGAACCAATGGTACTGAAGAAAGAAGTCCAAGCTGTAGTGAAGGCATTGGCAAAAACAAGGCTCCAGGAATTGATAGAATATAGATTGAGATGTTTCAACAAATGGTTGCAGCACTGGAAGTGCTCACTCATCTATACCAAGAAATTTGGAAGACTGCTACGTGGCCAACTTACTGGAAGAGGTCTATATTTATGTCTATTCCCAAGAAAGAGGATCCAACTGAATGTGGATTATCAAACATTATCCTTAATATCACACACAAGTAAAATTTTGTTGAAGATCATTCAAAAGCAGCTGCAGCAGTATATCTACAGGGAACTGCCAGAAATTCAAGCCGGATTCAAAAGAGGATGTGAAGCCAGGGATATCATTGTTGATGTCAGATGGATCCTGGCTGAAAGCAGAGAATACCAGAAAGATGTTTACCTGTGTTTTATTGACTATCCGAAGAATTTGACTGTGTGAGTCATAACAATTTATGGGTAACATTGCAAAGAATGGGAATTCTGGAACAATTAATTATGCTCACAAGGAACCTATACACAGATCAAAAGTAGTCCTTCAAACAGAACAAAGGGATATTGCACGGTTTAAAGTAAGAAAAGGTGTGTTTCCGGGTTGTATCCTTTCACCATGCCTATTCAGTCTGTATACTGAGCAAATAATCCAAGAAGCTGGACTCAGTGAAGAAGAACAGGGCATCAAGACTGGAGGAAAATGTCTTAACAACCTGAGTTATGCAGATGACACAACCTTGCTTGCTGAAAGTGTAGAGGAAGCACTTACTGATGAAGATCAAAGACCACAGACTTCAGTATGGATTACAACTCAACACAAAGAAAACAAAAATCCTCACAGCTAGAACAATAAGCAACATCATGATAAATGGAAAAAAGATTGAAGTTGTCAAGAATTTCATTTTACTTGGATCCACAATCAACACCTATGGAAGCAGCAGTCAAGAGATCAAAAGACACATTGCATTGGGCGAATCTGCTGCAAAAGACCTCTTTAAAGTGCTGAAAAGCAAAGATGTCACCCTGAAGACTAAGGTACGTCTCCTCAAATACATGAGAAAACTGGACAGTGAATAAGGAAGACCTAAGAAGAATTGACACCTTTGAATTGTGGTGTTGGCGAAGAATATTGAATATGCCGTGGACTGCTAAAAGAATGAACAAATCTGTCTTGGAAGAAGAACAACCAGCATGCTCCTTAGAAACAAGGGTTATGCGACTAGTATTTTGGACATGTTATCAGGAAGGATCAGTACCTGCAGAAGGACAACATGCTTGGTAAAGCACAGGGTCAGTGAAAAAGTGGAAGACCCTCAACGAGATGGGCTGACACAGTGGCTGCAACAATGGGCTCAAGTATAACGATTGTGAAGATGGCTCAGGACTGGGCAGTGTTTCGTTTTTTTATATATAGGGTCGTTAAGAGTTGGAACCAACTCAAGGGCACCTAACAACAACAACAACAACAATCTCTGAACAAGCTATTTAAATTTCCAGGCTTACTTTGCTGTAAAGTGCAAACAATAATAACTTGCAATACTCGCAGTACTCCTAAGTAAAGGACTTGGCGCCCTTGGTGCCTAGTTGGCATTCCTTCCCTATTCTCTCCTGGTGAACCTGACCCCAGGGTGTAGACAAGTGATCTACCAGGATTTCTCTCATATCATTATGTAGTCTGACATAGACCATACCTACTTTTAGAACGGCCCCTAGATACCGTCCATAGAATATTACTTTCTTTTGTGATCCTTTAATGTAGGGCATTGTTTATATTTATCCTTTGGTACTTATCACCTATGATTTGATGTCATTTGAGGTCAATTTGTCCTTTAAAATGTGCGTAAAGTTCATATGTTTGTCATCCCACATTGAGTGGTAAGTAGTAATTCCTGTCTGTTTACTGAGGGCATATACTGTCATGGTCACTTCTGCTCAGTCTGTTTTTGGAGAATTTTTAGCCCATCTTCTCTTTAAATGTTGAATCTAATCATTTTTTTTCGTGGTTCCTCTCTTTTACCTTTGCTCTTCAAAAGAAGACTATCACTGAGGCACACAGGGCATTTGGCAAACAGATGTGACTGATGATTTAGGGCAATGGAGGGGTTCCACATCTGCATGCTGATTAGTCCCCTGCCCCTCCCAGTCCTCTCCTCACAGTTCTGTTTTCCCAGGTCTTAGCACCCTCAGGCTCTGTTACAAAACACAATTCCCTTTCTGTTATGGCCTAAATAATTTAGCTCTTCAATGCTTAATGTATGCAGGGTTTATTTTTATATATCTAAAACCTTATGAATGTCTCTTCTAGCAAAGGGACCATCTCTTAAGAGACATTTCCATTTCCCTGCCTCACCCAGTATCTAGATGAGGAAGGGAACAACTGAAAGATTTATTTTCTTTCATATATTTTGTCACCCATCTTAGAAGGCAGCAAAAGGTACAGTAAATTTTGGTTTTAACTATTCCTCTGTTGTACTTATAGGATAGTTATTTGATGGACTGTCTACCTCTCTCACTACAATTCTTGCTCCTTGAGGAGAGAGTCAAAGAGTTTGTACACACAAGCTCTTTGCTGCAAATCAAGCTGCTTTGCCCATAGTATTTCTTAAGGGAGAAAATGAATGAATGAGTGAATGGATGAATGAAAGAGGATTTTGCAGTATTGCATATTTTTCTGTTCATACTTAAACATTTGATTAGTGGTCTGCGCGAGGGATAGTTAGTGGGATGGGCAAGGTCCAAGTGAATCACATGCTAATAATATAATCTGGATGAGCTCCTCAGCGGAATCTCCTCCTAAATTAATGTATTTATATGGTAAATATAGAAAGAGAGCTATTAGAAGAAACCATGATGATGTAAAATAATATTGCAGGGGGCACTGTTAACTCTGTGGTAGAATTCTCACCTGCCATACAGGAGGCTCGGATTTAATTCCTGGCCAATGTGCCTCAAGTGCAGCCACCATCCATCAGTGGAGGCTTGCGTGTTGCTATGATGCTGAACAGGTTTCAGTGAAGTTTCCAGACTAAGACAAACAACGCTAGGCCTGGTGATCTACCTCTGAAAACCAGCCAACGAAAATCTTATGGATCACAATGTTCAGACCTGCAACAGATCATGGGGATGACACAGGACTGGGAAGTGTTTCATTCCGTTGTGCATGGGATCCCAGTAAATTGGAGGGCCAATTCAAAGGCAGCTAACAACAACACAAAATCATACTAAATCCTGGTATACCCACCAAAAATAGAAGGTTCTAAATAGGGTTTCACATTTTTTGATGTAAGAAGTGATTAAGCACATGGGATTTAGAACAAAGCAAAACCAAGTTCAAATCCTGGCCTGTCACCTACAAGACATGTCAACTTTAAAAGTTACTGAGGCCCATTTTTCTCACCAAATAGTTACCATTAAAGAAGTGATATGAGGATTAAAAGAGACAGAGTGCATGTAAAGCACTAGTTTACTTAACATAGTGCTTGCTATATGCCAAAATATATAATAACCTACTTATAATAATTGCCATTTCTATTATTATTAGAGACACAACAAGAAATAAATCACTCGATGATAAGGAGTATGCTAGGCACTAATCTAAGACTTTTTTCAGCTTCAGAACTGGTTATTTCTTCTGGTAATCTTTGAAGTTAAATTAGATTTTGTAACTGTCTTTCATTCCATTTCTTTTCAGCTGTGTTCAAGAGGTATAAACTGGGCTACATCAGACAACTTTAGGTCAATGGAGATTAAAAAATAATGATAAAAATAAAATATTTCATTGTTGTTACAAAAAAAAAGTCAGATTGACCCTAATATAATCCAATTCAAGGCACACTTACATGTATTTTATTCTAAACTGTGAGGCAGTGCTAGTTGTGCAGCTTATTATATCTTTTATTGCCTTCTATTGGAAAAATGTGGGAACCCTGGTGGTGCAGTGGTTAAGAGCTTGGCTGCTAACTAAAAGATTGGCCATTCGAATCCATCAGCCACTCCTTGAAAACCCTCTGGGGACAGTTCTACTCTGACCTACAGGATCACTATGAGTTGGAATTGACTCGACGGCAATGGGTTTATTTATTTATTTGTTTTGGTTATTAGGAAAATGGAGACAAATTATTTCAATGATTCATTTAACTGTCTGAAAATTATATCACACAAATTATAAAACTCACATAAGATTTATATTAAAAAGAATTAAGAAAGTTATTTAATAATGTACTATCCAAAAGATATCATTAGCTTTCAATACTGTTGTGTGAATTTTAACTGGGATTCAGCCATATTTTTTATTTCAGAGTTAGTGATTGTCAAAGCCGTAGTGATTAGTATTTGTGTGTCTGAACGAAATTTCTCTGGTTTTCAAGGCGCTAACTGCCTCTGCGTTCTCTCTTTGTATTGAAGGCCTTATCAACAACTGTGTAGACCTTTTAGCTCCATATAAATCCTGAGCACTATGGGAAATAGAACTTCACCAAAGGGCAGACAGGATCCCATGCTGTCTCTCTCCCCACATTTATGGGTAATCGATAGTTACATAAAATAAAGAATACGTGGTATGCATGATAACATCATTTATCGATATACTTTTAAAAAAAAAAACTAGAAAAACAATTTTTAAACAAAGAAAGAGAAGAAATTTGTAATTTCCAATAACAATCCCTTTTCATAACAGGAGCACATAAAAAGCTTATATTCTTAAATAAATACAGTCTTAAGTGTGTCAAGTCCCAGGAAATCTCTGTATCAGAGCTGAAGTGTAGAAGATATGAAAGGCAGGAAAGAAACTGCACCTGGAAGGTAGATGAAAAACTCTGTAGGCAGGCAGCTTTGTGTTGTTAACAATGTATCTGTGGGGAGAGATTTTTATGGGTTTCTTCCCCCCCTGTAGGGATAGGAAGAACATTGAATTTGGTTCCTTTCTAGCCCAACAGGTGTCTCTCCATTCAAAAAGTACTTGGTGAAAGATTCAAGATTCAAGATTATAGAGATCTAAAACAGGATTTGAGAGATGGACTAGAGAATGTGGGAAGAAATCAGCCTGGCAACTGAAAATAGACGAATTTTCTATCCACAGTGGTACAATAACAGAAGATAAAGGAAGGCGAGAAGTTACATAAGTTCGTACATCCATTTGCTCTTCCATTAAGTGTTCATGTCTCAGTATGAACAAACAAGGAATGACAAGCGGGGATAGGTGAAGCTATTTGGCCAATACATTAACATAGGTAATCTCAGTAACCATTAGAGTTATATTTGGTAACATGTGACATATTAACAAAGAAATACATCACAGTATCACAGATTGCAAATAGATATAGATATTTTTTACAAGAATAGCCTAGAACGATTTCACCTGAGCCATAGATATTTGCTAAAATTAAATTTCCATTGGCTATTGACAGGGTTCTCTACCCACCCCATTCCCATACTGCCTCCTCCAAAAATGATAAACAAATGTATTAAGTATCTAAATTAGGTCTGTTAGGGAGTGAGGAAGTTTCATGCATTTGGAAGATAGACTCAGATTTGTTTGAAATAGGCTCAGTTTCAAATATTTTATCCTGTATTCTCCCCAAGAATTTCAATTTGAGGTGGCAAAATATAGCAGAATACGGAATAGACGTAGAAATGAGAAGTGGTGAGAATGGGTAGAGGTAAGAAGACTCAAATAGTTTATTTGCTGTTCTTTTCATTTTTTTCTCTGTCAACTTTATTCGTTTGCTGGTTCCCCTCCCTTCCGCCTCTCAGTCAGGAGAATTCCGATCTTCTTATCAATGGCCAGTTTACATGTTTCTTCCTTTGTGAGACTGTAGTGAAAAACCCCATCCTGCTCTCAAGGATAACCATTTCTTCCTTTGTGAACCCAGAAAACTTGATTTATGCCCCGAACACTTGTTATTTGAATAAAATTACTTGTTTTTATGTCCACCTTCATCTTTACTTGATCTTTCCATACCCAGTACTTAGCATAGAGTAAGAAATGGCACAGTGAATGTTTTTTGAATAGAACAAATACAAAGCAGTGCAAAGATTTGAGACAGAGCAGTAGACAATTTGAGACATCCCCCATCTCCTTCCGTTCGCTCATCATATTTCTTTTCTATTTCCTTCCACTCAGCTTGCTTTCTTCACTTTTAGCTCTTTCTTCCTTCTGTTATTTTTCTTTTTCCCTTTTGTCTCCTTCTGTCATTTTCTTTTTCTTGTTATTTTATTTTATGATTTTCACTGGAGCTTTTCATTTTTTATAACACTTAAAAATGAAATTTTAAATTTATTATTAATAAAAATATAACTTTTAAATTTTTACTTATATAGTATTCTGCTTGATCTTAAAATCTTAAGAAATATATGGGAATTAATTCTTTATTTCTGTTTTTTTCTCTTTCCTCACTTCCCTGATCTATCTTATGCTGCCAAGCTTTACTCGTAATAAAATCTAACTAAAGTTATTTCGATTTTTTTTTTTTTTTTTTTTTTGATTCATCAATGAGGAAAAGAAAGATTTCTTCTGCTTGGTGTGCAAAAATGCTTATTTTGGGGGTCCATACATGCTCTCAGAAACCTTGATGGTGTAGTGGTTTAGTGCTACAGCTGCTAGATCAAAAGGTAGGCAGTTCAAATCCATCAGGCTTTCCTTGGAAACTCTACGGGGCAACTCTACTCTGTCCCCCAGAGTCACTATGAGTTGGAATTGACTCTATGGCAACAAGTTTTTGGCTTATTCATATTCTCAACCAATTCTGGGCAATTCTCACTCATTATAGATGAACTGTATCGTTAAGCAGAAAAATTTACCTGAACCCAAGAGTAATTCTGAAGACTGATCCTTACGGCAGAAGAATAAATCAGTAAGTGGAAGATTGCTGATTGGTGGTTTTTATTTTAGCTCAAGACCTCAAAATTGAAATCAAATAGGAGCATTCAACAAACTCCTCAATTGTTCTTTGTTCTGTTTTCTCATTAGATAATTGATTTTGCCCAATCAGTTCTGACTTCAAGTACTTTTCAAAATAATTTCTATTTATTTCCCTTGGAAATATGTTATCTTTCCTTGCCCTCATAAAACTTATTTACATTTCAAAACACAATATGGGGTATTTGCCTACAGTTTTCTATTAAAACAGCCCCTTTTCTTTTGTTGTTGTTTTAGAAATAAACTTGTTATATGGAGAATCCGTTGCTCAAACACAAGTATAATTTGCATTACTTTTGGACACCATCTACTTAGAAAGCCACTTCTCATCACAATGTCACAATATAATAGGACAAAATGAGTTTAATATTATCATTTTACAGAAGAACACACTGAATTTCAGAAAGGTTCAGCAACTTAATTGAAGTCATGTAGCAAGGAATGTTGTTGTGTGCTGTGGAGTTGATTCCAACTCATAGCTACCCTATAGGATAAAGTAGAATTGCCCCATGGGTTTCCTAGGCCATAATGTTTACAGGAGCAGATTGCCAGGTCTTTTCTCCCACAGGGTGGCTGGTTGGTTCGAATCGCCAACCCTTCAGTTACCAGCTGAGTTCGGCAACCATTGCACCACCAGGGCTCCTTGTAGCAAGGGATCTCGGGTCCAGAGAATGCACTCTGCTCCTGGGGCTTCTTTCTTGGTGGAATGAGGTGCCACTCCTCTCTGCTTTTATATCTCAAAAGATATTGACTCAAGATACAACCTACTCCTGTAGATTGAGCCTTGCCTCATTAACATAACTGCCTCTAATCCTGCCTCATTAATATCACAGAGGTTAGAATTTACAACACATAGGATACTAACTTCAGATCACAAAATGGTGGACAACCACCATTTTGAATTATGGCCTAGCCAAGTTGATACGCATTTTTGGTGGACACGATTCAATCCATTGCAAACATTATTTTTTTAAATATTACGGTTGAATGTGTTCAAGTATTTTAATTACAGTTGTTTTGAAAGGTAATCAAAGTAGCCTTCTAAAATTATATTCTTCAGAAAGTTAAAGTATCATTGGGATTAGTTGAAATAAATCTGTATGACCTGGTTATTAAATACTGCTTTCTGTGCTATCAGAGTTAACTTTTGCTAGACTGCAGGTACAATGCTAGACTTTACTTACTCCTCTTTAATATAGGCTTTCTAGCTTCACATATTTTTAATTTGTAAAACTTTTCCAGGTAACTTGTTTTAAAAGATATTCTTTATCAATAAAAAGGTACTATTTTGCCTTGGTGAATTAATCTAACCTGTGATCTATTTTTCTCCTCTTTCCTACATAAAAGTTTGAACTACATAAAGTTAAATAACCAGGTCAAGAGGAAAACATTATTATCCAATTGATATTGTCAACCACATGATCATATTAGCAAAACCTTTAGCCACATCTGGGCAGCAGAGTACATTTCATAGCTTGCCCTTTTGTATACTTGTAGTTTAATTTTGACTCCATCATTTGATGAGTAACCTTGAACAAGTCAGTTAACCTTTATATGTTGTATTTCTCCACAGAAGTAAAAAGGTAAAGCTAATAATACATGACTCTTGCCTCCAACTAATGTTGGAAAGATGGAATTGATAGCATCTGCACATATTCTGTGTTTCTTTCAAGAAGTGTATGAAATAAATATTATACCGTGGTCCTCTCTGATTTGGAGAAGAATGTCCAGTCTTCTGTGCTTCTCTCTACCCTACATCCTTTTCCCCTTCATTGGTAACAGCATCTCCTTTTGTGATTGTTAAGGTTGTGGGTCAACTTGCCAGTGGTTTGGCAGTGGTGATGTAGTTTGGCAGTTGTATAGTGATGCAATCACTTCCATGATGAGATCTGATATAATATGATCACCTCTATAATGGGATCTGCTGTGAGTACCCAATAAATTGAAAGAGAGTTTCCTTGGGCGTGTGGCCTGCATCCAGTATAGGTAGTCTTCCTTGCAAGGCTCTTGGGCTTTTACTCTCTCTGGATCCTGCAGCTGGCTTCTTTTCATCTGACTTCCAGTTCTTGGGAACTGAGTTATCATTTTGCCTGCTAATCTTGGGATTTGTCAGCCCCCGTAGTCTGAATCTTGAGTTCACCAGCCCCTACAACTAGGTGAGTTGAGAGAAGCCTCTGGCCTGACCCACAGACTTGGCACTTTCCTGCCCCTACAACTTCGTGAAACATTCCCTCAATGTAAATCTCTGTCTTTGTCTCTCTATCTCTCTGTCTCTCTCTCTCTCTCTATGTATATTCTTCACTGGTTTTGGTTCTCTAGAGAACCCAGCTTAAGACACTTTGCCTTTGGAGATATCCTCATTCCCCATACCCATGTGATTCTGGAGGGACTGCCAAACACGGAATCTCACCCTCCTTCCCAAAAGGGTAAGCACATGCTTTAGGGCAAGCCCATTATAGTTTTCAGCCTTTCTGCCTCTAGTCATCCACCCAAGACTTTGAGATATAATTGAAACCAAGCCAATACGAGTCCTGCTCTGAGATTCATATACATGGAAATAAAAGAGACAGCCATTATTTCTTGTAAGACAATGGTTCTCAAACTTTAGCATGGTTCAGAATCACCTGGAAGGTGTATTAAACACAGCTGTGGATGGGGAACACCACGTCCAGAATTTCTGAGTTGATAGATATGAGATAGGGATTTGGCATTTGCATTTATAACAATTTTCCAGGTCTTGCTGATGCTGCTGCTCCAGGTACCACACATTAAGAAGCACTGCTCTGGAGTCACTAATAAAGATGATGCAAGCCTAAAGCCATCAGTGACCAATTCCCCTGTTAAGTTGACTTGTGACCTGCTCCCTACCACCGCCACCATGGTATATAATGAACTCAGAGTTGAAATAAGTGCAAATAAAGGGAGTGATGAAAAGTTAAGATAGAGAATGATGTCACCATTTGGTCTCTGGATCCAAATGACCCCATTCCTGGCTTCATCCCTTTTCTCCCTAGTTCCGTGAATTAATATGTATCTTATCTAGCTTATTATAATGAGATGAATTTCTCTTTCTTGAAACTGAAAAAACTGTTTACCACCTTTCCAAAAAATAAAAAAAAAGGAAAATTTAATATGATAACGTCAGTTAATGATCTGAATTTTATTTAAGAAAAGTGACAGAAAAATGTACGGCATTGCGGTCATATTCATATCTATAGGAAGACAAGGTCCAGGTATCTTTTTATAGAACAAAATTTGTAATAAATTCATTTTTTAAATAGATTTACTATTTTCATGTGTCATACACTGCAATTTATTAGATAGTACAGAGTATCAGTACAACGGTGATTGGTTTCTTAAGAGATAAACTCATTGCTCTTGAGTCAATTCCAACTCATAGAGACCCTATACAGTTTCCAAGGCTCTGAATCTTTGTGAAAGCAGACTGCCACATCTTTCTTCCATGATGTAGCTGGTGGGTTTGAGCTGCCAAACTTTTGGTTAGCAGCCAACCACTTTAACCATTTGAATTAACGTTAAAGATGATATTTAATTTCAGCATGGCTTTTTCTTTGTTCATTATTCTCAATTGTGTTTTGAAATAGTCCATTATCAGTGTTCAGATTACAATAACACAGAGTCAGCATAATATTTAACTTACAAATATACTTCCAGTGCTCTAGCTTGGAAAATATCCACAATAAGGGGAGAATATTTTTGCATATTTGCATTACCCCTTTTACTAATTTTTTAGTAACTCCAACCACAGAACCTATTTCAAAAGTGAATTAAATTCATTTTTAGAAATTAAAATGGAAGGTCATAGGAGAATGGTTGAAAGAAAGTGCAGGAGAAGAATTTTGATGATTCTACTAGGTAATTAACACAATAAGTAATGCCTTCTTTGCACAAGCTCTCAATTTCCCTACAGAGTGAAAATCAAAGTCTTTTCATCTTTTATTTTGCCCCCACTTCTATGGATCCCTTTCTTTACAATTTGCTGAAAAGTCCTTCATTTCTCATCAGTGCTTTAAGTACAAAGCCAGTTCTGGTGATGATATAATTTTTTTCCAAGTCTAAATTAGGCTTCATACAGAGCATTACAAAGTTAAAAGGCAGAGCTCATGCTGTTCTGCTATTTTACTTAGTGTTTATATGAATGAAGAATCGTGGAGTTTCAGAATTTTTTTTCCTTCTTTTTTATATCAAACTTTTGTAGTTGACTTAGAATTTGTTAGATCAAAAACAGCATAAATGATCAGTTTTGAGTAGGAGTTGTCAGTTTTGATTATTTCTATCTTTAGACATTTTATTCCTGCTCATATTTCAAGTGGATATATAGTTTTATCCAAAGGAAGACATTTATATTTGTAGCCAAGGAATGGGTCATCTAAATTTTCGTAAAATTTTTCTTTATGTTTACATCATATGATGCTCTATCAAACTCAAATTTCTGGTGCTAATGAAACTCAAATTTTATTGTTTTCTTGGGATTTTATTAATCAGAAGTATCTCATTCTACATTTGCAGGCATTACTAATGCTAAACTTAGGGAAACACTGGAATGCTCACCGAAATGTTATAGAAGGTAAAAATGTAATATTTTTCAATCCGTGGAAGAAACTACTGACTGACTGACTGGAAGGGATCCATATTTGTACCCATTCCAGAGAAAGGTGATCCAATAGAATGAGGAAATTATCAAACAATATCATTAATATTACACACAAGTAAAGTTTTCCTGAATATAATTAAAAAATGGTTGCATCAGTACTTTGACAGGGAACTGTCAGGAATTCAACCTGGATTCAGAAGAGGATGTGAAATGAGGGATATCATTGCTGACGTCAAATGGATCTTGACTACAGAGAATACCAAAAAGATGTTTACCTGTGTTTTATTGACTATGCAAAGGCATTCAGCTGTGAATCATAACATATTCTGGATCACATTGTGAAGAATGGGAATTCCAGAACACTTCATTGTGCTCATGAGGAATCTGTACATAGATCAAGAGGCAGTTGTTTGAATAGAATAAGTGGATACTAAATGGTTTAAAATCAGGAAAGGTGTGCATCAGAGTTGTATCCTTTTAGCATACTTATTCAATCTGTATGCTGAGCAAATAATCTGGGAAACTGGACAATATGAAGAAGAACAGGGCATCAGGATTGGTGGAAGACTCACTGACAACCTGTGATACAGAGATGACACAACTCTTTGCTTGCTGAAAGTGAAGAGGACTTGAAGCACTTACTGATGAAGATCAAAGACTACATCTTCATTCATTATGGATTACACCTCAACATAAAGAAAACAAAAATCCTCACAACTGGATCGATAAGCAACATCATGATGCCTGTTGGGAATTTTCCAGTTTCAGGTATATATCAGAAACCTAAGTGACTAAAACAAGTGTTTCTTTTAACCCAAGGTATATTATTGCAGCTAAGTATCAAATCACATTGTTTGCATATTATGCTATTAAATTATTTCTACATTTTTATTTGTAAGCTTATTGAGTAGAGATGGTCTGAGAGAGTACATAGGAGACATAATATAAAATATAATCCATAATAAATATATATTATATATAATATATAAAATATAATTAAATTTGATGCAAGTTTTCTCTAGGTTTGACTATTTAAAAAATATGCTTTCTTTAAAAAATTGAGTAATTACTATTGTAAAGAGCTAAAGAAGGCAATGATTATACTAAGAAGCATCATTTAGAGGGCACTCTACAGAAGTGCTGAAATTGGAAAACAAGAAAAGCTCAAAATTAATGAGCTAAGAGTCCAACTTAATAATTTAGAAAAAAAGTCAGAATACATGCAAAGAAATTAAAAAGATGATAATAAAGATGAAAACAGACATTAATTAAACAGAAAACAAAGGTGCAATAGAGAATATCAATAAGATCAGAATTTGTTTCTTTGAGAAGAAAAATAAAGTAGAAAAATTTCTAACTTTTTCAAGAAACTAAAGAAAAAAGAGAATGTATATACTAAAAAACATATAATATTAACACTGGAAATTGAGAAATAACTGCAGATCCAGCAAGATTAAAACAATATTAAGAATACTATAAACAGGGGACAGAGCCAAGATGGTGGACTAGTCAGACATGCCAAGCCATCCTTCTGCAACAAAGACCCAAAAACCAAGTAGAAGAGATGTAGATGTCAATCCTGCAACCCTGAAATTTAAATGATGGGATAAAATATTACATCAGAAGCCACTGAAAAGAGGGCGAGAATTTTCCTAATTGACCTGAAGGAGATGTGCTCCTACTCCTAGTCCTTCTACTAGCTGCCATAGGAAAATCAGCTCACTTTGGAGTTCACCCATGACTTCCATCAGCAATAGAAGGTCCTACCCCAGTATCAGCTCTACTCCACTCCAGTACATTAGTGGTAGCAGGCGTATTCCTCCTCATTCATTTCTACCCACTTACAAAAAATAATCCCTTCATCCAAACCCTGACACTATGCCTAAGCGCTATTACCACCCTATTCAACACAATCTGTGCCTTAACACAAAGTAATATTAAGAAAATTATTGCATTCTCCACCTCCAACCAACTAGGCCTAATAATAGTTACCATCAGCATCAGTCAAACCCATTTAGCCTTTCTTCACATTTGCACCCACACATTCTTCAAAGCCATACTGTTCCTATGCTTTGGTTCTATCATTTCACAGCCTAAATGATGAACAAGATATCCACAAAATAGGAGGACTGTATAAAACCATATCCTTTACCACAACCATCCTAATTATCAGCAGTCTGGAATTAACCCGTATCCCCTTCCTAACAGGCTTCTACTCAAAAGACCTAATCATTGAAGCTGCAAACATGTCTTATACCAACGCCTGAGCCCTACTAATTACTCTCATCGCCACTTCTATAACAGCAGTCTACAGTACTTGAACTATCTTTTTTGCCCTACTCGGACTGCCATGATACCCCGTACTAATCCAAATCGATGAAAAAACTCCTTCCTTACTAACACCATCAAACGACTAACACTTAGCACCATCCTTTCTGGCTTTGTTATCTCCACAAACCTCACTCCCTCTACAGTACCACAAATAACCATACCCAACTACCTGAAATTTATAGCCCTAGCAGTTACCCTGTTAGGGTTTGCACTAGCTATAGACCTAAACTCCTTAACATACAATCTAAAATTTAACTTCCCACTCTAGTCATACAAATTCTCAAACAGATTAGGGTATTACCCAACAATTATTCATTGATTTCCATCTTACTTCAGCCTCAATACAAGTCAAAACTTATCATCAACCACCATAGGCTTAACCTGACTAGAAAAAACTATCCCCAAAAACCTGGCACTCATGCAAAAAACAGCGTCTACCCTAGTATCAAACCAAAAAGGCATAATCAAACTATATTTTCTCTCGTTTCTAATTTCCCTAATTTCAGGTTTGCTACCTATTATTTAACACCCTTGAGTGATCTCAATCACAATGAACACACTAACAAACAATGCTTACCCAGCTATTACCAACCAACAGCCATAATTATACAATGACAACCCACCAGAATAATCCTCATAAAGAAACTCAATTTCTTCACTATTAAAAACCATTCAATTCTGAAATTACTTGAATCACAACCTACCAACTCAAATACCCCACCTTTCAACAATCACAACAATAAAAGCCCCTCCATCAGCAACCCTATAAATAATGTGCCCAAAACTGTAACATTGGATCCCCAACCCTCAGGATATTCTTCAGCAGCTATTGAAGTCATATAACCAAAAACTACTATCATCCTACCTAAATATACTAAAAACATTATTAATCATTTAAAAAAAAAAAAAAAAACAAATTCATTGCCGTTGAGTCGATTCTGACTCATAGTGACCCTATGAGACAGAGTAGAATGCCCCATAGAGTTTCCAAGAAGTGCCTGGAGGATTTAAACTGCCAACCTTTTGGTTAGCAGCCATAGCACTTAACCACTGTACCACCAGGGAGGGTTTCCAATCCTAAAAAAGTTCCCCCCAAACTCACAATAATACCACATCCAGTTCCACCACTCACAATTTAACCCCATAAATAGGAGAGGGGTTTGAAGAAAACTCAATAAACTCTACCACAAGAAGCAAACTCATAATAAAAATAACATATATCATTATTCCTACATGGACTATAACCATGACCAATGACATGAAAAAGGACATTTCCAAATTTGTAAACATGAAATCAAACTTATGAGAAATATTAAAGGGAGTTCTTCAGTTAGAGAACCAACAACATCAGAAAACAACCTGAGCCCAGTAGAAGGATAGCATCAGCCAGATAGCAACCTAGGTAACAAGCTCTTAATAATAAAACAAAGCTAAAAGATTTAAAACAGGTACCAAGGATGTCATTCTGCAAATGATGATGTTATGGATTGAAATGTGTCCCTCAAAAATGTGTGTCAACCTGGTTAGGCCATGATTCCCAGTATTGTGGGGTCATCTACCATTTTGTGACCTGATGTAATTATCCTTTGTGTTGTAAATTCTAACCTGTATGATGTTAATGAGGCAGGGTTAGAGGTAGTTATGTTAACAAGGCAGGACTCAATCTACAGGATTAGGTTGTATCTTGAGTCGATCTCTTTCAAAATATAAAAGAGAGACTCAAGCAGAGAGAAGGGTACTTCTTACCACCAAGAAAGAAGGGCTGGGAGTGGAGAATGTCCTTTGGACTCAGAGTCCCTGCACTGAGAAGCTCCTAGACCAGGGGAAAATTGATGACAAAAGCCTTCTCCCAGAACTGACAGAGAAATCCTTCCCCTGGAGCTAGCGCCCTGAATTTGAACTTCTAGCCTTCTACACTGCGAGAGAATACATTTCTATTTGTTAAAACTATCCACTTGTGGTATTTCCAGTATAGCAGCACTAGATAACTAAGACATATGCAATGTCAAAACTATAAAAGGGGGAATAAATTGTGTAGGTATAGAACTTTCAAATGGAGGGAAGCCAAGGCAATATCAAGTAATGTCTGATTGTTGTAAACTTAGAAAGATAAGTGTAAATTTCATGGTAACCATAAAAGTAGTTAATAAACCTACTCATCAAAATAAAAAAGAAGAAAAACATACTCAATAAACACAAAATCTATAATAATGAAATAAACGAAAAGAAATTCCGCAGACAAAGGTACTCAGCACAGGAAAGTAATCAGAATAAAGAAAACATAAACACCACCAAAAAAACACAACAAATTGACAGCAATAAATTCACAACCATTGATAATCACACTGAATGTAAATTGCTTAAACTCATCCTCAAAGAGACAGAGAGTGACAGAGTGGATTAAGGAACAACCTGACCCATCAATATGCTGTCTACAAGAAACACACCTGGGAAACAAATATATAAATATATTAAAAATCAAAGGATGGAAAAAAATATTTCAAGGGAACGGTAACCAAAAAGAGCAGAAGTAACAATACTAATCTCAGACAAAATAGACTTAAAGGCAAAATCCACCATAAAAGATACAGAAAAAATTGTATAATGATTAAAGGGACAGTTCACCAAGAAGACAAACTTTAATAAATATCTCTATACTCAACAACAGGGCTCCAAAATACATAAAATTAGCTCTGACAGCACTGAAAAGAGAAATAGACAGTTCCACAATAATAGAAGGAGACCTCAACACAACACTCTCGGTAAAGGACAGAGCATCTAGAAAGAAACAACAAAGATACAGGATATCTAAAGTCCACAATGAACCAACTTGACCTAATACACATAGAATACTCCACCCAATAGCAGCAAAGTATACATTCTTCTCCAACGCACATGGAACATTTTCCAGAATATACCACATTTTAGGTCACAGAGAAACCCTCAATGAAATTCAAAAGATCAAAATAATACAAAGCATCTTCTCTGATCACAGAGCCATAAAAGTAGAAATTAATAACAGGAACAGCAAGGAAAAAAAATTAAAAAAAAACAAGGAAACTGAATAACATCCTATTTAAAAACTATTCACTAATATAAGGAATCAAAGATGGAATCAAAAGAATCCCTAGAATCAAATGAGAATGAAAACTCATCATACCAAAACCTTTGGGACACAGCAAAGGCAGTGCTCAGAGGTCAATTTATAGCAATGAACGCACATATCAAAAAAGAAGAAAGAGCCAAAAATAAAAACATAAGCCCTACAAGTCATACAAATAGAAAGAGAACAAACAGCAAAAGGAGCCTAAAGTCACCAGAAGAAAGGAAATAATAAAGATCAGAGCAGAAATAAATGAGAGAACAAAAAAACAATTAAATCAAGAAAATCAAAAGTTCTTTGAAAAGAGCAACAAAAGCAATAAACCACTGGCTAAAGTGACAAAAGAAAAACAGGAGAGGAAGCAGATAACCCAAATAAGAAATGAGATGAGAGATATTCTGACAGACCCAACAGAAATAAAAAGGATCATAACAGAGTGCTATGAAAAATTGTGATTCCAACTCATAGAAAACCTAGAAGAAATGGACAAATTTCTACAAACACACTGCCTACCTAAACTGACACAAACTGAGGTAGAAAATTTGAACAGACCCACAACAAGAAAAGAGATTAAAAAGGTAATTAAAAAAAAAAAAACTCCCAACAAAAAAAGCCCTGGCCTGGACGGCTTCACTGTTGAATTCTAACAAACATCCAGCAGAGAGCTCACACCAGTACTACTCAAACTATTTTGGAGCATAGAAAACAAAAGGATATTCCCAAATTCATTCGATGAAGCCAGCACAATCCTGGTACTTAAGCCAGGCAATGACACCATAAAAAAGAAAGTTACAAAGCAGTATCTCTCATGAATAAATTTGCAAAAATTCTCAACAAACTTCTAGCCAATAGAATTCAGCATCACATCAAAAAAATAATACACCATGACCAAGTAAGGTTCATACCAGGTGTGCAAGGATGGTTCAACATTAGAAAATCAATCAACGTAATCCACCAAATAAATAGAACAAAAGAAAAGAATCATGTGATCACCTCAATTGACACAGAAGGCATTTGATAAAGTCCAGTGCCCATTCTCAGTAAAAACTCTCAATAAAATAGGAATAGAAGAGAAATGCCTCAACCTAATAAAGGGCACCTACACAAAACCAACAGCCAACATCATTAGCAATGGAGAAAGGCTGAAAGCATTCCTCATGAGAATAAGACAAGGGTGTGCTTTATCACCATTCCTATATGACATTGTGCTGGAAGCCCTAGCTGGGCAAAAAAAAAAAAAAAAAAGGAAAGGGCATTCAAATTGGTAAGGAAGAAATAAAACAATCCCTATTCACCGGTGATATGATACCATACATAGAGAACCCTAAAGATTCCACAAGAAAACTATTGAAACAAACTGAAAGAATCAGCAGAGTGGCAGGATTCAAGACAAATGTACAAAAATCAGTTGGATTCCTATACACCAATAAAGAGAACCATGAAAAGGAAATAAGGGAGAAAATGCTGCTATTGTTGTTAGGTGCTGTCCTGTGGGTTCCTGTTTATAGTGACCCTATGTACAACAGAACGAAATACTACCTAGTCTTTAGCCATCCTCACAACCGTTGTTATGCTTAAGCCGATTTTTGCAGCCACTGTGTCAATCCATCTTGTTTAGGGTCTTCCTCTTTTCACTGACTCTCTTCTTTATCAAGCATGATATCCTTCTATGGGTACTGGTACCTCCTGAAAACATGTCCAAAGTATGCGAGATGAAGTCTTGCCATCCTTACTTCTAAGGAGCATTCTGGCTGTACTTTTTCCAAAATAGATTTATTCATTCTTTTGGCAGTCCATGGTATATTCAATACCCTTTGACAATGCCATAATTCAAAGACATCAATTCTTCTACCTTATTTATTGTCCAGCTTTCACATGCATATGTGGTGATTGAAAACACCATGATTTGGGTAAGGCGCACCTTAGTCTTCAAGGTGACATCGTTGCTTCTCAACACTTTAAAGAGGTCTTTTGCAGCAGATTTGCCCAATGCAATGTGTTGTTTGATTTCTTGACTGCTGCTTCCATGGGCATTGATTGTGTATTCAAGTAAAATGAAATCCTTGACAACGTCAATATTTTCTTCATTTACCATGATGTTGCTTATTGTTTCAGTTCTGAGGACTTTTGTTTTCTTTATGTTGAGGTGTAATCCATAGTGAAGGCTGTGGTCTTTGATCTTCATCAGTAAGTGCTTCAAGTCCTCTTCACTTTCAGCAAGCAAGGTTGTGTCATCTGCATATCACAAGTTGTTAATGAGTCTTACTTCAATCCTGATACCCCATTCTTCTTCATATAGTCCAGCTTCTCGGATTATTTGCTCAACCTACAGATTGAATAAGTATGGTGAAAAGATACAACCCTGATGCACACCTGTCTTGACTTTAAACCACACAGTATCCCTTTGCAAACAATTGCCTCTTGGTCTAAGCACAAGTTCCTCATGAGCACAATGAAGTGTTCTGGAAGTCCCATTCTTCTCTATGTTATTCATAATTTGTTATGATCCACACAGTTGAATGCCTTTGCATAGTCAATAAAACACAGGTAAACACCTTTCTGGTGTTCTCTGCTTTCAGTCATGATCCACCTGACATAGCATTGATATCCCTTGTTCCACGTCTTCTTCTAAATCTGGCTTGATTTCTGGGAGTTCCCTGTCAATATATACTGCTGCAACTGCTTTTGAATGATCTTCAGCAAAATTTTACTTATGTGTGTTATTAATGATATTGTTGGATAATTTCCTCATTCTGTTAGATCATCTTTCTCTGGGATGGATGGATCTCTTCCAGTCAGTTTGCCAGGTAACCATCTTCCAAATTTCCTGGCATAGACAAGTGAATGCTAAGATAAAATACCTAGGTATAAAGAGGTTTGTTTTTATTTAAAAACTATACAAAGAAAACTATAAAACACTACTGCAAGAAAGCAAGAGAGCTACATGAATAAATAAAAAAAAAAATGTACCATAGATAGGGTTGCTATGAGTCAGAATTGACTCGACAGCAGTGAGTTTTGGTATAGACAGGAAGACTCAACATTATGAAAATATCAGTTCTATCCAAAGCGATACACAGATATAATGCAACCCCTATCCAAATACCAAAAGCAATCTTTAATGAGATAGAAAAACTAATCATTAACTTTATATGGAAAGGAAAGAGGCCCCAGATAAGTAAAGCAGTATTGAAGAAGAACAAAGTGGGAGGCCTCACCCTACCTGATCTCAGAACCTACAATACAGCCACGGTAGTCAAAACAATCTCGTACTGGTACAGCGACAGACAGATAGACTGATGGAACAGAATTGAGAACCCAGATGTAAATCCACCCACCTATGTTCAGCTGACCCATGACAAAGGTGCAAAGTTCATCAAATAGGGAAAAGACAATCTTTTTAACAAATGGTGCCGGCAAAACTCGATGTCCATTTGTAAAAAAAAAAAAAAAATGAAACAGGACTCAAACCTTACACCATACACAAAAACTAATTCAAAATGGACCAAAGACCTAATATAAAACTTACAACTATAAAGATCATGGAAGAAAAAATAGAGTCAATGCTAGGGGCCCTAATATACGGCATAAATAGTATATAAACCGTAACCAACAATCCACAAACACCAGAATATAAACTAGATAACTGAGATCTCCTAAAATTTAAACACTGATCATCAAATACTGTATGAGACCACTGTTGTGAAAACTCAAGAAGAGTTTTACACACAGAAAGATACAATCTTCGATGGTTGTGAAGGAGAGGAGAGGTGGGGAGGGGCAGTCACTGATTTGATAGTGGTTAAGTAAATGGTAACTTTGGTGAAGGGAAAGACAGTAGAGAATATGGGTGAAGTCATCACTACTTGACCAAGAAAAAGTCATAGAAACTTCCTAGATACATTCAGACTCCCTGAGTGATGGCGTTACTGGCTAAGGGCTGGGGACCATGGTCTCAGGGGACATTTAGGTCAATGTGCAAAACATAGTTCATAAAGCAAACATTCTACATCCAACTTTGGTGAGTAGCATCTGGGATCTTTAAAGCTTGTGAGCGCTCATCTAAGATACATTTACTGGTCCCATTCCGTCCAGAGCAGACGAGAATGAAGAAAACCAAAGACACAAGGGAAATATTAGTCCAAAGGACTAATGGACTACAGGTACCACAGCCCAGAACAACAGGACGGTGCCCAGCTACCATCATCTACTGCTCTGACAGGGATCACAATACAGGGTCTCAGGCAGAGCAGGAGAAAAGTGTAGAACAAAATTCAAATTCACACACACAAAAAAGACCGCACTTACTGGTCTGACAGAGACTAGAAGAGCCCCCAAGACTATGGCCCCTGGACATCCTTTTAACTCAGAACTGAAGTATTCTCAAAGTTCACCCTTCAGACAAAGATCAGATGGGTCTATAAAACAAACAATAACATACCTTGAGGACTTGCTTTGTAGTTCCATCATGTATACAAAACTGGGTGGGTACACTTGCCCAAAAACAAAGATGAGAAGGCAGGAAGGGACAGGAAAATGGGAAGAATGGAAATGGGGAAGCCAGGGTAGAGAAGGGGAGAGTGTTGACACATCACAGCGATTGCAACCAACATCATAAAACAATTTGTGTATTAATTGTTGAATAAGAAACTAATTTGCTTTGTAAACTTTCACTTAAAGCACAGTAAAACAGTAGATAAATTTTCAGAAATCCAATAAAAATAATATTATAAATAATACAAAGTAAGTGCAAAAACTATAAATAATATAAAGTAATACATTACAATAATATGAAATGAGCAGATTCTTTTTTATGTGTGTATGCTTATGGAGCCCTGGTGGTGCAGTGGTTAAGAGCTACAGCTGCTAAACAAAAGGTGGGCAGTTCGAATCCACCAGCCCCTCCTTGGAAACCGTATGGGGTAGTTCTACTCTGTACATACATATACATATGTATAGCGAGTCAAGAAAAAAAATAGCTTGGACAAGTTTTACATGATTAAAGTTATTCAAACAGTAATTTAATACATTTATTTTACCAAATACTATTTCCTGGTAGTTTTATGTGCATGTTGAAGCACACTATCAACAAATAAATCATTATAATCTTATATAAACTCTTTAAAAGATATAAATGAAAGAAGGGAAATTCTCCCAAATCTTTCAGTGAAGTGAGAATAACCTTGCTATAAAAATCTGGTGAGGACAGGATAAAAAAGTAGACCTATGCTCGCATGGAAACCTCATACACATATAGTATTATTGCAGTTTCAGTAATTGTACGTGAATAACACAGTTGTCATTGCAGGTCATCATGAAAACGTGGACTATTCAGTAAATGGTGCTGGCATAATTGATTCATCCATAGGGAGAAACATAAATTTAAATCTTGACTCAAGCCATACACAAAAATAAATTCCTAAGGAATCAAAGATGAAAAAGTGAAAAAGCAAAATTTAAGAATTTTAGAAAAGGCACATAGGCAAATATCTTTATGAGACAGGGTAAGGAAAGTAGTTCTAAAATAAGACAGAAATCATTCACCATAAAACAAAAGTTTGCTAATTTTTGTTATATTAAAATTGGAACATTGCTCGTCGAAAAACACACAAGGTGGAAATGGAGAGAAAATATTTGTAATATACACAAGCAATAAAGATTTCATATGTAAAGTATAAAAAGAATTCCAATAAAGTGAAAGAAAAAAACAAATAACATATAATTGGACGAGACATGAATTGGCACTTTTCGGAAAGGGGATCAAATGCGCATAACTTATGCAAAATGTTGAATTTCATTAGAAATCAGGGGAATGCATAATAAAAGCATAATGGAATATTATTTTATATCCAAAAATGATGGAAAATCTCAAAAGGGCTAATAATAAAGAATGTTGGAGAGAACGAGGATCAGTGGAAACTCGTATTACTAGTGGGAATATAAAGGAGTTCCTGGGTGATGCAAACAGCATGCTTGGCTGCTAACTGCATGGTTAGTGGTTCAAGACCACCCAGGGGTGCCTGAGGAGGAAGACCTGGTAATCTAATTCCAAAAAAGTTAGTCATTGAAAACCCTGTGGAGCACAGTTCTACTCTGATATACATTGGGTCGCCAAGAGTCAGAGTCAACACCGTGGTTACTGATTGAGAATATAAATTGGTAAGCAGTTTGGCATTGTCTTATATAGTTAAGCATTTGGATATCTTATAACCCAGCAATTTTTTTAATATGTATATACCCAAAGCAGTGATCCTCAAATGTTAACATGCATCAAAATCACCTAGAGGGATTACTAAAAGTTTTCTAGGTTCATTCTTCAGAGACTCTTACTCAGTAGGGGGTGATGCAACCCATGAATTTGTATTTCTAACATGTCCATGGCTGTTGCCAATGCTTTTGCTTCCAAAACTATGCTTTAAGAACCACTACATCCTAGAAACTTATTCATGTGCACCAAAAACAGATACCAGAATATTCATGGAAGCATTGTTTGTAATAGTAAATAAATCTAGAAAACAAGCTAAATGTTCACTGACATGGAATACTATAAAGCAGGGAAAATAAAAAATTATGCTTACATGCAACAAGGATAAATCTTAGAACACTCCAGAAGATTACATTATTGCAATTTCAAGGCACTTGAACACAAGTAAAATGAAATAATATATTGCTTAGGTATTAGAAATACGTAATAAAACTATTTAAAATGATAGGATACCTCTGGGGCAGAGGCAAGGCAATGGAATAGGTAAGAAGTACCCAGGTAGATAAAATTATATTTATAGTGTTTTATATTTTATTTCTCATGTCTATTTTATTATTATGTTTCATTATTTACACATTTGCTACAAATATTTTATATGTATATAAATATATAATAAAACATTTTAGAAGACTACTATAGAAGAAGACATGGTGGCACAATGGTTAAGCACTCTGCTGCCTACTAAAAGGTTGACAGTTCGAACCCACCCAGTGGCTCTCTGGGAGAAAGGCCCAGCAATCTTCTCCTGTAAAGATTACAGCCTAGAAAACCTTAGGGGCAGTTCTACTCTGTCACATGGAGTCACTACTAGTAGAAAATTCACTTGATGGCATCCAACAACAGAAAAAAAAGAAGATAATATAAAATGTTTGATATTGACATTGGTAATTAGTGAGGATCCCTCAATCAGTCAATAACATTATAGAATGATATGTTTTACAAATAAACTGAGTCCATGTTATGAGCAGTGAAATTTTAACCAAGAGAACCAATTACCCATGGATCTATAGCTGACACACCCATCATGGATGGCTCACTAAAAGCTGGTAATTATCAGAGCATCAATACACAATAGCCTATGCAGGAAAAAAAGGCCAAAATTTGTGATAATTTTTTGACATAGGTGAGCCCTGGGTCTGAGAGGAGAACGCTGTGGTGTTTATCACCCTTCCATATGGAAGTGTGGGTTGCTCCAAGAGAATTGCTCCTCTTCTTAGACACCATTATCTCACTCCCCAGCTACATGTTTGTTGAAGACATAAACCCAAAAGCCCGCTCTGGCACCTTGACTCAGCAGCAATCTAGAGAAATCAGCATGTATTCTTTGGTATGGATGGTAAGTATATGTGTATGACACTGGCTTCCAGTACCAGAGTTGTTCAGGGTCAGAATCAACTCAACAGCAGTTTGGTTTTTTACCCATGAGAAAATTCTAAAGGGAGGAACCTGGCTGGAGCAGCCAGGATAGAAGAAGGGTGAGAAGAATGGACAGCAGAAAGGGCAAGCCTACACCCTCAATCACTTTAAAAGATTCCCACAGGTCTTATAAAGTAAGAGCCCGAGCTGAGTTGACGCATAGCCTGAGAGTAGGCTGCCAGGGTGAGGGGACCCCAGCAGTAAAGGCTGTGTGGTGGACTATGAGGGCAAGAACTAAGTGTGGCATTGCAAGGGATCATCCAGAGGGTATCTCACCTGCATCAGGGAACTCTAAAGGGCAGAGATCCCTTCAGAACCACTAGAAACCCCATACATCTGAACCCCATGAAAGAGGCAGTGTTTGGATCTGTCATCAAAGGACACGGGGCCAGCCAGCTACAGGCAAGAGAGAACCAAATAGTGGCAATAATTAATAAGTGTGTCCTTTCCTAGTAATTTTTGCCCAGATAAACTGAGTACCATGTTATGAACAACAAAATTTTAACCAAAAGAACCCACTACCCGTGGAGCTGTAGCTGGCATGCCCATCATGTGTGGCTCACTAAAAGTTGACAATTATCAGAGCATCATCATGCAATAGCCTATGTAAAAAAAAGCTAAAAACTTGTGATAGTCTGTTGACATAGATGAGGCCCGGGTCTGAGAGGAGAATGTTGTGATGTTTATTACACTTCCATATGGAGTCCAACTCCATTGTCCCCTCTCCTGCCTTAACCAGGGAGGGGACAAAAGCAGGAAGAGAGGCAGCGGTTTAAGAGTGAAAGACCACATGGCAGCTCCTCTCTTACTTTAGTCCAAGCCAGGAATCAGGCCTGGGGCTAGAGCGGGAGAGGGAAGAGGGATTTGAGGTTTTGGGGGTGGAAGTTGAGACCATTGAATTGGATGTGAAATGAAACTTTGAATTGTAATATAAAGACCTTTTAATACTTGAAAGTGACCTAAATATTGACACCATACTATTCTCATAATTGAGACTAAATAGATGCCTTGGACATATATCATCAAGGCTGAAGAAGGGAAATCTGACAAAGCGTGTTGCAAGGCAGTGGTTGGAGAAAAATAAAGCCATTTCTTTTCTGTGTAGCTCTTCCAGCTCGGTTCACTCAACAAACTGAGTGCATAAGGAACTAAAACTGTGCTGGACTCAAAAAACTTTTCTACGTTTAATGACTTTAGTAAGTCATTTGTGGTTCACCAAAAGAAAGCTATATATTCCTACAAGAAATATTGAAATTAAATACATTTGGAAAGTTAGAAAAAAGAAAAAGCTTCCCCCAAAACTTGTCACTAGACATTGTTTATTCAGATGCTGTGTGTGTACTGGGCATATAATGGCCATGCCGTCTGCCCTTTAGGAGATGACATTGTAGCAGTAGAGAGAGTGGTAATGACTGTGCATTATGATAAGTCAAAAGCAGTTTTCTTTAAAGATAATGTGCTAGATATTCATTCGCTAGATAAGTTATCTAGCAAATATTTGTTGTTTATAAACTGTGCGTGTTACTGGAGCCAGTAAAACTAAGAAAGAAAAGTCTTTACCTTATAACAGCTTAGAGTTGGGTAGGTAACACTTTACCAAACGTGAATGATTACCAACTTAGAATACAGAAAATATGCCCTTGAAGTTGGAAGATTTAACCTTTGTAGCCTTGTTATTCAAAAATGAGCTGAAGGTCAATGACTTGTACAGTTTTAGTATCCCTGATGCAGGAGTCTGAATACTGTGAAGTTGCTGTGGGGATAACTGGCACTTAAAAAAAAAAGGCACTTAGACCCTGAAAAAAATCCATCTACTAATGCTAAAGAGTGAAATGAAGAAAAAGTGAACATTCTAGAAAAATGGTGGCTTTTAGCCATGAATCAAAATTTGGCTACAGCTTGAACAGCAGAGGGTTGGAATTATTAGAAGCCTAGATTCATGTTAAGAGCCGTTCCATCACGATCATCATAAAGATAATGATGATGATGTTGGTAATAATAATAACTGTCATTTATTTACAGCTTACTCTATGCCAGGAGGAAACCCTGGTGGTGTAGTGGTTAAATGCAATGGCTGCTAACCAAAGGGTCAGCAGTTCGAATCCTCCAGGCGCTCCTTGGAAACTCTATGGGGCAGTTCTACTCTGTCCTGTAGGGTCGCTGAGTCGGAATCGACTCGACGGCACTGGGTTTGGTTTTTTTGGCTATGCCAAGAACTGTGCAAAGTGCTTTGCATATACTTTTTCAATTACTACTCCTAACAGCAAGGTTAATAGGTATTAATAACTCCAGTTTACAGATTCAGAACCTGGGGCTCGATGACTGTAAGCTGCTCTCTTCCAGAAGCTATCTTGCTGCCCCAAACAGATAATATACCTTAGAAGAGGGTATATGGAATCAAGCAGAGCTAAGACGTTGAGGAAAAGGAGAGTACTGACGGAATCAGGTAAACCCCTGGAACCAGTTATGGCTGCAGTTGGATCCCCTCACTTGGTCACCCCTTCTATATGGGCCAATGACATTTCTTTCTGGCTTAAGCTAGTTTAGCCTGGGGTTCTGTACTGTGTTACCAAATAAGGCCTAGTACAATTGGTTGGATAATCTCAACATTCTTAGTATGCATCCATCACAGGTGTTAAGGATCTACAGCATCTTCTTTCCTTCAGTGAATCGATAAGCTTAGGACATATTTGAAATAAGGATCATTGGAATCTTGGGCTCTTTTCAAAGCACACTTCATTGAAGGCCAGTTCTCTCCCGCACTTGAATGGCATTAATACAGCACAGTATTTGACTTTATGTGCCAATGGTGCAGCATAGGAAATTTCAGACTAGCTCAGACCTAAAGTGCATGCAGGCCAAGGCTGCATTCTCAGAGCAGCACCAAAGGTGATTTGTAATTAAAGGTAAATAGTTCCAACTACATAAAAACTAGGAGCCCTGGTGGCATAATGGTTAAGAGCTCAGGCTGCTAACCAAAGGACTGGCAGTTTGAATCCACCAGCCGTTCCTTGGAAACCCTATGAAGCAGTTCTACTTTGTCTATAGAGTCACTATGAGTCAGAATTGACTTGACGGCAGTAAGTTTGTTTTTTTGTTTTGTTTTCTGGATATCAAAACTGAGGTTAGAGCATGCCAACTTCTCCCTAAAAACTCATTATGTAACTGTCACAGATTGAATTATGTCCCACAAAAAATGTGTGTATCCATTTGTCTGGGCCATAATTCCTGGTATTGAGTGATTTTCCTATATGTTATAAATCCTGCCTTTACGATGTTAATGAGGGAGGACAGGCAGAAGTTGTATTAGGAGGCAGGACTCAGTCTACAAGACTGGACTGTGTCTAGAGGCAATCTCTTGAGATATAAAATGAAGAAGGGAGCAGAGAGACATGGGGGCCTCATGCCACCAAGAAAGCAGTGCTGGGAGTAGAGCTCATTCTTTGGACTCGGGGTCCTTGTGCAGAGAAACTTCTAGTCTGGGGGAAGATTGATGAGAAGGCTGAGAGAGAGAGAAAGCCTTCCCCTGGAGCTGACACCCTGAATTTGGATTTTAGCCTACGTTACTGTGAGAAAATAAACTTCTGTTTGTTAAAGCCATCTTGTGCTATTTCTGTTATAGCAGCACTAGATAACTCAGACAGTAACTTTCTATTCAAAACTTCGTCTAGGTCAGTCTCTCCCAAAGTACGTTTTACAAAAGAGTAGTTTGTGTGATAACAGGGCAGGAACTGTCTGTTGTGTAGGTCCCTCGCTATATGTCTAGCATCTAGCACAGTAGTTAGCATGTTGCAGACATGTAATGAATATTGAATGGATAGTGTACAATTTAGTGGTAACTTTTAGGAGAAAATTATCTGTGGTCATAAGTGGAGTCATTGTATCTCATCGTACATGTTGGTCACCACACAAGCACACCTGGCCGAGGTGAATGAGAACTGAAATCCAGTGGGTCCTTTCTAGACTTTACTGCAGGACTTCTCAACAGCCTAATTGTGAATCTTTAAAATGAAGGATGCAATACAAGATGTATTGAATATAACTAGATATTTCTTTCCCTTATAATCTCAAAAGACAAGTCTTCCATGGAACATATGAAACGCGGAATTAAATTGCTCACCTTACAAGGGGTAGAGGTTATAGAGAAGGAGTGAGTGATGGAGGGAAGAGTTATTGCCATTCTTTTTATAACTCATAGGGCTCTTATTGGTGGTGTCTTTGTTATTGGATTAACCTGTCAATGATTTTTTAAACATTTCTATCAGATACTGCATCAAAATGATATACACGAGTGTTCAGGACTGAAAATAGAGAAGTGTTTTCCCTTCGTTCAATCACCCCATTCTTGACAGTGTGATTGATTTTTTTTTTTTTTTTTTTGTCCTTCATCGACATCTCTGAGGAGGGACTGCCAGTGTGTTCTTTAGGAGTCCTCTTTTGGATAAAATCGCATCCAGTGGATGGATGTTTTTTCTTTTGAGACATTTTATAAAGCAATATTTGAGATGCTACTCTTTTTTTTCTTTTGAAAATGAAATTAATCTCCAACCAAAGAAAAATAAATGCCCTGAGATCTGATCATTACCATTATTTTTAATAGGTAATGATGGTAAAACATCAGCCAGAGTCCCTAGAAACTACTGTGGGAAAAAAAAAAGGAGGGGAAAAATCTTTCCCTCATAGATTACGACATATTCTCTATAGGTCAAAAGATTTTGATCAAAGAAAAGGGCATGCAATAGTAAGCATTATAGGCCTTAAATCATATGTGTTAATGAAGGGACTGAGGTCATAAACTAAATCGATCATTGATAAAATATTTTTTTAAATAATCTTAATTTTCAGTATGTATATGAGATGAATCAAAATTTTATTTTTTATGTTTACTCTTATATTGATTCATTTTCCTTATCCTGTAGGGTTGTTATGAGTCAGAATCAACTCACTGGCAATGGGTTTAAGGGTTTGGTTTATTTTTATTTTTTGGCATTCTGTACCTGGTGAGTGGTGGGAGCTGTCCCCTCACAGCTCGATGTCATAGCTTCTTCTTATAGCAATTATCTTTCAGCAGGATCAGCTGATGGAAGACATCGATGGTATTTTGGAAGGCAAGAGGTTGAAACACTTAGAGAAGTTTCCTTTATACAGGCTGAACCTCAACTAACAAACTTCATTCTGTTTTATGCATTCTTGAGAGAATTTGTAGCCATGAATTTAAAATAATGGGTGAAGCCTTTTGTTTGTTTAGAACTGAAAGAGATGAGACACAACCTTTTGAAGCAGGAGGGGGCACAGGCATAACACAAAACAATAAGACCCTGTTTCTGGAAACAGGGACTGGAACTGTAAAAAGATGTACACCAAATGTGTGGTCCCACCCACTGCTTAGTCCATGCTCAGGCCCTGCACACCAAGAAAAGTCCCGCAGACCAAGAAAAGCCACAGTGTAGGAGGAGACAACCTACTTATTAGTCAAATCAGTTCTACATCTCAGTCGCTAGGGTGGGCAAGGGAGTCCCTGAGTGGTACAAATGGTTAACGTACTTAACTGCTAACTGATAAGTTAAAATTCCAGTCCACCCAGTGGTGCCTTGGAAGAAAAGGCATGGAAATCTACTTCTGAAAAACAACTATTGAAAACCCTAGGGAGCAGAGTTCTACTCTGACACTCATGGAGTCTTCTTGAGTCAGAATCAACTCAGTGGCAACTGACTTAAGACAGACAAAGGAACATAAAACCAAAAAACCCATTGCTGTTGAGTGGGTTCCAACTCATGGCAGCCTTATAAGACAGAGTAGAACTGCCCAATATGGTTTCCAAGGCTGTATCTTTACGGAAGCAGAAGGCCACATTGTTCTCCCATGGAGCGGCTGGTGAGTTTGAACTGCCAACTTTTTAGTTAGAAGCCCAGTATTTAACCACTGTGCCACCAAGGGTCCTCCCAAAGGAATACACCAATCACTATTTTCTGAAGGTGACTCAGGGTCCATGGATAATAAAATGAATGGAAACGACCCTTTAAAGTTGTAAATATAAGAACAGTAGCATTCAAGAAAAGACTGACTCAACGAACCTCCCCTTACCTTACTGGTATGTCTCAAGGAGTCCCCATCTTTAGCTCATAGTCTGTGCTTGGCAAACACATCCTAGGCATTCTTACAGGGTTTACTATTGTGTGTGTGTGTTTTTTTTTTTTTTTTAACTTTTCTTTTTTACTTCATATTTGGATTCAGTTCCTTCATCAGCTGGAATCATCAAAAAGGTAGAAAATTTGAACACAGAGAATTTAGGCCCACAATATAGGCCTACAAACTACAATGTGAAAATTTCAACAACATTCATCCATTTGAGGAAGAATCACCTTATTCCCAGAAGTTTTGTTTTTTTTTTTTAATATTTTTTTAATTTCTTTACTTCTTTTTCTTTGCCTTTTTTTGAACATTTTATTGTGGTTTGGGTAAAAGTTTACAGAGCAAATTAGTTTTCCATTCAACAATTTATACACATTTTATTTCGTGACATTAGTTGCAATCCCCTCAGCTTCCCTTTCCATTCATCTATGTTTCCTACCCCTTCCTGCCTTCTGAAATTTGCTTTTGGGAAAATGCTGCCCTTTTGGCCTGGCGTGGCTGATTGTTCTGAGAAGCGTGTTCCTCATGAGAACGATTGTTCATTTTATAGGCATGACTATTGTTTGGCTGAAAGGTGATCTCTGGGAGTGGGTTCAGTTCCAGGTTTGAAGGGTGTCTAGGGCCATAGTCTCAGGGATTCCACCAGTCTCTATCAGATCAGCAAGTGGGGTCTTTTTAATAAACTTGAATTTTGTTCTACATTCTTCTGCCACTCTGTCCAGGAACTTCTACCGTGATCCCAGTCAGAGCAGTCAGTATTGGTAGCTGGGTACCTTCCAGTTTTTCTTGTCTCAGGCTAGTGGAGGCTGCAACACCTGTCATCCATTAGTCCTTTGGACAAATTGTCTCTTTGAGACTTTCATTTTCTTCACTCTTCTTCGCTCTGGACAGGAAGAGACCAATAGTTGTATCTTAGATGGCCGCTCAGAAGTTTTTAAGACCCCAGTTACTACTCACCAATGTAGAACATTGTTCATTTTGTCTTTGTTCTATGTTATGGACATAGTTCATACCTAGTTCAACTGGCATGGACAGTTTTACTTCTTCCTTATAAATTCTGTTTGCTTCTCATTTCCCTTTCTTGCATTGTTGCTCTGGCTAGGACTTCCAGTACAATGTTGAATAAAAGTGCTGATAAAGGACATCCTTGTCTGGTTCCTGTTTTCAAGGGGAATGCTTTCAGTCTCTCTCCATTGAGAAAAATGTTGACTGTTGGTTTTGTATATATGCCCTTAATTATGGTGAGGAATTTCCCTTCTATTCTTATTTTGCTGAGAGTTTTTATCAGAAATGGGTGTCAGATTTTATCAAATGCCATTTCTACATCAATTGATATGATCATGTGGTTCTTTTCCCTTGTTTTATATATGTGGTGGATTAAGTCAATTGATTTCTAATGTTGAACCATCCCTGCATACCTGGTATAAATCCCACTTGGAAATGATGTATTATTTTTTTGATATGTTTTTGGATTCTATTGGCTAGGATTTTGTTGAGAATTTTTGCATCTGTATTCATAAGGGATATTGATCTACAGTCTTCTTTTTAAGTGGTGTCTTTGCCTGAATTTGGTATCAGGGTTCTGCTTGCTTCATAGAATGAATTCAGGAGCATTCCATCCTTCTCTACGTTCTGGAATAGTTTGAAAAGAATTGGTCTCAGTTCTTCTCTGAATGTTTGGTAGAATTCTCCAGTGAAGTCTTTTGGGCCAGCACTTTATTTTGCTGGAAATTTTTAAATTTCCTCTTCAATTTCTTCTTTTGTTAGGGGTGTGTTCAGATTTTCAACCACAGTTTTTGTTAGTTTAGGTAAGTAGTATGTTTCTAGAAATATGTCCATTTCTTCTAGGCTTTCAAGTTTGTTGGAGTAGAGTTTTTCATAGTATTCTGTTACGATCCTTTTTATTTCAGTTGGGTCTGTTGTAATATCCCCCATCTCATCCACCTCATTTCTTATTTGAATTATTTGCTTCCTCTCCTGTTTTTCTTTTGTCAGTTTGGCCAATGGTTTATCAATTTTTTGTTTTTTTTTGATCTTTTCAAAGAACCAACTTTTGGCTTGCTTTTATTATTATTATGCTTTAGATGAAGGTTTACAGAACAAACTTGCTTTTCATTAAACAGTATACATATTGTTTTGTGATATTGATTACCAACCCCACGACATGTAAACACTCTCCCTTCTCAACCTTGGGTTCCCTATTACCAGCCGTCCTGTCCCCTCCCACCTTCTAGTTCTTGCCCCTGTGCTGGTGTGCTCCTTTAGTCTTGTTTTGTTTTATGGGCCTTCTAATCTTTGGCTGAAGGGTGAACCTCAGGAGTGACTTTATTTCTGAGCTGAAAGGGTGTCCAGGAGCCATATTCTCAGGGTTTCTCCAATCTCTCTCAGGCCAGTAAGTCTGGTCTTTTTCTGTGAGTTAAAATTTTATTCTACATTCTTCTCCAGCCCTATCCTGCACCTTCTATTGTGATCCCTGTTAGAGCAGTTGGTGGTGGTAGCTGGGCACCATCTAGTTGTTCTGGACTCAGTATGGTGAAGGCTATGGTACTTGTGGTTCATTAGCCCTTTGGATTAATCTTTCCCTTGTATCTTTGGTATTCTTCATTCTCCCTTGCTCCAGATGGGATGAGGCGAGTGGAGTATCTTAGATGGCTGCTCACAAGCTTTTAATACCCCAGACACTAGTCATCGAAATAGGATGTAGAACATTTTCTATATAAACTATGTTATGCCAATTGAGCTAGATGTTCCCCAAAACCATGGTCCTCACAGCTTTCATCCCAATAATTTGGTCCCTCAAGGAGTTTGAATGTGTCAATGGAACTTCCATGACCTTGTCTTGTACCTGTCGTGCTGGCTTCCCCAGTATTGTGTACTGTCTTACTGTTCTACTTTTGGCTTTCTTGATTCTATTGTTTTTCTATTCTGTTTCATTTATTTCTGATTGTTTCCTCTCTTCTGGTGGCTGTGGGCTTCTTTTGCTGTTCTCTTTCTATTTGTTTGAGTTGTAGGGCTAATATTTTGATTTTGCCCCTTCTTTTTTGATGTGTGCTCCTATTACCATAAATAGACCTCTGAGCACTGTTTTTGCTGTGTCCCACAGATTTTTGGTATGTAGTGTTTTCATTTGCATTTGATTCTAGGAATTTTTTTTTATTTCATTTTTTATTTCTTCTATTACTCAGTGGTTTTTAAGCAGGAAGTTATTCAGTTTCCATGTATTTGACTTTTTTCCTTGTTCTTCCTATTATTGATTTCTTTTTTTTTTAATTTTATAGTGTGGTAATCTGAGAAGATGCTTCGTATTATTCTGATGTTTTCGAATCTATTGAGGCTTGTTTTGTTGCCTAACATATGGTCTATTCTGGAGAATGATCCATGTGTGTTGGAAAAGAATGTATACTTTGCTGTTGCTGGGTGGAGTGTTCTGTGTATGTCTATGAGATCAAGTTGGTTGATGGTGTTGTTTAGATCTTCTGTATCTTTGTTGAGTTTCTTTCTAGTTGTTCTGTCCTTCATCAAAAGTGGTGTGTTAAAATCTCCTAGTATTGTTGTGGAGTTATCGATTTCTCTTTTCAATTTGGTTAAAGTTTGTTTTGTATATTTTGGAGCTCTTTCATTGTGTGCATTTATTTTGGTTTTGTCCTTTTGTTGGATTGACCCTTGAATTGTTATATAATGTCCCCTCTCTTCTCCTCTTCCTTCCTTGTCTCTTATGATAGTTTTTGCCTTAAGATCTATTTTATCAGAGATTAATACTGTCACTCCTGTCCTTTTTTGGTCACTATTTGCTTGATTTTTTTTTTAATCCTTTGATTTTTAGCTTATTTTTACCTTTGTGTCTAAAGTGTGTCTCTTGTAGGCAGCATATTAATGGGTCATGTTTTCTTATCCACTCTGCCACCCGCTGTCTCTTTAATGGTGCACGTAACCCATTTACATTCAGTATAATTATTGTTAAGCATAAATTTACTGCTATTATTTTGTTGTGCTTATTTTTTGTGGTGTTGATGATATCTTTGTTCCATATACTTTTCTGCGCTGAGTTTTTGTTTGTGGATTTTTTCTTCATTTCCTTCATTACTGTTGATTTTGTGTTTACTGAGTCCTTATGATTTTCTTCTTTCTAATTTTGGTGAGAAGGTTTATTAGTTTTTGTTGTGGTTACCCTGAAACTTACTTTTATCTTGTTAAGTTTAAAACAGTCTGTTATATCTTGATATTGCCTTGACTTTCCCTCCATACTGAAGTTCTGTAACTACACCATTTATTCCTCTTTTTTAATTTTAAATTGTCATCATTTACAGATTGACATCTCTGTTTCCCTGTTTTCATTCTTGTAGCTTTGTTTTATTTTTGAAAATTCCTTATTTGGGTTGGTATTCAGGTGATATTATCATGAGTCTTAATCTTAGGTTGTTGTCTGATGTTGGTTCTCTATACAAAGGACGTGTTAATATTTCTTGTAAGTTTGGTCTGGTTTTTACAAATTCCTTTAGTTTCTGTTTATCTGGAAACATCCTAATTTCACCATTGTATTTGAGAGACAATTTTGCTGGATACATAATTCTTGGTTAGAAATTGCTTTCTTTCAGGGTTTTGTGTATGTCATCCAATTGCCCTCTTGTCAGAATGGTTTCTGTCAAGAAATCAGAGTTTAGTCTTATTGGTTCCCCTTTGTAGGTGACAGTTTGTTTTTCTCAAGCTGTTCCCAGGATTCTTTCTTGCCCTTTTGTTTTGGAAATCTTGATTATGGTATGTCTTGGTGACTTTCTTTTGGGATCTATCTTGTACGAGGGATGCTGAGCTTCTTGGATGGGTATCTTCTTGTCTTTCATATTAGGGAAGTTTTCTACTAGAAAAATCTTCAAAACTTGTCTCTCTCTCTTTTTTTTTTTTTTTTTTTGTCTTGTCCTGTTCTGGAATTCTGATGACCACATGTAAATTATTCCTCTTAATGGTATCCCACATAATTCCTAGGCCTTTTTCATTCTTTTTTCTGATTATTCGTCAAACAAATTAGTGTCAAGGGATTTTTTCTCTGTTTCACTAATTCTGTCTTCCATTGATTCGATTCTGGTCCTATGTCCTTCCATTGAGTTATCTATTGCTGAAATTTTATTAATCTTCTGGATTTCTAGCTGCCGTTTTTTATGGTTTCTAATTGTCCATTTATTTTGTCATTTCATTCTTGTATTGTTTTCCTGAATTCTTCTGGAGTTTTGTCTGTGTTTTCCTTGACCTCTTTCTTGATCTCTTGGAGGAGCCTATACATAAGTCTTTTGAATTCCCAATCAGGTAGTTTCATTACCATTTCTTCCTCAGCAAGGTTTTCTGGCCCTTTATTTTGGTCACTTGCTTGAGGCATCTTGTCCTGCTTCTTTATGTGATTTTATATTGTCTATTGTCTCTGAGACATTAAGGTATTATACTAATTGATTGATTGTATGCTTGTTTGCTGCAGCCTGATTTTTTCCTTTGTTTTGTTTTAATATATCCAAACAGGTGGGGATGCCATGTTGGTTTCTAGTCTGGTAGCACTGAAGCAATCACCACCTGGCTCCAGGTGGGCAGGTTAGCAGCTGGCAGTTTGGATGAGGTCTCTGCCCACTGGTTGTGTGGGGAGACTGAGGACATGCTGGGCAGGTATTGGCCACTGTCTGTTGTCAGTTCAGTGGCATGGGAGCTGGTGCTGGCATACATGAGTGAGCAGGGCAGCAGCTGTGGTGGGTATGGTGGGCAAGCAGAAGCATGGGAACATGTTCTTCTCTGCTTGTCCATGTAGGCTGGGTTGCTGGAGCAATCCTGCATGACTCAGGGGGACAGGTCAGTGGGCAGGGGCAGGGTCAAGCAGCCGGAGTGGTCCTGTGCTGCTCAGAGGGGCAGGGCAGTTAGCGGGGTTGGGATTGTTCAGGTTGGCAAAGTTATTGGAGTAGTCCCAGCCCACTCAAAGGGGCATGGTGGCAGTGAGGGGGTGGTGGTTAGGGCTAGCAGAAGAAGGGGAGCTCCTATCTTGGTCCCCAGCAGTTGGGTCTGAAGGGATGGGGCGGAGATTGTGCCACTACTCACTGGAAGGGTGGGGGGAGGGGAAGCATGCTCCTCTGGTCACTGGGCAAGGGTGCCTGGGCTCCTCTTGTCAGCTGCAGCTAGCAATTGGGACCTCATTTCACCCCAGGTATGTCTACACATTTACTCTGTGTTCTGCTGGGAATTGAATGAAGTTGCTTTTTGTGCTCCTCACCTGGGATTGCTGCTGTCTTTGTCTCAAAATGACTATGCTGTGCCAGGCTGGCTGATAGGCCCCTTGCTCAACCTCTTCTCCTTTGCTGTTTTCAGTCAGTTTCTTCTTCCAATTGGAGTTCAAACTAGTTCATTATCCTTTCATTTGATGTTCAGAATTCCAGGACTGTCATCTGCATCTTGTTCTCTTGGTTTCTCAGGTCTTTGTTGTAGAAGGACGGTGTGGTGTGTCTGACTACACTGGCTGAAAGTCCCCAGAAGAGTTTTTAAGAGGAATGAATGCTAGTCATTTGACACATTAGTGCATTACGACTTACCACTTCAGCAGTCTTCAACATCTAAGGAATGTTTTAAAATGTTTTAACACCTGTAGCAGAGACACTGTTAGTATCTTGCCGACATCACCTCAGCTGTACTTCAGTGCACATTGCCCTGATGTCCAAGGAAAAGAACATGCATTTTGTTGCCTGTGGATTTTTTCTGTGGCACTGGAACCCACTCTTGTGCCAAGCTAATTGTTTTTGTTAGCTGCCATTGAGTTGGCCTGACTCATGGTGACACCATGCACAGGGGAACAACATGATACTTGGTAGTGCACCATCCTCATGACCAGTTATGGATCAGATTGTTGTGACCTATAGGGTATTCTTTTGCTGGTTTCCAGAAGGAAATTGCCAGGGCTTCCTTCTTAGTCCATCTTATTCTGTTAGCTCCACTAAAACTTGTTTAGCATCATAGCAACACAAAAGCCTCTGACGACAAATTGATGGTGGCTGTGCAAGAGGTTTATTGGCCTAGAATGGAACCCAGGTTTTCCACATGGGAGATGAGAATTGTACCGCTGATCCACCAGGGAATTCATGGTTCTCAGAAGCACCTCTCAACCAAGGAATGCCTCTTTTCTCTGGTGGCATATATATAAAGAATGCATTAACAGTTCCCAGTGGGATAAGAATGAGTTGTCCATGGTGATAATTTGCTTGGTAATGTACCCTTTATTGTCAGCCTTCATTACCTTGCATCACCTCCCCACTCCCTTTTCGGAGTTGCCTTCACTATCAAAATAAACTATTTGCATGTAAACCCTTGTCTCAGGGGGTGTTTCTGGAGGAACTCAAACTGAAACAACACCGGATTATTTCTAAAGCCTCTAGGAGAATCAGGGTTTCAAACCAGTTCTTCCTGGTTCAGTCATAGCTGAGGAAGTGACACCGGAGCAGATTTGAATTATCAGAATTTGGGCGAACCAGAATGGTAACGAACAGGAAAAATTACGGACAGAAGCCCTGCTAGAAACTTAATCTTCCCCTTAGAAAACAAGGGCAGTTTACACATTGCATAGCAGCCAAATCTCTTGCCTGTCGGATTTTGTGCAGAGTGGGAAACAGTGGTGCTCCGCTCCAAGATGGCAGCTGACCACACGGCTTTGAATGTCCATCACTCTCTACAGTCCTGGCAATAATCCAATCTCATGCATCAGGCTCCTTAAAGGACTCACTATGCCTCTTCTGAGTCTCCCATTCCAGGACTTTGATCTGTAATTTTTCCCATTCCAGTTACAATTCTGAATCACCTAAATTATAAAAATTTGAGTCCGTTCTGGTTTCGCATTATTAGACATGACTGAACCAGTTTGAACTGGCTTGAAGCCCTGTTGGGGACTGTTGGCCAATGCCAACAAGGTGAATCTCTGTCTTGTATATTTTCTAAGGGAAAGCCAAGTGAATAGATGCTTCTCCTGAGAAAGCCAAGTGTTTTAAGGGGAAAACAAAAGCAGCCACACTTCAAATTTCCGTGCTGTTTCCTCACATTTTCAGCCTGTCCGGCATATCTAATCAGAGCACCTCTGAGCATAGCAACATAAAAAAGCTCCACACCAAAAGGTAAGATGACAGAGTGCCCAGAAATTCAGGCCATGTATATCCCCCCATTGTAATTATAATCGGCCATCTTCACTTAATGATCAGCTTTGCTTCTTCATTTATTAGTTTGTCATTTAATATGGCAATGAATTATTAAAAGATTATACCCTTCACAACCATTATGATGATGCTATTTTTGTTTCTCTGACTACAGACAACTAAAGTCAAAATTAGATGCAAATTAGTGCCAATTTAGCTCACTTTTTAGAATCTCAAGCAGTGAACTGTGAAATGGCTGTGATAAAAGTGTATTTTTTCTTTCTGACTCATGGCATCATGTTGCAGTTTTCAAGAGTAAGTATGTTATCTTTCCAAATACAGTTTTGCAGATGATTTTAATAGACTTTAAACAGAGCATACTAAAAAAAAAAAACTAGCTTCCAAAAATAGAGGTGCATATTGACACCGTACTTCTCTTGTTAGCCTCTAAGCTTTTGCATTCTTCAACATATCCGTATCAAGGAATATTGCACAGGACCATGAAGAACAGCTATTTCCTCTGGAGAGTTACTTTCCTTTTGTGACCTGATTATGTTAGGTTTAGGATTAGGTAAATGAAAAGAAACAAAACAGTAGTATATTAAGAGAAACATTTCATAATCTATTTCCACTGCTTTTGTTGAAACATAAGTAAGGTCTGAATTAAGAAAACACTATTTAGTTGGGGAAAAAAAAGTGGTAAAGATGGTAAACTGGTGAGTTTCCATTAGCTTTATGTTGTCGGAAGTCCTCATTTGTCAAAGAGAAACCATGACCACTTCTACAAACAAGTGCTATAAGCTTTTAAGATAGTTGCCATCATCCAGTTTGTGAATTTTTAAAGGCAAAGAGAATACTGGCAGAAGAGAAAAAAAAAAAGGAAGTTTAAGGGCGTTTAGCCGCTCTGTTGTGCTCTATTAGTGTTTCATATACTCAGTAATATAAAGAAGTATTCACATGGAACCTGGGCTAAAATAAGAAAAAGGGAACATTATAATGACAGGATAAAAAAACAAAGATTCTACTGGCACTGAGAATTTCATATTGCTAAACTTCAATTTAAAAGGTTACTTAAATGCATGGCCTTGTGGAAATTTAATGATATGTTATGGTACATCTGAACTTGTCATTTGGCCCCAAGCTGCGATAATCAACTTTTCAATGTCAGACTCATTTACTCCTCGAAGAATCCTGAAATAGCCATTCTCTCCCCATGACTTTCCCCACGAATTGGCAGCAACCTGCAGAAAAACAAAAAATGAAAAGGCTGAATATCACACTTTGGTATTTTTTAATCCTGGCTATTAATACACAGGAAACATTTGACATATTATAGAAAGTAGTTATTACAACTCTAAATAGTTTCTAAATAAGAATAAACAGTTGTATTATTCAGCAGTTACATTAATATGCAAGTATACCAGAATTGGTGTAACACTTCCAGAATACAATGGTAGCATATACATGTAAGTTTGAAATGCCACTTCAGAAGACTGTGCTCAAGCCACACTTATAGAGGGTCTACTATATGACCAACCCTGTACTAGGCACTGGAGAAGAAAGATAAACAACATACCCTGTGTACAGGGAACTTATGGTCTAATGAAGGACAGTCAACGTAAGGCAAGTTCCAAGGTAGAAATCTGCACAGGTGCTGTAGAAATGATCAGCAATGGATAACTGGGTGATTCAGGGAAGTGTCCTGGAGGAAGTGCCACTGAGATACATATTAAAGATTGCGTTAAAATTAACCAGATTAAAAAAAAAGAGAGAGAGAGAAAGGAAATTCAGGTAAAAAGCAACAGAAAAGCACAAATACCTGTGTGTGATGGATCACTTTTATATGGCCTTTCTAGCCATGGTCTTGTAACTCCCACCAGCTGATTGGGTGGGAATATGCAAATCAAGTGCTTGTGGCTCACCAAGAGGATTATACAGGTTGCCAATAACGCAAATAAGGTGCATGGTATCCTTGTGGGGGTGCAATCATGCAAATAAGGTGTATGAAACCCTAACAAAGGGATTGATCAGTTTTACCATCCCAGTAGGCTTAAAATGAGCCATCCCAGAGGTGGAAAGAGGGGACTTCACAACCACCAAGAAAAAAGAGATGCGAGCAGAGCACGTCATTTGGACCAGGAGTCCCTGCACTGAGAACCTCCTAGACCCAGGAGACATAGAGAGAGAGATGTACTGGAGATGGCGCAAGATGGCAAGAAGTGGTGGCAAAGAAACAGCAGCAGTAGAACCAGCACACCGGCGGGAGATGGCACAGTTTGGGCTTCTCAGCCCACGGAGCAAGGTGGTCACGTTGAGTATGCAGACCTACGAAGTGAGAGAGCTGAATGCCTTTGGGCAGGAGGCTTCCTGGCAGAGTGGGGTGCCTCTGGGTACTTATTGGTAGAGGTGAAGAGCTTTATAACACTTATCCAAGCAGGGCAGAGGCCAGGCCAAGAGAGGCTTACCTGCAGGCATGGCTGAGAAGAGGTTGTCCTGACTGAAGAACTCTATCCTGAATTGTAACCTGTTACTTCCCTAATAAGCTCCATAATCATGACTACGGCCTGTGAGTTCTGTGTGGCCATTGCAATGAATTATTGAACCCAGCACAGTAGAGAATGCCGTGAGAGGCACAGCTGGTGTCAGAATCAGTAAAAAGGTTGAAGGGAGGAGGTATGTCTGACCTCTGCTTCATAGGAATCAGCCTTGGGCCAATGCTGATGGTGATTCTCTCCCGCTTCATGAAGTCAGAGGAGGCCAGATGCCTCTGCTGCACCACCATTTTTACAGTTGGTGGCAGAAGCGGGTTTCATTGCAATGGCTTCAGGCTCATAGAAGCATGGGACTTTGTAAGAGAAAAAACAAAGGGGTGTAGGAAACGAAACTTTTGATTTTTGGATTATTACTTTGGTTGTTCTTGCTGTAATGGCTGAAAGGAAAGTAAGAGATGTTATGCTGCAGCTGAGTAGAGAAAAGCCTCATCTGGAGTGGTTTGGGGCAAAAGCTAGTCTGGTTAAACAAGATGATTTATAGGGGGTCAGGGTCTTCTGGTTCCACCCAGCCAGAGGTCCAAGGCCCTATGCATATGAATGGGAAAATAGTCATGGTGTGGAGAAAAGAAGATGAAACTGGAATATTTTAGAAAGGGCTATGTGTTTATTTGATTGTACTCTGGATATTGAATGTTTCTCCCACCCAGTGTAAAACAGACCTGAATGTATGATAGAAATGAATATTGAGTATAATATATTACAGAGAGCATGTAAAACCACCTTCAGCTAATACTTGATTAAATATGCTAAAAGGGGAACTAGGATTTGTCTGAAAAAAAAACACAGGTTGTTGGTTTGAATGCAGTAGCCCTGTGTAAAGAGTATTGGGGTCTTAGGTAGAAAACCTAAGCCCCGCCCAGAACCTTCAGTTAGGACATTTGCATTGCAAAAGACATGCAGACCCACTCAGAACTTGGAGAGCAAGAAATCTGCATTTGAAGGAATGACCAGCAGAGAAAAAAAATTACTGTTTTCCTTTTTGAATTTTGAGCACGTTGTTTGCCTTTAGGTGCACTGAGGCAGGAAAAGTCAGTGCCCATAAGAAGAACCTCCTCCAAGGGCTGGAAGTTAAAGGGAGCTGATGAGTAGACAGCCTGGTAAGCTCACTTATGTTGACCACCTGGGTGGAAGTGGGGGAAGTGCAGCAATGAAGAGATGGGCCAAGTTTGGACATGTCCTATTGGCACACGTTGACCTAGCCTATGGGGGCTAGGGATTAGAGAGAGAGAGGGGGCTGGCTGGTCTCTTGTGCAGGGAAGTGTGTAGACTCCCAAGCCTATGGCTTGTACCAGTTGACCTAGCCCACAGGGGCTAGGGATGAGCTGACCAGAATCCGACAAAATGAAGAAAAAGATGTTTGACACTGTGAGTTGATATAAATCACTGCAATTTGATGGCTTGCTGTAGACTGGACTTTGCTTATGCATGCAGATGCTCAAAGATTCAACCAGAACAGAAGATTCTTTAGATCAAGGTACATGTTTGCCTGGTCAGAGTACTGGGTTGATGATGACAGATAATTCAAACACTGGCTGTCTAAAATGGGGTGAGATAAAGGCATGAAGTGGCTGGCTTACATACTTCTGTGGATATAGTTACACTTAAAATATGGAGGACAAGAGAGGATCACCACTAAATTGTTGTTGTTAGGTGCCAAAGAGTCCGTTCTGACTGATAGAGACCCTATACACAACAGAATGAAATACTGCTAGGTCCTGTGCCATCCTCACAATTGTTGCTACACTTGAGCCCATTGTTGCAGCCACTGTGTCAATCCATCTCATTGAGGGTCTCCTCTTTCTCGCTGACTGTCTACTTTACCAAGCATGATATCCTTCCCCAGGGACTGATCCCTCCTGACAACATATCCTAAGTAGGTGAGATACAGCCTCACCATCCTTGCTTCCAAGGAACGCTCTGGTTGTACTTCTTCCAAGACTGAGTTGTTCGTTCTTTTGGCAATCCGTGGTATATTCAATATTCTTCACCAACACCACAATTCAAAGGCATCAATTCTTCTTCAGGCTTCCTTATTCATTGTCCAGCTTTTGAAAACACCATGGCTTGGGTCAGGCATACCTTAGTCCTCAAGGTGATATCTTCACTTTTTAACACTTTAAAGAGATCTCTTGCAGTCAATTTGCCCAATGCAATGTGTCTTTTGATTTCTTGACTGCTGCTGCCATGCATGTTGATTGTGAATCCAAGTAAAATCAAATCCTTGACAATGTCAATCTTTTCTCCATTTATCATGATGCTGCTTATTGGTCCAGTTGTGAGGATTTTTGTTTTCTTTATGTTGAGGTGTAATCCAAACTGAAGGCTGTAATCTTTATCTTCATCAGTAAGTGCTTCAAGTCCTCTTCACTTTCAGCAAGCAAAGTTGTGTCATCTGCATAACACAGATTGATAATGAGTCTTCCTCCAATCCTGATGCCCTGTTCTTCTTCATATAGTCCAGCTTCTGGGATTATCTGCTCGGCACACAGACTGAATTGATATGGTGAAAGAATACAGCCCTGATGCACACCTTTCCTGACTTTAAACCATGCAGTGTCACTTTGTTTTGTTTAAATGACTGCCTCTTTATCCATGAACAGATTCCTCATAAGCACAATTAAGTGTTCCAGAATTCCCATTTTCAGCAATGTTATCCATAATTTGTTATGACCCACACAGTTGAATGCCTTAATATAGTCAATAAAACATAGGTAAGCATCTTTCTCACATTCTCTGCTTTCAGCCAGGATCCACCTGACATCAGCAATGATATCCCTGGTTCCACATCCTCTTCTAAACCCAGCTTGAATTTCCTGCAGTTCCCTATCGATATACTGCTGCAGCCACTTTTGAATACTCTTCAGCAAAATTTTGCTTGCATGTGATATTAATGATAATGTTTGATAATTTCTGCATTCAGTTGGATCACTTTTCTTGGGAAAAGGTATAAATATGGATCTCTTCCAGTCGGTTGGCCAGATAGCTATCTTCCAAATTTCTTGGCATAGATGAGTTAGCACTTCCAGCACTGCATCCATTTGTTGAAATATCTCAATTAGTATTTCATCAATTCCAGGAGCCATGTTTTTTGCCAAATGCCTTCAGTGCAGCTTGACTTCTTCCTTCAGTACCATCGGTTTCTGATCATATGCTACCTCCTGAAATGGTTGAATATCAACCAAATCTTTTTGGTATGTGTATTCCTTCCATCTTCTTTTGATGCTTCCTGCACTGTTTAACATTTTCCATAGAATCTTTCAGTATGGTGATTCAAAGCTTGAATTTTTTCTTTAGTTCTTTCAGCTTGAGAAATGCTGAGTGTGTTCATCCCTTTTGGTTTTCCATCTCCAGGTCTTTGCACATATCATCAGAATACTTCACTCTGTCTTCTCAAGCTGCCTTTTGAAATCTTCTTTTCAGCTCTTTTACTTCATCATTTTTTCATTTTGCTTTGGGTACTCAATGTTTGAGAGCAAGTTTCAGAGTCTCTTCTGACATCCAGTTAGGTCTTTTCTTTCTCTCCCGTCTTTTTAATGACCTCTTGCTTTCTTCATATTTGATGTCCTTGATATCATTCCACAACTCATCTGGTCTTCAGTCATTAGTGTTCAATCAACAAATCTATTCTTGAGATGGTCTCTAAATTCAGGTGGGATATTCTTAAGGTCATACTTCAGTTCTTGTGCTCTTGTTCTAATTTTCTTCACTTTCAACTTAAACTTGCATATGAGTAATTGAAAGTCTGATCCACAGTCAGCCCCTGGCCTTGTTCTGACTGATGATATTGAACTTTTCCATCATTTCTTTCTACATCTGGCGAGGTCCGAGTGTGTAGTCACCATTTATGTTGGTGAAAATGGAGTCAAACTTTCAGGACCTTCATTTGCTGATGTGGAACATCTCAAAATGAGAAAAAAACAGCTGCAAACATTCATTAATAATCAGAAAGTGGGATGTACCAAGTATGAACCTAGGAAAAATGGAAATCATACGAAATGAAATGGAATGCATAAAGATTGATATCCTAGGCATTAGTGAGCTGAAATGGACTGGTATTGGTCACTTTGAATTGAACAATCCACACTGAATAGTTTTCTCTTTTCCTTATACGTCCTGAAGAAGGGAGGGTGGGGGAAGATGCTGATAGGATTATATGATTCAGTTGTGAGTGTTGATTGTTAACAGTGTTAATTTCGATTGTAAAAACCGTAATTGTAGAAGTTGTAAGTGGGAAAGTGTACTAAGGAAGAGGCACTGCTGGACTGGGGTGCAGAGGCCGAACATAAAGTACTTTAAAGGATTTGATTTGCTATGCTGATACATCATGAAGCTCAGAGCAAGAGAATAATCTTCTTTCAGTTAAATTTTATCAGACACCAGAAGGGTGAAGCTGAGATGACTTTTGTAGAACCTGACCAGATCAGATTAATACCTGCAGCAGACCTGAATGGTTGGTACCTGAGTAACGTCACCCTGAGGACTTTTTTCACTATTGAAGGACTAATTGTTAATGACTGTTTTGTAATGGTAAAATGATTAGGAGGGGGAAGTTATCCTCCAAGTACAAAGGAACCATGGCTAGAAAAGCCAGGAGGTAGCCTGTGGTGTGATGGATTCCTTTCTAGCCATGACCTTGTAACTCCCACCAAATGATCAGGTGGGACTATGCAAATAAGGTACTGTGGCATACTAAGTTAATCGGACAGATTGCCAATAATGCAAATAAGGTGCATGGCATCCTTGTGGGTATTGTTGTTGTTAGGCAGCATTGAGTCAGTTCTGACTCATGGCAACCCCATGTACAACAAAACGAAACACTGCCTGGTCCTGCACCATCCTCACAATCGTTGCTGTGTTTGAGCCCAGTGTTGCAGCCACTGTGTCAACCCATCTCATTGAAGGCCTTCTTTTTTGCTGACCCTCTACCAAATATGATGTCTTTCTCCAAGGACTGGTCCCTCCTGCTGACATGTCCAAAGTACATGAGACAAAGTATACCATCTTCCCTTCTAAGGAGCATTCTGGCTGTATGGGACCCTTATGAGGGATTGGTCACTTTAGCAATCCTACTAGGCTTAGAATGAGCCATCCCAGAGGCAGAAAGGGGACACCTCACTACTACCAAGAAAGAAGAGGTGGGAGCAGAGCATATTCTTTGGACCTGGGATCCCTGTGCTGAGAACCTCATAGACCCAGGAGATGTAGGGAGAGAGCTATAACAGTGAAGGCAGCACAAGACAGTGAGAATTGGTGGCAGAGAAATGGTGGCAGGAGAAAAAGGAGACTGGTGTGAGACAGCGCAGTGGGCTTCCTGGCCCACAGAGAAAGGTGGTTATAGTGGATGTGCTGACCCACAGAGTGAAAGAGCTGAGCACCTTTAGGCAGGAGGCTTCCTGGCAGAGTGGGATACCTCCAGGCACTTATCAGCACAGCTGAAAAGCTCTGTAACACTTGCCTGAACTGGGCAGAGGCCAGGACAAGGGACCAAGTGCCAGAGAGAGGACTCCCTGTGGGTATTGCAGAGAAGCGTCTGTCCTGATCAAAGCACTCTATCCTGAATTATAACCTGTTATTTCCCTCACAGACCCCATAATCATAAGTATTGTCTTTGAGTTCTGTGTGGCCACTGCAATGAATTATCAAACCCAGCAAAGAAGTAGAGAGTGCCATGAGAGGGACAGCTGTTGTCAGAATTGATAAAAAGGTTGGAGAAGAGGTAGGTCTGACCTCTGTTTCACAGGAATCAGCCTTAGGCTGCTGATGTTGATAATGTTTCTCTTCCCCCCCTTGTGGAGTTAGGGGAGGAGATCTGGCAATGCTGCTCAGCCATTTTAACAATACCAAAGCATGAAGCAGTGTGAAGCAGTGGGAGACATTTCAAGGAAATTGTTATAATTAGATCATAAAACAGAAGCAGGTTGATACACTATGAGGCTGGAAGGTAGGTAAGGACAGGTCATCCATACTAAGGGTTGAAGATGATGACAAGTGCTTGAGTTGCTTCCAGTAAGGTAGTAAGGTGGACAAATTTATATTTTGATTACAGTATTCTACATGAAATGAGGAAGATGGATTGAAAAGGGTAGAAACAAAAGACAGGAAGACTAGGTAGTAGACTTTTGTTGGATGAGACTTAATTTGGATGACCCTAACTGGGTTAGGGAAGATAGAGATAGGGATGTTGTTGTTGTTAGGTGCCGTCGAGTCAGTTCCGACTCATAGCGACACTATGCACAATAGAATGAAACAATGCCCGGTCGTGAGCCATCCTTACAATCGTTGTTATGCTTCTGCTCATTGTTGCAGCCACTGTGTCAATCTACCTTGTTGCGGATCTTCCTCTTTTCCGCTGACCTTGTACTCTGCCAAGCATGATGTCCTTCTCCAGGGATTCATCCCTCCTGACAACATGTCCAAAGTATGTAAGGTGCGGTCTTGCCATCCTTGCCTCTAAGGAGCATTCTGGCTGTACCTCTTCTAGGACCCATTTGTTTGTTCTTTTGGCCATCTATGGTATAGTTAATATTCTTCGTCAACACAATTCAAAGGTGTCAATTCTTCTTCGGTCTTCCTTATTCATCGTCCAGCTTTCACATGCATATGATGCGATTGAAAATACCATGGCTTGGGTCAGGCGTACCTTAGTCTTCAAGGTGACATCTTTGCTCTTCAACACTTTAAAGAGGTCCTTTGCAGCAGATTTACCCAATGCAATGAGTTTTCTGATTTCCTGTCTGCTGCTTCCATGGCTGTTGATCGTGGATCCAAGTATAATGAAAGCCTTGACAACTCCAGTCTTTTCTCTGTTTATCATGATGTTGCTCATTGGTCCAGTTGTGAGGATTTTTGTTTTCTTTATGTTGAGGTGCAATCCACACTGAAGGCTGTGGTCTTTCATCTTCATTAGTAAGTGCTTCAAGTCCTCTTCACTTTCAGCAAGCAAGGTTGTGTCATCTACATAATGCAGGTTGTTAATGAGTCTTCCTCCAATCCTGATACCCCATTCTTCTTCATACAGTCCAGCTTCTCAGATTATTTGCTCAGCATACAGATTGAAGATGTATGGTGAAAGAATACAACCCTGATGCACACCTTTCCTGACTTTAAACCAATCAATATCCCCTTGTTCTGTCTGAACAACTGCCTCTTGATCTACATAAAGATTCCTCAAGAGCACAATTAAGTGTCCTGGAATTCCCATTCTTCGCAATGTTATCCATAATTTGTTATGATCCACACAGTTGAATGCCTTTGCGTAGTCAATAAAACACAGGTAAACATCCTTCTGGTATTCTCTGCTTTCAGCCAGGATCCATCTGACATCAGCAAAGATATCCCTGGTTCCATGTCCTCTTCTGAAACTGGCCTGAATTTCTGGCAGTTCCCTGTCGCTATACAGCTGCAGCCGTTTTTGAATGATCTTCAGCAAAATTTTCCTTGTGTGTGATATTAATAGTATTGTTCTATAATTTCCACATTCGGTTGGATCACCTTTCTTGGGAATAGGCATAAATAAATATGGATCTCTTCCAGTCAGTTGGCCAGGAAGCTGTCTTTCATATTTCTTGGCATAGATGAGGGAGCACCTCCAGCGTTGCATCTGTTTGTTAGAACATCTCAATTGATATTCCATCAATTCCTGGTGCCTTGTTTTTTGCCACTGCCTTCAGAGCAGCTTGGACTTCTTCCTTCAGTACCATCGGTTCCTGATCATATGCCACCTCTTGAAATGTTTGAACATTGAATAATTCTTTTTGGTATAATGATTCTGTGTATTCCTTCCACCTTCTTTTGATGCTTTCTGCATCGTTAAATATCTTTCCAATAGAATCCATCACTATTGCAACTCGGGGCTTGAATTTTTTCTTCAGTTCTTTCAGCTTGAGAAACGCTGAGCATGTTCTTCCCTTTTGGTTTTCCATCTCCAGCTCTTTGCGCATGTCATTATAATACTTTACTTTGTCTTCTTGAGACGCCCTTTGAAATCTTCTGTTCTTTTACTTCACCAATTCTTCCTTTTATTTTAGCTCCTCGACATTCCAGAGCAAGTTTCAGAGTCTCCTCTGACATCCATCTTGGCCTTTTCTTTCCTGTCTTCTCAATGACCTCTTGCTTTCCTCAGGGATGATGTCCTTGATGCCATTCCACAATTCGTCTGATCTTCAGTCACTAGTGTTCAATGCATCAAATCTATTCTTCAGATGGTCTCTAAATTCAGGTGGGATATACTCAAGGTCATATTTTGGGTCTCGTGGACTTGCTCTGATTTTCTTCAGTTTCACCTTGAACTTGCATGTGAGCAATTGATGTTCTGTTCCACAGTTGGCCCCTGGCCTTGTTCTGACTGATGATATTGAGCTTTTCCATTGTTTCTTTCCATAGATGTAGTCAATTTGATTTCTGTGTGTTCCATCTGGCAAGGTCCATGTGTATAGTCACCGTTTATGTTGGTGAAGGAAAGTATTTGCAATGAAGAAGTCGTTGGTCTTCCAAAATTCTATCATTCGATCTCCGGCATTGTTTCTATCACCAAGGCCATATTTTCCAACTACTGATCCTTCTTCTTTGTTTCCAACTTTTGCATTCCAATTGCCAGTAATTATCAACGCATCTTGGTTGCATGTTCAATCAATTTCAGACTGCAGCAGCTGATAAAAATCCTGTGTTTCTTCATCTTTGGCCCTAGTGGTTGGTGCGTAAATTTGAATAACAGTCATATTAACTGGTTTTCCTTGTAGGCGTATGGATATTATCCTATCACTGACAGTGTTGTACTTCAGGATAGATCTTGAAATGTTCTTTTTGAAGATGAATGCAACACCATCCCTCTTCAAGTTGTCATTCCCAGCATAATAGACTACATGATTGTCCGTTTCAAAATGGCCAATACCAGTCCATTTCAGCTCACTAATGCCTAGGATATTTATGTTTATATGTTCCATTTAATTTTTGATGATTTGCAATTTTCCTAGATTCATACTTCGTACATTCCAGGTTCCCATTATTAATGTATGTTTGCAGCTGTTTCTTTTCATTTTGAGTTGTGCCACATCAGCAAATGAAGGTCCCAAAATCTTTACTCCATCCACATCATTAAGGTCGACTCTACTTTGAGGAGGCAGCTCTTCCCCTATCATATTTTGAGTGCCTTCTAATCTGGGGGGCTCATCTTCCAGCACTATATCAGACAATGTTCCGCTGCTATTCATAAGGTTTTCACTGGCTAATGCTTTTCAGAAGTAGACTGCATGGCCTTTCTTCCTAGTGTGTCTTAGTCTGGAAGCTCAGCTGAAACCTGTCCTCCATGAGTGACCCTGCTGGTATCTGAATACGGTGGCATAGCTTCCAGTATCACAGCAACACACAAGCCCCCATAGTACGACAAACTGACAGACATGTGGGGGAGAGATAGGGATAGGGAAAGTATATGGGAAATATTTGCAAAGTAATATCATGAGGAATTAGAACTTTTCTTTCATATTTTATTTATTTATTTTTTTAAATATGGATGGTTAGAGAATTAGGAAATGTCCGATAATGCCTGGTTTTTTAAAGTTTGAGTGAACAAGTAGATAATCGGACACAGGGTGTACAGAATAAGGGTGTTAGTGGACTACAACTAAATACAGCAGAAAAGCCCAGTAGAATAACAACTGAAATTTATTCACAGAATTTGGTAGATAAGAAACCACAACAACAGCACCTACACTTTCATACATTCACCCTACATAGGCCCTAAGGTGGAAAATTGTCTAGAATGTCATCTGCATTAATATTCTCAAGGCATATGGTGTTGCTTTGAACTTTCACTGTTTCTACCATGTAAGAGAAGGGCACTTTCATTAAGTACCAGAAATTGTCCTGACAACATTAGTTTTATGAAATAACCAATTCTAAGCATTTCTTTTAAGATGTGGACTCTGGCTTCTTAATCAGCCCTGACACCTTAAAGGAGCACTTTCAAAGCTGTGGCTAAAATTATGAACTCAGTTTACCATTTCAAAGATGTAATGGACTTTGAATTAGCTGGAAATGAGACAGCAACTGAGTGTGAGAGTTTTAGAAACAATAAAGTAAGCTAAATTCCAATTTCTGTATTTTCTAGTCAGTTCTAATGTATGTATTTATAAAGGCAGAAATAAAATTGGTCACAAACTAAGATAAATTGTTAAGCATATTAATATTTTTAAATTCTTTAAAGTGTAATAAATGGCACTCTATTTTCATTTGTATGTCTAAGGTTACTACCATCCAAAATTTCGTCATTAGATCTTTGGTGAAAATGGGAAGAATAAGTAAAGATTTTATAAGCAAATACAAATTTATGTGCTTATGAGAGTTAACCATAGATTTTCAAGAAGGGCAACATAATTACAAAGAGTGGTGCTTTGTAAATTAATGTTTAATAGAAGGCATCTCAAGACATGCATTTTGTTTATTAGTCTTACCCTTCCCACTCTCATTTCTTCCATTTCTTCACTTACTTAGTTCGTTTCTTTCAAATGTCTTAATTTTTTAAAAATCTAATTATAAAGAAATGGATGACAATGCAGGAGAGAAAATTTCTAAAGATTTAACTTGGAATCTTCTATATTGAGATATACGATATAGTCACATGTGCAAAGCAGCCAGCTCTTAACCACTGCATCACCAGGGCTCCAATGTGTACTAATCCTAAATCTACAGTTCAGTGAGTTTTTGCATGGGTTATTAGGTTTAAAAAAAAAAAATTTTTTTTATTAGGTTTATGCTGGTGTAACCTCCACTTGGGGTCTTACAAGTCAAAATCAACTCAATAGCACCTAACAACAACAACAACTTTCGCTTAGACCGAGATATAAACCACTTATAGTACCACAGAAGGTTTCCCATGTTCCTCATCTGTCAACATCTACTCTCCTATCTCCCTTCTGTAAGTTTTTCCTATTACTGATTTTTATAAAAATGCAATAATGCAGTATGTTTTCTTTTGTGTTTGGCTTCTTTTGCTCAAAACAGTGTCTCTGAGATTAATCCATGTTGTAGCATATATAAGTAATTCATTATTTTTTATTGCTGTATGCAGTCGTTGTAAGACTATACGACAATTTATCCATTCTTCTGCTTATGACCATGATGAACATAAATGGTTATGCGATCTAAGCATTCATCAGTAAGTAGAATGTGTGCATTCCAGTTACTCCACATCCTCCCCTACATTTGGTATTATCAATCTTTTTAGTTTTAGCCAATTTATTAATGTATGTGTAGTGACATCTCATTGTGGTTTTGATTTGCAGGTCCCTGATCTTTAATGATGTCAATCACCTTATCACATGTCTGTTTGCCATGTGGATTTCTTCTTTTGTGAAGTGACTGTTCAAGTCTTTTGTCTAAAATTTGATTGAGTTATTTATTTTTCTTTCTTATTATGGATTTGTAAGAATGTTTATATATTCTATGTATGAGTCTTTGCTGAAAGTGAAGAGGACTTGAAGCATTTACTGACAAAGATCAGAGTCTACAGCCTTCAGGTATGGATTACACCTCAACATAAAGAAAACAAAAATGCTCACAACTGGACCAATAAGCAACATCATGATAAACAGAGAAAAGATTGAAGTTGTCAAAGATTTCATTTTACTTGGATCCACAATCAATGCCCATGGAAGCAGCAGTCAAGAAATCAAATGACATATTGCATTGGGCAAATCTGCTGCAAAATACCTCTTTAAATTGTTGAAAAGCGAAGATGTCACTTTGAGAACTAAGGTGTGCCTGTTCCAAGCCATGATATTTCCAGTCACCTCATATGCATACAAAAGCTGGACAATGATTAACGAAGACTGAGGAAGAATTGATGCCTTTGAATTATGGCGTTGGCTAAGAACATTGAATTTACCATGGACTGACAGAAAAATGAATAAGTCTGTCTTGGAAGAAGTACAGCCAGAGAGTGCTCCTTGGCAGAGAGGATGGGGAGGTTTCATCTAATGTATTTTGGACATGTTATCTGGAGAGCCTAGTCCCTGGAGAACTTCATGCTTGGTAAGGTAGAGAGTCAGGGAGAAAGAGGAAGACTCTCAACTAGATGGATTGGCACAGTGGATGCAGCAATGGGTTCAAGCATAGCAATGATTGTGAGGATGGCACAGGACTGGGCAGTGTTTTATTCTGTTGTTCTTAGGGTCACTGTGAGTCAGAACCAACTAGATGGTACCTAACAACAAAAAAAACATTGCCAAATAGCTTGTCAGGTTAGATAGACAGTTAATTTTCCCTCATTTATAGCTTATCTTTTCTATCTCATAATGTCATCTTTGGATGAATAGCAATCCTTATTTTAATGAAGTCTGACATTTTTTTTCTTATAAAATTTGTTAATTTTGTGACAAGTTTAAGAAAGCCTTGCCTGTCCAATCACACTAACATATTTGCCAATGTTTTCTTCTAGAGGCTTTGTTTTTGCAATCACATGCATAAGCTCCATCTCAAATTAATTTTTGTATATTTTATAAGAGTCAAGGTTATTTTTTTTATATGGATATAAAATCTTTGCAGTATAAAACCAAAAACCACGTCAGTTGCTGTTGAGTGGATTCCAGCAATGGCAACCCTGTGTGTTACAGAGTAGAACTTAGGGTTTTCTTGGTTGTAATATTTATGGAAGCAGAGTACCAGGCCTCTTTTGTGGCAACTCTGGGTGGGTTCGAACTGCTAACCTTTAGGTTAGTAGTCAAGTGCCAATCATTTTAAATATTTGGCCTCATTCTTCCTTGCTAATCCTTCTGAGACAACAATTACGTGTATGTCAAACAGTTTATCTGTGTCCCACACGTTGCTTCACATTGTTCTGGGTTTTGTTGTTTCTTTTTTTTTTTTCCCATTATATTTTTCTCCGTGTACTTCAATTTGGATGTATTCCTTTGCATTTTATTCAAGATCACTAACTTGCCTACTATTTAACCCATCTAATAAGTTCTTAATTAAAACTTTGCCTACATGAATTTGTTTTATTTTCTTAATACATTAAAATTCTCAATCTTTTCATCCATATTTTCTTTAATGTTTTGTAATAGCTATTTTAAAGGCTTTATCTAAAGAATCATCTATTGCTTGTAATGATAGTTTTTTCTCTTGATTAGTAGGCACATTTTTCTGTTTCTTTACATATCTGTTAATTTTAAAATGTATGCTGGATACTTTGTTACTCTAATTATAGAGACTGACACTGGAATTACTTTCCACAAGAAAAAGTTAGTCTGTTCCTCTTTTAGGTAATATTGTGGGGGACTGATTACTTCAACTCCATCAGGAATTGAGTTGGGTCAGGCTTGGATTGACATTTTTGTTAAATTTCAACTGTGTTAGGTTTGAAATATGTTGATGGCTATAACTATCATGTGTTTGTTTCAGGCTCCCATCAGGGCGGGACTTTTTACTAGGTATTACAATCCTACAGAAGATTTCATTCTGCCTTTCCGTCTGCCCTCCATATCACCTTGCACTTCTCTAGCAATCAGCGAATATTCCATAGGAAGAAATGTCTGTTTGTTTGGGCTCTTCTATATTCCAATTCAGCTGGATTCTCTTTCTCCTAGAGGAGTCTCTATGGCTATTGGAAACCCAATCGTTAGCTTGTGCCCAGGACTAGCAGATGCTCACAGGAAAGAAAATCCACTCCAGATTCGGCTTTCTTTTTTTTAAATGTAATTTGGGGTAATTAATTACATTGTTTTCTTCTACTTATTCAGCGGAATTTATGGCTCACTGTAATCTATTGCATTTTACCCAGTCATGGAAGTCATTATTTATTATGATTTATTATATTTCTGGCACATTTGTAAATATCTTGAAACCAAACCCAAACCAAACTCACTGCCATCAAGTTGATTCCAACTCATAGGGACCCTATAGAACAGAGTAGAACTGCCCGATAGAGTTTCCAAGCAGCGCCTGGCAGATTCGAATTGCTGAACTCTTGGTTAGCAGCCGAAGCACTTAGCCACTACACCACCAGCGTTTCCATATTTTGAAACATCCATATATAACCATGAGGAAATGAAACTTCCCTGGATTTCTCAGTGCTCTTGCTAAATGTCCCAGTTTCCTGACACACCCGAAAAATGTATATGATATAAAGATTGTGTGTTCCTTTCATTTCTCCTAGAAATATTTTACCTTTCATATACCATGAGAATTAGATCTGTAGCCATTTGTCTAGTTAATTGATCTGATCTTAAAAGATAACAAAACTTCTTTTATCTCCCCAAGCATGTCAAATCGTTACAGCCCAGACAAGTTCCTAAATTACTCCCCAAGGAGCCAGGAATATTGGAACATTATCTCTATATCAAAAGGGATGAAGTCCAGCATTTGGAGAAATTTCCTGGTGTTTGACTGCCCTTGTGAAGACATATTTATATTACTAAGGGGTAGAGTGAAAACACACTAGCCTTGCCATCTTGTCTTAATGGAATAATAGTTTTTTTTTTTTTTCTTTTCCTCTTCTTTTGTGAAAGGAGGAGGATAGCTGTTTCTTTCCTGTATATAACTGGGGAAATCCATTGTTTTTGTCCCTCATCTATGATATATATATGTATGTATGTGTGTGTGTATGTATATAAAATTGGTGCTTATCACATCACCCACAAGACTAAAAGTATAGGGGCTGATGCTGCAATGTTAGTTTGGCTATTGATCTGATTGTGATATCAATTAAGAATTCTTTTTTTCTGACCCGGGTGACTAATGCAGTATTCATTCATATGTGTATGTATATGTGTATGTGAGTGAGATAACTTCTTACGCCTGCCACAATTCCTGGCAAAACAGTACTTAAAGATTTTTATATTTTAATTAAACTAATATCGTTTTATACAGAATAAAAATTATTTTAGTGATTTTAATATTTTTCCTGAATGCATAAATTAAAGTTATTGGTTTGTTCATTCATTCAACAAATAGTGTTTACGTTCCCATTAGGTATCAGTTACTATGCTTTTCCCTTGAGATACATTGGTAAATAAGGCAAACATGATCTTTGCTCAAGATTAGGATACAGTCTAAAACCAAAAACCAAACCCGTTGCTATCGAGTCTATTCCAACTCAGAGCAACCCTATATGACAGAGTAGAACTGCCCCATAGGGTTTCCAATGAGTGGCTGGTGGATTCAAACTGATGACCTTTAGGTTAGCAGCCTAACCCTTAACCACTGCTCCACCAGGGCTCCAGCCTATTGGGGAAAATGCCAGCCAAAAGGTGCGATTTGATAAAATACGATAAATTTTCAGACTGATTCTTGCCACTTACATTCAACAATTTATCCAAAAGAGTGACAGTAGAAAGAAAGCCTGTCCCCACCCCTATGAAATAAGGTTTTCTTTGAAAATTTTTGATACGTCTTAAGTTTAGAATTGATGGTAACTAAAACAAAAGTAGTTAAAAACATAGCATATGTGTTTAATATATGAGAATGAGTGTGTGAGTATATATATGTATGTGTGTGTGTGTACACCCCATCTATGTAGTTATATAATTTGGACTCTAGGGTGGAAATGATTGGGTTGAGGGTGGGAAAATTACAGAAAGTTTCCCTCTGCAAGTTCATGTATTCACTTAACAAATAGTTACCAAGTGCTACGTGCTATGAACTCTTCTGACTTAAGTACACTAATCAAAGAACTTGTTTGAATAACAATTTAAATACATTTAATAAAAATCCTATACAGAAATTTAATTGTAGGCATTCAGATGACATATCCTCTTTCACAATTTATGAATTTTACCTCTTGCATATTACTGTTAATTGTTGGCTACTTCACTTTATTTTAATGAGGAAAATAATATTTAATAAAGGTCAGTTTAAATACAAAGAATACTAATTCCACTTAAAAACATAATACCTCCACATAGCAATAAAGTGCATTTAAAGTGTAACCACACATTTGGGTGAAGGATTTTTGTGAGTGCATTGTAGAGAAATCTAATTAACAAGAGCCGCTCTGATGAGCACAAGTTCTGGTATCTAGTGTTTTATAAGCAATAATATGCCCTCTAGCATGTGCATTCAAATACAAATTCCATGGTGAATATTATCACTTAGACTTAATTCTATTTACGTGAAAAAGTAGGTAAGGACTAGAGATAATTAATTAAAATTGATTTTAATCAACAGAATATTTGAGGTATTATGATCCAATATTTTTAAAACTGTTTCCTGTAACTTTGTGTTATTTTTGAGTCTAGATATTCATTCTTTCCCAGTAAAGAAACGTGTCTGTTACAACTGGCAAAAAACAAACACATACTCTCTAGCATATATATATATATATGTATCTCCCATTGCCATTGAGTTGATTCTGACTCATAGTAACCCTATATGACAGAGTAAAACTGCCCCCATAGGGTTTCCAAGGAGGAGCTGGTGGATTTGAACTGCCGACCTTTTGGTTACCAGCCAATCTCTTAATCATTGTGCCATAGTGTGTGTGTATATACATACATAAACCCAAAAGGTCAGCAGTTCGAATCCGCCAGGTGCTCCTCAACGGCACTGGGTTTTTGGGATAGAGAGAAAGAGAGAGCTATATAGAGGTACAATCAATACTAACATAACAAGTACATTATCCATAGCAAAAAATAATGTCAGAACACAAAGTTGACTTACATATACAAGGGAAGTCTAAGCAGTACTTTAACTATGAGTTTATAATAGTAAAACAAAAACTTGTCTTTATTCTCCATTTGAAAAAAAATACTTAATCTCATTTTAAAATTTGAAATAAGAGGAATTAAGGAAAACTATTACTATCATATAAATAAGTATGATGAGTTTCATGCTAGAGAGAACACCAATATTATGACCAAAATTATAGGGCCATAGGATGTGACTAAATAGAACAAATCAGAGAGTAGAGGGACAGCAGATTCTAAAGTTCTCGCCTCACAGTAGGAATTCAATTGGAAAGAATTACATACCCAAAATTTTTCTTTCCGTCCCTTTGCTCCTTTCATCGTGCCCCATCTATAGATAATAATAATAAAAATATTGGTAAGGTTAACAATGTTTGATTTGAAACAATGCAAATTTTTGTCAGTTATATTAATTTTCCTTTTGCCCCAACCTGTTTTACTATGGAATTAGCATCATGCCCTACAGAAATTCTTGTATAGTTTTTTTTTTTTTTTGACCATAACTTTATTACTTGCCCGGAATAGGCTGGTCTATATCTAAATGGCTTGAATCAAGCTCATTGACTAAAAGACAGAAGTCCTAAGGTATGGAAGTCCTAAGGTACGGAAGTCCCAAGGTACATAAGTTTCAAAATACTTGAAGATGATACCCACTTTATAGCTACCCCACTGAACCTGTATCCTAAAGGCATAAACTGAAAATCTCCAAGACTACTGATAAAAACCATAATGGAAATGTAGATAATTGTACATGAGTTTATATAAAAGTATTTATATGCATTCATTATTTTATAAAGTGGCTATGTACCTAAAATTTTGGACTTCTATAAACACGTGCTACATATAGAAATTAAATCCTATAGTCCCAGAACTGACCCACTTCAATGTTGCGCCTAACAGTTCATAAAACACTTGCACGTACAAAACCTTTTTTTTCTCTTGACTGAATGCAGTGGCATAGGTGTAATTAACATATTTAATTTACCAATGAGGTTACTAAGACTTGTCCAAGATCATAAAGTGAGAAATGCTGCCAGGACTCCAAATGCCACATTCTTCTTGATAAATTATTTTCTTTTTCTTAGAAACATACAGCTCCCAATTGCAGTATGTCCTAAATAGCATCAATTTTATGGAAGGAAAGTATATTGACGATCATGTTCATGTGATGTGAGGGACTACGAGAATGCAATTCTGTCCACATATGTCCCCGTGAACCTATCGTAATTCCTGAAAAGCCAACATCAAAATTACTTCAAGCTAAATTATGTTCTGTCACTACAGAACAAACATTCCCAGAAGTGATACAAATTTATCGATCAAACATTTTCCAACACGTGGGTTTACAGAGGCTGCTTCTAAATAAGGTACAGAATAGAATGGTGGCATCGTAGAATAGAAGCATTGCTTGAAGATGGCAGGTTTACAGTAGGCTTCTTGTGACCTTCAAGAAAATATTAATGCGTTTGGATTATTTGGCATGGGAGTGAGGGAAGAAGAAGTGACTTAGGGTGGGGGAGGGCAGAAAAGCTCTAATGACAATTTTGCTTTCTCTTGTCTTGTAGAGGCTGTTGTTCTTGTTATGTGTCATTGAGTCGATTTCAACTATTGTGACCCTACAGTACAGAATAGAACTGCCCCACAGCATTTCCTAGGTTGGAATTTTTATGGGAGCAGATCACCAGGTCTTTTCTCCTACTGAGCAGCTGGTGGGTTCAAACTGCTGAACTTTTGTTAGCAATTGAACTACTGATTAACCGTTATGCCACCAAGGCTTTCATACAGGCTAGGAGTGGTAACTGCACTGATAGCACCATCTCTCTTTTAGTTCTCTGCTGCACACAGGGATAGACTGGAGATCTAGAAGGCTTCAAGTCTTTTGGCAGTTTTAAGTTCAAACTAATTGAATTTCCATTTTTCAATTTTGTAAATGCATCTACATCCTTGTAGCTTCTCTAAAAAAGGCATCACCATAAAAAAAAAAATACCAATTATTACAATGTGCTCTAAAATTTCCAAAGGCCATTACCTATGTCAAGTAGTGATAACATCTGAAACTTCCAGTCTCTCATCTTTCACTGAAATTTCATGTCCATCATAACGATTTCCGAAAGCCTTTATCACTCAATCAAACCTCCTTTCAAAGTCATCTGGCTACCTTACTTTAGCTATTTACATAAAATACAAAACCAAATCAGAAGAGTCTTTAAGAAGCCATTCAACTGAGATTACGTAGGCAGGAGAGTAACAAAATACCTGAGATGCCACCATGTGTGGTGAGCAGTTGCGGGTAGTCCTGCTGGAGGCACTAAAGAGACCGCTAAGAGAGAACACCCAACCAAAAAAGAGGTATCAGATATAACAAGTTTCACCCAGTAACAAAGCCTGGACAAAAGAGAGGAGGAGCAATTGAGAGTGTAGGTTGTTCCCCATCCCTCAAATACACCCAATCTTAGATCCCACATTGGACTCAACTGAGTCCAGAGTTGGGGAAGTGACAAGTCAGACTTATTATTAAACCCGAAAGACTTATTCCACTCAAAACTCTGTATACTCTATGAAATAATTGGTGTTGTTATGTGCCGTTGAGTCGATTCTGACCTATAGCGACCCTATAGGACAGAGTACAACTACTCTATAGAGTTTCCAAGGCTGTAATCTTTACAGAAGCAGACTGCCACATCTTTCTTCCGAGGAGCAGCTGGTGTGATGGAACCACCAACCTTTCAGTTATCAACCGAGCACTTAACCATTGTGCCACAACACCTTAATAACAGTCAAATAGTGGGTAACACCAGAAGTATATAAAGATTTCTTTCTTAGTAAGATCTTTCAAGCTTCTTAGCTCCTATGCATTGAGGATAATGAGAGGACAAAGTAATATTCAATAGAGGGACTAGAAGAGACATATAAGAGCAATACACCACAAAATGAGTATTGCATTTATTAATGAGTCCTTTTCAGATAGTCACAGGAATACTGAAACAGTATATTGAAGGATGAGGATCCATAGCTTCCTATGGAAGTAAGACTCAGCAAAATAATAATTACACATAACTCCAATACCAACAGGTGAGAGACTAACAAATACTAAGGAAAGAGAACATTTTCTCACAAAGGAGGAGAGCACTTCAGAATATAGTTGTGTAACTTTTCTTATTCTAGCATTACTGAATAAAATAAAAATTAAGTAAACTGTCTTACTTTGGAGACTTTTAAGAATTATGAACCAATACATTTACTTTTGTCCAATTGCTAATATTTTTCACTATGTATCTGGATATTTTCTTAGTTATCGAAATAATATTTTCAGTGATATAAAAACAGCAATAATTCTTATCTTGCAAATCTATTAACTCCATAGAATGGGTGTAATTTTTATTGCAAGAAGCATTGCTGTTTATCATAATTTTAGATGCATTATTTAAAACACCAGTCATTTTAAACCCGAAGAGAACATCAGCATTCATATTATTATAAACCTCCTCAAAATGGGCAGCAGAACAAATTAATCAAGTCATCTACTAGAGGTCAGAGAGGAAAGGGAAAGTCAGGCTGCTGAGCCTAAGACTTTCAGAGGGTTAGATGCCTGTGAAAGAAAAGTATAAACAAAGGATGATAACCTTTATGCAAAATTTAGATGGGAAGAAAATACCACACCTCCTCACAGAAGCTATTGTGCCATTCTCCTGTGTAACAACCTCTGTGTCAAATGACAGATAAGGTCCATCCATCACAAGAGCTCATGTTTGCACTGTGACCTTCAGCAGTCTTTTCTCTCCTTTCTCTTCTCTAGGTGGTTCCCACAATGGTAATCAAATATCCCACAGAGTCACAATGTGATGTTGTAGAGAAATAGACCTGTGAATTGTTTTCTATAGCCCATGCTCTAAAAGACTGGGAAAAATCACCTTGCCCCAGCTAATTTCCCATTGGTAAAGTAGAGGGTCAGCGAAAAAGACGAAGACCCTCAACGAGATGGATTGACACAAACATAGCAACAATTGTGAGGGCACAATGGTGCAGGACCAGGCAATATTTTGTTCTGTTATACACAGGGTCATTATGAGTCGGAATAGACTGAACAGCACTTAACAACAACAACAATCATAGCAAATACACGTGATTGTGTTAAAACCTTTATCCATACAAAATAAATACAGGTTATCTAGTGCAGAGTCTCCAGGTGGTTCAAATGGTCACGGTGTTCAGGCTGCTAAACAAATAGTCTGCCCAGAGGCACCTTGGCAGAAAGTCTTGGTGATCTACTTCCAAAAAATCAACCACTGAAAACCCTACAGTCTCTATATACGTGCCTATCCTAGATATTTCATATAAGTAGAATCATACAGTATTTGTGTTGTCGTAACTATTAGTGGTTGCCAGGGGCAGCTGTGAGGGAGGGGAAAGGACTCACTGCTTAGGGTACACTGAGCTTCTGTTAAAAGTGACAGAGAGATTTGGAAAAGGATAATAGTAATGGTTGAACAACATGATAAACATAACCAATGTCACTGAATCGTACATGTGAAGAATGCTGAAAAGGCAAATGGTTTGTTACATACATATTTACCACAACTAAAATAAAAAGGAGAAAAAGAAAACCCTACGGAGCACAGTTCTACTCTGACACACAGAGGGTTAGCATAATTCAGAATCAACCTGACAGCTACTGTCTGTTTATTTTTATCTAGTGCAAAACAAGATGGCCGCTTATTTATTTGCAGGACAGAGTTCCTTTTTTCTTGACCTATGGGGGGCATTTTTTCCTAACATATGGCCGTTTCTAAACTGTACTGTACTTTTTGCTGCCAATATACCAAAAGGCTGAAGATTCTAGAAACATACATGTATTTTCACAAATGTCTTTGAGGACACGAAGATCTTTATTATATTCGTATTTGCTCTAAATACAACTAGTCTTCTATTCTTCCTCTTTCCTTCACATTTTCATTTTTAAGATTATTGACAAATATTTTGTAGACAAACCAGAACTTTAACCGCACTCTGCTGAGGCTGTTTCCATAACCTTGCTAATTTAAAACAAGTTGTGCAATAGGTTCACAAGCTTGAGAGATCTTAATACTGACTTTTCTCTCCACAAGGGCTTCTACCTAATTTGAACTTTTTACTGTTCTTTTGCATTTTTTCTGCTTTGTTAAATTGAATTGTTTCAATTACTTGTCAAGACTTATTAGTGCTTCTTACCTCTCAAAATTTACTAACACTTGGGAAAATAACTGGTATTAAAAAAAAAAACCTGAGCAGCTCTTAATCTGGTACCACATTTGCTGAGTACGTGTGAGCGCTCCCTACACTGAGTCTGTAGTTATAGCTCTCACTCCAAGCATGTCATCATTTAAGATCTTCCTTCTGGATTCCTTTTTATGCTCACTTTTAGGTAGCTCTTGAAACACTGCTCTTTTACATAATTTGAAAATTTTTTATGGAGCGATCATACGGCCTTGGCAGAGTAAGATATTAAAGCCCACAGAAGAATGATGATATAAGATTTTGTATATCTACAGTTATATGTGTTTATGTGTGTTCTTTTTCAGAAGTATGTTGTTTTAAGACAAGGATGCCTGCATTCACCACTGCTATTCAACATTTTACTGCAAGTTCTAGTCACAATAATAAGGCAAGATAAAGAAATAAAAGGAATTCAAACTGGAAAGGAAGAAGTAAAAGTATCTCTATTTGCAGATGACATGATCCTATATATCAAAAATCCAAAAGAATTCACTAGAAAGCTATTAGAGCTAAAAAATGAATTCAGCAAAGTTGCAGGTTATAAGATCAACGTGCAAAAATCAACTGTGTTTCTCTACACCAGCAATGAACAATCTGAAAAAGAAATTAAGAAAACAATTCCACGTACAATAGCATCCAAAAGAGTAATATATCTAGAAATTAATTTAACCAGGGAAGTGAAAGACTAGTTTACTGAAAATTATAAAATTCTGTGAAAGAAGCAAAGGAAGACCTACGTAAATGGAAAGACATTCCATGCTCATGGAGACAAAGACTACTGAAAAGAGATTGTCAATACTACCCAAAGAGATCTATAGATTTAATACAATTCCGGCCAAAATTCCAAGAGCATTTTTCTTTTTTTTTTTAAACAATGCTAAAAGTCAATTCTGAAATTCATATGGAATTGCAAAGGGCACCAAATAGCCAAAGCAATCTTGAAAGAGATGAAGAAAGTAATATTCACCCTTCTCAATCTCAAAACATACTATAAAGCTATAGTAACAAAAACAGTGTGGTACTGGTATAAGGACAGACATACAGACCAATGGAATAGAATTGAGAGTCCAGAAATAAATGGATACATCTATAGTCAACTGATTTTAAACAAGGGTGCTAAGTCCATTCAATAGGGAAAGAATCACTTGTACAATAAATGATGCTGGGACAACTCGATCTCCATATGCAAAAAATGGTGTTAGACCATACCTCACACCATATACAAAAAAAGTTAACTAAAAATGGATCAATGACCAAAATAAGAACTAAAGCCATAAAACTCTTAGAAGAAAACATAGGGATAACATTTTGACACCTAGTTTAAACAACAGACTCTCAGATATGACATCAAAGGCTCAAGCAACAAAAGAAAAAAGAGATAAATTGGACTTCATCAAAATTAAAAACATTCATGCATCAAAGGACTTTATCAAGAGACAACCCACAGAATAGGAAAAAATATTTGGTAACCATATATCTGATAAAGGTTTAATATCTAGGATATATAAAGAACTCCTGCAACTCAAAAACAAAAAGATTAACAAAAGGCCAAAAGTGCAAGAAAAAGAAATGCAAATGAAAATCACAATGAGATACCGCTTCACACCCACTGAACCAAAAACCAAACTGTTGCCACCGAGTGGATTTCAACTCATAGTGACCCTATAGGACAGAGTAAAACTGCTCTATATGGTTTCCAAGGAGTGGCTGCTGGATTTGAACTGCCAACATTTTGGTTAGCAGCCTAGCTCTTAACCACTACAAGACCAGGGCTCCTCACACCCACTAGGATGGCAAATACCAGAAAAATAGAAAATAACAAGTGTTAGTGATGATGTAAAGAAATAGAAACCCTCATTCATTGCTAATGAAAATGGTACAACCAATGTGGAAAACAGTTTGGTGGTTCCTTGAAAAGTCAAACATACAATTAACATATGATTAACATATGATCCAGCAATTCCACTACTAGGTATATGCCCAAAAGACTTGAAAGAAAGGATTAAAAAAAGATACTTTTACACCAATGTTCTTTGCAGCATTATTTAAAATATTCAAAAGATGGAAACAATCCAATTGTCCATCAACAGATGAATTGATAAACAAAGTGCAGTATATCCATAAAATGGAATATTATTAAGCCATAAAGAGAAATGAAGTCCTTGATACATGTTATAACATGAATGAACATTGAAAACATTATGTTGAGTAAAATAAGTCAGACACAAAAGGACAGATACCATATGACCTATGACCACACTTATATGAAATACTTAGAATAAGCAAATGTGTAGAGACAAAAGTTTATTAGTCATTACCAGGGGCTGAGGGAAATGGCTGTGGAGTTATTACTTAGGTTTCTGTTTAGGCTGATAAAAACATGACAAGAGGATAGTTGCAATGGTTGTACAACATGATGGATGTAATTAATGTCACTGAATTATACACTTAAAAATGGTTAAAATGGCAAATGTTTTGTTATATATATTTTACTACAATAAAAATAATAATTGGAAGTTAAAAAGGACATTGATCTTTAAGATAATGTAAATATTAAACAATGTTTTAAAAGTATGAAATAATAACTGTGCTAACAATACTAAAACTCACCAAAAACCAAACCTATTGCTGTCGAGTCGGTTCCGACTCACAGTGATCCTATAGGACAGAGCAGAACTGTTCCATAGGGTTTCCAAGGCTGTAAATCTTTACAGAAGCAGAGTGCTACATCTTTCTCCTACGGAGTGGCTGGCACACTTGGTCGGTTCAAACTGCCAACCTTTCAGTTAGAGGCCAAGTGCTTTAATAATTGTGTCAACAGGGCCCCTTTCATTTTTAAACAATACTAAACTCCTGAAACCCTTATACTAGGCTATACCTAAACTGTAAAATTATTGGACCAGGTGAACTAATTTGGATAAGATTTAAAATGATTATTTTTTTCTACCTTGATTTTGGTAGATTTTGCCTCTGAAGTCCATACACACAGCAGTGGTCAGATGATACAAGGTAAATTAGAGCTGAGTATACAGCTTTTATAAAGAAGTATTGATAATTCCACAAATATCTTTTTTAAAAGAAAAGCACAGACTCCTTTGTATATTTCATCCATTTATTTCTGCCTTTATTCAAAAAAATATTATTTAGTACAAAGAAGACACGATTTTTTTCCTTTAAAAAGTGACAATCAAATGGGGGCCATGTTAGGGAACAGAAAACAAAAAATATACAAATAATCTGAATTAAAAAAAAAAATTTTTTTTCTATTAACTGCTACTTCAAAAAAAAAAGCATGTTTTAAAAATTCCTGCAGTTATAGATGAGGAAATTAATGGTATGCAGAACGCTAAGAAGGCTTCCTTTGCAGGGTTGAGTAGGAGTTCTTCAGGTAGAATTTCAGGCACAATAAAGAAGTGTAAAGTCACAAGAGAGCCATGAAAAGCTCATCCCAGCCTATCCTAAGAGCAGCTATTCGTCCAATGTGGTGGCAGAACAGTGATAGGAGGGACTGGAAATGAAAGTAGAACAGGAGGATTGACTAAAGCCATAAAGAATGTTCATGGTTACCAAGCTTGGAATTTACAAAGTCGTTGATAAAGAGCCATCTAAATAGGAGACATGGCATAACCCAGACTATCTGTCAGAAGGATAACTCCGGTATTAATGTGGGATGGAGGGGTAGATTCTCAGGGGAGAAAATTGGAAGCAAAACATGAATATTGTAGTCTAGGCAAGAAATGGTGAAATTCTAAATAAGAATGTAAGATTTATTAAAGCAAATATTGTTTATTCTTTTCACTGCTGTATCTTCAACACCTAGAATTGTTCCTGTCACATAGTTGGCCTTAAATAAATATTTGTTGAGGAAATGAGTTGAAGTATACTTGCAGTGGGAATGAGCAGGAGCACATAGATTTGAGAGCTATTTAGAAACTAATAATGATGGAATTTGTTGGTCAATTTATATGGACAGAAAGGGAGAGTAAAGGATAGCTTTAAGATTTCAAGGTTGAATGAGCAGGTAAATCAAATGTAGCAGTATTTTAGAAGCACTTCTCATTACACAAGAGATGTGTCCCTGATGATCACATTGCTTAATCATTGCCTAAGACTGCAATTTCCAAGTTGGTTTAACTTCCTTTGAGTTATCTCTAATGGTAGTGGTTCTTCATATTTACCTTTAGGGTTTATGTCAGGTAAAAGGTCCTCAGGGTTTCTGTCAGGTAAAAGACACATTGATAGCTGATAATTTAAAGAAATTTTGAAAAAGCATTTGTGCAGAATCAGGAATTTTTCTGTGATGAGAAAAATTATTTCCTAGCTCACATGTCAAAATCACAATTGCTTAGGGATCAGGTTTCTTAAAACAGGTGTCACATTCATCTCAGAATCTGGAGTTAAAAGAAGAAAAAAAGGTCGTATTTTTTATTGGTGGTAGGTATATACTGCAGCATGCTGGAATTATCCAGGAAAAACATTGCAATGCTTCTGAAGATTCATTTCTTCTGGGGTCCCAGTATGTGCCCAATATACTGCCCACAGGAATTCAAACTCATATTTTTTGGGCCGATCAATTCTGTATTAGTAAATATAGATTTAGACAGAAAAAAAAAGTTTCTGTAACAGTGAACATGTAAGGCAATTTTATGCAGTACAGCCAACTTGAACAGGAAAGTTTGGAAGAAAATGGAAAAAATACATAAGAGGGGCTGATATGGAATGCCAGCCCTTCCTATTAAGGAAATGAAAGTCAGGCAGGATAAAAAAAAAAAAAAAAACACCAGAGGGGCCTCAAGCCAATAGCAATGATATGACTACCCTGGACATAGAATATTGCTTTTAGAGGTAAGACTGCAGATAGAATCTCAGCTCCCTTTACACAAGGATTTGAAAGATAACTACAGTACGAATGAAGCAAAGATATGCAGCAGGCTTTTGTTGCCTTATGAACAAGTGTTCTACCAGGGATCTTAGTGACTTTATTAAAAAAAAAAATCCACATGCCTGCTGAGTATGGCAGTGTCAAATACGATAGGGAGCTATCAGAAAATGTTAATTAATGCTAGATCAAAGATGAGTGAAAGTAGACTTCATGGGAAAGCAAAATAAAATGCCCCCCTTCATTTTCTGCTTAAGCAAAGTGTAAATCAATCCAGGGCTCACTGAATCTAAGATCGGGTACTTTTATTGATATATTCTGCCAAGGAGTTATACATTTTATCATATACTGGGAAGCATATGGACATTTCCGGAAGATCATTTTTAGCATGAAAATGCCACAAACTATTGATTGTGTGCTCCTAATATTAATTAATCATCCAACCAACACTATTTATTGAGTGCTTACCACATCCATTATCCTGCTTTCCCCTAATACATCAGGAAACAAAAAGTTTGAAAGTATAATATTGCATGCAATTTGGTCTATAAAAAGATTATGGAGGAAAATTGATAGCCAGGTTGTGCCCAGTTTATGCTCTGGTCAGACTGATCTGCTTTGGAACTAAGAAGTATCCCTCCATATTTACTGTATTGATAGAAAATGTATTAAAATGCCCACAACATTGTGAAATGTACTGGGGAAAGAGTGTGAAAACCAAAGCCATCAGTCACAATCAATGTCAATTAACTAGAGTACTGTCTTATGAAGAGATGAGATATGTTGAGGGAAAACATCAACCCCTTGATGTCAGGATTAGAAGTTAAGAATAGAAATGAGCTTTCCCCTTCTGATAGAATTTCAACACTGGAAGGTGACCCAGAGGTTATAGTCTAATCCAGGATAACGACAGCACACGGCTAAATCCAGCCTGCTGCCTGTTTTTGTTAATAAAGTCTTATTGGAAAAGTCATGCCCATTCATTACATATTGTTTATGTCTGCTAATGGCAGATTTGAGTAGTTGCAACAGAGACCGTATGGCCCACAAAGCTAGTATAACTCTAATTCACTACTTTGTAGATAAGGCAACTGAGGCCCAGAGAGGTTTAAGTGACATTTCAAGGTCATACGGTAAGAGGCTGTCTTAATTATCTAGTGCTGCTATAAGAGAAATACAGCGGATGGCTTTAACAAAGAGAAATTTATTCTTTCACAGCTTAGGAAGCTAGCTGTCCAAATTCAGGATGCCAGCTCTAGGGGAAGGCTTTCTCTGTCTGTTGGCTCTGGGGGACATTCCTTGTCATTAATCTTCCCCTGGTCTAGGAGCTTCTCAGCACAGGGACCCTGGGTCCAAAGGATGGACATGCTCCTTGCTCTTCTTGCTTGGTGGTAATGAGGTCCCCCTGTTTCTCTGCTTCCTTCTCTCTTTTATATCTCAGAAGAGAGTAACTCAAAATACAGCCTAATCTTGTAGACTGAATCCTGCTTCATTAACATAACTGCCTCTAATCTTGCCTCATTAACACAGAGGCAGCATTTTCAACACATAGGATAATCACATCAGATAAAATGGTGGACAATTACACAGTACTGGGAATCATGGCCTAGCCAAGTTGACACACATTTTTAGGGAACACAACTCAATCTATAACATTGGCTAAGTTGGTAGTCGTGTTTAAGAAGCAATTAGTAAAATAAGTAATAAAAACTAGGACTAGGGCAATGCAGAAAAGGATAGAATCATTTCTATCTGTGATAAGGAGGAAAGACATGGTGGGTCTTGAATAATTTGTAGAATCTGCCAAGGGGAAATGAGTGCATGTTTCAGAGGACAGGATGAATAAATGTGGCCTTATGCATACATACAGACCATAAAGTTTTGAAAGGAGGAGGACTGTAGGCAGCCATAAGAAGATAAAACTAGTAATGGTGAGCAGGATGGATTAAAATGCAAAAGTGTTGGGTTGGAGGCAAGGTAAACAGTTTGGTCATTATATCAATATTCAAATCAGGGTTGCATTCATGACATCCAACAGTCTCATTTGTACCCATAAATTTAATGAATGTAATTATGATGATGGGGATGGAGAAGAATATTTAATGCATTTATTTTTACAATATAAATAAAGTTGTCACTTACCAGTACAAGTAGTACTCATTCATCATCAGCAAAATTCATTTTTCTGCAACCTTTCCCTTTTTATTATAGCATAGACTGGGCCTGACCTTCTCTTTGGTCTTATTGAAGTAGTCAGTAGTATCCTACATATTTCTGCTTGGAGAAGACATTGCAAATTGCTATAGCAACGCGTGCCTTTTAACAAAACCTCCTGCTCCATTCATTTATCAGAGTGTCATATATATCAGATTCCTGGAGCCCAGGATGAAATCCTGATCCTAGATTCTGAAATGATAACCTTGCTGTCTGCAGATGTGCAGCGATGAGCCCGAAAGTGCTCTCTGTCTTTCAGGTAACAACCAATCAATATCCCAGTTGACAAACAGAAGTCAGAGGCCCCTGTACCTCTTAACCCTGATGTCCCATCCACTCAGATGTCTGGCAAATCATAAGCACACAACTTCTCTAACCTCCACGTGGATTATATCTTATTTGAAATTTTGATGACAACGCCCACCATAAAAGATATTAGACTGTGTGACAAAATCACCAAAAAGAATGTATTAAGTTTATTTTAGAAGGTAGCATTGTACAAGGGGCTAATAAAACTCCACCAAAATCTAAAGCAGGCATAGACATTAAAACTAATCTCAGCAAGAAGATAAAGGATAAATACTGTCCCAATAATTGAAAGGCTTTCCACATAACCACTGAAGCATTACCTCAGGCTTTGTGTAATCCGTTGCCCCCAGTTCTCTGTAAATCTAAGGATTGCTTATTATCCCTTTCCTTAGGTGAATCATTTGTTCATGTACGAAGTCTTTCTTTAGAATTTTACAGATTAGGAAATTATTATTTCCAACCACACTGATTTACACAATCCAGTAGAATTAAAGGATAAGTGACCTAGCTCCTACTAATTAAATGCCTTCTTATCTTTGTTTTAGTACAAATGGAATCACATTATCAAAGGTCGTATAAAATTTTATTTAACAAAAAATTAACACTTGTTTCTTCCTATAGTCTCATTCCTCTTTCCCTTGTCATCTCTTCTTATCTACTTGTTTTCTCAAAGTGAGCTGCACCAAAAGTCAGTCAATGTAAAGGCACATAACAAAGGTAAATACTCATTAAAGGAACAATTAGGACCAGTTACAAATTATATTTAAAAAAAATAATTCTCAAAATAGATCTAATGTAGAAAAGAAAAAGTTATATTGTTGTTGTTAGGTGCCACCAAGTCAGTTCTGACTCATGGAGGCCCTGTGTACAACAGAACGAAACACTGCCCAGTCCTGCACCATCCTCATAACTGTTGTTAAGCTTGAGCGCATTGTTGCAGCCACCATGTCAATCCATCTCATTGAGGGTATTCCTCTTTTTCTTCTATTTTACCAAGCATGATGTCCTTCTCCAGGGACTGGTCCCTCCAGATAACATGTCCAAAGTATGTGAAACGTAGTCTCGCCATCCTTGCTTCTATTGAGCATTCTGGCTGTACTTCCTCCAAGACAGATTTGTTCATTCTTTTGGCAGTCCATAGCATATTGAATATTCTTTGTCAATACCATAATTCAAAGGCATCAATTCTTCAGCCTTCCTTATTCATTGTCCAACTTTTGCATGCATATGAGATGATTGAAAATACCATGGCTTGGGTCAGGTGCATCTTAGTCCTTAAAGTGATATCTTTGCTTTTTAACCCTTGAAAGAGGTCTTTTGCAGGAGATTTGCCCAATGCAATATGCTGTTTGATTTCTTAACTGCTGCTTACATGGGCGTTGATTGTGGATCCAGGTAAAATGAAATCCTTGACAGCTTCAACCTTTTCTCCATTTATCATGATGTTACTTATTGGCCCAGTTGTGAGGACTTTTGTTTTCTTTATGTTGAAGTGTAATCCACACTGAAGTCTGTAGTCTTTGATATTCATCAGGAAGTACTTTAAATCCTCTTCAATATTAAAAAATGAAATTTAAAAAATGAAAGAAAGTATAAAATGAGCAGCCTACTAGGTGGCTTATTTGCTCCTCACAACAAAACAGTGAGGAAACCGTTATTATCCCAATGTACAGATGAGAAACATGAGATACAGTGAGATTAAATAACCTCTCTGAGATGACCCAGAGGATGTAGCTGAGCTAGCATATGAACCTAAGCTTGACTCTACAACCATGCTTTTCATGATGTACCATGTTGCTTCCAGAATGAAGACTAATCCTTGTGTCCTTATGTGTATTCCATAAACCATATTTTTATGAATATCTAGAGCTTTCTAAGCATTCTCCTTTAAACACTCATACAACGCCTTCACCAAAATCAAAATAAAGCTTTCTTTTTTGCTGTCATTTTTGTTGTTTTGTAAAAGGCCAGTTCACAGTAATAGCAATTGGAAAGTAGAATGGAGTTGGTCAGTGTTTGAGATGACAAATCAATGAAAGAACAATGTCAAACAAGAGAAAACAAATGGAGCACCAACAATCCTGTCAATTTGACTCAGCACTGAGAGACAAGGCAACACGATTCAACCACCACTGAAAATGGAAGAAAAATAAACCCATTTGTCAAGTTCATATAGCTATCGTGTGCTGTCAAGCCAATTCCAAGTCACAGCGACTGCATGTGACAGAGTAGTACTGTGTTCCATAAGTTTTTCTTGGCTGTAGTCTTTACAGAAGTAGATCATCAGGTCTTTCTCCTCCATAACTGCTAGGTAGATTCGAACTGCCAACCTTTTGGCTAGCAGCCATGCACTTAACCATTACACCACCAGGGCTGTATTTTTTTTATCTAGTAGAATTGACAGGACTTGGTAATTTGTTGGGTGGGTTGATGATTTGAGAGAAAGGTATTACGGTTCACTCCCAAGTACCTTCCATGAATAACAGGATGCACAGATGTGCCACCTACTGATGTGGAGAACACTGGAAGAGGAGCAGGAGGCAGAAGAAGAACCAAGAGTACAGTTTAAATATATTGGGTTCGAGATTTCTGGAGACAATGAAATGGAAATACCAAGTAAGCAATAATTATATATTATTCTGGAGTAAAACAACAGACTTTTAAGAGTTCAAAGATAAAACATTAATAATGATCACCATTAGAAAGTTACTAAAACCATGGAAGTGATGATGTCCCATGGGGAAAGAATGTAAAAATACGAGAAGAGGGTTCAAGACCAAAACCTGAAGAACATTTAAAGATCAAATACAGAAGGAGGGACTTGCAAAAGAAACTGAGAAATGGCCAAAGAGGAAGGAGGAAAACCAAAAGGGTGTGGTGGTGTCACAGAGACCTGGGGGAAAGAGTGTTTTAAGAAATCAGGAATGATGAGCTGTGTGCAATGTTGCTGAGAGGTCAAATAAAACAAATACAGAAAAGTGACCTTTGGTCGTAGCGATACAGAAATTTGGAGAAAAAGGATAAAAGACAGTTGGTTCTTTTTACTAAAACTTTGAATTTCTATCTGTTGTTATAAATATATGTGCAAATTACATTAGAATATTCTTTTACCTCCATCTTAAGTTTTGTCAACTTTGATTTCGTTTATGTGAGTTTACTTGGCATTTATATCTTATCACGTTTTGAATTTATTAGATTGATGAAAAGAAAAAAAATAACCTAATTAGTTAAGACTATCTGAAGGCTAAGGAAATAATTTAGCTGTCATATTGAATGACTTACCAAAAAATTTGAATCTTATTCGAAAGTGAAAAAAACACAAAATATTTAGTTCATGAAAATACTCCTCAAAATGATTATGAACTCAAACTTTCAACAGTGTACTAGCCACCCTGCTAGGTGCTGGGGATATCAAAATGAATAACATGGACAGCCTTAATAAATGAACTAAAATAAATATAACCCATTGATTTCAAAGCAGCTATGGAAAGCTACCAGACAATCACACAGGATGCCACTGAGAGGTCCCACTGGGCTTTGGAATTGTTTGAACCGAACTCACTGACAAAACAGTGGAGGTGAGAGGGCCTTGAGGACAGTGAAATTTGACAAATGTGTGTGTGTGTACATATATATATACATCTGTGAAAGCCAGAACCTATGTTAAGTAGAAACCTGTCAGAGAAGGAAAACTTGAGTATTTTCCGCCAACATGAGCAATAGAAAAGTGGTAAGACTGCATCCTTTCAGAAAACTTGTGAGAGCTAGAAAAAAGAGGCAGTCCCTTTGATCCAGCTGTCATAGGCTTCACTGAATATATATATATATTCCTCATGTTCATTTTCATCTCCACAACTACCATCCCAGCTCAATCCACTGCTATTTCTTGATTAGGGCTTTACTTTTCCAATTAATCCTTCTATGTCTGTCCCTTCTACCTTCAACCCCTTAATTGGATTCTCTAAGCATCACATAAAAAGGCCATTTCAAAAAATGCAAATTATGTAATTTCACTGTTGAAAGCCCTGAAGACAACTCCCCTTCGCCTTGGGATGAGGTTCAATACCCTAACCGTTGACTAACAAGGCCCTGCAAGCTCTGTCCTATGCTGACCTCACTTCTTGTCCCTTTCAGCCACATTATCCATCCTCTGTTTCTCCTAAGGTTAATGTTCTTGGCTGTTAACTGAAAGGTTGAAGGTTTGAGTCCACCCATACGTACCTCAGAAGAAAGGCCTGATGATATACTTCTGAAAAATTGAAAACCCTATGAAACACAGTTGTGCTCTGACATATATGGAGCTGTCCTGAGTAGGAACCAACTCGTTGGGAACTGGGTTTTTTGTTTTTTTTTTCAAATTATACACATCAAGATTTTAAAAACTAAGACCACTAGAAAAATAATCAAAAGACAGGAATAAACAGTTGACAACAGAGGAAATGTAAAGTAATGGATTAATACATTCACATTCAGTTTCTAGGATCATTTCCTACTTTAGTCTTCAATGGAGCCATCTCTCAGACGCCTGAGGACGTTTGGGTGAGTGTCCCTACTCTATGCTTCCATATACCTTCTCCCATCCATTTTAAAATCAGTACACTTAAAACATATGTTTGGGTATCTGTCTCCACTAATGGATTGTAAGCACTTCGAAGTAAGGCAAACATAGAAGCTAAAGTTAAATTCCAAGGATGTCATTGTTCACAAAACACAGAGATCTTTCTTCTAATCTTACAAACTTTCCCTTAACAAATCTACTTGAAGCTTTCCTATAATTATTACAAGTTTTTTTCTCATAATCGTGGCTACAATTCCCTGGAGCCTCAGCTCTGTCTCAGTATGACAGCGAAAGACTCCTTTTCCGTTTTGAATGTTATTCAGTTTTTCCTACTTGCCTATACCTGGATCCAGTTCACTGATCCATGTCTTTCCTTTGGTGACAGTTTCTGAACTCAGATTTATCTCATCTCAAAGGAGATTGCCTCAGAACTAGGATGTCTAGCTGAACTGCTTGCAAATGTGAAAGACGTACTGGTCTCTTTATTGGGAGCATCATGTCACAGCATATGGGGTAGAGGGCATGTTGCAGAGACATTCCTTGAAACTTATCATGTAAACCAAACAATGTTACTGCAAAAACTCTTAAGTTAATATGGAAATAATAGAGGAATGTTGAGAAAACTCAAAGACAGTGAAGCAGTCAGAGCTAGGCCAGGTTTCAGGATAAAAAGTCAGTCATGATTAAATAGAAGAATACCTCTCTAATTTGGCTACCTCTTAGTCTCATTTTTCATTACAGTCACATTTGTTCTACACTCTGTTGGTATCAGACTCCTTACTCCTTTACTACCCATACTAAACTCCTTCCAGTGTTTTAACAATGTCATGTTTTCTCTCGTGGAATATTGTATCTGCTCCCTATTTTTCCTGGAGTTTGCATCTTCTGTTTCCATATACCTTTAATGTTTCCTACTCACCCTACCACAGTCCACTGTAGGTGCCACCTCTTTGCTGGAACCTCCTCTGACACCCAGAATTGGAGGTACGTACCTGCCTATATGATGCACTTCCTCACTACCCAATATATACTCCTATCCTATCGCGACGCTTAAGACAATCTCTGTTAAAGACATTCTTTGTTAGCACCTAATTACTCCTCTGTCTCTCTCATCTGTCTCATATCTCAACTCCTCTACTCTTTGTCTCCTCTCTCTCTTCTTCTCTTTCTCTCTCATGACCTGGTTAAGTACAAGGGCAGTATTTTATTGGTATTTGTATTGTCAATGCTTAGCACAGTCCTTGACACATGTTAAATGATTAATAAAATTTCTTGTTGAAAAGTTAAGCAAATTTTTAGGTCAGGCTAGAGATTTGTGGTTAAAGCAAGTGATAATAAAATATTATACAGGAAAAATGGATACATTTATTTTTTACCATGAGGAAATTTTTAGAGAAAGAGAAAACACTGCAACTGTTTGAGAAAGCCTAGGCAGTAAACAGACATTAAGTGAATCTTGACACTGGACATCCTCGTTTCAAGACACATATATATTAAAACATGGTATTGGTAGAATATGAATTTTGAAGTTTTCTTAAATACTCTCAATGTCTTATTTCTGGTAAAACAGAATAGTAATTTCTATCTCTTAAATATTTTATAAGTATTAAACTGTGACTGACAGTGGCTAAAACAGCCATTATGGACAGAGTTGGTATCAAATGCATTTATTCTTTTATTTGTTCAGTTTTATAGAGTAATGAGCCTAAATATCTCTCAGTGAAAATTCTCCAAAGACACAACACATAACCTCAGAGGCCTTGGGAGGTATAGAACAAAGTACCTCTCTATTAACTAAAAATTTGAGTCTCTGTATTTTCCTTTAAAATTTACATAAATTTAGATTTCAAAATGGAAGTTGTCAAAAATTAAATGCAATGCTTGAAGTTAGATATCTTAGGCATTAATGAGCTGAAATGGACTGGTATTGGCCATTTTGAATCAGAAAATCATATGATCTACTCTGCCAGGAATGACAAATCGAAGGAGAACAGTGCCAAATTCACTGTGAAAAAGTACATTTCAAGATCTATCCTGAAGTACAATGCTGTCAGTCATAGGATAATATCAATACAACTACAAGAAAGACCATTTAATGTAACAATTATTCAAATTTAAAAAACAACCACTATCCTATAGGGTTGCTATGAGTCAGAATCCACTGAACGGCATTGGGTTTTTTTTTTTTTTTTTGGTTTAATGCCAGTGATGAAGAAATTGAAGATTTTTACCAACTTCTGAAGTCTGAACTTGATCAAACATGCAATAAAGATGCATTGATAATTACTAGTGATTGGAATGAGAAAATTGGAACCAAAGAAGGATCAAAAAACTTGTAAACCAAACCCGTTGCCATTGAGTCGATTCCAACTCATAGTGACCCTATAGGACAGAGTAGAACTGCCCCGTAGAGTTTCCAAGGGGCATCTGGTGGATTTGAACTGCCAATAGCAATTAACCACTATGCCACCAGGGTTTCCAAGAAGGATCAGTAGTTTGCAAATATGGCCTTGGTGATAAAAATGACACCAGAGATCACATAATAGAATTTTGCAAGACCAACAATATATTCACTACAAAAACCTTTTTCAACAACATAAAGGATGACTATACACGTGGACCTCACCAGATGGAATACACAGAAATCGACTACCTATGTAAACAGGGATGATGGAGAAGCTCAATATCATCTGTCAGAACATGGCCAGGGGCCAACTGTGGAACAGGCCATCAATTGCTCACCTACAATTTCAAATTTAAGCTGAAGAAAATTAAAACAATCCATGAGAGCCAAAGTACAACCTTGAGTATATCCCACTTGAATTCAGAGATCATCTCAAGTATAGATTTGACCCATTGAACACTAATGACAGAAACCAGAGAGTCGAGGGATGGCATCAAGGGTATGATACATGAGAAAAGCAAAAGGACATTAAAAAGATAAGAAAGAAAAGACCAAAATGGATGTCAGAAGAGACTCTGAAACTTGCTTTTGAATGTGGAGTAGCTAAAGTGAAAGGAAGAAATGATTAAGGCAAAGAAGTGAACAGAAGATTTCAAAGGGCGGCTCGAAAAGACAAAGTAAATTATTATAATGAAATGTGCAAAGACCTGGAGTTAGAAAAATGAAAAACACGCTCAACACTTCTCAAGATGAAAGAACTGAAGAAAAAATTCGAGTCTTGGGTTACAATATTGAAGGATTCTATGGAGAAAATATTGAACAATGCAGGAAGCATCAAAAGAAGATGATAGAAATATGCACAGTCACTGTACCAAAAACAGTTTGTTGATGTTCAACCACTTCAGGAGGTAACATATGACCAAAAGCCCACGATATTGAAGGAAGAATTCCAAGACTCACTGGAGGCACTGGCAAAAAACAAGGCTCTGGGAGTGGACGGAATACAATTTGAGATGTTTCAACAAATAGATGAGATGCTGGAAGAATTCATACATCTATGCCAGGAAATTTGGAAGACAACTACCTGGCCAAGTGACTGGAAGAGGTCCTTATTTGTGCCCATTCCGAAGAAAGGAGAGCCAACAGAATGAGGAAATTATCTAATAATATCATTAATATCACACATAAGTAATATTTTACTGAGGGTATTTCAAAAATGGTTGCAGCAGGGCATCAACAGGGAACTGCCAGAAATTCAAGCCAGATTCAGAAGAGGACGTGGAACAAAGGATAACATTGCTAGTGTCCAATAGATTTTGGATGAAAGCAGAGAATACCAGAAAAATGTTTACCTGTACCTTACTGACTATGCAAAGGCCTTTGACAATGTGGATCATAACAAATTATGGATGGCATTGCAAAGAATGGGAATTCCAGAACACTTAATTGTGCTCATGAGGAAACTAAGAGGCAGTCATTTGAATAGATTTGGAGGAAGACTGATATGCAGATGACACAACCTTGCTTGCTGGAAGTGAAGAGAACTTGAAGCACTTACTGATGAAGATGAAAGACTACAGCCTTCGCTGTGGATTACATGCCAACATAAAGAAAACAAAAATCCTCACAACTGGTCCAGTAAGCAACATCATGGTAAATAGAGAAAATATTGTAGTTGTCCAAGGATTTCATTTTACTTGGATCCACAATCAACACCCATGGATGCAGTAGTCAAGAAACCAAATGATATGCAAAGAAAACTGCAAAACACTACTGCAAGAAACCAAAAGAGATTTATATAAATGGAAAAACATACCATGCTCATAGATAAGTAGACTCAAAGTTGTGTAAATGTCAATTTTACCAAATGCAATCTGCAAATACAATGCAATTTCAATCCAAATACCAACAGCATTCTTTAAAGAGATGGAAAAACTAATCATTAATTCTATATGGGAAGGGAAGAGGCCTCGGATAAGTAAAGCATTATTGAAGAAGAAGAATAAAGTAGGAAGACTCGCACTACCTGACCTCAGAGCCTACTGTACAGCTACGGTAGTCACAACAGCCTGGTAGTGGCACAATGGCAGATACATTCACCAATGTAACAGAATTGAGAACTCAGATGTAAATCCATCCACCTACAGTCACCTGATCTTACACAAGGGCCCAAAGACCATCAAATGTGGAAAAGACAGCCTTTTTAACAAATGGTGCTGGCAAATTTTGATGTCCATCTGGAAAAAGGGAAACAGGACCCATACCATACTCAAAAACTAATTGAAAATGGGTCAAAGACTTAAGTATAAAACCAAAAACTATAAAGATCATAGAAGAAAACAACAGAATCAATGCTAGAGGCCCTAACACACAGCATTAACAGGATACAAACCATAACTAACAAGACAAACTCCAGAAGATATGCTAGATAAGTGGCATCTTCTAAAAATTAAACACTTATTCTCATCAAAATACTTCAAAAGAGTAAAAAGAGAACCTACAGACTTGGAAAAAAGTTTTGGCTATGACAAATCCAACACAGGTCTAATTTCTAAAATCTACAGGAAAATTCAACACCTCTACAACAAAAAGACAAATAATCCAATTAAAAAATGAGCAAAGGAAAGGAACAGACACTTCACCAAAGAAGACATTCAAGTGGCTGACACATGAGGATTTGCTCACAATCACTAGCTGTTAGAGAAATGCAAATCAAAACCACAATGGGATACCATCTCACCCCAGCATTACTGGCATGAATCAAAAAAAAAAAAAAGAACAAATGTTGGAGAGGCTTCAGGGAGTCTGGAACTCTTATGAACTGCTGGTGGGAATGCAAAATGGTACAGCCATTTTGGAAAATGATATAGTGCTTATTTAAAAAGCTAGAAATAGAAATACTGCATGATCCAGCAAGCCCACTCCCAAGAATATATCCTAGAGAAATAAAAGCCATCACATAAATAGACATATGCACACCCGTGTTCATTGCAGTGTTGTTCACAATAGTGAAAAAGACGGAAACATCTCAGGTGCTCATCAACAGATGAATGGATAAACAAACTATGGTACATACACACAACAGAGTACTACACAATGATAAAGAACAATGATGAATCTGGAAAGCATCTCAGAACATGGATGAATATGGAGGGCATTATGCAAGTGAAATAAGTCAATCAAAAAGGACAAATATTGTATGAGACCATTACTATAAAAACTCTTGAAAAGGTTTACGCACAAAAAGAAACAATCTTTGATAGTTACAAGGGAGGGTAAGGGTGGGGATGGAAAAATACTAAATAGACAATAGATAAGTGGTAAATTGGTGAAGGATAAGACAGTACACAACACTAGGGAAGCCAGAACAACTTGTCTAAGACCAGGTCATGAAACTCCATAGACACAACCAAACTCCCTGAGGGACCAGATTACTGGGCTGAGGGCTGTGATGACCATGGTCTCCGGGAACATCTAGCTCAAATGGCATAATGTAATTTATAAAGAAAATGTTCTATGTACTACTTTGGTGAGTAGCATCTGGTGTCTTAAAAGCCTGTGAGTGGGCATCTAAGATATTCCACTGGTCTCACCCCATCTGGGGCAAGGGGTAATGAAGAAAACCAAAGACACAAGGGAAAGATTAGTCCAAAGAATTAATGGACCGCAACTACCACAACCTCTACCAGACTGAGTCCAGCACAACTAGATGGTGCCCGGCTACAGCCACCAACTGCTCTGACAGGGACCACAAGACAGGGTCCCAGACAGAGCTGGAGAAAAATATAGAACAAATTTCTAAATCACACACACACAAAAAAAGACCAAGCTTACTGGCCTAACAGAGATTGGAGAAACCCCAAGAGTATGGCCACCAAACATCGTTTTACCTCAATAATAAAGTCACTTCTGAGGTTCACCCTTCAGCCAAAGATTAGACAGGCTCATACAGCAAATCAAGACTAAAGGGGCACACCAGCCCGGGGCAATGACTAGAAGATAGGAGGGGACAGAAAAGCTGGTGACATGGATTGAAGTTTGTTCCCTAAAAATATGTGTATAAATTTAGCTACGCCATGACTCCCAGTTCTGTGTGATTGTCCACCATTTTGTCATCTGATGTGATTTTCCTATGTGTAGTAAATCTTGCCTCTACGATGTTAATAAGGGGGGATAGTTAGTGAGGCAGGACTCAATCTACAAGATTGGATCATGTCTTGAGTCAATTTCTCTGGGCTATAAAAAGAGAGAAGGGAGCAGAGAGACAGGGGGAATTCATACCACCAAGAAAGCAGTGCCGAGAGCAAAGCACGTCCTTTGGACCCAGGGTTCCTGTGCAGAGAAGCTCCTAGTCCAAGTAAAGATTGATGAGAAGGACCTTTGTCCAGAGCTGACAGAGAGAGAAAGCCTTCCCCTGGAACTGACACCCTGAATTTGGACTTCTAGCCAACTTTACTGTGAGAAAATAAATTTCTCTTTCTTAAAGCCATCCACTTGTGGTATTTCTGTTATAGCAGCACTAGATAACTAAGACAGCTTATAATAGGGAAACCAAGGTCGATAAGGTACAGCATTGACATGTCGTGGGGTTGGTAACCAATATCACAAAACAATATGTGTACTAATTGTTCAATGAGAAGCTAGTTTGTTCTATAAATCTTCATCAGTAATAATAATAAAAAAAGAAATCAAATGATGTATTGCATTGGGCAAATCTGCTGCAAAAGATCTCTTTAAGTGTTGAAAAGCAAAGATGTCAGTTTGAGAGGTAAGGTGCTTGCGATGCAATTAATTACTTATTATGGCCCTTCTAACCATGGTCTTTGTGACTACATGCAATGATTGAGTGGGGCTATGCAAATTAGGTATGTAGGATCTGTGATTATTGAGGTTATGTATCAACTTTGGAAACGCTGGTAGTGTACTGGTTAAGAGTTCAGCTGCTAACAAAAAGGGTGGCAATTCGAATCCACTAGGTATTCCTTAGAAACCCTATGGGGAACGTCTACTCTGTCTTGTAGGGTCACCATGAGTCAGAATGGAGTTGACGAAAACGGGGTTTTTTTTAATCAACTTTGGCAGGTGATGATTCCCTGTATTGCATGATTGTCCTCCATTTCGTGATCTGATGTAATTATCCTAATTATCCTCCATTTTATCTGGGATAAAATCTGGGATTTGCTGGCTTCCAAAGCCCCATGGGCCAGAGGCTATCACCTGACCTCATGCATCAGCTTCTGCAGCTTTATGAGCCAGCTGCTTGTGGTCTGACCTGCCAGTTTGGGTTCGTCAGCCCCTACAGCTGATGTGTTGGGGGAAGCCTATGACTGACCCATGTATTTGGGATGTGACAGCCTCCACAACCATGTGAGCCATTTCCCTGACATAGTTCATGAGTTCTGTGATATGTTGCAGTGAATTACAGAACCCAAGGATGGGAGAGGGAGTACTGAGGGGAAGAGGAGTAGTTGATGTTAGAGATGATGAAGTGGGATAGAAATTTGGACAAGTTGAACATTTCTGGCTTCTTTAACCTCCGCTTCATAGGAACCAGCTTTGTCTGATCCTTACAAAAGAAACTATTCATCTAGTTGGTCTCAGAATGGTGGATTTCACTGCAACAGTCCAGACTCAATGGAATATGTAGTTTTGGAAAAAGGAGGACAAAAGGGAGGATGAGAAACCATTGGTTTCTAGATGGGATAAAAAACACTCATGGATTTAGGCAGGTGTTATGTAGTAATCAGTTACCCAAGGCAAAAGCTATTCATGGAATTTAGAATTGGTGGATCTAACTCCTGAAGAATTGGCTACTTGGTTCCATATAGAAATACAGAGTGATAAGGAAAGGGCCAGACATACAATTCCTTGGCTACTGTTATTAGTAATAGGTACAATGGTGTGGAAAAAGAATATAGGGATAGATTTTAGCACCGAACCAAGCCCAGATTCAATCCAGTCAGAGATACTACCACTAGTCTCAGGGCTGGCCCAGAAAGGAAAAATTGTGTTGGGACAACAGGAAGTTCTCCTATGACTGTTGGTCATCAAGAAAGTAGTCCAGGAGGAAAACAGGCAAAATTAAGGAGCTATAGAAATCAGAAGGCTTAGCGTAAAGGAGTTGCTTCATTTTGTAGATCGCTATTGTCAGCTTTCTGAGGAACTGTTACTAAAATGGACTGTGAGAGTGTCTAATTTAGGGGAAGTGCCTTTAGTTTTTGAATGTTGCAGAATGGAAGAGTATGTTCAGGTTGATGCAAGACCTACTACTCACTATGGAACAGTCACAAATGATGACAACATCCATTTACACAGCAGGTTAACCCAGAGGGGACAGCCAGCCTGATGGACTGGATAAAATTTACAGTGATATTTGCTTACCCAGAGAATGAAAACTGCCTCTCTCTCCCTCTAAATACCTAAAGAACATTCCAAAGGATGCAGCTGATGTGCTGCTTATGGAAGCCATGCTGGAATGGCCTTATGGTGATCAGGATATTGATCCAATGATTATGTCCCTTACACAGGTCATGGCAGATATGGTAATAAAGGAAGCCCCTTCTATATGGGTACTCCATGTAACCTTGCTACTGTGAAACAAAGCAACGATCTGAGAAGCCTTGTCAGATCTGTTGGCACAGCTTCCCCTCGTGGGTGTTACAGATGCAAGAAACATAAGGGTGATTCATAGAACAGGAAGAAGCAATGGGGAAGAACTTACCCCAGCAGGACAGGGATTTTTAGACGGTTACTAAAAAATGGGATGAATATAGTGGACATTGATGGAGCTGACACAAACATTCTAATGCAGCACTACAGGAGGCTGGAAAGACCAACAAAAACTTTTGCTGGTCCTCCAACGTTAAAGAGGCATAAACAAGTCCATTCTATTCACCCTACTTTGGAGGTATTTAATGATGGGAATTCCTACCCAGGACCATTTGAAGCAGAGGCTCAGCTAGTTGATCAAGATAAAGATTGATGAAGGGGCTAGGGTCTTCTGGTCCAGCCCCCACTAAAGGACTCAAGGCCATACACACATGTGTGGGTGAAATGTCCCAGGGGTAAGGAAGAGACATTCTTGGGGCTCCTGAATACAGTAGCACAATGAATTGTAATTCCAAAACCTGAAAATAAAATCTTGAAGGAGTCTAAGGTTAGACTTGGGGGGATATGGTGATGCAATGGTTGATGGGACTAAGGTGAAAGTTTGGATGAGAATTGGAAGATTCAAATAGATCTTGTATGAAGTATCTGCACCTCCCTTACCTGAATGTATTATTGGTACAGATATTATGTCTAATTGGGGAACACTCCCTCTAGCTGATATTGTAAAACTGAAGGTGCGCAAGTCTGCCCTTAGGCCAGTATTGATTGGACATGCTAAAGGGAAACCATTACAATTGCTGGAACCCACTCAGGTTGTTAATTTGAAACAGTATAGGATACCGGGTGGACAAAAGGAGATTATTGCTTTGATTAAAGACATACTAAAGGCTTTTTTTTTTTTTAAAGGCTAGAGTGTTGGTGCCAACAAATTCCCTGTATAACAGCCCTATATGGCCAGTGAAAAAGGCAGATGGATAATGGAGGCTGACAGTAGACTCTCAAGGCCTAAATACAGTAGTGCCACCTGTGGCTTCAGCTCTTCCAGACATGTTATCAATGGTGCAGAAAATACAGCAGGCTACAGGAGACTGGTACTCAGTAACTGATCTTGCAAACGTCTTTTCCTCCACCCCAATCTCAGAAAAGAGCCAGCCGCAGTTTGGTTTCACGTGGTAAGGATCCCATTTACTTTCACTGCATTGCTACAGGGTTACTTTAATTCACCAGCTTAGTGTAATAATTTGATTAGAAGAGACTTGGACTTAGCATAGATCTCAAATGTAATGATACATTATATTGACAATATTATGTTACTATCAAACACCTAAGAACAGGCTAGGGCTGATATGAATACAGTGGTGGCCCACATGACCAACAGAGTCTGATTAATAAATTCAGCAAAAATCCAAGGGCCCAAATGGTGAAATTCTTGGGAATAACTTGGGCAGGAGCCACCTGTGATATTTTGCAGGCAACTAAGAATAAGTTGTCACTACCTACCCCCAATACTAAACAGGAGACTCAACATTTAGTTGGTTTATTTGGATTTTGGAGAACATATATTCCACCTGAGAATATTGCTGGCCCCAATCCATAAAACCACTTGGAAGAAAACTGCATTCAAATGGGGGTCAGAGCAACAGTAAGCTATGTCTGAATTAAAGAAAGTGATTTCACTCTCCCTGCCTTTAGGCCCTTATGGTCCACATTCAGACATGATTTTGGAGGTGTCTGCCACACATACTGATGCAGACCAGAGCTTATGGGAAAAACCTGAGAAGGCAGCCATACAGTGATCACTAGGATTCTGGACTAGAAATTTTCCAGATCCTGCAGCACAATACATGCCATTTGAAAAGCAATTACTTGCCTGTATTGGGTGTTGATTGAGACTGCCTCAATGACAGAAGGACATAAAATCATCACAAGAGTCGGAATACCCATAATGTCTTGAATGATGTCAGAGAAACACTCTAATAAGGAAGACAGTTCCCAAAATAGTTCCATAGTAAAATGAAATGGTTCCTACAAGAACAAGCTACTAGAGGAATGCAGGAAGGTACTCACCATATCCACGAGCAGGCAGCATCTTTTTCCATAGGTCCTACCTTGGAACCATCTGAAAAGCTGCCAGAGCCCATTGCTATATCTACAGTGTCCTATGAACGGCTTTCTACTAACCAGCAGAAGGCTGCTTAGTTCACGGGTGGCAGTTCCAGCGTACACGAACAACATGTGATGTGGAAATCTGCTGCATTAACACCAGCAGTTGGAAAGACTCTGATTGAAGACAGTAAGAACAGATCAGCTAAATGGGCTGACCTGTATGCTGTCTTCCTATCCATGATGGAAGAATTGTGCAATGGTGAGAGACCATTGCATAATTTTTACCGATCTATTTTTTTTTTTTATGGGCAGTGACCAATGGCCTGGCTATATGGTCAGGCAAATGGGTTATGGAAAACTGGACTATTAAATGGGCACCCATGTGGGGTATGGACCTATGGGAAGCACTCTGGGAATTTAGAGGGCTCATTAGCGTAGGACATGTCCATGCCCCATCAGAAAACCCCCCTTCCTGGATCAGAAGGCAATTGGAATCAGCAAGCAGATCTGTTGGTATGTTCACTTGAGGTGGTCTATTGGGTCCGTGAAATAAGCAGACATGGAGTGCTGCAGGAATGCAGAAATAAGCTGAATCTGGACACATCTTCCCTGCATCTTCTGAGGCACGAAATGCCAATAAGGACTGCTCTGTCTGTCAGCAAGAAAGAGGTTGCAGATGGCTATAGGGAAGACTCCCTAGGGGGAAGGCCCTGCACATAGCTAGCAAGTTGATTATATTGGACCAATTACGCCGGTGGCACCAAGTGACTACAAATGGGTCCTCACAGGAATAGATAGTTACTCTGGACTGGGCCCTGCATATCACATGACAGATGTAAATGCCAAAAATACCATTAAGAGATTGGGACAAAAGATACTGTATCAATTTGGGTCACCAAGTTGTATTTCATCAGACCAAGGAATGCACTTTACAGCCCACAGAGTGCAGCAATGGACCAAGAAACATTAAATGGGCATATCATGTTGCATACCACCCTCAAAGTAGTAGTTTGATAGAGAATTGGAATGGGAAATTGAAACATTTGTATCTAAAACAGGGGGAGAGTAATGCATGAAGGGCTTGCTCACTCACTTTCATGTGTTTGTGCTCACACTCAGCATGAGGGGGACAAAGGGAGGATCACCACTAGACAAATTCCTGTGCTTCTCTGAGGGATCTGGGGAAGGGGGGCTAGGGGAGGACACTGGTGCCACGGTACAGTGCTTTCCCACATCATCTAAAATTGCTTTTTTCCTGCTGGATGCTGCGATCCCAGGACCAGGTATGCAGCTGCAGGTGCTGGAAGCAGGGGTGATCCCTAAGCAAGAGACTGTAACTATACCCCTCAACATGTACACCAGAATTCCCAAGGGCCTGATGAGATGGATTGTACCTTCCCCTGATCTGGCAAAATCAGAGCTGACAGTGAATACTGCTGTATTGCCTAGTGGGCAAGATAGCCCACTAGTGTTGTACCTGTGTAAACCTACCCAACATGAATGGGAGTAGACCGAGGGGGAAGTACTTGTTAGACTGGTCTCACTACCAGCAATCTGGACTCACACTGCAGCTGGACCTTACGTCCCTTCCCAAGGTGGAAACGTTTGGGTGAAAATAAATCACAAATGGAAGGAAGGAGAAATAACAGCTGAAGGCAAAAGAATGAATAAATGGGTTATGCAGTGGGGGAAATCTAACATTATGCTGATACCTCGAGAGACTCAGAGCAAAGGAATAACCTTCTTTCATTTAATTTTTATCAGAGGCCAGAAAGGGTGAAAAAGAGACGAACTATTGGAGAACCTGACCAGAGCAGATGGACACCTGCAGCAGGCCTCAGTGGTTGGTACCTGAGTAATCTCACCCTTAGGACTCTTTTGCTTTACTGAAGGGCTAATTGTCAATGACTGTTTTAAACTTCTAAAATTATTGGGAGAAGGAAGTTAATCCTTCAAGTATGAAAGAGTCAATAGCTAGAAGAGCCAGGGAGTGGCCTGCAGTGCAATGCATTACTTAATATAGTCCTTCTAGCCATGGTCTTTGTGACTTACACACAATGATTGAGTGGGACCATACAAATAAGGTGTATGAAATTTGTGATGGTTGGAGTTGCTTATGTGTCAACTTGGCTAGGCCACGATTCCCAGTATTGTATGAGTGTCCTATTTGGTGATCTGATGTAATTATCCTAATTGTCTTCTATTCTGTGTATCGTAAATCCTAACCTACTACATGTTAATGAGACAGGATTGGTGTGGGGTGTACCTCAAGTCCCACCCTTACTCAAGTACGCCCTTCCCTGGGGTGTAGCCTATAACTAATGAATATATGTGGGGGCCCTGGTGGGGTTCTCTCTCTCTACTTTCTGAATACTGCGTTTGGTTTGTTACTCTCTGACCTGCTGATTCTGGGATTTGGCAGCTTCCTCAGCCCCATGGGCCAGTGGCCTATTGTCTAGCCTGATTCACCAGTTTCTGCAGCCTTGTGAACCAGCAACCTACGGTCTGACCTGCTGGTTTGGGTTTATCACCCCCTACAGCCATGTGTGTTGGGAGAAGCCTATGCCTGACCCATGGATTTGGGACTTGCAAGCCTCCAAAACCACGTAAGCCATTTCCTTAATATGGTCCGTGAGTTCTGTGAGACATCGCAGTGAATTATGGAAGCCAAGGACAGGAGAGAGAGTTCTGAGGGGAGGAGGAGTAGTTGATGTTAGAGATGATGGAGTGGTACAGAAAACTGGAAAAGTTGGACATTTGGGACATCTTTAACCTCCACCTCATAAGAACCAGGTTTATGCCGATCCTTATAAAAGAAATTATTTATTTAGTCCACCTGATCTAAGCCATGGTATTTTCAGTTGCCTCATATGCATGTGAAAGCTGGACAATGGATAAGAGAGATCAAAGAAGAACTGATGCTTTGAATTATGGTGTTGGTGAATATTGAATATATCATGGACTGCCAGAAGAATGAACAAATCTGTCTTGGAAGATGTACAGCTTCTTTGGAAGCAAGGATGGCGAGACTTTGTCTCATGTACTTTGGACATGTTATCAGGAGGGGCGAGTCCCTGGAGAAGGACATCATGCTTGGTAAGGTGGAACGTAAGTGAAAAAGAGGAAGGCCCACGATGAGACGTATTGACACAGTGGCTGCAACAATGGGCTCAAACACAGCAACAATTGGGAAAATGGGGCACGACCAGGCAGTGTTTTGTTATGTTGTATATAAGGTCACAATGAGTCAGAACTGACTCAACAACACTTAACAACACAACAACAACATCTCATTTAGTCCTCACAATAACCTTGTGGAATGGGAAAGATAAAATAATAGTTACTGATGATATACCTCCCACTCAAGCTAGGAACAAGCACCTAAAAGTAAGAATGGCTAACATTTATTAAGTACCTACCATGTACCGTGAAGGTCACAAATGATTAATGTGTTCAGCTGTAACTGGAAGTTGGTGGTCAAAACCAAACACAGAGGTGCTGGAAGAAAGGCCTAGAGATCTGTTTCCAAAGGTCACAGCCATTGAATTATGGGGTTGGAAAAGAATATTGCATATACTACGGACTGCTATAAGAATGAACAAATCTGTCTTGGAAGAAGCACAGCCAGAATGCTCCTCTAAAGGGAGGTTCGCAAGACTTCATCTCAAGTACTTTGGGCATGTTATCAGGAAAAATCAGTCCCTGGAGAAGGACATTATGCTTGGTAAAGTACAGGGTCAGTGAAAAAGAGGAAGCCCCTCAATGAGATGGATTGACATGGTGCCTGAAGCCATTTGGAGAAGAGCTACCCAACAACTAGAAACACCCATCTTGGACTATTATGTGGGCAAGAAATAAGCTTCTATTAATATTTTTTAACCATTAGATATGTTTATTTATTGCAGTAGCTACTTTTATTCAAACCAGTGCATCCCCTATAAAGTGCAAGAAAGAGCTAAGTATTTTGAAGTTGAAAGACATCCTACCGCCCAAATTAAATGTTTTTGCATTGTCTGTACTAATTTTGTACTAATTATCACACATTTGTTTGCACTTGCTTAATAAGTGTAGTAGGAATATTCATTCAACTGTCTTAGACTTTCCCATGCATTAAAAACCTCTAACTAAAACATCTGCTCAGAATGTATCAATTTGCCAGGGGTTAAAAATAACGTAGCATAAAAGTTCAGGCTGCACACTCATTTGTTATTCAGAAAGGATGACAGAAAAATAAATAAATAAATAAATAGAAACAAGTGGTGGCCCCAATAAAGCTAAGTAAGGTAATTTGTAATGGCACTAAATAATGATTTATGTTCCTGGAATGCTTGCTATTTACAATACATACGAAAAATATGGGAAAAGTGCATTTGGAATTTAACTCTGAAGCATTATTTTGATACTATCCTAAGTAAGTAAGTAAGTACACCCTGCTAAATATAAAAAAAAGTTTAGTATCTTTACGCATACATACATATGTATCAAAGATTTACGATGACTACAAAGTAGGCAATATCACAACATAATCAAACACCTAATATACAGCATAATGGGTCTATAATGCTGTATGCTTAGCCTTATTGTGATGTGATTACTTTTTTTATTTTCTCATAATCATAAAAAATCTAACAAGCAAAAAAATGAAATTACAGAATCATAAAATTACTGAGATTAGAATTATCATAGTCTAATCCACTGATTTCTTTTTCCTCCAATCCATTGACCTTTTCCTTTAATCAGTCATATTAAGCTTTCTGTCATTTCGGTAATATCCTAAACCTCTTGTTTTTCCTGGCTCCTCATTGCACCCATCTGGAAAACTATCAGCCTTTGGATGAACTCAAATACCCTTTTTCTTTGTGTACACCCAAGCAGCTGGCCATACTGCTGAAAGCGCACAAAGGAGGGCAGATTGGTACCATCACCACTGTGTGGCAATTCTACCAGTTTCCTCTGTTCCCTCTTCTCTACTGCACGATGACCTTTGCAAACCATCTCTATTCTCTGCAAATTTCTGACAATGCATTCTGTTCAACACCTATTCCCTCTATAAATAAACTTACTTTCTACTTTCTGGAGATAAAAGAAGCCATCTGATAACAATTTTCCTCAATTTACCACCACCTCACATGCTAACGCATTTTTTATGTAACTTTATTTTCTCTATCTTCTCTATTGATACAGTAGAGAAGCTGTTCCTTCTCCTCTCTGAGACTAATCTCAACACATACTCTCTGGATCCCAACGCTTTCAGCTTTATAGTTTCTCAGCGATCTTATAATATCACTATCTCTCCCTCCTTTTTCTTTTTTTTTAAACCTCACTGCCCTCTCCTGTTTTCTAGCCAGTCATTAAATATTAGATTTCCCTATGACTTAGTCTCAACCTTTCTTTTCTTCTTATTCTGTCCAGTCCCACCCATTTCAACATTCACCTCTCCTCTAGTACTGAGATCTGGGTTTTTTTTTTTTTTTGTGGGTTAGCACTGAGATCAGTATATCTACCTGCCTGCTCTGGTATCTGCATTTTTCCATCTCAGAGAAACTCAAAATCATCAGATCCAAAAGTGAACTTTTTTGCCATCTGAATGTATGGCACTACTGTCCATCCAGTTCATGAAACCATGATTCTAAGAGTGGGCCATCCTTGCCTCCTCCCTCCCAACACTCCATTCCAAATCCACATCATGTCTGCTAGCTTTTCTCCTTAATCCACCCATGTCTCCCCAACTTTCCAACATCATTCCAAGTCCAGACTAATATCTTTAACTTAGACTACCATAATTAGCCTCTTTATATCAAAGTCTTCACAGACAGATCCGTCATTACAACATACAAATAAGATCATGCCCCCTTCCTATTTAAAACAACTCAATGACTCCCTTTGCTCTTAAAATCCTTAACAAAATCCTTAATATCTTCACCAAAATCTGTAACAAGGCCTACAAGTTTTTGTCTTCTGAGATTCAGCAAATCTAGCCTTCTCTGAGAGCATACAAACGTCCTATAGACTTCTAACCACGAGTTTGCACGAGTTGTTCCCTTTGCCTGGAATGTTCTCCTCTCTACCTAGTCACTTCCTGTACAACCCATAAATCTCATCTCAGACTTTCTTCCTCAGGGACATTTCTCAGATCCCAAGACCAGATCAAGTCGATCATATGCCCTCTTACCATTTTCCACTCTGTCTTTATAAAATATATCATAATTTTACATTTATCATATGTTTTTGTTCAATAACTAGCTGCATCATGAGGGAAGGAAATGTTTTGATTTTGCTTACCATGCCTAGGGCCCAGCACAATACCAGGAGTACCATGGATACACTTTTAATATTTGTCAAACACATAGAAAAGAGAAACTTATAAATCATATGACATTTTTCATTCAATAAAATGTTTCTATAACTATAGTATCCATAGTGAGGATGGACATAGTCATGGAAAGAGGAATGAAATGAGATTATTAAGAGCAAAGAAAGACATCACAAGTTCATATCTACCTAACGCAATCCTGTAGTTTATTCATGTGGGAGGATATAGCCTTTATCATCTTACGCTAGAATCAACTGTGTATGTGTCTGCCTCACTCCCTAAACTCCTTAAAGGCAGGGATTATGTATTCATCCTCCTTGTACTCCCCAGTGTTGGGCACTTGAAAGGAGCTCGAGCTCACTTGTTCAAGTAAGTTAAATCTAATAGCTTTGTGTTCCACAGAAATTGCGCAAATAGAATTTGTTGAGAAAAATTTGTAAGGTACTCTGTAGGAGTATATTAAGTTCTCTGATAAGGAACATTAGCTTTCTTGGGTTATTTGATTACTCTCTAATTCACTGATGCATTAATTTCCTGAATGTGGTAATTACCAAAACAGGAATTACTAATGGAGAAATGAATTAAAATCAACTACTCTAGAGCACCTAACAACACCCAGACGACCTAAAATATTTCTGAAAAAAATAAACATATTCTCTGGAAGCTATTTGCCTACTAGCAAAATTAGCCTTGTTAAATGTTACATGTGTAAGATGAACTTTAAAAGATGCCAATTTTCTAGAACTTTACAAAAGTGAGCACACTACTACAATTGATAAACTAAATATGGAGAATACACAGAGAATGAATGATTAAATATAGACATAATTTATATCTTGTTCAACTCTGGGATGGATGAATGTAGGAATAGAGTGAAGAAAATATGACCAGCACTGCTAAATATGTGGCTATTGTTGTTGTTAGGTGCCAAGGAGTCGATTTCAACTCATAGTGACCCCACAGAACTGCCCCAGAGGGTTTTCATAGCTATAATCTTTATGGAAGCAAATCACCAAGTCTTTCTCCCACAGAGCCACTGGGTGAGTTCGAGTTTCCAACCTTGCAGTTAGCAGTCAAGCACTTAACCATTTGTGCCACCAAAAGAAAAATGATCAGTTTTAATAAATCCAAAGAGTCTTCATAAAAAATGTTGGTATTTTCAGGATTCTCTGAATGAGAGGAAAAATTACTTAAATCATTTAGTGTGTGGAGGGAAAGTTTTTCCTGATCAAGGATGTCAATAGAGAAGAAAAAAAATGATTATGACACATAGAAGAGATTTAAAAGGAATGGAAATTTCAAATTGAAGGGAAAGCAGGGAATTAAGGTAGAAATTAATTTCCAGTTAAAGGGGCAGTATAAAGCCATTTTTATCCATTTCCCTCCCTGAAGAGTCATTAAACAATTAAGAGTAGAAAAAGCAAAGCAAAACAAAGCAAGTTAAGAAAACTCATCTCCCTCTTCTATCTTTAGTGAATCAAATAGCCATAACCCTAAATGACAACTTCAAAGAATAATTGAAGGGCTCATTTTGTTCTGTACCAAATAAGTGTGGAGCCAACACTCCCCACAAAACTCCACACCTCTGACTCTTTTTTTCCAGTTGCCACTGAGTAGACTCCGAGTAGAATTGTGCTTCATAGGCTATTCATTGACTTGATTTTTTGGAAGTCATTTGCCAGGCCTTTCTTCCAAGGTACCTCTGGGTTGGCTAAAATTTCTAGCCTTTCAGTTAGCAGTTCAGTATATTTACTATTTGCACCACACAGGGACCACCCCCCCAGCCTGAATACAAATAATTGCCCCTAAAATATGTAGGACAGTCCAGAAACACTCCTCAGATCTTTATAACTCGGGCCATGAGCAAGCCATGAATATCTGGGGATATATCAGTCCCATTCCACACAACCCATGGGAGGTCAGCTGAAGGAGAAACCATGTTGGAACCCAGTTGTATTGCTAAAGTTCCAGCCACTCTGCAAAGGCACAAAGCAGCAAAGAGCTATAAAATAAGGGAAGACATGCTGCCTGGACAAAAGAAAGAATAGATTTGTTAAGCATGAGTTAAAAATTGAGTCAAAGCTGAAGAGTGCCTCAGCTTTCTCCTCCAAGTTCTCCCCACTCTGTTTTTCAACAACGAGCCTCCCCATTCAAAGATGAGTAATATGAACAGAAAACTATCATAGAACTTTAGCTTAAAAAGCATTCTTTCACTGAACAGAAAAATATCGTGTATTTATTGATTAGCATTGTATTAGGTGGATCCCTAGGCAGTACAAATGGTTAAGCATTTGGCTGCTAACTGAAAGGCTTTGAGTCCACTCAGAGGCACTTCCAAAGAAACCTGGTGATCCACTTTCAAAAAATTCCGTGGAATGCAGTTCCATTCTGACACACATGGGGTCACTCAAGAAGAACTGGTTGGTTGGTTGATTGGTTGGTATATATCTAACGAAAAACCAAAAAAACAAATCCGTTGCCATTGAGCCAATTCCAACTCATAGCTACCCTATGGAACAGAGTAGAACTGCTGTCTAGGATTTACTAGGCTGAAATCTTTACAGGAGAAGATCACTAGATCTTTTCTCCTATGGAGCTGCTGGAAGGGTTCAAACCATCTTTGGTTAGCAGCTAAGCACTTAACCATTGCCAAGCATTTTGGATAAAAATGGAACAAACAAACAACAACTGCAAAGCCTCTTCTGTAGCTTTTTTTTTTTTTTTTTTTTTAACTAGAGGTAGAATTTGAAGGAGAGCTTACAGACTGGGCCAGGTCAAAATAAGACTGAGAAGGCAATGGGGAAGTGGTCTCAGATGACTGCACTGTCCTTCTGAGCAGGGCCTGTTTGTGAAATGACTTTTTCTTGAGATGCAATCACCAAACAACTTTGAACCTGTTTGTCCTTGCTTAGCTAAATGTATTTTACTCACAAATTTGATAAATTTAATCTTCATAATTTTCACATAAATATAAAATAACTTTCTCCTTACCCTCTGCCATTTGTAATTCCATTCAAAACCTTCTTCCCAAATCATAACATACTTTGGATTCACATCCTTCCCTTGATTATGCCATGTGTAGAATTTAATTAAATGATATATTTCCTTTTCCCTTAGAATAGATCATTGGGAAGTATTTACTGGTAAGTGATAGAAAGGAAGTGGTCATCCACCCAGAATATTGAGTTGCTCTTTTACTGGACTTTAAAATAAAGACTAAAGAGTGACAAAGCTTAGATAATTTTTGATTTGTAACAGAACCTCTCATACAAAGAGGAATTGCTGGGAGAGAGGCAAGATGGCAACGTAAGCAGTTAAACACGCTCACACTCCCACAACAACTAGAGAAAAAATAAAATAAAAAATATGGTGGAAATAAGGAACTCAGAACTCTGGAAACCAGTCAAAGAGATACAACATCTAACTGAAAGCTGAACAAAGAATAAAGTGACGAGGTAAAAAAAGTTTATTGTGTATATACGTCCTCCTCCTAGCCTCTGTAGCAGTGGGGACTGCAGGTGCTCAGAACTGCCCCCTTTGGGCCCAGGAGTGTGAGGAGCAGAGTTAGCTTTTGCTGCCAAACTGTTGTGTTGACTCTTCCTATCTATCTAGGGGCTGCCAGAAAAACTGAGGAGAAACTAGGTCCTCAGGGAATAGTCAGTCCCTGCTACTTCTGGCTGGAATGGAGAGAACTAATTTGCATAGCCTGCAGGCTCCCAGAATCTAATAGGAGCAATTTACCTCAACCTTTTTAAACCCTCAGGGGTCACAAATAATAGGCTTCTAAAGGCTGAAATTTGAGAAAGGCCTGTGCTGGGTGTGTTTATGGTAAAAGTTAAAATTTTTAAAGCAATGAGATAGATTAAAAAATTGTAAAGATCTGCCTCTCCACCAAATTACCTACTGCTCGTTAAAGAGCTCTTAGAACCATTTTAGGGTTCCGGAAGCATAGCAGACATTTAAATCAACTAGGGATGTTCTTAACGAAGGAATAAGCTGTAGATCTTTCCTAAGTGAACCACATGTACCAACTGGCTAATATCCCCCATTCCTCAGCATCCTCCCCCTCCCTCATGGAGGTGGGGACTGTGATCCATGTTCCCAGGTCAGCTCTCTGGTGCCAAGGCAGGCAGTGGGGGCTGTCTCCTCCAAGGTTTTTGGGTTTCACAGTTTGTAGAAAAGGCTTGATTCAGTGGGGCCCTGAAAGGTCCAAACAAACATGGAGATTTCTTCTTTTCTCAGTGCTGTGTCATTGCTGGCAGGATCAAAGGGCCAGAGTGCACCCTAGTAGAATAAGCCAGGCCACTTACTGACTGTAGCAATAACAGAATTGAAACTCATACTCTACAAAAAGTAATTTGGAAAAGGCACTAAACAAACAGTCAACTACAGCCTACATCAAGTAACAACAGCAATTCCTGAAGTACAAGGAAATCTTCAAAACACTAGGAGAACGAGGGCTCTGGCTCCAGTCTTTATTATCCATACACATTCTGGAAGTCCAGACTTTTCAACAATAGAGCAAGTTGCTAAGCAGTCTATTGCAATCATCCATAATTAGGGGAAAATAATAAAATTAAAAATATATACATACAATTACAATCCCTGGGGAAGGAAAAGATTCTGTGTTCCAGAGATATCACAATATTCAAATATTCAAATGTCACAGTGTCAACAGAAAATTACAAGGCACACAAAGAAGCAGAAAAATAACACAATCGAAAGAACAATACAAAGAGATAGAAAGCGGCCATTTGGAAGCCTGGATAATGGGCAAAACAGAGGACTTTAAAACAACAACATTAAATATACTTAAAGAATTTAAAGAACACAGACAATGAACTAAAGGAAATCAGGACACAAAATGAGAATTTCAATAAGGAGATAGAAACAAGGAAGAATTACTGGTACCTAAATGCACTTTTTTTCTTTTAAATGCACTACATGGAAACCCTGGTGGCATAGTGGTTAACAGCTATGACTGCTAACTAAAAGGTCAGCAGTTCAAATTCACCAGGTGCTCATTCGAAACTCTATGGGGCAGTTCTACTCAGTCTTATAGGGTCGCTATGAGTCACAATTGACTTGATGGCAACAGGTGTGTTTTTCTTTTTTTTTTAATGCACTACATGGAGCCCTGGTGAAGCAGTGATTAAGAGCTCAGGCTGCTAACCAAAAGTCTGGCAGTTCAAATCCAGCAGCTGCTCCTTGGAAACCCTATGGGGCAGTTCTACTCTGTCCTATAGAGTTGCTATGAGTCGCAATCGACTTGACAGCAACAGGTTTGGTTTTTTCTTTTTTTTGGTTTAAACGCACTACATACAATCATTTCAAGGTTCATTTCCCAAAAGCATTAAAAGAATTTTTTTTTTTTTTAGAGAAATTGCCTTACCCAGTGAGTTTGACTGCATGTGTCCGAAGCTTTTGATATTTTTCTGATTCTTCACTTGTGCGGATAACATGTCTATATATTCCTGTCTTATAATGGAAGAAATCCTCGTGGACTTGCATTATAGCTAAAATAAAAGCCAACAGGATAAAAGGACAGTTTTGTTTGTTTGTTTTGTTTTTAAATTTTCTTTAAAAATCTACAGAAATTCTCACAGAAAAATTACTGGGTAAATTGCTGGGTGTTGAACCTATGAGGGGATTTTGCAAAGGAGTCTAATTTTCTTTCCTCAATTTAATTTGCTGCATTTTTTTCTTGTAAAAATGACTTTTGGCAATTTAGACTATTACTTAAGTACACATTACACATTTGAAACTCCATCTAGTCTTAATTGACAGAGGCACTACTACCAAGAATTGAGCCCCTTGCAGCAAAACCCACCATGCTTGGCAGGTGATTGCTTTTTCTCCATTAACCTTGCGCATCACCACCAGCCTCTTAAAACTCGAATTAAACAAATGGCAAAGGTTGAGCCTATCAAACACAGTTTATAGTAATTGTTCTTAATCCTCAGAAGTAAATACAAGCCTTCCCTTGAATGAGTTTGAATAAAAAGCAAAAGAACACTATGACAAAATTTTAACTTCCCAGCTCTGGAGAGTTATGTCAGTGTTATATTCTTTAAAAAGAAAAGCTTATACTTCATTCTCTCACCTAGATTATTCCTTTTCTGTATTATGTATGTGCCACTTTGTTGAAGAGCTTGAGCAATGCAAGGTAATGGCTTTAAACTTCTAGAAGACATGCATTAAAGATATTTTTAGTTGGGGCTAAATACGTAAACCTTGATAAATGTGGATAATGTTTGTCTATCTTACTTTGAAATGTATTTTAAATAAAACAGGAGCTAGAATTTGATAAATCCTAAAATGAAGCTCCTACTCCAAAATTAACTCAACTTTTTAATGTTCATTTTTTATTCCATTTTTTAGTGTTCCATGCCTTTTCCGATGCTGCTCAAATATTCTCAAAAAGAAGTTAAATCTTTTTTTATCTACTATAAAACACATTCCCATAGGATTTTAATAATTTCTATAACTGTACTTTATGTAGCTATTTGCTTTTATTCTCTTGCCAACGCTTATGCTTATTTTTAATTCTATAGATTTTAGAAAAATACACACCGCACTCTTTAACTTTCTGTTTCCTTTTACCTTTGTTTACATTGAGACAGGGAAAGAAACGCTGTATGTTAGCCCAGTCAACAATAAGCAAGCTGAATCTACAGCACTACAGCAAGATGAGTCAACCAACATTCTACCCATTTATAAAAATGTACAAAAGTAGCTAGTGGGTTTTCTATTCTACAGAGCCATTGGCTTCTTTAACTCCTGTGATTTACCTCTTTTCTAAGTACCAAGAATAAAATATATTTTTTTATTTGCTGTAAAACATCACCAAATAAAGATTGGGTGAGAAGCCATTAAAATTCATTTAAAAGTGGCTCCTCTCTTCAGTTTTTGACTCCAAAACAGATTTGATAAACCCACTCGCATACAATCGTATTAGCTACCTTAGTGCGATTATACTCTAGGGAAAATGCAAGCAAGCTCATTAGACAGGACCATCACAGGCCTGAGAACAGACTGGAGCCTGCCTTGACTGCTGCCCTGTCTTCAGCCCCTGACTCAGGCTGGCAAAGAGTGGGTTCACCACAAATATTTGCTAAAAGATGTTGCATAGTTTACATAATTGACTTCATTGCTTTGAAATTTTCTTTATTTTTGATTCATCAAGAGGAATTCACAAGCATTTAAGTATATTACCATAAAATTAACCTCAGGTATTCTCACTCTTAAATAATCATGATCTGCATGTATTTTGGCTGATTAAAAAAAAAGAAAGAAAAATATAAACAGCAGTAATCATTTGATGATTCAGAGAAGTTACGTAAATTGTCCAAAGTCATTTCAGTCGCGAACACAAAGTTGGAATTTTTAATTCAGCCCTGAGTTCAAATGCCTGTGCCACTTTAAGTTTGTTACCAAGCTCTGCTTCATGAAACCAACATTGAGAGACAGATTCCTCCAGTCTTACAGCAGTGAACACATTACACAATTTTAAGGAAGAGGGGGAGAAAAAAAGCTCCCCTCCACTTGTTTAGGATTTTGTGTAAGGTTCCAGAATTTTTTAAATCAACTCCAATACATGTTTAGTGTATGCTTTGTTTTCTAAGCAAATGCCAATTTGTGGTAATGATCAATAAAAATTCTTCCAACACAATTATAAAATACATGTTTCCTGCTAGATATTAAACCAATAGCAATTAGATCAGCATTCAGAAAAACAAAAACTGGCCATATACCAATGTTTTTTATTTAAATTAATTTTAATTTAATTTTGGGTTACTTTATATTCTCCTGCACTGATAATATACTCTAAGCCTTTCAGAGTTCACAACCTGAATTTCCATTGTAGGCATCACTGGATTTGCTATTCCATGTACGTCAAGGCAACGTTTAGTACAGAGATATATGCTGTGAACTAATTATCTTTATCTATGCCCTTGGTATAAAATAAAAAGTATTTTCAATAAGTAAGCAAGGAACTATTTACCAAAAATGATATCTTAAAAATCAAAGTCAAGGCACAGTAAGTCACTGTATTATTTTCTCATTTACTATTAGTTTACTATCCATAACATATTTATAAAATTCATCAAAATAGAAAGTCTTTTGCAAAACACAAAAGTCATACTGGCTTATTTGATTTATTATGAGCTAATAAAAAAGGCAAAGTACTTTTTTTCTACTGTTAATCCTAATTTTTTTTCCTCTTTTCATTACCTAAGCCATTTAAACTGAAGTTGAGAAAATATCTAACATTATGCATGATTCTTAAACATGATTGAACACAAAAAGTGAGCACCACTGCAAATCAAGCACTTCACATTTCATGTTTTTCTGTTTGGTCTATAATCACTTTTGAAAGACTTAGCAGACTTTGATCAAATGTGTCACTAATATTTAAGAGCACAGCCTTTAGTTCGATTTGTGAATACATCTGCCTTCTTAAAAAAAAATGACAGCTTATGAAGTTCATAAGTGAGCATATCTTCCTTAATTGCACTGATATTAGAACAATTGAGCCTTCATGAACAATCTGAAAGTGAAAGTTTTCCTGTTTATTATTAAGTTTCTTTTAGGTAAGCTAAAATTTAATGTCATGTATTAAAGAAATTAATAAAACACCACCATATCTCATCCAAGCTTACCTTGAACTGGTCCATTTTGCATGATTTCTTTCATTATCTCAGTTTCCTGGAAGGAAAAATATCACTGAGCATCTCGTTACCAGAGTTTACTAAACCCTCTGTCTGGCAAACAATGTTAGGTGTTGCATGATCCCAATTATGCGTTATGCAATCCAAAGTGCATTTTCTATTAAATTTTCTATTAAACATGCTTTGAAATATTCACGTATGAAATGACCAAGTTGCTTAAAACAAGATACATCTATTTCTTTTATTGACTTTTATCTCTAAGTAATACTTTTGAAATGGAGAGGAATTATAATACCTTTTTATGAACAAAAAGAAAAAATAATTTAAGCCAAAACCATGTTTTAACTGTGGAAATTAATGTTATTTCCACTCTTTTGATCACGAAAGCCATCCAAAATGATAGTTTAGTAGGGCACATTAGTCTAGGTTTTCAGAATACAGTGTTTCTATGTTGCCACCCAGTGTGTAATGCAGTACTCAGTAGTAAGGCAGGTCATTCATTTGCTCATTCATTCATTCATCTGTACATACCATTGAGCACAGAGTACATACCAAAAACTATGATAGAAGCAAATATTTAATCTGTACCTATGCTCAGACTAAGACAGACTAGGAAGGCCTGGCAACCTAGCAACCTACTTCTGAAAACTTGTCAATGCAAACCTTACGGATCACAACAGAATATTATTCAATATAGTGCTGAAAGATGAGACCCCTAGGTTGGAAGGCACTACACAATGGCTGCGACAGTAGACTCAAACATACTAACGATCATGAAGATGGCACAGGACAGGGCGACCTTTTGTTCTGTTACATATAAGATCTCCATGAGTAGGAGCTGACTCAATGGCAACTGACAACGATCACCACTGTCATCAAGGTATTTACATCCTAGTGGAGTAGGTAGATATAAGGAGCCTACCTCACTCCAGCAAATGGTTAACCACTGAACTCCTAACCAAAAGCTTAGTGATTCAAATCCACCCAGAGGTACCTCAGAAGTAAGGCCTGGTGATCTGTTTCCAAAAGTCACAGCTTGAAAATGCTATGGAGCAGTACTATTTGGCACACATGTGTCGCCATGTGTTGGGATTGACTCCATGGCAACTAACAACAGGCAGGCATAATTGCATCATGATACAGAAGCAAGCACAAAGTACCATGGATGGAAATAATAGAGAAATTAATTCTGCCTAGGAGCCAAGGAAAACTTCACAGAGAAGATGAGGTTTTGACCTGGGCTTGGATGCATGTGTGAGATTTCACCAGACAGAAATCAGTGAAGTGACAATTTGGGTCAGAGGATATGGCTAATCAGATAAACTATAAAAGAACATGGTATATCTAGGAAACAGACAGTAGTCCGGTATATCGGATCATTATAAGGGTAGGAGAAGTAGAAGGGATGGATGCTGGCAAGACACGAATCTCTAAAAGTACATCAGAACTAACTCATGAAAGGTCTGTACGCCATGGCAGGAATATTGGACTGTATTCTCAAGGTAACTGGAAGCCACTGAAGGCTCAGATACTCTGAAAATGAGAAGACATGGTAACATTGCCATGATGGAGTAAAATTTACCTAGGTTTTAACATGATAAATTGGATTTCAAGGGGGTTTTCTTCCTTTTATGACTTGGTTCACTTCAATTATTGTGTGAAAAAAGGCAAAGGATCGATAAAATGAAATCAAGACAGTCCATCTAGCCACTACCCAAAAAATTAGTGAGAAAGGGTTTGCCTTAGCCTTTTTTTTTTTTAAATTGTGGTAAATACGTATGTAACAAAACATTTGACATACCAACATTCTTCACATGTACAATTTAGTGACATTAATTATATTCATCATGTTGTGCCACCATCACCATTATCCATTTCCAACTTTTTCCATCACCCTTAATAGGAGCTCAGTGTATCCTAAGCAGAGTCTCCTTTTCCCTTCTCCATCCTGCCCACACCTGGTAACCACTAACAGCCTTAGGACTGTATACACTTGTCTATCTATTTCATATAAGCAGAATCATACAATGTTTGTCCTCTTGGGACTGATTTCACTTGGTATAATGCTTTCAAAGTTTATCTATGTCATAGCATGTATCAGTACTTCATATCTCCTTATGGCTAAGATTCCATTGTATATATGCATCACATTTTGTTTATCCATCTATTTGTGATTGTCAAGTGTATATGTGTGTGTATGTATCGTACCAAAACTGGAAGTCTTTAAGGATACATTATTAAGAATATCAAACAATTATACCTGAAAACATAGCATTTTAGAACATAAAAAAACAAGAAAACCAAACCTGTTGCCATCAAGTTGATTCCGACTTGTAGTTTTAAATAATGTTTAAATAGTTTTAATAACAGCAGAGATGCATATTAATGAGAAAATCAAACATTATTCATTCTTCCCACTTAGACTTACATTAGAAGAGACTCTGTATGGAGGAGAACATTGGTAGATCACATTAGATTTCTCAATGTTGTTGGGACATGGCTTTGTGGCATGCCGTTTTCCCCGCCCATCAGATCTACTTGCCATGGCGCAGCCATTATTGTTGGCATTTTGGTCCTTGAAAAGTGGATAGCATGCATGGGATACCAGTCTATGGGGAATAAGCAAAGAAGCAAAAGTAATATTTAGGAAAATGCCATAATATCCTGTCTATATTCAATGTTACTAAATCAAACATTCACCAATTAATTTGGCTACTTACGTGTATAATTTTCAAAATGTCAACTGACTCCAATACAGCAGCTCAATTATATTACCCTCCCCCCATTCCCCTCTTATTTCTTTATTGTAATTTTAAACATCTTGCTTCAATTTGTTTTAATAAATAATTCTGTCTGTAGTATAGTCTTTCTTGAAGATGGAAAGTGGCTGTGAATACTGTCTGTGGTAGTACTAATACCCAGAGCCGTCGAGTCAATTCCAACTCATAGCGACCCTGTAGGACAGAGTAGAACTGCCCCACAGAGTTTCCAAGGAGCGCCTGGCAGATTTGAACTGCAGACCTTTTGGTTCACAGATGTAGCACTTAACCACAACACCACCAGGGTTTCCCATAATACGGGAAGGATGCCTTCATTTTAAATCTATAATTATAATGTGTAGAAAAATATAATTTGAAAAAGACAATAAATTTGATTATTCTCAAATGGGGTGTTCTGGTAAATTATGTAAGTTTTAGAATGCGTGTTTTTTATTTTTTTTAAGTCATAGATATCTTCTCATAAGACTTCAATTGTTACCTGCCTGCAGTTTATGAAACTTTGGGGGAAATATTATAATACCAATATCATATGAAAAGTTAATAAAGTGGAAATTTACTAGATATATTTTTTATACATTATAAAAAAAAAAGATTTTTTTTCTTTTTTATACATTATACAAAAGATAGAAAACAATTTTGATTTCTGATTTTGAAACTGAATATAGCAAATTTGTATTTTTCAAGGTACATCTATTTGGTTCCAAATCTAATATAATTATATTGAATATACAGAAATAAAAAGGGACATAAAACTATGGAACTGGTTTATAAATATTCAAGGCTGGTCTGACCAAAGAAGTATCTAGTAGGATTGGTTCAAGAAAATTCAATAGTGTTGAACAGAGTAGGAGAATCTGAGCAGAGCGCATGATGAAAGCAAGGCCATTAAAAATACTCAAGCACTTAAAAAAAAAAAAAAAACTGCTTTACATGCATTAATTTGTGGTGATGAGCTTGGTTAAATTGCAATGATAATTTATATGTTTAAGTCCCTAAAATGCTTTTATTTTTATCATAGTGTGAAATAAGCCAACAAAGCACCACTGCACCAGAAAAGTATCAGCCCAAGTCTCCCATTCTAAGCACCGTATTAGGCAAAAAATCACGGAGGAGAAAAAAGGTAAGGAAAATTACTGACACCCATCAACGTCCTACACTCACTCTCTTCTGCAGCACCCGTTGGACAGCAGGCCCAGAACAGGTGAGCTCTAAGTATGTATAGCACTACATATCAGCTGCAGGTTCTTCAGCAGCACAATTCAGCTCTTAAATAAATTAGCTTTTATAGTGGCTGGGGTGGAAGTGGGGTGGGTACCAAACTACCTGAGAGTAAGGAACAACAACCTGTGTTTTACCATCAAATGTAATGGGGACGATTATATTGATGAGTGAAGGCAATCATAAATCACTTCATTTTCATCTTCCAACGTGTAGTCTAATTTTTACCTGGTTTTATCAATTCACCTACCTAGAAAACTGAAATGTTCAACAGAGGTATCAACAACATTGATTACTTTATTCCCTCCATGGCAACTCAGTAGAACCATTTGACTCAAATCAATAAGAAAACAATGTTTGAGTCTTCAAAACTAAAATTCCTCTTCTGAATTTGGCTAGGAATGTATATATTCTTCAAATAATTGTTCCCAATAGCTTCTAATCTCAGTAAAAAAAAAAAAAAAAAAAAAAACAGTAGCTACCAAAAATAGTGTATATTTAAATATGTATTTATATAGATGCAGTAATTTTTTCCCTTGTTCCAACCCTAGGCAATATTCATAAGAATTCTAGGAACACATGTTGGGCAGCTATTTACCCACGTTTTCTCAGGTACCACCAAGCCCTATCAACGCTTCCACTGTTGCATCCATGACGGTTCTTGGTACAGCAGGATATCAAATTCTGAGGGGATAGATTGGCTGTGTATCGACCGTTGGACTGAATTGCTATTCGGTCAGCTGCCACACCTGTTTCAAAAAGAATATTAATTAATAGTCAAATGGCACAGGTTTTTTAAAAAAAGTAATTACACAGAGTATGTTAAGCTATTCTTCAAAACTTTACATGAAACTAGGTAACTTAAAATTATGAGGCCAAATGTCATTAATATATCTGTGTATACTGACCAGTTCAGCTATGTCATAATTCCAGTCAGATTTTTTGTCCAATTGTTGGTACTGTTCCATTGTCTTACCAGTTCCAAAGACTTTTCTATTTCCTTCTTCCTTTATGTTCTGCACACTTCTGAATTCTTCATTAAATAATTTTGCAAGTGTTGAAACTCCTTTAGGCCAGGGCCCTATCTCATTTATATTTGTATCCCCTACACATAGGACAGTGTCTTGCATATTGTCCTTGTCGATTTATCTTTTGAAATGAATATAACTAAACTGGAAAAATCTAGAAAACTAACTGTATAAATATTAACTGGAAATTTTCCATAGTAATCTGATATACTGGAGTAAATGGAACTCTTGCTTTTTAGCTGGTATTTAGTTTAACTACTCAGGAGAACATATTTAACCTAAATGGGATTAATATGAATCTATCATTTACAGTATCTGAGATTGAATATACCTATGATTGAAAACCATGATCCTAATCTTACTTTAGTAGACACAGATTTCACTTTGTGCGTATATATAATGAGCTAATATTTTTATGATCGAACCTTCTATTCTTCTGTTTCAACAATTTCCTAGCATGTTTTTTGTTCATCAGTTCATTCCTTTCCTCAAGATATTTATTGAGGACCTACTAGGTGATGGGCACTGTGCTAAGCACTAGAAATTACAACAGTGAACAAGAGAGACATAGTTCTGCCCTCATAGAATACATCATGCTTGGCAGAGTACAGGGTCATCGAAAAAGAGGAAGACCCTCAACGAGGTGGATTGACACAGTGGCTGCAACAATGAGCTCAAGCATAACAACGATTGTACGGATGGCGCAGGACCGGGCAGTGTTTTGTTCTGTTGTGCATAGGGTCACTATGAGTTGGAACTGACTCGATGGCACCTAACAACAACAGAATAATACAGAAAATAATTAATGAGCAGTAGAACACCACATTCCTTCCATCCATCCAATTTTCTCAATGAAGTTATAGTTTAGTTCATCAAAATTGCATGTGTACCGGAACCCCTTAAAGTATTAATTTCACAATTATTCTAAATTAGGTTGCAAATGTAGTTCTGTATAGTCATGGTTTTTACGTAACTACAGCACACGTACAATTCTGTAGTGCAATTGCTGGCACATTTTAGATGTTCGACGTGTGTTGAATCTATAACCTCCCATTTCCTTCTTAATTTCCAACTCTTATTGTACTAGGATATATTTCATAGGAACAAATTATGCTGCTATCTCTGCTATTCTCAAGAAAATAATTCTCTATTTCTATTTATAAAAGAAAATAGAAATTCTTTGATGCTTTGACTTTCAGTACAAGGGCTCGGAAGCAAATATGAATTTTTTAAATGTTAGCATAACTGTTCTTTGGTTCAGAAAATTCGTTTACAATATAGAAAAAACTGTAACCAAGAGTTTGAAGACAGGATTCCAGGATCATTTCTGATACTCTGGTTTTGGCTTTGGTTAAGTCACTTCACCTATTTATGCCTCCTTTATGAAACCAGAAACTTGAAAAAGGTGATCTCTAAGACCCCTCGCGGCTCCATTAAGCTGTACATTTCAACTGAAGGATAAATGTTTTAAATTCTACTGTTATGCAATATGTTGCACTTATACAGGTGGATCTCAATCTTTGTGAAGGGTTAGTCCAAATTCGCTTGCAATATTTAGAAAAGGCTTGAAGACCCAAAGAATGGCTCAGCTTAACCAATTGTTTTCCTTTCTCTTCCTGAAACCCTTTACTGGGCTTTACCTCTGAGACACATTCTATTATTTTCTTCTGTCTCCAAATTTGTTCTGTGATACGTATCTCTCCCATCATTCCAAACACCTTCACCTCTTCATCTTCTGATATCTCACTTGAATTTTATTTGGTTACATAACTACTGTATATGTGTATGCGTATATTTTTAATGTTTTATTTACTCCATCTTATAGCTTTTAGTTTCCCTGAAAGACCTTTTTTTTTTATTTTAACTATTACTTCCTGACATAGTTTTCTAAATCCTCAAGAGAACCTAGCTTATTCTTTTCTTTATTTAATGGAAAAAAATAAAATCAGCCTGATTTACCTTACACAGGACATAAAACTGTGTCCTCTAAAATCACAAAAGGGTGAGATTCTGGTGAATTTGGTAGGGGGACAAGCCCTACGCTAAGGCCACCTGAAGGGCTGTGACTTGGGGACACCAGAAAATATCTCCTCAAGCAGTCTGATACTCTCACTATTTCACCACTAATATCTCTCCTCATATGTCTTCAAAAATACTGTTTTAACTTAAGTTTAAAGAAAAATTCTTATATATAACCTAGGAGGGGTAACACATTAACTACATGAACATAAAATGACAAAAAAATTATCTGAATGTATCTCTACTTATCCTTTGAAACAGGGCTCAGGTAGGTCCCCATTTGTATCTCTGATAATGGCAAACATCAGATAGCCAGAAAGCATTTATACCCAATGTGTGGGCAGTAATGTAGAGTTAGAGATGGAGCCACCCTATAAATGGGCTTGGCCAACTTTATTGTTCTCCCAAGGGCATTGTTTCTGATTTGAACTGGCTGATACTGTGAAAAAGTGATATTTAGACAAAGATATTGGCACTCTTCCATGCCAGAAGCACCATCCTCAGAGCTGGCTTCTCTAAGAGGCTGTGTACTTATTTCACAAAGATTTCTGTGCTTAAACTGTTTTTGAGCACTCTTTTGGAATTACCTACAAAGCTTAAAGTATATTTTTTAGGAAAATCTTTGGTAGTGGCCAATCATCATCAGGTTAGTTTGCATTTAATTGTTGGACTACAAACAACACTCCTTTAAGGATAATTTTGGAGAACAAGTCTTGGGATAAACCCAATTCAGTTATTGAATTTATGAACTTATATGAAAGCATAAAAGAGATATTTCTTATACTTTCAGAATAATAATAAAAAAAAAAACCCATTGACGATCCTGACTCAGTGACCCTACAGAAGAGAGAGAATGCCCCCACAGGGTTTCCAAGGTAAAAAAAAAAAAAAAAAAGAGCAACTGGTTAATCTGAACTGCTAATCTTTTGGTTAGCAGCTAAGCTCTTAACCACTGTGCCACCAGGGCTCCTTTGGAATGATAGAAGCACTAATTTGAAAGCCACTGTTATTAAACAATTAGTTACATCATTTTAGACTCACAATCTATTTATTTTGAAAAATTTCATTTTTCATCTAAAGGGAGATAAAACCCACTCGATACACTATTATTTGTTCTAAATTCCTACTTTACATCAAATTATCTCAATAATTATATTTTTTTCAAATCTTATAAAGGGAAAAGAATAGAAGGACAATATAGGGGTGTGTCCATGTGCATTAAGAAGTACAGATAATATTATTGATGATGAGAGAACTTAACACTTCTCTTCTTATCTGGCTTCACTCTCAAAGGACAAACACATTATGGCTACTTTATCGATTGTTTCTTTGATTGACTTTTTCTGTAAAATCAGACCCTGAAAATATGGACCAGTTTTAAGACTAATAATGGACATAAATGACTATATGTTAATATTTAAATATTCTAGTTTTAAAACCTTTTTAAATACTGTACCAGGCTCTAGAGTCAAAGGGGGAAATTATAAGGAAATAGTTAAAATGACTTCATTACTTGCAGTGGAAAACGCCCAGGATGCAGCACAGTTTTTTTGATCCAGTGGACCATGGGTCCATCCAGGCCACTTATAAGAAGCCACAAAGAACTCTGGGAGATCAGTTGTTGCAGGCAAAGAAGGCTAAAGAGAAAGGACAAATGTGTCATATCTGCTCACATGTAATCCAATCACCTTCATAAGTAATGCAATGTACTTTTATAACTAATTTTTGAATTATTTTATATATTCAAGATTTCTCAATGGCATCCCTGAAACGTATCAGTTACATAGAATTTCAATTTTGCTTTGTGTTAAAAATGACAATTAAACATGGGGAATGATAGCATAGTTTAAAATCATAAGAACAATACACAAACTGCTTTTGCTGGGTTACTATACAATGCAATAATTCCAGTCAGTTTCTGTCATCTTGATTCAGAGTTTTGCACATCCATGTGAAAGCCCACATAGTGTTACTTAAATTTACCTTCGGAAAGAACATTGACTGTTCTGCTTCTCCTCTTCTGAAGAGTATGTGTGATTCTGAGGTGAAATTAATACGAAAATGATGTATTTTTAGAAACTAAGTATTAACACACTTGGAGCCCCAGGGAACACATGAATTTTACACCACATATTGGGAAACACAACTGGGGTGAATTGGTTGGTGTTTATAAAATCCTCAAAGATTTAAAAAAAAAACTTCAGGAATTATGCAAGTGTCCAATAATACCATGATATCTTAAAGCCCATGGTAATGTTCTAATGAAGTCAATTTCAGCTGTCATCTTTCAGAGAAGGTAAATTAAACATTATGTCATATCAGTTAAAGAAAATGTAAAACATTACACCCTGTTCTTTCCAAACTTTTCTTAAGAGTAGTGAATTTAATTCCCATACGTAATCAGGACTCCAGACAAATCAGGATTTGTTTATTAACTTTTCATTACTTATATTCTTTCTCACTCGCTGTCTCTCACACACACACACACGCAAACATCATTTCTGAGAATGCAAATTGTTTCAATACTCAGTATTTTCTTTGATCTTATCAGGAGCCCTACATGATATAATTAAAAACAAACAAACAAACCCATTGCTATTGAGTCAATTCTGACTAACAGTGACCCTACAGGACAGGGTAGAACTGCCCCATAGAGTTTCCAAAGAGCAGCTGGTGGATTCGAACTGCTGACCTTTTGGTAAGCAGCAGTAGCTCTTAACCACTAACCACCAGGGTTTCCATGTGATATAATTAGCACACCTATTATTAGCTCTGGAGCTCTGGTGGCTTACTGGTTAAGAGTTTAGCTACTAACAAAATGGTTGGCAGTTTGAATCCACCAGCTGATCCTTGGAAACCCTATTGGGCAGTTCTACTTTGTCCTATAGAGTTGCTATGAGTTGGAATCCACTTGACGCCAGTGGGTTTGGGTTTGGGGTTTTTTGGTTTTTGTTTTTTTGTGGTTTTTATTATTAGTGCTATTCTAAGAATGAGAAAACTATCTTCTAAAAGTTAAATAACATGCCAAGCCCTCTCAGTTAAATAAGAAATACTCCTGGAACTAGACCAAGATTTTAGAATTCTTAACACCAGGTTCCATTTCTATCCTTCCCCTATTTTATCAGAAATATGCAGATACTTTGGACCAGGAGAAAATGTATGCAAAAGCTAAAATTTTACCTATTTAAAAGTCTGCATGACGGTTCATTGAACAAGTCAGGCTACTGATTCAATACCTTGCAAAAAATTTACCTCTGACAAGTACATAATAACTTCAAAGACTGAAACAAGGGAAATTTAGAATTTACATGTCTGCTTGAAAAGGTATTCCAAAATAATTTGTGGATTTGAATTTTAATGGGAGAGTTCTGTTTTGATTTAAAGAACTATTCTGGTCTGATAAGGAAGTTATTAAATCCTGGGTTCCGTTTCTAAAACACTGCTATATAAATGATGGAAGTCAAGTGCTAAAAATAGTTTGGATTATAACATTTGATCAAGCAGATCACCCTAGTTTGTCTGCACGATAACCTGAAGGGCAGCATCATAGAAAGGCAGATGATTTTAGACTCTGCTACCATTAGGTTGGCACCCTGGTGGTGCAGTGGTTAACAGCTACAGCTGCCAACCTAAAAGGTCAGCAGTTCAAATCCACCAGCCACTCCTTGGAAACCCTACGAGTCAGTTCTACTCTGCTCTATAGGGCCGCTATGAGTCAGGATCGCCCGGATGGCATATAACAACAGCCATTAGATGGGCCACAGTAAAGTACCTTAAGGTCGGAGCAGAATAAATTCACTGTTCTGAGTAGATTGTTTCAGAGTTGTAGATTCACTCTACAAAGGCGTCTTTATAATTGGGACAGAAGTTCACATATCTCTCACGTTACTCATACCTTCCAATACTATAGTTATTGGCTTATCAGTATGATTTTAAGCATTTGTAAGACTAAGTTGCCACAAGCTTCAAAAAAAAATAGGTGGGTGTCAGTTGTTATTTTAATTTATTACTTTATAATTCTAATTTAATAGTATAGCTAGCACATTTCTCTTGTGCTCCGTTGAAGCAATAAAGATATAACAATTGCTCAAGCACATTTCAGTAGGGTTGAGTTATTTAGAACTTGAATTCTACATGCCAAAGCCTACCCCAGCGTTCTGCACGTGGGAGATGCTCAGTAAATATCTGATGACGATGATGAGATACATATCCATCTGGTAGATATGATCTCTTAAAAAATATCCTTTGTTTTCCTTATGGGAACATTAAGATAAATTACAATACCAGCATGCACTTGTTGCTTTAACGATTTAGTCTTTAAAAGTGAAAATTATGAATCTCTAAATCTTCTCAATAAAAACAATAAGCAAAATGACATTTTCATTAAAAACATATTTACCAATCCCACTAAGCCAGAAGACCAATTCATGAAGCTCATTTTTCAGGATTTTTAAAAGTTATATAATATTGTTTTCCTAAAAATGGGCCCATACCATCTGAGGCCCAACAGGCACTAATTACCTTGTCATTTTCTTTGCCTCATGGTTTAAGATAATCTGATATAATGAGCACAGCAAACCTTATTTCACATTTTTCCATAATGATTTCATTTCTCTGTAAAGTAAGATCATTTTCCAAGTGCTTATAAATAAAAGTAAACATCACAGAATGACAGCTTTTAGGAACTGATAATAGAAGTCTAGTTTCAATGAACTATTTTTTTTTTGTTGAAAGATAGCTTAATAAAGTAAGAAAACTAAGAGAATCAGCCAAGAGTGATAGAATATCCAAAATGATAGTGGCTTAAAGATAGAAATGTATTTTTAAAGGAGATATACACTATTTTATGTCCATGGAAACTGCACTGAAAAAATCAAACTAGGTATTGCATTGGGAAAATCTGCTGCAAAGGATCTCTTTTACAGTTTTAAAAAGTAAATATGTCACTTTGATGACTAAAGTGTATCTGACCTAAGCCATGGTCTTTTCAGTCACCTCATACATATATGAAAGCTGGACAATGAAAAAGGAAGACAGAAGAATTGATACATTTGAACTGTGGTATTAGCAAAAAATATTGAACATAAGGCGGACTACCAGAAAAACAAACAAATCAGTCTTAGAAGAAATACAACCAGAGTGTTCCTTAGAAGTGAGGACGGTGAGACTTCAGCTCGCTTACTTTGGACACCTCATCAGGAAAGATCAACCTCTAGAAAAGAACATCACCTTAGGTACCGTAGAGGGTTAGTAAAACTAAAGGAAACATTCAATGAGATGGATGAGGGGGATTGACACAACAGCCAACCCAGTGGACTCAAACATACCAAGGATCATGAACATGGCACGGGACCAGTCAAAGTCTTGTTCTGTTATACACAAGATCGCTATGACTTGGAGTCAACTCAACAGCCACTAACTGCAACAACAACACACTACTCCATTTGGGAATTTTAAATTCTTTTAGTTGCAATTTTTAAAAACTTTTGGTCATAACCTAATATTTCAAAATCAATATTAATCAAATTTGAGATTAAATTTGAACAGTCTTGCTGCTTCAATATTTCAATTTAGAAAGCAGAGATTAAAGACAATGGGAACAAATATAAGAATTAAATGCAATGATGAACACTGAAGAATTTCTTACAATAATTCTTGCATTTAATTGAATCAAAATCTCTAAAGAAGTTTTGGAAACATAATCACAGAGCAATCTAAGAGAAACTGATCAATTTTCTCAAGAACTTCAGAATAGAATGTGGCTATCCTTATTACAGGAAACCCTGGTGATGTAGTGGTTAAGTACTACAGCTGCTAACCAAAGGGTCAGCAGTTCAAATCCACCAGGCGTTCCTTGGAAACTCTATGGGGCAATTCTACTCTGTCCTATAGGGTCGCTATGAGTTCGAATCGACTCAACAGCAGTGGGTTTGGTTTTAGTTTTTGGTTTTTATCCTTATTACAAGCCCATGTCCACACAATAGCCACTCTATGAATCACTTCTTCCATCTCCAATTGCACTTTCTCCAGCTTAAATCTGAATAATCAGAGTGACCTGAGAATCAAAAGAAAGCAGCAGAAGATAATCGCTGTGTTCTGATCTTCACAAACCAAGATCAGTGGCCATGGACTCTAAGAGGTTTATTCTAAACTGTTTGATGTTGGAGAGGAAAGGGAGCATTTTCTGGTTCCAAATGGCTAAATAAATTTCTCATATTCAACAATATAAGCTTTCATGCCTTAACTTTTAAAGAGTCATGCTTTAGTAACTATCTAGTTTCCAGTTACAGAGCAGTACTCAGTGATCATATTATGGCAGGTAGTGCTTTTTTTTTTTAGTGCTAGTTGTTCTTCAGTCCTCTTCCTTTTTTACAGGCTTTCCCTTTCCTTACCGTAATAGAATTCTTTGCTCAGTACACTCAGGCTCAGAAAACCAGTTATATTTCCCAGTTTCCCTTACTATTAGGTGTGGCCATGTTACTAAGTTCTTACCAGTGAGATGTAAGCAGAAACGTCCATTGACAGCTTCTGAGAATGTTCCTTCAGAGACAGCTGAACTTAATTAACTTCAACCCCTTTTTTCTTGGTCTATTTTCTTTTCTTGCTGGCAAAATTTTTTACATTTTAGATGGATGTGGAAAAGCCTTCTTGAATCATTATTTTAAAAAAAGCTGCCGTGGAGTTGATTTCAACTCATGGCAACCTCACTGGTGTCAGAGTAGAACTGTGCTCCACAGGGTTTTCTTTTTTTTAAAAACAGTTTTTTTTTTAATTTTTATTTATTTATTGTGCTTTCAGTGAAAGTTTACCAATCAAGTCAGCCTCTCATACAAAAAGTTATATACACCTTGCTGTGTACTCCTAGCTGCTCTCCTCTTGAAGAGACAGCACATTCCTCTTCTCCACCCTGTATTCCCTGTGTCCATTCAACCAGCTCCTCTCCCCTTCTTCTTTCTTATCTTGACGCCAGACAGGAGTTACCCACATGGTCTCAAGTGTCTACTTGAGCCAAGAAGCTCACTCCTCACCAGTATCATGGTCTATCTTATAGTCCAGGCCAATCCCTGTCTGCAGAGTTGGCTTCGGGAATGGTTCCAATCTTGGGATAACAAAGGGTCCAGGGACCGTGACTGTCAGGGTCCCTCTGGTCTCAGTCAGACCAGCAAGCCTGATCTTTTTATGAGAATTTGAGATCTACATCCCACTATTCTCCTGTTCCATCAGTCTGTAGGGTTTTCAGTGGCTGAGTTTTTGGAAGTAGATTGTCAGGCCTTTCTTCCAAGTGGACTGGAACTGAGCTTGTTAACTGATTGCCACTCAGGGATTCATGAATCATTATATAGCCTGAGAAATAAAGGCTTTGGGCAATGGAGCAACCAGAAAGAATAAGTCTGGGTATCCAACACTACAGAATGCAATTCCAGCTTAGGACTACTCACTTCCAGATTTGTGGGTGAGATATCAGCTTCTCTGTTATTTAGGCCACTGTCATTTTAGATTTTCTTTCACTCTCAGGAGAGCCTAATTATAGTTAACACAGCATACCTAAGTGTGATCGAAGTTGCTAGGTAATACTACATTTCACTGAATCCAGGATGTCATCAAAAATGTAAGAAGCATCCCAATTTCAGAGGTGTTAAAGAGTAAAGAAAATGTGCATCTGCAAATTGATGAACTATGATTTTTTTAAAATGAGTTTCTTAGAACACTAGTTCTGAGGTATTTTAACAGGTAATTACAAAAGAAGGAGTTGATTAATCAAACAATTCCGAGAAAACACAGGTTTTGAAAATTAAATAGATTGTCGGTCTTGATTGCAAAGTTTTTATAAACTGCTAATGTGTTGTGAGGCTCTAAGTGGAAATAATATTCATAATTTTAATGTTTATAATTTGGCCCAATGTGGAATATTTTATTTCATTTCTTTTCATTTTATTTTCAAAGTGGAGCAGGTCAAAGGACTAGTGTTTTGGGTATTATATTTTGGGAAGTACCACGTAAAGGAGTAGACAGACCCATACGTGAGGAGACCAGAGGGTAGATGTCTGTTCTATCAACATGCCAAATCACCTCAAGAATGTATTTTTTAACAGCTCAAAATATTTTTTCAGAGAGAGAAGGGAAAATTTTTTTTTTCTCGTATTTCTTTTTGAAGATTTGTCCCATGGTGATCAATTCAGTCCTGCTGTGTTGTTCAAGTCATGTTCAATTATATCACTGTTGTTATGCATCAGACTGTGAGTAGCACAGAAAAACAAAACTGAAAGCTTGCAAACTGACTTCAGAGACAAGACATTCATTCTACCTCAAGTGCAGCTGCATGAGGAGTGAGGTCTGGGTGTGCATTTCCTAGTTTACGGAAGAGTTTGATGTTCCACACGGAGAAAGAGGGAACGAGAAAAGAGAGAAGCTTGAGGAGACATAAGCAAATGCTTTGAGGGTCTTTGAATTTTAAAATTCTTAATTCATGACAGCAAGAATGACTGGCATCCCATTCTGTCCCTGGCTTTTATCTAGAGGAACGAGAAGATATTGAGATGAGCTGAGGGAACTATATGCTTAAACAGAGACCCCCACCAGGACATCTGGCCCTTCCCTTCTTCCTGCAGCACCATCAACACCTCACTGTATTTTGGAAGCCTTATGCCACATGCCTTATGTTCACTTATGTGGGAGCCAAACATCAATTTTGTGGAAAAAATGTAGCCATTTCAGTTCAACAGTATATAAAAATGAACTACATAATGGTAGTTTTCACTTTTCTAATCAGTATTTTGGTTTCTTTGGCTTCTGTTTATACAGGCGACAAAGGTTATTGGAAGCAAATAGAGGGTGTTTGTTCAGATAGGGTTATTCCTAAATCAAATAAAAAAATTCCAATAACTTATGAGTAGTAAACACTAAACTTGAAAATATTCATTTGATTATTTTTCCAAAGGTACTTCTCATTCTTTGGTACTTGCTATCATTGAAATAAATTTTGGAAAGAAAAAAAAAATCCTTGTATTATAACTAATGACTGGAGAGGAAAAAAAAAAAAGCCAAACATCTACTATGTGTTGTCTAGACAATCCAGGTGATTAAATACATTTTTTTTCATTTTTCACCTCAATAATTTATTAACTGGTGGCTTTGAAGGTTATTATATACTACACAGAATATTATTTTAACTTCCAATAAATTATTTAAAATATGACTTAATTTTTCCTTTGCTAGTAATGCCAACTAAAATACACTAAATTCATAAACTGTATTAGATGATCAAGGACAGATGTTCTATTAGTTAACTATGAGGCTGAACCAAAAAAATAAATAAAACATTTTTACAGATATCAATCTGTTACCAGATAGTAGATCTACAGGTTTTAAATGTTATACTAGATTTTTTAGTATTTTAATAGCCTCTAAATAGCTCCACCTTGGATGCGTTACTTATCTGTAATAACTTTGATAACTTCATTACTCTTCCTGGGGAATTAACAACAACAAAGTAAAAACAATTTTTTTTTTTTTTTTTACTGAGGCAAATATAAAATAAACTCTAAATTTTCTCATTTCTGTTCAAAAGCAGGATTTCTCATCTGAAATATTTGCAATATTTATAATAGGATATAACACAGTGAAGCTGCTTAGAATTATCTCTCAGATTCAAAAGCACTTGAACATTATGTCTGGAAAAACAATCAGGTGCAGAGTTGTTGATTTGATTTGGTTTGATTTGACCTGATATGATTTAGGAGCATAGCTGAAAAACGTTCAGGCTCACCAGGAGTATGTAAACTTCATCAGTGTCAATAAATCCAGGGCTGCACCTCTCTTTATCAAATAAAATGCTCCAAATGATAAAGGTTTGGGTCATTTAGTCCATATAGAATTGACATATTTCAGTACCCTGTGATTCTCCCAAGGTGAATACAAGGGAGAGAGTGCCACATTATGTATTAGATAATAACATTTCTTTATCACTTTCTCTATTCCAAATCCATCACCTGTCCGTCACTTTGCAGTACTGTGGTGGCTTACATGTTGCTCTGATGTTGGAAGCCATGCCATCTGTATTTCAAATATCAACAGGGTCACCTATGGTACATAGGTTTCTTTGGAGCTTCCAGACTAAGACGGATTACAAAGGCCCGCTGATCTACTTCCACAAATTAGCAAGTGAAAAACTATTGTTTCACAACAGAATATTGCCCAACTTGCTTACTTTGGACATGTCATCAGGAGGGATCAGTCACTAGAGGAGGATATCATGTTTGGTAAAGTAGAGGCCAACAAGGGCATGTGAGACCTCAGGTGAGATGGCTTGGCACAAAGCCTCAACAGTGGACTTTAAATGCTGGTGATTGTGAGCATGACGCAGGATTGGGCCAAGTTTCATTTTGCTGTACTTAAGGTCTCCATGAGTCAGAGTCGACTCAAGGACCAATCATTCTTGTTCTAACAACAATTATAATGACAACATGTTTCAAGTACTGTGCGAAGCACCTCACATTCAGCATTTCATGGAACTCTTACACCCCCACGAGCTAAGTACTACCACTATCACTGCTTTACAAAGGAGGAGACGGAAGCAGAGAGGTTAAATAAATCACCTGAAGTCAAGCAGTAAGTGGTGGAGCCAGACTGAGACCTAAGCACAGGGCTCCAGAGCTCCTCTCACCATGGCATATGGAACGGTGGCAGAGGCGTGAACTGTCTGTGCCACTATTTCATACACATGCTTTTAACCTGGCTTCAACTTTGATGTTTCCACTGGCTCAGAAGGACCTAGTCAATGTCAGTTTAGCACACAGAATAAGTGGTTGTCTCTATTGTTTTCTTCCCGTGACACTGAGGAAGTCCTATTTTTCCCCAGAATATGTTTCTATTCCCTCCACTATTCCCATTTCAATATTTGAGCTTAAGTTAGTATTTCTCAAAGTATGTTCTATGGAACCTAAGCCCTGGGGAATATAAATAATTATATAAATGTTTATGTAAATATTATTATAAACAAAAAAGGTTCTCTGATCTCATGAATTTAAGAAATAGTGGGTGAAAAAAAAATGGTTAATGGAATAAGGGTTCCCAGTACTCTATATACTAGCAAACAATATGAACCTTCAGAGGGAGGATATAATGCATGGTTTCACAAATTTATTTGACCACAGATGGGACACTTTTGTTCTTAGAGCATGCTGTAAGATTTGCATTCCTTGGAAGAAACGTTGAGAAACACTGACTCAAGGTTTTGAACCCTATGAAAGGGCTACAAGTTAAACTCTGTCAAAATCTGTTTTGTACCATAAGGTGACAACAGTACCTATCAATAGAATGAATTTTAAGTTCTTTTGGGGAGCCGTAGTCTTTCCTGAAGGACAGCTATCAATCAGTCCCCTCTGGAGTCTATTCATAAAACAAACAAAGCTTGCATTGACTGATAAAGAATGGTTAATTCATCCAATTGTTCTTTACATTTTTTATAGTAAAACAATTTTGAATCACACCTAGACAGAGACTCAGATTCTAAAACTAAGGAAATGTCCAAATAAGACACATGACTTTGAACAGTCTCAAGATAACACCTTCAGGAAAAGTGAATTGATCAGCACCATCTGCTGACCTGACACTAGACAAAATACTAAAGTAAGTGAAGTAGGTTTCCACTACACCCCTCTGCTGGCTATAGTTGTTCAAGTTGTGAGCTGCTCTAGGGAGCCCAGCTCAAGTGTCAAGCAGAGGATGGAATCCATCTTTGCTGTGTTGCCAAGCCTTTTTCCCTGGCATGTAATCCTGTCTGTGGAGATGAGATCCTTTTCAAAGTTGAATTAGACTTGCTGAGTCTTGTGCCCTCAGGACTGTGTCTACTCTGTTTTTACCCAGAGAAAACAATAACTTTATGTTTCCTTTTATCTGCCCTCATTTAAGATGTCTATTTAGAAAGTACCACCCCAAAACCTCCAAACTACATTTTCCAATCCCCTACTATCAACATGGAAACCCTGGTGGTGTAGTGGTTAAGAACTACGGCTGCCAACCAACAGATCAGCAGTTCAAATCCACCAGCGTTCTTTGGAAACTCTATGGGGCCGTTCTGCTCTGTCCTATAGGGTTGCTCTGAGTAGGAATCAACTTGACAGCAACAGGCTTGGTTTTTTGTTTTCACTATCAACATATTCCTATTCCTTCTTGTTACTAATCACACTCTGCAAAAATTTATTTGGATTGAACTAATTCATATAGGTTAAATAAACAAAAAAAACAAAAAACCCAAACCAGGTGTCATCGAGTGGTTTCTGACTCTTGGAAACCCCGAGTGCTTCAGAGTAGAACTGGCTCCGTAGGGTCTCCAAGGCTGTGATCTTTTGGCAGCTATCACCAGGTATTCCTTCTGAGGCTCCTCTGGGAGTGTTCAAACCACCAAGCTTTGGGTTAGTAGTCAAGTGCTTGACCATTTGCACTACTCAGAGCTCCATAGATTAAATAGGTTTTTCAAATTTATACGATCACGTAATTCTTTGTGTAACACATACTGGTATTCCTTTAACATAAAGCCAGCAGACACATGGGAAATAGTTACTTAAGAAATGAAGGGAAACCAGTCAGGTTAGAGAAGAGCTTTCCCAAGAATTTGGATGACTGATGGCACATCTTTCCTGCACAGGAAAAACAATTTCATGAACCCCAGCTCTCATCAAGGCAATGTGGCCAAGGAAAGGGACATACCTTAGGGGCGGGCTGCAGGGGAATTTCCCTGTATGCCTGAAATCGAACTATAGGAGCAAATGCCTGACCTGACTGTACATACAGCCCACTCTAGGTTGAAAATGTTTAAAAAAAGAAGAAGAAATATACCTCATTTTCTCTAGAACATAAAACATTTCAAGCTGCAAAAATTAAAGCTTAAAAAGGATATGTCAGAAATAGCCCTGATGAAATGTCTATAGACACTCAATTGACTGTTTGGCAGACTGTGGGCCTCAATAAAAGCAAATGAAAGAGCTACCCTTAGAAAGAGAGCAGCTCTTTTCTTAAAAAATGCTGTCTTCCCCCCTCCCCCAACATTCTGCTAAAAGAGGTATATAACACTACTTTCTGGAAAGCAAATTGAAATAAGGAGTCTTTAATCTGGAGGCAAAAATGAAAGGCAAAACAACATAGTGACTCTTTTCCAATTGATCACATAGTTGGAGTACTAAAAATCATGAATCTGAACCATATTTTTGAAGGTTTTTATATTGTACTGATTGTAGGAAAGAAGGAAAAATATATGTAAACTGATTATTTCAGTAAATTAGCCCTGGTTAAGAGCTGAAAAGACTTTGTTTTTTGCTATTTGGAATTTGAATTTGTCAAAGCTGACTGTACTGAAAATCTAGGGACTGTTTTTTGGGCAGAAGTTTCTAGATGTCCTGGTTATAATTTAAGAAATGCTCTGATGGGCTATTAACCTCTCTCAATCTCAGTGTAACTTAATGAGATTAAGTTGGGTCATAATAGTACCCACGACATCAAGCTCTTGTGGGAATTAAATGAGATAATGTATGAAAGCACTCAACATAGCAGCTATCCAATAAATGCCAGCAATTATTATCTTCTCTGATACAAATTATAATTTAGCAGGCCCTACTACTGGAAGTTGAATTGGTGACTCAGATGATTACATCTCTTGACAGCAAAGCACAATCAATGTTTAATGAGAAACCTGTGGGTTTATAACTCTTCCAACAGCAAACAGCCATCCTGCTCACTCTGCATGCTGAAAGCTTTCAGACAGCCAGGACCTGATGTTTTATTTGCAGAGTGAAGAGGCTGCATGCCAGCAGCCTGGGAGCCTCACTTCACCCTGGGCATTCGTACCAGGCCTTGAATTTACTGACTATCTCAACTGAAAAGTGTACATGACTGGGAGACACTACACACTGGGTGGTAAAACCAGTGTGTTAGAGATGTGGATAACTAAAAAGGTAAGTGCCTCTTTATGCAAGGTATGTTTTATCAGATGATACCGGTACCAATACAAGTTGCCATTAAATCAATTCCGATTCATGGCAACCCCATGTGTTGTAGAGTAGAACTGTTTTCCATAGGGTTTTCATGACTGTGACCTTTCAGAAGCAGATTGCCAGACCTTTCTTCCACAGCACTCCTACATGGGTTCAAACCACCAATATTTCAGATGATCCAAAAAACAAAACCTGTTGCTGCTGAGTCTATTCAGACTCATAGCAACACTATAGGACAAAACAGAACTGCCCCATAGGGTTCCCAAGGCTGTAATCTTTACAGAAACAGACTGCCACATCTTCCTTCCATGGAGCAACTGGTGGGTTCAGAAGCAATATCTCTTTTAAGGGAATTTTGTTTTTGGGGGGTAAACATTTACTAATCATCATAGCATACATATCTACAGTTACTGACATTTACTTTATCCTTATGTGATACTGAATTAAAAAAAATAGATGTGTTTACTTGAAAAAAAAAAAAGACAACTAATGCCTTGCTTAAGCTTTGGGTCACAGAACAACCAATAATCAGAAATACGAATCTCAGAAAAATCGTTCATAGGTTGAAAGAACACACAATCAATTTATAAGAGTCTATATCTAATTGACAGTAGTAAACTGTCAAAGTCCCCCCAAAATTTTGAGGAATATAACCTTAAGAAAGTTTTTTTTTTTTTACATGACTGAATTATGCCTCTGGATGCTGAAAACTCATTAATTTAGTTATTTGACATTACTTTAAACACACATGCAAAATATACTTACACACACATACACACATGCATACATGAGTCAAAGAGAACACCTACCGTCACTTCGTTCATGCTCAGAAGCATGGGGCTGGGCGGCAAGGTGCCAAGGCGAAATTTTAAACCTTCTTCTAAAGTCATTCCCCAGAATTGGCTGTAGTTCTTTGCTGTCCATCTGCCTTACAAATGAAAGACAAAAATACATATAGGTTATGCATATCACTTTTATAATTATGTGCTTATTTATATGTGCTAAACTATACAATGAAAATTGCAGCAGACCTCACAAAATGGAAACTGTTACTGCAGGTCACATATTCTCAATAAATTCCTAAGTAAAGGATTTACTATTGATTAATAATCGAGTATATGAGACACTCTTCCTGAATTAGCTCCTTTTTGATTATTTAATGACCCATGAGGACCCTAAGGTGCTATCAGTATGCACTAAACCTAAGAACATGAAATCTTTACACCATAGAAGTGATAATAAGGGCAATATATACAGTTTATTTTAAATGGTATTAAATGCATTTTAGAAAGGAGCGTACACAGGCAGAAATTTATTTATAGATTAAATTGGGTAATCTGTTTCATTGATAATTTAAATTTCACAAGAAGCTACCAGACCTTTTTTTTTTTTAAAGTATCCGTGAAGAATTGAGGACAAAATACTTACACTTAAAAAAATTACATCAGTGCTAATTAACTAGATATTGAAATATTCGGTTATATATTAAATCAGCTAATTTGTGTTAAGTGCTCAATAATTTTAGTTTTTAGTAATAATAATAATATAAAATCAATTGATGTGAAATTAGATATCAAAAAAGTGCATTTTTCTAGAGAAATATTTTGTGCTCTTACTTAGAAAAATTAACTTTATTTATAAAATTTAACATTAAAATTAGGAGATAATAAAATTCCTTAAAAGGTAATACGAGATGAAAAGTGAAAAAGGTGAAAATAATTTAATCATTGCCTGTTTGAATTATCTACAACTTCAGGGGAATATGGTTTGGGGAATATATTTTCAGAATTCAAGTCCAACCTAAGCTTTATCCTGTTGTGTTCATCACCAGAATTGTTTACAATGTGCTAGGCTCTTATAAATGATTGAAGATACAGCTCAATTTTCAATAATATGCCTGGCAATTTAATGCTTTTCTTTTATAAGTTGTTAGTTCATAAAATCTTAAGCAGCTTTCAACTACAATTTTAACAAACTATCTCCATACCCAAAGAATTTCAATAAGGAAACCTCTGAATATATTAGACATTGTAGTATTATTTAAGAAAGTAACATAGCCAGCCTTAGGAAAAATGATGAAGTCAGTAAAGTGTGTTTTTGGTAACCCACACGTAAAGTTTTCAAACCGTAGGTCATGAGACATTCATAGGTCATTTAATTAATTGCATTTTAGGGACTAGGGATCAACATTTTTATAAGAAATAAAATTGAATTTATTGCAAAAGTGAGGGTAAATGTTGTATACTGTGTATTTAACTCAGTTGCTGTCCAGTCGATTCAGAGCTGTGCTCCATAGAGTTTTCAGTTGCTGATTTCTCATAGATCTCCAGACCTTTCTTCCAAGGTTCCTCTGAGTGGACTCAAACCTCCAGCAGCCAAGCCTGTTAACTGTTTGTACCAACTAGGGACTCCATATTGTATGTGTGTGCGTGTAAATACAGCCCTGGTGACATAGTGGTTAAGCACTTGGCTACTAACCAAAAGGTCAGCAGTTCAAGCCCACCGGCCTCTCTGCAGGAAGAAGATGTGGCAGTCTGCTTCTGTAAAGATTACAGCTTTGGAAACTCTATGGGGCAGTTCTACTCTGTCCTACAGGGTTACTATGAGTCAGAATAGACTTGACAGCAGCAGGTTTGGTTTTTTTTTTTTTTTTGGTTTGGTGTATGTAAATAGTGTGTGTGTGTGTCTATATGTGTGTGTATATATATATATGTATATACACACATACATAAAATGCGTACATGTGTGTATTAGGTCACAGAGTAAAATGTATCTTTTACTGTGAGTCATAACCCAAAATAGCGTGAAAGGCCCTATCCGCACCACCCTGCTTGACCTACATCCATTACTTCCTTTTAATCCAGTTTAACATGTATTAAACATTCTGAATTTATCTATCATGTTTTCGGGTAAACACTAAATGAATAAAATTTCTCTACCTTCAAGGAGGTCATTCCCTAACAAGGACTACAAAAACAGACATGACTTCAATGTATGTCATTTATTAGAAGTAGGTTAAATTATGGTTAGAGTCTAGAATACAAACATAACTCTGCCTGGAGGAATCGGTGTGTGTGTGTATATATATATATATATATATATATATATATATATATATGTATATGTATTTTTTTTACAGACTTTTTTTTTTTACTGACTTTAGCGCTCAGTCTTAAAAGATGAGAATGAATTTTGTGTCCAGATGTGAAAGAAGAAAGCATTTATTCCAAATAAAGGCAACTCTTGGGAAAAACACACAGGTTTGAAAATGGGTGGCAAATATACAGTACAGCAGATAAGTTAAATGCTTAAACTGTGAGAAAAGATATGGGAACAGGAACTGGGAGGAATGTAAAAGATGAGGCAGTAAAGAAACATCTGGGCCAGATTGTTACTTATGTGAAGAAACGTAAATTATATCCTTTAAGCAACGGAGTGCCATTGAAGATTTTTAAGAATTTGAATGACAGAATCAAAGTTTTGTTTTAGAAGGCTAACCATTAAAGCATAAAGGATTGATTAGAGCTTGGTCAAACTGGAAACAGAGAGACCAGTCAGGCCACTTCAAAGCTATGCTTGATAAAGAAATGCACTAGAATGTAGCATAGGAATGGAAGAAATAAATATCTAAGAGAAACTTGGAGTATGGGAAATTAGCAAGTTCTGGGAAGTGGGAGTGGAGGGAGAGGAAGAATCAAATGAACTTCAAATTTTCTGGCTTGGTTGACTAGGTGGAGGGTGATGCTGGTAACCAAGGACAGGTACAGGAAGTCAATACCTTTTGTTCAGGGTGTGCTGATTTTGAGAAATGTATGAAAAATGAAGACCAAATTGTTCAATAGACTACAGATTTTGAGTCCATAAGAAAATTCAATTGTAGAGATGCTGTGATAGATTGAAAAGGACCACAAATTATTCTCAGCTCTTCCCATCAAGGGAGCCCTGGTTGAGCACTGGTTAAAGTACTTGGTTGCTAACCAAAAGGTCTGTGGTTTGAACCCACCAGCTGCTCCAAGGGAGAAAGATGTGGCAGTGTGCTTCTGTAAAGATTAACAGCCTTTAAAACCCTATGGGGCAGTTCTACACTGTCTTGCAGGGTCACTATGAGTAGGAACTGACTCAATAGCAGAAAGTCTGGTTTGGTTTGATCTTCCCATCAAAAAGAGGAGTCTATTTCCCCAGGCTTTGATTCTGGACTGGCCTAGTGACTTGCTTTAACCAAATAAATGCAGGAGAATTGATATTGTGGAAACTTCAAGCTTAGGTGTCAAGAGAACTTGTAGCTTCTATTCTGCCTTATTAGAACATTGCAATGATGCGAAGAAGCCAAGGCTAGCCTGCTGGAGACACATGGCCCAACCAAAAACTAGCACCAATCACCAGACATGGAGACAGGTCATCTTAGACAATCCAGTCCCAGCTGAGGCTCCAGATATCTGTAGACACATAAGTGACCCCAGGAAAGGCTAGCAGAAAGAAGAGCCTAGGCTGAGCCTATCCCAAATTGCTGATATGAGCAAGTGAAAAGCTGTGGTTTTAAGCCACTAAATTCTGGAGTGGTCTGTTACATAGCAACAGACAACTGAAATAGTTATTAATTTCCCTTTGTATCACTATCTCGCTGATTATTACTTGCAACACTAGTTTGGTACGTATATATTGCCCCATCAATAGACTCCTATACAAAGTTATGATATTTTGTCTCTCTACTAGATGGTAAATTCCTTTAACAGAGCAACTATTTGTCTGTATCCTCAGCAGTGCCACAAAGCAAAACGTTTTATTGATAGTAATGGATTGCACTGAAAAATAATACAGGGACTTGATAAGCTCTGAAGTAGGTTATGTAGAATGAATAAAGACTTAGATCTAAAATGCTACCAGGATGTGGAACACACATATTTTAAAGAAAAGGTGGTATATTTGTACAGACACTATTTGGAAAAGCTTAATATATACCCATTGCCATCGAGTTGATTCTGACTTGGTGTGACCCTATAGGAGAGAGTAGAACTACCCATACGGTTTCCAAGGAGTGGCTGGTGGATTCCAACTGTTGACCTCTTGGCTAGTAGCTGAGCTCTTAACCACGATACCACCAGGTCCCCACTTAATACATATTGAATAATATAATTATATTTTCACACATAAAAACAATTTGAGCTTCAGGAACAGAGAATAGCGGAGAATGAGAATTTTCTTTTAAAAATTCAAGGACTTTATCCTTTTTTCCCCAATAAATAATTTTAGTGTCGCTCCTTTTCTTCCTAGCTTGTCTCATTTACTTATCTATTTTTCTTTGTTCTATTATGTGTTTTCCTTTGCTCCAATTCTAGTTTACTTCCTACTCTTTTAAAGTCACCTATCAGAGATTTTTATATCAGAGATAACTTAAGTCTAACAATGTTTACTACTAAAAGGCAAAACCCATGCTTCTTAAATAGTCCTAGAATGTTCTAGGAAAGAAAGTTCCTCTTTCCAAAGAAAGCAACATTCTCAACAACTTCTGTACTCTTACATGTACTTTCTTTCCACATTATTTCAGAGCTCAGACTGTGATTTCTTGTGTGTTCTGTAACACGGCAAAGAACGTAGGCTAATCTATTATCATTTCTTGGAAGCTTATGCTTCTGAGGTAAAGCATTCAAATTTTTTTAGGAACCTGATTCAGATAATTTCTCATGATGACACATACTCTGACGTTCCTTTAATGATTTAAGTGTCATTTAACCACGGAAAAGTATAATTGGTTTTTTTCCAAGAAATACTTAAAAACGTTATCAAGTTACTATCACCTAAAATGTTAGTAAAACACACACACATACTCAAGAATTGAGAGTGGTTTAAGAATCTTAATGTCAACAGATTTGACTTCCTATATTCTGTGTCTTCCAAAAAAGGACTTTGAGGACATTGAAATTCAGTACCTCATTATGCTGGGAAACATATGTCTTACGTGTGGAAGGAAACAATACTTCTTTTTTAAAAAAAATACATTTCAGGATTACTTCAATTTTCTAGTTGCCTGACAATAGATCCTCTTATGGGAAATATTTTTTGAAATGTGGAAGATGTTATCTAGAGTATACATAGATGTGATCAATGGCACTGGAGAACTACTGAGGCAGATATCAACCAACCTTTTCTTTCAGTTCTGTAAACAAAAGCCAGTGTTGGTGCCAACATCTTAATTCCCTCTATGTATGTGGTGCAACCACCTAACTTACTGATCTGTAGGAGAGCAACAATTATTTCCAATATTTAAGTGTCAATCATCCCTATCTTTAGTTTACTAGCAAAGTAAAGTGGCTCAGCCTGTCTTTTGACTTAATTCCAAGTGAAATTGGTTAGATGTCAGCCATTTCAGTGAAATGACTAGATAGACTAGTTATTTGGGGGATCATCAAGATAGAATATTGTCATTTTAGGGGAAGACTCTACTCAGGGTAATTGTCTATGTTGGATGATTACCTGGGTCAGAGCAGAAAGGGAGGGAAAGATAATTAACAAGACTGAATAAATTCTGCTCACTTCCTGGTATTGTATGAATATTTATTGAAAGTAAAGCTCCCTCCACTCTCCTCACTCACGCCGTGACATTATTCTGTCCTAGGCAAAAGCTATATCTTTCTTCCTTCTTATTTGTATTTTTCAAATTTTCAATTATTTAATGTTCATCTCTTATGTATTCCAATTTCATATGCCTTTCAATCTCTCATCTCTCTCCCACTCTTTCTTTATTAAATCATGACCATTTTTGGAAGGAAATGATAGGAGATACATCATTTGAAACCAGAAGAGTAAATGGGGGTGCCAGAAAGCCTATAAAGCCAAATTTCCTCACCCATAGTCTCCTTTATTGACATATTCAATTAATTCTGGACGAACAAGGCATACATGCTGGGAACATTTCCATTGCTGTCCTGAGCAGGTGCTACAAAGATAGAACAAAATACAAAAATGGACTGGCCCTTATGGAGTACATTTCAAAATTAGCAACAGCAGTAACACATTGTTAAGGCATAAAACATAATTTCTAGATTAATGTTAGCCATTTGGCTATTTGATTCTTGACAAAGTAAATCTTAACACATGCATAAGCTACCATTCAAGTTGCTCTGATCTTCTACTCCAGAAAATTAATAAAAGAAATGAGCACGCATTCCTTGAATTTTGAAAACAAGACAATTTAGACAGTAGATCACTGTATTTGTATTTGGAAACTTTCTGCAGGCTTATCTTTTTAAAGCAGTTATGCTAGATACTATTATTGTGCTCAAGGAAACATGATATGCCTGTGATAAAGAAGTATGTTTAATACCTAATGTCTGCTGTATTATGAACACTCGTTGTCAAGACCATCAAAATCAAGCATTAAAATATACATTCATGGTTAGATTTTTAACACTCATTAAAATTAAATGAGCTGATAAAAAAAAAGCTACAGATATGTGATGTCTTATGACTTCACCCATCTGTTTTCAAATATATGCTCAGTTTCACAAATATTTCTATTATTTGAAGAAAACATACACAGACAGTAGAATTCAGTTCTATGCCACTTAAATTCATTACCAGGAATTGCAGTTTTCTTTAATTACTGATCCTTCTTCATAACATTGACCATCTCTGAGGCAACCTGTCAACATACCATATAAACAGATAAAAATGCAAAAAATTTAGCAGAAAAGTACATTAACACAAGAAGTAATCAAAATTCATGTCTAATTTCTCAAATATGGAAAAATATTTAGTGCTAATCTGATAATAATCCACATTTGGTTTGTGTCAAGGTTTATACATATAATTTTCCTGGGCTTGTTCCATGAGTTTTTATCTTTAAAATTCATATTATGATCCAACAGAGAGGACTTGAAAACATGACGACTAGATTACCAAGTGTCTTAGTCATCTAGTGCTGCTATAACAGAAATACCACAAGTGGATGGCTTTAACAAAGAGAAGTTTATTTTCTCACGTAAAGTAGGCTAAAAGTCCAAATTCAGGGTGTCAGCTCCAGGGGAAGGCTTTTTCTCTCTGTCAGCCTTCTTGTGAATCTTCCCCAGAACTAGGAGCTTCTCAGCACAGGGACTCAGGTCTAAAGGACGCACTTTGCCCTTGGCACTGCTTTCTTGGTGGTATGAGGTCCCCCCGTCTCTCTGCTCACTTCTTTCTTTTATATCTCAAGAGATTGCCTCAAGACACAATCCAGCCTTGTAGGTTGAGTCCTCCCTCCCTAACACAACTGCCACCCATCCTCCCTCACTAACATCATAGAGGCCAGATTTACAACATATAGGAAAATCACAGGATACCAGAATCATGGCTAAGCCAAATTGATGCGCATATTTTTGGGGAGACATAATTCAATCCATGACACCAAGGAATTAATGACAAATCATTCTCAAAAATAATTAATGTATTTAAAAAGATACAGAATAAAAGAGGGCTTGAATCAATTTGAGACATTTCTCATTAAAAAAAAAAACTATTCAAATATTATAATAAAGTCTTTTTAGTGAGCATAATTAATTGTACATGACTAGACCAAGTAGCCCATAGTTTTGGATCAAAATATAAAGCTATTTCTTTGAATTCACTTTAGAAATATGAATTCTATTTTTTTCTTCAGGATTTAGATCAAGAGAAAAATTCATAAGATTGTAGTCATTTATATTTCAAATCCAAATGTTTCTTAACTAGTACCTAAAAACGGTTGTTAACTAGTTAAACAGATCACATGAACTACTCAAAAGAACCCAGTGATGGATCACTATTATCAGAAAACCATCACTGAGATATTGAGAAAATAGTACGTAGTTATAAGTTAAATCCCTTCCAAAAATATAATTTTCACAAATTTAAAATTCACATTGAAGTAGCAAGAGACTCTACTTTGTCTGGTGAAATTTTTTTGAGAGAAGCATATAATTAATAGATCACACTAATGGCCCTTAATTAAAATAAATTCTAACTTTTGATTCATAAAATCATAGGGAAAAGTATACATGTTTAGAAAGCATTCCAAGGGAACTGGCTTAATTTCTGGCCAAAATTTCTCCAAACCCACTTATGGAGTTACCTATCCTGTTTTTTGTTTTTTCAATTGTTCATCAAAAAGATTTCACAACTGCCCCTACTCAGCATTTACAACGTTTTCTCAGTTCACATTTTGCTTAATGAATCAAAATATCCATGTATTTAAATCTATTCACCCCCTTCCCATGGGTTTTTGCCACTCCACAATCATGCAAAGAGAGATGAAAACCACCTCTTTCCTAGACAGCAGGCTTTTTGCCGCAGCAAATTCAGGGAGTGGAGAAAATTTAACTTTAAATAAAGTTTGGAGTTCGAATTATTACACGAAATTGAATGCATTTAATAACTGAACTGACATTAAGTAGCGCAAAACTTAAAGAGACCCTGTACTACCTATAGGAAAAAAAAATCCTTTGCCGTTGAGTTGGTTCTAATCCATAGCAAGCAACCCTGTAGTAGACAGTAGAACTGCCCCACAGGGTTTTCAAGGAGTGGCTGGTGAATTTGAACTGCCGACCTTTTGGTTAGCAGCCAAGCTCTTCATCACCGTACCACCAAGGCTCCATTATGTACAAAAAAAAAAAATTTTTTTTTTTTTTTAAGCAACAGAAAATTCATGCAACGATCCAAGTTTTCATTCAATGGTCAGAGCCCTACTTTCCTACCATTTTTAAAGGGAGAGTGGGACAAAAACAAAACTGATTTTTTTTTATTATATTTTATTGTGTTTTTGGTGAAAGTTTGCACAGAAAATTAGATTCCCATCTGACAATTTTTATACAAATTGTTCAATGACATTAGTTACATTTTTTACAATCTGCCAACATTCTCTTTAATTGTATTCTGATTGTTCCATTTCAGGTACTCTATTTCCCTACTCCCTTATCTTCTTCTCTTTGCTTTAGAGTAATTGTTGACTTTTTGGTCTCACACAGATGGTTTTTTAATGGCTCATTGTACTCACAGATAATATCTTTTATTTTGTGCGTCAATCTGTTATTTTGCTAAAAGGTGACTTCAGGAGATAGTTTTGTTTCAAGGTTTAAAGAGTATCTCAGGGCTATAGTTTCAGGGAGTCTTCAGTCTCAACTGGTCCACTATGTCTGGACATTTTAAAAATTTGAATTCTGTTCTGCATTTTTCTCCCATTCTATCAGGGTTCATCTGTTGTGGCCCTGGCCTAGTTCTTCTGGTCTCAAGGTAGATGAAGCCATGACTCATGTAGGTTATTAGCCCTACAGACTAGTTTCTTCTCTGAGACTTTGATTCCCTTCTTTCTCTTTTGCTTCTAACAAGTAGAGACCAGTAGTTGTACCTTAGATGGCTGCAACAAAACTGATTTTTAATCATACACCATGAATCTCACCTGTTGAACACATATAGGTAAAGAGTATAGAAGTAAAAAAGGTCCGAAAGCTCCCTTCATAACAAAGGCCCTAAGGGCCCCTTCTCTGACCCATAATCCAGGTCAAAAGAAAGCCATCAACCAGGCTTACTCAAATCATAAGCACTAAATCTAATGTTAACAAGAGATCTGTTTCTTGGGCATCCTTCCCTAATATCAAGCCAGAATTAACTATGAGAAACCACTTTCACTCTAATCTCACTTGAGAGTTGGAATAAACTATAGTCAAGTCGCACAGCATAACTGATGTAATTGGTCTCACTGAAGTAAGCACGTGAAAAACATTGAAGTGGGAAATGTGTTACTTATATTTTACCATAAAAATAAAAACATAAAAATGTATAAACCATAATCAGTTATATCTGACCCTGGTCAAGGCGATGACATAGTGAAGCATCAGCTTCTACACAATTCAGACACACAGTCCACTCCTTTGCTTTAATCCTTCCCAAGTTTGGTGTACCTTTCATTCCCCATAGAGCATTTAGAGATCTTTTAATGTATAAATCATGCCACTCCCCGCTAAATATCCTTCAATTGTTTCCCATCTAATCTAGAATAAAATCCAAACTTCTTACCATGGCCTACAAGCCTTATCCAAAATATCTCTGCCCACGCCTCTGTCCTCACCATTCCCGCTGTGCTGGCTGGAGTGAAGGTTCCCCAGAGCAATGAAGGGTTAGCATGATAGTAGCAAACAGAGAAGTAAATGGATATATTTTGGAGGTAGAGCCAACAGGATTTGCTCACAGATTGAGCTTGGGGAATAAGGAAGAAACATCAAGGATATTTCATTAGGAATTGGGCTTGAGCAATACAGGAACAGTGAAACTATTACGCAAATAAGGAGCAGGCTTGTAGCAAGAAATCAAGAGTTCTGCTTTGCATGTTTTAGATTTAGGTTAGATCTAGATTAGTCATTCTAAAGGAGATGTCAAATAAGCAGTATTTTATGGAAGTCCAGAGTTAATTAAGGACTGCAGCAGTAATTTGGAAGATATCAACATTTGTGGATTTTTTAAAAGCCTTGATACTAAATAAGAAGACGCTGGGCAAAGTATACGTAGGTCAGAGAAAGGTGTCTAGGACTGAGCTCAAAACACTCCAGCAGACAGACAGGCATCCAGCAGAGGAAACTGGAAAGGAGTGGCTTTTGAGGAAGCAATGAATTCAGGAGAGGGTGGTGTCATGGAAATCAAGAGAATAAAGTATTTCATACAAGCAGTTGTCAACTTTGAGGAATATTGCTGAGGGGTCAAGAAAAGAACAGACATCTGAAAATTGCCATGAGGTAACATGCAAGTCGACACTAAATTTTCAAAGAGAGGTTTCAGTGAAGTAGCAGGGAGCGATGTCCTGTAGGAATGGGCTGATGAGAGACTTTTTAGTAAGGAAGCAAAACATTTCTTTGAAATATTTTGCCATCAAAGGAAAGATAGAAGTGGAGTGATAGCTGGTTAAGGACATGGAGTTAAGCATAGTTTTTTTAAAGTTAAAAGATACATAAACACTTCTTTTAAAGTTAAAAGATACACATATATTGTGGAGGCTCTGCCTCCAAAATATATCCATTCATTTCAGAGAGAAGGAGAAAATGATACTACAGGAGAGAGACAAAGAGGGAGAGAGAGAGAGAGGAAGAGTATTGCAAGAATATATTGAAAAGACAAGAGAGGATGGAATTAAGCACTCAAGAGGAGGAATCCACTCCGTTTAGGAGTAACACAAATGGAAGTAGTTGAAAACTACAGTAGTTGAGAAATGAGAGAATTACTATCTGATGGCTTTATTGTCTCAGTGAAATCTGTATGAAGCCCTCAGAGTGAGTTAGTCAAATCTGTTACTCATGTAGCATCTTGACAAAGAGAAATCTAATGACAGTTAAAGTTAAGGGAGTTTTTAAAATGCAGCAGCCTCTAAAACAAAAGTAGGCAAATCAGAATTTAGAGAGTGAAATAGTTAGTCTTAATTGATTTGAGAAAAAAATAATATGATGTCTGTAATTTATTTTAAAATGCTTCAGCATAGGCACTATGTTATAAATATCTATGCTGTTCTGAGCTTCATTTTAGGGCCTCGGTTACTTGCTCTAATGAGGAATCCACACCCCAGGGGTGATCAGGAGCATTCACTTTGAAAGGCCAGACTCCAGGACAGCTGTTACAAGTGTTTCCATTATCCATGTTTTGATCAACACTAGAGCCTTTGAGTATTAGTATAATGAATGTCAGAAATGGGCTTTCATTGGTAAAATTAGTAACTTATTAATCAGCATAATGGATATAAGTAATCCACTCTTATTGGTTAAATTAATAGTTTTCAATTTATGCGGATTAGCTAAAATATTTTGAAGTTACTACCCACCTTTTATACCTCAGAGTTTATATGTATCTCTCAAGGCAAAAAGCCTAAACTCTTAGACCTGGTACCATAGGATTGATCTATAAACACCCCTGTATTCAGCCACTGGGCAGGAAGATTTCTCCTTCGTTGGTACCCACAGTAAAAGTAACAGAGTTCTACCTCCATAATATTATCACATGAGCTTCCAGGAAATTTTTTACCCAGGATGAACATGAGAACACATTTAAGACAGTGTCTTGAGACTTCCCAAAGCTTACTAATTGGTTTGTTTGTACCTCCTTTCCATATATATTTTTGTAACTACTGGGATGTGTGGCAGAATTTGGACTGTGATTTGTCATCACTTTTTTTATAATCTAGTTAAGTAGGTTGTGAAGGAATAACTCATCCAATTCAACATGTCAGTAGCCTACATTTTTAATCAATAAGACATAAAGTAGTGAGGAATCAAATTAGCTTAATTCTGTCCACAACAAAATGTGTAGTGGGTTCCTTCTTTAAGATATGTTAGACCAAAAGATGCTGTCTAGAAAATCCATTTAGGCTCTGATTCAAACCCTATCATTTGTGTTCTGTCTCTGACATTTGAAATTCTCCAAATACTAGAAGTTACCATCAGTTATGCAGGAAAAAAAAGAAAGAAAGATTTACTGAGACTTCCTACTTCTAGTTTATACAAAAGTGACTTATTTATTTTTTTAATCCTTAAGACAATATACATAGTTTTACATCATGGATTTAAGAAAGCTTTGAGGGTAGAGGATAGTAGAGAGAACTAGACAATACCATGTAACTAGACAATTTTAAAAATAGCATTTAATAGATCAGTGTACAGCATAGCATCTCAGAGGAAAGTTGCTTTATACAAGCATAAAAATAGTATAATTTATCATTTTTTTATTTCAGTTAATTTTCCACATATTTCAATGTAGTATAGTACTATTGTTTTCAGCCAGTTACTTTCATACAAGGGGAAGTAAAAGAAAAAAATTTTTCTTTAGTAATAGCAATTATAGTATAATATAAACTATTTGGTACTAAATAAAATGATTAATTGTATCTTTCCATAATGAGTACGGTAAAAAGTACACCTGGAACATAAGTTCTACCAAAAATGTGACCCTAAATTAAACTCTTAGCAAAATTCCTTCTCTCAAGCAAAAATGGACATTGAAGAAGTAACAATTATTTTTCTGAATGGGATATGCATCTCAAGAAAAACTCGGAGAGGCAGTTCCAAGATGGCAGAGTAGTCAGATGCTTCTGGTGATCCCTCTTACAACAAAGACCCAAAAAAAAAATTCAACGATTATATATATGACAAACTAAGAGCCCTGAATGTCAAAGGCAGAGTTAGAAAATGTACTGAGAGGCAGGGGTAGGGAGAGACAGATAGAAGCAGCAAGAAGTTGCCTGACCTGATTCGGAAGGAACCCTCAGGCATGCTGACTGGAGCAACTGTAGTGGAGCTGGTGGTAGAGCTCTGGACGTGGTTTCCTCAGGGAGAGACTGCGAACTGCATAGCCTACTCATACCTCCGGAACCAGAGAAGAGCGCACCTCTCAGCAAAAGCTAAGTACTTGCATTTATTTTACTTCACCCTCAGCCCCTAAGCCTGCTTCAGTGACTGTTGATTTCCCTGAGCCTGACATAGGTCCTGCGGTGCATCCTGAGCCATTCTCCCACCCTGGAGAAAGAATAAATTAACAATTGGGGGAAAAGATAATCTGCTAGCTCCACTAAGCTGGGGAGCTCTGGACAAAAGCAGCTCTTGTCCAGGCACAAACAGTCCATGGGCTTTGAATATTTTTCACCCCTGCATGGACCTGTGTGGGCCTATTTCAGGAGAATAGGCCCTTGTTGGCAGACTGCAATTGTTTCAGGTTTTCAGCAGAGAGGTGTTTTTTTATGTTTGACACCACTTTGCCTATTAAACAGGGTCCTTACCTACCCACATCAGGGGCCGAAGGACTGGAGGCTCCACCCTCATCACCTAGCTATCTGTAACAGAAGTCCAAGGATAAGTGGTACCTCCTAGTCCTTACAACCAAAAGCAGTGGGTGCCCATGGTCCGGCTACAGAACCCACCCACCTGTGTGCTTTAGGCAACAGGAACATGTTTTCCTCACAGACACTCGGGGCATAGTTGTCAGCCCCCTGCCTTATTCAGAGTGTGACCACCTGCTGAAACCAGATACCTGTGCCTACACCAATCACCACTGTCCCTGTAAGACTGTAGGACAGAGCCTGCACCATATAGCACACACTTGATGACCAACTACCTGGACACCTAAGCTGAATCCATACAAGAAAAGTGAATGGACTCCTAGGCTCACATACCTGGTATCAGCTGTAGCCATCTGGTGACAAGATGTTAGAGCTTCAAAGGCAAAAATAATCAAGCTAGCTCACTCAAGCAGCCTATTTGGGCATATCAAAACAAAACAAAGCAAGAAGCTAAGATACAGTAAGCAAACATAAAGTAAATTAATACAATAACTTATAGCTGGCTCGGAGACAACAGTCAATATCAAATTACATAAAGAACCAGACCATGATCACTTCAACAAGCTCTCAAAACAATCAAGAAATCTTCTGAATGATGGTGTCTTACTGGAATTACCAGATGTAGAATACAAAAGATTAATACACAGAAGTGTTCAAGACTTTAGGAATGACATCAGGCAAAACACAGAACAAGCTAAAGAGCAAAGAGATAAAGCAGTTGAGGAAATTAAGAAGGTTATATAAGAACATAATGAAAATTTTAACAGGCTGCAAGAATCCATACAGAGACAATAATCAGAAATTCAGAACCTTAACAATAAAATTTCAGAATGAGAAAAACTCAATAGACAGTCAGAGGTGTGGAATTGAGGAAATGAAAGGCAGAATTAGTAATACTGAAGATAAAACACCTGGCAACCATGTATTCGAAAAAGAATCAGATAAAAGAATTTTAAAAAATGAAGAAACCTAAGAATCATGTGGGACTGTATCAAGAGAAATAACCTACAAGTGATTATAGAACCAGAACAGGGAAGGATAACAGAAAATACAGAGAGAATTGCTGAAGATTTGTTGGCGCAAAACTTCCCTGATATCATGAGACATGAGAAAATATCTATCCAAGACACTCATCGAACTCCACATAAGGTAGATTTCAAAAGAAAGTCATCAATACATACTATAATGAAACTTGCCAAAACCAAAGATAAAGAGAGAATTTCAAGAGTGGGTAGGGATAAACGAAAAGTCCCCTACAGAGAGGTTGGGGCCAAGATGGCTGACTAGGTAGACGCTACCTCGGATCCCTCTTGCAACAAAGACTCGTAAAAACAAGTGAATCGATCACATACATGACAATCTACGAACCCTGAACAACAAACACAGATTTAAAGAGTTGACCTGAGTGACAGAGACGGAGAACGAACAACTACGGGGAAGCAGCGACTGTTTTTGGAGCCTGGAGCCAGCGTCCCAGTCAGTGATGGCTCGGAGACAGCAGTCAATATCAAACCACATAAAGAAGCAGACCATGACAGCTTCTACAACCCCCTAAACAAAGGAATCGAAATCTTTCCCAAATGAAGATACAGTCCTGGAATTATCAGATACAGAATATAAAAAACTAATTTACAGAATGCTTCAAGACATCAGGGATGACCTCAGAAATGAAATAAGGCAAACTGCAGAAAAAGCCAAGGAACACACTGATAAAACAGTTGAAGAACTCAAAAAGATTATTCAAGAACATAGTGGAAAAATTAATAAGTTGCAAGAATCCATAGAGAGACAGCACGCAGAAATCCAAAAGATTAACGATAAAATTACACAATTAGACAACGTAATAGGAAGTCAGAGGAGCAGACTCGAGCAATTAGAATGCAGACTGGGACATCTGGAGGACCAGGGAATCAACACCAACATAGCTGAAAAAAAAATCAGATAAAAGAATTAAAAAAAATGAAGAAACCCTAAGAATCATGTGGGACTCTATTAAGAAGGATAACTTGCATGTGATTGGAGTCCCAGAACAGGGAGGGAGGACAGAAAACACAGAGAAAATAGTTGAAGATCTGCTGACAGAAAACTTCCCTGAAATCATGAAAGACGAAAGGATATCTATCCAAGACGCTCATCGAACCCCATTTAAGATTGATCCAAAAAGAAAAACACTAAGGCCTATTATCATCAAACTTGCCAAAACCAAAGATAAAGAGAAAATTTTAAAAGCAGCCAGGGAGAAAAGAAAGGTCTCCTTCAAGGGAGAATCAATAAGAATAAGTTCAGACTACTCAGCAGAAACCATGCAGGCAAGAAGGCAATGGGATGACATATACAGAGCACTGGAGGAGAAAAACTGCCAACCAAGGATCATATATCCAGCAAAACTCTCTCTGAAATATGAAGGCGAAATTAAGATATTTACAGATAAACACAAGCTTAGAGAATTTGCAAAAACCAAACCAAAGCTACAAGAAATACTAAAGGAAATTGTTTGGTCGGAAAACCAATAATATCAGATACCAGCACAACACAAGGTCACAAAACAGAACATCCTGATATCAACTCAAATAGGGAAATCACAAAAACAAATTAAGATTAATTAAAAAAAAATGGTCAAAACAGGGAATCATTGAAGTCAATATGTAAAAGATCACAGTAATCAAAAAGAGGGACCAAATACAGGTGGCATAGAACTGCCATATGGAGAGGGATACAAGGCGATATAGGACAATACAAGTTAGGTTTTAATTTAGAAAAATAGGGGTAAATATTAAGGTAACCACAAAGAGGTATAACAACTCCATAACTCAAAATAAAGGCCAAGAAAAACGTAACGACTCAACAAACATGAAGTCAAATACTATGAAAATGAGGATCTCACAATTTACAAAGAAAAATGTCTCAGCACAAAAAAGTAAGTGGAAAAATGAAATTGTCAACAACACACATAAAAAGGCATCAAAATGACAACACTAAACACTTATCTATAATTATGCTGAATGTAAATGGACTAAATGCACCAATAAAGAGACAGAGAGTCTCAGACTGGATAAAGAAACATGATCCGTCTATATGCTACCTACAAGAGACACACCTTAGACTTAGAGACACAAACTAAAACTCAAAGGATGGAAAAAAATATATCAAGCAAACAATAAGCAAAAAAGAAGAGGAGTAGCAATATTAATCTCTGACAAAACAGACTTTAAACTTAAATCCACCACAAAGGATAAAGAAGGACACTACATAATGATAAAAGGGACAATTGATCAGGAAGATATAACCATATTAAATATTTATGCACCCAATGACAGGGCTGCACGATACATAAAACAAACTTTAACAGAACTGAAAAGTGAGATAGACACCTCCACAATTACAGTAGGAGACTTCAACACACAACTTTCGGAGAAGGACAGGATATCCAGTAAGAAGCTCAATAAAGACACGGAAGACCTAATTACAACAATCAACCAACTTGACCTCATTGACTTATACAGAACTCTCCACCCAACTGCCGCAAAGTATACTTTTTCTTCTAGCGCACATGGAACATTCTCTAGAATAGACCACATATTAGGTCATAAAACAAACCTTTGCAGAATCCAAAACATCGAAATATTACAAAGCATCTTCTCAGACCACAAGGCAATAAAACTAGAAATCAATAAGAAAAAAACTAGGGAAAAGAAATCAAATACTTGGAAACTGAACAATACCCTCCTGAAGAAAGACTGGGTTATAGAAGACACCAAGGAGGGAATAAGGAAATTCATAGAATGCAACGAGAATGAAAACACTTCCTATCAAAACCTCTGGGACACAGCAAAAGCAGTGCTCAGAGGCCAATTTATATCAATAAAGGCACACATACAAAAAGAAGAAAGAGACAAAATCAGAGAACTGTCCCTACAACTTGAACAAATAGAAAGTGAGCAACAAAAGAATCCAACAGGCACCAGAAGAAAACAAATAATAAAAATTAGAGCTGAACTAAATGAATTAGAGAACAGAAAAACAATTGAAAGAATTAACAAAGCCAAAAGCTGGTTCTTTGAAAAAATTAACAAAATTGATAAACCATTGGCTAGACTGACTAAAGAAATACAGGAAAGGAAACAAATAACCCGAACAAGAAACGAGAAGGACCACATCACAACAGACCCAATTGAAATTAAAAGAATCATATCAGATTATTATGAAAAATTGTACTCTAACAAATTTGCAAACCTAGAAGAAATGCATGAATTCCTGGAAAAACACTACCTACCTAAACTAACACAATCAGAAGTAGAACAACTAAATAGACCCATAACAAAAAAAGAGATTGAAACGGTAATCAAAAAACTCCCAACAAAAAAAAAGCCCTGGCCCAGATGGCTATACTGCAGAGTTCTACCAAATTTCAGAGAAGAGATAACACCACTACTACTGAAGGTATTTCAAAGCATAGAAAATGACGGAATACTACCCAACTCATTCTATGAAGCCACCATCTCCCTGATACCAAAACCAGGCAAAGACATCACAAAAAAAGAAAATTACAGACCTATATCCCTCATGAACATAGATGCAAAAATCCTCAACAAAATTCTAGCCAATAGAATTCAACAACATATCAAAAAAATAATTCACCCTGACCAAGTGGGATTTATACCAGGTACGCAAGGCTGGTTTAATATTAGAAAAACCATTAATGTAATCCACCACATAAAAAAAACAAAAGACAAAAACCACATGATCTTGTCAATTGATGCAGAAAAGGCATTTGACAAAGTCCAACACCCATTTATGATAAAAACTCTCAACAAAATAGGAATTGAAGGAAAATTCCTCAACATAATAAAGGGCACCTATGCAAAGCCAACAGCCAACATCACTCTAAATGGAGAAAGCCTGAAAGCATTTCTCTTGAGAACGGGAACCAGACAAGGATGAACTTTATCACCGCTCTTATTCAACATTGTGCTAGAAGTCCTAGCCAGAGCAATTAGGCTAGACAAAGAAATAAAGGGCATCCGGATTGGCAAAGAGGAAGTAAAATTATCTCTATTTGCAGATGACATGATCTTATACACAGAAAACCCCAAGGAATCCTCCAGAAAACTACTGAAGCTAATAGAAGAGTTTGGCAGAGTCTCAGGTTATAAGACAAACATACAAAAATCACTTGGATTCCTCTACATCAACAAAAAGAACATCGAAGAGGAAATAACCAAATCAATACCATTCACATAGCCCCCAAGAAGATAAAATACTTGGGAATAAATGTTACCAAGGATGTAGAAGACCTATACAAAGAAAACTACAAAGCTCTACTACAAGAAATTCAAAAGGACATACTTAAGTGGAAAAACATACCTTGCTCATGGATAGGAAGACTTAACATAGTAAAAATGTCTATTCTACCCAAAGCCATCTATACATACAATGCAATTCCGATCCAAATTCCAATGTCATTTTTTAAGGTGATAGAGAAACAAATCACCAACTTCATATAGAAGGGAAAGAAGCCTCGGATAAGCAAAGCATTACTGAAAAAGAAGAAGAAAGTGGGAGGCCTCACTCTACCTGATTTCAGAACCTATTATACAGCCACAGTAGTCAAAACAGCCTGGTACTGGTACAACAACAGACACATAGACCAGTGGAACAGAATTGAGAACCCAGATATAAATCCATCCACATATGAGCAGCTGATATTTGACAAAGGACCAGTGTCAATTAATTGGGGAAAAGAAAGCCTTTTTAACAAATGGTGCTGGCATAACTGGATATCCATTTGCAAAAAAATGAAACAGGACCCATACCTCACACCATGCACAAAAACTAACTCCAAGGGGATCAAAGACCTAAACATAAAGACCAAAACGATAAAGATCATGGAAGAAAAAATAGGGACAACCCTAGGAGCCCTAATACAAGGCATAAACAGAATACAAAACATTACCAAAAATGATGAAGAGAAACCAGATAACTGGGAGCTCCTAAAAATCAAACACCTATGCTCATCTAAAGACTTCGCCAAAAGAGTAAAAAGACCACCTACAGATTGGGAAAGAATTTTCAGCTATGACATCTCCGACCAGCGCCTGATCTCTAAAATCTATATGATTCTGTCAAAACTCAACCACAAAAAGACAAACAACCCAATCAAGAAGTGGGCAAAGGATATGAACACACACTTCACTAAAGAAGATATTCAGGCAGCTAACAGATACATGAGAAAATGCTCTCGATCATTAGCCATTAGAGAAATGTAAATTAAAACTACGATGAGATTCCATCTCACTCCAACAAGTCTGGCATTAATCCCAAAAACACAAAATAATAAATGTTGGAGAGGCTGCGGAGAGATTGGAACTCTTATACACTGCTGGTGGAATGTAAAATGGTACAACCACTTTGGAAATCTATCTGGCGTTATCTTAAACAGTTAGAAATAGAACTACCATACAACCCAGAAATCCCACTCCTCGGAATATACCCTAGAGAAATAAGAGCCTTCACACAAACAGATATATGCCAACCCATGTTTATTGCAGCTCTGTTTACAATAGCAAAAAGCTGGAAGCAACCAAGGTGTCCATCAATGGATGAATGGTTAAATAAATTGTGGTATATTCATACAATGGAATACTACGCATCGATAAAGAACAGTGACGAATCTGTGAAACATTACATAACATGGAGGATCCTGGAAGGCATTATGCTGAGCGAAATTAGTCAGAGGCAAAAGGACAAATATTGTATAAGACCACTATTATAAGATCTTGAGAAATAATATAAACTGAGAAGAACACAAACTTTTGTGGTTATGAGCGGGGGAGGGAGGGTGGGAGAGGGTTTTTTACTGATTAATTAGTAGATAAGAACTGCTTTAGGTGAAGGGAAGGACTATACTCAATACATGGAAGGTCAGCTCAACTGGACTGGACCAAAAGCAAAGAAATTTCCGGGATAAACTGAATGCTTCAAAGGTCAGCGGAGCAAGGGCGGGGGTTTGGGGACCATGGTTTAAGGGGACTTCCAAGTCAATTGGCAAAATAATTCTATTATAAAAACATTCTGCATCCCACTTTGAAATGTGGCGTCTGGGGTCTTAAATGCTAACAAGCGGCCATCTAAGATGCATCAATTGGTCTCAACCCACCTGGAGCAAAGGAGAATGAAGAACACCAAGGTCACACGATAACTAAGAGCCCAGGAGACAGAAAGGGCCACAAGAACCAGAGACCTACATCATCCTGAGACCAGAAGAACTAGTTGGTGCCCGGCCACAATCGATGACTGCCCTGACAGGGAACACAACAGAGAACCCCTGAGGGAGCAGGAGATCAGTGGGATGCAGACCCCAAATTTTCTTAAAAAGACCATAATTAATGGTCTGACTGAGACTAGAGGAAACCTGGCGGACATGGACCTCAAACCTCCTGTTGGCCCAGGACAGGAACCATTCCCGAAGACAACTCATCAGACATGAAAGGGACTGGACAGTGGGTAGGAGAGAGATGCTGATGAAGAGTGAGCTAATTATATCAGGTGGACACTTGAGACTGTGTTGGCATCTCCTGTCTGGAGGGGGGATGGGAGGGTAGAGAGAGTTGGAAGCTGGCAAAATTGTCACTAAATGATAGAGTGGAAGGGCTGACTCATTAGGGGGAGAGGAAGTGGGAGTACGGAGTAAGGTATATATAAACTTATACGTGACAGTCTGACTTGATTTGTAAACATTCACTTGAAGCTCAATAAAAGTTAATAAAAAAGTAGTAAAATGAAACTCTCAACACACAAAAAAGGCATCAAAATGACAGCACTAAACTCATACCTATCTATAATCACGCTAAATGTAAATGGCTTAATGCACCAATAAACAGACAGAGTTGCAGATTCGATAAAAAAACATAATCCAGCTATATTCTGCTACAAGTGACGCACCTTAGACTTAAAGTAACAAACTAAAACTCAAAATGGGAAAAAAAAAAAATCAAGTAAACAACAATCAAAAAACAACAGAAGTGGCAATACTAATTTCTGAAAAAGCAGACTTCAAAGTTAAATCACCACAAAGGAAAAGGAAAGACACTATCTAATGACTAAAGGGAGATTATCAAACAAAACCAGGAGGATATTACCATATTAAATATTTATGCACCCAATGAAAGTCTTCAAGATACCTAAAATAATCACTAACAGCATTGAAAAGTGAGACAGATCGCTCCACAATATTAGAAGGAGACTTCAACGCACCACTTTCAGTGAAGGACAGAACATCCAGAAAGATGCTCAGGGAAGAGCTAAATGCCAAAATGACCTCACAGACATATACAGAACAGTCCACCCAACAGCAGACAAGTATACTTTCTTTTCCAAAGCACATGGAACAGTCTCTAGAATAGATCACATATTAGGCCATAAAGCAAGCTTTAACAGAATCCAAAATATTGAAATATTAGAAGACATCTTCTCTGACCAGAAAGCCATAAAACTAGAAGCCAATAACAGAAAAAGTAGGGAAAAGAAGACAAACACATGGAAACTGAAAAGCACTTTGCTCAAAAACTATTGAATTATAGAACAAATTAAGGATGGAATAAAGAAATTCATAGAATCCAAGGAGAATGAAAACACTTCCCATCAGAACCTTTGGGACACAGCGAACGCAGTGCTCAGAGGTCAATTTATTGAAATAAATGCACACATACAAAAAGAGGAAAGGGCCAAAATCAAGGAATTATCCTACAACTTGAACAAATAGAAAGAGAGCAACAAAAGAAACACTTAGGCACCAGAAGAAAGCAAATAATAAAAATTAGTTTGTTGCTTCCTTAAAAAGCTAGAAATAGAACTACCATGCAATCCAGCAATTGCTCTCCTTTGAATATATCCTAGAGAAATAAGAACCTCCACACAAACAGATATATGCACACCCATGTTCACAGCAGCACTGTTTACAATAGCAAAAAGATGGAAGCAACCAAGGTGCCCATCAACAGATGAATACAGAAATAAATTATGGTATAGTCACACAATGGAATACTATGCAACTATTAAGAACAATGATGAATCTGAAACATAACCTGGAGGAATCTGGAAGACATTATGCTGAGTAAAATTAGTCAGTTACAGAAGGACAAATACTGTATGAGACCACTATTATAAGAAATCTAGATAAAGTTTAAACACAGAAGAAAATATTCTTTGATGGTTATGAGAGGGATATTCACTAACCAGATAATAAATAAAAATTATTTTAGGTGAAGGGAAGGGTAACACACAACACAGGGGAAGTCAGTACAACTGGACTAAACCAAAAGCAAAGAAATTTCCTGAATACAACCAAATGCTTTGAAGGCCAGAATAGCAGGAACGGGGGTCTGGGGACCATGGTTTCAGGGGACATCTAGGTCAACTGGCATAACAGAATATATTAAGAAAACATTCTTCATCCCACTTTCATGAGAGGCACCTGGGGTCTTAGCAAGTGGCCATCTAAGATGCATCTATTGGTCTCAACCTACCTGAAGCAAAGGAGAATGAAGAACACCAAAGACCTATGGTAAAGATGAGCCCAGGGGACAGAAAGGGCCACATAAACCAGAGACTCCATCAGCCTGAGACCAGAAGAACTAGATGGTGCCCAGCTACCACCAATCACTCTGCTGACAGGGAACACAACAGAGGATACCTGAGGGAGCAGGAGAACAGTGGGATGCAGATCTGAAATTCTCTTAAAAAGACTAGGCTTAATGGTCTGACTGAAACTGAAGGGACCCTGACAGTCATTGCCCCCAGACCCTTTGTTAGCCCAAGCTTGGAACCATTCCTGAAGCCAACTCTCCAGACAGGGATGGGACTGGACTATAAGATAGACAATGATACTGGTGAGTAGTGAGCTTCTTGGCTCAAGTAGATAGTTGAAACTATGTGGGCGACTCCTGTCTGGTGGCAAGATGAGAAGGAAGAAGGGGACAGGAGCTAGTTGAATGGACCCGGGGAATACAGGGTGGAGAGGAGGAATGTGCTGTCTCATTAGGAGTAGAGCAGCTAGGAGTACATAGCAAGGTGTGTATAATTTTTTGTATGAGAAACCGATATAATTTGTAAATTTTACCTAAAGCACAATAAATAAAATAAAATGAAAAATAAAGAGGATTCATATAAGTAAAAAAAAGGGCATATTAACTATGGAGGGAGATGGGAATGAGATAAAAGAAGATTAAATAGATACGTGATAGACAGACAGAGAGAGAGAAAGAGAGATGATAGAACCATCCGTAAATAAGAAAGAAACTTCATGGACCAATGACGATAGTATGCTGAGTAAAAATTAATTCAATGCTCTGCACTCACAGATGATAAGGAAAAAAAAAATTATTTAATTGATTAAAAACTATTGTCTATGTGGGCCAAAAAGCCGTATCTTTTGACTGGCAGGAAGCCAATGTGAGACCTTTAACACATAAGCTTCTTTTGCTGTCCAAGATTTAATCCTTCCTTACCTCTTTTCCCATCTACCTAATTGTTGATTCTGTACAGTGTAGTTTCTTATAACCTCATCCTGTGTGTACTACTTTCTCAGCCAGGAATTCTCAGACCTGCTCCTCTCATCTTGTTCCTTGGATTAATGCTCATTCTTTTTTTTTTTTTTTCATATGTTATATCTCAGCTCTAACCTGCCGGGTTCCATCATAGTGAGTACATTTGTCCCATAGCTATTACCTTATTGTGCTAAAATTCTCTCCTTATGTGTATTTCTCCTTTGTTAATTCCTCAAGGGTAAGCTATGTTTTATGAAGTTTCTACTTTCATCCATTTAAATCTACAGGCTTTAGTTCATTCCCACTGCTGCTACCCTAGCCCAGCTGCCATCTTTTCTTATCTCCCAGTACTGCTAAAAATGTGGTCTATAGATGAGCACAGGCCTGAGAAATGTTTGCTACTGGTCTACCAAGAATTAAGTACAAATAGTGAGGACAGGTCTATTGAAATTTTTATAGCAATTGGACATCATACAACATCCAAGCGCATGATTTCTATTTCACAAAAATAATTTCCATGAGGGATTGAAAATATAAAAAGGTGGTCATTTACCACAATAGCTTGAGAAGCACCTTCTAGAGTACTACAATCATCTATTACTTAATTTCTCCACTTCCACTTGTTTCTGCCTTCCAGTCTTCCAGCACAATCTTTAAACAATGCAAATATAACTTTTGTACTCAGAATTGGCCATTTAATTTGCAGGGCCCAGTGGAAAATAAAAAATTCAAGTCTGTCTTAGATACCTAGTGATGCTATAACAAAAAGAAATTTATTTTCTCACAGTTTAGGAGACTGGAAGTTCGAATTCAGGGTGCCAACTCTAGGGATAATGCTTTCTCTCTCTGTTGGCTCTGGAAGAAGGTTCTTGTTTCTTGGCTCCTTGTTGATCTTCATGTTGTAGGGCAACTGTCTTCCCCTATCTCTGCTTGGGCTTCCTCTCTTGCCTGCTTAATCCATTTTTTTTTTTTTTTTTTTTTTGGTATCTCAAAACAGATTGACTTAAGACACATCCTATGCTAATACTGTATCATTAACATAACAAAGGAAACCCATTCCCAAAGGGTATTACAACCACAAGCATAGGGGTTAAGACTGACAACATATATTTTGGTGGGACACAACTCAATATGTAACAGAACTCCTTACTTAAAAAAAAAAAATTATTAAGAATTTCAAAATGGCAACAGCATAGCATTAAACTGAATGTGGGGCTTTTCTGAGCATGAAGCCCTGTGCAACTGCACAGGTCAAACACCTGTGAAGCTCACTGTTTCTACTTAACATCTTCCGATGAGTTCTCATAAATCAGACTTAAGTCCAAATCTTTAACATGGCCTACATGGCGTGGCATAACCTGACTTCTAATCACTTCTCAAACCTCATCTCATGTCAACACCCAACCTCCTGGTCATTATTCTCTAGAAACGGTGACCTTCTTCCAGTTTCGAGATCATGCCAACGTCTTCACTCACAGGTCTGCAGCTCTCTGATGTCAACTCTTTTCCAGCTCACTCCCCCTCCCCCCTAAAGTCTCAGTTTAAAAGTCTTCACTCTCTGACCCATTCCCCTATCCAGGCTAATTTTGTATATTACATATTAAGGTTATATTCTGTTATACTTTCTCACAGTACCCTAAATGTTTCCCTCAGAGCATGCACCACAATTTGCAATTATTCAGTTAATTTGTTAAATATATGAACCCATCTCACTTGACAGTGACTTTCATGAGACCTTGTCTATTTTCTTCCCCATTGCTGCCTAGCACCAAGCTCAATACCTGGTGCAGTGGAGGTATTCAATCAATAATCGTTGGTGAATGACTAGTATAAGTGCCTAGTACGGTATCTGGCACTTAGTAGGATGAAATAAATGTTCATTGAACTATTTATTGGTAAGGACAAAGGCCTGGGATAAAAGACAGTTCTGTGGAAATCCCTAACATGACATACATATATGTGCCATGTAGAGATCTGATTCTGAAATGGGGATACTGAGTCCCTAGTTTATTTTAAGATAGTTGTCTTCTAAATGTAATTTCTAGTCACCATTGCCCCTTTATAGTAGTGTGATTAAATCTGTTTCTGCCCAAGACATTTGATGTGATGGGAGATAGAAGACTTCTGTTGTGAGGGCAGACAGAGCCTTAGAGGAGTGCAGCTGCAGGTTTTTATTTTTCCAAAGATTGGTTATATCAACCATTCTCCTATAATTAGAGAAAGATCGTGAATATCACTATCCTCCTTATGAATTATTTTTATTTATCCACTCAATCCTACCCCTTGATAATTACTTTATATGAAGCCCTCTTTTCCTTTTAATAGTTTAAAGAGTTCCAGACTGGCATAGTAAAACAACAGAAAGCAAAGACACATGAAGAACCTATTTGTTATTGTTTAAGCAAGGAGCGTAGCTGATGTCATTTTGTTTTTTGCCCTTATTTTAATGGCACTGCTAAATGACAGGTTCTAATTAATCCTAGGACATCCACAAGCTGCATAGAATAAAGAAAATATTTCATGAATCTGTAGATGCTCAGTCTTGTGACTTGCATGAGATTTTCTAAGAGATTACACTCCAAACAACTTGAAAGCCCTAATATCAATGCATTTTATAAGGAAAGAGTTTTAAGTAATCCTTGTGTTGAGTGAGTATTCAAAAAAAGGCTCCCAACCAGTACTCAAGCCGCCAGACCAGAACATTTCTGAATGTGCTGGTATGATGCAGGTACCCTGCATCTAAACAAAAGCACTTTAACAATCCCCCCCAAAAAATTTACCTTGGCAATCACAATAGAAGTACATACATTTAAAAAAAAGAAGCAGAAGGAAGAAAGAAAATAGAAAGAGTTTATCAGATCTTGTTTTTGTTATTATAGCTGGAATAATGCTTATACACAATCCCAAAGCCTACCTTCTGGATACCAAGGCTGTGCATGATCAGACCATTCTTCTTCTTCCCGGCAAAAGGACTTGTAATCAGGACAGCAATCAGAATTTTCCCTTTCACAGAATTTGTCACAGTAACACAGTGCATCCACCTCATAGAACTGAATGGCACAGCCATCATCTCTGTCTTTACAACAACCAAAATGTCTGCAGTATTGCTCTTTGAAAATGGCTCTTTTGAATCGAGTGCCTTCCAAAATGGTGTGATTTCTAGGCAAATAAGCTCCTGGGTTCACTTGTCTTTGAGATAAATACTGCTTTTCCATCCAAATTTCTGTGGTAAAATAGGAGAGGATTAAGATCTTGTATCCAGCCCACATTCTTTAGACGTCAGGTTCGGCTCCCACTTTCTGTTATGTCCACTGCCCTTGGCTTTGGGGGCTTCTCCTTGGAGCCTAAATTCTAATCATCAAGACACAACAGCCTGAACCCTGAAACTGATCCTTTACTTGAACCAAGCAAGCTTTTTCTAGTTAAACATTAATCAAGGACTTCAGTGTTTGCCCAAGATAATGTAAGTACTTGAAATAGACCATTGTCATTCCTCCAATGTTAAAAATTTATATTTCATATAATATAAACATTTTTCATCACCATAAAATTATCTACATAAAATCTTATGTGTAGATGATACATTAAATATGGCTTGCCCTCCCACCCCAAAAAATATATATTCCTAAATCAAAAACCTCCCTGGAATACACATGGCCCAAATTATGGCTATAATAACCACTGGTGAGATGCAGGAAACGCAAAAGTCAAAAACGCAATTATTCATTCCACCTACTTGCACTGCAACTAAAATCAAAGCTCTCTTGAGATTGCCTGCTAGGATCTGCCATATCAATAACAGTTGCTCTAAATCATGCCTAGTCACACACTAGGTTGATTTCCCATCTGTACCCCATTTATCTACCAGAAGCATTTTGATTTCAAGGCTTAGGTTATCCTAGCCTTATTCAGCTAGAAATTCCCTGAGGGTGACCTTAGTCCCGACTTGGCATGGATGTAGGCACCTGCAGTATTCGGAAGGCATTTTATAGGCAAGAAAATCTAGTACTCCTTGTTGTAGAGCTTGCAGGGGGAATAGAGTTGTGAAGAAAACTCAAAGGTCAACACATCTTTCATGTTTCTGTAGAGCTGTGCATTTACAGTGGGTCTTGCCCTAAGGCATTTATTCATTAACTACAATAACTCCCTTTGGATTAGGGATTTGTGACAACCAGATGATGATTCAGCAAGAGTAGCTGGATTGCCTAGTGGAAAGGGCCTGTCTTGGTAATCAGAAGACCTGGACTCTGATCTCCAAGCTACTCTTTAATTGGCTCTGTGACCTTGGGCTCACCACTTCTCTACGGTCCCAAGTCATTTGCCTATAAAACAAGGATCTTCCTCCCCAAGGGTAATTCACAATAGCAATTTTCAATTTTTTTCTCATCTTTTTTCCATAAATTATTCAACTCAGTCTTTTATCTTCATTTTATCACTATCTTCTAGCACCTTCTTCTCAGGCTATAAACTAGTACAGGTCTCTCTCTCTCTCTTTTAGTTGTACATCATCTTATATTATTCTCCATAATCTTCCAACCTCTCCAGTTCAGCAACTGCTGCCTCCTCTTCCTTGATATCCACTGAGCATTAAACTATGCAAAGTGTTGTCCGCTTTCCTACGTCACGATAAACTGTTGTCTGGAAAGTCTCCAACAATCTCCTAACATTCGATTCCCATGGATCTTGCCATGCTGTATTTATGTCATCTTTGTCATACATGAATCTTCTATAGCATTTAGCACTGTAGATCAAACTGGTTAAGAACAGACTAGCAGTATGTTTTTGGGAAAGTGGTGTAATCTCCCTACATCTCAATTTTATCATCTGCAAAACTTGGATAATATTTATTAGCACACAAATCAGTGAAAATTTAAATGAGATAACAATACAAAGTACTTAAAAAACAAAACCAAACCTGTTGCCATTGAGTCAGTTCCGACTCATAGCGACCCTATAGGACAGGGAGGAACTGCCCCATAGGATTTCCAAAGAGCAGCTGGTGGCTTAAACTGCCAGCCTTTTGGTTACCAGCCAATCTATCTCTAAATTGACATAAAGAAACCCTACAAAGAGACTTCACATTGAAGGTGGAATATTTGACACAAATTGTACTCCTAATGTATTCATTGGAAACCCTGGTGGTGTAGTGGTTAAGTGCTATGGCTGCTAACAAAAGGGTCGGCAGTTTGAATCTGCCAGGCACTCCTTGGAAACTCTATGGGGCAGTTCTACTCTGTCCTACAGGGTCACTATGAGTTGGAATCAGCTGGATGGCACTGGGTTTGCTTGTTTGTTTTATGTATTCATTTAGAACAGTGGTTCTAAAATGTGGGTGAGGCGATGATTTTGTCCCCAGGGTAAGTTTAACAATGTATGAAGACAGCTTTGATTGTCACAGCTAGGCAGGGGGTGATACTTGCACCTAGTGGGTAGAGGCCAGGGTTACTGCTAAACATTCTACAAAGCACAAGGCAGCTTCCCACAACAAAGAATTATCTGGTCCAAAATGTCATTAATGCCACAGTTGAGAAATCCTGGTTTAGACTAATTACAAAATTTAAAGGAAAGCAAATAAAAAACAATCTAACAAGAAACCAGATTTTAAAAATGCAATTTTCAAGCTGACTTGCAATTTAGAGTTACACAAACATTCATCAGAGGGTCCTAGGCTGAGTTGTTGCTTTACAATACTAGCTAATGACAGCAGTACATATACACTGGGGGTGCTCCCTCAAAAATTTGGGTGGAGTGCATGTATGACACAAAAAATTAGAGTCTACATTGCCACACCGTCCTGTACATTGACCTTTTTGCTTGGATGAGCTCCATTTTAGGTAAGAAGGACAATACTGCTCTCCCTTTTCTTGTGATTATTTTTACTGCCTCTAATGCACAAGGAATAATGGAGGGGATTAGCAGCCTCGATGATTTTACCTTGGGAAGAAGGAAGTCAATAAAATAACCTCCCTGTTACAGGATCTTAGCTAGACGCTATGAAAATGGACTGGTTACAAGTGATTAAACCAGCGATGGAGTGTTGGACGCCAACCCCGGTGTTCATTTCCCTAACCCATCCTGTCTTCCTAATTGTTCACTGACCCCTACTGGCTGAAGCCTTGCCTTAGCCCATGACATAGATTATCTTTCTAGGCCCTTCTCCAACACAGGGATTCCTGCAATAGGGGCAGAGTTCAACGGAAAGACCGTGGGGTTTTTCAATAATTGGTTCTGCATACAAGCAATGCTGAAGTTAAACTCCATTTTTCTGTAGGAGTTTACCAGTTAATATAGATTTGGTCTCTAATTATACATTGCTGAGAAAATTTAAAAAAAAAAAAAAAAACCATAACAGGCCCTTGAGGTGGAAAAGAGGATCTTGCAATATTTCCCCAACTGACAATACTTTAGAGTGCTGGGCCCAGGTCCAGGCTTTTAGCAGTTTTCCTCAAGGCCTTCTAATTTATCATTACAATCAAACAGGCACTTTGAGTTCTACTTTTCTCCCTTCTTTTTTTCTTTTTTCCCGATAGCAATTTCAACATCTTTTTCCATTTTTTATTTACCAACATAGAAGTGCATGGTCTAGAGATTTATGCATTGTGCAGCTGCAGATTAAGACAGGCTGCAGAGACATATATGGTCTAGACCATCAGGCACCAAAAAAAAAAAAACTCTAATGGGCCAAGATGGTGCATCTATTTAGGCCTGGAAAAACAAGGGAGACAGGGCCTAAGGCCTCACTTGCTTCCTACTTTGGTTGGAAGGCCTCCCACTGAGGTTTAGTGCAAATCTTTGCCTCATTGAGGGCAGAGGAGGGGCATTCCAACCTCATAATGTCAGGGCCCAGAAAGCAAAAGAAGGGAAATACATGAAGGTAATAGGGATAACAAAATACTATAAGAAAGCAAACTCAATAGAAAAAAAAAGTTATTAGAGGAAAAATGTTGTGCATATGAGTAAGAAGAAAATTTTCTTTTAGCACCAAAGTTCTAATTTCAATAAACAGAAAACAACGGGAAATGAAAAAATGTCGCTTCTAGAGCTAAGGAAGCTTTTAATTAGTAAGTTATTTCACAAGAAGCACTTGAAAATAAGAAATAGGCTTGCAATTTCATTCTCTTAGCATGCTTTGAGGAAAGGCAGTTGTATCTGCTCATTCTTTTACACTAAAATGTATGTTGGACTCCAAATGTATTCCAGGGACTGTGCTATATGCTGGGGATACACAAATTAATAAAATCTGAATCTAATCCTTAAAGACCAACCCAGGATAGCCAGGGAAGCCAACTTGTAGAGAAACCATTGCAAAGAGCTTTAATAAGGGTTATTACAGAGTTATGCATGATTTAACAAGGCACAATGGAAGGAGTGGTCAGCCTCTCCTAGTAGATGCTGAAATTGCTGTTGCAAGAAAAAAAAAAAATGCTGAGGAAATGGAGTTTTAATTGAGCTGTAAAGAGTAAGTAGGCTATTTGCTATGTAGAGTAGATAGAGTTCCCAGATTGAGAAACAGTATATACCACACTGCTTATTTGAAGAACTGGCAAAAGTCAGATTATTTTGGACCTTGAATGACAAGAACAAAGTAAGTATGGACTTGAAACGTGTAGACTTTAAAGGCAATTCTTTCTTCTTTAACTAACAGCACACACTTCCTTGGGGATCTGCTCTTCTCCCTTTCCATATAGTCCTGTGAGACTATCCATCATTGGTCTTCACCTTCATTGCTTACCAGACGTATCACATGACACAAGCTAAGTCAGTCACTCTCTCCTTGAGAATTTAAATCTTGAGTGGAGTGACTGGGATAGACAGCAGACACAGCTAATTTGTTCAAATACCAGCATCCCTCAATAATTGTCCATAAATTATTAAGATTCTTGGTCATTCTACTCTTCTTTTGTTTCTGTGAATACAATTATCCTTCCAACAAATTCCTTTGGCTTAAATGAACCTGACTCAGTGTCTGTTGTTTGTAACCAAAAAAAATCCTTAAAACAGGCAGTCATTCCAGATTCACAAACTAGACAATGATATTCTTTTTTTTTATGGATTCTTGTGTTAGCAGACTAGAGGATGGATTGGATGAGGGTGGATTGGAAGCTGGGACATAAGAAGGAAACTATTACAATAATCAAGGCAAAAGATGGCAAGAACTTGCTCTTGAGAAATGGTTCTGGGATAGAGAGTTAGAGGTATATGAGAGATACTAAGGAGGTTATATTTATTAAACGTCTAATTGGATGTGGTGGTAAAGAAATAGGGATTACCTAGGGTGAGTTCCAGATTTTCTGGGTGATGGTAGTGGGAGGAGAAGCATATTGGCAGTAAACATCAGCTCAGTTTGGAACCTATTAAGTGTGATTTTCTAGTGAGTTACGCAGCTGGAATTCCTAGGTGGTGTAAATGGTGAAGCACTCACCAACTGGCCAAAAGATTGGCAGTTTGATCCCACTCAAACACACCCAGAAGATAGACCTGGCAATCTGCATCTGAAAGGTCACAGCCTTGAACACCCTATGGAGGGAGCAGTTTTACTTTGCACATGTGGAGTCTCCACGAGTCACAATTAACTTGACAGCAACTAACAGTTACAAATTCAGATGAAGATATCTAATAGTAAACGGGCTTCCATCTTTGCTAGAGATGTACATTTGAGTACGTTATACTTGATGGCAAAAGCCATGAAATCAAATGGCATCATCCATCATTAGCTAGGGCCGAAGTGTGGCCCTGTCAGTAAGATATTTGAACAGTCTAAATGTGTTTGTAAAAGTCTTCTGCAAAGAATATTTTTTTAGAACTTCATGAACCCTAACGGACGATTTTAAAAAATCTCTCACACAAACTACATGAGTTCCATATTTCCCTTTTATATTTATTTTATAAGATAGATAATTGTGTATCAGAATGAGTCTGAGTTTTGGATTCAAATAAAAATCATACTAAAACTCTTTACTGGCCACGATTAACATCAGTCAAGTTGATTATCTTCTTAGAAGCTTGGTTAACTCAAATATAAAAATCAGAAGAATAACGCCAATCTTACAGAGTCGCTTTGAAGACTAAATAATATATGAGAAAGTACTGGAAACATGCAGCAGCTCCCTTGCTTGCAAAGAATTCACTTACAAAGGCTGATCTGAAGTCAGCGTTTCAAGGCTCAAAGTGACTCAGAAGATTTTAGCTTCTGGTTCCTAATTGCATGTCCCCTAAAATGGTTTAAAACCAAACAGAATCATCTGCTTTTTGTGGGCAAGGTTCAATTAGAAATCTTTAACAAAATATGATTGTTTAACTTAGACCTGAATATGTGTAAACGAAATCAGCCACATTCTTTATGATCTCGGCATATGCAGAAGGGAACATCTCAGCAGGTGGTATCAGCGTTTGCTATAACACTCAAGGGGGCTTTGAGCTCCTAGAATCACCACTAGCTTGGGAAATCATCCTAAATTGCCATCAGCACACTCAAAGTGCTTTAAAGCCTTTGCATTTACGAACTTCTAGCCTTACTTCCAAACTCCTAACCCGATGGTTCTCAACACTGGTGGCAAATTAGAATCACTAGGAAAGTAAATAATAATAAAAAATAAAATAAGTAAACCAACTCAATGTCTCATCTCAAGAAACTATAATTTAAAACTGGTGTAGTATGAGATAAACCAAAAAAAAAAAAAAAACCGAACCCGTTGCCGTTGAGTCAATTAGGCTCAGAAAAACTGGAGGAGTCACACACTCGAAAACTTTTATTTTGTCAATCACTTTTCCTCATCTCTTGCCTATTAATTTCAATAGTACAAACTCAGGGCCTTGAAGCATAATTTCATGATTTGTGTTATATCCTTTGGATTCATTCTTATTGCAGATGAGTCATTCCATACACTTGTGCGGTACTTATCCATTTCCTCATCACTTCTAATTTATAAAAATTATGTCTACTTTCTGTCTTATTATGCTTTTTCTTTATGGCACTTGTTTTGCACTTACCAGGCACGATGGGGTTAATCACGATCATAAATTACTGCAAAACTAACACATGCATGGCAAACTTCCTGTCTATGACTCCAGAAATACAATGACTAAAATGAGCTAACATTACTACTAGCCCCATCTACTGGTGGTGGGCACTTTTAATTGAAGTATAATTTTTTTCACCAAGTGGGAGTCCATAGATTGAAAACTTAAAAGTAGAAAGGCTTCTGTACCAGATATATAATAGGACAGTCATTATATGTTAGTTTCCCCCTAAATTATTTTCTTTTTCTGCCCCTCCCTTTCCTATCATTCACCTTTGGATAGTAACTGCATTAGGTAAAGATTTTGTCTAATCTTAAATTCTAATCGGCTATTAATATTCAGCAATCTTTTTTCTTTGTAGAATCAAAGAGAGTTTGTTATTCATAAGTGGGGATCCTCAGGGTATTCACATCCCATTTATTCATGGAGATGGTGATAACAACCCATTCAAAAATAATGATGTTCAAACTGAACAGAATGGGGAAAATGAGATGAAGCACTGGGTGAAATGGCATTCCAGGGGACTGAGGGAGGGATGATGTTGCTGGACGAGGACAGGGCTCTTCTTTCTTATCAGAAGTAGGCACCTCTTGACATACCATCATGGGGATGGTATATCCCAACCATGTGGCAGGAACTGCAGCTTACTGGAAAGGCTGAGTCATTTTGAGCAGCCGCTCAAGAAAGTATCAGAAGAGAGAAAAGGAAAGTGTTTTCCTTTATCTCAAACAAACAAAAGGGATAATGGAGACCAACAATATTTTTTAAAATGTTTCAAACTTGCAAGGACAAAATAAAGAAAAATGAAACAGGAATACATCTCTTACACAAGAGAAACCCCTTGCCATCAAGTCAATTTCAACTCATACTGACCTTATAGGGCAGAGTAGAACTGCCCCATAGGGTTTCCAAGGAGCGCCTGGCAGATTCAAACTGCCAACCTTTTGGTTAGTAGCCATAGCTCTTAACCACTATGCCAGCAAGGTTTCCTTACACAAGATAGAGGGAAATAAATAGCACACCTAATATGGTCTCATTTGAGGTTATGTGGTCAAGAGGAGAAAGCAGAGGATTTGGAATCAAAGAGAACCAAAGCTGGGTACTGGCTTTGGCCCTTTGGTATTTTTTTTAAAAAAAAAATTTTTTTTAGAGGTTACTTAATCCTTCTGTGACTCAGTTTATGGTGAAATGATAATAAATACACTAGTTAAGTGTGTTTTCTTACATATAGGTTATCTGTGCGAAGGACATCAAAAGTTTAGACCACATTAGGCTGAGCTAAGCCCAAGTTCATTCCTTGTTTCTGCCCCTCTTGCAACATGGTACAAATCTCACATGTTTTTGGAGTTGAATTTTGAGTTTCAATTTATGCAACCAACAACTAACTGTTACACAGGAACATACAAGTACATCTGAACAAGAATAGGCGACAGTTCCAGCACAGTGCAGGTTGAATTCATCATGGACATCTTATATTTCCAGCCCCCCAAAAGCATTAAATTTGGCAGCATTATGAAGTCTGATTCAGTCACATAAAATTTATATTACCAAATAGATCTCATAGCTTCTCTGTCCAAAATAGCAACATTCACATTAGTTTATGGCCATCAGCAATACTGTGTTGGTACTTATTACTCTACATTTGTGTAGCTCTAATTTTTCAAAACAACTGCTAATTTCCCCCCCTTGAGGTTATATATATATATATATAAAATATTGTGCTTTAGGTGAAAGTTTACAGTGCAAATTGGTTTCTTATTCAAAAATTTATGCACAAATTGTTTTGTGACATTGGTCACAATCCCCACAATGTGTCAGCATGCTCCCCCTTTCCCTTTACACACCATGTTCCCAGTGTCCATTCATCTAGCTTTTTTTTTTTCTGTCCCTTCCTGCTTTTGCTTTTGGGCAAGTGTTGCCCATCTTTATGATATTGTTTGTTTTATAGACCTGCCTAATCTTTGGCTGGAGCCCTGATGGTGTAGTAGTTAAGAGCTTGGCTGCTAACTGAAAGGTCGGCAGTTCAAATCCACCAGTTGCTCCTTGGAAAACCTATGGGGCAGTTGTGCACACTCCTATAGGGTCACTATGAGTCAGAATCGACTTAATGGCTGAAAGGTAGACTTCCGGAGTGGCTTCAGTTCTGAGTAGGCAGGGTGTCTGGGGATCATAGTCTTGGTAGTTCCTCCAGTCTCTATCAGACCAGTAAGTGTAGTCTTTTTGTGAATTTGAATTTTGCTCTACATTTTTCTCTCAATTTGTCTGGGACCCTCTATCGTGATCCCTGTCAGAGCGGTTGGTGGTGGTAGCCAGGCACCATCTAGTTCTTGGGGGCTCAGGCTGGTAGAGGTTGTGGTTCATTTGGTCCATTAGTCCTTTGGACTAATATTTTCCTTGTGTCTTTGGTTTTCTTCATTCTCCTTAGCTCTGGAGAGGATGGGGCCTATAGATATATCTTAGACCGCCACTTGCAAGATTTTAAGACCCCAGACGCTACTCATCAGAGTAGGACATAGAACATTTTCTTTATGAACTATGTTATGCCAGTTGACCTAGATGTCCCCCAAGACCATGGTCCGGTGCCAGCCCCAGTAACTCAGTCCCTCAAGGTGTTTGGATGTATCTAGGAAGCTTCTATGACTTTGCCTTGGTCAAGTTGTACTGGCTTCCCCTATAACGTGCATTGTCTTTCTCTTCCCCAAAGTTAATACTTGTCTACTATCTAGTTAATGATCTCCCCTCCCCAACCCTGCCCTCCCTCATAACCATCAAAGGTTGTTTCTTTCTGTGTGTAAACCTTGAGTTTTTATAACAGTGGTCTCATACATTATTTGTCTTTTTGTGATTAACATTTTACTCAGCCTAATGCCCTCCAGATTCAGCCATGTTGTGAAATGTTTTGCAGATTCATCCTTGTTCTTAATCATTGCATAGTATTCCATTGTATTTACCATAATTTGTTTATCCACTCTTCTATTGTTGGGCACTTAGATTGTTTCCATCTTTTTGCTATCGTGAATAATGGACACGCGTGTGCATATGTCTATTTGTATCATGGCTCTTATTTCTCTAGGATATATTCCTAGGAGTGTGATTGCTGGATCATATGGTATTTCTATTTCCAGCTTTTTAAGGAGGCACCATATCGTTTTCCATAGTGGTTGCACCATTTTACATTCTACCAGCAGTGCCTAAGAGTTCCTATCTCCCGAAACCTCTCCAGCATTTAACAACTGCTAATTTGAGTTTGAGATGTCACTTCAAGAGAGAGAGAAATTGGTTGCAGATTGTTAATGATAATTGTTTAGCATGTTTGTTCTTCTATGGAGTTAAAATTGGCTCTTTCACTTACATTCAAGCACAGCCCTTGATGCTTCACAGTATGATGAGGTAGGGAAAAAATGAAAATAGCTTTATAATATATGGCGACATTGAGATTGACTTGTACAGTAAATGCAATTTTAAGGTTAATGGGTAACACTTCCTAGAACTCCATTACTTTCTAAAAAAAAAAAAAAGACCATTACCAGGAAATGAATATTCTCAGATCATTCTTCATCAGAGTGCTTAGAAACCTCACCCCTCACATGGCTTCAATTATTGGCTGTATGATGATTTCAAAATCTATACTCCCTACCTATACTTTGCTTTAAACTCCTCACCCCCATTTTAAACAGCCTATTTTTTTTATTGGACATTTGTTTTTTTTTTTTTATTGGACACATCCACTTAAATAGCTTTCAATTATCTTAAACTCAAGATTTCTAAAACTAAATTCACATTCTCTCTTTTCCTCTTGCCTCTCTTTTTGCCCCCTCCCCATGCACTTGCAAACACACTCCTATGTTTCTGTATTTGTCAAAATAGGCTAGCTTTATGCTGCAGGCACAAACAACCCCCAAATCTCAAAGGCTTAATGTATAAAGTTTATTTCTAGGTCACATAAGGCCCTCTCCTGACTGGGTAACAATCCAAAGCATCTGTCTTCCACGCAGTGACTCAGGGAACCTGAGCATTTAATTCTGTGGCTCTACCATTTCAACATATGGCCTTCCTGCTTTTTGCAAAGAAGAAGAAAAAGACTGGAGAATCACATAGAGATTTCTATTGCTTCATTCCAGAATAGCATGCATCACTTTCAGTCACATTTCTCTGGCCAGAGATAAGTTACATGGTCTCTTATAACTGCAAGGGCATTGCCAAGCAGAGTTTCCCACGTTTCCAGAGGGAAGGAATAAGAAATAAACAGTACTTAACATTGACTTTGTACAAATTTCCTATTCCCAGGCAATAAACTATAGCATCATTCATCTTTCTCCATCACTCCCACATCCCATCAGTCAAAAGTACATACCATCAATTTCACTTTCTCAATATTCCCTAACCAGTTAGCTTTTCTTCATTCCCACTTCCACACAATAAATTCAAACATCATTTTTCTTTGATGACTGCTACAACTTCTTAACAGGTCTGCCTACCTCTGGTGCCTCTTGTTCCAATCAATTATCTATACAGTCATCGTAGTGATCTTTTAAAAATACAACCATGATTGTATTGATTTGGCCCATTGGGTAAAAACTTTTGGAAGTTCACCTACTGCTTTTTTTAAAAACTCCCAAACCTGTTAATGTGACTTATACCACACCAGTTGCCATTGAGTCAATTCCAGCTCATAGTGACCCCATGCGTTTCAGAGCAGAACTGTGCTCCATAGGGTTTTCAATGGCTGATTTTTCAGAAGCAGATTGCCAGGCCTTTCTTTCAAGGAAACTCTGGGTGGACTCAAACATCCAACCTTTTGATTAGCAGCTGAGCAATTAACTGTTCCAATATGACTTATAAGGTCCTACATTATCTGGTATGTGTTTTCTTCTCCATGCTAATCTCTTGTGAATTTCTGCCTCATAGTAGAGTCTGTGGTCTGCCACACAGGCCCTCCTTTAAGTTCAAGTCACTCATTCCTCCAGCCACTGGGGTGTTTCCAACTGATGGTGCATAACTGAGACATTTTTCTAGAATTGCCTTTAGCCAAAGGGAGCTGCCTTATCCAAGGTTACCCCTCCACCCTTGGGGCAGCCTTTATCCAATGACTGATCAATGGAAGATACAAAGCCCCTATCCCTTGTCTCAATTTGGGACAACTTTCGAGAGTCATTCCAGGTCTCGAACTTACTACAGAAAGGCAAAGAAAACTAACTTTTATTGTGCAGGGCACTATACCAGCTCTTTTCACTTACTATCTCATTTAAATTTCATTGCAACTGTATAATATAGGTAATATATCTCCATTTACAACATGTGAAAGCAAAGATGACAGAGATAAAAACTTTCCAAAAATCAATTCTAATAAGTAAAAAAGAAGACTTAAACCCAGTGTCCCACAGCCTGTGCCCTTTTGTCTTTACCACAGGAATACATTTTAGAATAAAAAAAAAAACTGAAGTTCAGATTTTTGGTGTCTTTTTTTAAGATATAAAATGGAGTCCCTGGGAGGCACAAATGGTTAAGCACTCACCTACTGGCCTAAAGGATGACAGTTTGAACCCACCCCAAGGTGTCTCAGAAGACAGGTCTGGCGATCTGCTTCTAGAAGGTAACAGCTTGAAAACCCTCCAGAGCAGTTCAACTCTGCACACATGGGGTCACCACAAGTCAGAATCAACATGACAGCAACTAAAAACAATGAATATAAAATACAACTAATATACAGGAAGAAAATATTGGTATTTGGGCAGAGAGTTCTGAGATATCACTTGGGGGAAAATTCTCACTTTACAAATGAGGAAACTGAGGCACAAGAAGAGGCAGTGGCTCGGCCACCTCACAGGACCGAGCACTGGTAGGGCCAGTATCCTAACCTCTACCTAGTTACAAACTTGTCCACCAAGAGGTCCCTTCAAGAGAAAGGAATAAGGCTATCAAGAGTTAGGATTTGACCCCTACCCACAGACAGGACTGAGGCTAAAGCAGGGCCGGTGTGGTTCCAAATAGAGGTCAAGCATATGCCTTCAGGGGCGGGGCTTCTGGACCTGTGAGCCATAGTCTGATCAGAGAGGACTTTCCTCAGATCAAGTGCTTCCAGTTTAAAGTAAGTTAGAAAACACAGCTTGGAGCTTCCAGACGTACTCAGACCGAATGAAATAGTCATGTCCAATGTTGTTCAGTTCTGAAAATAGTCTGGTATTTTTATTTTAGGAAAAAAACAACTGGAAAGTAACTTCGAGTTCATCACGGCCGATCTCAACACAGCGATTATTCCCGTATAAGGATCTGGTCTCTGAAGCCCTTCCTGTGGTGGGGACTCGCTACCTCCTTTGAAACTTTTAATAACGCAATAAAACATACCATCATGAAGTCTTTCACTCTGGCACTAAATTCATCTCTTTGCCCTGGTGGTGCAGTGGTTAAAGCAATCTACTGCTAATGGAAAGGCGGGCAGGTAGAAATAACCAGCGGCTCCGCAGGAGAAAGATGTGGATGTCTGCTTCCGGTAGAGATTTACAGCCTCAGAAGCCCTACCGGGTGGCTCTGAGTCAGAATCAACCAGACGGCAGTGGATAGGTAGAGCCACACTGAAGAAGCCTGGATGTAATTTAGTTTTAGTTCAAATTGGTTCAGAGCATCCTGCCCACTCTTCCCTAAAGGTACTGACTCTATATGTAAATCAAAATGAGAGAAAGAGTGCGTGTGCGTGTGCGCGATTTGATAGTCCATCTGCTAACGGGCTTTGACACTGCCAAAGCCAAAGGTCTGAGATGACTCTCTAATCACCTCTCATGCTCCTAAGAGTTGATTGGGAAGTGTTTTCCAGGGAAACTTTCCCTGAGGTTGTGGCTGGGCCGGCCCTCATAGTGAAAAAAAGAGGCAGGGCCAACTAAGGCATGTGAGGGCCCTAAACACTGATGATCTGTGGTGCCTCCTCCTCTGTTTACTCACACGTTCAAATGGGATATGTGAGCTATACATATATACATGTATATATGTGTGTGTGTGTGTGTGTGTGTATGTCTTAGCTACCCATGATGTAAGTTCTTTTTAAATGTGACTATAATATTAGCAAATGAATGCAAAAATGGCGTATTCCATTTTAGGGAAATGAGATGAACTGGATTATAAATTTTTTAGTAGATGTGAGGTACTTAGATTTTTACTATAAACCACATTTTCTACAAAAAGAATATTCCACTACAGCAAGGAAAATGACTCAGTTCCCTTCCATGGTGGTGCTCGCTTTTCATTATATCCTGTCTGCATGGCATCTCTGGGTCTTTGCCTTGGACAACTGGTGCCCCTGTTTTATTGATGCCCTAAGCGCATCTTACTTTGCTTAATGGCTAATGTGTCCCTGAGTGAAGGGAAGTTCTGTTTGTAGGAAATATCTGAAACTCATCCCCAGCGTGGTTCAACTAAGCTGAAGCTTATCAAGGATTCATGTTTTCAAAGCATATTTTCTTAGTTAAATTCTGGATCTAGGCATAAATGGAAGTAGAATGTGAACTGAAAGGAACATTCAGTCAGCTGACATTTTCCATTTATATTCTTTATTAATTGTAGAGATAAAGTACTCATTTAGGAAATGGCCTGACATGTAATATTTCTAATAAGCTTCAAAAAGTTGTCTCATAAAATAAAAATGACCTTGAATTTCAGAGCTGATATGCAACCTTAGCCTCCTGTATTCTGTTCCATTTAAATCCTCTAAAGTAAATACAGCTCTCACATAGCCAGTCAAAAGAAACTGAACAAATTTCTGGGCATTTTCCCATAAAGTCAAATTTATTTTCAATCAACAGACATTTTTACTGTTTCTCCCAATATTAATAACTACTTATAGAGTAGAAAACTAAGTCACCTTCATTATAGCTTATTAATCAATAACCAAAACCCATTGCCGTCAAGCTGATTCCAACTCAAAGCAACTCTGTAGGACAGAGTAGAACTGCCCCATAGGGTTTTCAAGAAACAGCTGGTGGATTTGAACTTCCAGCCTTTTGGTTAGCAGCCAAGCTCTTAACCACTGTGGCACCAGGGCTCCTTTTAATCAGTACATGAGCACTAATTGAGACTCCTGAATATTTCTAGTCTAGTGAACCATCACTGCTTTCTTGCATAGGTTTGTCCTAGGACCTGAGATCCCTAAGACTGGACCAGAGATCTAAATATGGCTAACTCTCCAGGAAAGACATCCGTTAAGCTAAGGGAAGAGCACCTGAGGGAAGTGTCAGAACCAAACCCAGGATAGGGCCCAAAACCAAGTGGCTGGTTTGAAGGGAGCACAGCAATGAGAGAGAGTTCGAGCAAGCCAGTCAACAAGAGCTGCTGAGATGATGGAAAGTTTGAGTAGGTAAAAGAGGCTCAAAAGCAACATGTCATGGGGCCTCTGTGTCCAGTTACTGCCCACTAGGGCAAAGGAAATCTGAACAAGCAACTCCTAAGGAGACAAACACAACAGTTTTTTGTTTTGTTTTTATTATGAAAATTCCAATTTGCTTAAGTTTTGTGATATTTCCACTTTCTATAAAGGAAGGAGATACCTGGTGGCACAGTGGTTTAGTGTTAGGCTGCTAACCAAAAGGTCAGCAGTTTGAATCCACCAGTTCATTCTTGGAAACCCTATGAGGTGCTTCTATTCTGTCCTATAGGGTCACTATGAGTCAGAATCGACTTGATGGCAACGAGTTTGGTTTTTTGGTTTTATAAAGGAAGAAGAGGGAAAAAGCTCTGGTGGATTCTTACCTGTAATTTTTGAAAACTACTTTCTGTAGACTCATGGCATCATTTATTATTATTTTACCTCTTAGGAAGGGCTCTGAGGAAAGAATTTTTTTTTTTTTTTTTTTGAAAACCAGTTGAAACAGTTATATAAAAAATAAAAAGCAATCCATGAATAGAGCAGAGCTAAGGACAGAGAAGGTAGGAGAAGGACCTTATACCCCAAGATGGAACATGAAGTCATCAAATTGACGTAAATGTCTCATTCCCTTTTAAGAACAGGGAAGTCTAAAATCCAACTTAAATAGTCTGTCATTTGATACTGTATTATGAGTCCTTGCCCCCTCCAATCCCTACCATTATCTACAAATTTCTAGTAAAATCTGTCCCATGCCTTGTTAGAGGAGACTTTTAGGTGAGGATCATCCTGTGAAGAGGCTGTGATCCACACTGAGGTCACTGTAAGAGGGTAGCAGCAAGCTGTAAAGCACAGCATCAATGTTCCATAGAAGCTGGGAATTTATTCTAGAGGAGGCTGGGAAAAATGTAAGCCCTTGGGAATCCAGAGAAATCTTGAGGAGGACATTGGACTTCCCTTAGGAAGCAAATACATGTTCAAGCCAGTTTTATTTAGAGGCAGAATTCTATACATATAGTATTGAGGGTGATTTGGCAAGTGTGTTCTGAAATGGTGATAAATTCACACCAAGCTTCCTTGACTCCTCGAGGAATACAAAAAAAAAAAAAAAAAAAAAAACCCCAGTGCCCGGTACAACATCAGTTTTCAACATCATGTGATAAAGTGCTAGCATGTAAAGGAAAAGGAGGGAAGGACAGCTGGCATTCACTGAAATGCATATAATCTGTAACTCCTTCTATCCCGATAGGGTGCCAAATGAGGCAGAATTAAAATATATGTATATAATGTACATATGTATGTGTGTGCGTAGCATGGAACCCACCAAGATTAGCTGGCAGAAGTGGAACCAGGGTTCAAAAAGGGGAGTTCCTGTATAACCAAGGTGTTGGGCAAAAGGAACCAGAGTCCCTCAAGACACGGTCATTCAGATTTCCTGCTCATAGGACAAGTGGGGACTTAAGCTAGTAATGTGAATAAAAATTATAAGGCTACTTGCAGTTTGAACTGGTGGAGAGTCTCCCATCCATAAGATCTCTATTCAATAGCTCTCAGTGATCCACCTTTACTGAGGAAGATGAGCTTTCCATGGGTATGTTGTCTGTTGAGGATGTGGTGAGAGTAAAACGGAATAACACATTTGTAGAGTAGAAAGAGTTTTGGAGCAAATGAGACCAAAATTCAAATCCAGTCCTGCCACAACCTAGCCTTGGGAAGTAATTTCCCTTAGCTTCAGTTTTCTTCTCAATAATCCTGGGAAAATAATGTCCACCTTGCATGACATTGGAAAAGATTAAACTAAAATGAGATAACATATGTAGAAAAGTCTGGCTCTGACTTTGGGCCCTTGAGTACCCTTATAACAAATGCTAGTTCCTTCATTCCTTATTAGAGTAAAAAAAAAAAAAAAAGGAAAATAAAAGAAAGAATATAAGCAATTCCTTTATCACCCCTATTTTCTCTCCTTTACATTTGACTTGAGATTCATTCTAAATTACTAATATTTGCAACCAAAACAATGGTAAATCCTATTCTATGCTGGCAAATTCAGTAGTAAATGACAGTTCTAGATCATTTATTATTTCTAGCATATATTTGGCCTAAATGTACTCAGTTTACTTACATGATCCTACCTTATACAGACATTTCATATAAGTTCCCTCCTCCATAAGTAAAATAAAAAAGTCTGTAACTTGCTTATTTTAATAATAAAGGATATTCTTATTCTTCCCATCTGACCACCATACTGATGTAGGCATTTGAGTTTATCAAATAAAGTTTGTCTGTATAATAATCACACAGAGTGCTTATTTAAAAAGCAGATTTCTGGGCTCCACTTCAGATATTCTGATTTGATAGGTATGGAATGGGAACATGATAAAGTTAAGTTTTGGGGGGAACTTATTGGAGAAAAGATAAAACCAAATGGAAGTATGATTTTCAAATTTTATGTTTAGAAACACTAAAGATATATTCTAAAACTGCCTCTCTTGCCAGTTCAGGCAGATCCGAGAACCAAAATTATTGTAGCGATTCAATACATTTCTGTTGAGAGATTCGACTCCTCTCTGAGAGTAAAATCTGTGATTAGTGATAGGATGGGAAACTCAGAGGAAAACATACATATTTTATTTTTTCTCCATCTGAGGCAAATGCTATTCATTTTATGCAAAAAGAAATCTTGGGAAAGCAAAATTTTCTCCCTAGAATTACCAACTTAGAATATAGTCATAAACAAAAGCTTGTGTTCTTGGTGGTATCCTTCCCTAAATTCTGTTGAACCTATTTAATTTGTTTATAACTGAGAGCCCTGGTTTCATCACTAAAAATACCTATCAATTTGAGAAAACCCAGAGCATGGTCTACAGCATATTCTTCAAGATCTACTTTCTCTAACCTTAAATGACCCCAGTGAAAGGTTTTACATAAGCTTTATCTGTTCACCTGAAAGGAGTAAGCTGCTATCTTCAATTTCTCCACAATTTCTAATAGTTTTACCTAAAACTAATATTGATTTAAAAAAACAAAGCAAATTCTGCACTGTTACCAGAAAACAGAGTTGGCAAAGTCTCTGGAATGTCTCCCCTGAGTGACTTCATTCAGCTCAAATCTGAAAAGACCTCACAAACCTGTGAGAAATATTTCCTAGTCTCATTTCTATATTGTCCCAGCTTTTTGCCCCTCCGTTAGTATTTCCATAAAGCTCAGGAATCCTATTTTTTTTTCTTCTTAATTGAGTCTTCTGCTATTTTTATTTATAGATCCTGTTCAGTATTTCTGAGTCACAATCTATTACCCCTGAAATTTTTTTTTTCTTTTAACATTATTTTCAAAGCTTCCTCTGCCTGTTATGTAGTTTCATCTTTTGAACTTACCCCTAGAGTTTTCAGTAAAAGGAAATCTGGATGCAGGTGTTTAAGTGATACTGAACAATTCCAAATAAATCCCTCAGAAAACCTTTATAAGAGGAAATTAAAGCATATTTATTAAAGTACAAAATAAAGGGGAAAAAATCTATTTTTGCTCAACTAAATTGAGAAAAATAAAGCGTGAGGGGAATATGTTTAATTTGATAACATATCACAAGAATGTGTGGAAATTCCCCAAAATATAATGTACAGTTTAAACAAATTCAGAAATATTTCCTAATTACTATTTCATTGTTCTAAGACCTCTGGGATTGCTCTAAACAAAACAGTCTTTCCTTCTTACAAATTAAGTTATCCTCTCATACAGCTGAATTAATTTTTAATGGATAAAAGTGGTTTCAAACTTAGAAATCCACTACAGTCTAGTCATAGAAGGATTTTTGTTCTCGGTTCTAATTGAAAAATTTTCTACTTGCCCGATAAATAAACTCCTGAGACTATTCTCTTGTTACTTAATCTTTTAATTAGCTTTTCCTTTTTGCACTTTACTTCAGAGACTACAAAGAACATATTCAATAGATTTCCCATTTTCTCCAAAATTAAAATTTCACCAGAAAATAATGGGTCCTACTTGACACGCATAAGAAGAAGTCAAAAAAAGCTTTACATAGATAGAAGTCACAGGTATCCAAAGGTTGATAGTCAAGCTTTAGAATGAATGTTGTAGTTTCCTGTAAGTCATGTTTACTCCGAAGCATGTTTGACCTTGTGTCCTAGAACTTCCCAATGGGAATATGCCGCAGCCCATTCTAGCAACTGGCTGTATACTAGAAGGGCTTTTGCCCTTCCCTAGCTCACTTCCTTCATCAGTGTTTCCTGAGATCACCTCCTACATAAACCAAAACCAGTTGTCATCCAGCTAATTCTGACTCATGGCGGTTCCATGTGTGTCAGAGAAGAACTGTGCTCAATTGGGATTTCAGTAGCTGATTTTTCAGAAGTAGATCACCAAGGCTTTCTTCTGAGGACTCAAACCACCAACCTTTTGGTTAGCAGCCAAGCACATTAACCACCCAGGGACTCCAACTTATAAATTACTTACACTAAATCCTCGTCTCAGAATCTGCTTCTTGGGGAACCCAAATAAAGACACAGCCTCAACATCTTCCTATTCCATATCACCTGTTCCTACCCCTCCATCATCTCAAATATCCATTGTACTCACAAACTTCTCAGCCAATCCCAAAATCAGCCAATTCTCCAAGTTCTCCCCACAACCAATACTTGCTCTTACTTTGCCCATGCTCTTAAGACTCTGATCTCTGCTAAGAAACTTAACAAATAAATAAGATCGTGATGTTCAGATGCAGCTTGTTTTGGTGGAAACAACATAATAGGGAAATCAAAAGACCTTGTGCTAGGTTTATAATTCATTGCTTGGGTAACCTCAGTCACATAACCCTTCAGGTTGAAGTTGTTTATAGATGAAAAGAAGACAATGATACCTGACTAACAACTGCAATGATTTAAGGGGAATAAAATCATCTGTGAATTGGAAAACTTAGGGTGAAGAGGACACCATGTTCAGACAACTTTCCCATCTTAAGAAGTGCCTTTGGTGACAGTATAGCCTAATGTTTCAAAGCTCAGGCCTTTCGAAGGTGATGAGGCACTTGGGGATATAGGAGCCCTCATGCATTGCTGGTGTCAATAAAGATGGGAGTACCCGAGGCAGAGCCAAGATGGCGGACTAGGCAGACACTACCTCAGATCCCTCTTACCACAAAGACACGGAAAAACAAGTGAATCGATCACATACGTAGCAATCTACGAACCCTGAACAACAAACAGAGATTTAGAGACGGAGAACGAACTAATATGGGGAAGCAGCAATTGTTTTCAGAGCCTGGAGCCAGCGTACCAGTCAGGTACGGCACAAGCACAGAGAGCTGCTCCACCCCCCTGAACTAACCCCGGGAGGGAGACCAGCCAGTTCCGCGGGAGGCGTGGGACGCAGCTGGTAGGAGAAGTCCCCGGGAGGCAGTGACTGGTCTTGGAACCGGGAGAGCAGAGTCCCAGCCAGGGAACCATCCCGCCGGGATTTGGACTGGACGCAGGTACGGCATAAACACGGAGAGCTGCTCCACCCCCCTGAACTAACCCCGGGAGGGGGCCCAGTTGGGTCGCACGGGCGGCGTGTGACGCAGCCGGTAGGAGAAGTCCCCGGGAGGCAGCGACTGGTATTGGAGCGGGGAGCACAGCGTCCCAGCCGGGACACTCGGTCACGGCACAAGCACGGGGAGCTTCTCCACCCACCTGAACTAACCCCGGGAGGCAGCCCAACTGGTTCGCGGGGGCGGCAAGGCAATGCGGCTGGAGGGACGAGAAGTCCCTGGGAGGCAGCAACTGATTTTGGAGTCGAGAGTGCACCGTCCCAGTAGGGGAGCCTTGACACTGGGCGTGGGGCTGGAAGCGGAGGATCTGACCTTGACTCCAGCGGGCCAGACCCCCCGGGGGCAATCTCCACACAGCCAGCACACATAGGCGATGCGGCCCGCAGGAATCTCAGATATAATAGTCATTCCAAGCAAGACAAGCAACTCTGCCTATATTCTGAGTTGCTACACTCCTAGCTCTCTGATCCCTCCCCCACCCTTCCCAGGCGGCTCCATTAACATCCAAATAGCCTGAGCCAGAGGGAGAACTCTGATAGGGATCTGACTGCATTTTTTTTAGCGGATTTTCTGGAAAAACTAGTTTCCCAGTGATGGCTCGGAGACAAAAATCCATATCAAACCACTTAAAGAAGCAGACCATGACAGCTTCTCCAAACCCCCAAACAAAAGAATCAAAATCTTTCCCAAGTGAAGATACAATCCTGGAATTATCAGATACAGAATATAAAAAACTAATTTACAGAATGCTTCAAGAGATCACAAATGAAATAAGGCAAACTGCAGAAAAAGCCAAGGAACACACTGATAAAACTGTTGAAGAACTCAAAAAGACTATTCAAGAACATAGTGGAAAAATTAATAAGTTGCAAGAATCCATAGAGAGACAGCATGTAGAAATCCAAAAGATTAACAATAAAATTACAGAATTAGACAACGCAATAGGAAGTCAGAGGAGCAGACTCGAGCAATTAGAATGCAGACTGGGACATCTGGAGGACCAGGGAATCAACACCAACATAGCTGAAAAAAAATCAGATAAAAGAATTAAAAAAAATGAAGAAACCCTACGAATCATGTGGGACTCTATCAAGAAGGATAACCTGTGGGTGACTGGAGTCCCAGAACAGGGAGGGGGGACAGAAAATACAGAGAAAATAGTTGAAGAACTCCTGACAGAAAACTTCCCTGACATGAAAGACGAAAGGATATCTATCCAAGATGCTCATCGAACCCCATTTAAGATTGATCCAAAAAGAAAAACACCAAGACATATTGTCATCAAACTTGCCAAAACCAAAGATAAACAGAAAATTTTAAAAGCAGCCAGGGAGAAAAGAAAGGTTTCCTTCAAGGGAGAATCAATAAGAAAAAGTTCAGACTACTCAGCAGAAACCATGCAGGCAAGAAGGGAATGGGACGACATATACAGAATACTGAAGGAGAAAAACTGCTAGCCAAGGATCATATATCTAGCAAAACTCTCTCTCAAATATGAAGGCGAAATTAAGATATTTACAGATAAACACAAGTTTAGAGAATTTGCAAAAACCAAACCAAAGCTACAAGAAATACTAAAGGATATTGTTTGGTCAGAGAACCAATAATATCAGATATCAGCACAACACCAGGTCACAAAACAGAACGTCCTGATATCAACTCAAATAGGGAAATCACAAAAACAAACAAATTAAGATTAATTAAAAAAAAATACACATAACAGGGAATCATGGAAGTCAATAGGTAAAAGATCACAATAATCAAAAAGAGGGACTAAATACAGGAGGCATTGAACTGCCATATGCAGAGTGATACAAGGCGATATAGAACAATACAAGTTAGGTTTTTACTTAGAAAAATAGGGGTAAATAATAAGGTAACCACAAAAAGGTATAACAACTCTATAACTCAAGATAATAGCCAAGAAAAACGTAACGACTCAACTAACATAAAGTCAAACACTATGAAAATGAGGATCTCACAATTTACTAAGAAAAACGCCTCAGCACAAAAAAGTATGTGGAAAAATGAAATTGTCAACAACACACATAAAAAGGCATCAAAATGACAGCGCTAAAAACTTATTTATCTATAATTACGCTGAATGTAAATGGACTAAATGCACCAATAAAGAGACAGAGAGTCACAGACTGGATAAAGAAACACGATCCGTCTATATGCTGCCTACAAGAGACACACCTTAGACTTAGAGACACAAACAAACTAAAACTCAAAGGATGGAAAAAAGTATATCAAGCAAACAATAAGCAAAAAAGGAGTAGCAATATTAATTTCTGACAAAATAGACTTTAGACTTAAATCCACCACAAAGGATAAAGAAGGACACTATATAATGATAAAAGGGACAATTGATCAGGAAGACATAACCATATTAAATATTTATGCACCCAATGACAGGGCTGCAAGATACATAAATCAAATTTTAACAGAATTGAAAAGTGAGATAGACACCTCCACAATTATAGTAGGAGACTTCAACACACCACTTTCGGAGAAGGACAGGACATCCAGTAAGAAGCTCAATAGAGACACGGAAGATCTAATTACAACAATTAACCAACTTGACCTCATTGACTTATACAGAACTCTCCACCCAACTGCTGCAAAATATACTTTTTTTTCTAGCGCACATGGAACATTCTCTAGAATAGACCACATATTAGGTCATAAAACAAACCTTTGCAGAATCCAAAACATCGAAATATTACAAAGCATCTTCTCAGACCACAAGGCAATAAAACTAGAGATCAATAAAAGAAAAACTAGGGAAAAGAAATCAAATACTTGGAAAATGAACAATACCCTCCTGAAAAAAGACTGGTTATAGAAGACATTAAGGAGGGAATAAGGAAACTCTTAGAAAGCAACGAGAATGAAAATACTTCCTATCAAAACCTCTGGGACACAGCAAAAGCAGTGCTCAGAGGCCAATTTATATCGATAAATGCACACATACATAAAGAAGAAAGAGCCAAAATCAGAGAACTGTCCCTACAACTTGAACAAATAGAAAGTGAGCAACAAAAGAATCCAACAGGCACCAGAAGAAAACAAATAATAAAAATTAGAGCTGAACTAAATGAATTAGAGAACAGAAAAAAATTGAAAGAATTAACAAAGCCAAAAGCTGGTTCTTTGAAAAAATTAACAAAATTGATAAACCATTGGCTAGACTGACTAAAGAAATACAGGAAAGGAAACAAATAACCCGAATAAGAAACGAGAAGGACCACATCACAACAGAACCCACGGAAATTAAAAGAATCATTTCAGATTATTATGGAAAATTGTACTCTAACAAATTTGCAAACCTAGAAGAAATGCATGAATTCCTGGAAAAACACTACCTACCTAAACTAACACATTCAGAAGTAGAACAACTAAATAGACCCATAACAAAAAAAGAGATGGAAACGGTAATCAAAAAACTCCCAACAAAAAAAAGCCCTGGCCCGGACGGCTTCACTGCAGAGTTCTACCAAATTTTCAGATAAGAGTTAACACCACTACTTCTGAAGGTATTCCAAAGCATAGAAAATGACGGAATACTACCCAACTCATTCTATGAAGCCACCATCTCCCTGATACCAAAACCAGGTAAAGCCATTACAAAAAAAGAAAATTATAGACCTATATCCCTCATGAACATAGGTGCAAAAATCCTCAACAAAATTCTAGCCAATAGAATCCAACAACACATCAAAAAAATAATTCACCATGATCAAGTGGGATTTATACCAGGTATGCAAGGCTGGTTTAATATCAGAAAAACCATTAATGTAATCCATCACATAAAAAAAACAAAAGACAGAAACCACATGATCTTATCAATTGATGCACAAAAGGCATTTGACAAAGTTCAACACCCATTTATGATAAAAACTCTTACCAAAATAGGAATTGAAGGAAAATTCCTCAACATAATAAAGAGCATCTATGCAAAGCCAACAGCCAACATCATTCTAAATGGAGAGAACCTGAAAGCATTTCCCTTGAGAACGGGAACCAGACAAGGATGTCCTTTATCACCGCTCTTATTCAACATCGTGCTGGAAGTCCTAGCCAGCAATTAGGCTAGACAAAGAAATAAAAGGTATCCGGATTGGCAAGGAAGAAGTAAAGTTATCACTATTTGCAGATGACATGATTATATACACAGAAAACCCTAAGGAATCCTCCAGAAAACTACTGAAACTAATAGAAGAGTTTGGCAGAGTCTCAGGGTATAAAATAAACACACAAAAATCACTTGGATTCCTCTACATCAACAAAAAGAACACTGAAGAGGAAATAACCAAATCAATACCATTCACAGTAGCCCCCAAGAAGATAAGATACTTAGGAATAAATCTTACCAAGGATGTAAAAGACCTATACAAAGAAAACTACAAAGCTCTACTACAAGAAATTCAAAAGGATATACTTAAGTGGAAAAACATACCTTGCTCATGGATAGGAAGACTTAACATAGTAAAAATGTCTATTTTACCCAAAGCCATCTATACATTTAACGCACTTCCGATCCAAATTCCAATGTCATATTTTAAGGGGATAGAGAAACAAATCACCAATTTCATATGGAAGGGAAAGAAGCCCCGGATAAGCAAAGCACTACTGAAAAAGAAGAAGAAAGTGGGAGGCCTCACTTTACCTGATTTCAGAACCTATTATACAGCCACAGTAGTCAAAACAGCCTGGTACTGGTACAACAACAGACACATAGACCAGTGGAACAGAATTGAGAACCCAGACATAGATCCATCCACGTATGATCAGCTGATATTTGACAAAGGACCAGTGTCAATTAATTGGGGAAAAGAAAGCCTTTTTAACAAATGGTGCTGGCATAACTGGATATTCATTTGCAAAAAAACGAAACAGGACCCATACCTTACACCATGCACAAAAACTAACTCCAAGTGGATCAAAGACCTAAACATAAAGACCAAAACGATAAAGATCATGGAAGAAAAAATTGGGACAACCCTAGGAGCCCTAATACAAGGCATAAACAGAATACAAAACATTACCAAAAATGATGAAGAGAAACCCGATAATTGGGAGCTCCTAAAAATCAAACACCTATGCTCATCTAAAGACTTCACCAAAAGAGTAAAAAGACCACCTACAGATTGGGAAAGAATTTTCAGCTATGACATCTCCGACCAGCGCCTGATCTCTAAAATCTATATGATTCTGTCAAAACTCAACCACAAAAAGACAAACAACCCAATCAAGAAGTGGGCAAAGGATATGAACACACATTTCACTAAAGAAGATATTCAGGCAGCCAACAGATACATGAGAAAATGCTCACGATCATTAGCCATTAGAGAAATGCAAATTAAAACTACGATGAGATTCCATCTCACACCAGCAAGGCTGGCATTAATCCAAAAAACACAAAATAATAAATGTTGGAGAGGCTGCGGAGAGATTGGAACTCTCATACACTGCTGGTGGGAATGTAAAATGATACAACCACTTTGGAAATCTATCTGGCGTTATCTTAAACAGTTAGAAATAGAACTACCATACAACCCAGAAATCCCACTCCTGGGAATATAACCTAGAGATACAAGAGCCTTCACACAAACAGATATATGCACACCCATGTTTATTGCAGCTCTGTTTACAATAGCAAAAAGCTGGAAGCAACCAAGGTGTCCATCAACGGATGAATGGGTAAATAAATTGTGGTATATTCACACAATGGAATACTACGCATCGATAAAGAACAGTGACGAATCTGTGAAACATTTCATAACATGGAGGAACCTGGAAGGCATTATGCTGAGCGAAATTAGTCAGAGGCAAAAGGACAAATATTGTATAAGACCACTATTATAAGATCTTGAGTAATAGTAAACCTGAGAAGAACACATACTTTTGTGGTTACGAGGGGGGGAGGGAGGGAGGGTGGGAGAGGGTTTTTTATTGATTAATCAGTAGATAAGAAAGGCTTTAGGTGAAGGGAAAGACAACACTCAATACATGGAAGGTCAGCTCAATTGGACTGGACCAAAAGCAAAGAAGTTTCCGGGATAAAATGAAGGCTTCAAAGGTCAGCGGAGCAAGGGCGGGGGTCTGGGGAACATGGTTTGAGGGGACTTCTAAGTCAATTGGCAAAATAATTCTATTATGAAATCATTCTGCATCCCACTTTGAAATGTGGCATCTGGGGTCTTAAATGCTAACAAGCAACCATCTAAGATGCATCAATTGGTCTCAACCCACCTGGAACAAAGGAAAATGAAGAACACCAAGGCCACATGACAACTAAGAGCCCAAGAGACAGAAAGGGCCACATGAACCAGAGACCTACATCATCCTGAGACCAGAAGAACTAGTTGGTGCCCGGCCACAATCGATGACTGCCCTGACAGGGAGTACAACAGAGAACTCCTGAGGGAGCAGGAGATCAGTGGGATACAGACCCCAAATTCTCATAAAAAGACCAAACTTAATGGTCTGACTGAGACTAGAGGAATCCCGGCGGCCAGGGTCCCCAGACCTTCTGTTGGCACAGGACAAGAACCATCCCCGAAGACAACTCATCAGGCATGAAATGGACTGGTCAGCGGGTGGGAGAGAGACGTTGATGAAGAGTGAACTAATTATATCAGGTGGACACTGGAGATTGTGTTGGCAACTCTTGTCTGGAGGGGGGATGGGAGGATAGAGAGAGAGAGAGAAGCCGGCAAAATTGTCACGAAAGGAGAGACTGAAAGGGCTGACTCAAGAGGGGGAGAGCAAGTGGGAGTAGGGAGTGAGATGTATGTAAACTTATATGTGACAGACTGATTGGATTTGTAAACGTTCACTTGAAGCTTAATAAAAGTTAATAATAAAAAAAAAAAAAGATGGGAGTACCCATTCAGGAGAGATATCTAGGAGGATTTAGTCACTTTAAGTACATTCCTACCTTGTGACTAAACAACTTAGTCCTGGGTATATATCCCAGAGAAATTCTCACAAATGTCTACAAAAGGGCACAGACGAGGATGTGCATCACAGCCTTTTGTGGAGAGAGGACCTGAAGGCACCACTACTGGCAGGTTGAAGGTGAAAGCTGATAAGGGTATATACCATATGCTATGAAGAAACAATCACTAGACATCTACAAAGCAATGTGGATAGAGCTTAAAAACATAGTGCTGAAAGAAAAAAGCAGTTTTTGTCTAGAGGAAGAGGGATGAGCAGAGAGCTTTACTAAAGCTTTTCTACTACCAAGAGATAAGAAACAGAACTGCTGTGTCTTCCTTAATGTGTGTCATCCTGGGCTTCCCAGCTGTTCAGAAGGAGATAAGAAGGAACTCATTCAGAGGAGGCTAGGACGGCCTGATGGGAAACAACTGTCAACTGGGAAACAAATGAACGTGGCCAATATGGCAGGTGTATGTTGGAAGGTGGTCTCCCAGGACTGTCATCACCGTGTGGTTTGCTCCACTGTCTTCTGTTCACAGATTATTGGTAGGAGCTGACTCTGACAGTGATATCAGAGACATTCCAGTGCCATGATGCTCACCATCACAGGACCACCCCAGTATACAACCTGTCTGGACAACACAGAACCCCAACAGGACAGGAAAACAGTGTGTGTTATGCTCAGTGCCAATTTTCTCATGTTCAACATCTCCCCAACAGACGCCTGAATACCAGAGCCCCCCTGAAATCAGTCAGGGACTCACTTTAAAAGTTTTTTTGTTTTTTTTTACATCTAAAAAAGTGAAACAAAAATGGGAATAGAAGCTGATTAAGAAATGCATGCATTAAATAAAACTGGTCTTGAAAAACACTCAAAGCCATTCTTCTCTTTACCCATGATTCCTCTTTATTTGGCTCTTAAGTATAGGGAGTATGTTAGTATTGCTCTCAGCTTTATAGAAGGCAGTAAGGCTCTAACAGTGGTGCGGGAAGCTGTCGGTGAGTCTCTCCTATGCTGGGTGTTAGTAGAGTACTTGCAACATTATATGCCTGTGGGAAAATTTTTTTTTTTAGTTCCACTGCTGCATTGCAGTTCATAAAGGGATCACTCATTCTGAGAAAAACAAAAGTTAGATCTAGCGAGTCATTAGCACCAGCATTCCAGAGACTTCAGCAGCCTGTGTTTGCAGTTTCTGCTCCAACTTCATTGCTGCAAAATAAGAGAATATACTAGTCAGGTTGATGGAGAGGCATAAAATCAGAAAAAATAAATACCCCTGGCAAGTCACATATTCATATTGTCTGGCCATAACATCTCATATAAAGCCTGGTTTGTATTAGCAACAATTTGTTTTTTCTTCCCTCAATAGCTGTTTTCCCGTTACATGGTTAATTGTATAATATGGACACGGAGCTGTACCTTCACACCAGGCTTTAATCCCTTGAGATGAGGTGGAGCAGTTCTGGCCTCCTCCAAAGGGTCAGGATGGCTTTGAGGGGCTAGTGAAGTCTAAAGGACCTGCACTGCCAAATCACACCCATAGCCCCTCACCCTTCAATCACTTGGCTGCTGCCTTACCTTTCCTTAGCAGGTCCATCATCATTCCCTAAAATATAACATCTAAAACAAGTAGGTGAAATGAATAGAGACTGGATTTAAGTCCCAACTTTTACAAAATGGAGCATTTTGAATGACAGGAGACAGCAAATCAACCTCTTGCCTGTTTTTATTGTATTAATTTGATCAGCTTTGTAATGTTATGTGGTAGGAAAGGCAGTGATTACAGTAATTTCTCTATTCATTCAATCTCAGTGTGTTCATATTTGATAAAGTTAGACTTTCTGGAATAGAAAAGATAAACTAAACTGAGTGGAGTTGGGTATTGGCAACTGTGAAGGCAGATTATACAACAGAAGAAAGTATAAAAGAAAGCATCAGAGATGAGGCTGGAAGAGAAATTTAGTTCTACAAGTTAGTTTAATTGGAACAATGTGACAGAATGACACCAATGGAGGAGATAACTAGAACTTTCTATGTCCAGGTGCCAAATAATGGCTGACAAAGAAGCATTCTAAAATTGCTGGTGGAGAACGATGGAGGCCAGTTACTCTTCTGTAGGCAAATCTGCCTGCTTTGCCCAGAGCAGGATCATGGGGTGAAGACATAGCAGTCTGAGGGAGCTGTCGTTCAGAGCTAGCTCCAAGCAGAACATGAGCTATGTGCCAGAAGTAAAGTAGAAAGGAAACCTGAGGATGGCATGGCCAAGCAGCTAAATAGGGCTGTTAAATACGAGTATGTTCTGCATCATTTAGGAGAAACAGTATTTGTTTGACAAGAAGAAGGAGGTAGAGAAAAAGATATGAAGACAAGGGGATAGCACCACTACTGCACTGATTTATTCTGCGATAGAGAATGACCATGTAACAGTCATGATATAGGAAGAGTTATAGCTTTCATCATCCAGGATCCTCTGAAGCTTTAGAGTGATGGAAGGAAAAAAAAATAAATTATGCCCTCTTTTTTCCCCCCTTATCAAATAAACACTGCTACTCATTTATTTTTTTTTAAAGTACCACCAACATTTAGTATATAATATCACAAGAGATTTAAAGAAATTGTCACCATCATCATCATCATGGCTAACACTTACGCGACGTACTTTATATGTTAAGTTCTTTGCATTCATTAATGCATATCTTCACCATGATCCTATGATCCCATTTTACAGAGAATGAAACTGAGGCTCAGAAAGGTTAAACATGTCCAAGGCCACAGTACTCAAAATTGAACCCCAGTTTCATCAATGTTTTCTAATTGCTTTTGTTCCTGTAGCCTTTAGTTTTTGTCATACTAAAGCATATATTGCCTGTGCCTTGGGAGATGGTAAACTGTTACCAGAAGAATTTAAACAGAAAATATACAAGGATTTTAGACTGGATTTTAACATTAAGTTAAATATTGAACTAAATATCCTCTCTGCTCCCTTTCAAATATAAGATTCTATAATCAGGTAGAAAATTAAATCATATTGAAGAGGAATCAGCAGTTTACTGCAAGACGCCATGACGGCTAACTCAGCACACTATTTTTTTTGCTCTTTCTGAACCCACTGGCAGATCAAACTAATGGATGGCACCACGACTGAGCAGCTGTTTGAAATGATGCATTATGCTGACTGATACAGTCATGATTTTTGGACAATTTGTGAAGTCTTCACTCTCCTTTGCCAATTTCAATATAGGTAAGGAGCTAAATAGCTTGGGAAAAAATAAAAGTGGACATTTAAGAAACACGAAGAACAATAAAAAAGTAAAGTAGCCTTTATTTTCAGATAAGCACCCTGGCTATTAAAGCTTAATATTTTCTCACATTGCCAATTGAACAACATGCTAATTTTGTATATAAGAAAATATAAATATGAAAGAACTTAATAAGGTATTTAGAAAATCATAATTTTGATGGGAGTCAAATTCCTTTTTTTTTTTGCTTAGAGTTAACTTTGGGTAATAAGTGATATAGTCTTGTGAAACTTTAAGCCGATGTGACAAGAAACATTTTTTTTTTAAAGAATGTACTGTGCAAATTTACTTCTCATTGACTTTTAATTCAAAAGAACTATGCATACTCTTTCTTGCCAAATGAAAGCTGCAATTTCCTAAAAAGGATCTACATTTGTGTTCTTGTAAACATGAAACCAGACTTCATGAATCTGGAACACAAAGCCATTTCCAGAAAATATATATTATAATATTGTTTGGATAGTTATTTTTTCCTGAAACATTTTAAATGTACTTGTGCCTCTAAATATTAACTTTGGTATATGAACACAAAATCTAGTATCAAAATATATTCTCCATATGCCAGAAGCTATAAAACGTTCAGTAACTAAGGTCCTATAAAGCTGGTATGATAGATAGAGAATGCAGGTATAATGGACTCTAGAGAGTGCAACATTGAATTGACGGTCAAAACCATTTAATATCTAGATGACATGAGCTCCAAACCATTATTAACTCTGGTCTTATTGCTTTGTTTATTTCTCTTGAATAACTAGAAATAGTCTTCTCAAGCCTCCACACAGAAGAGTCATAAGTTCTGCTCAACTTTGCTATGACTCATTGCAATACTGAACCCAACTTTAATCTAGTGAGATGACTTTGAAGGAGAAATCCCAAAATTGTCAAAACCCCCATCCCTTCTGTAGATTCAATTGAGTCCCTAGAAGAGAAAATAAGTGTGACCTGTTTCTCTGATTGCCTACTGTAGAGTCAGACTCCCTCAGATTTCAGTTCAGGGCCTGTCAACCAGATGGGGCAATTACAACACAGGAGAGTCATGTTGATGAGCCCATTCCTGCTGAATCTGGGGATAGGAAATTCTGGGGAATTTCCTTGCCCACCTATATGCCTCTGCAAGGTGACTATCCATTCAGGTGCTTATATGAGGTGCCTTTATTTTTATAAGACTAATTTACCCTGGCCCTCTAGCCAGCTGCCTATCAAAGTGTATTAATTTTCTTTTAATCGTTCATTAATATCCAGATCCCAAATTCTTGCCTGAGATTATAACCTTGATTTTGAGAAATAAAATTTATGGAAACTTTTCTGAAGGGAATAGAGTGTACCCATTCCACTTGATAATCTCATTTTTACCCTTGAATCAAATGAGAAAATGACAGTGGGTTCCTTGGACAAGTTACTTATTTTCAGTTCTCTATGTTCTCATCTGTAAAGACAGAGGAAAGAAATGGGATGCTTGTCTCATAAGATTAGAACCTCAGACATTAATGGAGGTTCTGAAATTCAAAATAAAATGAGCACAAATGCTTATATCCCACCACAGCAGCCAATTAGTCATAGTCACCTTGCTGGCAGAGTTGTTATCTTGCCAGCCCTTAAGGGGTTTATCAAAAATGTGCAAAGAAAAGGAATAAGAAAACAGGAGAAAATTTTGCTTACTGTGTGTTTTGTCAACCCCTAGTGAATGATTATCTCTCAAGTTGTGTTATTAACAAGGGGATCTCAAAGGTCAGAGAATCAAATGCATCTAATCAAATTTTGAAAATCAATTAATGATTCCCTGGGGAAATCCCTGCCTCCACCCTCAAAATGAAAATAAAATCGGCCTAGGGCTTCATGTACCAAGATTGAAAAACTGATTTAATTGGCTTTTCCTGACTGCCAATGAAGGCGCTAGAGCTTAAGGACCTCAACTCTTGTTGCAGGTGTGAATCACCTGGGCAGATTTTAACATCCTAATGCATTTGTGCAAAGCCCTGGTGGTGCACTGGTTAAAGCTCTCAGCTGCTAACTGCTGCTCTGTGGGAGAAGATGAGAGTCTGCTTCCTTAAAGATTTACCACATTGGAAACCCCTTAGGGCAGTTCTACTCTGTCCTATAAGGTCGCTATGAGTCGGAATCAACTTGACGGCAGTGGGTTTGGTTTTGGTAATGTTTTTGTCCACCTCCAGAGATTCTTGATATAATTTGCCTAGATTGGTGCCCTGCCATTGGTACGTTTAAAAAATGAACCAGGTGATTCCAGTATTCCACCAGAATTGAGAATCACTGAGCTAGATGGTAAGTGGAAGTGTTGTTTTGAGTTAGTTCCTTATAAATGTACTGTAGAAATCATGTAAGTTATAAAAATGATGAGTGAATCACATCAGATAAACCTGAAGTCTGTTTGCACTTAATCTCCAAATTTATTTAAAAACAACAACAAACTATATATCCACAAATAGCATGACTGGATTCTAGAAACAGAGTCTGGTAGTGAGAAAGGCAGGTTACTGTCTTTAGGAAATGAAAGAGAAACCCAAGGGAAATTCTGAGATCAAATGAAGGGCTCTTCCATATTCTTCATTTGTACTGGATTTGTAACTAGAATGCTGTATTTCTTAGGCCATAGAGTCATAAGACCAGAATTCCTTTATAAAATGACACATTTTTTTGGTTAATGTTTTATAGGTAAATAAACAGCAAAGACAGGTTTGGGGGAAATACACAGGTCAATATTACAGTCTGACCATATAACATAAGGAGTTGTAATAAGTTGCTAAAATGTTACAAAATGCACCAACATTACTAAAGAGTAAAATATAGCATACTGGAAGCATAAAACATGCTTTTGTTTAATTATTTACTTTTCTTATAATACCAATAGTGACTCACTGTTTCTTATAAATTTTAAACTTCTAACTTTAGTTTCTTTTATGGCGCTTTTCATATATTCCAAAACTGGGGTCAAAATAATTCTTGACATTTTATCAAAATGATGTTTTTTGATTAGCTTAGTTTTAAGTTTAGTCTCCAGAATTGGATAACTGATGCAAAAACAATGCAAATTCCATATTTACCCCGTTCTCTTTTGCAACACAAAATCTTTCACCTGAGATTCAGAAGTTTTTAAATTTAGCATTAATTATCTGAACTGGATGTTTTCAGTTATTCAAATAACCACCCAATTTTCTCTTATTGTGTATCAGATATAGCCTATGTGAATCGGGGTCAAAATTATTGTGTTTGAAAGAACATGAATATTTAATTTATTTTTTTTTACATTGATCTGAAATGTGCAAAACTTATTCAACTATTCTATTTTGAACAAACTTGTTGCATCTAATTTTTTGCTATTACACAATTTTCCACCATCACACTGAAAGGGCTAAGATGTTTGACAAACAGTTAATATCCTTAATACATAAAGAGAGTTTACAATTCAATAAGAAAATAATTTTCATGCCAGTAGAAAAATGCACAACACAATACCAAAACAAAATAGACAAAAATAGGGGCAAATAAAGAATTTTAAAGATACAAATTAATATGAAAAAAATAATTTCACCTTACAGATTGGCAAATAATTTGAAATATGATTTAAAAAGGCAGAAAGATTTAGAGAATAGATATAATACAGTGCTTAATTAATAGCACAGGCTCCAAGACAGTCAGAATTGGACTTAATTCCTGATTGTACAGACACTTCACAGCTATTTGACTTTAGGCAATATATTATTACCCTCAGCATCAGTCTCCTTATCTGTAAAATGGGAATAATAAGAGCACTCAACTTACAATGTCTTGTGACGATTAGGTAAGATAATGCACATAAAAGTGCGTAACACTGTTTCTAACACGTAGTAAGGTCTTAAGAAATTGGTAATTATAATAATTCTCAAACCTGGGAGAGTGTAGGGAGGCAAGCTATCACACAATTCCGGTAGGGCGAACTGCTATAATTTTTCAGTAAATCAATTGGGCTATATGTCTCAAAAGTCTTTCAAATGTCCATAATCATTAAGCCAGTATTTTTAGGATATTCTCTTAAATAATCAGGTCAAGGATATAAATCCACACCTACTTATAATATACCTTTATATTTTAATGACTAATACTATGGCACAGAGCCACATCAGTATCATATGATAGAAATCTCATAATTTGAAGAACTGCAGATAAGTCAGTTTATAAAAGTAAGATAAAATTCCCTATTTTGGAAAAAAATGTTTTGGTGGAAAAAATTCAAGTAGGTTAGGCCTTCCTTCAGAATTTTATTATTTCTGCTTCTATTTTGCATTATGCTTGTTTTGTTTTTGTTTTCTAAACTTGAAGGCTGCAAAATTGAACTGAGTGTGTTTTATTTGTGAGGGTATCTAGAATGAATGAGTGCATTTATCTACTCCCTACTTCAAGATAAGTCTTTATAGCTCTTTTCTTTTTTTCTCATATTTTCCACTTTATCTGACAGGGTATAGATAGAGAAACAATGCTCAATCATTCTTGATAAAAAATTAAACAAACCATGGAGAGAATATTTCTTTACAGCAGTTTTTGTTTTGTTTTGTTTTTAACCTCTTTGTTGTAGCATCCATAAAAAGAAAAGATTATTTATTTTTGTTTGTCAGCTCAAAGCATGAAAGTGATATAAACATTTTCACCAAATTTGGAGACTATGTTCAAGCTGGTCTGCTTTTACCAATATGCCACATGCGATATGCAAAATTTACTTCTGGGGTGAAGGGGTGTTGCTCATTCAGCTATGCTGTCACCGTTTGTATCATGGGGCATCCATGATTCCCCAGAGAAGGAAGACAACAGTGGTTTCACACATGATTCCCAAGGAGAAAATCACAAAGGCAGACACTTGAGATGGGAGAAGCTGGCTTGTGACCAAGGTGCCAAACACATGGGGAACTCTAGTACCACTTTTGACTTTGGAAAGCAGTAGGAATTTATTTATGTAACTATCAGATGCTTCTGAACAACACAGGGTGGATCAATGTAGTCAATTATTTCAAAGAGAAAAAAAGATGATTTGATTAACACTATTAAAAAATAAGATTGGTTCATTTTTAAATATAAATGGATCCCCAAGTGTACCTTACATTTACCTCTTTGGAATCAAGAGTGTCATGTTCAGGAATAGCCACCATTGGATGACTCAGCTTCACAGAAAAGATGACCGGGATGTGATCAGGAATAGAAGTGAGGAGAAATAAATATTTAAATTTCATTTAAATAGATAATTAGATGATGACATAAGCATATTATAAGCATATTACTGCTGATTGTAGAAAATTCTACTAAATGGAAACATTAAGATTCAATTATCATTTAAAAAGGGAGATGTGCATTCTTAACATAGGAAAAGGTTTTGACAGATGGTGAGTGCTTTGAGCACAAGACCACATCTTATTTATCTTTGTGTCCCACATCAAAATTAACAGTGCTTAGTATATTGTCTTGATAGTCATTAAATGTTATTAAATGAATGAATTATAAAACACACGGACAGATTTCACCATGAGGAAATGAAGTTAAAATTATGTTTCAACCCTCAAACATAAATGTTTAATTGAAAAGTTTAAAGCAAAAGAGACAAATTATGTTCAGACTCACAGTAAATGTAGATGTATCCATAGAAAATAAATATTTACTGGGAACATACTTAAAGCATGGTGAATTATTGTGAATATTAATAATCTCAATACATGGAGCCTTTATACATATTGCAATCTTACCAGATGATGTTATTATAATGTAGTTTTCAACATAGTGATACTTTAACAGAAGGGGGTTCATTGGTTTGTATGGGGGTTTTTATTATTACATGGGTCTTCTGAGCACCATACACAGACTTAAACATATTAAGATAGAAGAAAGTCATAGATATACAATAGAGACAGATAAACAGAGTGAAAGACACACATAAAGAGAAAAAAAAAAAAAGAAGGGGGGAGTAATTATTTGTAATGAAATCTGTTTACCCCTTGTTTGGCAATCACCCTCTCTCTTCACTCCATTTTTAGGGTGATAGACTTGGTTTGCCAGGAACAGTCCCTCTTTCTGCTTTTGACCTGGGAAAATCGGGGCTTTGGAAATGATTGGCCCACTTTCACACTCAACAGGGTCCTAGTTTTTGCAATACTTCAATGACACAGTGATGAGTTCCTGATCTTCCAGAGTGATTGACCAGAACCAACAATTTAGCCTTGGCCCTGGGAGGATGCCAACACCAGTTTCTGGGGAAGCCTAAGAGGACCCACCTGACATTTCTCCAGGTATTACTCTCTTCTAGCAGACTGTCAAGAAGGGAGTCTGCTTTTATTTAAGGCTACAGCTTCTCTAATCTCAGCCAATACCCTCTGTTCCCAGCCATGAAATTCTCAAGGTATCATAGTATCAGAACTCTTTCTAGCTGTCCCAGACCATTGCCTTAAATAGAAGTATGATCTGGTCCCAGAGCCAACTAGAGATTTAAATAGCATTCCAGAAAGCAGCTGAAAACATCTACTTTCTCCTATTCATCAGTGTCTCCTAAGATCCTAAACATGGCTTAGGATCAGACCCCATACACCACTTCAAACCTCAAACTCAAGTAATTGGCCCAGGAGATCACAAAATCTTTAGTACAACTAGGTTAACTGATGCAGTATTTATATGGTTCATTAGAGTTTGTATAATGTCAAATCTCCATTCCCTTAGTCTCCTCAGGTATAGTGGAATTATCCTGACATTTGAAAATGTTAGTGACACCCAATAAAATGCTTAGCTGAGATTGGAAAAGCAATTGAGTCATTTTGTGATGCCTACTTTTACATTCTAGTCTTTCTTCCCAGTATAAATGTTCATCAATTTAAATCCATTTCATTTTAATCTTGGATTAAAAAAAACTATTTGTTGATTATCCTAATCAACAAAAGAAAACAGAAATGACTGGTACAAATTGACTGGTAATTCCCGGATCATTTATACTTGGCTTTGGAATCCTTTCTTCTATTTACAGCCCTTTATCTCAATAGGTTTGTCTTTTTATTGTCCCCAAGCTCACTAAAAATATACAATAAACTGTGATATTAATATTTCACAAAGGTTTATGGATATTTAGTCATGATCATTTATTGTGTGCTCACATGGTTAATTCTTTGTATGTATTTGTTCATTTAGTTTTCATAATAACTCAGTGAGGTGGGCATTAATATTACTGTTTCACACATGAGGAAACTAAAGCATGGAGAGGTTGAGTAACTTACTCAAGGTCCAGAGCTAGCAAGTAGCGGAGCCAGTATTAGACTCCAAGGTGACAGTCTTCAGAAACTATTCTCTTGAAGCAAGTATGAAATGAGAATATTCCACTGGAAAAATAAGCAGGGGAGGCGATAAGGAAATTCAAGAAGGGAACGATGTGTGCCATTTAGCAAAGGGAAAAGCCACTTCCTGAAAGCAAAGACAATAAGATTAAGGCTAAGACTAAGACAGATTAGGAAAAAGACCTTGCAGTCTACTTTTGGGAAAATTAGCCAGTGAAAACCCTATGTATCACAGCAGAATATTGTCCGATATATTGCTTGAAGATGAGCTCCCTAGGCTGGAAAGCCCTCAAAATACAACAATGGATTCAAACGTACTAATTCTTATGAAGATAGTACAGGACCAGGCAATATTTCATTCTGTTATACCAAAGGTATACACGCTATGACTCAGAGCCGACTCGACAGTAACTAACAACAACAACAAAGGCAGAGAGTGTCCCATTCAGAGACCAGAAGCAGTTCAGGGGTGGCTAATGTATGGAAGGTCATGCAGGAGATGCAATACAATGGAGCTTATATGTCAGATGAGGAGTCTGAGCTTTATTCTTTAGGCAGTGAGAGACAAAGTACTTTCAGCAAGAGACAGGCATGTGTGATCAGATTTTTATTTTAAAAACTCACTGTGGCTGAGGTGCAGAAGATTTTTTTGGAATGGGGTAATTTTGGCAGATATTTCATCAATCCATGTCAAAAGAGAGTGAGATAGAGACAGAAAGATGATAGATAGATAGATAGATGGATGGATGGATGGATGCATGGACGGATAGATGGATGAGATCAAGTTTTAAATAAAAGCAGTGCCTTAGAGTACAGACTTGACCCCCTTACTCTTCAAGGTGAGGAAAAAAGCAGTAGGAAGACAAGTTGGTATTTGGTGACTAGGAAAAGTAAATTGGAAAACATTGAAGAGAAATAATTGACACAAAAGGATAAAGCTGAATGCGGAGATTGTGTAATGCATGGGGGCTAGAAGTATCAAGTGGGGTACACAATAAAACATTGTGTAAAAATCCTGTCACAGTCAAGATGGAAACAATGAAAGTAAAGCGTTGAAATAAATTCTACTTAGGTGAATGGCTTGCTATCCAGAAAGCAGGTGATTATTGAAGGATAGAGAGAGTCATCAAAGCTATTTACTTGGTAGTAAGTATTCTGGAAGACAAATTCCTATCTTGCCTCAAAGAAAAAAAATAACTGAAAAGTTCCTAATTTTATCATCAGAACAGTAGTCAACACAGAAAGATCAATGACATGGAAAGCTCAGGTAAAATGAGACAAAACATACTTTTATCCTAGATGGAATCTCCAGTCCCAGATATTGTATAACAGTCTAGTTAGACCTTTGTTTACTCGACCCTGTTAGATAATCAACAAGTGGTATTTGAATAAAACGTTCAGTTGATTTTTATTATACCTTTCTTTGATCACAGCTGCCACCAGACTAATATAAAGCCTTGTGAAGTGTTTGCTACCAGTGTGGGGCTTTCTCATAAATGTCACTGACTCTCCAGAGGTGATAGAAACTTCTCTAAGGAAGATAAAGAAATAAAATCCCCTCAAACCAACTGGAGAAAGGTGACTACTGCAAAGGAGAATGCCCAACAACAACAAGGATCTCCACGTCAACACAGTCATCACCATCCTACCAGGAGAAGGCCAATGGCCAGAGGTCACCTGTTACCATGCTAATACACATGTATCCAGCTTTTATCACTCATTTAGTTTACGTGCCTGGCCAAACAAAGCATTTTAGTTTGCAATCTCTGATTTACAACTCAGGAAGCGCCCAGAGAATATTGTAAATGTCACATTCTGACACAGTAGGTCTGGGAAGGAGTCTGAGATTTTGCCTTTCTAGCAGACCCTCAGGTGATGCCAATGCTAGCACAGGTGGAGTAGTGGGGACATAGCTGATACTTCTGTATGAAGAGATGGAATTGATGTTTTTCAAATATTCATCTATTCACAACTGAAATTACCTATATTTGAAAGGTCCTAATCAATTAAATTGTACTGCAGTTGTATTATTAAGTGATTTACCACAGATATTTTTATTAAGCACTTGCTAATATTCCAGGCACTTTGCTAGACATTAGGGATATAATGGAGTCCCTGGGTAGCACAAACAGTTTGCGCTCGATTACTAGACAAAAGGTTCACAGTTTGAACTCACCCATTGCACCTCGGAAGACAGACTTGATGATCTGCTTTCAAAAGATAACAGCTTTGAAACCTTACGGAGCAGTTCTACTCTGCGCAGGTGAGTAGAGTCAGAATCAACTCTATGGCAACCAACAACGACAGGGATATAACAATGAGCAAACAAAATTGTCCCTGCCCTTGGAGACTGCATTGTAGTGAGAGAGACAGTTATTAATCATATAATCAGGAATATATAGATACAAACACAAGATAATGTGTTAGGAAGTAAAAGTACATAGTACTCTCAGAGTCCGTGATAGACAAATCTGACTTAATCTGAAAGAATGAAGGAATATTCTCCCAAGAGGCTGACATCTGAAAACTAAGTCTCCTAATAGGGTAAGGAATATGCAGAGTGCACACGGGGATAGTAGCTGTTAAGAAATTACTTGTAGTGAGTGTGGCTGATTGGAAAATACAGAGTGGATAGGCTGAGTGATTGAGAGGGAGAATGTTAGGAGTGGAGAATCACCCTGTAGGTATTTTTCATGCATGAACTCCATTTCAGAATCATAGAAATAAATCCTTGGGATATTTATTAAAGGAATGAGCACTGTTAAATGTGCTTGTCTTATTTCCCCAAAAGACTGCAAGCTGCTTGAGCATCCAAACCAAAAACCCCTTGCCATCAAATTCATTCCGACTCACAGCAACCCTATAGGACAGAGCAGACTTGCCCCATAGGGTTTCCAGGAGTGGCTGGTGGATTCAAACTGTGGACATTTTGGTTAGCAGCTGTTTAGCAGCTGTAGCTCTTAATCACTGTACCACCAGGGATAGAACCCATCATATCCTAGCATTTGTCCATCAAATGCTAGTTGATTGATTGTATTGCTAAAGACCCTATGTCTTGGAACAAAACATGGGCAGTGTTCTGAGTTTCTCTTTAGTGAGCACAGTTCATTATATGTGCTATGAAGTTAAAAAAAAAAAAAAAAAAACACTTTCCATGATAATCAGAAATGCCACTGTCATCAAAAAGCAAATTGGCTATATATCTTGAAGATTTAATCTGCATTAGTTTAAAAGGTTAAAAACAACAATAAGATATTACAGAAAAACATCACTTGCTTAAATATTTATTTTTAGAATTTAAAAGTATAGCATCTATTTTTGGTTATATCCAAAGGTTTACAAATTTGACTATAGGATTAACTCCTCATGTATAAAAAAAAGTAACCCAGGGAAAATCGCCTTCTCTCTGGGCCTCTGTTTCCTCATCTTTAAAATCGGGGCCCTAACTAGATGGAGGAGTCCCTGGGTAGCACAGTTAACACACTCTGCTGCTAACTGAAATGTTGGCATTTCAAGTCCACCCAGCCTCAAAAGAAAGACCCAGTGGTCTAATTAAAAAAAAAAAAAAAAAAAAAAAACAGCCATTGAAAACCCTATGGAGCACAGTTCTACTCTGACAGACATGGGCTCACCAAGAGTTGAAATCAACTCCACAGCAACTGTTTTTTTAAACTAGTTGAGTTCCAACTTCCCTTCTATTTGGGTAATTTAATGATTCTATGATGCTTAAGTAAAGATATATTGATAAATGACTGCCGCCTCTGAAAAAAAAAAAAAAACTGTTCATTTTTGCAATTTCCTACACCCTGTGCAGAAGCTGAGGTAGGAGTTACATCTATGGCGATGGTCAAAATGCACTCTCCATCGAATCCTGCTGGGGAGCCTTATTATCAGCTCTCAGCTCTGCTACCTGCTTGTTGTATTAACTTTTATAAACACCACTGAGTGTCAGAACATTCCCTTGTGCTAAGTATTATAATATGCTCAGTTGCAATTTGATACATGTTAATTGTTTTATAAGCCCACGAAGCACTAGGTATTGAGTGCTGAACATTAACATCACTATACTGGAGTCTAAATTCTACGAATACCATTAAGAAACAAAGGAATGTTCAGCCCTGATCTTAGTTAACAGATCGTTTGAGACTATGGCTGAAAACCCACAAATCCTGCTATTTTTATTCTTGCCCTTTTCCTCTTCCGTCCCAGGGGCAGACACTTGTGACATATTAGAATCGCTTCTTCCAAAGTCTACTTTCTAAAGGACAGTGTAATGGAATTTTTTTCTGTCAGCTATTATATGTTCAACCTGTTTTGAAGAAAAAACTGCTACATCCTTGTGTTTGCTCGTATTTCACATCTAGAGCTGTTTCTCTCTCAGCTAGAAAACCATTTCCCTAGGGCGATTAACTATACCATTCCCTTTTTTTTCAGAGTACAACGCTGAAGCTGTAATGAAAATAAAGCAAAATCTATATCCCAACACCATTTTAGGACTAAAAATAAATTTTAGAAAAAGAAATTGGAATTGACAAGGAAGTGTTTGTTATCTTCCTTTCCTTTATTCTTTATGGGCACAATTAATTGCTTAGTACTGCAAACAAAGCATCATTTTCAGTTGTTTTCAATATCATACTACTCTAGTACAATCACGAGTTAAATGTTTCTATTTCTTCACGAAAGATAATGCTGGTAGAATGTAATTTCTCCACTGTTCTTTTCTATAGAACATAAAGAGTATTAGCAATCTTACTCCAATGAGACACGTAATTAAAAAATAAATTGCGCTGTATTAAGATTCTGAACCTCATAAATATTTTTTGATTCCAGCCCTGCCTTGGATCTTTTCCAGTTGGTTAGACAGGCAGCTACCTTCCAAATTTCTTCGCATAGACAAGTGGGTGCCTCCAGTGCTGCATCCATTTGTTAAAATATCTCGATTGATATTCCAACAATTCCTGAAACCTTATTTTTCACCAATGCCTTCAGTTCTTCATCATATGCTACCTTCTGAAGTGGTGGAACATCAACAAATTCTTTTTGGTACAGTTGAAACAGGCTGCTCAGCCATATCTTGAACAGTACCTGAGCCATTTTTTTTCCTTCTTCTTTCTTCTTTCTCTCCTTTCCCTTCCCTAGCCCATCCCTGCCTCCACGTAAAATCCTGATGTTAGCTCCCCAAATGGTTAAGTGTTAACCAGTGTTTCCTCTAAGACTGTGGAAAACAAGTGATATTGATCTAAGCCTGTCAAATAAGACGAAGGATGGCGCCAGCTACCCCCTGAGCTGCTGGGATAATGGCAGGAAAAGATCAACATGTTTGAGATACAACCACCAAAACCAAACAGAAGAAAGAGAGCGCACATTCCACAAGTCCCTAAAACTTATGGCCCCTTTTCCCTTAAAAACCCGAACCCATTGGTAGTCTGGAGAGACAGACCGCTTTAGGAGGAGATCATTCCCCTCTGTCTCCATATACCAGTATATCTAATAAAGCTCTTGCTACCCACCTCACCCCTGTCTCAAGAATTGGCTATTTGCGGCAGGCGGCTCTAACTCACGAGCTGCGGTAACACGGTGACTCTGTGTATTCCTTCCATCTTCTTTTGAGGCTTCCTGCATCGCTCAATATTTTCCCAATATAATCCTTCAATATTGTAACTTGTGGCTTGAATTTTTTCTTCAATTCTTCCAGCTTAACAAATATATTCTTCCGTTTTGGTTTTCTAACTCCAGGTCTTTGCATGTTTCATTATAATATTTTACTTTGTCTTCTCAAGCGACCCTTTGAAATCTTCTGTTCAGCTCTTTTACTTCATCATTTCTTCCATTCATTTGTATCCTTTCTCCATACTTATTCAATCTGTATGCTGAACAAATAATCTGAGAAGCTGAACTATATGAAGAAGAATGTGGCATCAGGATTGGAGGAAGGCTCATTAAATGAATACTTTCTTTTATAAAGATCAGCACAAAGCTGGTTCCTATGAAGTGGAGGTTAAAGATGTCCTAAATGTCCAGCTTTTCCAAGCTGCTGTACCACTCCATCATCTATAACACCAACTACTCCCTCTCCCCTCAGTACTCTCCTTCCTGTTTTTGGGTCTCCTGATTCACAGCAATGTCTCACAGAACTCATGAACTGTATAAATGAAATGGCCCACATGGCTGTGGAGGTAGGTAAGGAACAGGCTTCTCCCTGGCCCTCACTCTCTGCCCATTCATGGGTCAGGAACAGGCTTCTCCCTGGCCCTCACTCTCTGCCCAAAGGCACTGAGCTTTCTCACTCCATAGGCCAGGAAGCCCATTGCGCCATCTCCTGTGGGCCTCTCCTGCCAGTCTCTCTTACTTGGCGGTGGTGGGCTCTTCCTTCTGCTCTGGAATTGGCTCTCTTTTAAGGCAAAACTAACCAATCTCCCTAGTGGGCCACAATTATCTTATTTGCATAGCCCTCTCCAATCACTTGGGTGGGAATTATAAGACCATGGTGAAAAAGGCCATACTAAGCAGTTAATCACACTGCACTCATTAACAACCTACAATAAGCAGGTGATACAACATTGCTTGCTGAAAGTGAAGAGGATTTGAAGTACTTACTGATGATGATCAAAGACTACAGAATAGATTACACCTTAACATAAAACAAAAATCCTCACAACTGAACCAATAAGCAACATCGATAAATGGAAAAAAGATTGAAGTTGTCAAGAATTTCATTTTACTTGGATCCACAATCAATGCTCACGGAAGCAGCAGTCAAGAAATCAAACAATGTATTACTTTGGGCAAATCTGTTGCGAAAGACCTCTTTAAAGTGTTAAAAAGTAAAGATGTCATTTTGAGGATTAAGGTGCACCTGACCCAAGCCATGATATTTTCAATTGTCTCATATGCGTGTGAAAGCTGGACAATGAGTAAGGAAGATGGAAGAAGAATTGATGCCTTTTAATTATGGTGTCAGTGAAGAATATTGAATGTACCACTGACTGCCAGGAGAATGAACAAGGCTGTCTTAGAAGAAGTACAGCCAAAATGCATCTTGGAAGGAAGGATGGTGACACTTTGTCTCATGTACTTTGAACATGTTATCAAGAGGGACCAGTCTCTAGAGAAGGACAATATGCTTGGTAAAGTAAAAGGTCAGAGAAAGAGAGAATGACCCTCAATGAGATGAACTGACACAGTGGCTGCAATGATAGGCTCAGACATAGCAACGATTGTGAAGATGGCACAGGACTGGGCAGTGTTTTCTTTTGTTTTGTTGTACATAGGGCTGCTATGAGTCGGAACCAACTCACATGGCACCTAATAACAAGCCTCTGCTTTAGCCCCATCCCAGTTGTTCCTAATGTGCAGCTAGTTGTTTCCAAGTTGCAAAGAAACCTATCCCAGAGCCCATATGTGTGTCAACAGCTGTCAACTGTTACATCAATATGATTTAGGAGAGCATTTCTGAAGAGGAGGACAGGTGTGATTGTGATGGGTTCAAGCCATGTCCCCCTCTCCAGAGACCCTACTGGATGCCACTTTATCCTAACATTATACCCCTAGCAGCATGGTTGGAGAAATATCAGGTATTTGAGGAGGGAGAGGATATATGAATGGTGAATAGACAGATGAGCCTAAGACAGTAAGTCTACAGGTAACTGGAAGGCCATTTCCAGTATTGTGCCTGCCATTTCTCTGGAGTTGGGCTCTGTTCCTTCATCCTTGTATCTCTCTATGCATTGTTTCAAACTAGATTTCAGGAATGATGTGTGTTCTTCCCAATACTCTCATCATCTCCATCATACACTTTTAAACCGTCAGTACACCCAGTGTTACCCTTCCCTATGCCCATCCCCGGCCCTAACTCTATCATCCTTCCAGACACTGTAATGATTTGTTCTCAGATTCTGGCCACTCTTGAGGGGTTCTGACTCAACCTTGATTTCTTAGTCTTGCTGTAGTCTAAGATCTCTCTTCTAGAAAATCTTATTTTTACTTCTAGCATATCCGGGAAACTGCTATGCTCCTGTTCGAACTACATCGTAATAGCCACGGTAGTTCTTTATTCACACTTCAAACCATAAAATATGTGGGGTATTTACCAACTGCTCAGAACCCCATAGAAAAACTTATCTGTTAGTAGGCTTCAGCTATTCCAAAGGATGACGTCTTTTGAAAAATTACGAATAGCTAAAATATTATTCAAGTGGAGGGGCATAAAAAATATTCCCACAGATTCAAGGCCTCAGAATGTTTGCCAAAGGAACTCACACTGAAAACTTTCTTGGATAAAGTACTCAAATAGAAAAAAAACAACACAGGAGCATGCTGCCAGAGATACAGGAAAGAAGGGTGAATTTAAGAGGATTGTTGCCTTTAAGAAAAAGATCATGAAAACGAAAAAAAGAAATCATAACTTTAATGCACCAGATATAAAAATCTAGAGTTGGACAATATAAACATGATGGAAGGTAATAGGAAGGGCCAAATAGGAGAAGCTATAGATAATGATGGGGGTATACAAACATGAATATGGATTGTAAGTTAAGGCCAATCATAACATCAAAAATTGAGTGTATACATTTTAAAAGAGTAAATTAAAAGCATATCTCTTCAGTTGGGAAACAGGTGGACAGAGTTAATAAATCACAGTAATGATGATAAGGGACAAAAGAGGACCAAACTGAGCAGAGGGAGGAGGTGAACTGTGATGCAGTTGCAATAGAGGCCCAAGCTGACCAGAGGGAGTACTGTGAAGCTGGAATGGACCTTTAGACATGTCCCACATTGAGCTTTATCCTGCAGAGGAGCCATAAGAAGGCAACCAGAGGCAGGGCTAAGATGGCAGAATAGACAGATGCTTCCTATCGTCCCTCTTATAACAAAGGCCTGAAAAAAACAAGTCAACCGATTATATATGATCAGTTGCTATGAGTCGGAATCAACTTGACAGTTATGGGTTTGGTTTTGGGTTTTAGGAACCCTAATCACCAAAGACAAAGCTGAAGGATAGGACTGAGCAGCAGGTGGAAGGAGAAGCAATTCAAAAGCAGCTGAGAAGTACAGATCACAAGATTACCAGCACCGTGCTAGCTGAGTCTGCACAGAGCATAAGGGCTGAGGCAAGCAGCATCATTCAAAGACAAGCTCACCACATCAGGTGAATCTGCAAGCACCTCTAAAACCAAGTAGGAGCAACACCAGACCTGTAAAAGTTGTGTGATTTTCTAACATACCTTGCAAGGGCAAAATAATCCCTTCCCCTTCCAGAGTTTCACAGCAGAGAAGTCTTCCTTCTCCTCATGTACTCCCCACCCTGCTCTGCTCTGACACCAGTCCAGCAGTATATAACAACTGCCATGCCCTTTAAGCTGGGAACTCAGGGCTAGATGGGAGGCCCTGCCCCTTCTCCCTGTCATAAGGCATAAGGGGCCCACAGACTTGCAGCACCCTTCATTACTGCCCAGACCTGTGTGGGCTGAATCAACAATGCACACCGTCATTAGCATAAAACAGCAGGGCATATGCCTGAAGCCCATTTGCAACTGCAGCAGCCAAGGGGGAGCTGCATATTCATGACATTTGACACTGCCCTACCCCCTAAGCAAGGGCCTCACTGACCTACACTTGGGGCCTGAGGGCTGACAGTATCACCCACTCCATCTAGCCACCCATGACAGGGGTCTGAGAATAAGTGGTGCCTCCCAGTCCCTCCAATCAACAGCAACAGGTGCCCAAGGACCAGATGCAATACCCCCCACCTCCAATATGTGCTCTGGGGCACAGGGACATGCCCTCCACCCAAGAATATGGGGGCAGCCATCAACCCCCTGCCTTGCTCCACACATAGCCCCCCACTGCAGCCAGATACCTGTGCCTGCTCTGAACAACCCTATGCACTCTTGCCCATCTAGGGTTGTAGGTGAGAGTCTGCACCACACACTTGGTGACCAACAACTAGACACCTGTGCTGCACCCCCACAAGAAAAGTGAACAGACCCCTAGGCTCACACACCTAGTAGCTGCTCAGACTACCTGGAGACAGGATATGAGAACTTCAAAGATGCCAACAACCAAAGTAAATCACATGCTGAGCCTACGTGGGCATAATGTAACAAAATAAAAAGTTAAGATACAGTAAATAAACATAAATTAAATAAATAAATATAATAACTTATTGATGCCTCAGAGAAAACAGTCAATATCAAATCACATAAAGAAGCAGGTCAGGATGGCTCCAGCAATCAACAAAAATAAGAACAAGGAAACCTTCCAGAAAAGATAAGGCAATGGAACTACCTGAGAAAGAATTCAAAAGACTAATGTACAGAGCTCTCCAAGAGATCAGGAAGGAGACCAGGTAAAACTCAGACCAAGTCAAGGATCACACAGACAAAGCAATAGAGGGATTCAGGAAAACAATACAAGAACAAATGACAAAATTAACAGGCTGCTAGAGACAACAGAGAGACAGCAACTAGAAATCCAAAAGATTAACAATAAAATTTCAGAATTAGACAACACAATAGAAGGTCATAGGAGCAGAATTGAGAAAACGGAAGTCAGAATTAGTGAGATTGAAGATAAATACCTTGACACCAATTTATTTGAGGCAAAATCAGAAAAGAAATTTTTTTTTTTTAAATGAAGAAAGCCTAAGAATTATGTGGGACCCTATCAAGAGGAAAAATCTACAAGTGATCGGAGTACCAGAACAGGAGAGGATAACAGAAAATAAGAGAGAATTGTTGAAGATTTGCTGGCAGAAAATTTCCCTGATATCATGAAAGATGAGAAGATAGCTATCCGAGAAGCTCAATGAACCCCACACAGGGTAGACCCAAAAAGAAAGTCACCAAGACATATCATAATCAAACTTGCTAAACCCAAAGACAAAGATAGAATCTTGAGAGCAGCTAGAGATAAACAAAAAGTCACCTACAAAGGAAAACCAATAAGACTAAGCTCTGACTACTCAGCAGAAACTATGCAAGTAAGAAGGCATTGGGATGACATATATAAAGACTTGAAGGAAAAAACTGCCAGCCAAGAATTATACATACTGCAAAACTGTCTCTCAAATACAATGAAGAAATTAGGTCATTTTCAGATGAACAGCAGTTAAGGGAATTTGTAAAACACCAAACCAAAATTACAAGAAATATTAACAGGAGTCCTTCAGTTAGAGAACCAACAATGTTAGACAACAATCCAAGACTAGGACACAGGACAGATCAGCCAGATATCAACCCAGATAGGGAATTCACAAAAACAAATCAAAGCTGAAAGACTGAAAATAGGGAATCAGAGATGTCAATATGTAAAGGATGACAATGTCTAAAAAAAAAAAAAAAACAGAGAGAATAAACAGTGTAGTCATACAACTTCAATATGGAGAGGAAGTTAAGGCAATATCAAGAAATAAAAGATTGGGTTAATTTCAGAAAAATAAAGTTAAATTCCAAGGTAACCACAAAGGAAGCTAACAAACCTACACATCAAAATTACACTAATGAAAATGTGAGTATGGCAAAATTAAGATCATGTAGGGTCACTATGCATTGGAATCGACTCCACGGCACTGGGTTTGTTTGTTTGTTTGTTTGTTTTTCTGGTAAGTGAGGTTATCTTATGTATTAAAATAAGTCTCTCAAGACAAAAATAAATAAAAATCAGAAAATATGTGGTCCACATGAGACACACAAACAAGAAGGCTTATAAAGGATGAAAATGAAAGGAGGAAAAAGTTTTGTAAGTTCCTGAGCCAAAATAAAGCTATAAAAGCAATCTTATTATCTTAAAAATGGAATTCCAGAAAAAAATTATATAAGGAACAAAAAAGAGATATTATATACCAGTAGAAATAAACAAATAAAAAAAAATGATTGAGAAGATATGACCATCATAAACATATATCCTGAAAAATACAGCCTCAAAGTGATACGATTTTAAAGTGTTTGACCTCTAATGCCTTGAGAGCAAGGGATGGCCTTACACTTCATTTGAATGCCTTCCTAGAGCTAAGGAAATGCTTAGTGCCCAATGGGAGATAATTTTTTACATATAATCTAAGGAAGGGTATAAATTCACAGTAGCCTCTTTCTTCCCCAAATCATATTTTCATTTGATTCTTAGAACATGTGAAACACGGTTTACCTGAGGGTAAATGGGTATCATTATTCAGTGGCTTTAAACGAAAAGTCTCTGTTGGACTTTGATCAGCCACATGCATGTAAACATCAACAATTTCAGCAATCCAAAAGAATTTTATGTTTATATTTTAGTAACATAAGTAAAACAGTGGTCCCATTAAGTAAGATGAACAATGTAGAAAAATTTCTCCCTGAAGAATAAGAGACTCCTTAACTATGTAAATACCATGTGATATATAGGACATTTGTTGCATGGAATAAGTAAAAATGATCACAGGATAAATTAAAGCAATAAGAGAAACAATGACTTTGAACTATATAAAATTGATGTTTTTGTAGATAAAGAACAGTTTGTTGAACACTGTGAATTTCATGTGGTTCAACCTAATACAATACATTTAAAAGGCTAGACCGGCAGTAGGGGAAGGGGCAGCAGAGTGCTATAAAACATAAGGAGCTCATATTTTCATAGTGTCTACACCTGGGCAAGGTACAAACTGATGGTAGCTCATTTCCTCTAGTGCCTGTAAAACACAAGCATAGTTAACAAATTCAAGGGGCCAGAATATTATTTTACAAGAGCTTTAAAAATCATCTTTCTTGAAGTCTCCTTTTCCTCACTAAAAGTGTCATCCAGCCTGCCTCCTATCTTTTTCCAAATAGCAAACTCTTCCTTTTTCAAATGATTTTGTTAAAGGCATTTGAATGAAAAATTCCAACTAGGTATTATATGTTCAAGACCACATAACAAATGAGCTCCAGAACAGATGCTTTTGTCACTAGGATTAAGACAAAAAAGGAAAATATGAATAAGGAATTGATTGCTCTCAGTTTCTTGGAAGATTTTAAAAGTCGATTGTTTTCTGATATAATTAAGTGCATTTTAAGAATGATGGCTGGTAATTAGATAACCTGAAACAAGCCCCATTTCGAATGCCAGCCTGTCATTAAGGTATCTATTGTTGAAATGCTCTCCTTGCCCTCTAGTGTGGAATCTAAGCAAAGACAATTGATACTTCACTTTGCAGAACTGCCTCTCTTAAAATACCTGTTCATTGGCATTCATTTTTTAATGTTATAAGTCCAATTAATTTGCATTTAGCCGTTTGGAACAGAATGTTCTTTACAAACATATTCCATAAATTTATCCATTTTGAAAACAACGTGGCCCAGGAAAATTCCTAATTACGTATATAGTTAGCATACAAACATCATTAACGCGGACCATAAAAGGAGATTTTGCCTTCAACATTCAAAATTATTTTTTTCAGTGTATGTGACTGCCTCAGTACATTTTTCTCAGTGTATAGATGTATAGCAGTTCTCTTAGCCACTCAGCTTTGCAAGTGTGCCTGCTAAAGGAATGTTGGAGTCTGGGGATGAAACATGAAAAGCATTGTGGAGTTCATCGGAAACCCGGAACATGCCAGTTACTCAGGCTGGGACTTTGGGTGTGTCACTTCCCATCTTTAGTCTACAGTTTCCTCATCCATAGACTGAAGGATGTTGGGCGGCCTTCACTGTTCGTCCCAGCCTAAGTGACATGACACTGTGTGTGACCAGAGGAAAGCCAGTGATTTCATGCTGCTGGTGGTGGCAAAGTTGGTGATGCTGTTTCAATAACAGATTTATTTATTTATTTTTGTGAAGAGGGTCTCTTAAGAAAAATCAGTCAAGAACCAGCGACCAGCATTTGTACTAGTTCTGTGGAAGCTTGTACAAATTATTTAAGCTTTCTGAGCCTCAATATCTACATATAACAAAAGAAATAAAACCTACTTTATGTGATTGGAGGTCTCTGGGTACTATTGCAAACAGTTGGTGCTCAGCTACTGACTGAAAGGTTTGCAGTTTGAATCTACACAGAAATGCCATGGAAGAAAGGCCTGGAAATTTACTTCCATAAGATTACAGCCATTGAAAACCCTATGGAGCACAGTTGTACTATGACACACATGTGATCACCATGAGTTGAAATTGACTAGATGACAATGAGGTTTTTTTTCCCTTTAAATATATGACTGTCTTGAAATTTAAATAAAATACCATCTGTAAAGTAAGTGGCATATTTTCTACTTTTTCTAAATATTAGTTTTTTTCTTATAAAATTCCAGTGGCTCTTCAACTCACTCCTTGTTTTCTTCTCCCCAGTTCAGAGAACCCATGATACCCAGGAATGCAGAAGCTGTCTAGCAGTCTTACTTCTTGCTAATTTCAAACTATAGTTCCTGATTCCAATTGCTCTTGCCTTAGGCTGGATCCTCTGTAGAAACAAAACTAGTGAACTGTACATATATAAATATACAGAGAGAGATTTATGTCAAGGAAATGACTCACACAGCTGTGAAAGCTGTCAAGTTCCAAATTCATGGGCTAGGTGTCAGGCTGAAGGCTTCTCCTGACTCACATAGTAGCAGGGGCTGGCAAACCCAAAACTGGCAGGTCAGATGGCAGGCTGCTGATTCATAGGGCTATAGAAGCTGGAGAATCTCAAAATCAGCAGGCTGCCAGGTCAAGTCCCAAGAACCAGAGGGCAGATGATGACAAGCCAGATGCAGAATCAAGAGCAAACCAAGAGCTTTTTCAGAGCATCCATATATATACTGGATGCATGCCACACCCCCAAGGAAACTCCCTCACATTGGATCACAAAATGAAGGATAACTACATCAGATCACAAAATGGAGGATAATTACAGCAGATCAAAAAATGAAGGACAATTATATAATATTGAGAATCATGGCCTAGCCAAGTTGGCACATAACATTAACCGTCCAAAAAAACCAAAACCAAACCCAGTGCCGTCGAGTAGATTCCGACTCATAGCGATTAACCGTCACACTCCTTCAATTCCCTGGCCTGCTTTCATTTTCTCATACTTGTCCTGTTCTTTGTCTTTCCTGACTTGAAACCTTTCTCTGTGCTGTTCCTTCTAACTGGGATGCCCATCCCACCTCCAACCTTTGCTTCTTCTTCAGATCTCAGATCAAACATCATTTCCTTGTTAAGGCTTTCTTATTCATCAGACTTGGCTAAGACCCTCGATTTGTGTACTCATAGCTGCCGGAATATCCTATACATGGAAGTTGTCACAATTATCATAATAGATTATGTGCATATTTGTTTAATTTCTGTTCTTCTCATGTAGAAAATAAGTACTTGATAAAGGTCCCCTATATGCCCACGTATGCCTGCTTTCCATGGTGTGTCCAGCCAAGACACAGTGCTTTGCACCTAATGGATACATAATAAATCTTTGTGAAGTAAATAAACAATTGTGTTTGTCAAATTCCAGATAACAGGATTTCTAGACTTCATCTTGCAACAAAGAGTAGCAAAGTCTGTGCTCTTTTTTTACTGGTAGGGAATTAGGTTATTAGTTAGACAAGGTTTTTATAACCTTGAACCAAATCGCTTAATTTGGTGTTCGTTTTCTCATTTTGAAAAAAAAGCTATGTACAATTGTAAACTACTTATCTCAAAAGGTGTTGCTTTATTCTTGAAATACACTTGTAAAAGATTTGCCACACCTTTAAATTTAAATATTTCAGATTACATTAGAAAAGCAAATTGTTATTTCAAAGTCCCCTCAACCTTTGAACCAGTAGGTAAAGGTTAGAATTACTTTAGATTCTCTCTTTTCCAGCTAAGCCATAATCTCCTTCAATTTCTGTTGGTTGATCTCTTAAAATATCAGAAGAAACCTCAAAAACAAAAACAAAAAAGAAATTTCATTCTAGTGGAGATACTAAAAAATTTAACCCAAGCTTATAAATATGCCTATTAGATTAATATTTTAATTTATTTATTGAATTTCTGTCAATTCATAGGGTCAATTCTCTGCATAGCAATGCAATAATAATGCCAGTTAAGACGCTCTTAATAATGTTAACAATATAAACTTTGCAAATGTACTGTTTGAAAATAAATAAGAGAATAAACTGAGAAAATGAAATTGAATGAAGAAAGTCAACATTTATACAATGAACTATCCAAAGACTTTAAGGAGATGATGCTTATGGACTAGGAAGCAGGCTAACGTCAGTTTTTAGAAGGTTCTCCCCACCTACCAGCCCTCGACATGGGAATTCCTTTCCTTTCCTCTGTCCTCCTATTTTACTCACACAACACCATACCACCATGAAATCTCATCAGAAGCTCCAGAGTCCTAATACTTTCTCATGCAAAAACAAATGATAATAGAATCCAACTGCCCAAAAAGAATTCGCTGCCTACTGCTACTGTTTTTTTTTTCTCTCTCATACCCTATACTATAAACCAGAAAAATCAAGCCAGTTACCCTTGAATCTATTCCAACTCATAGCTACCTCATGTAAGTCAGAATAGAACTGTGCTCTATACGGTTTTCAATGGCTGATATTTTGGAAGTAGATCACCAGGCCTTTCCTCTAAGGTGCCTCTGACTGGACTTGAACTTCCAACCTTTTGATTAGCAGCCAAGCGCATTAGCTTTTACGCCACTGAGGAAGCCTAAACTATATAAAAAAAAAAAAAAAAAACTATACCATCAAAAATTAAATTTTGCTAGGTAGTTTCCCTTATTATTTTAATAGAAGACTCGCCCTTGTCTTATTATAAATGGAGTGATCCTTTGCAAAGAAAATACAGAGAAAACAGATGGAATTGGATTGAAAACACATCCATTCTGTTCACTCTCCATCCACTTTTTTTACTACGGACAAGTTATATTTCCTTTTTGTTCTTAATCTTCAATCTCAAGAGCAGCTGCTTGGAAAATAGGTTAATAAAAACTGATCAGTAATTATCTGTTGGCATACCATAAAGATAAAATACATTTCAAGTAAAATGCTTCATCTTTCTTAGCAAAAACATAATTCTGAATATAAAGGATTATTATATTTTAAAAACCTTTTTTATAGTAAAGGTACCTTAATTTCTTAAAAAGTAAATGATAAGAAAGTACATCTTGGCATCCCTGGTATATTTTCAAGGGGAAATGGCTTTTAATAATTAAAGTAGTGTACAGGAAAAAATATGTGCTTTCTTATTCAGTAAGTCCATGAACTCTGGATGTGTAAACAGTGAGGCCCAATTGTAAATGTTACAAGCACATGGGAAAAATTTTGATTAAGAGCACCAACATTTTATAACTAAGCTCTAAAAAAAAAAATTAGACTTAAGATAATATATACTCTATCAGTTGTCTTTCCTTTTACTTACTAGGGGTTTTATGAGAAAAAAATCAATTACAGTCAAGCATTTCTAAACATTTCAGTATAAACAGTTTTTCTCTATACAGTAATTTTTCATAATAAAGTTCATTGCTGTGCAGAATCATTAAAGAATTTTAAAAAGAAAAATGGAAATGTTTGTTATCATAGGGAAAGCATAGAAGCTTAGATGAATTAAAACTTGAAGGTCATCCAATCTAGTAGACTCTCGAAGTTCTGAGTTTAGAGATCTTAAGCAGAGCTCAAGAATTTGCATTTTTCTAAAATTCCCCAAATAATTCTGATCCAATCAGCCTAGTTTGGGTCCTAGCGCTAGAGTTTCAGAACAAAACTCGATGCCGTACTATTACATATGAGGGAGGGAACCCACAAAAAAAAAGAGTGAAGTATGTGGCACAATACCATTTATATAAATTAAATTATATGCACACAAAACAATGCAACTTTTGAAAGAAAATATACCAAAAGATAAAAATGAAAGACCACAGAATGATTGCTTATGGACATAAAGGAAATGGGAGTGAGAAATGGAAATAAAAGGGGATACATATGTGAATAAATTTTAAAACATTGAAAGAATGAACTCCCATTGCCAAGGAGTCAATTCAGACTTATAGCAACCCTACAGGACAAAGAAGAACTGCCCCATAGGGTTCCCAAGAATGTAAATCTTTAGCAAAGAAGACTGCCACATCTTTCTCCCACAGAGCGGTAGGTGGGTTCCAACCACCCACCTTTCAGTTAACAGTTGAGCACTTAACCACTGCACAGCCAGGGCACCTCAAAGGAATGAACAGGTTGTAATAAAAGGGAAAAGGCATTTTAGGGGGAGAGTAATGTCCCACTAGTTATGTTGATGGATTATATCTTCATCTTAATGCTTCTTCACTCTAGCACCAAAATTCTACTAACAATAGCTGTTGTTGTCATTAGGTGTCACGGAATCAGTTCCGACTCATAGCAACATTATGTACAACAGAATGAAACACTGCCCAGTCCTGTGCCATCCTCACAATCTTTGCTATGTTTGAGCCCACTGTTGCAGCCACTGTGTCAATCCAATTCATTAAGGGTCTTCTGATTTTTCACTGGCCCTCTACTTTACCAAGCATGATATCCTTCCCCAGGGACTAGTTCCTCCTGATAACATGTCCAAACTACGTGAGATGAAGTCTCGCCATTCTCTCTTCTAAGGGGCATTCTGGCTCTACTTCTTCCAAGAAAGATTTGTTTGTTCTTCTGTCAGTCCATGGTATATTCAATATTCTTTGACAACACCATAATTCAAAGGCATCAGTTCTTCTTTGGTCTTCCTTATTCACTGTCTAGCTTTCACATGCCTTGAAGCAAATGAAAATACCACGACTTAGGTCAGGCATGCCTTGGTCCTCAAAGTGATGTCTTCACTTTATAACACTTTAAACAGGTCTTTGGCAGAAGATTTTGCTCAAATCAAATACATCATTTGATTTCTTGATTGCTGCTTCCATGGGCATTGATTGTGAATCCAAGTAAAATGAAATCCTGGACAACTTCAACCTTTTCTCCTTTAATTATAATGTTGCTTATTGGTCCATTTGTAAGGATTTTTGTTTTCTTATGTTTTTTTTTTATGTTGAGGTGTAATCCATACTGAAGGTTGTGGTCTTTGATCTTTATCAGTAAGTGCTTCAAGTCCTCTTCACTTTCAGCAAGCAAGGGTGTGTCATCTGCATAATGCAGGTTGTTAATGAGTCTTCCTCTAATCCTGATGCCCCATTCTTCATAGTCTGGCTTCTCAGATTATTTGCTCAGCATACAGATGTCATAAGTATGGTGAAAGAGTACAACCCAGACACATACCTTTCCTGATTTTAAACCACACAGTATCCTCTTGTTCTGCTCCAATGACTACCTCTTGGTCTATGTACAGGTTCCGCCCGAGCACAATTAAGTGTTCTGGAATTCCCATTCTTTGCAATGTTATCCATAATTTGTTATGATCCATGTTGTTGAATGCCTTTGGATACTCAATAAAATACAGGTAACTATCTTTCTGGTATTCTCTGCTTTCAATCAAGATCCATCTGACGTCAACAATGATATCTCTCATTATATCCTCTTCTGAATCTGGCTTTAATTTCTGGCAGTTCTCTGTTGATGTACTGCTGCAACTGTTTTTGAATTATCTTTAGCTTAATTTACTTGCATGTGATATTAATGATATTTACCAATTCTTGCAATATGAAATTGATCAAACGTGCAATCAATATGCATTAATAATACTGGTGATTAGAATGTGAAAGTTGGAAACAAAGAAGAAGGATTGGTATTTGGAAAATATGGCATTGGTGATAGAAACGACGTGGGAGATCACATGATAGAATTTTGCAAGACCAACGACGTCTTCATTGCAAATACCTTCTTTCAACAACATAAAAGGGGACTATACACATGGACCTTGCCAGGTGAATACACAGGAATCAAATTGACTACATCTGTGGAAAGAGACGATGGAGAAGATTATCAGTCAGAACAAGGCCAGAGGCCGGCTGTGGAACAGACCATCAATTGCTCCTATGCAAGTTCAAGTTGAAGCAAATGAAAATTAAAACAAATTCACAAGAGTGAAAGTACGACCTTGAATACATTCTCCCTCAATTTAGAGACCATTGCAGGAATAGATTTGATACATTGAACACTAATGACCAAAGACCAGACAAGTTGTGGATGACACCAAGGACATCATACATGAAGAAAGCAAAAAGTCATTAAAAAGACAGGAAAGAAAGAAAAGATCAAAATTAATGTCAGAAGAGACTGAAAGTTGCTCTTGAACGTAGAGTAACTAAAGTGAAAAGAAGAAACGATGAAGTAAATGAGCTGAACAGAAGATTTCAAAGGGCAGCTTGAGAAAACAAAGTAAAGTATTAGAATGAAATGTGCAAAGACCTGGAGTTATAAAACCAAAAGGGAAGAACACACTTGCCATTTCTCAAGCTGAAAGAACTGAAGAAAAAATTCAAGCCATGAGTTGCAATACTGAAGGATTCTATGGACAAAAAATGAATGACACAGGAAGCATCAAAAGAAGACGGGAGGAATATACAGAGTCACTGTACCAAAAAGAATTGGTTGACATTCAACCATTCCAGAAGATAGCATATGATCAAGGACAAACGGTATCGAAGGAAGAATCCCAAGATGCACTGAAGCCACTAGTGAAAAACAAGTCTCCAGGAATTGATGGAAAACCCATTGAGATGTTTCAACAAATGGATACAATCCTGGGAGAACCTGCTTATCTATGCCAAGAAACTTGAAAGACAGCTATCTGGCCAACTTACTGGAAGAAATCCATATTTGTACCCATTCCAAAGAAAGATGATTCAACAGAATGAGGAAATTATCCAACAATATCATTAATATCACAAGCAAGTAAAATTATGCTAAAGCTAATTCAAAACCAGTTGCCACAGTACCTCATTAACAGTAGCTAGCATGCTGAAAAAGTACTAAACTGAGTACTTAGGTTGGAATGTGAAAGTTTTACCCGTAACAATCCTTTCAGAGAGATTCCATTTGTGTTGCTATTTTACAGGTAAGGAAGCTGAAGCAAGAGTTTGAATTACTTTTCTAAATATCGGCATAAAATAATTCATGACTCAACAAAATAAATTCTGCAACTGATGTCTTATTATAAAGAGTCTGCAGATGAACTTTAAGTTGTATTTCATTACAGGTAGGAGGACCTTATTACTTACTGAACAAACCAGGATACTTCGCTCATAATGGGGGTAGGCAAGCACTAAAAATAATTGAAATCACAAAATTTTAAAAATATTTTTTCTTTACTAAAATGGTTTATTGCATTGCTATACTTATAAAATGGTTTTTTTAAAAAAATATTTTTTAAAAAATAGAATTCTTTCTAAAGAATAGAATAACACATATTTGTACACTTTTTAAAAGATCACGTCTCTGATAAATTAGCACACACGGTCATCCTATATAGGAATATCAGTTTTCTTTTGTATTTGAAAGATCTTGCCCTCACCTGTAGCAATAATTACAGCAGTCTAGGGGGTTTGCAAAACAGCCCTAGTGGGCAATGGTTAAGCACTTGGCTACTAAATGAGAGGTTGGCAGTTTGAACCCACTAGCTGCTCGAGGGAGAAAGATGTGGCAGTCTGCTTCCATAAAGATTACAGCCTTAGAAACCCTATGGGGCAATTCTACTCTGTCCTAGGGGCTCGCTATGAGTTGGAATCATCTTGACGGCAATGAGTTTGGTTTACAGTTTTGGGGGTCTGCAAAGGAGAATGTCAGTGGACAGAAGTTAAAGGGATTCTGGGAAGGAAGAACAGAAGTGGGAGATGTACAGATTTCTCCTGTCCTGAAATGAAAGCAATAGTGGACAGGACCATTTGGATAGGCCACTCCAGAGATATTCACATTGAAAGTGCTAGGCTAAGATACACCAGACCTAGCAGCTGCATATAAAATATGTAATAAAATTGAATAGCACTGGAACCCATAGGAGGATAGACAGGTAAAGAAATCAACCATGCTTCTGTCATGGTAGAGAAGAAATGCAAAAGAAAACGGTGTATGATCACAAACAAGGCACAAGAAGAACGCATTTTTAGAAAACTGAAAGTCAAATCAAATGGCTGTAAGGTCACAAACTAGGCCCCAAATGTATTTTCTGAATACTGAAAGGAAAGATATCCTCAGAATGTCTATGGATTTTCTCCTGGGGCTTCAAAGCTGTATCTCTGTCTATAAAGATTCTATTCTTCCTTGCAAAACTTCTCAAGCTTTCACTGCAAATAGAGCCTTCCTGTTTAGGAAATCCCAGACTTCTTCCTGCCAGCAGATGAGAAAAATCATCCAGACTGTGAAGGCTTAGTACTCACTCTTCCCTTTTCTATTCTTAGATTGGGCATGTATTTTCTTGTTTGTTACTGCTGCAAATTGGCAGAGTAGTGACTCAAAGGAAAAAAATGGCAAGAGATAACTTCCCCTCCACATAGCCTAGAGCTGTGCTAAATAAAATTGAGATTTTTTTAAAAAAAAGAGGAAAACATGTATAAAACTGAGTATTTAAGTTGCAGTGTAAAAGTAGGCCAGAAGAATGAGAATGTTGAGTTGACTTAAGATTATGAGAGTAGAAAATAGAAGAAATGAGGCAGATGAAGGAGGAAATAATAAAAGTTATGGCATGTGATAAACTTTCCATGGATGTACTATATCTGCATACTATTTTTATCACCTGAGGGCCAAAAAAATAGTTGCCATCCCTGTGGCAACACATTAGGGCTGTCTAGGAATAGCAATCCTTCTAATTGAACTGAATTTTAAAAAATAAAGGATCCACTAGATCTTCATAAATGAATGTGTTGAACATGGTACTTTATTACCTTTGAAGATAAAAATGTTTAAATGCATTGCAAAATGGAAGAAAATGGCAAAATAACTACGGATGGAATGAAATTTTAAGATAGACACCCAGACACATGTTCCCTTGTACCTTTATTCCTTCAGCAGCATGCATAGTTTTGAGGAAGTTCTGATACCTCACAAATAGAGAAATTACTTCTGATAGCCAAGTTCAACAGGTTTAAGATTTAAAATTGAGGTCATAAACATGAGATTTGTGTGAAAACTACTAGCTGAAAGGTTGGCAGTTTAAACTCACCCAGAAGTATCTCAAAAGACAGGCCTAGTGATCTTCTTCTGAAATGTTACAGCCGTGAAAACCCTATGGAACAGTTCTATTCTGCACACGTGGGGTCACCATGAGTCTAAATCAATTCAATTGCAGCTAACAACAACAAATACGTGTGTATGTGTGTCTGGTGTGTGAGTGTGTGTATGATGTATATGTACATATGTACATTCACAGACATACATGAGGACTTGGTGAAGATTTAGAAGAAGGATATGTATACTTGGAACCCAAAGTAAGAAGAAAACCTGTTCAACACCTTCTGTAGTCCCCCTTGATGAGGGTCCCCATGGGTTGGTAAGCCAAGTCAATACAGTTCAATATGTCTCTCTAGCAGGAAGGGTGGGCAGATTTGAATTTGGGGATAAGCCCGGTAGGTAAAAGCTTTAAGGTCAGGCCTGGGGATGGCTTTAGGGTATCAGAAAAAAAATTAATTTAGATGACAGGTTACGTTTTATAATTCTAGGCAAGACAATATTTGAAGTAAAGAAGGTAAGTTTCAAGATTTAGTATGCTATTGACCCAATAGCTACATCGCCAAGTTGGTAAATAGAGGTATTAAATTGGGTAATTTATATATTTTAGCAGGAGAAATCAAGGTATAATATGAAGCAATTAAGATCTTCCATCAAGAAATGGTGTCTTAATTCTTCTTGTTTTTTAGATGTGAATGGCTCTTTGGTCAGTATCAATAAATCTCAGATTCTGAACAATAAAACCTATTATAAAGATTGTGTAGATTGAAAATAGTTGTCTAAACTCAAATGCCTTTCATTTTATTGTTTTTCATGGCCTGACCAAGCAAAGGCTAAAATATGGATGAGACACTGGCTATGTTTTCTGAACAGCTCCAGAAAACATCACCAAAATATTAAAAAAAAAAAAAGAGCTATTTAATGTAATTGATATCCATAAAATACAATCATAACCCTATCATAGATGACAATTTATAAGAAAACAGTTAGGTTTATCAGAATTAACACTATTCAATAACTAAATGGATTTCATAGATGTTGACAAGTATTAAATCAGGAAGAATTTCAAAGAATATAAAATCATTTTTAAATATTATACTTCCCCCAAAATACTTCTTTTTTCTAGACCCAGAGTGAAAAACGACCAAAGGTCATAATAATGTTATCCTGAACTTTGCCCAAAAGCATTCTGGTGGCAAAAGTTGTTTGATTTAGGATTGATCAGCCAGTCATAATAAACGTTATTAAATATAAAAAGCTAATTCTTTCTTATATGGTAGTGTCTGATTTTTAGGTGATTGTGTTTAGCATGGATTTATGAACTTTTTTCTAAAGGAAAGTTTCAGGGCCTCAGGAATATTGTTCTACTACATTCTAGGCCTTGATTGATTTCTAAGTATATGGGCATCTTTCATTAGATGTCGAAAATTGGCAAAATGAAGGCTTTTAAACAATATTTAAATTTTACAAAAAGACTTGACTCTAAGTTGAGTTTGACCGGTCAATTCTTGCAGGAAATTTTCAGAATCTGAGAGCCTGTACCAGCCAGGATGCTCAGAGAAGCAAAGAGAACTTACATTTGAGTACCAGCTGGTACTAAAGATTGGCTTCTAATAGAACATTTATGATTACATTCCAAAGCCAACTATAAATAATTTTTCTCTAGTTTTGTTTTTCTCTCATATATATTTATTTCAGATACTGAACACTCTCTTTTTGTACATCATTTACCATCCATTTTGAGACATACAGGTACGTTTTTTAAATAAAATACTAATTTTACTTTACAAATAGATACCTGGAAGTTATCCAATTTGTTATTAACAGAATCTTTTAAAGAAAATTGAACTAAAGCTAGGAGAGAAATTAATGATGGCACACCGTAACCTCTCGAAAAATTTCTTGAGTTTTCCCCCTTGGGATTAGAACATGAAACAATGAAGAACACAAATAAGGAAATAAATCGGAGAGGAAAAATAAATTGTTACTATTTCTCAAGTTCAATTATTATCTTCTTGCAAGGCAATGTGTTTTAAAACAAACTTAAATATTCTTAATATATATTTCCTCTACATTTAAGTTTTACAAATTAAGCATAAAGAAAGCTCACAGCACAGGATAGCTCTGATTTCAGCAGGGAATTCTCACCTTGGTATATGCATTGTGACTGAACAGGGTATGAGAATTCTCCTGTTCATCACTCAGTGAGAAGGACAAATGACTGAACGGTCCTGGGGTAAGACAGTCAGCATGGGAGAGGGTCTGTGGTTGCAGCAAGGACTTAGCAGGAGGATAGAGTTTGGTCTGATATAAAGGATGGAGAGAAACAGTCTTGTGAGAGACTGTCACATCCTGGGAAGAAGAAAGGCATAAAGAGTATGTTAGCAGACAAAAGTAAAGCACATTTGGAATTAGGTCTAAATATTACAGAAGCTATGACAGAATCTCTTACTAGTAAGAAGAAAAACTCTCCTCATACACGGGACCCTCATAGGACACCTGTTATCATAGCGTATTGCTTGTCTCTTTCAATAATTCCTTTCCGCCACCACCTCCAGCCCCTTCTGCACAACAAAACAAGGGGCTGCAGAATGTGTCCTGAAGGGTGTAGAAGATTGTTATCTTTTAAAGTGTTGAAGAGAGCAGTGTTTTCAAGGAAGGAGAGATCTACCCTGAAGGGGAAGGCATGCAGCTAGAAAACTCTTCATTGAAGATGTAAGTAGCACTGGAAATTAATTCGAGGATGGTTGTGATTTGGCAAGAAAGAAATTGAGGTTGAAGGGGAGGGCACTGCAGAGAGTGTTAATATGTAAGCAGAAGTACAAAAGTACTGATTTAGTTGACGGGACAGTAAGATGTCGAGATAGGCTGAATATGGAAAAGGGAGCAGCAAGAGGTGAGTCTGGAAAGAACGAATGAGGTCTTGAATTCCATGCAGTGTGTTGCTTTAGAAACTGGCAGCGGGGCAAAGAGATGAGCCCAACTGTAGAGAGGAGAGCTAAGGAGGCCTTAACTAGAGGGGGTCTGTGGCATGGAAAGGAAATGAATGGGAAAGGCTTTGAGGAAGTAAGAGTTACTAAAGGAGGCCATGAGTTATGTGAACGGAACAAGAAAACCAAAGAGTGAGAAGTCTTAAGCCTATAAGGCAAAGTCGCAAAAAGAGGTTGTGGCAGTCGTTTGCTGTGAGTTGATTCCAACTCATGACTACCTTATATGACAGAGTAAAGCTACCCCATAGGGTTTCCTAGGCTGTAATCTTTATGGGAGCAGGTCGCCAGGTCTTTTCTCCCATGGAGCCACTGGTGGGTTTAAACCATCAACCTTTTGGTTAGCAGTCAAGTGCTTAACCATTGCACCACTAGGGCTGCTTAAAAAGGGCTTACATACATGTATATATCTATGAAAGGAAATGGCTACTTTTTTGCAGACATATAAGCTCCTTTTATGTTTCTGAAATTTTACACATGAAAAAACAAACTGACAGTACTTATCCTACAGTCCTAAAACCCCTTTAGGATCTGAACCTTATGACATGAAACCTGCTTAATTCATCTTCCTATCCTCAGGGCCAAGCACAGTGCTGAATATACCAAAACCTAAACCAAACCCAGTGGTGTCGAGTAGATTCTGACTCACAGCGACCCTATAAGACAGAGTAGAACTGCCCCATAGAGTTTCCAAGGAGCGCCTGGCGGATTTGAACTGCCGACCTCTTGGTTAGCAGCCATAGCACTTAACCACTATGCCACCAGGGTTTCTGTGCTGAATATAGGAGGTGCTTAATGCATTGATGATTGAATTAATGATTTAAGACCTATATTTGATTTGTTGATTTAAGACCTATATTTGATTTAAGACCTATGTTTGATTTAAGACCTATATTTGATGGTATTAGATTTGTTCTTTTTTTGTAAGGTTTCTTTCTTGATTTGCTTTTTAAACATGCACAATTGAAATAATTTTCAATGAATTTGTTTTCAGCTAACAGGAACACAGAATGATTTTTGAAAACAAGTCTATATTTTCAGCTCAAAAGGTTATTCTTTCTTTCTTACCTAGTCAGATATGTATCATTTTTATCTTTTTAAATGTGGGAAAATTTTGACAGTTTAGAAAATTGAAATACCAGGTTCATTAAGTTTATAGAAATGAAGGGTTTTAATTCTTTGTACCTTGGAAAGATGATTAAATATGCTTATTTTAAATAGTTCCTTGTTTGTTCTTCCAGTGTTTATTTTTACATATCAACCAAATATAAATATACATTCTTATTTCATACACACACACACTTCCTATACAAAAGGGATATACTATAATACACCATATACAACATTCTGCATCTTGTTTGTTTCACCTGACATTTCTTGTACATACTTCTCTGTCATTACATGGAAGCTATTGATCTCCTACCAAGAAACATCCTTGAGTTATCTTACTGATTGTAATTGTCCTCCATTTGATTCTCTTGGAAATTCCAGGCACATCACCTAAAACATCAAATCACCTAACATAGCAAAGTTTACTTCCTGTTTTCAAGTTTTAGACTTTTCATTCCTTTCTCTTGTCTAACTGTATTGGCAAATACCCCTCACACTGTGAAGTAACAGGGGTGTTAGCAGGTATTCCTGTCTCATTCCTGACTTCAAAGGTATGCTTTAAGTGCTTGCCCGTTAAAGACAATATTGAGTTTTGGATTGAAATAGATATATTTTCATTTTTGTTTTATTTCTCAATCAAATATTTCATTATGTTATCAAAAACTATTTACATTTCTTAAGCAGTTCAAAAAATGGTTAACATGAAAACTGAGTAACAAGCTCAAGTCTGGCTATGGTTAAATAAACACTTGGCTGCTAACCAAAAAGTTGGTGGCTCGAACCTACCAGTGGCTCCTTGGGAGAAAAGACTGGGCAATCCGCTCCTATAAAGCTTTCAGTCTAGGAAACCCTGTGGGCAGTTCTATTGTGTCCTACAGGGTCACTATGAGTCAGAATGAACAGCACACAACAGCAACTTTGTTACTGATATTTACAGATGCCTTTTAAGAAGTGGTGAGCTGAACAGAATCTCTGTTTATATTCTGGCTTCAGTTTTTCTTGAGTGGTCAAGAACCCGTTCTCAGGATGTCAGGAGGCAAGATTATAGTGATTGGTGGAAAATAGGGGGTTCACCACATGGGGGAATCTGGTGGGGTGGGGTTTTAGCCAGTGGGGTCAGGGAGGGGGGCGGTGGAGGGAAGGTGTTCAAAATTGGTGTGCTTTTCTGTGTGTTATGCCTCTAAGCTCCCTATGACCGAGTAGGTCAAAGCTGAACATTCTGAAGGGTGAGATGGTCTCCTCAATTTATCCAGGAGCTGGGCAGGGAAGGGAGAGTTTTTTTTGTATTGTTCTAATTTCATTATTCACTTAATGAATTTTTTCATGATCAGAGAAATTTGTCTGGACTATTTCTATCTTGGTAATTAACAGGTTTTTCTTTGTGGGTGAACATATCGTAAGGTTTTGTGAAGGTTCCACAGGCATTAAAATGAAAAATATTTCTTTTTTTTTTTAGAATACAGAGTCCAAATTAAATATCAATAATATTATTTTAGATGATCTATCTTTACCTACTTTTTCCACTAAATCTAGCATAAACAGAAACTGAGTTAAAGTATTTTACCACTAATATATTTTTACTTTTTCCTTGTCCTATCTCTTGTTTCTGCCTCATGAATGTGATGTTATATTTTGGTGTTTAGATACTCCTACTGATTATATTTCACTGTAAATTTTATCATTTTGCATTATAAGGAGGAGGGGGTCTTATCTGCTTGCTTAATGATTGTTTCTGCCTGAGTTCAACCTGCACATTAAGATTATAAACTCTCCTTTCTCTGTGCTGCCTAAAATACTTTTTCTTTCTCAACTGTTCTCAAACATTTTAAGTGTGTCTCAGCTTAAAGGCTGAATTTGCCTTGTTATCCATTCTGGAAGGTGCTAGTTTTGTTTTGGGCTTTTAATTGGTGAGTAGAGATTATTTACATTTATTTTTCATACTAAATCAATGTTTTCTGGACCAGATGTTTTTGCAGGAGGTGCGTATGGGGAAGGGACCACTCCCTGGAATTGTCTTTGTGAGTGAGCCAGGGTTTGAGATGTGAGTTTGTTTAGCCTTTACTTCAAATAGGAAAGAATATCAGCCCTACAGTACTTTAAAAAAAAACACAGTACTTTACAAAGCAGAAATACTTCTCTGTGTCAAGGTGGCCACAGAGAAAGAGCCTCCTGGAAGTATGGTTTGCTGTGTGATTCAATGTAGAGCCTTACCTTCCCTGTTTCTCAGAACCAATTATGTCAGGGGAGTTTGCGTTGCCAACATATGCATGCGTGCAAAGACAAGGGATTCTGGTTTTGTACTTTAGGGTGTGTCCACACATTTAAGAAGCATGTTTGTTGATGCTGCGATCCACAGTCACTGTATCCTAGCTCCATGTCCTCCAAAATGTATATCTGCTCATTCTCCTCAGTGCCTTTAGTGGCCACTCCACTTATTCTGTGCTTTGGAGTTTTAGTTGTCACCTAATTGTTTGTGTTTTAATAGGGATTTATGTTTTTGTTTTCTCCTTTTTGCTTTTGGATGTTAGCTATCAGAATTACAAAAGGTAATTAACTGCTGCTGACTTTAAAATGCCATAGTCAAAGAGGAATCTCACTTGTATTTTGAAAAGAGCCCTGGTGACACAGTGGTTAAAAGCTACGGCTGCTAACCAAAAGGTTGGCAGTTTGAATCCACCAGCTGCTCCTTGGAAACCCTATGAGGCAGTCCTGCTCTGTCCTATGAGGTTGCTATGAGTCGGAATCGACTTGATAGCAACAGTTTTGGTTATTTATACATACATATATATATACTCTCATAATGCACTCTGAAGTTTGTCACTTTATGAATACTTTCCCATGAGATAACTTGAGAACCTCTGTATGATCCAAAGATTGTCATGATCATTCTCCATCTCATTATTGTATTATACCAATTCTACATATTTTTTTTCACCGAGAAAGAGACTTATTTTTTGTTAAAAAGTACACAATACAAGACCTACTTTGTCACCATGGCTCATACATAGACACTTAACAAGCATTTATTGACTAAATTAACTTGGTTTGTAATACTAAAAATAAATGAAAGAGAAACACAAAGCTTTATAAATAATACAATGTAGTATTGAGTATGTGAATTAAAATGCTGGGTTCCACAGTTTCTATTTGTCTGCTTCCTGTACTAGGAGCAAAAGTGACAAAATCTGAGTCCCCTTGACTCTTCTTTCTTCACTTTTTCTTTTTACTTGATGTCACCTCCCATTCTTCATGCAGAAATTCAGTTCTAAACCCTTAAGCTCCAAACAACCCTTTTTGCTCCAACTGAAAAGACTCTTCTCTCACTCACTTAACCTTGCTGATTGACAGACTGAACAGGGTGAATGACTTTCAGCCATTGCGTTATTTAGCCAGACCCGTGCAGTTAAAGCATTCATCTATAATTTGGGTACAAAAGCTCTAGGAAGTAAACTCAGGGCTCCACAAGCAGGAGAATGAGGCAAAAGCTTAGGGAGCGATCAAATCTGAACTCTCCCTTCAGGTTTCCCAGTTCAGTAGGAAACTTCTAAATAATGAAATTTATGGCTGCTTTTTTTTTTTTTTTTTAATATCAGAAGTAAATGAATTCAGGTAGGGAAGTAAGGAAACATAACTCCAATTCTACTTGTTTTACTACATAAAAAAATACTTTTTTTTTTTTTAGAGACAATAAAAACTAAGAAAATCCATGAGAATTATCCATTTAAAAAGACTTACTACATCCCAGTAAAAGCTGTGCTTTCCTCTCCCTGTTTTTTCTTTTGGCAGGGGCGGGGGTTCTACTTAATTTTTAAGGATATATATATAGAGAGAGAGAGAGAGAGCCCTGGTGGTGCAGTGGTTAAGAGCTATGGCTGCTAACCAAAAGGTCAGCAGTTCGAATTCACCAGCTGCTCCTTGGAAACCCTATGGGACAGTTCTACTCTGTCCCATAAGGTTGCTATGAGTTGGAATCAACTCGACGGCAATGGGTGTGTGTATACATATACATATGTGTATATACACACATATATATATATAATCTGTAACCTCATACCACAATCCTTTTTTTCAAGTATTCCAGTTAAGGCAGCTACTTCATTGCAGGTTTTACCTTCACAGTTTTCTCATAAAACAGTGCTTTTATTGAAAAAGTCACCTACTCTAGATAAACAAACTATGGTACATACACACAATGGGGTTCTACACAATGATAAAGAACAATGTTGAATCTGCAAAGCATCTCACAACATGCATGAATCCAGAGGGTATCATGCTCAGTGAAATCAGTCAATCACAAAAGGACAAATATTGTGTGAGACCATTACTGTAAAAACTCATGGAAAGGTTTATACACAAAAAGAAACAATCTTTGATGGTTACAAGGGAGGGGAAGGGTGGGGATGGAAAAACACAAAATAGAGAATAGATAAGTGGTAACTTAAAAAAAAAAAAAAAGAAGTTACCTACTTTAGGGAATAGATTTTCTCCTATTTATTTTTCCTTTCTTTAGGGCTCAAAAAAGTCACTTTTTGCATTTCATATTTGGAACATAAATGATATAAACTGAGAATATTTTTAAGTCTATACTTTGATCCAACCACATAGTAAAACTCCAATATAGTATTATTTGATCATTACTTCTTCAAATCTTCAGAGATGTTTTCTATGCTTTTTCTAATGGTATTTGATAACAAAGAAATAAATTTAATTTGTTATTCTATTGCTTTCTGTGTATTATTTTACAATGTTTACTGTAGCAGGACTGACACGTTTCCCCAATTAAATTGGCTTTTATATTTTCCTTTTTTAAGATTCCTCAAAAGAGACTTCTAAATATTCATCATTTACTTCAGCAAAACTTTAAACATTATAAAATTGAGCACCCCATGTCTTTAAACATTACCTGAAAATTGCACAGCATATTTATGCCTTAGATGCTTATTTTGTAAATGCCTAACTAATTATGCTGTCTTCATACTATTATTGGAGTCCTTGGGTGGCACCAACAGTAACACACTTGGCTTCTAACCAAAAGCTAGGGGTTCAAATCTACCTAGAGGTTTCTCAGGAGAAAGGTCTGACAATCTACTTCCAAAATATCACAGCCATTGAAATCCCTGTGGAGTGCAGTTCTACTCTGAAACCCATGCGGTCGCCATGAGTAGTAATCAACTCAACAGGCAATTGGTTTGATTTAGGTTTTTCAATATTATTAACTAAAATTCAAGGCAAAAATATAAACTCAGGGCTAGGTATATTAATAATGAGAATAGATATAAATCCATATTTCAAATAAAAATTAATTGAGTCAATTGGCCTACTCCTTGTTAAATTCAAATAGGTTATATATAACATATTTATGGCTGATAACAAACTTATGCTAGACACAGAAATTGTGTCACCTCTGCCGTTTTCTTGTTGTTGCCTACACCTATATTGTCATTGTTGTTAGGTGCTGTTGAGTCAGTCTTAACCCACAGCAACCACATGTGACACAGTAGAATTACCTATAGAATTTTCTAGGCTCTAATCATACCTTTGGGAGCAGATCACTAAGTCTTTCTCCCTTGGAGCTGCTGGGTGGTTGGAACTGCCAACCTTGTAGTTAGCAGCTGGAGGCTTAACTATTGTGTCACCAGGGCTTCATATGCCTATATTAGCAGTTGCAAGGGTTGTTTTATAAAGTCATTTGTCCATTTTATGAAGATTGTTTTAGTTAAAATGATAAATCATATGTCTCATTAACTAGGCAGATGAACTGCAATAAGGTGCAACAGGCTAAAGGAAAACAGTGGGGCTATTGTTAATTACTCTAAATTGGAGAGCCCTGACTTTTCCAGGAAATCTCACTGAGGTTTACATGTGACTTGTGACTGTCTAACGCACATACCTGCAAGGTAAACCCATATAAACCAGCAAAGCATAAAATCTTTCTTAATTATTTTAGCTAAGCAGTTGGCAAACTTTTCGGTAAAGAACCAGTTAGTAAATATTGTTAGCTTTGAGGACCATACCTTCTGTCACACTGCTCAATCCTACCACTGTAGCACAAAAGCAGCCATAGACAATTCATAAACAAATGGGCACGGCTGTGTTCCAATAAAACTTTATTTACAAAAATAGGGCCAGATTTGGCCACAGGCTATAGTTTGTGACCCCTGTTTTAGATTTAAAAAAAAAACCTGTAAAACCTCTCTGACTTTTGACCCACACATCCCCCTCCTTGCCCCAATGAATTATCTTGGGATTGGTACATACTACTTTGGAGATCACTATCCTAAATGATTCTTGAAGAATGAACATTATTTTACCTGATTTAGTACTCAATAGATAAATCTTTTAATGTTTTAGTTCTTTGAGGGAAGGACAGGATCATAAAATAGCCTTGTATATATTTCTATTAATAAGATACATAACATAGCTATTTCTCATTAAATGCTTTAAACTGTTTTTCACTTCCTTGAGAACTGTCTTTCAAAATACAATTATACATACAAGTTTTTTTTTTTTAATAAGTTTTACTTGGGAAGCTAATTTATAAAAAGAAATTAATTATTTTGGTTGTTTATTGTATCACGTCCTGGAAATTTCAAGAACCCATTAAGCAAATAATATCTAGTTTATTAGGTTTAAAAAAAAAGACAAAAATGCAGAGTGAATAAATTAATTTAACTCTATTTATTAAAAGAACTATAAAAAAATATAGATGCTGCAAAAATGGGTTTTGACATCAAAAAATTAAGGCTGAAGCCATATCTGAGGCATTCAACACTCTAAGGAACAAAAACAACAAAACAAAACACCTTCTACTCAACCATGCATTGAAACTTTTTAACTTCTGAAGCCTTTCCCACTGCAACAACAAAGGACATTTTAAGGCACTTTGGGCTCTTCGCATTTAAAGCCTGCACACCTGAAACTCTTTTGTTCCATCTCAGCATTTTATACCCACTTCCTCTCCTACAGTTTGGAGGAAAACAAAAAACCAAACCTGTTGCCATCGAGTTGATTCCTCTCTTCACACTATGTGCTGTTACGTGAGTACAAGACGCCTTTGTGAACTCGGAGCACCAGTTGGTGAAATTACTGGAGACTAACTCCATCCTCTCTCTCTTCTTCCCACCTCTTTGGTAAAGCAACACTTGTTTTTTAGTACAACACTTACTTTCAGCTTTCTTGCCTGCCTGGAAACTATAACAATTTAAAATCAGAATCACAGCACTTTGTTACAGTTCTTAATTTACAGTAACACTCTGCTAATAAAGTCAAGAATGGTTATAATGTGTGCTTACAGAGTGACTCCTTCATCCAAAGATACATAAACATTCTACAGATGCCATCACAGAAACCCCGAAGTACTAAGAAATACAGGATTCTAATTATCTACATTTCACTAAGATCAAACCAACATAAATTAGGTCTCAGAATTTTCAACATATGCCATAACTTCTTGCTCAGAAGCCCTAATTTTGAAGAAGTCATATGTATCTTAAAAACAGACATACTCAAAGCAACACATCTATTTCCAATACTGATTAGAACCAAATATTTAAACTTGTGAAATATGAAAAAAGTTAGCATATGCTTAGCTATTTCAAGTCCTCTATCCAAACTAAAAAAAAAAAAAAAGGTTTTAAATCAGTAAAACATAATTGTGAAGATAGTCCATGAATAATTTAATACTTAAAGAATGTATTTGTCCAACAGCCAGGTTCACAGAGCCAGATGACACAGATAAGTATGAAGATATTTGATGGCGGGACACTCAAGGGAAAAGAAAGAGAAAATATTTCCTACTCAATCACAGTGGGCAGTAAATATTAAAATGATGAATTTTATGTTTTTCTATATTGTTATGCCTTTCAGTCGGTTCATACTCATAGCGACCCCATGTATAACAGAATGAAGCAATGGTCAGTCCTGTGCCATCCTTACAATAGTAGGCATGTTTGAGCCCATTATTGCAGCCACCTCTTATAGAGGGTCTTCCTCTTTTTCGCTGACCCTCTACTTTACCAAGCGTGATGTTCTCCTCCAGGGACTGGTCCCTCCTGATAATGTAATCCAAAAGGAGTGAGATGAAGTCTCATCATCCTTGCTTCTAAGGAGCATTCTCTCTGTACTTTTCCAAGACAGATTGTTCATTCTTTTGGTAGCTCACGGTATATTCAATATTCTTTGCAACAGCACAATTCAAAGACAACAATTCTTCTTCAGTCTTCACTATTCATTGTCCAGCTTTCATATGCATATGAGGCTATTGAAAATACCACGGCTTAGGTCAGGCACACCTTAGTCATCCAAAGTGACATCTCTTTGCTTTTTAACACTTTAAAGAAGTCTTTTGTGCAGATTTGTTTTTCTATCCATATAGCTTAATTCCACTTCTTCGCTGCTGACCTGGATTTTTTCTTGGGGGGGGGAGGAGATGGGGGGGGAGGTAGAAGAGCAGGAATTTAAGTTGAAGAAGTCAGAAAGTAACTTAGAAAACAGGTTTCTGTGATTTCTCACAAGGAAGGAGAAAAGGAGGAGAATATATTTGGTGATATGCATATACCAACCATATATAATCTGGTTGGTGAGCCAGAAGCCAATTCCCTTTTTACAAAATTACAATGATTTTAAAGGAAATAATAATTTACATTTTAATAAACACTTAAAATTTGCATTCCCTTTAAAGTTTCCAGAGACCTTTTATAGTGACAATTTCATTAAAAACAAACCAAACCTCTCCCTCAAAAAAAAAAAAAAAACAGTTCCCATCCAGTCAGTTCTGACTCACGGCCACCCCATGTGTGTCAGGGCAGAGCTGCTCCATAGGATTTTCATGCCAGTGATCTTTTGACAGATCACCAGGACTTTCTTCCAAGATGCCTGCCTCTGAGTGGGTTCAAGCTGCCAGCCTTTTAATTCGTAGTTGAAGGCTTAACTGTTTGCATCACCCAGGGACTCCTTTGTTATTGTTTTTAGTTGCCATTGAATTGGCTCTGACTCATGGTGATTTCTGTATAACAGAATGAAATACTGCCCTGTCGTAAGCCATCTTCATAGTTGTTGGTATATTAGAGCCCACTGTAGCTATTGTGTCAATCCATCTCATGAAGGATTTCCCTCATTTTTACTCACTCCTTTGCAGTCCCATTTTTCTGAGGATGAAACTGATGCTCAGTGAGTTGACCAATCCTCCCAAGATCACACAAAGCCTATCTTCTTCCCATGGCATCCTATCATGGTGTTTCTCTCATTTGCAGGAAGAAGAAAAGTTAAATGCTCCGGTACCCAGCAGCCAGAGTGGGGCCCTTAATTGGCCAGAGGACCAGGCTTATCTCCTGTCATTCAGTAAGAGGCCATGAATTGTGCAGCCTGAGTAGGAAGTGGACAATTTAGAGTGAGGAAGTCAGAAAGTGCGGAGAAGGTTAAGAGTAACCAGAAAGAGACAGAGGCCAAGGTTCAGAATATCTAGAACTCACTAGAATCCCAGATCCACTGGAGCAGGACTATTGTCTGCTTCCTTTCCTGAGGAATCGTCAGTGCCTATTGCAGGGCCTGGCACAATTGTAAAAAGTAGAAGGAAAGGGAGTGAATATGGAGAGAAGAATTGGCACCATCATGAAAACACAGTGTACTCAGCATTACAGGGACAGCATGCCAGGGAATAATATTTGGATATATTAACCAGTTCTTTCTTCCCCATAGTCCTGTGTTCCCTATTCCTTCCACCAACCCAGGCAGCTAAATCCATTTTCAGGTCTCCAGGCAGGAATGTTACAGCAGAATTGCAGAGGGAAAAAGAAAAGTGCCAATTTTTTAATTTCAGTTCCAAAACAGATTTTGGGAACCCATAGCAGATATAATATTTTGGGAGACGCTTTCGGGTTTCAAAAACCTAGAACTCAAAGCATCAAAATACATAAGGATGTATACATAGGAGAAGAAAACATAATTAGCAAGAGTGAAGAAGATATGTGAAATGTACTTAGACTGATGGGAGGGAGAAAAAGGAGGGAGCTAGAAGAGAGGGGGTGGAGGGGACGGGAAGAAAGAAGCAAGGAGATCAGTAGTCCCTGTATGTGGCTGAGAATGTTTACTATGTTCTACTTTCACAGTTGGACTAGGTTTTGTATTGATGGTGGTTAAAACCATCCCTGATAAATTTGGAGAATCAGAAATCAGAGGGTATTTAGGCACTGGATTCCCAGGTAGAAGAGGGAGAAAAGGCAAGTTTCACAAATTCCCTTGTGCCTAGCCTGGTATGGAAACATAGAAATGGCTGCTGGGAGTGTATGGTGAAATGAGCTTTGATTGTGGATCCAAGTAAAATGAAATCCTTGACAACTTCAATATTTTCTCTGTTTATTGTGATGTTGCTTATTGGTCCAGTTGTGAGAATTTTTGTTTTCTTTACATTAAAATGTAATCTCTGGGGCCACATGAACTAGAGACTTACATCATCCTGAGACCAGAAGAACTAGATGGTGCCCGGCCAGAACTGATGACTGCCCTGACAGGGAGCACAACAGAGAACCCCTGAGGGAGCAGGAGAACAGTGGGATGCAGACCCCAAATTCTCATAAAAAGACCAGACTTAATGGTCTGACTGAGACTAGAACAATCCCAGCGGTCATGGTCCCCAAACCTTCTGTTGGCCCAGGACAGGAACCATTCCCGAAGACAATTCATCAGACATGGAAGGGACTGGACAATGGGTTGGAGAGAGATGCTGATGAAGAGTGAGCTACTTGTATCAGGTGGACACTTGAGACTGTGTTGGCTTCTCCTGTCTGGAGGGGAGATGGGAGGGTAGAGGGGGTTAGAAACTGGCAAAACGGTCACGAAAGCAGAGACTGGAAGGAGGGAGCGGGCTGACTCATTAGGGGGAGAGTAAATGGCAGTATGTAGTAAGATGTATATAAGCTTGTATGTGACAGACTGACTTGATTTGTAAACTTTCACTTAAAGCACAATAAAAATTATTTTAAAAAAATGTAATCTATACTGAAGGCTATAGTCTTTTGTTCTTCATTAGCAAGTGCTTCAAGTCCTCTCCACTTTTAGGAAGCAAGGTTGTGTCATCTGCCTATTGCAAGTTATTAATAAGTCTTCTTCCAATCCTGATGCCGCATTCTTCTTCATACAGTCCAGTTTCTCAGATTATATGCTCAGCATACAGACTGAATAAGTATGGTGAAAGGATACAACCCTGGCTCATGCCTTTCCTGATTTTAAACCATGGAGTATACCCTTGTTCTGTTCGAACAATTGCCTCGTTGCCTATGTACAGGTTTCACACAAACATAATTAAGTGTTCTGGAATTCCCATTCCTTGCTACATTAGCTATAATTTCTTATGATCCAATTTTTTTTTTTTTTTACATAGTCAAATGCCTTTGCATAGCCAATAAAACACAGGTAAACATCTTTCTCGTATTTTCTGCTTTCAGCTAAGAACGATCTGACATCACCAATGATATCCCTGGTTCCATGTCCCCTTCTGAATCCAGTTCGAACTTCTGGTGGTTCCCTGTTGATGTACTGCTACAACCACTTTTGAATGATCTTCAGCAAAATTTTACTTGTGTGTGATATTTATGAGATTGTTTGATAATTTCTGTATTCTGTGGGATCATCTTTCTTTGGAATGGGCACAAAAATGGATTTCTTCCAGTCAGCTGGCCAGGTAGCTGTCTTCCAAATTTCTTGGCATAGATGTGTGAGCACTTCCAGTGCAGCTTCCATTTGTTGAAACATCTCAAGTGGTATTCCATCAATTCCTAGAGCCTTGTTTTTCGTCGATGCCTTCAGCGCAGCTTGGACTTCTTCCTTCAGTACCATTGGTTCTTGATCATATGCTACCTCCTGAAATGGTTGAATGTCGACCAATTCTTTTTCGTATAGTGACTCTGTGTATTCCTTCCAACTTCTTTTGATGCTTTCTGCATCGTTCAGTATTTTGCCTGTAGAATCCTTCAATATTGCAACTCAAGCCTTGAACTTTTTCTTCAGTTCTTTCAGCTTGAGAAATGCTGAGCATGTTCTTCTCTCTTGGTTTTCCAGCTCCAGGTCTTTGTACATGTCATTATAATACATTGCTTTGTCTTCTTGAGCCACCCTTTGAAATCTTCTGTTCAGCTCTCTTATGTCATCATTTCTTCCTTTCTTTCAACAGCAAACTTCAAAGTGTTTTCTGACATCCATTTTCATTTTTTCTTTCTTTCTATCTTTTTAACGACTTTTTGCTTTCTTCACGTATGATGTTCTTGATGTCATTCCACAACTCATCTCGTCTTCTGTCATTAACATTCAACGCATCAAATCTATTCTTCAGATTGTCTCTAAATTCAGGTAGGATATACTCAAGGTCATACTTTGGCTCTCGTAGACTTGTTCTAACTTTCTTCAGCTTCGACTTGAACTTGCATATGAGCAATTGATGGTCTGTTCCATAGTTGGCCCCTGGCCTTGTTCTGATTGATGATATTGAGCTTTTTCATCATCTATTTCCACATATCTTTTTTATTTGATTCCTGTGTATTTCATAGAGGAGGTCCACAGGTATAGTTGCTGTTTATGTTGCTGAAAAAAGATATTTGCAATGAAGAGGTCATTGGTCTTGCAAAATTCTACCATGCAATCTCCAGCATCATTTCTATCACAAGGGCCATATTTTCCAACCACTATTCTCTATTCTGTTTCCAACTTTCACATTCCATTCACCAGTAATTATCAATCCATCTTGATTTTATGATTGATCAACTTCAGACTGCAGAAGTTGGTAAAAATCTTCAATTTCTTCATCTTTGGCCTTAGTGGTTGGTTCATAAATTTGAATAATAGTCATAATAGCTGGTCTTCTTTATAGGCCTATACTGTCCTATCACTGACATCATTGTGCTTCAGGATAGATCTTGAAATGTTCTTTTTGACAATGCTATTTTTCTTCAAATTTGTCATTCCCAGCATAGCACAGCATATGATTGTCCAATTCAAACTGGCCAATACCAGTCCATTTCAGCCACTAATGCCTGGAATATTGATCTTTATGTGTTCCATTTCATTTTTGATGACTTCCAGTTTTCCTAAATTCATACTTCAGACACTCCATGTTCTGATCATTAATGGATTTTGCAGCTGTTCTCATTTTGAGTCATGAGACATCAGCAAATGAAGATACTAAAAGCTTGACTCCATCCACGTCATTAAAGTCAATGCTACTTTGAGGAGGCAGCTCTTCTTCTGTGGTACTTTGAGCACCTTCCAACCTGAGGGGCTCATCTTCTGACTCTACAGCAGACAATGTTCCACTGCTATTCATAATTTTTTCACTGGCTAATTTTTTCAGAAGTAGACCTCCAGGTCCTTCTTCCTAGTGTGTCTTAGTCTGGAAGCCCAGCTGAAACCTGTTCACCATAGGTGGCCCTGCTGGTATTTGAAATACTGGTGGCATAGCTTCCAGCATTACAGCAACACGAAAGCCAACACAGTATGGCCAACTGACAGACTCTTGGGGAGTTATCTAATTAGTTGGCAGGTAATTGTTATAGTATTATTTTAGAATCCTATTTATTTCTCTAAGGTTAGTAATAAAGTTCTCATTTTTATTTCTCATTTTACTTACATAACTTTTTTTTGGTCAGTCTAGCTTAAGATATTTCAGTTTTATTTTCTTCCCTTTTCTTTATTATTGTTTATTATCCTATCTTATGTCCCTTCATAGCTTTATTATTTTCTTCCTTCTGCTAGTTTTGGGTTTAGTAGCTATTTGTTTTTTAGTGACTAAACTGTTTATGTATAGTCTTTTTTCTTTTTCATGTGCAGTCTCTGTTTTTTTAATTCATATTCATCTAGTGTTTTAACAGAGATTTTCCTGAATGCCAGGAGCCCAAGAGAAAGAAAGAGAGAAGAAGGAACAAAGAAAAAGAGAAAGAAAGAAAAAAGTCTCTCAGTCTACAGATTGTCTCTGTGATGGAGCACTCCTTCAATACTTAGCCTTAATCTTCACTTCCTGCTTGCAATGATCCTAGAGACCAACTTGTGGTAAAAATTTAGGATGGTTTCAGATCTTTTCTGAACCTGCTTTATGGAAATGTATGTGGTTTTCTAAATTCCCAGGATCTTTTGAATGATTTAATTTCCCAAAGAAATTCTCCCCAGTTTTTTATCTCATACTTTCAAGTGCTCTATTGTATGCCTTAATCACAATATTTTGCCCCAGGAAGATGCATGTTATTTGTTTGCCTTAAAATGTTTTTGAGATGTTCCTCCACTCTTTCTCCAAGTGAGTACCAACTTAGGTAAAACAAAGACAAGCTCCTTGCATCAGTCCTTCAGGCAGCCCCCAGATAGGCCAGACCAGGGAAACACAATTCTTTCTAAATAAGGTCTACTAAGGTCTACTTTGCTCTCTCTGGAACCAGGGACCAGGGACACACACTGGCAACACAGGCTATCGTCTCCAAGACTGCTGCTGAGCTGGGGAATGGTAAGGCAAGAGCAGATAAAAAATGTCATGGGGTTTTCCTACCATTTTTAAGTGGTCTTTTTTTTGATTCAGTGTTTGCTTTGTTGTTCTAAACCTTTACCTATCTTCCAGAATTTTGTCAAAGTCGATTCTGATAGCTTTTGCTTGAATTTTCAATGTTTCTGTAAAAGGACAGGACCCTGGAGCTGTCTACTCCATTATTTTGCTGAAGTTGCCCCCGCGTACTTAATTTTGAACAGAAAATATCTCTCCTCCCAGAGTTTTCAGTTTAGGCATGATAAAATTATAGTTATTCAAAGGCAAATAGTGACAATAAATTTCACTAGTAATTTCTCAGTCATCTACAAATAGGAAGTTATTTTTAAAGAAATAAAAAAGTCATAATAATAACAATAAAATTCTCTAAAGGAACCCCCCCCCCAAAAAAAACACATGCACAAACATCATAGTGAACTCTATGGAGATTATAATAATAATACTAATCTCCATTGAGCTTACTATGTTCCAGTAATAATTAAAGGCATAAACACATATTTTCAGGGTAAGAGAGAACCTTTAATAACACCTAGTACAACCCCCTCATCTTGCAGATGAAGATAATAATGTCCAGGATAGGGAATAACTTCATCTAAGAGCCTGCATTGTAAGAATTACTATATAGACTGCCACATTTTTAAATTTCTCTTCTAGTTGCTTGTCTTGAAACCTAGTTATTGGAGAAATACACAACGAAGGGATAAATGTCTAGAAAGGCGTAGAAGCCATAATTTTGCTGGTACATCTGGAGCCACTGAAAATGTATGTCCCAAAAAAGAAAATATATGTCCCTTTCAAACAGGGCTATGATTATGAGTAGAGGCTATATGGGATATTATTTGAGATGTCAGAAATTCCTTAAATGAAGCCTTACCTCCTTGGTGTAAATCAAATAAGGAAAATTTCTTAATTAAAACACATACACACGAAAGGGCAGCTAATCAATGTTTTTTAAACTAAAATGCCCCTGGCAAAGATAAACTATTGAGTTTTATTAGTCGTAATGTTCTTGGAGCTGGAAAAGGACCAAGAGATGGTCTAGTCCAGGGTTTCTCAACCTCAGCACTATTGACATTTTGGACTGGATAATTCTTTGCTGAAAAGAAGGATCTGTTTTGTGAATTATAGGATGTTCAGCAGCATCCTTGGCCTCTACTCATAGATGCCAGCAGCACCTCCACAGTGGTGAAAATCAAGAACATCTGTGACAAATCTCCCATAGTTGAGAGCCACTGGTATAGTCCAATCTCCTCATTTCACCAATGAGGTTCAGTTTCACAAATACGCCGAGTATGTCTTATGCACCAGGCACTTTGTTGGGCAAGTCCCCCGAAGAGGCTGGGAGCTGACTCACATTTCAGATCTCTTTCTGCAAACCAAGCTCCCCTAGTTTAACTTTGGTTCAATTACACATCAAAATAAATGAGATCATCAGATCCTGCCAGAATGTGGGTTCTAAAATGGGGAGATGAAACTAGTTTGTCCGTTTTTGTTATTGAGTGCCATCCAGTTGATTCCAACTTAGAACGACCCCATGTGACAGAAAAGAACTGCCCCATAGGGTTTCCTGGGATGTGATCTTTATGGGAGCAGATTGTCATGCCTTTTCTCCCATGGAGCACCTGGGTGAATTCGAACTTCCTACCTTTCAGTTAGCAACTGAGGGCTTAACCATTGTGCCACCAAGGTACCTTAAAACCTGCAAGGGGCCAGTGCGCAACCACATGCAAATAATGAGAGCCCTGGTTGCACAGTGGTTAAGTGTTCAACTGCTCACCAAAAGGTCAGCAGTTAGAATCCACCAGCCACCCCTTGGAAACCCTATGGGGCAGTGAGTCGGAACTGAATTAAAGGCAGTGGAGTTTTAATACTTCCGGGAAACCATTTAGCCTAAGATTGAGAAAAAAGTTCCTATTTTTTTTTAACTTACCAAATAGAATAAATATCATATATACTTGCTTTTATTTAAGCAAGTAAAATATGCTAAGCCTTCCAACTTTACTATGAAACAAGATAAAGATAACTGACAAGCCAACTCCTGGTAAGCTGTTTATTTTCTTGGCAGATGTAATTTTTTATTTTCATGGAAAAGTAGAATTAAAATAATCAGAAATCTAAAGGTTCGTAAGACAAATTAATACTTGAGTGTGGCTACAATAGAAAAAAAAAATTTCACTTAGGCTGTCCATATTTAGAAATTAGAATATTAGCTTGAAAACTCTAAAAATGTGTCCATTCTGCCATCCCTGAAGAATCATCAGTTTTAAATTTACAAATTCACTAGAGACCTTCTGTTATGGGTTGAATTATGTCCCCCCAAAATGTGTATCAACTTGGCTAGGCCATGATTCCCAGTATTGTGTGGTTGTCGTACATTTTGCGTTCTGATATATTTATCCCATGTGTTGTAAATCCTAATGTCTACGATGTTAATGAGGCAGGATTAGAGGCAGTTATGTCAGTGGGACAGAACTCAATCTACAGGATTAGGTTGTATCTTGAGTCAATTTTGTTTGACATATAAAAGAGAGAAGTGAGCAGAGAGAAGTGGGACCTCCTACTACCAAGAAAGAAGAACCAGGGATAGAACAACCGAAGAACTTGGGGCCCCTGTGCTGAGAAGCTCCTAGGCCAGGGTAAGATTGATTACAAGGACCTTCCCCCAGAGCCAACAGAGAGAGAAAGCCTTCCCCTAGAGATGGTACCCTGAATTTGGATTTCTAGCCTCCTAAACTGTGAAAGAATAAATTCATCTTCGTTAAACCCATTTACTTGTGGTATTTCTGTCATTGCAGTACTAGATAATGAAGACAACTTCCTTGGCATGCTGCCTTTGAAAAAGAGAAAAATACATTTCATTTTTTCAAAAATATATCCTGTTTTCTTTTTTTTCTATATCTGCCTTCATTATACTGGTCTTAGTTTTTCATAGTCTGAGCTTGTCAAGCCATCTTTCCTTTTGTAATGGAATTTTAAAAACAGTTTATTTCCCCAGCTTTAGCTTTCTGCTTTATTTTCTCTCCTCTACCTTCTATTTGTAGCTCTTTTCATTTAGATTTATTGTTTTCTCTGCCTAAAGTACCAACTTAAAATTACTTTATCTTGAATCACAGAGAGAAAAAGTTCCCAACTCTCGTCACATAACTCATCTTCAAACTCACATATCTTGCAGTGACCTTTACACGTGTCATCATTTCAAGTCTATGCTAGTCTCACTCACATTTAAAAATATATAATAATCTCCCTCATGTTTGGAGATTATAAAATGTGTTTCAAACACATCAATCTTAGCATTTATACTCAAAGAAAAACCCAATATTTACTATGTCTTCCTCTATGTAGTCTACGTTAATTCCACTTTTTATGAGTCAAAGAAAACACACAGTAGAGAAGAGAAAATCACAAGCCCCTCAGTTTGATTGCATTTCCTAACCATGAATACTAATAATTTCCCTCAAAATCATTTTAAGGCAGTTGTTGGATTGAAGAGTATAGGTAGGGTGGGAAGGGATCATGGTAGACAGCGTCCTGCGAGAGGGAGTGACATATTGACTAGTTTTACCAAAAGTGGCTTATATATTATAAGACAAAACTATGTCAAAATAAATTATTGTCATCTATAGTTTTATTCACAGATGTTGATTCAACGTTCAAAGAGAAGGTATAGTATACTTTTATGATGGAAAACAAAGAAGTATATATGTTTTTCTTTCCAAAAAGTATAAATGCTTTAACTTTCTAATCTCTGAATCACATTTATTTTGGATATTATTTGAAATTATTTTTACACAGTTGCTTTCTCTCTTTCAAAATTCTCATTACTGTTTAATGCTTTTGGATAAAAGCAGAATAGAATTTTAGAAAATTCGACTTTAACAAGGACTTGTTTTAAAACTGTATACTTTATGAGAGAGGTTGTAAATACGGCAGTGGCCAATCCCTCTTGATTAAAGATATGTAAAGGTCATCAGAAGTTACCAGAACATAGAAGGATCCATTTGCGTAAAACTTTTAAATCATCACTGTTTCCTAGTAGATTGAGGTATACTAAGAGACTACATAAGGAGCCCTGGTGGTGCAATGGTTAAAGCACCCTGCTGCTAACTGAGAAGTCGGCAGTTCAAACCCACCAGACACCCTGCAGGAGAAAGATGTGGCAGTCTGCTTCCATAAAGATTATGGCCTTGGAAACCCTATGGGGCAGTTCTACCTTGTCCTATACGGTCACTACGAATCAAAATCGACTCAATGGCAACCAGTTTAAGAGGCTACATGGAGTCACTATGAGTTCAAAATTGATTTGATGGCACCCAACAACAATAAGAAGATACTACAAATTCACTATTTGTTAAGCAACTAATGTTTCAGAGACCACTATGATAGAAGTGGTCAATGGTCTACTTTATGTGCTTGTTTTTTTGTTTCTTTTTGGTTTTTTGTTTGTTTGTTTGTTTGTTTGTTTTAAGCAAGTAAAAATCTTTTTAAGATTCTTGACCTACATATGGCAAGTGAAGAAAGGCAGATAAAGAAGTCTCCCTTATCAATGTAGACAACTGCAACAGAAAATCCCAATGCTGTAGTTCCAATCTCCCATTTTTGATGTGTATACTAGGTCAAGATAAACTAAAACAGTAGCACCTGGGGTCTTAAAATCTTGTGAGCAGCCATCTAAGATATATTTACTGGTCCCACCCCATCTGGAGCAAGGGAGAATGAAGAAAGCCAGAGATGCAAGGGAAAGATTAGTCCAAAGCACTAATGGACCACAACTACCACGGCCTCCACCAGACTGAATCCAGCACAACTAGATGGTGCCCAACTACCATCACTGACTTCTCTAACAGGGATCACGATAGAGGGTCCCAGACAGAGCTGGAGAAAAATGTAGAACAAAATTCTAACTCACAGAAAAAGATCAAACTTACTGGTCTGTCAGAGACTGAAGAAACCCCAAGACTAAGGCCCAGACACCCTTTTAACTCTGTACTGAAGTCACTCCAGAGGGTCACCCTTCAGCCAAAGATTAGACAGGCCTATAAAACAACCAATAACACATGTATTTCAACCATGTATATGAGACTAAATGGGTACACTAGCCCAGAGGCAAGGACAATGGAAAGGTGGACGAATAGAAATGGGGAACCCAAGGTCGAGAAGGGAAGAGTATTGAGAGTGCTTAAACATTGCAGGGTTGGCAACCAATGTCACAATACAATGCATGTGTAAATTGTTTCATAAGACACTAATTTGTTCTATAAGCTTTCACATAAAATACAATTTAAAAAAAGATAAACTAAAGCCAAAATAAAGGTGAAATCTTAAGTTTGAAGAGGGAAGCCTATTTGATTACATCCTGGAGTAAAAAGCAAGTATTGTCTCTAAAGTAAAAACTAAAAAAATAACTGTGATGGTTAAGACTGTGTGTCAGCTTGGCTGGGCCATGGTTCTCAGTGTTTATATGTGATCGCTCCCATGATCGAATCTGCTTTGAGTGGCCAATCAGTTGAAAGGTATTTTCCTCAGGGGTGTTTGCATTTGAGTATAAGCAGACATTCTGGCTTTTTTGCTCACTCTGGATCCTGCAGCTGCCTCCTGTTCATCTGACCTCTGGTTCTTGGGACTTGAGCTATATCAGCTTATCTGCAGATCCTGGAGTTTGTCAATCTTCACAGCCTGAGAGCAGGCTGCCAATCTTGGGTTCACCAGCCCCTGCAGCTACGTGAATCTAGAGAAGCCTCTATCTTGATCCATGGACTTGGGATGTTCCAGCCTCTATGATCATGAGTCCTTTCCTTGATATAAATCTTTCTATATATATATCTATACGCTTTACTGGTTTTGCTTCTCTAGAGAACTCAGCCGAAGACAATAATTTATTATGTTAATGATAAATTATCTATCACATAAAATACATAACCTGTTCATGATAAATTGTCTATTACATATAGTAGCAGGCAGAAAGGAAGGGAGGAAGGGACAAAAAAAAGGAAGGGAGGGAGGAGGAGAGAGAGGAAAGGAGAAAGAGAGAAAAGTAGGAAAGGAAGAAGGGAGGGATGGAAATTTAAAAAAAAAAGAAAATAGAGAAGAGAAAAACTCACAAAGATCTCATTACTTGACTAAACAAAATCAACATGATAAAATTTGGAGAAGCCAAATCTCTAGTCTTAACCCTTCCAAAAGAAATGTAACACTTGAATGAATTTTGGTTTCTCTCTCCTTTAAACAATCTGGCAACTCACTTAATCATTTCTAGACCTAAAAATGTTAATTTAAACATTTTGAACAACAAAATGTTTCTTAATAAAAGGCCAGCAATGATTTTAAAAATACTTTTATGACAAGGAAAATGAGACATTTTGATTGAGAAACAATTGTTTAAAAGGGGGTAATCTGTGGCAAAGCCAGAGTCACTCAGATTAAAAGGCAGTATTGTCAATTTCATCTTATGTGAAAAATGGGGATTTGCTCTGTAATATTAACATGTGGGTGACATAAGGAAGTTTAAGGTCATGGCTGAAACATAACTTGATCAATCATTAGATCTGAATCTGAAAGTCACCCATGTAATCACCAAAGTTGAATGTCAAACACAGTTTGGGAAGGAAAGAAGGCAAGTGAAATGTGTTAGAAATTCATATGAAAACAAGGAATGAATTTACGCCCACTCCTCACTTATCAACATGGTTAGGTTTGAAAGAACAGGTCGTTATGTGAAAATCAGCATTTTGCACAAATGGGGAATGACCACATCAGATCACATAATGGAGGATGACTATATCATTACATAAGTGTCAGTATGTCATTACCCAACCCAAAAAGCCACTGCAGTTGAGTTGATTCCAACTCATAGCGACCCTGTAGGTTTTCCAAAGCTATAAATCTCTACAGAAGCAGACTGCCACATCTTTCTCCTGTGGAGCTGCTGGTGATTTCAAACTGCTGACCTTTCAGTTAGCAGTCAATCACCTTAACTACTGTGCCACCAGGACTCCTTTTACATCATTATATAACTGCCAAATTGCTTCACTACATAACTGCCAAATTACATCATTACATAACTGCCAAACCACTGAGAATCAAGGCCCAGCTAAGCTAACATGTAACCTTAACTATCACAGCCAGCATTACTCTCACCTCATAACTAGACGTTCGTTACTGCCAGACATACATCATTAATGCACAAAATAATTGCATAGTAGATTTTTTACTATTGTAAATGCAAAATATTGAATAACAAGATAGTTGATAAGTGAGGAGTGGGTGTGCTACAATGAAGAAAATCCCCTATAATTACCCTTTCATGTTCTCTGTGAGGTGGTGAGGAGAATATTCTCTAAATGGTCATTTTCACACAAAAACACCTTCTCTCCCAGTGAAACAAGTTAAGGAAAATAAAATTAAGAGGTATACATGCTGGGAAGCCCTATTTCTCATTTTAAAAAAAAGGAAATCATTTCCTGGAAAATCAAATGAAATAAAAATATTGGCCCTATAATTCAATCCAAAAATGTTTTTTTATATATTTCTCAAGGGCTTTAAGAAGGTAATGGCATATCTAATATCAGGGGTTGAATTACTAATTCATAAAGAAAGACAGAGAAAGATTATTTTGCATAACACACATACAATTGCTTTTTTATATTAAGTTGATAGTATTCAATGAAGAAATCATCTTTTTCTAATTAGATACATTAAATGACCAGAAAACAATCAATACATTTTACAAACTCACATGTAGTCAGAATAAACTAAAAATGATTCAGCTCTTTAGTATCTTCATTCTCACCTGTGAATTGATTTTGGGAGCTACTCTGTCTTCTGGATGCCCATTTGGCCAATCAGTTCTGTTAATTATTTTCCAACTCTGCCTTTAATTATCAATGGGAATACCCTGCTTCAAAGCACATCCCCACAGTTCTAAATCCACATGTGGGGTGTAAGGATATTTTGTAATAACACAAAAGAGCCACAAAATTGGTATAATAATGCATTTAATGGTTATTTTAGAAAACGTATAACCTTAATTCTGAAGAGATTTTGTGAAAAATCCATCTGATATAGAATAATGGTTCCTGAGCTACGCCATTTTGATGTAAGAGTTGTTGACTAATAAAGTCTGGATTACTTGGTTATGCATTTGGTTTCAAACTTTGCTTTTAGTACTCAGAGGCTGTTTCCAGGCAGACTGTCAGTTCGTTATCAGTTCAATAGGCTGCCCAGTAGTACCTTTTTGAGCTACAGTGAATACATTTCTGTCTGGTCTCATCATCTTTAGTGTCTGAAATTTTATAACAGAGAGTTTTGAAATCATATTTTATGGCAGTGAAGCTGCTAAGGAAAATTTATTGACTTAACAATCCCATCAAACATCTGCTGTCATGTGGAACAAGCCCCAGTACAAGGCAGATTAGTAAATACGAGCTGCTTCAATTTGGCCCAACTGTTTGGCTAAAGAATTTTCCATTACATGGGTGGGTGAGATCAACTGAGTTTGGAACCATTCAATTTATTCTGTGGCAGCAGTCTAAGAGAACACAACAGAGACTAGTACAGAATTTGAGTGTGCTCTCTTCTGTTGTGGTTCAAATGAAGTAGCAATGCTTTGATGATAAATTGTTATTGCTCAATTTATTTTTTTAAGTCGATCTTAGCAACTACTCTTGTGGGCTCTCTTTGATATCAGAAAAAATAAAGCTCCTATAAAATCATTGTAGATTCTGGACCCAATGAGATGGTAGTTAGAGCTCTATATAAAGAGGCCAGTTGATAGTACGTGCAGTTTTCCAGGTCTGCTGCAGCCTCAAGGTTTCATATGTTTTCCCTGTCATGTAAGGTCAATGACGAAGACCAGAGGATGTTTGAAATTTGCTTTTACATAATATGCTAGACTTCTTTCTATTCTGACAGTCTGCAGACTCCTGTTCCACACTCAAGTTGGGATACAAACAAAAATAAACTGATGGAAAAAAAATGTAAAAATTAGATTATGTCTGTGATACCTTAATACTTGCAAAAGAGATCAAGTTTTCAGCAAATTATCTGGAAATACATAGATTTATATTATAACATAAATAGAGATTTAAAGTTGCTTTTATAGTCAGGAAACACAATAACAAGAAATGCTCTTAACGAGGATTTCCTGCACTCAAAAATGGAATTTATTATTTCAGAAGACAGTAAAAAGTAAATGGTAATAAATTACCAGTAGGTTAACTTGATATTCTACAAGGAATCTTGTTTGAAATAAAATGCATAAATTATACTAACAAAAAAGAATGAAAATATAATTTCCAGCAGTATTATATATATTTTGAAGAATGTAGGCTACATGGATAACATGTGAAATTTATTTTACTGTGGGCATTTTATTTTTCACATAAATACTAGATTATCCTTTTACACTTTTTATAATGATCTCCTACTCTCCAAAATTTCATGTTAAGTCTCTGAAATGCTAGTGTCATGCAAGCAATAGGTATTTAATAAGTGTTCTTGACGATGATGGAGATATGCATTCCTAACAGGAATTTCCATTTCTGTTATATGTGGAATTAGTGAAGACGATTCTATGAATCAATAAGATTTCTCTGTTTAAATTGAGGGCAACATTTAATTCCATAAGATGAAAACAGCTGCCTGAATTATTTATTTTCAATGATTTTTAGTTCTTATCTTCTAAAAAAAATTCAAACTTATCTCAATCATAGCAGTCTTCGCAAAGTATACATAGATACATAGAAACTATTTTCCTCTCCATTTTATAAACATAAAAACTATGGCTAATCATGAAAATATATTTATAATGAATTTTTTCTAGGCCATATAAGGATTTCAGACCCAGTCAAGGTTAATAATACATTTTTAAGTAATCTAAATTTTAGAGTTTAAAGGGTCCTTAATAGTCACCTAATTTAAATGTGTCCTCTTACAGATTAAGAAACTGAACCCTAAAAAGATGAAATGAGTTACCCAGTATCTTAGAGCTAGTATATGGCAGATGTTAATACAAATGTGAAGGACTTTTGCCAGCGGTGACTAATGTTCCAAACATTGTATCTCTTTAAAGGGAATCAACATTTTAGAAATAAAAATACAAAATCTGCCTGCCCCATCCAACCAGTAATTTCATGGATTTTATAGAGAGTAATTTCTTGATCCTGAAGCAAAACCAGCACTAAGTAGAAAAATTTTAGGAAAAAGAAATGTTGCTATGTTTTAAAATACCATCCCGGGAATTTATTAGAATTCCTTCTTCTTATAAAAACGTTAACCTTTTTATTACCAAAGGTACTATAATCAAATGGACATTTTTCTCACACATACTATATTCATAGAGGCATCTCCATATTTTATAAAGTCATATATCAAAACATCAAATATTTTCTCACGTGTATGCTCACCTGCTCGGAAAAGAGGTCACTGTCATCTTCCAGGTATTTACTAAAAGGGTTGGGTTCATAGATTTCCTCTTCTTTTTTCAGGAAAATTTTGGATTTTACAGGAACTGGGCGAATTACTCCAGGCTTAGTCTTCATCAAGTAAATTTAAAGAGAGAGATAAATAAACACTATTAAAATGAATATACGTATTATTATGTCCTTCAAATGTTTTTTTCACTAAAATTTAAATTTTTTAATTTTAAAGTGATTTTACAAATTCACAAAAAGAGCCTGAATATCAAATTATTTTAACTAATGCAACTTTAGTCTGAAGTTGATTGTTATAGCAACTGATTCATAATGATCCACTGTTGTGATGTTCAAAATGCAAAAACTTCTTCGTTCATCTAGTCATAAGGGCTCCTCTATCCATTAGTGCATAAGGTCAACAAATATTTTATTTGATAAATATTCATTGTGATGAGCAGAATTCCGGGTATATTAAGATAGACAAATTTGGCACATCACCAAGCCCATAACCACTTCCTTTTTTCTGGTATCTGTCTCTATGCCCCCAAATCTACAGGGCTGAACCCCCAGAATCCATGTTTACATCATGCGTGATGGAACCAGGGGTGGCCTTCTGACCTAAGTTGGGGCATGGAGGCAAACAGATTGTCTCTTTTCAATAACTTAGGAAGGTTGAAAAAATACCAATTTGGGAGCCATGGGAAAGACTTAATTTGCCAGAAAAAGCAGATTTTCCAAAATCAAGAAGGAGAGAGCAAAGTTCATGAGGAGGCCTCACCCAGAGATGAGAGATACTTGCAGACTTTCCAGAATACAATCACAAAGCATCCCTGGGAATCAGCTGAATTTCCTGCCTGACGTTCTCTAAGACTTCCCTTTGCTTTTACACTAGTTTCCTCTTTTCATATTATACAAGTTTACTTCTATAAGTTGCAATCAGAAGAGTTTTAGCTAATATACCAGTCACCTAGGCGTCATAAACTTGTCCATTTGACAAAAAAAAAAAAAAGAAGCAGCAGCCGCAGGGACAGTGAAAGAGATATTTAGTTTGGGGCAGTGTTAAAATGATGTTTCACCAACCCAAAATCTTGTTACTCTATAAAATGTCACAAAATGATTGATGTTTGCAAAAACATTCCAAACACACAAGAATAATTCTATAAAAAGTTGTGATACTCCTTCTGCTGAAACACTGTGCAGTAATCACTCTTCTCAACCCCATTTCCTTTCAGAAAATACTAAATTAGCTCTACTTAGTTAATGTTGGTGCTCACAAGTTAAGGCTTCAGGGACTACATCTATCTCTCTGCTCTATAAAACCCCTGATACACTTTGAGTCTTGAATAAATGTCACTTTGCAATACTTTTTTCTATTGATATTTTCCCGGTTATCTTTCATATGTATGCCAACTGGGGAAATACAGATTGAGAAAAGCCTGTATCTTCCCCAGGCTGAGAAAAATCTCTTACTTAAGAAACTCTGATTTCTCTACCAAGGGGAAAAAAATGAGCAAATAACATCCAATTATGCATGAATTCACGCACTGTAGTTGAGTATACATATGAGAGCAGTATTTCTCTAGAAATCCTAGCATAAGAATGAAGCTCTGGTAGTTACCAATTTCTACAGCCACCTGTAATAAGTGAGGTGCCCGCTATCTGGGCCATGATCCTAAGTTTTCCAGACTTTCTCTTTCTCATTTGACTGCCACTTTCATTTCTCCTTCCTTCTGCTCTTACTCCTACTTCTTCCTGTTTCCTACCTCTTTGTAGGCAGAAAATCTATAAAAAGAACTTCAGTACTCAGGGCTTACCAGGTTCTGAAACCAACATGGAACTTTAGGTGCTAAGCTTGGTGGCAATATAAAGAAAAGGGAAAACAGAGAGAAGGAATCTCACCAGGAGTGCTTGATATGCTGGAGGAATCCCTGTGCCAGAAAAATATGATTGCCCGATCCCTGGGCTGTTAGCAGTCTCTGCTTTTGGTTACCCTGGCCTGAAGCCTCTCACCCACTTCATCTCTCTTGGGACCAGCCCCCTCCAGGGTGAGACCAGAAAGAAAAACTCCTAGTTGGATGACAACCACCTTCAGTATCAAAATCAGTTACTGATGATTCATATCTGTTCTTCTACCAGTCTTTATGCTTCTTAGTTTCTATGAATTTCCTGGATTTGATGGTTGTCTAGCAATTTGACAACAGTTCTTGCCCTATTTTTCTAGTCTTCAGATTTTCCACATTCCCTCTCCTTGGACTCTGTGTCCCCAGGCTTGGTTTAAGTGAAGTTTCCAAGTCTTCTTCATTCTTGCTTGCTTACTGGCTCTTGATACTGTTGTTCTGACTCTTACATTGTCTACATCATCTCTTTCCTTGGGCCTGGTTTTGCTCTTGCACCTTAACTTACTGTCATCTAGTAGTCAGTATTACATAGGCATGAAAACCAACTCAAGCCAAAAGAAGACTAGACAAAGTTTGCCTTTAACATTCTTCACATGTCCCATCGTATGAATTTTAACTGTGTACTCCACACCCAACTATCTCTCAGTATTTGGTCAAGTTGGAAAATGAACCCTGGTGGTGCATGCACTCTCTATAAACCATTGTACACCAACAAATCATGTTCATGGCATCCTCTGTGCCTTGCTCATGCCATTCCCCGTGTTTCAAAATCAGCATTCCTCTTGTGGACTCATTGCAGGTTAATGACATCATAATTCTCTCAGACACCCAGATTCCATATCTCAGCTATATGAGACCAGGCTTAATATTTTACATAAATTATCTCATCAATTCATCACGAACAACCCTTTGAGGAGCTTAGAGAGAACAAGTCACATGCCAAAGTCATACAGCTCATATATGGAGATGTTAAGATTTAAGTCCAGATCTGGTATGATCATCAATCCCATGATCTTAATTACTTTCATGCCTGTTCCACAGATAGATGAATGGATGGATGGACAGATAGAAGGATGGACAGAGACAGACAGATGACAGACAGACAGATAGATATCAAGTTCTACTACTTTTTAAATTTTTGATTGCTCTTAAATTTATTGCTTCTGTTTTATTTCCACACCAATTGCCACATCCTAGATTTGACCATTGTTACCCCATTCTGTGTCATTTTACTTTTCTCCACATTTTGGGGATATCCTGTTTTTTCCACTTTAGGACGGGATGATTGCTTTGGGAGGAATTTAGTCCTGCTAAATGCAGTTTTTCTTTTCTTAAATGTAGAAATGTTCCTGCCAAAAGAGCATTTCTGAAACACTGTAGGACCTGATGTCGTCCTGCTCATTACACATAGCCACACAATCACCCTCCTCCCTACACATACACATGCACACACACACACACACACACACACTCCAGCACTCCAGCTCCTAAACAACTGTGTAGTTAGAATGGCCAAGACACCAAAGCACTGCATTTACACTGATGTCTCTCTGGACTTCATCGAAAATCCACTTCCAAGAATCAGCATGATATTGGTGGTAGGAAAGAACCAAGGAGAGAGATTTTAGCGTTTCCAATACCATCAATAGACTCTATGATCTTGTAAAAGCCATTGGAACCTGTCCTGGCCTTCTGCCAAAGGGTTATAATTCTAACCACAATTAGGTCCTTAAATGATGGGTAATGCCACATTTTATAACATGCCTTTCTGCCCCCTCAGGATTTATATTCCGTAGAGTTATTGCATAAGGCTTGTTCTGCATTCAAACACATCATCTAAACAAGGGTCTCAAAGTGTTGCTGGCACACATAAAGCTTTCTTGATATACTAGTTCATTTCCTCTCTGCTCTTCCTAATACTTAGTTCCTTGATGTCAGATGACCATGTAATCTACACTTGCTAATGGCTAAATTGCAACACAGAGTAACTCAATGACTCTAACCAAATAACGATATAAATGGTTAATGTTCTTGACGGCTAACGGAAAGGCTTAAGGTTTGCATTCACTAAGCGGCACCTAGGAAGAAAGGCCTGGTGATCTAATTCTGAAAAATCTGTTGCTGAAAACTCAATGGAGTATAGTTCTACCCTGACACATATGGAAGCACCATGAGTTGAAATTGACTTGATGGCAACTAGTTTGGGGTTCTTTGGCTAGCACTTCCCTACTGAGAGCACGGTCTGGAGATCAGCAGAATCAAGGTCACCTGAAAACCTGTTTAAAAAAAAGCATCACCGTTGAGTTGATTTGACTCATAGTGACCCTAGGACAGAGTTCAAACTGCCCCCATAGGGTTTCCAAGGCTGTAATCTTTATGGGAGCAGACTGCCACATCTTTCTCCTGCAGAGCAAAAAGTGGGTTCAAACTGACAACCTTTCAAACAGAAGTGTTAATCTCAGGCTCCACTCCAAATAATGGTGTAAATGAATCAGAATCTGCATTTTTAAGAGGTTCCAGATAATTCATGTGCACACTAAAAATTAAGAGACACTGGGCTCTAACTCATTCGATGAAAATTTGGTGCTGCCCACCTTGAGACCTTCCTTGGTCTGCATCCCATGGACACCTATTTAACCTTGTACTTCTGCATCCAGATTGAAAGGGAGGTTTTAGAACAGACTGACCGTTATTAATTTCCAATCTGCATTGCATTATTGCATATAATAACTTGATGTCTTCAGATTTCGAGTAGACTTTGGTTCTCTAATTCTGGCAAATCTAATTTGCTAAGCCTGTGCCCAAACGAAAAACAAAGAAAATTAGACTAACCAAGTTAGAGGAGGTTATAAAGCTGAACTACCATAAGATTTTCATTGCCCAGTAATAGTATAACTAAACTAGCCCAAAAAGAGAGATCAGTCAGAGATCGTGCTGACTCTACTGTTAGTCCTGAGGGAAAAAAAGTCCAAGAGATAGAGTGACAAGAACATGGAATCCATGGGGTCCGCTGGCAGGTTTCAAAGACCTGTGGGTGCTAGTCCCAGCCCATTATTCATTTGTGTTTATAATCCATCAAGTATGTACCTATACTTGAATACTGCTACTGGGGGCAATGTAAAAATGATATTATTTCTGTCCTTTGGAGCTTGTAATCAAAATTCTATGATAGCAAGTTGTCAGTGCCTCTGGTTGTAGACTAAAGTTGAAAATTAATTTCTAGCACTGTCCTAGAGAATCCATTACTAATATTTTTTAAAAAATGGCTTCTTAGATCAACATCATTCTTAAATTGGTAACTTCAACTAATGGACTAATGTTTTTTAATTGCCTTTCACTATAGTAGAGGTGGGGTGGTGAGATAGGTGGACAAAAGATGTAAAGGATAGGGTCTCAGCTTTCAAAGGTTTATTTAGCTTTTTTTTTTTTTTGAGATAAGATGTATAGCAAAGAAAACAGTAAGAATGTAATAAAAGGCAGCATATAGCAAATTGTGTGAGACTAGATAGAAATTCCACTAATATGATAAATCCAAAGAACGTATAAAAGTGCTATGGTTGTTTCTTCACCCATTTGCTTCAGATTCTTGTCTTCAGTCTCCAAAAACCAAATAACCAAACCCACTCATAGCAGCCCCATAGGACAGAGTAGAATTGCCAACAGGGATTTCAAGGCTGTCAATCTTTAAGGAAGCAGACTGCCACACTTTTCTCCCACAGAGCAGCTGGTGAGTTCGAACCACCGGTATTTTAGTTAGGAGCTATGCGCTTTAACCCTCTGTACTAGCAGGGCTCCTTCTTCATTCTCCAGTGGATTTTTTTTTTTTTTTTTATGGTTTCTGTGGTAAAAATCTCATACAAACTCATGCAAAACTGTGGACAAAAGTAGTATTATCAAATGATTTAACTGATTCACTCATTCAGTTAATAAATGATAATTGGTTGTATGTCTTCTTTGAAAGAAACAATATTATATGCTTTGAAGCAAATATTTAAGCTTCTTTTCCCCTCAAAGAAATATCTCAAAACACTATAGCATAGGGTAAAGCTGCCAAGATTGGAAGAAAACAAATTTTATACTGCCCAGATCCCTGGGACTGTTGACTCAATATTGTAGATATCTGACATTCAGTTTTTCATCAAAATAATGGAAATAACAATTCTTCCACACAAACTCACAGGTGATTGTGAGAATCTAATGCGATAATATACAGGACAGACTTAAAAGCTTGCAAGTGGCCATCTAAGATGCATCGATTGGTCCCAACCCACCTGGAGCAAAGGAGAATGAAGAACACCAAAGACACAAGAAAAATATGAGCCCAAGAGACAGAAAGGGCCACATAAACCAGAGACTCCATTAGCCTAAGATCAGAAGAACTAGATGGTGCCTGGCTACCACCAATGACCACCCTGACAGGGAACACAACAGAGAGTCCCTGACGGAGAAGGAGAAAAGTGGGGTGCAGAACTGAAACTCTAGTAAAAAAAAAAACAGACTTAATGATCTAAGACTGGAGGAACCCCAGAAGATATAACCCCCGGACTCTCTGTTTACCCAGAACTAAAACCATTCCCAAAGCCAACTCTTCAGACAAAGATTAGACTAGACTATAAGACGTAAATGATACTCGTGAAGAGTGTACTTCTTAGTCCAAGTACAGCCATGAGATTACGTGAGCAGCTCCTGTCTGGAGGCGAAATGAGAAGGCAGAAAGGGATAGGAGCTGGTTGAACAGACACAGGAAAGACAGGGTAGAAAGGAGGAGTGTGCTGTCACATCACAGGGAGAACAACTAAGGTCACATAACAATGTGTGTACAAATTTTTGTAAGAGAAACTAACTGGAGCTGTAAATTTTCACTTAAAGCACAATTATATATACATTTATAATGTATATATACATGACAACTTTATAAAGAATAAAAGCATAAAAGGAGTTTGAAAGAAAAAAACTAAAATATATTTTGTACTTATAAAGTGTTGACACTGAGTAATCTAGATATCCGAGTGAATACCAACCTAATGGGCTTTTCCAAAAAAAGTTCTAAAATTACTATAATCATTGTATACAAATAAACACACACAGGTTTTCAATAATTATAAGCCACATTCCATAGCTCAAGAAATACTGGGAGAATATACTCAACACAGATTGGCTGGGTGGAAATATTTCAATGATTAAAAAGACAATAGCATGACTCAAACCTGAGAGGCATACATGATGAATGCTATAGCACCTAAGTATGTTGTGTCAAGGAAAAATTGGTCAAGGAGAAACTGCCTTTAAGCTCAAAGAAGACATCAATTCTACATGAAAGCTTTCAGGGCTGCAATTTCCGAACAACAGAGACTTCAAGAGCCCTCAGAAAGATGAGTCATGCACCGCTAAAGCAGGACACGTCAGATGGCATTCAGGACTGGGAACAAAGTCTCTCCAAGTTTAAGTACTCTCTTATTTATACTGTTCCAGTAAGCTGCATTTTGCTTTCACCTGTACAGAGCCATGTGGCTTATTTTTGAAATCTATTATTGTACTCTCTAGATTCAGTATTCCATCCTGCACAACACTGAACGTTTTGTAATGGCATGAAATTTCAAAAGCAAAAGCTAAATGTCACTTAAACCAGGCTCCCCTATCACCAAGGAAGGCCAGCATTTACCCATCTTAGACAGCCTAACCTATTCTCTTTTCCAGAGAAAAGAGACCCCACCAGCTTCCATAAATATTGTGATGACTCAGCTTGGGAATTTAAGAAAACTTTGCGAAGGTTTAACTTAGGTCTTAAGCCCTGCCCTTCCTTCTTGCTCTTTTTTATTTTGCTAGTGGAAGCACTATCCACAGGTGCAAAACCTCAGCTCCCTGATTGGCCCAATCCAATCTCCTCTTGTTGCATAAGAAATCACTTTTTGCCAGGTAATGAATATAAAGCATCAGGGCAGGCCTGTGACACAGGAGGCAACCAATGAATGTCGCACTTCCTGTAGAAGTCCAATTTCCCAACTCCTTAATCAGTTTTTTCTAATTCTCCTCGAATCAACTAAAATCAATAGCAATTATTCCTTTTTGAGATGCACGGAACGAGGAAGAGTGACAAAAGAACTAATGTTGTAATCTTAGATAATCTATTTAAACTCTGTGTGCCTCTGTTTCCTTGTCTGTAAAATGTCTGATCAGATTATTTCTTCTTAAATCAGATATTTTATGAGCAATAATAATACCTACCGTAGGCATAGGGCTGTACTGGCAATTTCACATATTATGACACTTGAGCCTTACAATGATCCTTTCAAGTTGATGGAGTAGTTATTCCAATCTCTGTTATAGAGATGGGTATTTCCAATACTCACATCTCTAAATTTCATTCCAGTTCTCATGTGCTGTGATGCTGTTTTACAGGAAAAACTGAGGCACAGATTGATTAACTAGTTTCATAAGAGCTCCCAAATTATCTTCCCAAGCCAAACACTAAATCATTTGGATTCCAGAGCAAACAATGGAATATCTTACTTTAAGAGTAAATATCACAGGTATATTTCTTTCTTTCTTCTTCTTCTTTTTTTTTTTTTCCTTGCATTCCTGGGTGGGCACAAGCCACACAGTTCTTTTTTCCCTTCGACTGTTTATTTAGGACCGTTGCAATGAAAACAATAGGTAACCCAAGTTAAAAAAGAAAAAAATGCATGAAAATAAGATACACCCTTAAAAGATCAAATTTCAATAGCAAATGGTTTCTATATTAAGCTTGTGCCACAATAGCAATTTGTCATATCTTTACTTTGATTAATTTACTACCAAGCCACTCCCGTCGAGTCAATTTCGACTCATAGTGACTCTATAGGACAGAGTAGAACTGCCAAGGAGTGGGTGGTGGATTTGAACTGCTAACTGGTTGGCACCCAAATGCTTAACTACTGAACCATCAGGGCTCCCAATTTATATATTTCCCCTAAAAAAGTAGTCAAATAATTTTAACTACTGTCTATTTTACAAATATATATCTATTTATATAATTTAACTATAACATATCAATTCTCAATAATTTTGGGTTTTTTGTATGTGATACACACACACGTGTATAAACAAAGAGCTGTTGTTAGATGCCATCAAGACAGTTCTGACTCATAGAAACCTGTGTACCATAGAAGGAAACACTGCCTGGTCCTCCACAGTCCTCCCTATCTTTGCTATACTTGAGACCACTGTAGCCACTGTGTTAATTCATCTCGTTGATTTTCCTCCTTTTCACTGCCCCACTACTTTACCAAGCATGATGTCTTTCTCCAGGGACTGGTTCCTCCTGATAACACATCCAAAGCATGGGAGATGAAGTCTTGCTATCCTCACTTCTTAGGGGGAGTCTGGCTGTACTTCTTCCAAGAGAGATTTGTTCATTCTTCTGGCAGTCCACGGTATATTCAATATTACTTACCACCACCATAATTCAAAGGCATCAATTCTTCTTTGATTTTCCTTATTCATTGTCCAGCTTTCACATGCGTACGAGGGGATTGAGAACCCCATGGCTTGGGTCAGCCCCACCTCTTTAAAGACACTTTAAAGAGGCCTTTTACAGCACGTTTTCCTAATGGATTATGTCCTTTGATTTCTCGAGTGCTGCTTCCATAGGCATTGACTGTGGATTCAAGTTAAATAAAATCTTTGAAAATTTGAATATTTTCTCTGTTTATCATAATGTTGCTTATTGGTCCAGTTGTGAGGATTTTTGTTTTCTTTATGTTAAGGTGTAATCCATAGTGAAGGCTGCAGTCTTTCTGCATATTACAGGTTGTTGATGAGCCTTCCTCCAATCCTGATGCCACATTCTTATTCATATAGTCCTGCTTCTCAGATTATTCGCTCAGCATACAGATTGAATAAATATGGTGAAAAGATACAACCAGGACGTACATCTATCCTGAACTTAAACCACTCAGTATCCCCTTGTTTTTTTTTTTTCAAATAACTACCTCTTGGTCTGTATACATTGTTCGCAATGTTATCTGTAATTTGTTATGATCCACAAGGTATAATGCCTTTGCATAGTCAATAAAACAATTTTGAAACATCTTTCTGGGATTCTCTGATCTGTCTCATATCAGCAATATCCCTTGTTTCAAGTCCTCTTCTGGCAAATCCCTGTCAATAAACTGCTCCAACCACTTTTGAATGATCTTCAACAAAATATTACTTGCATGTGATATTAGTGATATCGTTCAACAATTTCCACATTCTGTTGGATCGGGCACAAATATCTATCTCTTCCAGGTGGTTGGCCAGGTAGCTGTCTCACAAATTTCTTGGCACAAATGAATGAACTCTTCCAGCATTGCACTTGTTCGTTGAAACATCCTAATTAGTATTTCTGTCAATTCCTGGATCCTTGTTTTTCACCAGTGCCTTCAGTGCAGCTTGGACTACTTCCTTCAACGTCAGTCCTTGATCTCATTGTACCTCCTGAAATGGTTGAACCTCGACCAATTCTTTTTGATACAGTGACTCTGTACTCCTTCCATCTTCTTTTGATGCTTCTTGCATCATTCAATATTTTGCCCATAGAATCCTTCAACATTGTAATTCAAAGTTTGAATTTTTTCTTCAGTTCTTTCAGCTTGGGAAATGCTAAACATGTTCTTCCTTTTTGGTTTTCTAACTTCAGATCTTTGCACATGTCATTATAATATTTTACTTTGTCTTCTTGAGCTGCCCTTTGAAATCTTGCTATTCTGCTCTTTTACTTCATCGTTTTTTCCATTCGCTTTACCTACTATATGTTCGAGAGCATGTTTCGGAGTCTCTTCTGACATCCATTTTGGTTTTGCTTTCTTTCCTGTCTTTTTAATGACCTCTTGATTTCTTCATCTATGATGTCCTTGATGTCATCACACAACTTGTCTGATATTTGGTCATTAGTGTTCAATGTGTCAAATCTGTTCTTGAGATGGTCTCTAAATTCAGATGGGATATACTCAAGGTTGTATGTTGGCTTTTGTGGACTTGTTCTAGTTTTCTTCAACTTCAGTTTGAACTTGCATACGAGCAACTGATGATCTGTTCGCAATCAGCCACTGGCATTGTTCTGACTGATGGTATTGAGCTTCTTCATTGCCTCTTCCATAGATGTAGTTGATTTGATTTCTGTTTATTCCATCTGACAGGGTCCACTTGTATAGTTACCATTTATGTTGTTGTAAAAAGGTATTTGCAATAAATAAGTAGCTGGTCTTGCAAATTTCTACCATGCGATCTCTGGCATTGTTTCTATTACTGAGATCATACTTTCCAACTACCAATCCTTCTTTGTTTACAACTTTCACGTTCCAGTAATTATCAATTGCATGCTTGATCAACTTCAGTCTGCAGAAATTGGTACAAAATCTTTAATTTCTTCATTTTTGGCATTAGTGGTTGGTGTGTAAATTTGAGTAATAGTCTTATTAACTAGCTTTCCTTGCGGGTGTATGGATGTTATCTTATCACTGACAGTGTTGTACTTCAGAAATAAGCTTGAAATGTTCTTTTTGACAATAAATGTGATGCCATTCTTCTTCAATTTGTCATTTCTGGCATAGTAGACAATATGATTGTCTAAGTCAAAATGGCATATATTAGTCCATTTAAACTCACTAATGCCTAGGATTTCAATCTTTATGTGTTCCATCTCATTTTTGATGACTTCCAGTTTTCCTAGATTCATACTTCATACCTTCCATGCTCTGATTATTAACGGATGTTTGCAGCCATTCTCATTTTGAGTCATACCACATAAGCAAATGAATGTCATGAAAGCTTTACTACATCCACATCATTAATGTCAACTCTACTTTGAATGAGGCAGCTCCTTCCCAATCATATTTTGAGTGCCTTCCTGCACTATATCAGATGATGTTCCACTGCTATTCATAAGGTTTTCACTGGCCAATTTTTTTAGAAGTAGATTGCCAAGTCCTTCCTAGGTTTTCTTAGCCTGGAAATGCTGCTAAAACCTGTCTATCACGGGTGATCCTGCTGGTATTTGAAATACTGGTGGCATAGCTTCCAGCATCATAGCAACATGCAAGCCACCACAGTACAACAAACTGACAGAAGATTGGTGGTATGTATATAACTAGCATTACCTGTCATATGGTATCTATATGCATATGCATTGTAAGCCTATATATGTAAATATATATGGATTTACAATAAACATTAATATATATTGCTCTGTTTATATGTGTATAAGTATCATATGTTAGAAAAACAAAATTACTGAGATTATTTTATATATTACAGGTAAATGTATGAATTTTATATATGCATATACATATATTGTTTTGTTTTGTTTTCCAGTGAGCCTAGATGGTGCAATGATTAAGTGCTTGACTGATAAACAAAAGGTTAAGGTTCAAACCCACCTAGTGGCTCCACTGGACAAAGACCCGGCAATCTGCTTTCAAAAAGATTACAGCCTAGGAAACCCTATGGGGCAGTTTTACTCTGTCACTTGGGGTCACTATAAGTCAAAATTGACTCAGCAACACACAATAAAAAAAAAAAAAAAGCTTGCATATGGAAGTTTTTTTCCAAAAGCACTCTTAACTACTCAAATTATTCGGAAATGAATCCTGAAGCAAGTTCATGATGACAAATATTATAGGAAAATCATTCACAAGGCTGAAAAAGTTATCTATAACTTCATTTATACATTACATTACTTAACAAGGGTAGAAATATTTTAAGCCCTTAAAGACGCAAATGCTGTATAACATCTCTTGCATGCAGTTATTTTTGTCCTGATTTATTCTACTCCCAGGTGATGTGAATACAGGGTTAATGTCATGAAATGTAAATCAAAGTGATTGAATTGAATAAATATATCAATCTAAGAGATGTTCATCTTTTATGTGTGATGAGCTTGCTTGATTATAATCCATTCACAAACCTACATAAACCTCAAGAGAGTTTTGGGATTAAAACTTAATTTAACACTTGGCAAAGAAATGTCTTGGGCTCTTTAGAGAAAAGGTCTAAAGTAAATGCAAAGAAAGGATTACAGATCAGTCAAAGCTACGCTTTATATTTTTCCCTCTAGAGAATAAAAAATGGAATTATTTTATTAAACAAGAAAAGGTTTATTTATTACATTATCAATTAGTTATTTTTGCTCAATAAATACTGAATACTAAATTCCAGTTCTGATGTACTATGATGCTGTTTTATAGAAAAAATTGAGGCACAGATTAACCAGTTTCATAAGAGTTCCCAAAATATCTTTACAAAACCGACACCAAATCATTTAGATTCCAGAGTGAACAATGGAATATTTTAAGAAGAAATGACAGTCATATTTCTTTCTTTTTTTTTTTTTTTTGGCATCCCTAGGTGGACACAATGTTCAAGGTAGACATTCTTTACTGTTGTTGTTATTAGGTCCCATTGAGGTGGTTCTGACTCATAGAGACCTATGTACAACAGAACAAAACGCTGCCTGGTCCTACGCTATCCTCACAGTCATTGTTATGTTTGAGACTATTCTTGAAGCCATTGTGTCAATCCATCTTGTCGAGGGTCTTACTGTTTTTCACTGACCCTCTACTTTAACAAGCATGATATCCTTTTCCAGGGACTGGTCCCTCCTGATAACATGTCCAGAGTATGTGAGACGGAGTCTTGCCATCCTTGCTTCTAAGGAGCATTCTGGTTGTACTTCTTCCAAGACAGACTTGTTCATTCTTCTGGAAGTTCATGGTAAATTCAATATTCTTTGCCAATATCATAATTAAAAGGCAGAAACTTTCCTTCGGTCTTCCTTACTCATTGCCCAGCTTTAGCATGCATATGAAACCATTGAAAACATCATGGCTTGAGTCAGGTGCATCTTAGTCCTCAAAGTAACATCTTTGCTTTTCAACACTTAAAAAAGGTCTTTTGCAGCAGATTTGCCCAATGCAATGCGTCTTTTGGTTTCTTGACTGCGGCTTCCATGGGTGTTGATTGTGGATCCAAGTAAAATGAAATCCTTGACAACTCCAATCTTTTCTCCATTTATCATGATGTTGCTTATTGGTAAAAAAAAAAAAAAAAAAAAAACCCATTGCCGTCGAGCCAATTCCAAATCATAGTGACCCTATATTGGTCCAGTTGTTAGGATTTTTGCTTTCTTTATGTTATAGTGTAGCCCATAGTGACTGCTTTAGTCTTTGATCTTTATGAGTAAGTGCTTCAAGACCTCTGCACTTTTAGCAAACAAGGTTGTGTCATCTGCATAACAGGTTGTTAACGAGCCTTCCTCTAATCCTGATGCCCTGTTTTTCTTCATATAGTTCAGCTTCTCATCTTATTTGCTCATCATAGAGATTGAATAAATACGGTGAAAGGATACAACCATGACACACACCTTTTCCAATTTTAAACCACTCAGTATTCCCGTGTTCTGTTCGAATGACTACCTCTTTGTCTATGTACAAGCTCCACATGGGCACAATTAAGTGTTCTGAAATTCCTATTTTTCGCAATATTACCCATAATTTGTTAATGACCCATACAGTCAAATCTCTTTGCATAGTCAATAAAACACAAATAAACATCTTTCTGGGATGCTCTGCTTTCAGCCAAGATCAATCTGACATCAGCCGTGATATCCCTTGTTCCTCATCCTCTTCTGAATCTGGCTTGAATTTCTGGCAGTTCCCTGTCGATGTACTGCAGCAACCGTTTTGAATGATCTTCAGCAAAAATTTACTTTGTGTGATATTGATAGGGTTGGATACTTTCTGCATTCTGATGGATCACCTTTCTTTGGAACATGTACAAATATTGATCTCTTCCAACTGATTGGTGTCATGGATTGAATTGCATTCCTAAAAATATGTGTCGACTTGGCTAGGCCATGATTCCCAGTATTATGTTATTGTCCACCATTTTGTCATCTTATGTGATTATCATATGTGTTATAAATTCTATTTCTATGATGTTAATGAGGTAGAATTGGAGGAAGTTACATAAATGAGGCAGAACTCAATCTACAAGATTAGGTTGTGTTTTAAGCCAATCTCTTTTGAGATACAAAAGAGAAAAGTGAGCAGAGAGACAGGGGGACCTCATACCACCAAGAAACAAAAGCCAAGAGAATAGCTTGTCCTTTGGACTTGGAGTCCCTGTGCTGAGAAGCTCCTAGACCAAGGAAGATTGATGATAAGGACCTTCCCTCAGAACCAACAGAGAGGGAAAGCCTTCCACTGGAGCTGGGACCTTGAATTTTGACTTCTAGCATCCTAAACTGTGAGAGAATAAATTTCTCTTTGTTAAAGCCATTCACTCGTGGTATTTTTGTAATAGCAGCACTAGAAAACTAAGATTGTTGGCCAGATAGCTGTCTTTCAACTTTCTTGGCATAGACGAGTGAGTACTTCCAGTGTTGCATCTGTTTGTTAAAATATCTCAATTGGTATTCCGTCAATTCCTGGAGCCTTGTTTTTCAGCAATGCCCTCAGTGCAGCTTGGACTTCTTCCTTCAGTACCATCAGTTCTTGACCATATGCTACCTCCTGAAATGGTTGAAAGTTGGCCAGTTCTTTTTGGGACAGTGACTCTGTGTATTCCTTCTATCTTCTTTTGAAGCTTCTTGCATAAGATAAACTAGTTTCACGTTATAAAATCACTGTATATATTTGCCTTTTTGAAGCCATTTCTTAAATTATTAAGGCAAGAACTGACCTTTATATATAAAGGTCACATTTATTTAGTCATCCAACTTCTACAATCTATATTTTGCATACTATGCTCAGTGGCATTATATATGAGAATGCGTAAAACATTGCTCTCAAGAAATAAGCATATTATTATTTTAATATTAGTCATTGTAATATTTCCATATCTAAAGTGGAAAACTGTTCAACTTCATTATGTTATTGCAGTATTTGTTTCCATAGCAACTCTTCACTTCACAGTGTTACTAATCATAGACTCACAGCAATGGAGCATATCTTGGGAAGCATGTAATAGAATGCTCTCATTGTTTAATTAAGAAATTGAGATCCAGAATCTCAGACTCACTGACTTACCCACAGTTAGCCCAGTAGTGTCAGAGCAAGAAATATAAGGTAGGTCTTCTAATCCCCATTCCGGGATTCTTTCAATTATACTGTACTGTCTCCCACTGTTCTAAATAAATAACACTAAAATTACACAAACACACGTACACAAACACACCCCATATATACACTGATGAATGGAGATCCAGATATCCAAGTGGTTTTATTAAGTCCACCTTTTTTAAAAGTCAACCATTTTGAATTTCTATTCAAAACCCTTTTGAATTTTTATTCATTAAGACCCAACCTTGTATGAATTTTCAGGATTACAAATAAAAATGTTATTGTCATTTTCTGTTGTTATTCTGGCATGATAATGCAAGATAACTTGTTGGCTGTGAATATGGGCCATCAAAACAATTGCTTAAAAAGAGAAAAAAACATTATCAAACAATTGTTTTGCCTTTTTAAGGTCTCAAACTGCTTTGTAGAAATTTCCATTAATTTTACTTACAGTATCTATTTTAGGAATTTAGAAATATAGCAAAAAAAAATCAAAGATATAAAGAAAATCTTTAACCAGTGATACCTAGGCCAAATACTTTATTCTTTTAATTTGTTAACCACCATAATAACAAGGAAAACAAAACACTATAAGAAAAAGTAATTCTTTTTAATCAGAAATTTATCTATAAGTAACAGATTCCAGACTCTAGACCTGTGCTGTTCAATATAGTAGCCATTAGCAACATTTGAAATGTGGCTGTCTGAATTGAGATGTGCAGTAAGTGTAAAATACATAGTTTATTTTGAATACAGTGCAAAAAAAAAATTGTAAAATATCTCAATAATTTTATACTGATTATATGTTGAAATGGTGATATGTATATAGAGCGTTAAATAAGACATATTATTGAAATTAATGTTACCTGATCCTTTGTACTGATTAAAAAATATTTTACTTTTGTTATCGTTGAGAAAATACATAGCAAAACATACACCTATTCGATAATTTCTACATGTACAATTCAGTGACTTTGATTACATTTTTCAAGTTGTGTAACCATTGTCAACCTCATTTTCAGAGTAATTCCTCCTCCAATAACAGAAACACACTGTACCCTAAGTTTCCTATCTAATCTTTTGAGTTGCTGTTGTCAATTTGATCCCATATAGACAGATCTTAAAAGAATACAATGTTCAAGGCAGACATTGTTTAGTAGTTAAGCTAAACTACTGTTTGGTTTTAAGATTTCAGGTGATATTTTTGGTTTAAAGTGTAAGGTTTAAGAATTATCTCAGGGCAATATTTCCAGAGGTTCATCCAGCCTCCATGGCTTCATAAAATCTAGATTCCATGAGAATTTAAAATCCCACTCTTCATTTTCCCCCTTTTGATGATTTCAATGGGACTTCCCAGTTAAGTGACCTAATAACGTGTTCAGTGCTTCTGTTCTACCTCCTAGTTCATTGAGTAGTGCCTGGGGTCTTAAAAGCTTGCAAGCAGGCATTCCAGATGCAACAGTTGGTCTCTAGTCACCTAGAGCAACAGAGGAAGGAGAGTCTGGAATAGAAGGAGGATTTGGAATGTGTGGTTAATTGTCATGAACAATTGCCTCCTTTGCCACGAGACTAAAAGAACTGGATGGTGCCCAGATACCATTACTGAACATTTTGATTAAAGAGTCTTTTTTTTTTTTTTATTTTAATGTGACTACTAGAAAAGACATATGTGGCTTGTATTTGTGGCTCCCATTATATTTCCATTGCTCAGCACTAGTCTAGACCATTCGCTTGCTAATTCTCCTATCAGAAATATTTCATTTCCCAGTTTCCTCAAGCCTAGAACCTACCCTACTTTATCAAATGCGACCTTCTCCTTGAACCTTTTTCTGACTTCTCCCATCAGAAAGTGATTTCTCCTTCTGTAAACTTCAATAGCATCTTTATGCTCATCCTGTCCATTCTATCCTGCCTGCATTGCTAGGATATAAATAATTGGTAAGTGGAGTCCATGTTTTATGCATGTTTGTGAACTGCACAACAACCATCATGGAGCTTTAGTAAAGCATCAGTAAACTTTTATTAGTCAAGTAGGCAAATAAATTTATATGTAGTAAATATATTCACAGTTCTCTTTGTTCAGACAAAGCCATTTTGAGAGATCATCATTTTTTGAAACAGGCCTATGACTTAGAAAGAGAATACATACCAGTTGACTCTCAGATATTGTAGAGGATGGTGAGGAGAGATTTGCCTGCAAAATATAAACATGCTGCTCATTAAATGAAATTCATACTGTAGTAAAATAATATATCTATGTTTTTAAGTACAGCATTCTCCAGATTACAAAAAGGTTCCATTCCTAAGTCTGTCTTAAGTCGAATTTGTATGTAAAGTGGATCAGTTAGATACAGCGCATATCTAGTGTCAGTTAGTCAAATGTTTGTCTTACTGTATAGTATATAGCATACCTTTCTGTGCATAAAAAAAACATTAAAGAAACACTTCCAGATATACTAAAACATCTTTAACATAATAATACAGTGATAATAATAATAATGTTTTGATACGCATCACAAAGTAACTCCCGTTTGTTATTATGAACCATGGTATGTATCTCGATTTTTTAATACAATAGCCTTTACAGCCATTGGGTTGTAACTATGGGTTGTATGTAAGTCAGATGTTCGTAACCCAGGGACTGCGATATTCTGAAGTTCTTTTATTATTAAAGTAATCTCATGTTGGGATTTTGAAGAAATATAGAAAAGTGTAAAGGTAAAAATATCATCATGCCAACAACAAAAAAATGACTTTCAACATTTTTGGTACATTGCCTTACAATGTATTTCCTATGCATTTAATTCAGTTCACATAATAGTTTAAATGATTTGTTATATTATGCCTTTCTTCGTATTTTTTACCATAAATAATATCAGATGATATCAAAAATTCTTCATTTCATAGTATTTCATTCTTTGTATTCTTTGTATTTTACTTAAACTTATCAGCATTGTTAAATATATATATTTACTTACAACAAATTGATAAAAATAATAGATTTTTCCTATAAGTATCTTTATTTAAAAGGAAAAGCAAAGATTTCATGATTTGGGAACGGAAATGATTTGGTTTTTAAGATTATTTTAAAGAGTGGGTTAATATTGTTTCTATATCCTTGGTTCTTGTATTTTAATCCACTCACCTGAACTTGATTTTCTTCATACTGAAGTAAATGCTTTGGTAGTTTTTTTGGACCTTACTGTATCAGACATTGAAAATGTTTTTATCTGTGCTCACTCTTGAATGAGAGTTCAAATGGACATAGAATTCTAGCCTACTGTTGATTATATCTCAGTATTTTGAAGATATTACCCCACTGGCTCTGGCTTCTGTTACTGCTATCGGTCTAAATGGCATAAAGCTGGTGGATCATGTGCCTTCACATTTGGTTAGCATTTAAGATTTTTCTCCTTGATGTGCCTGGGGGTGGAATTTTTTTTTTATTATTTATCGTTTGTAAGACTTGGTACATCCCTTTATGCTGAGTGCACATATCTTGCTTCAATTCTGGAAAATTCTCAGTGAATATCTCTTCAAATATTTCTTTTTTCCCCAATATACATAATCTCTTCTTATAGAACTTCTATTAAACATATGTTGGGCCTTCTCGACCCCTTCCCCATTTCTCGTAAACTCCCTTTCCTTTTATCTCTTTATGCTGCGCTCCAGATGGGTTTCATATGTAAGCCTAACAGACAACTTTCTTCTCAACTGTATGTTAACACATTTAACATGGCAATTGAATTTTAAATTTTAATGACTTTATTTTTCACTTCTAGAAATTCTATTTGGTTCTTTTTCAAATCTTGTCTTATAATATCTATAACTCTTTAAGCATTTTAAATATAGTTATTTTATAGTTCTTTTCAGAATTTTCTATTATCCTCCACGGCAAAATCTTCTATTGATTGTGTTCTGTCCATCATGTCTACACCCCGTGTTGTTGTTTACTCATTTCATTTTTAATTTTGAGCTAATCTTCATTTGGAGTAATTTTGGTGTTGATTTCTACAGGTATCCCCAAAGCTCTGAGTTGTGAAACTATCCCTACAATGTATTTCACAATGGCCTTTGTGGGGCCCTTGGAGTTTAACTGGTTCCAGACTAGTTTTCATTTTATTTTCTCTTCCTGATATTCCTAAACTTCAAGGGTGCAGATCCCCACATCTTCAAGTTCCAGAGGCTTAGATTCCTAATTTTTCACAGATGACTCTTTTTCCACCTAAGAGTATAGAGTGGGAATGGTCAAAAGTTTACCTTCTTTTTTTCTATTCTGTACTTCATAGTCAATGTGGCCTCCTAGGCTCCTGGCTTTATGTAAAGGATTCCTTACTGCTCTTAGTGTTGTCATGGATAAAAAGTTAAAACTCCAGCAGCTGGCTCCTAGCACCTAAGTTCTGATGAATCTCAATTCCACCAGGGCTTTAGCTCCTCTTAACACTCTGGTTTGGAGTGCCTTCACAGTATTTCCAATTGCCTCATATGCAAATGAAAGCTGGACTATGTAAAGGAAGGCCAAAGAAGAACCGACACATTGAATTGTCGTGTTGGTGAAGAATATTGAATATACCATGGACTGCCAGAGAATGAACTAATTAGTCTTAGAGGAAATAAAACCAGAATGCTCCTTAGAAGTCAGGATGGCAAGACTTTGTCTTGTTTACTTTGGACATGTCATCAGAAAAGACCAATTTCTAGAAAAGGGCATCATGTTTGGTAAAATAGAGGGTCAGGGAAAAAGAGGGCAACACTCAACGAGATGAATTGACACAACAGCTACAACAGACTCAAACATATCAATGTTTGTGAGGATGGCACAGGACTGGACAATGTTTTGTTCTCTTATACATAAGGTCACTATGAGTTGGAAACAACTAGACAGAAATTAATAACAACACTTCCTTTCTGGCACCAAGAGATTTCTCTTTTTTTTTTTTTTTAGGTTTGGTTATATCCATTTTAATAGTTAAGTTTTATCAAGCATTTCTGCAGTTAGGTGGGAGGTTAAGCTTCCACCTCAGCTCAGCTTGTGACTTTAACAGGAAGGCTCAACACACAGATACATAATTATGAGTATGTGTGGTTAAAATATGACAAAATGTCTTCCTAATATATTTCTAAAGGAGCCCTGGTGGTGCAGTGGTTCAAACCCACCAGCTGCTACACAGGAGAAAGATGTGGTAGTCTGCTTCCATAAAAGATTTACAGCCATGGAAATCCTATGGGGCAGTTCAGCTCTGTCCTATAGGGTCGCTATGAGTCGGGATTGACTCAACTGCAGTGAGTTTGGTTTGGTTTGGAATATATTTCTATTCTTTTTGAAATCTCAAGTATTTTCAGAGCTTATTATAGATGCATCAATGTTGTTTTTACTCTCTGGAAGATGAATGATAACTAAAAACTTATTTTGTTCTTATGGTATCACCAAGTATGTAGGCGTGTGAATCACCAAACATAATAACAAGGCACCTACAATCCTCCTCACACCGTGTCCCACCTTGTTTGCTTTTGGTTTCTTGACTCATGCTATCCTTCACAGGCACTGTCACTGCTTTCTGACATTCCTGGTTGCTTTACAGCAGCAAGATGTCTTGGCTAAGTGCTCTCATCTCTAATAACTGCAGGCCAGGTTATATGCACTAAGGTTTATGGCTATTCTGTGCTGCAGAAAATTGTTTTCCAGAATGTCATCACAGTGTTTTCCCACTTTACCTAGAGTTTGGTTTTTAGCCTCATGATGTAATGTTGGTAATAATAGTGATTTCTTCTAAAATCTTAGTTTTTCTTTTTAATGAATGCTTGGCATCATGGATTTAATAGTGTCCCCAAAAAATATTTGTCAACTTGGCTAGGTCATGACTCCCTTGTATGATTGTATGATTGTCTACCATTTTATCATCTGATATGATTTCCCTATATATTGTAAATCCTATCACTATGATTCAATAAGATGGATTAGTGGCATTTATATTGATGAGGTCTACAAGATTAGATAGTGTCTTAAGCCAATCACTTTTGAGATATAAAAGAGAGAAGCAAGCAGACAGACATGGAGACCTCATACCAACAAGAAAGCAGTGCTGGGACCAAAGCACATGAGGTTCCTGTACTGAGATGCTCCCAGACCAAGGGAAGATTGATGACAAGGGCCTTCCTCCAGAGCCAAGACAGAGAGAAAGCCTTCCCCTGGAGCTGATGCCCTGAATTTGGACTTACTTGATTTTGAGAGAATAAATTCTTCTTTGTTAAGGCTGTCCACTGTGGTATTTCTGTTTTAGCAGCACTAGATGACTAAGACAGAATTTGGTGCCAGGAGTGGGGTGCTGCTCTAACAGATACCTAGAATGTGGAAGCTGTTTTGAAACTGATTGGATAGAGGACTGGCAGCAGCAAAGGAATGGCAGCAGAAGACTGGAAGCAGCAGAAAACCAGCAGCAGCAGATAGTCAGCAGCAGCAGAACAAAGAGACCAGAGCCAGACAGCTGTGGAGCCAACCCATGGAGCAAGAGGGCTTAGTGCTTGTGCGCAGGACCCTTCCTGGTAGAGTAGGGTGCGTCTGGGTACTTATTAGTAGAGCTAGGCTTGCTGACCCGCAGAGTGAGAGAGCTGAGTACTTTCCAGCCAAAGTTTACTAGTGGAGTGGGGTGCCTCCAGGTGCTTATTGGTGGAGCTACAGAGCTTTGGAACACTTGCTCCAGCAAGGCAGATGCAGGCGTGAGACCCAAAGGGCTGAGAGGCCAAGGAACCAGGAAGCAAAAGCTGAAGAGACAAGTAACACAGGAAGTCAAGCTGCCTCAGTCTCAAAAGGTATGGCCTGGACCTCTGGGGTATCAAAGGGTGGACCCACGGTCTCTAGTGTTTCTAAGGGTGGAGTTGCCACTCAGACAGACTAGGAGAATGGTGCACCTAAAGCCGAGGGTGTAGAGTTGCCATCAGGTGGAGCTGAAGCCCAGGGCTGAGAGGACTCCACTTGGAATCCAGAGAGTGTGGTGAATATCTAGAGTCTGGAGGACAGGGCTACTGTGTAAATTGTCTCAGAGAACAGAGGATTATTTTCAAGCCTTGATGGCCAATGTAATGTGTTCTGCTAACTTGCTTGGTGACTGTTATGCCTACTTTCTCTCCAACTTCTCCCATTTGTAATGGAAATGTCTAGCTTGTGCTTGTTCTGCCATTGTACTTTGGATGCAGATAACTTGTCTTCTGGATTTCACGGATGAAGAGGAATTTTTGGATTTTGGACTTCGAATTGAATAAGACTTTTGGTATGATACCATGGGGTGAATATGTTTTACATGTGTCAAGGGCGTGAATTTGGGGGGACCAAAGGGTGGAATGTCATGGATTGAATTGTCTCGCAAAAATCTCTATCAAGTTGACTAGGTCATGATTCCCTTGTATGACTGTATGATTGTCTACCATTTTATCATCTGATGTGATTTCCCTATATGTTGTTAATTGTATCACTATGATATAAGATGATGGATTAGCAGCAATTATATTGATGAGGTCTATAAGATTAGGTAGTGTCTTAAGCCAACCTCTTTTGAGATATAAAAGAAAGAAGCAAGCAGACAGACATGGGGGCCTCGTACCAACATGAAAGCAGTGCCAGGAGCAGAGCACGTGCTTTGGACCTGAGGTTCATGTGCTGAGATGCTCCCAGACCCAAGGAAGACTGATGACAAGGACCTTCCTCCAGAGCCAACAGAGAGGAAGACTTCCCCTGGAGCTGACACCCTGAATTTGGACTTTCAGCCTACTGGACTGTGAGAGAATAAATCTCTCTTTGCTAAAGCCATCCACTTGTGGTATTTCTGCTGTAGTAGCATTAGATGACCAAGACACTTGGTTATTACAATAATGAGAGAATTCTCTATGAATTTCCTAAGTTAAATGAATAGTTTCTGTGAAATATGCTACACTAATGTGAATATCTTGACCGAAATAAAATTTGGCTAATGTTTTATCTCAATAATTACAGGAAAGAAGAGGTTATATCTTTAAAATACAGAATTTGCACAATTTAACTATACTACTTTTTTTAATAACTAATCAATGTATTGTGCTAGATAATGCTATTATTTAGGCTAAAAAGACAGTGCTCAAGCAAATATATTAAATTAGGGAAAACATAAAAATCTTTGTGTTCAATCTTCCTAAGTCCCAATCATAGAACTATTTCTTTATTGGGAATCGTGACATAACAATCAGATGCTTTAGACAACCCCAGCATATTTTTTTTCCATCTTAAATACTTCATTTCATTTTTATGAGAGACAAATTTTAGAGAAAGGATCAAATTAAATGTGAACCCCCAGAGTTGAGTGCATATTTCTAAAGGTAATTGTGGATCTTTCCCAAAGAGCAAGAATAATGGCTTGTTCGTATTGTCTCTAAAATAGCCACGTTCTTTCAACCAACAACCCAACCAATAAAATGCTTTGAGAGGCCTCCCTATGCTTTCCTAATAAAGGTTAACATTGTTTATTAAATGTGCCATCTATAGTTACATTATCAACGTTGTAGCAATTACTTTTCCAAACAATGAGGAAATTTTAAGTTGGGAGAACTGAGGTTGGAACAGCAGAAGGTGGGAGGAGGATGCTACATTTGAACACCTGCCAAACGGTCATTTAATCTGAAGTGGAGAAACAACTTGAGATACCTAAAAATAAACTTAGAACTGGATTTGAACAACATTACATTTTTTGGTCATTTGCATCTAGCCATATTAATAATGTCTATGAAGAACATTATTTGAAATAAATATAAGAATGGCTCTTGTGTGAAACAAAATCACATAAACTATGCTCTCTAGCTCTTGACATAATTTAAAATATGAAAGAAAGAAAAGTGAGAAAGATGTGTGAGGGGGTGTGTGTGAGAGAGAGAGAGAAAGAGAAGGAAAGAGAGAAGGGGAATTTTAGCCATTATATAATTAAAATTTTTTTAACTAACAGATTAGTAAAAAAAAAAATTGTAAAAGACAAAACTTGTTTTTTCGAGTGAAATCTGTTAAAGAATTAGGTTATGTGAGAAGTGAAAGAGTGAAAGACTAAGGAAAGAAATGAGAATTTTAAATACACTGCAAAATCAATTACAACCCAAAGCCACCACTTATGCCAAACCAGCTTTGGAGAAACACACTTTCCTCTCCCAAGGAATGATGCCTGAGGCATAGAAAATACATAAAATGAGCTTCTTAATTGTTGTCTAGAGTTGCTTTCTCTTATAATCTCTGTAGATTTCCCCTATTCTCGACAACCATTCTTTTGCCTTACATCACTCTAGCAGACAACTTCTTGGGAAATTGGGACAAAATCAAGCTGTAGCTTAAAAAAAATCATCCAATGGGTTTCTTTATCCTTCTGCACTCTGTAGTCCTACTTTTGCCATGCTCTTATCTCTTTCAGCAGTCACGTCCCTCCCACCTGAATATACATCAGTTTCAACATTGTTAAGATGCTTTGCTTCTATCCTTTCTCTGTTGAAACTGTCTTTAGTCTTCTTTTCTCAAGGTTCAAAGAGCTCTAATCAGCAATAATGTATTAATTCTGTTATTTCTTCCAGCCAAGGCTGATCTACTGGTAGGCAGAAAGACAACAATCAAAACATTAATTCAGCACCTAAAAATCACTGAGCACTGAGTTTGGCATTGAGATGATACAAACTCAGAAAATGATAACTCATTGTCTTACCCCTAACCTAGAGAGTCTTTGGGTTATGTGCACATAGGCACTACTCTCAGAAGAATGGATTCCATGATGAGCATCTTAGACACCACGTCCATGAGGACATATTATGAAGCATTTTATCCTCTTTGCTTTACGCTGTTTATTCTTACTATCTGTATACCTTACCCCATATAAGTATCTCATTAAATGCCATTTTCTAAGTTTATAATATGCCTCCAAAAGATATAAATATAAAAGGCAGATTTGGAGGTACTTAAAAAGTTCAGTGTTTTAAGCTTGATTCCAGCTGACCATGAACATAATTGTTAGACAGAATGAGTGGGCATAGGTGACCAGTGATAGCCATAGTTTATATGTACAAATGAGAGAATCAAAAGTCAAGTCAAGGGGAAGTTTGGTTGAAATATGGCATCTTTGCATTTGATGAGAAGGTTTATAATGGTGATGAGAAGGGTACAAGGCATAAGGGAAGTCTCCTTCAATCTCTTGCTTTTTTGCCTCATTTAGCAGGGCCCACCAGCCAACTTCCATTCCTTCCTTGTCCCTTTTCACACACACATACTTCAGAAATATTTCTAAACAATGAAGAAAAGAAGGAAATGAGAAAGACTGGAATTTCTTGCTTAAATTACCCACAGCTGTTCTTATAACCCATCCATCTCCCTTGGAGGCAGATGTGAACTTACAGTTGGATTTCAATCACCTATTACCTAAGATCTATGACTACATTAGTACTCATGCCCTCTGAAACACTCCAGTTGTACATTTCCAAGAGTAACAACAAAGGGAATGAGTAAGTTGGCTAAATTGGGGATGAACTTTGTGTGAACATCAGTATTCTTAATAAGGTTTGACACATTATTCGACATATTGTGATAATTTGGAAGAAATATGCTTCCATTGTAGTGATATTTTTGTGTCCCTAAAGCTCATTAAAATGAGATCTTATCTATGTACCACATACTATTCTATAAGCCTGTCTCTGCTATTTCCCTGGCACTTAAAAATAACATGTCAAATGTAGAAAGTTTATTAAATAAACTGTCATCAATAGAATGTGATTCAAACTAAGGGCTTTTTGGTAAATTAGTAATAGGCCCAAATACCTGCCCTATTTTCTGAAGTTTTTTTTTATTAAGAACACATACTGTGGTTTTGAATTATATAAATGAAATAAATTCATACTGGTAGCAGTTAAATGAAATAGAATAAATATTTATAAAGGCAAGTGTAACACAAAGAAAAAATGATGCCTCCCTCCGAAGATGATAGACAGTGAAAACAGAATGAAATAGAAAATTTATTCTTTTACATAGGAGGTAAGAAACTGTTTAAAAATTGGTGCATGAGAAATAATTCCTCATACTCTATGATAAATTATAAGTTAATTTACATATAAACATGTGATTTAAAGCCTTGAAAATATAGTAAAACATACCACTTTACATGTTAATATTGTCAAATATGAAATTATTCATTCAAAGTTTAGACTGAAGATTAATGGACATGAAGAAATAATTTACATCTATTTTTTTTTATATTCAAAGTATAAATACTAATGGAGGAAATATTTAAAGAGCACAAATTATTACCAGCTCCTATAGGTACAGACTTGGAAACCCTGGTGGTGTAGTGATTAAGAGTTCGGCTGCTAACCAGAGGGTCAGCAGTTCAAATCCACCAGGCAATCCTTGGAAACCCTATGGGACAGTTCTACCCTGTCCTATAGGGTGGCTATGAGTTGGAATTGACTCAATGGCAACAGGTTTGGTTTTGGGGGGTTTGGTAGGTACAGAGGAGTGTTAATGGCAAAGGCTTTGACATAAGGAAGACCTGGGTAGGATTTTGCCTAGCTCTGTGACTTCTGAGGCTCTGTTTCCTCCTATGTAAAATGAATGTGTAATAATAATACCTACCTCATAGGGTTTAATAAGGTTTAAAGCTTATTTTCAACATAAGAATTCAAAACATTAGTCACTATTATTCTTGTTGATGTTAACATCCGTCAAAAATAATAAAGTGAAATATAGAGAATGAGTTAATCTAATCAACTGGCAACAGGTCATTAGCCTGGTTTCATTTTTACTACACTTAAGGGAACTTCTATTAAATTATTTAAAAATAGACTGCAATTCAGGGACACTATAAATTGAGGCAAACCTTAACTGTAATTAGTTTAAATTAATGGTGTTTTACTGGATCTGGTCCATTGTAAAATACACTGTTTGTGCAATAAAGAATCAAAGAAGTAAATGAATTATTTTGCACTGATTTTTATTTTTTTATGGAGAAAATAATCAATCCTAGACCAAAGTCCCCATAAAGAGGAATTAGTGAAACAATTTCTTGTTATTTTATTAAACTGTTGTAATCATCCCAGGAAAATTACAAATCCTATAAGCATTCTCAGAGCCCTGGTGGCACAGTGGTTAAGAGCTCAGCTACTAACCAAAAGGTCAGCAGTTCAAATCCACCAGCCACTCCTTGGAAACCCTCTGGGGCAGTTCTACTCTGTCCTATAGGGTCGCAATGAGTCAGAACCAAGACGACGGCACCTAGTAACAACATGAGCATTCCAATATATCAAAAATAACGACTTTGTTTGTTTCAACACCAACCAGTTCTTTGGCCAGCTCTCTTGTAATTTCTACAAAAAAAGCATTTTTGCTTATTTTACTGTTTAATTGTTTACTATCCTGAATATATGCTTGTCTTTGTCTTTACCATTCTCACCCTAGTAACTCCTCAGTGACAGGTATAGGGCAGACAATAAGTATTTGCTGAATCAAAGAACAAAAGTGAAAAGGTGAATAGTAGAGCCAGATAATACTGGTCAGTCTTCCTACTAATCATAACCAATAGAGTATACACTGAGCTTTTAAAAAGGACCCAAAATAGAAAATAGGGATTTTTGGTGGGTGATGCTAATTTCTTGGGGAGATCCTCAACTGTAACAACACTCTTTTTCTCTTGACTCTAACTTAAGTCTTCCCTTTGTTCAACCTCCTCTGTGGAGCAGGAGTGGGTAAAGTGCATGATCCCTGCTTCTGAACCTAACCCAAGAATCTCTACACACGGAGTCCCAGCAGGTATACACGGCAAAATGCCTAGCTTCTTGAAAGGTTTGAAGAGAAATGGTGGGAAATTGCAATATTCCATAGGTTTCTCAGATTTGCTTTTGAGTGTTCACGGGAAAGAAGGGGAGAATATGGTGCGAGATTGATTAATTAAGAGAACACAACTCACAATGCGAGACATCCCATAGTTGAGCCAATAGGAATGTTAGAATTTCTAGAAGAAAAATATTATAACGTCCTTCTTCTAAAAAAAAGTTAAAACTTATTATATTTAAGACAGATTATTCACATAAAATCTAGCATAAAGCTGAAGTGGACTTCTGCTCTAAAATTTGATTTTTCCCCGAACTAAAAGATGTAATAACTGCAGCAGGATATTACAAGAGTGAATTATCTATGAGTTGGCAGCAAGGAACTGGTTTTCCACCTTCCATTGTAAGATTATCCCACATATTCTTCCAGATGATATGGACAAATCTGAGATGTTGCAAACAACAATTCAAATGTCGTGTTGTAAGAAAGTGAAAAAACAAAGCTTCTTACTCAAAAAACCAAATTTAATCAAGGTCGAGAATCATATCTGAATCAGAGTTTATATTCGTTATAGAATGTACCAAACCTGTTGGATGATTCAGTGTTAATTTTAAATGATTCAAATGTGCTCACAAACTTACGGTGGGGGCGGGGAATTAAACGACTTTAATTAACTCTGGTAACCGATAGAAAACAAAGAATAGCTTGAAAAAAAAGCTTGAAGTAATATCTAATTATGAAGTTTTAAGGAGCACCTCTGGAATCATTCCGATCACTATCAAATGAATCACCCCAGGGTGGAAGATGTAGGTGGAGGCATCGGCCATGCACACCATAGTGCAAATTAGTCAACTCTGAGGCACTTCGGTGGAAGGTAGGACTAGATAAGAAAGGAAGGTAGTTGAAAGAATTTGTAGTTACTTTTGGGGCGGGGAGGGGACTGGCTCTTGTAAAATATATTTACCACAAAGGGTAGAGAAAAATCTTTAGGGAAATTTCCTTTTTTTTTGGTACCCAGATGAAGGATCAAGAAATTCAGTAAATCATGGTACTTCTAGTCTTCCAAAGACAGATAGAAGGAGAAGAAGGGAGAGGGAGTGGATGAAGGCAAAAGCGAAGGAAAAAAGGAAAAGAAAAGCAATAACTATGATTTTTTTAAGCAATTCCTGTGTCAGACATGACATCAAGGGCTCTTCATACATTATCTCGTATAAACCTTACAGTAACCCAGTGAGAAGCTTATTAATACTCCCAATTTATAAGCAAGAAAACTAAAGCACAGATAAGTGATTTTTCCAGAATCAGACAGAATGCAGAAGTGCTATGATTTAAACTTGATTCCAGCCTACTTAAAGCCTCCACTCTTTTAAGTACTATTCCAAATAGGTTCTAAGAACTTTTCTAAGTAGTGTTCCTATTCACATTGCCTCATCATTTCCTCAGCAATTAGGCTTAGTTTATTATCTTCCCTAAAACCAAAAAAAAAAAAAAACCAAACCCGTTGCGCCATTGAGTTGATTCTGACTCATAGCGACCCTATAGGACAGAGTAGAACTGCCCCATAGAGCTTCCAAGGAACGTCTGGTGGATTCGAACTGCCAACCTTTTGGTTAGCAGCCGTAGCACTTAACAACTACACCACCAGGGTTTCCATTATCTGCCTTAGGGAGATTCAAATAAAGGCAAAAATATAAAAATTGCAATAAGGAGATTCACAAAATAAACAACTATTTACTTTCAATGACAATGACCAAAATGACATACTAGGAAATATAATGCCTTATTTAAAAGGAAAAGTTTATTAGCTTGTTTCACACTGAAAACTGAATATCTGCTTAGGAGACAATGTTGTTTCTGTTAGAATATGTTAGTCAGAAACAGAAGTTCACTACGTGACTGACAATGATGTTATTAGGTGAATGCAGAGTAGGTTGGGATGTGTGTGTGTGTGTGTGTGTCTAGGACAACTCCTAGTATAGCCAGGTTCCCATAATTGTTTGTTGCTCCTAAGTGGAAACTGACCCACTTGCTAAATAATTTACATGCAGAAAAGACAAAGTAGTCAAAGTCAACAAAACTGGCAGTCCCATTTGAAATGGACAAATCTTAGTTTCAAACATATCAGTTGGCTGTTCTTATAATAAGCACAATAAACCATAACAAAAATGAAATCATCTAAGGTTTGACAATTAGAAAGGCAGAAAGCGTAAGATGAAGTTCTATTTAGCCACACGAATCCAACTAAATCTCACTTAAGGAATTTACTCAATAAACTTACCTAATATGTTGCCCTAGTTATTAACTGATTTTCCATACCTAGGCCAATCATAACATTCTACCCCTTTCCACTTATGAAAAAATCAATTAATTCAAATTAAATAACTATATAATTGAGTTCCCTCCAAAACATACATCTGTCCATTAAAAAAGCAGTACATATAATTGTAATGGTACTTACATATTTGGTTTCTCGACCAGCTGCTCTTGGAAGAGTTGTAGGCATCTGTATGAAAATAAAAATAATTTTACTGGTGAGATAATAAAGAAAATACTAAAGAATTCAACTTCTTGGGTAAGCGTTCATCTTTTTCCCTATTGCAACTTTCTAGCCATTACTCCCTTTTTTCTATAAAATCCTCTGTTCCTTTAAAAATCATTTCATGGAAATACCACTTTAATTTTCTTTTCTTAGTACTCTCTATCAGCTTCCTGACAATTTTCCTTTGTTTACTGATGATGTTAACTCATGGATCACAATTTTTCCTTCATCCAATTCCTTTCGTGACTTTTGGTAATGTTAAAATTCACATGGACGTCTCTATCCTCTCAACTGCTAGAGCTGCTCAACTCTGAAGATATTCTTGTCCACCCTGCTTCAACCATCCACTCCCATGACCATTCCTAGACTTTGCCTTCATCAATAAAATCCAAAACCTCTGAAATTTCTATTTGAAACATCCTACCCATAGAACTCTACTTCCTATCTACCAGCTTCATTTCTTAAGTACCCGCATGTAACATTTCCTCTTTTTTTTTTTTTTTCTTTTAGCAGCTTAAAACACCAGATGCTTATTATTTCACAGTTGTTGACGATCAGGAAACCAAAAGTGGCTTAGCATAGATGGTTCTGGCTCAGAGTCTCTCATGAGTTTACAGACCAGACATCACCTGGGGACCTGGCACTACAGTCATATACAGTCAACTGGGGCTGGAGAATACTCTGCAAGCTCACTCGCAAGATTGTTTATAAGATTCAGTTCCTAGCTGGACTGAGGCTTCTATTCCTTGCTACATGAGTCTCACCATAAGGCGTCTAACAACAGAGTAAGAGATCCAAGAAAGAGAGAGAAAAGAGGTGTCCAAGACGGAACCGCAGTCATTTATAATCCAAACATCTCTTCTTCTATACCATGAACCATTTCTTCATCCTCATTGGGATTTTCAAACTATTGACCTTCACCAGCTGCATTCTCATTTTATTACCCCTTAACTTTCACAGATTTCATGTTCTTACTCATTTGAATATCTTCCATTCTCTTGCCTCTCTCTATAATATAACAAACTCATCAGAAAAAAAAATAACCCTAAATGGACCTTTCCATTCCTTTACTCCATACTTATACCTAAGAAGCATTTCACATGGCTGGGAAATTCACTCATCCAGCTAATGATTTTATATTAAATTTATGATTATCAATCTCAAGTAAACACTCAATTCTGTCTGATAATCCCCCAATTTTTCTCTTGTAGGCCCACTTTCACACTTTCTGAGATGAGGTAGTCATTTCTTTAATTCAATTATTCAACAAGTGTTTGTTAGGTATGTACAGTGTGATATACATGTGTGCTTGTGTATATATATAAATATATACATACACACACATATGTATATATATATACATACACACACATCCATTCTTGATTTAAAATGTAAAAAAAAAGGCCTCACAGACTTCATCAAAACAATAAAGAGCATCTATGAAATACCTATAGCTAACATCACACTTAATACTGAAAGCTTTCTTCCCATAACCATGAACAAGACAAAACTGTCTGCTTTCACCATTCATATTCAGCATTGTACTGGTGGCTCTAGCTAATGCAATCAGGCAAAAAAAAAAAAAATAAGTAACAAGAATTCAGATAAGAATGGAAGAAGAAATACGGTCTTCATGATGACAACATGATCACTCTCAGTGTAGAAATCTGATGGAATATACTTAAAAAGCCACTAGAAGCAATGAGTTTATTAAGGCTGTAAACAGAAAATCGATATAAAAAGTTAATTATGTTTCTGTAGACAATCAGAAATTGAAATTTAAAAAAAACACCACCATTTACAATAACATCAAAAATAAGAACTAGGGATACATCCAAAAAAAGAAGTGCAAGATCATATATGGTCCAACCATTCCACTCTTAGGTAAAATGACAGCATATTTTCATACAAAGCCTTATTTTAAAATGTTCTTAACAGCTCTATTAGTAATAATTCCAACCTGGAAATAATCCAATTATCCATCAGCTGGTTAAGAGGCAAATAAATTATGGCACATCCATAAAATGGAATACTACTCAGCAAAAAAAAAGAAATGAATTATGGGTGTGAATCTCATATGCCTTCAGTATGAAAAGCCAGACTCAAAAGACTACATTTTGTGTGCTTATGTTTATATGACCTCCTTGAAAAGGCAAAAGTATAGGAACACAAAACAGACCAGTGGAGCCCAGTACTTGGGTTGGAAGAAGGAGCACAAAAGAACTTTTTCAGTTGATAGAAATGGTTTATATCTTGAATGCAGTGGTGGTTCACATAACTATATGCTTTTGTCAAAACTCATAGAACTGTATACTAAAAAGGGTGAATTTTGCTGTACGTAAAGTTTACATCCATAAATCTAACTTAAAAAAAAACTATATAAGATATAATAAAGAACTTAACAATAGGGATTAAAGAACAGAATGGATACCGAACAAATTCTTGAACTGTAATATCAGATCAAGGAATTACCCTGAAGGAATTAAGAACTGATAAATTGAAGAAATATACAAAGGTTAAGAGATATGTAAGAAAGAAGTAAAAGTGACAAAATCAGTATTATTGGAGCCCAGAGAGAAAGAAACATTTGAAGAAATAATGACTAAAAATTATCCAAAATACAAGGGGAAAAAAAGATCAAAGACTTCAAATGAAAAGTCAAAGACAGTACAAATTAAGATATATAAGAAAGAAAAAAAAATGCAAATTCAGATATATTATAGGAAAAATAAGTAACATCAAAGATAGGTCAAATTCTAAAGGCTTACAGAGCCACTCTGTAAATGATAACACTGTGACAGGTGAATAAATATACAGAAAAAATACTTCACAAGTATATTGTTGAAGAAAAAGAACTTAGAAAAAAAAATATTGAATGAAAAAGACCTATCATTTTATGTCCATCCAAAATGTAATTTAAGTGAAAGGGCAAAATAAAGATATTCTCTGAGACAAAGGGAGACAGAATCTACACTGAAAGACTTTGCTGAATATATTTTTCAGCAGGACGCCACCAAGAAGAAAAATTTATTTAGGAGGAAAGTATAAATATATGAGAGGTAAGAATTTTAATAAAAAATAGATCAATAAAAAGCATAATCACAAATTCAGACTTCAATTCCAAAATTACTAAGAAATTATGTGTGCACTTGTGTGTGTGTGAAAAACAAGTCACATGAAAAGAGCACATGCAAGAAGTATTTCTACCCGTGAAATAAACAATAACACCCAAGAGGAATGTACACCTTAGAACAATCAGTTATAAGAGATCAAAAGGGCAACATTTGCCCAAAAAGCACAAAGAGGTAGAAAATCAGGATGAAAGGAAATGGGGAGCTTAGGAGGCCTAGCGAGCCTAGGACAGAAATGGGGAGAGTGCTGACACATCGTGGGGAATGAAACCAACATCACGGAGCACTTTACGTACAAACTATCGAATGGGAAGCGAATTTGCCCTGTAAACTTCCACCTAATGCACAAGAAAAAATCAGAAAAAAAATATTAAGAAGAAAAAAAGTATTTCTACTAATCCCAAGAGAGGCAATAAATCTGAGAAAAAAACTAGTAATTATCGAGAAGGGAAAAAATACAAGCATTTTGAAATATGGATGAGTGGATCCGTGCTAAGTAACTGAAAAAATAATTTGAAGGTAATAAATAGCATTTTATTACAACAAATAAAAATGTCTACATAATAACAAGAAAACATTTATTCAAAAACAACAATTAATACTCTAGTAATACTCTAAAAATCTCAAATATTCAGAATTTTCTGTCCCTCTGAGTCAAAGAAAAAGGAAAAAAAATTCAGTCAACCAAAAGAAAAAATAGTTTCACAAATAACATCTATGTAAAACTTCTTAAACTAATACTACTTTAGTCTACTTCATTTTGCACTGCTATACTTCTAAATGGCTTCGTGAATTACATAACTAATGGTTTGAGAGGAGCAATAGTTTGAGATGGAATGAGCCCCAAATTCTACATGCAGTTCCAGAAAGCTTCTTATAATGCTTACTTGTAACAACATAGTATATCATTGGCTTTAAAACTTTTTTTGAACTTGACCCACAGTAAGAAATAGATTTTACTTTACAGCCCTTTACACACATATCTATAATGTACATGTACACAAATTGAAAGAAATGTCATACAACAGTACCTACTCTTACTAGAGGATATTTTACGTTCTTATTCTATTTATAAAACACTGATTGCTAGCCACTAAATGAGTATCTTGGTTTATTATGGGCTTTGACCTGAAGTGTAAAAATCACTGGTCTAGTATATCTTACAGTTAAATAAATTATATTAAATGTGCACATACTTTGATTGTGTCAGAACCCAACAACATCTGTGTGGAACTTGAAGGAGACTCAGAAGAACACTGAAAAAAGAAAAAGGACAAGCCCATGATGCATCTACTAAAGAGGAGAGAAATGAAGAGAAGCGAAGCAAATGATTGAATTGCACATTCTAGTCTAAGGCATTACCATAGACAAGGAATCCTGTAAGACCTTATCAATGGTAGCACAGAGCTCTTCAGTTTGCTGCCTGAGCTGTGCAGGGTTACACAACTGGAAAAATTGAAACCAGGTACTGGGTTAGCAATGAGTTTTGGGATAGCACACCAAAAGCAGGGGTGATCTGAAGACATTACCTCCAAAGGTGAGCCTAATGTGCTGTCCTTGGAGACACTTTCAGTCTTGACTGGCTCATCTAGTGCCTAGTGATAAATGAAATAGTTCTCATATGAGGCTGCTAGTCAAATATGAATGTCTCTTCAAAGAAAGTCCCTATGTGCATCTTATAATTCCAGATGTGCAATGTCCTCTTCAAAGCAATCACCTCGGGGAACTATATGCAGAAATAACAATGATGTAGCTACTTCTCAAAATATTATAAAAGCCACTTTTGGAGAAATGTTTTGGAGCCAGTTTACAAGAAACGTGCAAAACAAAAATCTTTAGTAAATCATGTCTCATTTTTAATCATTTTTTTCCAAAAAGTCTTTACTAACTTATTCATTAGATTTGACCTCTAATTGTACTTAATCATATTAAAACATATATTTGCTTATTTATTGTGGTATATATCAAATATATAACTGTAGAGAATACTACAATACCTCTATACCCTCCACTGAGAATAAGAAATAAAATGCTTCAGAATAATAGGAGCTAGCTTCCTCTCCCTTTATATGAGATGTAAAAACTGTCATCGATTCTGTGTTTATCATTCACATATAAGGCTTTAATTTTTTTCAAAATGTACCAATAAATAAATAAATAAAACTCATTGTAGTCAGGTAAATTCCAACTGACAGAGAACTGATAGGACAGGGTAAAGCTGCCCCACAGGGCTTCCAAACCTGTAATCATTACAGAAGCAGACTGCCACATCCTTCTCCCACAGAGCAGGTGCTGGGGTCGAACCGCCAACCTTCCCGTTTACAGACAAATGCTTAAACTTAAACACTGCACTACTAGGGCTCCCTTTCAAGTTATAAGCATATATGTATAGGTCACTAAAAATATATATATAAAGTTGTTCAGCAATTCTTTACTTTTAAAAATATAATGTATGCTTCTGGTACTTTTTTAATTTAATATTGGTTATTGTTGTCAGGTGCCACTGAGTGGGTTCCAACTAATAACGAGCCTATGTACAAAAGAATAAAACATCCTCCCAAAAGATCCTCACAATTGTTTCTATGTTTGAGACCATTGTTGCAGACACTGTCTGTCCATGTCACCAAGGGTCCTCCTCTTTTTCCTGATCGTCTGCTTTACAGAGCATGATGTCCTTCTCCAGGGATTGGTCCCTCCTGATAACATGCCCAAAGTACCTGAGACCAAGTCTCACCATCCTCCCTTCTAAGGAGCATTCTGGCTGTACTTCCTCCAAGACAGATTTTTTTGTTCTTCTTGTAGTCCATGGTATATTATATTATTTTCCAACACCATAATTCAAAGACATCAATTCTCCTTCAGTCTTCCTTACTCTTTAACTTTCGCAAGCATATGAGGCAACTGAAAATACTACGACTTGGGTCAGGAACACCTTAGTCTCCAAGGTGACATCTTTGTTTTTGACACTTTAAAGAGGTCTTTTGCAGGACATCTGCACCATGCAATGTGTTTTTTGATTTCTTGACTGCTGCTTCCATGGGTGTTGATTGTGGATCGAAGTAAAATTAAATCCTTGACAATTTCAATAGTTTCTCTGTTTATCATGATGTTGCTTACTGGTCCAGCTGTGAGGATTTTTGTTTTATGTTGAAGTGTAATCCGCACTGAAGGCTATCATCTTTGATTTTCTTCTGTAAGCGCTTCAAGTCCTCTTCACTTTCAGCAAGTCATCTGCATATCACAGGTTGTTCATGAGTCCTCCTCCAATTCTGATGCCATGTTCTTCTTCATATAGTCCAGCTTCTCTGATAACTCACTCAGTATACAGATTGAATAAAAAAAAACAAAACCAAACCCAGTGCCATTGAGTCGATTCCAACTCATAGCGACCCTATAGGACAGAGTAGAACTGCCCCATAGAGTTTCCAAGGAGTGCCTAGCGGATTCAAATTGCCGACTCTTTGGTTAGCAGCCATAGCACTTAACCACCACGCCACCTGGGTTTCCAACAGATTGAATGAGTATGGTGAAAGGATTCAACCCTGACACACACCTTTCGTAACTTTAAACCACGCAGTATCCCCTTGTTCTATTCAATTGACTACCTCTTGGTCTATGTACAGGTTCCTCACGAGCACAATGAAGTATCCTGGAGTTCCCATTCTTTGCAAAAGTATCTATAATTTGTTAAAATCCATACAGTCAAATGCCTTTGCAGAATCAATAAAACACAGGTAAACATCTTTCTGGGCTTCTCTGCTTTCAGCTAAGATCCATCTGACATCAGCAATGGCACCCCTCATTCCACATCCTCTTCTGAATCTGGTTTGAATTTCTGGCAGTTCCCTATCGATGTACTGCTGCAACCATTTTTGAATTATCTTCAGCAAAATTTTACTGAAAAATTTTAATGATACCGTTCAATAATTTCTGCATTTTTTTGGATCATCTTTCTTTGAAATGAGCACAAATATGGGTCTCTTGCAGGTGGTTGGCCAGGTAGCTGTTTTCCAAATTTCTTGGCATAGATGAGTGAGTACCTCCAGACTTACATGTTTGTTGAAACATCTCAGTTGGTATTCTGTCAGTTCCTGGAGCCTTGTTTTTTGCCAGTGCCTTCAATAGAGCTTGGACTTCTTCCTTCAATACCATTGGTTCTTGATTGATCTGTATGCTACCTCTTGAAATGGTTGAAAGTCAACCAATTCTTTTCAGTATAGTGATTCTGTGTATTCTTTCCATCTTCTTTTGATGATTCCTGCATCATTCAATATTTTTCCCATAGAATCCTTCAATATTGCAACTTGAGGGTTGAATTTTTTCTTCAGCTGTTTTGACTTGAGAAATGTCAAGTATATTCTTCCCTTTTGGTTTTCTAACTCCAGGTCTTTATATATTTCTTTATAATATTTTACTTTGTCTTCTTGAGTTGCCCTTCAAAATCTTCTGTTCAGCTCTTTTACTTCATCATTACTTCCGTTAGCTTTAGCTACTGTTCGAGAGTAAGTTTCAGAGTCTCTTCTGACATCCATTTTGGTCTTTTTTTTCTTTTCTGTCTTTTTAATGACCTTTTGCTTTCTTTGTGTATTATGTCCTTGATATCATTCCCACAGCTCATCTGGTCTTTGGTCATTAGTGTTCAATGTGTCAAATCTATTCTTGAGATAGTCTCTAAATTCAAGTGGGATATACTTAGGTGAGATTTGTTTGTTCCATTATTTCACCTCTGCATATTATTTCCAATGCAATATGTACATAATTATGCATATTCTACAACAATGTGGACATTTCTTCTGTTATTGGACACTTAGGGTAGCCTCAATTTTCATTATTACAAATTATGCAACAACTGTCATCCACATACCTGTCTCTTTATACACATGTTCAGAGTTTAAGACTGACCTAACTTAATAATAGGGTAATAGAGTATGGTCAACTTTAACTTTATCAGACATTGTCAAATTACTCTTTAAAGTATTTATATAATTTTACACTAATAATTACAACAAATAAGAATTCCTATTGTTCTATATCTTTTCTAACATTGAATATTTTCAGACATTTAAAAAATGTTATTATTCGGATGGATATGAAATAATATCTCTCACTTTTGGTTTTAGATTGCATTTCCTTGATAATTTTTGAGGTTGGGCATGTCTCATTAATTTACTGGCTATTCATATTTCCCCTTTTGCGAATTTTTTTGTTCACTTATTTGTTTATTTTTCTATTGGCAGTGCACTTAGAGAATTCTTATTCATTCTAAAGATCCAAATCATGTTTGTGCTAAAGAATATGACATATATAATTTGGCAACAACTCTAACAATAACCAAAAGATGAGTGTATGGTCATATATGTAGGTGTGTAGGCATATATGTGTATGGGTAGCTGCAGGTAAGTACATGTGTGCACAGATAGAAGTATCTATATGTATGTGTATGTACAGGTATGTGTGTGCACACATAGAGGACACAGTCACAGATACTTGCCAGGCATAACCAAACACCTTGAGAGAATGGTTTTCTGGGTTTGAAGCTTAGGTCCTTAGTCTCAATTGACAACTTAGTCAACCAGCACTACAAAGTTCACGTTCTGCGTCCTAGTAAGGTGAGTAGTATTTGGGGTCTTAAAATTTTGCAGGTGGCCATCTAAGATACAGCTGTTGGTCTCTACTCGTTAGGAGCAAAAGAGAAAAAAGGAAACCAGAGTCTCAGAGAAGGAACTAGTCTACAGGGCTAACAGCCTACAGAAACCACAGCCTCATCTACCCTGAGACCAGAAGAACTAAATGGTGTCTGGCTACCACTACTGACCATTCTGATCAGGGCCACAATAGATGGACCTGATGGAATGTGATAAAAACTTGGAACAGAATTCAAATTCTTAAAAAGTCCAGACTTACTGGACCAGTTGAGACTGAAGGATCCCCTAAGACTATCACCCTGAGATACTCTTTAAACCTTGGACCAAAGCTATCCCTGAGGTCACCTTTTAGCAAAAGAACAGGTTGGCACACAAAATAAAGGATATTATGCATGAGTATGGGGCTCCATTAAAAAAACATCTATATGAGACCAAAAGGTCAAAAATTACTCTAACACAAAGATAAGAAGACAAGGGGGAGGGGCAGAGAAACCAGTGTACGGGAAACGGAACAACCACAATGCAATTAATGAGAATGCTGACACATCACGAAAAATATAACTAACGTCACTGAACAACTTGTGTAGAAATTGTCAAATGGAAATCTAATTTGCTGTGTAAATATTCACCAAAAACAATAAAATATTATTAAGGAGAAAAAAAAGATCCAAGTCAAATTCTTTATACTGTTATCCTTGGCCCTCATACAAGGCAGTCGGTCATTTCCTCCTTGGGGCACCATAGCATTTTGCACATAATTGCATCATATATACTTTTTTCAGCTGCTTCCCTCCCTTATCTTCCTTACATGCCTTACAATTTGACCCTTCATAGTCAGGGAAATATGGTATTTATCTTTGAGTCCTCAGGGTTGAGTACATGAAAGATGCTCAGTAAAGATCTCCAGGATATACTGAAAGGTGACTTGATGAATAAATGGAATTAAATGAATGAAAGAACCATAGAAATAAGAGTATTTTAAAACTTCCTGATAAAATATTCTAGAGAAATGGTTTAAACTCTTTGACCATTTTAACTAACAAATTATTTCTTTATCATATTACAATTAAATGCATTTACCATCAAAGATCTAAGCACGTGATCAGCGTTAGTGCAATGGGCTGTTTTTTTTGGCTTTTTTTTTTTTTTGCCAAAACTAAATAAGGTTGATATTTTGATTAGTCTGTGGGAACAAGGTTATTTAAAATACTGCAATTCACTCACAAATGGAAAAATCTATCTTCTCAGACCTTTGAGAAACTAGGCAAGACAACTGGTGTTAGGTCAGGAATGCTGAGACATGAAATGTGGCAAATACTCAGACTATATTAAAATATCTTGGGGGACTATTTTAAGTTTAAATGGCTTTCAAATTTATAAGAATTGATTTTTTTATTGACTGGGAGCTATTTGACCAATGTTTCATCTTGATCGATCCCTTCTAGCCACCATAAAAAGTAGCTTTTTTACCCTGTTCCTTAAAAATTTATTAAAAGAAAATATTTTAAATCCCCATTAGCAAGAAATCTGACCACAGATTGCTTTTTCACAATTTAACCAGCAGAATGGAATTGATGTTTCTTTAGATTTTTTCATTTTGAGAGAAGTTCTTTTAAAATATTCTCCAACAAAACATATTTATTAAAAATATTTTTTGACCAAATTGCCAATTGAGGCATAAAAGAGACATGCTCTGAATCCCATTTTTAAAAGTTCATAACTAATATGAATTATGAAAAATATTCTATCATTAGAAGTGCTTACATTTTGATCAAAACAACCAATTTTGGGGCCCAGCTTTTGAAAAAAGACTTTTAGCAGGAAATAGTTCTGAGTTTAGCATTACATTATAACCAAGAGCCAAGGACTATGGGCGAGCATTGCAAATCAAAGTCCTTATGGAAAACTAGGCCAATGAACTGTAATAGATGTTCCCCATTCAAAAGGTGTATTTTTTTATTCAAAAGGTGTATCTCTGATGGAATTACAATTACTTTTTTAGTCAAATATATTGAGTCAATATAACCTGTCCCCTTAGGAAATAGGATTAAGTTCTAATAATCTGAAGCTAGAAAAAAATAGTTGCGCTCTAAATGGAGTTTGAAAGTAAACTGTTTCCAAAGTAAGAATAACCAAAAATGACTTGTAAACTTTTTGTGATGCATAGGTGTACAAAAAGTACAGCTTCTTTGAAGATCTAGAAATATTTTGATGTGACTCGCCTAAAAATAAATTTCAAGAACTTAGGAAATTTACTTGGCACTTTGCTCAAAAGATCTTTGGAGGATTAAATGTCTGTTCTCACTAGGAAGGGAGTTTTCCCAAACCATTATAACCACTTTCAAACTCGTTCCATCAAGCTTAATGGCAGGAGAATCTTTATCTTTCTTTCCTTTAATCAAGGTGTGATCAATAGGGTTGTGTGTCAACTTGGCTGGGTTATGATTCTGAGTGGTTTGGCAGTTACATTAACGAGGCAGGACTCAACCTATAAGATTAGGTTGTGTACGGAGTCAACCTCTTTTCAGATATAAAAGAAAGAAGTGAGCAGAAAGACAGGGGGGCCTCATATCACCAAGAAACAAGAGGCAGGTGAATAGCGCATCCTTTGGACCCGGGATCCCTGTGCTGAGAAGCTCCTTAACCAGGAAAGATTGATGACAAGGACCTTCCCCCCAGAGCCAACAGAGGGAGAAAGCCTTCCCCTGAAGCTGGCACCCTGAATTCGGACTTCTAGCCTCCTAGACTGTGAGAGAATAAATTTTTCTTTGTTAAAGCCATCCACTCATGGCATTTCTATTATAGCAGCACTAGTTAACCAAGACATAAGGATATCAGAAGGGTGTTCCTGATTTTCAGCCTGGGCCACCTCCACACTAATTTGCTTTGTCTCTTTCAGTAGCTCAAGTTATTGTGCTGGCTGGTGATCCCTCAGTCACTCAAGCTCTTCTCAGAGCTAAATCATTTCTAATTCCTTTTATTTTTCCTTTTATTATAAAGACAAAATACTTTTGTTGCTCCAATTTAATGATGATTTAAATACATTTTAACAAGTGACAAAAAAAAAAAAAGTGTTGTAGACAGGGATCCAAAATCATCATCTCTTGCCAAATAGTCCATTTTAGCTAGCTGGATACCACTGCTGCATGGTGAGCAGGGCAGAGTCTGGGGAGACAATCAGATCCTTTTGAGGTCCAATACAGTAACTTACTAGCCCTACAGCTTTGAGAAGTTTACTTAAATTCTCTAAGTATCAAATTCCTCACAGAGCTGTGACTATGGTATTCAGCTCGGTATCTGTTATAATGGAGTACTACTGGATCTAGCAGGGCTGTGACTGTGTTGCCTAGTCTCCAAAAGGTGACAAGTTTAAAACCAACTCGCTTCCTTTCCAGCAAAAGGCGCTTTATTTCTTTTCCACAGAGGTAGAATTGATAAAGCTTATACTACCCTAAGAAGCCCTGGTGGTGCAGCGATTAAGAGCTCAGGCTGCCAGCGAAAATGTAGGCAGTTCGAATCCACCAGCCACTCCTTGGAAACCTTACGGGGTAGTTCTACTCTGTCCTATAGGGTCACTCTGAGTCAGAATCCACTCAATGGCAATGGAAGACTTTTAATTATCATAGTACCAATTGTCATACAATAGACTCCTTTATCTTTATAGTTCCATGAACAAAGATTTGTCTCAAGAGGCTATGGGGAAAAAATTGGATATTTTCGAGACCTACGGTTCACATTCATTCAATCAGTGAACATTTCCCATTTATCAGGATATTACTATACTGCCTCAAAGAGTTCAAAGTAAAGAAAGAAACCAACAAGTGTGCATAATTAAATATGATACGGTAAGTGCTTTAAAATAAGTATGCATGTGGTAGACAACAGGAGCCCTGGTGGCACAGTGATTAAAAGCTTGGCTGCTAACCAAAAGGTTGGCAGTCCCAGTCCACCAGCTGCTCCTTGAAACTTTATGGGACTGTTCTCCACTGTCCTACCCCGTCTTTGTGAGTCAGAATCAACACGAAAAAAGCAACAGTTTTGGGTTTGGCGGAGGGTGGGTTACATGGTAGACAATAGCCTAAGAAGGACCAATTAACATAGATTCGAATACTGGATACTTCTCCATTGCTAAAGAAAATGGGAACACACTTGCCTGTTGTATTAATCTCAACAAAGCAATATCTCTACTACAGGCCATGTGCAAAATTAGCAGTCTGGTTTTTGCTAAATTTTTGAGACATGAAGAGATCTCAAAATACTCTTACCCAAGGACATATGTTTAAACAGATTGAAGTTTACCAACTTATGCTTTAAAAAATTAAACTGGCAACTTAGAATAAATTGATTTGACAACTGACAGACTATCTCACATTTTTCCCTTTCTTTTTTTATACCACAGTTTTTACTATTGTCTTCAAAATGCCTGTTCTTTATCTTCCTTCCTCTAACAACCCCCCAAAAAACACATTTTTTACCCTATAACTTCTCATTTAAGTAATCCTATAATTTTTATATACTATTTATAGAACTACGGCTGCTAACCAAAGTGTCGGCTGTTCAAATCCACGAGGCACTTCTTGGAAACCCTACGGGGCAGTTCTGCTCTACCCTATAGGGTTGTTACGAGTCCCAGTTGACTAGACAGCAATGGGTTTGGTTTTAATTTTATAGAGTTTCCCTAGAATTCCTCTTTCAAACACAAACATATTTATGAATTAAAAGTATCTTGAAAATAGCAGATAGCAATGCTATTAGTCAGTAAAATAGTACCTACCTCTAGCCTTGATATTATCTTAAGGAATACTTACGAGGAAGGGAAGAGAGAGTTTAAAATTACTGCCAAGGAAAAAATTCAGACTTTCATGGAAAATAAATTAACCACTTTTGAGACAGTAAAGATGCCTGTTATTTGATTTCATGTAAATATTCCTTCCTTAATCTTTCCTTCCTTGAGTACAATTATATAGTAATAATAATTCATTTTCTTTGCATATTAATGTGTCCAGTTTAATTTTCATTTTTCACCTGTTGCCATCAGATTCGGAACATAAGAAGAAAAATTATTCAATAAGACAGAGAAAGAGAGATCTTTAAACTTCTCTGCATACGACAGCAATACACACATCAAGACTAAAGAAATGTCCATATCAAAATTACTTCCACTATAGACAGCTCAATATTGTTGAACATATTCTAATAAAATCCATGAGCAGTCACAAATACAAAATGATTTGATCACTTTATTCATGTTTATAGCCATTTGTTTTTCATCCTCATGTCAATGATGATTATTGGCAGGACACTAAGCCAAAGACCCTGGAGCCAACGCATTAAAATACGATGTTTACATTTATCTCTTCCTGTCGAGCCTTAGTTAAGACCATAAGCTAAAAATTCTTCCCTTCTAAATGTTCAGAGGGGAAAAAAGCCATAGACTGTGGAATATGCTGTAAATTTAAGTTTTGATGCAGACAATAAATTATAGAACAGGAGAATCAGAGTCCTCGTGCTCCAGCCAACAAAATGTACTCTTTTGAAAATGATAGGCTTTAATTAGGGTGATTAAAGCTGATTAAAGCTGAAACCAATCCAGCGATTTAATGATAGGTTAATTAATGTTTGGAGAATTGAATATTGGTATCAGACCCATTGCAATGGATGTCTAAATTCAATTCGGAGAAAACCTTGCTTTTAAAAACAGTATTATTTTAAAAAGTAACTCTGATTCTCTGTTAATTATACTATATGCTATAGAAAAATCCACCTTGGATTTATTTAATCTGGTTGGAGCAGAGAATTAATTGTTGAATTATCTAAGACTTGCATTATATATCTTTGTTCTATCTTCCTACATTCCAAAGGGATAGACCCTAAGAGAGTGTTATAATGAAGCACCATCCTACCCCTTAATTGTGGTGCTCTGCATGATATTAAAAAGACCTCAGAAAAGCTTCTGTGTTTTAAAATATTCCAAAACGTTGATCCTTCCCAAATTAGTTGAGTTTCCGGAGATTACAGTCCTAATTTTTTCATTCAATTCAAAAATAAGTCCTTTTGATTTCAATGACATAGGATGATTTTTATTGTATAAACAGATGGGTAAAAATGACTAAGTTGCCAGATTTATTTTTAAAAAGCTACAACACTGAAAGGAGCAGCATAATATCATTCAAAAAATATTACTGAAAAATAGATATAAAATCTTGGGATAATACTTTTCTTATTTAAAAATTCTTACAAAGCAAAGTTTGTCATTGAGAAACATACAACATGGGAAAGGTGGCAAAAAATACACACAATTATACAAGAAGCTAACGCAGGAACAAGCAAATATGTCATGTCTTGTGACCTTTGACTAATTCAAATATTTTAGCCCAGAAACAATTTATCTTGGCCAAGAGACAATTGCCTACACTAGCACTTACACAATAATCCCCCCCCCAGATAACATTATCTTAAATTAGATATTATGATATTTACATTTTGTTGTTGTACCAAAAATAAAAAATAGTAGTTTTCCTACAAAGCATGTTGTATTCAAAATTAAAAATGCAAAATGTCTCCCTTGTGAACTTGAATTAGGTTAAACATACATTGATACCACCAGATATATTTATGAAATGTACTTGTGATAAAATTGGTAATTAAACTAATGATTCTCCATTTGTGAGGATTAACTAATAGACTATAATCTCTATAATCCAGTCAATTAGAAGAGGAAAGAGCTGTTGAACAGGCATTCTCAAACTAATACTAACATCCAGCTTTATCTCACAGAGCCTTTCATGAAGGATTAACAGTTACTTTTCAAAACACAAAATTAATATAGTATTAGACAGTTCAAGAAGAAGGCACCGAGGGAAGCAGTGAGTGTTTATGGAGATGGAAACTTGATAACGAATATGGGTGGTAACTGTACATGATTAATGTAATTGATATCATTCAATTGCATACCTAAAAAACGTCAAATTGACAAATGTCTTATATATATTTTTACAACAACAACAATAATAATAATAAGACAAAGACTGCATCTAGGTTAGGTGAGATGAGCATGATGGGAGGACACCATGACATAGCAGGGCCCTAATTTTCCCTTTGCCTGGCTGCTCAAGGGAGAGTCTCCCATTTTTGTGAAGGCAGATACTTGTGACCAGACTTCAGAACTGTCTGTCTGGAATGGGCAGAGCATAGTATGGGAGCACTTCTATTCTCACTCAAAATGATGACCCTAGATGATAGGACCAGGGCAACTGGAAAAAGTGTCACTTCTCACAACCTCCTGAATCTTCCTGAAATCAGTGTTTTAGGCCCATCTGTTCTTTTTGTTTTTTGTTTTTTTAGTTCTTTAAAAAGGATCCCAGGTGGTACAGTGGTTAAAGCACTCTGCTAACTGAAAGGTCACCAGTTTGAACCCACCAGCCCTGCTCCACAGGCGAAAGATCTGGCAGTCAACTTCCATAAAGATTTACAGCCTTAGAGACCCTGTGGGGCAGTGTGCTCTGTCCTGTAGGGTCGCTAAGAGTTAGAATCGACTCAACGGCAGTAGGTTTGGTTTTTTGGCATTTAAAGAGCTATAAAAGGTAGAACTTCAGAAGAAGAAGCTAGAGAAAAAAAAACTGCAGATTTCCCTGCAGCCTAGTGATCTCCAGAACATTCAGATTTCAGATAGTGCATACATCCTGGATTTAGCTGTGGGGATCATATCATATAAGAGATTTGTCCATTCAATGTTAACCTACGTACTTAGAACCCTGGTGGCGCAGTAGTTAAGAGCTTGGCTACTAACCAAAAAGTCAGCAGTTTCAATCTACCAGCTGCTCCTTGGAAACCCTAGAAGACAGTTCTACTCTGTCCTCTAGGGTCACTTTGAGTCAGAATGGACTTGATGGTCATAGGTACAGTTCAGGTGTGCTACGTAGCATTTCCCACTAACAATTTCTACTTTGAAGACAAGAGTCCACACAAAGGTTTTATTCCCCCAGATCATGCTAAAAGAACAAGAATGAAGGTTTCAAACCAGTGATAAAAATAACACCTAGTTGACAAATATTATTTTGAAAATGATAGTAACAGTATTTCACTCACTGTAATTACATGGAAAAAAAATTAGCTTGATGTACTGAGATAGATTGCCTAAATAAATCATCATAAAAATAATATATTAAACAAATATTTTCATATATTTGGTAATTCCACTTCAACTGTGATATGATCCTCCATTTGGACTGCATTTGAGCATACGTATTGTGTTTATTAAACAAGAGGCCTTAATTTAATTTACCTAGTGGAGTAACATCCTGTAATTTTATCATTAATTATACTTAGTAGCAAATAAAAAATGTCCTGGCATCACGTGAAAGCAGCTGGGTCGTTGGGAGTGATCTCAATCCTTCCTCCCATTCAAAGAGGTAGAATCAGTGCCTGGCAAGAACGGAAGAAAGATTTAGCCCTTGATGAGATCTAAGGGGCTAAGTTGGATATTCAGCTAATATGTTTCTACCTGGTGGAAGACACTATTAATCACCAAGTCTTGACCAGTCAATTACCAAACCATCAATTTTTCACAGTGTTATCTCATTCCATCTCTACTTTTTGGTCAATATGAGGAAAGGTAGAAGCTCTTGAATATAATAACAATTTACCAAAAAAAAGAAAACCAAACAAACCCATTGCCATCGAGTCAATTCCAACTCATAGCAACACTATAGAACAGAGTAGACTGCCCCATACAGGTTCCAAGGCTATAACATTTATGGAAGTAGACTGCCACATCTTTCTCCCTCGTGGAGCAGCTGGTAGTTTCAAACTGCCAACCTTTCAGTTAGCAGCCAACCGCTTAAGAACTGCACCACCAGGGCTCCTTAATAACCATTTAGTAATTCCAAACACAAGGATCTATCTAACTCTGAACCATGCTTCCCAGGGCTGCTTAGCAGTGGCCTGGGCATCGTTGACATTCAGCCTAGGTTCACATTCAGCCTCTGGCGATAAAGTCAATGGCATTTCTGATTCTATTGACCAAGATGCTTTCATCATGTCCTTCTAAACTAAAAGTAGAATTCTATTTTAGTAAAGGCAAACTTTAAAACAGAAATCATTCCAACAGAAATTTTAGAAACATAGAAAAAGATGACATTAAAAACATAAAATTCACTATGCTTTTGTGCCAACACTGACCTTCTGTTCCAAAAGCAATATGTTTGTAGGGATTGCTGCAAAAGCCTTGTAGCTTGACTTGGTCTTGTATTGCTAGAATGAGTAACCAGAAAGCAAGAGTGGAGATGAAAAGGACAAAGATACGATATAATTTTAGACTAGTTCTACCAAGTTAATGGCATGTTATCAAATGAAGAAAAAAAAACCCTTATGCTTGAAAAACTTACTTCTGACAGAAAAAAATTAGCTTACCAAGTTAATATTTTATTAGAATGAGAAGCAAAGGAATACTACAGTAAAATATCAGCCTAGGGATCATAGGCAATTACATGCTACCCAATTTCAGAACTTAAAAACATACATTTCTACAAAGTTATATATAAATTTCTCATTAGCAGCATTTCCTCCTAGGAGTACTATTCTATAAATGTAGAATTTTTTACTTGATCCTCAAAGTGGTTCTTTTTTATAGGGCCATAATTAACAAATGATATGCCAACAAACTTAATTGAACTCTTGATATATACTCTTGCATCAGTCATAAAAACACAGGTCAGAATGCACAGAATTTAGCAGCCTTTTTTTAAAAAAACAATCAGCAATGTAGTCAATAATTTAAATATAATTAATATCAGCAATCTAACTCCTTAATGGAAAAACTAGCAGGCCAAGCTCTTAATCTCAAATTCGTTTTCTTAAACCTCACTATAGTTTCCTATACTTTCTAATACATTGGTGTTAATGAGGATCACAGAGGCATAACAAATGATAAAACTTCTCCAGTTTTAAGTAAAACTCAGAGTAATATAGTTCAGGTTTGTGGAGTATTTGCGGAGGGAAGTGAATACACGGAAGTTGTAGAAATCAGGATAATATGCACAATCAGAACCTCAATTTTGATATTGCTCTGGGTCCCAAGCTGCTTAACTAAGTTCAAGGCTCTCATCACTTCAAAAGTCTGTGTCTCAGGCAGCTTCCCCAGGGGCCCTGAGCCAGCAGGAAATCAACTCAGAGCTCCAGGCTGTCTTAGCGCCCTGGAAGGCAGACCAGAAGGTCTGCAGAAGAAGACAGGGTAATCAAATAAAATGAAACCTTGAGGTTATGGATGTATTTGAAGTCACCTTCATTAAACTGGTGTGAGAAAGCTAAGAGACTGGCACATCTGATTTCTTTAGGAAGAAGTTGAAGTAGACAAATTAAAATGCCAGACCCAGAGGAAGGGAGTCAATGTTCATCTAAAAGCAGAACACTGACCCTTTTTACTTTTTTCTGTTTATTATGTTAAATGTAATGAAAAGAAATTAGCAACTTGAGGCCTGATACCAACAGGTGATATACAGGTGATATAGGATGCCACCTAGTCAGATAATTCCAGAACCCAACACACTCAATCACACACATGCTAACTTAAACATATTCATACACACAAATATATACATATATTGACATGCACATACACTCACTTACAAATTCACACACATTCATACTCACACACTCACTGATACACACATGTTCACTTATATACACTAACACTCCCACATATATGTATTCACATGCACACACACTCACAAATTCATACACACACATACTTCACATTACACATACATTCATACATAAACACTCAGCAAAACATATACAAGGAGAAGCTCAGAAGCTGCATCCCCCCCACCCCAAGGAATGAACTTTGAATGACTATTTATCTTTCACATTCTCTCCCCCAAATCCCAACCAACCAGCTCTCATCTGCCACAGGAAGAAGTGACGTGGCCTTTGGCAAATCTCTCTACACTCCTGCGTCCCACACTTCCATCTCCTACAAGAGGGGTGATGGCTGGAGGATGTCTCAAGTCCCTTCAAGCCCTACGTCTCTACATTGACTCTGAACTCCTACAGTCTTCAGACAACTTGAATAAGGATTGAGAATGAAATTTCATCTTTCTGGGGAATAGAGGTTGACATTTATTACTAATCAAATCACATACACTGCCTGATTTAATTTTATAGAAGGTCATTGTGAGTCGGAATCAACTCGACAGCACTGCATTCTAGGTATAACCAAAGAGTCAGTAGGAAACGGAGACATGGTGAGGTTAAATGACTTGTCCAAGACCATGCATCCCATAAAAAGCAGAAATAGGTTTAGATCCCAGACCTGCTTGGATGCAATACTCATGCTTTCTCTCTAGGAAGAATTTTCCTCCCTCAGAATATACCAATGTACTCCTAATGCAGAATAAAATATACCACTAATATTCCATGATGGTTTTTGAATATTTAATTGTAATAAAAGATGTAATAATAATAACAACAATATCTAACAATCGCTCTGTACCAGGTACTATTCTAAAAGGTTTATATATATTATTTCATTTAATTGTCACAACAAACCTATGAGGTAGATATTATATTATATCTATTTATACATGGAAACTGAGGTATAGAGGCGTTAAATAACTTACCCACGGTCACTCAGCTAATAAATCACCCCTGAGCTTTAGACACAGGCACTCTAGCTCAACAATTGTACACTTATCTACCATACATCCCTGCCTCTCATTTCAGAATCTGTATCATTTATAATGTTTGTCCTCCCATTCTCACCCTTAAAGAATCTAGTTGGAGAGGCCTGTAAAGAGAGATTTCTTGTTATTGGAAACATAATGTCACAGAATCTTAGAACCAAAAGTGATACTGGAGGCCATCTGGTTCCACCTGCTCATCCAAGACATGAATCCCTCTGTTCATCTGTTCAGTCGCCACATGAACAGTTTCCTACCCCCCAAGGCAACACATTCAGATCTAATTGTTAGACTTGGCACAAAACTCTCCCTTCTATTGAGCCAAAATATGCCTCCCACTAAATTCCTTCATTGGTCTTACTTCTCACTTAGAAGCATGGCACCTGGTAAGAGTGCTCTTCAACATAGTAATTGTACTGCTGCCTTTACAACTCCCTCCTTACTGAAGAATTCCACTATCCTCATCAATCTCCTCTGTCAATATTACTCTAAATTTGGAAAAAAGTACATAACCCTCCAGATGTTTAATACAGAGTAAAATATAATTGTCACCTCCATGATACTGATGCTAAACACAATTAATGCAATGAAAATAATAATTAAGATTGTCTCCTTGGTTTTTGAGGAGTGTTTAGAATATACATGAGGTTGGGGTCAGAGTCATCTCATATTGCTGGATTACACTGAGCATGTTATCATCTAAACTGCCTAATTCTTTTTTTTTTTTTAACATTTGTTGAAATTAAACTCTATCCTGTACTTATGCTTTTATTTTCTAGACCCAAAAGTTAGAATTTAGATATTATCTCTATTCAATTTCATCTTATTAGAGTTGATTTGTCATTGTAGACCACAAAGGTTAGGAATTTTATGTAATTTCATGAGCCATTTTGTTAGACATGACATTTTCATCACATTCAAATCATACGGCAAGTGTAGTGAGCTCTTGCCACTGAATTATTTCAGCCAGCTGAACATCAATCCATCCTGAAAATCTATTTGGATATGGCAGTTCAGCTAATTGATTCATTCAACAAATATTTATTGACTATCTACTATATTACATGCAGTGCTGTAGGTACTGGAGATTGAGCAGTAAATAAAATATTCAAAGCCTCTACTGTCTAGAGCTCACATCCTGATGAATGGAGATAAACTATAAACAAATAAGTGAGCAAAAGAAATGTCATATGGAGATAAATAATATACATAAAACCAAAATAGGGTGTTGGGATAGAGAGTGACCGTGGGGATGCTTTGTATTGGGTGATCAGGGAGCAATGGTAAATTCACAGAAATATCTCACCATGTCTCTCCTATCTCTCCTTCTTGTTCATGATGTCATGAAAGATACCACAGAAGCTGGAACTTGGAAGGCATCCAATAAATGTCTCTTGATTCAACAAAATCTCTGATTTCCAGTTACAACTGTTTTTATAAAAATTTACAAACTAAGAATATAGGCTACAACTATTGGAATTTACCATAATACTTTTTTGGGAAAATTGGAACACAAGGCTCTCTCATTTTTTTTATAATCCTCTTATTTACCATCATTTACAATAGTTTTGCAATAGAAATAGAAATGTCATCTGTTTTGTGACAAAATTTATCTAGACCAGGAGAAATGAACTCACTTAGAGTAACTAGATATTCTTTCTAGTTCATCGATCTCAACCTTTCAGCTCCTCTAAAACATATGCACTTTTTTTTTTTCAGTCTGAGAATCATTCTTGTTGCCATAAAAGATACTTTTTGGGTCCGTTATCTTTCCTCTGGCTCTCTTAACCATATGTACTGTCTTAACAATATATACTTAATCCAAGTAATGGAGTTCTTGAGTAGAGTTTGGAGCATATTTCTTCTTCAGCACTCCAGGGCTTCTGGGTAATGAGCCAAATGCATTGGTTTCTCTCTTTTGTTTAAAATTATAAATCCTCCAGTCAAGGAAATGTTAGCTAACTTGAATAACAACCTGTAGTATTACAGGCTAGAATAACTATCAGCTAATCAATCATAGGTGGTAGAGCCAGGGTTAAATTAATTAGTAAGTGAGGTACCCACGGGCTTAATTGTGCTTACCTACTAATTAGAAGTTGTGTACTACAGATTAGTAAGTAAGCACAATTAAGCCCATGGGTACCTTGCTTATTGGGTAATCCACCCCTGGGAAGAACTGACCTGCCTGATCCTGAATGGGCAAAAAGGTACTGATACCTGTTGTATCTCTTTACCTTGTAATCTTTCCTTTCAATCAACATTCAATAAAATATTCATTAACTATCTAGTACCAGAATGATAAAATGAAAAGTATAGGCTTAGACAAGTAAACAGTATCTTTGAACATAAGTTATTTTAACAAGAGCTAGTAGTGCTGATAAAAAAAAAAAAAAATACCACAACATAAATTCTGTGTGTGCACGTAAGGATGGTAAGGACATATACTGCCCCTTCAGAAAATATCGTAAAATACCATAAATTCACCCATGGAGTTGTATTTAGGTTTCCAATATGTTTTGCCTTCACTTATAAAATAATTTAAATTTTTCTCCTAGTAAATGATCATGGCATACCTCTATCCTACCCCATGTCTTGTTGCTGATACCTAAAATTCCACCATATCCAAAAACCAAACCCATTGCGTCGAGTCAATTCCGACTCTCCAGTAATTATGACTCATAAGGTGTTAAAGCGAACCATTAGGTGCATTGACAATAGGGACATTGGGACTTGTGGTTACACTCTAGGTGCAGATGAATGTATGAATTTCAGATTACACAAACAATATGAGGAGAAGGCCCTGGTGGCAAGCCTCTGTATGATCATGGCCAACTCCTAGTAGCATTCATGAACAGGAATGACAGCATCACTCTAAAGGGATGCTTCCTGCTCATCAGTGATCATGTCTGCACTGCGCGAGTTAGAATCTCCGTGACAGCAGGTCACATAGAGAAATGTACTGACTGTTGCCAGTAAGTTTCCAGTGTGATGTATTTGGAAATGTTTAACACCTTAAAGGAATGAGGGTTTTACAAGTAAAATACCAGTTACAAAGTCTCATGAAATATCACAAAGCTCCCAACTAATTCCCTAAACAAGCTATGTGTTCAAATATCTTTAAGGCCAGGGCACACATGCTACTGGAGCTTCTTATAGTTGGAAGAGATCTTCAGTGAGCTACACACTATATGAGGTTTTGAAGTGACAGTCGCCCCAAGCTCCCATATGAAACATCATGACAACTCATTAGGAGAAAAATTCAGTGGGTGTTTATAAACGAAGGCAAAATATATTGGGAAGGAACCTAAATACAACTCCATGGGTGGGTTTCATGATATCAGTCTTTCTCAAGGGAAAAAAATGTCTCAGACCACACAGATGTTGAGCAAAGAGAAGTCTGAGCAACATTCAGTGGCCCATCCTAAGGCCGTGATTATAATGCAAATAATATTTTAAAACTACACCTGAAATTAAAATACCTTATCAGTTGCATAATACTGGTGCAAAGAGATTCAGAACCTTAAGATTCTACTGTGAAAAAGAAACATCAAACATGCTTTATATGTGGATTTAGCTCAAAATATTCTAGCTGTGCCATTTTATTTTAATATCAAAGGACAGTAGGGCCCCGACTTTGAACTAATATCATTCAAATATTCTTGTTTTAATTAGATGGCCATCTATGTTCTAACACTCCTTTCCTTCCAGGATCTGGGACTGGGTGAAAAAAAAAAAAGGAAGCTGATCTAAATCTGAAACTCTGACTTCAAAGACAGCCCTGTGCTCAGATTAGCACCACAGTAGAAGGAGCAAGACAAGAAACAACCCATGAAAGCATACAAATCTTTTGATACCACAAAGCTTTTGTCTATTTCCATCTATAATTCTATAAAATAATCTTACCAATTTAAACAAAACTAGTCAAATGTCAAAAGAAACTGGGATAAGATTTATCTATCCCAGGATCAATTTTAATGACTTTTTTATGTTCAAGTTACAATTTCTGCAAATAATAGCCTGTAATTAGAAAAAAGAAAAAAAAAATTGGTAGGCTGACTTCTACCTAGAGAGATAACAGCAAGAAGCAAGGAGGAAATAAGTATGACAAAAAACAGCATGTCTCAGAAAGCAAGTGTTTTTGCATAAGTTATAAATTATTCAAATTTTTTCTGGGAAATTTTTACCCATGATAAGCTTTTTTTTCTGTTCAAAAGAATACAGCAATACTTTTTTTACAGGCATGTAAATTATATCCATTCCTCCTATTTTCATGTTTGTCAAATTCCTTGTGAATTTCTCTAAGCTTGAATTTTCTTGACTTGGAAATAAAAAAATAAAACAGAAAAAGAAGCCAAGGCTGAAAGTTTTCGTATGTTGGGAGCAGTCAGAGGTCTAGGGAAGAACAGAACTTAAATAAACAGGCCTTTATTTTATCAAAAGCCCCCCTGGGCTCACTCTTTTCCCCCTCTCTTACTGTTTCCAAAACATGAACAAAACAGAGTGAACAATAAATAGAAACACCTTGAAGAAGCTTCAGAAGTAAAATTACTTTACACACAAGTAATACATAATTTAAGTGTCAGGCAGCATGGGTTAAGAAATTATTATTAATAAACTCAGGAAATGATAATGTTTAGATCCCAAAAAAAAATGAAATATTAGCCAGGGTTTTTAATATACCACAAATGAATTCATGCACATATATACATAAAAGGTAATAACCAAATTATTTTACCTCAAATAAATAGAAATTCCTTATTTAAAATCATAGAAAGCTAGATTTTATCCGATTCATTTGCTTTGAAAGTTTCAAAAGCAAGAGTTTACTAATCTCTAAAAATACAACAGCTTTTAAAATGACCCAAATATGTAAACTGAGAATTCTGACTTCTATTCCATAATAATGAGGATTTCCTCCATGAGAAGTATTAAATCAGGCTAAACTGTGAATCTGAGTTATTGCTTTGAAGCAATAAAAATCATAGTAATAAAGAACATGGTTTCAAAAACCAGCAGACAATATAAACATTAGCTCGGCCAGTACCAGATATGTCACCTGGGCAACTTACTCGCTGAACTTCAGTTTCTTGGTGTATAAGATAGGAAAATAATATCACTAACATCATATGGTTTTAAAAATTAACTGACAATATATTTTAATTAATTTTTTTACTGTTTCATATAACTACTAGTATAGTTTTTGACTCACAGAAAGCATTTATATTAACTATTATTATCACTAAGGAGTCCTGGTTGCACAGTGGTTAGCACTTAGCTGCTAACCAAAAGCTCAGTAGTTTGAACCCACCATCCACTCCATGGGATAAAGCCTTGGAAACCCTATGGGCAGTTCTAATCTGTCCTGTAGGGTCACCATGAGTTGGAATTGACTCGAATACATTTTGTTTTATTATTATTGTTATCATTACTATGATTGCTATCTAATTATGAGAACAATCTTGTTATGTCTCCACATATAGTCTTCTGGGATCAGATTCTGTATATTTGGTCAGGTTTTTGTGTTTGTTTCTGTTTTCCATTTCTGAAATGCCAACTCACTTTTTCTTCTTCATTAAGCTAAAACCTAAACATTCTCAAGAGGAATGACATTTACAGCAACTTCCTTCACTAACCTGTTCCCATAATAATGTTCCTGCTATATTAAACTCACTCAGCAATTTTCTTGCATATAATTTACATTATGTTTGTGTTGTCTTATTCTTTTCTAGCTGTACTATAGATTTAATAACTCTACATTACTTGTGTGTATATATACTGTAAATGTGTGTGTGTATGTACATATATATATTTATATTCCTGCTGAATACAAGTTAAAAATTTTTTAGGACAAAGAATTCTCTCTTCCATGTTTTTTTTAAAAAAGAACAACACACCAAGAAAGCCAGTGGTAGGCATCCAATAGGTTTTTAACACATGCTCTTTAAGTTGAATTGTATTGCAACATAAGATCACTTCATCTCTTCAATCTTTTCATCATCCAAAAAGTGACAGAGTTAAATTAGATTCCATGGTACTTCTAAGCTCTAAAACTTTATTATTGTAATGCACTAAATTGAAAATTTCTACCCCTTCCTAATACAGGCAATTTCATACTTTGTGTTACGTATATAACAACTCCCAAATCCTAGGTACATATTATTCACATTTTGAATTATTTGAGAAAAGCTCGGAAGTTGTCATGCCTCAGAGTAGGGCTGTTTTCCACCAGGGAAGCTGGGCTCTGGTGTTACTCTTTCAAATGTTTCCTTTCCCATACTAAAATGAATGCTGTGTTCACATCCTTGCTCAATGGGTTGCTTCAGGGCATTTAAAAGCTACCATTTCTCCTTTTTCAATATTATTTCCTTATGCCCAGCTTGTCCACCCTTTCTCTACTTCATAATTACTAAATATTTAGTGTTTATAGAAATTCTTACGTAACAAGGGAAATGTCTATTCCTGTTGCCCTATATGCATATAACTAAATCCATCTTGATGTAGTTTGTGCCAGGGAAGCAATAAAGAAATAAACCTGGTAGAAAAGGAAGAAAAATAATAATTATAAATGAATGTGGGCAGAGGAAGCAGAAAGCTTTCAATCTGACTGGACAATAATATGGACCTAGACCTAAGATAGTATTCCATTTTAAACTAATCCTGCCTTCTGTTCTGTCATTACAGGATATCTTGATGGATGATAGGGCCCATGTTATTCAGTAATCAGAACTGTATCATATCCCCAAATATCAACTAACTGCTTCTAATTCTCTCATTGGCAGTCAACGGTATAATTCAAATTATGCCTAAAAAAAAAAAAATGCCCTTGCAATCATAGATATAAGAAGTTATCTTAAGAGGAGGATTTGCAAGACCAAAGGGTTTTATTGACACATTTATAATTTTAGACAGATTATAATAGAATTCACCTCTACATTCAAATATACCAAGTACTAGCTCCCCCCTTGAGTATTCTATACTCCTTGTAGGAGTAAAACGAATACATAAGTATTAATTTTCCCTCTGGGAAAAAAAGATTCTTCCATATAATAAAATAAGCATGCACCATGCAATGTGACAAAAAAAAAAAAATACCTTGGGTTTCTTATTTTCTGGGTCTGCTGACATGGACAATGCACAAGGTGAAATCAGTTCCTTGGTTCTTGTTAAAGAGATGGGAGGTGGTGAGGTTGAAACAAATAACCTGCGGTCGGATATTGCGCTTTCAGACTTCTCAGGTCTTGAAGGCAAGGTTCTACTGCCGCAATTTGGGTGCAGTGCTGAGGGACTGAGCTGGTGTGGCTGGGTGGGCAGATTAGCACGAGGGAGAGAGGAGGATCCCAAGTTGGGAAGAGAGGATGAACTGGCACTTGAGATAGGGGATGAAGGAGTAGCTGAAGGATTCTGTGCCTGGCCAGACAGCGGTGGTGATGCTCTCTTGGATCTGTTTATCAGGTTTGAAAGAGCTGGGGAAGGTTGGAAACCTTTCTCTGGAGAGGAGAGCGTGGCTCTTTGGTTAGTAGGAGAAGCTATGGAAGATGCTGCAGAGGAGGCTGAAGTGGAAGGGTATGTGTAAAGTCTCCTGGGCTTTTCTGGACCCCTGAGGTCAGCATCCTGTTTACTCTTCAAAGGAGAAAGAGGAGAAGAGCTAGGTGGGACAGGTGGAAGCCCGGCAGAACTCAACGTATTGGTTTGTAGCAGGGAAAGTGTTGCGTTGCTCTTCAAAGAACTGGGTGATGGTGTTTTCTCCACGTTGGAAGAAACAAGGCTGCTACTAGCATGTTTTGTAGGAGAAAGGGAGGGTGCCAGAGTAGACTTGGTGAAAATGGGTAAATGAAAGGATTGCTGGGTAAATTCAGAAACCTGGTGTTCCCCTTGATCTGGGGACCCTGCTCTTAGGGAGCAACTTGAGAGAGATTTCTTAGGCACGGATGAGGTTTGCTTTACTTTTTGATCAAGTGTAAGTGTAGAAGAGGCCAGGGAGTTGAGAGAGAAGGTGGGGCAGGATGCAGGGGAAAATGGTCTTTGGTGAGAGGGGTTTGACTTGAGAATAGCAGTGAGGAGGGAAAGCCGAGATGGCACTGGGGACTTCCCCTCTGACTTTGAGAGATTTCCACTAGATGACATTTGGCTACAGATAGTAGAAGAAGAGCCATGGAAAGAGGAGGTAAATGCTTTTGGGCTTGGAGAGAGTGAATGTGTGACAATACGAACTGGTATGTACAAGGCTGAATCTGGCTTCAGAGAAGCACCGGAGGATGGTGAAGGAGAAGAGGTTCTCGGGCTTTCTCTGGGACTAAGAACATGGGAGGTTAACGTCGTTGTCTTCTTCAGAACTTCAGGTGTCAGTCCAGGTTTTTGATTTGCTGCACTTGGACCAGATAAATTAGAGCCTGGTAGCTGAGTAGAAGGGGGAAACTGTAACGTCGAAGAGTTGCCCTTTGATGCCAAAGAGGATGAAGAGTGATCAGTAGTTTGAAAATAAGTAGCTGTTTCTTCCACAAAGACCCCACTGCCATCCAGCCTCCTACTGTGGAACTCCTCTAGGACAGAGGTGCTGCCGAGGTTAACTGGGTCAGGCTGTGTTTTCTGATTAGTTGGAGAAACAAAGGAGAAAGCAGGTGGTTTACAGGCAAGCTGCTCAGAGGTAGTGGGAGAAGAAGTTAACTAGAGGAAAGAGAAATAGACAGATTGAAATAGAGCATTACTTGTGAAACTATCAAAATATTCCTGTCACTTATGTGTTCAAGCAAACAGTCCTTCTATTATCATAAATAAGAGGAGATAGCTAAGCCTCCATAAAAATGAAGGAGATTCTGTTTGGCTAATGGAAGATTGTTCTGAATTTGAAATAAAACATAAATAGTGAAGCATTATATCTTGTAACTCATTAACTCCTCAGAATAAAAACTAATATAAAATTGTATTGCACGTTTCTGTATAAAAAATAATTCACTGACAAGATCTAAAATATTTCTCTTAATTTGGATTCCTGTGACTTGAAAAGATTTAAACCACCCTCAGTATAAATTTCAAAAATTTACCTTGGTATATAAATTTCCTTCCACTGAAAGAATATAAACCATATTACAATGATGATAGCTACAATCTTTTAAAGATTTAACACACTTCAAGTGTTTAAAATTCTAAAAACTCAGGCTACTTCCATGTATTGCAAACTTAAAAAAAAAAAAATTCCCAGAATTCAAAAGATGCAACACCCAATATCAATATAGAATTATAAATTGAGACTGAAAGAAAAAAAAGAAAGAAGGAGTTTTAGCTTATTAAAAATATGGTCCTTAATTGTTTGCCAATGAGCGCTGGTGGCACAGTCATTAAACACTAGGCTGCTAACTGAAAATTCAGCAGTATGAACCCACCAGCTGATCCATGAGAGAAAGATGTGGCAGTTAGCTTCCATAAAGATTTACAGCTTTGGAAACCCTATGGGGCAGTTCTGCTCTGTCCTATAGGATCACTGTTAAGTCAGAATTCACTGGACAGCAGTTGGTTTTTGGGTCTGGGTTAATTATTTGCCAGAATGAACATTTAACAGATGACTTGTGGTATTCTGGAAGTATATCAAAAGAAGCCAGAGTGCTTTACAAATGTAATCTGCTCATCCCAGGAAATCCTACACTAAATAAAGAGAAAAGAAAGAAACAATGCATCATCTTACAAGAGAGGCTAGGTAGTGCCATGAAATAACAGTGTGCTTTATTGTGCTATTTTAAAAATCATTCAGTACTTTGTAAGTACTGAAACCATAAATGATTCTAAAGCCAAATCTTTTAAATAGTAGCTTTCCTTCAAAATTATTGATCTGATTGCATCATACTATGAGAAAGGAAAAACACAAGTGTCTAATAGTTGCCAGTTGCCCTCAAGTTGATTCTGACTCATGGCAACCCCATGTATGCAGAATAGAACTGTTTCATAGGGTTTTCAAGGCTGTGAACTTTCAGAAACAGATCACCAGTCCTGTCTTCTGAGGCACCTGTAGGCATTCAATGTGCCAACCTTTCAGTTAGCAGTCCAGTGCTTAACCATCTGTCTAATAAGAATTTAGGGAATTTGCAAGGGAAAATGAAGAAAACCAAAGACACAAGGGAAAGATTAGACCAAAGGACTAACGAACCACAACTAGTACATCCTCCACCAAACTGAGTCCTGTACAACTAGATGGTGCCCAGCTACCACCACTGACTGCTTCTACAGGGATCACAACAGAGGGTCATGTACAGAGCTGTAGAAAAATGTAGAACAAAATCCTAACACACAAAAAAAGACCAAACTTAATGGTCTGACAGAGACTGGAGAAACCCCGAGAGTATGACCCCCAGACATTCTTTTAACTCAGTACTGAAGTCACTCCTGATGTTTACCCTTCAATCAAAGATTAGATCCAAGCCAAACCAAACCCATTGCCATGGAGTCGATTCCGACTCATAGCTACCCTATAGGACAGAGTAGAACTGCCCCATAGAGTTTCCAAGGAATGGCTGGTGGATTTGAACTGCTGACTCTTGATTAGTAGCCAAGCTCTTAATCACTGTGCCACCAGGGCTCCAAAGATTAGACAGGCCCATAAAAAAGCAAAAAACAAAATTTAGGAAATATCAGTCATTCAAAATATTATTTAATATTTATTAAGTGCCATATATATATATATATATATACGTGTGCATACTACACATATATACATTATGCTTTAGTCACAAAGGAGGAGAATGTATAAGAAAATAATGATTAAATTTAGCAAAAGTTTGGTTTACAACCACAGTAAAAAAGATTTCTTGATGTTGCTTTATAAGAATGTTGACATCAGGCCTACTGCACAGGTTTTCATACTGTAGAATTTCGAGCTCTAAAAATATTTAAAACTGATCAATTCAAACAACTCACCCCAAACTTCTAAGTTTCTGGGCAAACATACACAAAATATTGCTTTCTTTTATATGTAAATTCATGTGTGTATTTGCAACACAGAGTTCTTGTGACATAAATAATATTTGATTGAATACATTGCCCTAACCCAGAATATTCAAAAATCAGAGATAATTGAAAATCAAGCAGAATTCAATCAAACTGAGAATGAAAACTTAACAATTCCCTCACACAAGTTTTACTTAGAAACAACTCTGCTTAGCCAGTGATTACATAGCTGATTCATGTGCTGAGAGAATATACTTAAAGAACTACTAGCTGGGCAGCCAAATGTTTCTACACTACAGAACGACAGTATTTTATTCAGAGTTATGTAATCATCTGTAGTCAAATTAACATTTAATCTTTAAGAAATCATTCTCCCAGGTTTAATGCTACATTCAAGACACTTTTTTTTTTCATACTCAAAATGAAAGGTCTTCACTAATTGCTTCCTATGATTGGTCTTTCCTCAGAGAAACAACAGACACATTTCAAGACTATAGGATGTCTTTCCCCCACATGTCTGTTTACCTATGTTTTATTGACTATGCAAAGGCATTCAGTTGTGTGGATAATAACAAATTATGGATAATGTTGCGAAGAATGGAAATTCCAGAACATTTAATTGTACTCCTGAGGAACTTATACTTAGACTAAGAGGCAGCCATTCAAACAGAACAAGGAGATACTGCATAGTTTAAAGTCAGGAAAGATGTGCATCAGGGTTCTATCCTTTCACCATACTTATTTAATCTGTATGCTGAGGAAATAGTCCCAGAAGCTGGACTATATGAAGAAGAATGGGGCATTAGGATTGGAAGAAGACTCATTAACAACCTGAGCTATGCAGATGACACAACCTTGCTTGCTGAAAGTGAAGAGGACTTGAAGCACTTACTGATGAAGATCAAAGACCACAGTCTTCAGCATGGATTATACTTCAACATAAGGAAAAAAAAAAAAATCCTCATGACTGGAAAAATAAGTCACATCATGATAAACGGAGAAAGGATTGAAGTTGTCATGGATTTCATTTTACTTGGATCCACAATCAACACCAATAGAAGCAGCAGTCAAGAAATCAAAAGGCACATTGTGTTGGGTAAATCTGCTGCAAAAGACCTTTTTAAAGTGTTGAAAAGCAAAGAAGTCACCTTGAAGACTAAGGTGCTCCTGACCCAAGCCATGGTATTCTCAATTGTCTCATACGCATAAGAAAATTGGACAATGAATAAGAAAGACCAAAGAAGAATTGACACCCCTGAATTGTGATGTTGGCTAAGAATATTGAATATACCATGAACTGTCAAAAGAATGAATAAATCTGTCTTGGAAGAAGTACAACTAGCACATTCCTTAGAATCAAGGATGGTGAGGTTACATCTCACATACTTTGGACATGTTATCAGGAGGGATCAGTCCCTGGAGAAGGACATCATTCTTGGTAAAGTAGAGGGTCAGCAAAAAAGAGGAAGACCCTCAATGAGATGGACTGACACAGTGGCTGCAACAATGGGCTCAAGCATAATGATTGTGAGGATGGGGCAGGACCTGGCAGTGTTTCATTCGATTGTACATAGGGTCACTGTGAATCAGAACTGACTCGACACTACCTAACAACAAGGATGTTTTTGTTTGCTGTGCAAAGCCTAGTTGTTCGGTAAAGAATTTTGCAAACTAACAACAGCCACAAAAATCCCATAACCTTTTCAGTCATACTGTTTCCAAATGAGTTCAATTTATATGACAAAATCATTAATTCATCTTGATTATACTCCAAATTATCACTATGTTAAGATCATAAGGCCATAGTGTTGAGGGTCTCATTAAGAGGAAAACACTGTTCCCTCAAAATTCCTTAAGATTAAGGCTTCTAATTATCCAACATTATACTACAAGTCATATTTTTACCCAAGATAAATAATTCAGAATTTTATTTCAGTTTTTAAGCATTGATTGTTGAAGGACTTCTAAGAGATAGAATGTGTCTTGTGTTTATATTAATTGGTATTTATATGTATACATATATATTTTTTATATATACATATATATATACACACACACATACTCACACACACACACACACATTGTCATGGATTGAACTGTATCCCCCCAAAATGCCTGCCAACTTTGTTAGGTCATGATTCCCTTGTATGATTTTATGATTGTCTACCATATTTGACTCAATGGCAATGGGTTAAATGGGTTTCTAACATTTTATCATCTGATGTGACTTCCCTATGTGCTGTAAATCCTACCATTTTGATGGTAATAAAATGGATTAGCAGCAGTTATATTGATGAGGTCTACAAGATTAGGTGGTGTCTTAAGCCATTCTCTTTTGAGATATAAAAGAGAGTAGCAAGCAGAGAGACATAGGGACCTCATACCACCAAGAAAGCAGTGCCAGGGGCACAGCACATCCTTCGGACCTGAGGTTCCTGCGTTGAGATGCTTCCAGGCCAAAGGAAGACTGATGGCAAGGACCTTCCTCCAGAGCGGAGAGAAAGAGAGAGAGAGGAAGCCTTCCTCTGGAAGCAGCACCCTGAATTCAGGCTTCTAGACTACTGGACTGTGAGACAATAAACTTTTCTTTGTTAAAGCCATCAACTTGTGGTACTTCTGTTATAGCAGCACTAGATGACTAAGACACACATTTAAAAAACCCATTACCATCGAGTCAATTCCAACTCATAGTAGCCCTATAGGACAGAGTAGAACCACCCCATAGGTTTTCCAAGGAGCAGCTGGTGGATTCGAACTGTCAACCTTTTGGTTAGCAGCCAAGCTCTTAACCACTGCATCACCAGGGCATATATCTATATAGAGATATATATAGATATATATCCCTACTCAATAGTAGGAAAACCTGGTGGTGTAATGGCTAAGTGCTACAGCTGCTAACCAAAAGGTCAACAGTTTGAATCCAACAAGCACTCCTTGGAAACTCTATGGGACAGTTCTACTCTGTCTTATAGGGTTGCTATGAGTCAGAATTGACTCAGTGGCAATGGGTTTGGTTTTTTTTTCGTCAATAGTATTAATAAGCATTTCTTGTATATTCAATTGTAACTTGCAAATATATCTTACTGTTATCCTAGTTTATGTCAGTATAAAAATGTGACACCATAATTTTATAAAACTCCCAGAGATGAGAAAGATAGGTTCAAAGAAAATAAAGATTCATTTTCCTACATCCTTCTCAATGAGTTGAAAATAAAAAAGGATATGTTGTTTTGATTCATTCACCTTCTCCCATTAATAATCTCATGTGCTAATCTCTAGACTTGTTACTGATGTTCTAATTCTTTCTTTCTCAAGTCTGTTCTCTGTCCTCACCACCATTTATTTTTTATATCATCTTTGTTGATTCCTTTGCTTCCAACATCTCTCTAAACCTACTTATGACTATGTTCTTCAGTCCCCAACACTCTTGATTTCTTAAGCCTCCTCACCACCCACCCTCTTCAAAGACATTCTCTAAACTCTCTTTTTCTAGAAACCCTATCCTAAACTCTGGAATGTACTGACAGTAGTCTCAGTAACAGAGGATACTTGCCATCTTCTGCTTTCATCAGGTAGATGATCTTAACCATAAACCCTTCTTTGGATTCTGTATAGTAGAGGCCCTGAGTTATCATAACAGCCAATCTCTATTGTTGAGCTTTCCTATAATTTTAGTAAATCTAAAATCACCTACTCCTATATATATATATTCAATTTTTTTTTTCTGATATATTGTCTATGATGATCTCCATAAGATTCCAAAGCATCTAGAATAAAAGCTGAAGATGTCGCGCTGGTACCTGATGCCCCAAATATTTCCAAAGATTTGGGCATCAGAAATCAGATGTTCGCCCCCTGCCCATGCACTCTTCCTCCTGAATCTAAGCAGCCGTGTGAGGCAGAAACCTGGAAGACACCATAGATTTCCTTTCTTCCTCACAAACCAGTCATTACTTTATGGCAACTGGCCTCATAAACTTACCTATTGATTAGTCCTTTTCTCTCTGATGAACATTCCGATTATACATTCTCAGCCTTTCCTAGATGAACAACTTAAATAATCTCCTTTCTGGTATTCCTACCTCTAGGTGGAAACCCTGGTGGTGTAGTGGTTAAAAGCTACATCTGCTAACCAAAAGGTCAGCAGTTTGAATCCACCAGGGGCTCCTTGGAAACCCTATGGGGCAGTTCTACTCTGTCCTTTAGGGTTGCTACGAGTCGGAATCAACTCAGCAGCAACATTTTTTTTTTTTTGGTACCTCTATTTGCACCCCATTGTAAACTACCATCCAGATTGACCTTCTGAATCTGATCAGTGTACACTGCTCAAAATTTTATCAATGCTTTCTTTGTGTCTAAATAAATAATCATGGACTAAAGGTGCTTTCTTCATAGCAGGGTGCCTCTTCTGCTATCCAGTCTCATTGCCCTCACCTCCTGCTACTTTGCATTTTAGGTTTTAGAAATATTTTTTTTAGTGTCAACCTTCTTGCCAGTATTGTCAACATACTAGTCATCTTTGTCTCTTACCAGTCCACCCTTGAATCAATCCCATAAGCTGCCATTATGTTCCTAGATCTAGCTTATTTAATGTTGGTAGTTGTTGTTAGGTGCTGCCGACTCAGTTCCAACTCATAAGGGCCCAATGTACCACAGAACGAAACACTGCCCAGTCCTGCACCATGCTCCCAATCATTGTTACGCTTGAGCCCATTGTTGCAGTCACTGTGTCAATCCATCTCACTGAGGATCTGCCTCTTTTTCTCAGACTCTCTACTTTACCACGCATGATGTCCTTCTTCAGGAACTGATCCTTCCTGACAATATGCCCAAAGTATGTAAGACGTAGTCTCGCCATTCTGGTTGTACTTAAAACTAGTATGAATAATAAAATTAAAACAATCCCGTATATTAGCAGGGCTGCTGCACTTGCTTTATGAATTTTGCACTGCACTAGAGCACCAGTTGAGAGTGGAATCTGACCTTCCCCGTGCCTTTTTCTAATTCACAAACTGGCAGATGAAACGCTGTAGAATGGTTTCATCACAAACACAAGATTTATAGGTTCAGCGGGGCCCAGCCTCTCCACTTTTTTTGTTGGTTGTTTTATATTCTTTCCTTTTGTTTTATTTGGATCCTGGCTTCCTCTCCTGTTCTACTCAACAGCTCTTCTAAAAGGGTAAAGCTCTCTACTAATCCTTGACACACTACTTTCCCCATTACATTCAAGAGACAATCTAGATTCCTTCTCTCCAAGAAAAATTGAGATTACTGGGAAAACTGAATTTTCCTAGATCCATTCTCATCTCCTTTCCTTCATTCTAAGGTAAAATTATAATATTTCTTCTTTTAAAATGTAATTATCTGTGTACTCTGAAGCACAGCAGCTCTTCTTATAAATCTAATCTTGTATATTCCATACCCAGTGAAGTCATTCTTTTTTTTTTTTTTTTAACTAGCTTTCTCATCCTAGGATATATATAAACCAAAAATCATCCTGATCATTTAAAATGTATAATGAAAAAGAAACAACAATTTAGTGGATTGTAAAAATGCCCACAATTCTCTATTCCTTCCACAAAAAAAGGGAGAGTCCTATTTCCCACCCCCTTAATCTGGGGTGGCCATATAATGCATTTTGGTCAATGTGATATTAGCAAACGTGTTACAAGCACTGAATTGAAAAGCACTTGCCCATTGGGCTTACTGGTCCGCTGGGTTTGGAGCATTGCCATGAAGTGAGTTAGCCCAAACTAGGCTATAAAAGGATGAGAGACTGCATTTCAGAAGCAAGTCAACCAGCCACCAGCCAACCCAGAAGGCAGTCACAGAACATGAATGAGCCCCAGCAAAGATCAGTGGATCATGACCCTGATCCTCCAAATCATCCAGCTGAACACAGCCCAAATTGTTGATCTGCAGATTTGTGAGCTAAATAAATGGTTGTTGTTGTAAAATCCTAAATTTGGGGGGTTATTTGTTAAGCAGCAAAAGTTAACTGATAAAAACACAAGTATACACACATATACTAGGACCCATGTGGATCCTATGTTTCCCATAGTTACCGGGCAGTGACACAGCCTTGCTTTCTTAAAGCAAAGAGGGCTTGAAGCACTCACTAATGAAGATCAAAGACTACAGTCTTCGGTATGGATTATTTACAAGATAAGCTTGTGAAGGGGAGGATCATTCACTCATTCATTACACGACATTTTATGAGCACCTACACTACAGGCATAGTGTTAGATGAAAAAACCAAACCCATTCCCGTAGAGTCAAATTCCGACTCATAGTGACTCTATTGGACACAGTAGAACTGCCGCATAGGGTTTCCAAGGCTGTAATCTTTATGGAAGCAGACTGCCACATCTTTCTCCTGTGGAGCAGCTGGTGGGTTCAAACTGCCAACGTTTTGGTTAGCAACGAGCAATTAACCACTGCACCCCCAGGGCTCCTCTGTGTTAAGTGAAGGAGACCAGAAGGTGAGAAAAAGATTTTTGTCATTAAAAGGCTCACAAATCTAACGGAGGGAGAAAGGTTCAAAAATGGCTACTGCAATTCAATACAACAGTATGAATAGGGTGTTTCATCATAAAATTGAAACTTAGGGATATAAGGAAGGTTTCCATGTCTGTAACCAGATCCAAATAATTTGTTGTAATCTCTTTTCTATGGATATTTGAAATCTAGGTACTTAATACCAGGAGCCCTCATAGCACAGTGGTCAAGTACTCAGCTGCTAACCAAAAGGTCAGCGGTTCAAACCCACCAGCTGCTCTGCAGGAGAAAGATGTAGCAGTCTGCTTCTGTAAAGATTACAGCCTTGGAAACCCTATGGAGCAAGTATTTAGCATATCTTTGTGCTAATGTCCAAATTCCCCAGAATTTCACATAAAATCCTCCTTTATTAAAATACCAGCTAATTCCTCTGACCTCATTTCCCATGTCCTCTCACGGTTCTTACATCCAAGATAAATTTGAACAAAATGTATAAGACCTCTCCCTCCCACATGTTTCTTACCCTGAACCCGAAAGCATGTTGCCATCTCAAAATCATTAAATACATCGTATGCTTGCCACTCCAAAGCAATCATTTGTTGAGAACCTACCATGGACCAGGTACTGTTCTAGATACTTTACATACATTGTCTCATTTAATCTGCACAACCAGGAAGGTTAATATTATCACCTCATTTTACAAATGAGGAAACCAAGGCATATGATTTCAAGCAACTTATCCAGTGCAGTGTGGATAGTACAGTTTTGTTATTCCCTGGCTTGTATCCTACATCTTCTTGTTCTACTTTTCTTCTCTTGACTAAATGCCTCCACAACCATTGTTTCAACTTATGTGAGGAGTATCTCCAGTCTCCACCTCTTTTCTGTGTTCCAGATTCGTACTTCCATCTCCTTTCTAGATATCACCATGTGGTGCCACCAAGGCATCTCAAAATCAACATCAGATTTCTTTTCTCTTCCTATCCTTTCCCAAGACCGGTTACTCTATCCTCAATTAACTATGCTAAAGTTAATGATGCTAATGTTCACCTAATTTCTTTGGCTAAAAACTTCATTTGTCTTTGATTCTTCCCATACAAAGTCAGTGAACAAGCCCAGTTAATTCTATCCCTTAAGATTCTTTATTCCCACTGTCACTGCCTTAGCACCATCCTTGATCATAGATCTTTCAGACAAATTGTTCTGTTTGTGTGTGCATAGTTACCTCTCTTTTAACTCTAGCACTATCCCTACGTAGGACAATTCCTTGACTTCTACATCAACTTTCAAGTTCAAAGATGAATTGATTTAACTGTGTATTTTACATAGCATTTTTATTTCTGATTTATACTTTAAAATTTAAGAGTGTTTAATAATTTTCTTAACACAATTTGTTTTTACTTGAACATGCTACTTCAAAGAAAGTATTTGGGATATATATATATTCAATCCAATATTTATATTCACTATGTTCAAAGTAATCTAGCAATTACTGCAGGAAACAGAAAATAAACATAAAATGTTTTAAAGTTTAATAAAAATGAATTAAACATGAAATTTACCTCTAAAGAGTTTACAATCTGCCCTGGTAGCACAGTGGTTGAGAGCCTGGCTGCTAACCAAAAGGTCACCAGTTCAAATCCACCAGCCTGGGAAACCCTATGGGGCAGTTCTACTCCTATTGGGTTGCTATTAATGGAATCGACCTGACGGCAACAGGTTTGTGTTTTTTGCAGGTAGATAAAGCATTTATTCAAATAGTCATAAGACAAACTAGAAAATGAAAATTATTATAAAAGAGGTACATAAAAAGACCGTCAAGGTTGTTTAGAGGGACAGTTCACTTTTACCTAATGAAACCAAGGCAGACTTTGTGGAGGAATCAATATTTAAGCTGGACCTTTAAGGATGACCAGGATGTGAACTTTTGAACATTTTTTCCTTGCACATATCTTTTTGAACCCTAACTATGTGTAAGACACTGCTTTAAAGTGCTAGGGATACAAAAATGAACAAGACACATCCTTGGCGTTAAGTTGTTCTCAGTTTAGTGAGAAAGAAAGATATAGCCAATTATTACAACAGAGTAAAAAAAGGGTTATAATGAGATTTTCACAAGAGATTACAAAATATAAGAAAATAACAAGGATGGAGGAAGAGTACTAACTCATCCTCAAAGGGGATGTCTCTAGGAAAAGTTATTACTTAAGTGGACCTTTGAGCACTAAGTAGCCACAGCCAAAATGGAAATAGCAATAGAGAAGGAGAGAAGTATTCCAGTAATCAAAAGCTCAGGGATGGAAAGGCATGAAGCATCTACTTTGGTAACAGTTCAGGATGCTGAAGAAGAAGGTTCAGGATGTGGATAGAAAAATTATTCACCGGTTATGGAAAGGTTAAAGGCCAGACTAAGCACTGAAGAAGGATCCCTGGTGGTACAATGGTTAAGCACTCAGCTGCCAACTGAAAGGTTGGCAGTTCGAATCTACCAGTGGATCTGCAGGAGAGAAGACCTGATGATCTGCTTCCATAAAAATCACAGCCTAGGAAACCCTATGGGGAAGCTCTACTCTGTCATATAGGGTCCCTGTGAGTCAGAAACAATTACCTGTTGTTGGCATCAGGTAATATAGTCATGGGATATTCTTTAGACTTTCTACATTAAATTTCCACTATTGACTACATTAAAATTCCCAGACTGCCTTTTTTGGTGTTCCTGTCATCGCTTTTGGGTTTTTGGGTCATCTCTTTAATTTATATTTGTGGATAACAGTCATCTCATTTTTATTTCATGATGACTTACTATTCATGACTCAAATGAGTAATTAAAGGAAATGGAGACAGAAGCAATGGCTGTTCCCACATATTTCAGAATCTAGTATTCCTCCATTATTGGTAATGATAATAATAATGACTTTTATAGGGTCACTATGAGTCAGAATCAGCTCAATGACAAGGGGTTTATTAATAACTTAGGCTGAGTTTTGCCTCTTTTTTGGAAGCTTTCATACTTTGAATTATAACCTGCTATGAATTTTTTTTTTTTTTTTTTTTTAGGGTCGCTATGGAATCGACTCGACAGCACTGGGTTTGGGTTTTTTTTTTTTATGAATTATAAGCTTTCATACTGTGAATTATAACCTACAACCCTCTAGCTTGACTCCTATGTATTTGGTCACATGAAAACAAAAAAAATTGGCTAACTCAGGAAAAATAAAATCTGTGAATTAAGGAAAAGAGTAAAATCAAAGACCCCAAAATTACTTGAAGAATATTTTTCTTTTTTCACTTATACTTGGTATCATCACATCAATATTTTCAACCATATGCTACATTAAACTATTCTCTACTGGCAATGAAAATCCCTATGTCACCAACTTGGTTATTCCATCATTTTTTGTGTGGCAAGAGAGAACAGTTTAAGCTTATCACAGCTCACTGTGAATACCTTTAACTGTATGATTAGAATATTTCCTACCAAGACCTAGATGAGGATAAAATTCACAAGGAAAAAATACTTTAATTCAGTAGCCTTGGGTGGGAGTACTACAGTAAGAGTCTCCCATTACCAGAAGGCCACAAACATGGTCCTTGGATGCTTGAAGGTAATATAAATACAGCATCATGAAGTGAGTGAAGGCTGTAGAAATAAAGTAGGATGGCACCAAAAATAAAGTGCCTAGTCTACCATTTTCCATATGTCTTAGTAGCACCAAAAGGGAAACTCACAATTAAAATTTTCTCCAAGCTACTTTGGTGTGTTTTCAAATGCCTGATCTAGGAAATCCTACACAAGATACCTCAGCATAAACTCTTGCTCATTGTCATGGAGTTTGAGCTATGCATCCCCTACCTACTCCCAAAGCCTGTCTCTACATTCCTGAAATTCTAACTATGCCTCGTGAGACCAAAACCAAAAACTAAACCCAATGCCTTCAAGTTGATTCTAACTCATAGCAACCCTATAGGACAAAGTGGAACTGCCCCATAGGGTTTCCAAGGAGCAGCTGCTGAATTCAAACTGCCAACCTTTTAGTTAGCAACTGAGCCCTTAACCACTGAGCCACCAGGGCTCCAGGCCTTGTGAAAGTCATCTTGTATTTTTTATTACATCAAATAGCCAGCCAGTAACAAAATCTTCCTGCTTTTTCCTTCAAAATGCCTCCTATCCCCACTCCTTTTTTATCCTGCCTTCAAAGATGTGGATCTTTCCCTACTACAACATAGACCCCCCCACCTTGAAGGCACTAATAATCTTGCCCCATTTCATGGAGACTGACCGCTCCCTGGTAGTTTCCAGGACCATAATGAACCAGATATTTTCCTTAAGCCATAAAGGACAAAATTATTTTCCTTATACATGCCTATGTCCTAGTTTATCCTTTCACTATGCTTTTCTAGTTTAAAATCAGTGTGTTATAACCAACTGATGTCTTCTCATTGGATCTTTCTCATGTTCGAAATGTGCTTCCTGATATGACTGGCTCACCAAGAGCTCTCCCCTGACTAAAGAAATTCCCAATATCAATCTTCTCCAAGAATCGTTCAAAAATAAGAGGTAAAATTTCCCCAAATCCACTCCAGCTAAATGTGTTACATATTCTCTTCAGTCAACTCACAGTATAATGGTATAATCTTTTCATCTTATGACTTTATTATTATGTTTACACTTTGATGACTTATGGTCTTGGGATTTTGGTTTTTTAATACATTTTTCTTTGAGCATTTTGTATGCCTTAAACAGGAAGACTACTGCAGACAGCCCAGGACAAAGGGTACACCAATACTTAATTTTTTTTTTTTTCATGTGGTGTGAAGACAAACCTACCTGCCCATGCTTTTGCTGAGGGGCTATTCCATGAGACATTTCAGGATGTGATGGGGCCTGGAGATCAGCCCCTCGTGTTTTCGGACGTACCGCATCAGAGGCCAGACTAGAAGAAATTGCTAGAGATTTGGGCCGGACAGCTCTGGAACCGCTCCCCACCGGGGAGCCTTGGTCACCTCTTTTGATTGTGGCTTCATCTTCCCCTTCAGAGTCCACAATAAAGACATATTCAGCTTTGAAGAGGTCACTTTGCTGCATTTCTTGAGGCTCGTTTGCTTTAAATCCCCTTCCTTGTAAATTCTTTCCACTGATTTCTAAAGGATAAGCAAATGTCCCTCTGTCTCTCTCTTGTTGGCTTCTGGCATTCAAGGTCAGGTAGTCATTGGAATTGGACTGCAAAAGATGTAGAGAGAGAAAAGCATTGATGCGAGTGTGATAAATACTTCTTTTTGCATGTACGTTGTAAAGCTTAACTTGATTATAATCTTCAAGGACAAAAGTTTTTAAACCTATGCCGAAGACATCAGGTTGGCATCGAAAAGCTTGGGTAGAAGTTACCCTACCTCTTTGTCCTGGTCCAAGTTCCAGCAATTTATGGCTCAGAATCAATGTCAACAAGCCAATCTAACTGCCTCCAAAAAAACTATGATATGATTTTTTTTTTTATAAAATTTAAAAAGTAGCAATGTTTTCTATAAAGACATGGCCTGAAGGAGGCAATTTCATGAAATACATGGGAACTGGTCAAGGGTTCAGTTTCTGGGCAAGCAACCTGAATATCCTTTACAAACCAGCAGATGAAGGTAGGAAATACCATTGAAAGGTTCTAAAACAATATAAATCCCTCTAAAAGTCCAAGAGGAAAAACAAAACTGAATAAATGCATAGATATTCAGGCAATACAATCTAAGCTAACTGGAAAGAACTCAGGAATAGAACACACACAAAAAAAGAAAAGTAGGCATTTTTAGTACAAAGTATTTTTTGCTATATTATTTTAGGTTGCATTCATAATTCTTAAATCTTTCCCATCCAATTTTCTACTAATAAGCAGAAAGTTTACAAGCCCAGGACTAAACTAGCCTATCTAGCTACCAAAACTTCTTTTTCTAAAATGCTAGCAGCGGTAGACACGAATTGTGTTTAAAAGACCCGATGTCAATCTCCTGGTTTTGGTAATTATGATACAGTTAATATTGTTCTTTTCTTTGCAACTTTTTTTAAGTCTAAAATTATTTCAAAATAAAACATTAAATAAACAATTTCAACTGTGGTGCTCAGTTTGGTATGCAACAATGTGTGTGTTTGTGTTATGTGTGTGAGGATAGAATAGAAATCAAACCATTGATTAGATATAACTAAGCTGATTGTATACACCCAGTCCACACTTTTCAGCTGCTGCTGATGACATAGTCAAGATAAAACACAAACTGCCTGAGATAGGATTTCTCTGGCAATAGTTATTTCACATATTAAATTATAATATTATAAATCAACAAAAACCCAGATTGGTAAAAAGTTTAAATTAAAAGTTGTTGTGTGCCATCCAGTCAATTCTGACTTGTAGCAACTGTATAGGACAGAGTAGAACTGCCCCATAGGGTTTCCTGGGCTGTGACATTTACGGGAGCAGATCGCCAGGTCTTTTCTTCGAGGAGCTGCAGGTGGGTTCAAACCACCAACTTTTCGGTTAGCACTGAGCACTTAACCATTGTGCCACCAGGGCTCCTTAAATTAAAAGTATAAGAATTCAGACAGATTGCTTATGATGGAGAGTAGCAGAGTAAGTTAAAAAGCTGGCAAAAATTGACCTAGTTTTGCAAACGTCAAGACTGATCTAAAATATCTTCCTTCCCCCCAACTCCATTGTTTTCTATTCCTTTGCTCTGTTGTATTTTTTTCACAGCGTTTATCACTCCTGAGATTTTGCTATACACTTTTCACTTTTCTTCCTTTTCTGCCTCCCCGATACCGAATGGAAATCCTGGTGGCATAGTGGTTAAGAGCTATGACTGCTAACCAAAAGGTCTGCAGTTTGAATTAACCAGGCCCTTCTTGGAAACTCTAAGGGGCAGTTCTACTCTGTCCTATAAAAAAAAAGGGTCACTATAAGTTGGAATCGACTACACGGCAGAGGTTTTTTTTTTTTGGGGGGGGGGTTTGCAATACCAAATAAGTCATATGAGAAAATTTCTTATTCAAATCTCAGTCCACAGCACCAAGCACATAAAGTATGTTCAGTAAACAGTGATTGTTTAGCCTATTGTATTATAATATTGATCTGTTTAAAAATAGGAAGAAAAATCTTTAACCTTCTAAAGATGTGATTGTGGGTGTATCATTGCAATCAGTAGATGAATATCATAGTCCTAGAAAACTTTGGAGGCTTGAACAGAGACAGGTTCATTTATCATTCATAGGGCCTAAAAATAAAGAACCCTAACAACATATTGTATGAATTTGAGTACTGTTAGTGAGAAATTTCCTAGATGTACCTTATGTAGTATTCAGGGTTTTTCTGAAATAATTTGGCCTCATTAGTCTTTGGGAGTCCCTGGGTGGAGCAAACAGTTATTGTGCTCAGCTGCTAACAGAAAGGTTGGCAGTTCAAGTCCACCCAGAGGCACCTTGGAAGAAAGGCCTAGAGAACTACTTCTGAAAAATCAGACATTGAAAACCCTATGGAACACAGGTCTACTGTGATACACGTGGTGTTATCAAGAGTCAGAATAAACTGAAGCAATTGTTGGTTTTAGTGCTTTGAAATAAGATGGCAACATTGAAAATTCTAGGACAGCGAATATATTACTACCTTCTAGATAAGATGTTTTTGGATAAATAAGGTGAATCAGATTATTTTATCTACTCCCAGTTCTTTCGAGAATACCATAAAGTCGCTCCAGTCTCATTTTATTTATAATAAAACAATATTAAAATACATTGTGAAGAGAAAAAAAAATTATCCATAGTTTCATTATCCTAAGTCATTTTCAGGTTTTTGTTCATTTACTGTCACTTCCTTCCAGTCCTGATCTCCTTTTAGACAGGTGTATACAGGGTATAAATATAATTTTATAGCCTATTTCATCACTTAATATTATAAGGTTAATATTTTTCCATGGAATTACATAATCACCATAATTCTGATTTTATCAGGGTGATGCATTATCATTTCCTTAACCTTTCTCTAGTTGGTAGACTTTAGGTTGTTTCTATTTTCCCTAAATATTTTCCTACATAATTTTTTTTCTACTTTTGTACTATTTCCTTGGGATATATTTTCAAGAGTTAGATTATTCAAAGGTTATGAATAATCTTAAGACTGTGAATAAGGGTTTTTTCCAAACAAAATGTACACACATACAATGCTAGCTACAAAGTCTAAATGTGCCAGTATCTACAACCACCCCAACATTCGTCATTACGTTGTTTTTAATGTTGCTAATGTTTTATACTTAAAATAATACCTCACTGTTCTATCTTGTATTTCCTTCCAAGATTGAACATTTTCTAAATTTGCTTTTATTATCCTAAGAGACATTTCAGATGAGGGGAGGTACCAGGAAGCAGAAGATGTCACATGAATAACAAACAATAGGATGTCAGCTCAACAGGGTTGAGAATAATGCATGATAAAGAACCCAAAATTTGATAACATTTAGGCTCCCATTATATTTTTCATCAACCTTAAGTTTTACAATCATCTCGCCTTAAGCAGAGAAAATGAACATTCAAACAAATATCCAAGTCATTGTTTGATATAAAAGAATAAAAATAATCCTACCCTATTTATAGTTTCTGGGTTCTTTTCACTTGATTCCTCGGGAATTTTAACAAGGAATTTAGAGGTGTCAGTCAATTGAGAGTGGATTGGTAGTCTTCTGACAGTGGGAACAAATGTGAAGATCAGAGGTTTGGCTTCAGACTCACTCGAAGAGACCTATGAAATACATAATAAATTAGACTTTCAGTCTTGTCAAAGGTTTATCTTGACTTTATTCTCTACGTGCTATTTATCTCATTTATTTTGATAAATTGCTATTATACACGACTATGGTCATATATAAAGCTGCGAAAGAAAACAACTATAAAAATAGTTATAGTATTAGAACACTTTTTATGATAACATTTACCAGAGGAAGCAAGAGCACCCCAGGCAGATCCTGTGGTAGGGGATGGCGATAAAGCAGCAAGCTGGCAAAATGATCAGATGAAATATTATAGGGCATCTCTACCTCAGTAGGGTCACCGCAAAAGCAACATCTGGTCTTCAGTTTCAAAATTAACTTTAAACACAGAGGTAGAATTCTCGCCTTCCAAGCACCTCAAGTGCAACCACCACCCATCTTTCAGGGGAGGCTTACATGTTGCTGTGATAGTGAACAACTTTCACTGGAGGTTCCAGACTAAGACAGACTAGGAAGAAAGGTCTGGCAATCTACTTCAAAAAATCAGCCAATGAAAACCCTTTGGATCACAACAGTCTGATCCTATTGTGCATGTGGTCACCATGAGTCAGGGACAGCTCTACGGCAGCTAACAACAACAAAATTCACCCTGGTTACCAGTACCAGTTGCCATTAAGTTGACTCCAACTCATGATGACCCCATGTATGTCAGAGTAGAATTGTGCAGCATAGGGTTTTCAATGGCTGATATTTCAGAAGTAGATCACCAGGTCTTTCTTTCAAGGCACCTCCAGGTTAATTCAAAGCTCCAGCCTTTCATTTCACAGCTGTGCATGTCAACATTTGTAACACCCAGGGACTCTCAACTCTGAGTTAGCAGTCTCAATTTATTGACTCAGAATCACCAAACACACAAGAAAGTTTCAACATTTATCATTAATAAGAATGTTTAGACATGGATTTGGGGTACAATGTTTTGCTGTTCGGTGCCGTAGTCAATTCCAGCTCATAGTGGCCCTGTGTACAACAGAACAAAACACTGCCTGGTCCTGCATCACCCTCATAACCGTTGCTATGCTTGAGACCATTGTTGCAGCCACTGCGTCAATCCATTTCATTCAGGGTCTTCCTCTTTTTCGCTGACCCTCTACTTTACCAAGCATGATGTCCTTCTCCAGGGACTGGTTCCTCCTGATAACATGTCCGAAGTGTGTGAGACAAAGTCTTTCCATCCTTGTTTCTAAGGACCATTCTGACTGTACTTCTTCCAAGACAGGTTTGTTCTTCTGGCAGTCCATGGTATATTCAATATTCTTCGCCAACACCATAATTCAAAGGCATCAGTTCTTCTTGATCTTCCTTATTCATTGTTCAGCTTTTGCATGCATATGAGGTGGTTGAAAATATCATGGCTTGGATCAGGCATACTTTAGTCCTCAAAGAGACATCTTTGCTTTTCAACACTTTAAAGAAGATTTTTGCAGCAGATTTGCCCAAGGCAATACATCATTTCATTTCTTGACTGCTGCTTCTATGGGCATTGATTGTGGATCTAAGTAAAATGAAATCCTTGGCAACTTCACTCTTCTCCATTTAACAGTCGATAGATAATTCACAATAAACTCACAAAAAAAGCAGTAGTATGTCAACTTGGACTTTGTCCTAGTGACAACAGAGTACCACTAACACACTACGAACTGGGAAATGGCATAGTCATATTAGAATTTTAGATGGATAACTCTGGTTTTAAAAGACACAAGGTTAGAAACATAGAACGCCAAGAGCAACAGATTGAGGAGTAAATGAGAAGAGAGGAAAAGAAGGTGGTATTGTAAACTTATCTTTCAAAGAGTTTGGATGAGAAATGAAGAGAGGTTTAGGATTTGCTTAAAAATTGGATGTGGGGTATCAGAGTTAGACAAGAGTCAAGACGAGTACAAAACTTTTAACCCAAGTAACTGCAAGGAATTAGATATTATTCACTGAAATGAGGAAGACTACAGTTAAAGCTGGTTTGGGGATAAAGGTCAAATCTGATATACCCAATACACCAAAAAAAAAAAAAAACTCACTGTCGTTGAGTTGATTCTGACTCATAGTGACCCTATAGGTCAGAGTAGAACTATTCCATAGAGTTTCCAAGGAGCACCTGGTGGATTTGAACTGCATACCTTTTGGTTAGCAACTGTAGCACTTAACCACTACGCCATCAGTGTTTCCTTACCCAATACACATACATGTGGAAATATGGGTAGGGAAGTCTGGAGTTGAAAGTCTGTGGTGTAGATACAATTGTTAGGGTTATTAGCCTATGGATGATATTTAAAACCATTGGACTAGATGAAATCATGGGGGAATATGCATAAAAAAGAAAAAAAAGAAGCCCAAGACTGAACCTTACAGAATCTAACATTAAGCGATTCAACAGCAAGAAAGAACTGGTAAAGGTGGCTCAGATGTGTTAAGGAAAATGAGAAAGTCTGGAACATCGTTGAAACAATTGGAAAGAGGCCTAACCAAAAACTAATAAAAGCATCAACACACCATACAGAGGGCCCAACACAAGTGTAAAATCCATGAATTGTAGTGAAATGATTTACTTGGTTGTTTGATATTCTCTCCAGGAATGCTCAACTGTCTCTTATAGGAACAGAGAAAGTGTAATTTGTAGCATTTATAAAGTTGATATTTGGAGGTGATTTTGGGAGAAGGATATGAGGGCAAGGAAATTGAGGGTACTGGTAAAAGCAGAGCAAATAATCAACTACGGAGGTCAGTATGGACAGATAGGGAAGAGGGACCCTAGGATCAAGGGACCACTAGTCTCTGTTGTTCAGAAAATAGATCTGATCAGATGGTGAGTGTATGAGATGACTGCTTGGTGGTCACAGTATGATATGTGAAAGCTTAAGATTTAAAAGTATGGTAATTCTAGGTGGTTACAAGACCGAGGCTTTGGCCTTTAGACTGAGTATCTGAGATACAAGGAAAGGAAGAGCACTGAGTCTGAAAGGCCAATGAACTATGAGACAAGAATGTTGACTGAGTTACCCATGTGAAGACTAAAGATACACTGGGTGATGACAAGAATGGGCTAGAAAGAGAGACTGACACCATGGTGGTACAGTCTTATATAAATGTGAGGCTGGGGTCAGAAGGTACAGGCTAGAATGGCTACCTGGGACACTAGATTATCAATCAGAGATTTTCTTTGCAATCATGAAATCAAACAAAGAGAGCCGGAAATCCTTGTAAGAGATTTCACCCAGGTTCTAGAAAGGCTTAATAAACTCTGGACCAATTATTAGAGGATATAATTGTCTATTAACTGAAACACCTATGCCTTCTAGAGACAATATATATTCCTTGCTGTTGTTGGGTGCCATTGAACTGATTCCAACTCATAGCAAACCCATGTGACAGGGTAGAACTTCTCCATAGGGTTTTGTAAGGTGTAATCTTTATGGAAGCAGATCACCAATTCTTTCTCTCTGAGTTGCTGGGTGGGTTCAAACTGCCAAACTTTCAGTTAGCAGCCAAGCACTTAACCGTTCCACCACCAGGGATCCTTACATATTACTTGTTGTTGTGTGCCATCAAGTAGATCCCAACTCATTGCAACCCTATATGACAGAGTAGAACTGTCCCATGAGGTTTTTTAGACTGTAATCTTTACAGGAGAAGATCACCAAGTCTTTTCTTCCACAGAGCACCTGGTAGGTTCAAACTGCTGGCCTTTCGGTTAATAGCTGAGCACTTAACCATTATCACTAGGGCTCCTAGTACCAGGGTTTCAAAACTGTTTGGTTCAGTTCTACCCCCCGCTGAGAATTTGCATTTCTAAAAAGTTCCCAGGAAGTTGTACATACGAATCACTTGGATGACTCCTGTTAGAAATGCAAATTCTCAGCAAGAGGTCAAAGGGGAATTAACCAGTTCCAAGCCCTGCCTACTACGTATTCCTCACCCTTTGCCTGTGGGAGTAGATTCCAACTCATAATGACCCTACAGGAGAAAGTAGAACACCGTATAGCATTTCCAAGGAGCAGCTGGTAGATTTGAACTGCCGACCTTTTGGTTAGCTGCTGACCTCTTAACCACTGTGCCACCAGGGCTCCATTTATTCCTTAAAAAAAAAAAAAATTTTTTTTTTTTTTTTTTAGGAGGTATAAAATACACAAACCCTTCTGAGCTGGGCTTCTGAGCCAACTTTCATTTTTCAGTAGTCTTTTTTTATCTTAAAGATATGTCATTATTTCCTCATCGCAGTCATGTCATATTTCCGAGATTGCAGTTTATCCTCAGAAAATAATAAATCAATGCTATCCTTTATCCTTTGTAGAAAGGGGCATTAGATTCCTTGTAATTTAGGAAGCCCACTAGTCTTCTCAGCAATACACAATACAAGGCATTTTCTAGGCAGATTAGCGGTTTCTTTACATGACTAATCTCATCAATACCATGATGTAATAGAGAGTGGAATTGCTAGACGGTTTTGGCTAAAGGAGAGCCATGCTAGGGAATCAGTGACGGTAGTTCAGATAATTGGTTATAATATCTCATTTAAGAAGGAAAGAAGTCCTTTAGGAGTCAAGGAACAAGAGGTGAAATTCTGACCTTGTCTCCAGGCTCTGTAAACCTGTGTTTACCTCCCCAAATGATGACTGTTGGTCTTCTAGAGTTCTCTCCAAAAAAAAATGTAAATACTGTATGAAGGACTTCAGTGTAAGTGCCCCATGGCTATGTTAATACAACCATTATTAACAATAAGTATCTTTGCCTTCTAAAACATATCCAATGATTAAGATTTGCTTCTTCAAAAATCTTGCACATTTTTTATAATTCAATAACACTTAAACCTCTAAAACATAAACAGATCTCAATCATTGACCTATCACAAACTGTGGGCTTTTTAGAGGTTAATAGCTGTAACTCTAGTTAATAAAATGGAAATGAAGTATGAATGAAAACTGATGCTTTAATGAATAAGGCGTGCTTTTACAGCAACGCCACACATGGACAATTGTGGCAACTAAAAAGAAGCAAAATCATTTCCTTCTACTTGCTTGTTATATTTTCCTACAGAAACGTTTGTATCCTACAGAAAATTTCTTCACCAGCACAAGGGAACAATTTCAGATTTTAGTTGAGCCAATACATGGTGTCATTCAGGAAAAGAACAAAAACAGAAAATCTAACAGAACTGAAGACTTCATCCTCCTGCTGGAGAACAAGATCAGGGGCGAATTCCCATCCACACACACATATCTTAAGAAGAACAATAACAAAAAGGGCAATAGTTTGATATTCGATTTTAAGCTAGTGGTGCAGCGTTAGCTGGGGCTCTTCTCGTTAGTTGATTTTACCTAGCATCCTCTTGTCTTATCAAGGATCTAATGTTCACGTGCACACAATTTCAGTTGGGTGAGGATTTGAAATTACACTAGCCCCACTATGCAACATTCAGATGAAGAGTCACATGTTAACAAGTAGGCTGTCGAATCCCTCACTCAGGAAAGAAAGGATATTTGCTATTTACTGCATACTGTGGCCAAGATCCAGTGGAGACCAGAAATGAATTGCTATGGTGATGAAAAATCATTTTCTACACAAAGCAGAAACAGATGCCTGTTAATAACATTGCACTTGTTAAATGCCATTTAACACTTTCAGTTGTCAGTGCCGATTAAACATCTCAGTTCCTATCCCTTGGGAAACTATTTTAATAACAGAAATTAGAGCTGACGGGATTAAAATCTTTTCCTCAGTATGATTTGAAGTGCTCAAAACCTCTAAGACTGTCACCTTTTCACCGGACAGCCTAAAAATACTTCGAGAAATTCTTTTTCCCCATGCCAGGCAAGCTAACTGCTCCTTTGCTCAGTTTTGGGCTGTAATGCCTTCCTCTCTTATATTTCCTTAGAAGTTGCCTCCCTTCCGATGTTGACACCCACACTCACAGATGGCCACTAGCCTCCTGTTGAAGAGAGTCATTGCAGGGTATCTTAGCATCAACACTATTTTGAGGGCAGTCCTGAACATTTTCTTTTTCTTTGATGGCCCCCTAAGCAATTTTATTTTTTTTGTCTTTACCAGCTTGTCCTCACTACTAACTGCTAGATAGCATCCCATTTTGCTCCATAGTCAAATTTATCTATACCCAGGAAGCACTCCCTCAAGCCCTCTTGCAGCAAACACCACCAGCACAGTGCACTACCTTTAAAAGTGATTGAAAGCATGAAGGAAAGACTTCCTTTTACCTGGGGTGTGGTCTGAAAGCTCCCTGCTAAGATGCACTGGTTCATTTGGAAGTAATTGTTCCCGTAGTCACTCGGAAGCCCCTGTGCTGGAAGCATTGATTCATCACATAACGGCGTGAGCAAACCAATGACTGAGGTGGGAAGGGAGCCTCTCACTAAAACAACACACACACTCATGCAGAAAAAAAGGAATTCTAAAAAGAGGTAAAGTAGAAACCGCCCTGGATAGGAGAATTTTGTCAGCTCCAAAGTGTAGATTTATGCTTAGACCATTTTTAGACTTGGAACTTCATGAGAGGTCATATGGACTGCTGAAATGGAATCAGGGGAAGTACAAAACCTCCACCTATGTGTCTTTGCCCTCTTTTCTTTTTATGCATGTACGGTATTCCAATTATATACTCTGTGAAAGGAGACGGAAGCCAGATTGTGCAGCAATGAGAAGCTGATTGAGGTGCCCCAGCGTCTGCCAATCTTGATGATCAGTCGGTCACATTCCCAGGGAACACTTAGAAGTACAAATACATGCAAACACTGTGGCTAAATAAAGTACGAGAAACTACACAATGAATCATTTCCAAACAAAATCAATAATTTTGATTATCAGTCCTTGGCATACGAATAGCAAGCAACCATACAGGAATATCTGTAGTGACTGGCATTTTGCTACTTGACAGAACTAACCAAAAAAACCCACTGCCATCGAGTCGATTCCGACTCAGAGCGACCCTATAGGACAGAGTAGAACTGCCCCATAGAGTTTCCAAGGAGTGCCTGGCGGATTTGAACTGCTGACCTCTTGGTTAGCAGCCGTAGCTCTGAAATAAAGCTTGGAGTCAAATTTTTGTCCAAACAAAATTCCATTCCAAGGCACTTGGAAGATGGCAAGTGAACTGACTACAGACAAACCTCAAAACTTCACGTGTGAAATTGACTCGAGTCTTCAGTTTTCAGTATCTCTATTTTTTTAGGTATTCATTTTTCTCCAATTCTGTGATACTTATATTTGCACTTTGGCAATGAAATATGTTGTGTCCCAAAGACTAGGTAATAGACCAAAGGCTATGGGAGGGAATGAAGGGTTTATTTTAGGCACCTAGATTGTACCTTCTAATATTTTTAACATTATCAAAAGCCTGAATTTGTGAACACATTGCAAGTAAAATAATTCTCAAAAGTGGTCTTAGTGGCACCGTGGGAAAAACTATTCCAAATAACACAACAAATTTTGACCTAGAATATAATCTAAATTTCTGAATATAAAACAAACAAACAAACAACAAATCCATTGCCATCAAGTGGATCCTGACTCATGACAGATACGGTAATGTATTCAGCTATATGCATCCCCTCCTGATGAAATCAGCTTTGCTCTTCCACGAAGCACACTGGGGATGAGTTCGGGATGGACCCAGGCTAAGGTACAACGCTGGGAGTGGCATGACAGGGCCAGTGGCCAAGGCCAAGAAATGTCTTAGTAACAAGAAGGAAAACATCTGGGCCTAGACGTGAAGTCTCTGGGAACACTGACTGCCAAGGACATGGGAGAAAAACAATGAGCCTTGGTCCCAGCTGGAATGATATATAAGCTTGTGTCCCTTGCTCGGTGGTTGCAGAGTGTTAAACTGGTCCAGCCGCTGCCCTGGGGCAAGGTCCTGTAAGTATGCTTCCCAAATAAACCATACATATGTCATGATCGCTGGTTCTGGGTCTTTCTTCAGTCTCTTGGAGATGCTGCTGACCTTGGGCTCAGGTGCCGCTGGGTCGTTAGCCAACAATAGCCCCTTGTGTTTCAGAGTACGACTGTGCTCCATAGGGTTTTCAATGGCTGTGATCTTTTGGAAGTGGACTGCCAGAACTTTCTTCTACAGCACTGTTGGATGGGTTTGAACTGCCAACCTTTAGGTTAGTAGTCAAGCACTAACCATTTGTACAACCCAGGAACCATTTGAGAATATAAAATGGTATGCAGATAACAGATACAGGAAGAAAAAAAAAAAAAAAAGCTTTCATCCCACAGTCCTCGAGCTTTCTTGCACACACAAACCACCTGGAGTTCTTGCTAAAATGCAGATGCAGGTTAAGGAGATCTGAGGCAAAACTTTGGATTCTGCATTTCTAAGAAGCTCACAGGTGAGGCTCATGTTGCTGGTCTGTGAGAATTTCAGTAGCAAACACAAAGGAATTTCTGAGATGGTGAGATCCTAGCTACCTGGGTAACTCATGATATTTGGGCTGCACTTAGAAGGCTGGGGGAATGTGGTACTATGAAGGTGGGGTGGAATAGCACTTATTTTAAGCAGAGAGAAAAGATTGAGTAAAGGCACCTATCAAAACAGCAAAAGCAGAAACAACAGGTGTAATTGCAAAGCACAGGCCCCTGGAGTCAGACTGCTTACTGGCTATGGGACCTCCAGCTAATTACTGAACTTCTGCAAGATTCAGTCCTCTGACCTGTGAAATGTGGATAATAATAGTACTTATTTCACAGGGTTTTTGTGAGCATTACAATTAAATTCAGCACATAAAGTCCTTAGCCCTGTGCCAGGCAAATACCCAATATGCATTGCTCCCATTAGTACTGTGGCTATTCATTTTGGTAAATATGAGAATAAATGCAAATAAGACTAGATAATCAGAGACCTTGAATTAAGATTTTTTTTTTTTTTCCTGTGGGCAATAGGAGTGGGTATACATATGTGTATAAACAAAACAAAAAATAAAAACAAACCTACTGCCATTGATTCCAACTCACAGCAACCCTATAGGACGGAGTAGAAGTGCCCATAGGGTTTCCAAAGCTGTAATCTTTATGCAAGCAGTTTGCCACATCTTTCTCCCACAGAGTAATTGATGGGTTCCAACCGCCAATATTTTGGTTGGCAGCCAAGCACTTTAACTACTGAGCCTCCAGCGCTCTCTAAGAATCCAAATACCAGAGGGTAGTATAAATAAAAATCTTAGCACACTTCTCTCAAAGTTCGAGCCTGAGGGGAACTGATGGTCTAGTTCTTTCTCAGTCATTCAATCAGTCTAAGTGGATTCAAACAATTATGAAGCTTCTCTCCTGTATCTCATTCTGTCCTTCCTCCTCTGATCCCTTCTGTCTCTTATTTCCTCTTCCAAACATCAGATAGTATCTAGGCAGGCTGGCACAATCAAATTTGGAGAGAAAATACTTCAGCCCCTACCTTTTAGTCTACTCAAATTCTTTCTTGAATCATGTTATTGCATGAAAAGCAATTAAACTAACCAATTATTTTGCTCTGTCTTGTTTTGCTACTTTTCCCTAATCATTTTCTTTCTCCTGATTTATTGATTAATAAATACTAGTGTTATAAATTATTTTTATGTTGATAAGAGAAGACATAATTTCTACTTAAAAAAAAAAAACACTCATAATGGCCATGCATTACAACAGCCTGATTCAGCCATCTGGTTAGTAAGCACATACAGCCTCAAAGAGCACATGACGTATTTAGGACAATTTCTATAGAAACCACTCTCACTTAAATAGAAAGTGATGGCACCTGGTCAAAATAACAAGCCCCAGTCTTGGATGATGAAAGAGCATGTAATTTACTTAACTGGAATGGGGGGTAGGGGACTCCGTCCTCCATTACAATCACTTTTCCTGTAGCTAAGAAGAGTCATCTTCCCTGGAGTCGGCCTGAGACCCTTAAGCATTTTATAAACAAACGCAAACTGTTTTAATCCACCAGGCGCTCCTTGGAAACCTGATGGGGGCAGTTCTACTCTGTCCTATAGTCATTATGAGTCAGAACTGACTCAACAGCAATGGGTTTGGTTTTTGGTGGTTTAAGGAACACAAACTACTCTGTTGAATAATCTTTTTCCAAAAGAAAATAGGTTTGTCAAAATTTGCAACAGGTGAATACAATTTGAAATTCTCTTTAAAATCTGCCATTATTGATGGCTAAAGTCAGTATCCTTCACCCTTTTTACTAAGCAAACATACGACAATACCTTCGAGCCAAAAGACTCCTACAATATTGCTTTTAAAATAGATAATATAGAACAAAGAGTCTCTCTTCCTGACATGGGAAACAAATTTGAGGGGAAAATTAGTTCACAAAAGTTTGCCAAGAAACATGTAAGTGATTAAACAGATCCAGCTGTCAAGGCTATTCAGAAGTCCATTTGTCTGTTCTTATACGCTGTGTTAATCAAGAAGGTACTAGAAATTCCTTTTATTTATCTTAATAAATAACTGTAGAGAACGAGGCACTATTCTAAGCTCTGAAAGACATCAAAATAAAGAAGACTTGGGCCGTATCCTCAACATAGTTTATAGTCTCAGGAAGGAAACACCGTCCAAGAGACACCAGTGGTAAGTGAAGTTAGGGGAGAGTGAGAGGAGATAGGGTGAATTAAGCTGCATGAGGAAGTGGGCTCAGGCTGAAATATCCCAGGGGTATTTCACTCTTGGGTTCCACACTCTTACTTTCTGTTTCTGGTAATAGACATTAGGACACTTCTCATTCTATGGTCATTTTCCTCTGAAGATGGGAGTTTGGATCCCTGTCTCCTGGGTAATGGATGATTCCAGGGATCCCAATCAGGAATACCCCAATTCACAGACTCAGAACTGGGTGTAACTTGACAGCTCATCAAAGGTGGGTGAGGTTTCAACTCACATAAGCTTGACCTCATCTGTATTCGACTCTCTGACTTCTACTCCTACTATCACTGCTTGAACATTCTCTTATCTTTAGGATATAGCCACCTAGTTAAAAAATATATTAGTAGCTCTTAAAGTAAACTCGAAGCTTCAAAATATTGAAGAAAATCTAGCATCTAAGTCAGACAGTTTGATATGATTAGATATTCAAGAAAAAATGAATAAGCCCTGAACATGATAGACTTTGAAAGAGGAACATGGATAACAATAGGAAACATTTGTCCATCAGGATCAAGTGTTTGTGGGTCACTCTACCCTTGTTGAACTATTGTCTTAGCTTGGCTTCTGCTACACCATTTCCTCTTGGTCCTCTTCCCATCTCCTGGACGCTCCTTGTCAGTCTATTTTGTGCCATCTGGTTCTTAAGCTTTAAAGTTACCCCAAGAGTCCTCCTTAGGTAATCTCATCCAATTCTATAGCTTTAAATAGCATTTATAAGCCACTGAGTCTTACATTTATATTCCCAGTCTGGAGTTCTCCCCTGGATAATATACTCATACATCCAACTGACACCACCACTTAGATATCTCACAGACATTTTAAAGTCAATACTTTGAATACTGAATTATTTGATTTCTCCTGATACTATTCCTCACCCCACTTCCCAAACTTTTCCTGCCTCAGCATGTAGTATCTACATAGTTTTAGTTGCTTAGGTCAAAAATTGTGAGCTTATATTGGTTTTTGGGGGGGGGGGCATTGTTTTTGTTTTTGTTTTTTTTCATAATCCCCCTTCAATACATCAGTATATCCTGTTGACTCTCCCTTCAAAAATATCCAGAAAATGAACATATCTCATGACCTCTACTTCTAACACCCTAACTGCTAAATCTACCATCATCTCCTTTCTGAACCACTGCCTCACAACTAGTCTTCCTGCTTCCACTTTGCTTCCTGTAGTAGGCAAACTCTGGTAAGCCACCCATATCCCCTTTTGGGACTGAAGATCTTATTTCCCAGCTGCAGGGAATGCCATGACAGCACACAGCTGTCAAAACTCTCCAGAAGTTGGTCTCAGCTGAATAATAAAGCTTCTCGCCCAATGTCAGGAGCTTCTTAGGGGAAGTCTTCATCCAGTGGCTAGTCCACGCATCTCTGTAAAAAGGCCTGGCACCACCTCCCCAATTTGGGACAACTCTACAAGAGCGATCCCAGTTTCAGAGTTCCTCATGAGGTCAGTCAAAGGTTTTGTTGAGACCATATTGCTGCCTAATTTCTCCCTCTGCCTAACTCTGCTTCCTTCCCATCTCCCACAGGAGTTCCTCCTAAGAGTACCCCCTAATAAATTTCCTGCATGCTAATTTCCATACAGCCAGAATGCTCATTAGAAACAAGGATGGCAAGATTTCATCTCACATACTTTGGACATGTTATCAGGAGGGACCAGTCCCTGGAGAAAGACATCAAGCTTGGTAGAGTAGTAGGGTCAGTGAAAAAGAGGAAGACCCTCAGGGAGGTGGATTAACACAGTGGCTGCAACAATGGGCTCAAGCATAACAAAAATTGGGAGGATAGCACAGGACCAGGCAGTGTTTCATTCTGTTGTACATAGTATTGCTATGAGTCAGAACTGACTAGACAGCAATAAACAACAACAATTTTCATCTGAGTCTGCTTCCTGGGGAGCCCAATCAGTCATATCTCCCTATAGTCATTTCCACACAGTAGCAAGATTGAAACGTTTAAAACAGAAGTTAGGCCATGGCATTTCTCTATGCAAAACCCTCCAATGGCTTCTCTTGTCATTCAGAGTGTAAACTAAAGTCCTTATTATGGTCTACATAGCCTGACATGATCTGGTCCCCCTTGCTCACTCAGCTCCAGCCACAATGACTTTCATGCATTCATAGAACGTGCTAATCCCAATCCCTGGAATGTTCTTGGCAAGCTAGTTACTGCTCCTTCACTTCCTCAAGTCTCTGCTCAAGTGTCAGTTTAACAACAAAACATCCCTCCCACTCTACATAAAGTAACAACCCAATCCTGCCCCTTGCCAGCACTCTCTGTTCCCCTTACACTGTGTTAGTTTTCTCCTGAGTACTTACCAGCCTCTGATGCTTGTTTATTACGTTTTCCTTTGTTGGACTTTTAACTCTTTGAGGGTGAGGATTTTATTTTGATTACGGCTATTTTTCTAGCACCTAGAATAGTACCTGGCATGTTAGGCACTCAATAAATATTTGTCAAATGAACTTATTGACTGATAGTAACCACTTTATTCATGGGCATTCCTTAAATTTATTTTCTTCTAATGGAAAGGATAACATTTTGGGCAAACCTGGAGTCAACTGTCCAGAAGAAAATAGAATCAGCTCTCTCTCTCCAACTTTATCAGTCCCACTGGGACAGATATGTCTGGGGTTCACAGGTCCTTGGTAAGAATCAAAGGTATAGGACTAAAGAAAGTAACAAGATAGGGGTAAGCACAGTCAGCTCCCTGTGACTCTTACATATAAATACTCGAAGGAAGAGACAGCAGGATGTTCAGAGCTGTGGAACAGCCAATCATGAAGGTCAGAAGCAGGTGAAATAGGTCCTAGTCTCAGATTTTTCATCAAAGAGGTGTGAGGTACGGAGTGAGTCACTTAAATTCTCAGGGACAGCTTCTTTCTCTGTAAAATGAGGTTCTTAGTCAATATTGTCCCTAGGTGTTGCATAGTAGTTAATGCGCTCAACTGTTAACCGAAAGGCTAGAAGTTTGAGTCCACCCAGAGGTGACCCGGAACAAAGTTCCAGGCATCTACTTTAGAAAAATCAGCCATTGAAAACACTATGGAGCTCTGTTCTATTCTGACACATATGAGGTTGTAGAGAAAATACATTTTCTGTAGTGTTTTAGTATTAAAATAAGAGAGAATATATTTTCTAGTTTAAGCTGTATAAGCTGTGATTAAAAGCTTTAGTCTTTGAAAACGTCGATTATTTGCTCTGGAATCTGTCTCACAATTGTTCCATTGGAGAAAAACAAATTCCATTGTAGGAAAACAAGGTACTCAAGATTTTTGTTGTTCGTTAAACCATGTTTCTCTCCAAGGTGACAAAAACAATGCACAATACCATCAGCACCCGAGATAATTGAGCAAAACCCGGACCCATCCAGTGACCGAAACCAGTACAGCCTAAAGAGCCCTGCAAGACGTCAACAATAAGTCACTTCGTCATTACGTCCCCCTCAAAGAAGAATCAACATTCCTGGGAATTTCTAAACCCTGACCCTCTCCCTATGAAACCCTTTTGTAGGCCTCTTGGGGCAGACAGAATCTGGGGGAAACTTTGCCCCCTCTGTCTCTTGAACACGGTGTTCAATAAAGCCCTCTTGCTGCTTACCTCCTCCTGTCTCACTATTGGCTTGCGGCAGGCAGCTCGAATCTGCAATTTGTGGTAACAAGGTCACCATGAATTGGTGTCAACTCAATGACACCTAGTGACTGACTGGTGTGATCAGTGTTACCCAAGGTGCCTTCCTTAAAATAACAACCTTGCAAGGTCTACAGTGAGAAAGGGGTTCTGTTGTCAAACAAACTTAGGAATTGGTGCATTCCATATCCTGCGTTTGGAGGAGTCTCATAGTCAAGAGGCCTTTTAAGCTTTGTTCAGCCCACAGTTTCTCACACACTTATTTGGCCACAGAAGCCTTTGTTTGCAAAATTCACACTCTCATCCCACTCACAGGGTGAACTGCTGAACTAGCTGGTCCATAGATATTTCTTTCTGCTGTAATATTTGATAAATGTATGAAAAGAAAGTAGCTTGGTCAAAAAAGGAGAGTTTCCACAAGGTTACTAAAGGAAAAACTGTTTGTTCCTGGCCTGGGCTAAGAGAAAACAGTGAAATAGATGAACATCAGCAAGTGTTATCTGAGGTAGAAAGAAAGAACGAAGAGGTCATATATATTCCAGGCCTACCAGCTGTAGACCCATTTGTGCTAACGATTCACAAACAACCTGTTCAGAGACACAAGGAGTATTAACTGAATCAATAGATTGATTCATTGATGGAGAAATCTTGAAATAGGTTCAAAAAGGTGCTAATAAGGAGTGGAAAAAACAGCTGAGGATAAAGTATATTATTTAATAAAACTGCTAGAGAGTCCACAGTGAAGCATGTCTAGTTTCCTCATTCTGATGCACAATATACTTCATAAAATTTTGTTTTAAAGTGGATAGAGTAATGCCAGCACCTTCAGATTTCACACTGTAATTCCATAAAGCAATATGCCAAAGTAATATTTATTTCCAATATGAATATTGGTATAATATGAATTATATGCATTTTATTTTAAAAAGAGAGAAAAGGAAGTGATAACATTCTATTTATGTCACTAAGATATTTATATATAAAGAATGCCTTCAAAAAGCCTTCATATTTCTTAGAGAAAAATACCCCTATTATTCGGTTTAGAAAATGATAAAAGCTGAGTGAAAAGTATTATTAAAAACGTAAAAAGCTTTAATTCATTATTTTAAAAAGCTCTAATCTCTACATTCAGGCTCTGCTCATTAGGGCAAGTCATGAACCCCTGCAACCCACAGGGTATCATGTCATAGAAAAGAACAATGATAACCAACATTTTATCATTAGAGTCACATCTTAAATTTCAGAAGCAATGTCATTTTAAATTAACTTCCTTATACTTGGGCGACATGAAAAATTAGGCTAACTATACATGTAAAGACACACGTATCAAGAAAAGAACCACAGCTTATTACATATATTTTTGTTTGATCTTAATCTATCATTTATTTGCATTTATATTCTGTAGAAATACATGACTCTTAACAGATTTATTGATGATGGATGTCAGAAAGCCAGTTTTCGTCAGTTTTGTCATGGGCTACCCAACCTTGATTGGAAGAATAAAAGGCAGCAATACAAGAGTAAGCCCCAACAAAAAAAACCATTGCTGTCGAGTCAATTCCAACTCAGCGATCCTATAGGACAGAGTAGAACTGCCTCATAGGGTTTCCAAGGAGCAGCTGACTGGATTCAAACTGCCCATCTTTTGGTTAACAGCTGTACCTCTCAACCACTGTGCCACCAGGGCTCCAACTAATTAGCACCAACCAACTCTGTTCGCAATATAGTGGAAAGAATACGGACTTTATGTCAGTGAGTGCTGGTTTGGTATCCTACTACCTTTTGCCACTTATTAGCTGTGTGACCCAAGGAAGATTGCTTAATCTCTCTGAGCTTCATTTATTTACGACTCTAGGATTTACAGTACAAATTGGGACATTCCGAGAGTAAAAGGGGGGGCACTATTAGTAATTGAGAGACATTGCTGACTCAGTGTAGAATTCCTACCTTCCATGTAGGAGTTTGATTCCTAGCCAATGTACCTTATGTGTAGCTACCACCCATCCGTCACTGGAAGCTGATATGTTGCTATGATGCTGAACATGTTTTAGAAAAGCTTTCAGACTAAGACTAGGAAGAAAGGCCTGACAATCAACTTCTGAAAATCAGCCAATGAAAACCCAATCCACAACCAATCATAGGGTGGCTCAGGACTGGGCAGTGTTTTGTTCCATCGTGCATGAGATTGTCATGGGTTGAGGGCCACCTCAAGGGCAGCTGATGACAACAACAATTAGAAATTACCCTAGGACAGCAGGCAAAAAAAGGGACTATTCTAAGCAAACCAAGACATAACCAGCCTACTTAAATGCAACATTGAGATAATAATATTCCAATACTCCTGTGAAAATTAAAATGGCCTCATATAATTTGATATATAGGAAGTCTGGCACGTACACATATTCAATAACAGTACTTTCTCCCTTCTTATGCATAGAAATTGGGTATTGGTTAGGGGTAGGAGCAATATGAGGGGCTAATGGTGTTTTAGGAGCCCCGGTGGCACAGTGGTTAAGAGCTTGGCTGGTAGCTGAAAGACTTGAACCTACCAGCCACTCTGCAGAAGAAAGAGGTAGCAGTCTGCTTCTGTAAAGATTACAACCTCTGTTGTATGGGGTCACTATGAGCTGAAATCAACTCAACAGCACATAACAACAACCAACAACAACTTTTGTGGTTTTGAGGGTTTTGTTTGTTTGTTTTAATGGAGCAAGATGAATGACTGACATGTTACTCCCTCTGCTTGAAATACTCTCCAACAATCCTCTCCTGGTTTAATTCCTCTTCATCCTACTGAGATCTAAAAAAGAGAGATTCCGTGACGAACCATTTTAATTTACATCATAAGGTAACACAAATTCTAACACACAATAGAATCTGAAACTCACACCTGTTGCTGCGGAGTCGATTCCGACTCATAGCATCTCCATGTTTTACAGACTAGAACTGCTCCACAGGGTTTTCTTGGCTGTAATCATTACAGAAGTAGATTACCAGACCTTTCTTCCACAGCATCATTGGGTGGGTTCAAACTGCCAACCTTTAGGTTAGTAATCGAGCACAAATCGTTTGTGCCACCTGGGGACCTGTCTGACACACAATACACTTCACAAAATCACTACCTTCAGGAAGGCTTTCCTGACTCAAGTTGGGTACAGCAGGAGGTTGTACCCTCTCTTAGCACGTTATACTTCTTGATAGTATTTGCTACTATGAAAATTATATGATTATGTAGCAAATTCTTTAATATCTGGCTTCCCAATTGGAACATAAGCACCAGGTGGACAGGATATTTCTATTTTATTCCCTGCTGCCCCTCCATCACCACCACCACCAGCACCTAGACTAGTGTCTGTCACATAATAGGGGGCCAGTAAATATTAAGTAAATGAATTATTGCATGTATTCATGCTGGATATGTCAGGGATTCAGAGGACACAGGTGATTTCTGTCTTCAAGGAACATATATAGTGCAAGGGTATAGAGAGAAATGGGAGTGATTTAATGACTGTATAATTCTGTTATTTTCAAGAATCAGCACATATAAAAATAGTAACCCACACTGAATGCCAAAGCTGTGGAACACCCGATGGGTGTTTTAGGAGCATATGCAAAGGACCAGCCTCAAAGAGGAGAGTGAGGGGCCAGAGTGTGTGAAAAAAAGATGGAAAAATCGTCTGCCGTTGGAACACTCCTCTACTCTTCACAGCCGTGGTCTGCCACCCTGGCTACCTCAAACATTTCACCCACTCACCCCGGGAACAGATTTTATCCTATGTGTGGAACCAAACCAAACCAGTTGCCCTCAAGTCGACACATAGCAACCCTGTAGGACAGAGTAGAACTGCCCCATAGGGTTTCCAAGGAGCGGCTGGTGGATTCAAACTGCTGAACTTTTGGTTAGCAGCTGAGCTCTTAACCACTGCGCCACCAAGGCTCCATCCTATGTATAATGTGTATACCCAAAAACCAAACCAAACCCATCGCCATTGAGTCGATTCTAACTCATAGCGACCCTATAGGACAGAGTAGAACTGACCCATAGGGTTTCCAAGGAGCGCCTGGTAGATTCGAACTGCCGGCATTTTGGTTAACAGCTGTAGTTCTTAACCACTATGCCACCAGGGTTTCCTGTAGTGGGTATAAATACCATCTAATGAGTTTTAATGAGGGCAATGGTAGTTTAGTGGTAGAATCCTTGCCTTCCATGCTGGAAATCTGGGTTTAATCCCTGGCCGGTGCACCGCACGTGCAGCCACCACCCATCTGTTAGTGAAAGTTTCCATATTGCTATGATGCTGAGCAGGTTTCGGCAGAGCTTCCAGACTAAAATGGACAAGGAAAAAAGGTGTGGCAATCTACTTCCCAAAATCAGCCAGTGAAAACCCTATGTATCACAATGGTTCACTGCACAATCTACCAGGGGGTTGACATAGAACCATGCAGCATTTAGTTCTGTTGTGCATGGGGTCACCGTAAGTCAGGGGCCAACTTGACAGTAACTAACAGCAATGAGCTTTATGTGATGTTGCTCTTAATACTTAACATACATCTTCTTTTGTATTTTTCACAACAAACCAGAGAGATCAGTTATTATATTCATTACAAAAGTAAGGAAAAATGAAACTCACGGAGATTAAACAACTTGGTCAATCAGTGTGTGATGCAATTGGATTTGGATTCAGGTCTGCCTGGATAGTTGTACCCAAGTTACTTGCTCACTGTTCCTGCCAGGCTTATCTAAGAAATACTCATTTATAGAAAAGTGATAAGAAAGGTGGTGGTACAGGATATATTACAATGCAGTAGCCAACAAGGATTTTGTTTTTAGCGTGGTTCTAGCCCAGGAAAATTGGACACTGACACTTGTCCCAGGCTTTCAGTATTCATTCTCAAAATGTAGCTGCATATTCAGACTTCTTTCCCTCTCATCACTGTTGCTATCTTACTGTTTCTATGTTAGTTCTAGCTATAAAAGCAATGCATGGTTATTTTGAAACATAAATTTAAGATGGAGATGAGATATCACCAAAGACTACAATTATATTGTCACTGGTATGAGTGCTAAAGCTACATACATTTCTATGCAGATAGTACCACATAACACAGAAAAAACAAATGTTGAGTAACTAAGACTAAATATGGTTACTGTAAGTATTTCATTATATTTAATAAATAATACTTATCTTCAGATATCGGAGTCAATATGTGAGCTCTATGTCGCTGTTTTATACCTTCAATTTATTAATTCTAATGGAAATAAAATTGAATTTGGAGTCAGAATCAGATTAAAATAATAAATCTACCCATCATTAACTGATGACCTTCAACAAGTTACTTAAACTCCATAATCTTTCTCTTCTTCATCTGTAAAATGGGCATAATAAAAGCCTCAAAACCTCATAGGGTGGATGTAAAAATTAAATGAGATGACATATAGACGCCTAGTGTATGGCCCTTTACATAGTAGTTATGCAATAAATACTAACCTTTCTCTTTCTTTTCAAGATAGGTTAAAAATCTATAATTGATGTGAGTATGAAAATATTACCGTGATTGCCTGCCTGGTTTCTTCCTTTTCCTTTCTTTGTTGATTTCAATCCAAGGGGAAATGAGAGGGTAGATTTTAAGTATTTTGACCCTTGTCTACCACAGAGGGGTAGCAAGAGTAATGAGCACCCAGAGCAATCTCTAAGTTTGCCCCCCTCTAACCCCACTGGCCTTGTTGACAGGGGTGGTGGGTGATGATTCACCGGCCAATCTGAAGCCCCCTTGGATTTGTGCCTAGAGGCAAATGCCCCATTCTAACGCCCCTGTCCTATGCCTCTGGTCTACCACCATCCTAAAGCTCCTGTGTAAACCCTGTGACTCCTGCCTTATTAATCAAAAGTTACGTAGCCATCAGTGGCAAGTTAATAGATCCAACATTTGTTCCAGATTCTCTGGAATCAGTCACCACTCAGAATGAAAGTTTATTTGGAATGAAGATGTATATGCATTTCTAAAGATTGAGTATGGCTGAAGATTTGCAGGTGAATCAAATCATCTTTGGAATCGTCTTTTCTTCTGAATTTTAGGTTGGTCCCTTAGTAATTTTCATCCCTAGGTGGCACAAATGGTGCTGACTGAATGGTTAGAGGTTGGAGTAGTCTCAGAAATGTTCTGAGGCCAGAAGAAGGGCCTGGCGATCCACTTCTGAAAAATCTGCCATTGAAGACTCTATGGAGCACCGTTCTACCCTGACACACATAGGGTTACCATGAGTAAGAATCAACGCAACAGTAACTGGTTTTTAATTTCCATTCAGGGAAAAACAGACCAGTTGATGGCTACAGTGTATTATCGTATCCCCAGATATGGAAGGTGTCCTGCAGACCAACATCGGAAAGCCTGCCACAAAGACAGGAATTAATCATTTCTTTTTGGATCACCGCTGCATTTAGCAGATGCTCAATATATGTTTGTTGACTGATTAATTAATATTATATACCTGGCCTCCAGAAAATAAGAAGAAAAAAAGGCGCTGTGGGCCAAGTGTAAACAAATACAGGGAAAAGCACTTCTCTCCACAACCCACCCTATTAACAAGTCAGTGGCTTCACTGTAATTTAACCTCGCACAGGCACTTCCCTGATTAAAGCACTTTAGATGATAGAAAGCTTCCTAGGCCCGGAATGGCTACTGTTTCAAAGGTGAGCTACGTCAGAAGCAGTATAGGAGATAATATGAAGAAAACATTTTCTTTATTTTCTTCTCACAGTGTGCGATGAAGTGATAAGCAGAATGTAAGAAGGAAAATTTTCAAGTTAATAAAATAGCAGATTGTTTAAAGGTATTTTGTGCAACTGAAAGGGCAGCCACCTTACCTGATAAAAAACCACTTTATCTGCTTATCAAATTTTCCCATGATTAAAATAAAGAGACTATTAAACATTTGCAATGAAGTTTAGCTTTCTCATTTCTAAAATGAAACTACATTATCTAACTCTTAGGGATTTTGTGAGAATTAAATAAAATATACATGAGACGTTACCAATACAAAGCTTGCCATGTAGTTATCTCCCGGAAATGATTAGTTGTTACTATAGCTGTGTAGTGTAATACTGTTTTCTGAAGTAACTAGCAATTTAACATTAAGTGTGTATTTAAAATCAATATATGCCAGTGATATAAGGGTCCTTTTAAAATGTCATAAGAATAATGTTAATGAATATATAAAGTACTGACCTCCAAAAGTCTTTCCTTTAAAACCAGTATTTTGATTTTTTTTCCTACTTCACTTTTATTTTTTCTAGCCTTTACATTTATGCCATCTTATCTTTGCAGATTATGAAACTCTATTCTCACTTTTTAATTTTGTAATTGATAAAGTCTACATGGAAAGACAAATCTGTACCCTTCAAATCTGCCTGCCCCAGTTACCACCAAATTCTAAACATAAACACTTTTCAAGAAGCCTTTTCTTTTAAATATCACAGTACTATTCAATTCAAAATCTAACTTTAATGTTCCTGGTGAAATATTTTAAGAACCATTTCTGAATCTTTTGAAAGCATATATTGACATTAATAAATATGGTTACCTGAAAAGGATTAGGGACGCCGGGCAAGCTGGCAATCTGTAAATCTTAGATTCCAATACACGCCCATACTGTACTGTGTACAGCTATATATATATTTTTTTTTTCCAAATCAACATGTGACTGTGTAGGAAACCAGTGAGCCCTCAAACTATGTGAAAATAAGTTCTAGAGGTTCTAATGACATTCAGTTGACCAGTCTGTAGGCATAAAGGAATTCCAGGCACAAGAAATCATTGTTCTAGTGCATAGTTATTAAAATGTTTTGCTATAAAATAGAATGTCCTCTTTCTTTCCAAAGACATTTACTAAGGTCCACAATGTATCATTTCAATTCTCTCAATAAGCTTACTAGTAAAAATGCAGTATATTTCCTTTCAGAATTTAAAATTTCAATTAAATTATTAAAAATAATAATAGTATTTTTTTTCCTTTAAAAACTGACATAGGAAAAAACACAACTAATCTCTCTGCAAAACCATATTTTAGGGAAAGAAGAATGGATAATCACTGAGTACTCTTAACTTTTCCTATGAGCATATATACTGAAAATGTACCTGAGATTTCATCACAGAAAAATCTGTGGCCTTTTGCCAATTCATTACTTTTTAAAGGAAATTGGCTTTTTTAGACCGCTAACCATGAGCTCAGGAGCCAGACTGCTTGGGCTTGAATCCCAGCTCTGCCAATTAAATAACTGTGTGATCTTGGATAGATTACTTAATCGCTCACTGCCTCAATTTCCTCATCTGTAAAATGGGTATAATAAAAATAGCTACCTCAAAGGGTTGCAGTTTTACACATTATAAATTACTGCACATAAGTGTCTGGCACATAGTAAGCCTTCAATAAATATTAGCTATTATCAGCTATTAATAACAATTAGTTTTGGTATTTATTTCTTTTAAATAGTTTATTTGTTTTAAACAGTTCATCCATTATTTCTGATCTCCTCCACCCATTCTTACATCCCATCTTCAACACTCTTAAAGAAAATCAAGGAATGACCTCAGTGCTCAAATCATTGACTTTTTTCCTGGGCCTTTATGTTATAGACACTGTCACCCCCTTTAGTCTTTAAGATAGCCTTTCTCACGGTCCTCTCTGATATTCTTTGCTCTGTTCTTCTCCAGTGACTTCTTTTCCTCTTCCTCCAAGAAAAGGACCCTTATAAAGACCCAGAGCTTAGTACCCTCCTCTTTCCTTTCCTGAGTTCTCACTTCCCTTACAGTTGTCCTCTGTTCTCTGGTTTCAACACTCATGAAAGTTGGCTGACTCTCAAGGTATACCTCCACTTCTTCTTCCTTTCTTAAGCTTCATACTTTTTTTCTGTGATGGTTCACTGGCTGGCTCTAACATGGGCACGACAGTGCAGGCAGTTAGAATTTGGAATTCGACAAACATAGGTTGGGCTCTGGCTCTACCATTTATAAACCATGTGACTGCTCAAATTTTTTTTAATTTTGCAATATCTCGGTTTTCTTGCCTGTAATAGATCATTGATTACGCCTACCTCATATGCTTCCTTAAGTAATACAACACATGTAAAGCACTTAACGGAGCCATGGTGGTACAGTGATTAAAAGCTTGGGTGCTAACCAAAAGGCTGGCAGTTCAAATCCACCAGCCGCTCTTGGAAACCTTATGGGGCAGTTCTACTCTGTCCTATGGGGTCGCTATGAGTCAGAATCGACTCAACAGCAACAGGTATTTTAAAGCACTTAACATAGTACCTAGTTCATATAAAGGCACAATATGTTAGATTGTATTACTATTAACCTCCAACTGAATATGTCCAAAACCACTTGTCATTCCACATACATATATAAAATAAGTCACTTCCTTCCTGTAATTCTAGAAATGTTGTACAGTCACAATCATTTTCAAGACATTAAAGCTAAGCCTTTTTATAACTGTCTCACTTTTTTCCATTATCTGAAACAAAATATGGTAATAAACCAAAACCAAATCAAACCCATTGCTGTTGAGTTGATTCTGGTTCATAGCGACCTTGTAAGATGGAGTAGAACTGCCCCACAGGATTTCCAAGGAGCGGCTGGTGGATTCAAACTGCTGACCTTTTGGTTAGTAGTTCATGCACTTATCCAGTACGCCACCAGGGCTCCAAAATATGGTAAGACTTTCTTCAATTGTATAAAAAGCAATTTTCAGCTGTGTACATTTTCAGGATTGTATTCTCTAGTCTCCAGGTGGCCATGTGACTAAGTTATGACCAGTGAGATGTAATTGAAATGCTCCTTGAAGTGATAGAGCATGACCTTCTTCATTTAATCCTTCATCCAGCTAGCTAGAATTTGGCTGTGATGGCTGGAGCTCTATCAGTCATATTAGATCCTAGGGAAAAGGCACAATGATGAAATGAGATGGCAGAATGATGAAATGGAAGGAAGAGCCACCAAACCAGCTCAGGACAGACAAACTGAACTTTCTTTTTACGTGAGGGAGAAATGAACATCTACCTTGCAGTTTTCTCCCTTGCACTGCCACATCTACCCTTAAGTGAATTAATAACAATTCAATCCCCAACTGTTCCCTAACATGTGTCACTTCTTTCTAGTCAGGCTACTTTCCTCACAGCCTCATAACTTGCTTTGGCACAGATTCCTCCATTTCCCTGTCCTCTCTTCTCACTGTCAGGGATCTTTGGTTTGCTCAGTCAAAAAGGTTCAGATCTACAAGAAAAGTATCTCTGATTTTTTCAATTTTCAATTCTCTCCTCTACTCTGAATACCTACAGCATTTATACACTGCCCTATACTTTCAATGATCCATATAGGGTAATCTTGTCTTCTGAATTATTTGCAAGATCCTAGCAACCCTGGTGGCATAGTGGTTAAGTGCTATGGCTGCTAACCAAAGGGTCAGCAGTTCAAATCCACCAGGCACTCCTTGGAAACTCTAGGGTGCAGTTCTACTCTGTCCTGTAGGGTCACTATGAGTCGGAATCAACTCGACAGCACTGGGTTTGGTTTGTTTAGCAACCAAGTGTTGCTACTTGGGTTCTCCAGAAACATCCTGAGACAAAGTTCAGGGTGCCAGATGTTTATAAGGGATCAACACCTGTGAGAAGAAGAGGGCAGAAGCAGGACTGAGCAGAGTGAGAAGTTGAACTGTGATGCAGACCCAACAGAGCCTGGACTAATCAGGTTGGGAGCACTGGAGTGAGTATTACCCGTGAGAGCTTCCCACATCCAGCCAAAGTAGTCAGGCCTTCACCCCCGCCTCTCTCTGTCACAAGATGTGGGCTACTCTTCAGAAGGTGTGACCCCACTTGAAAGCTAGCAAGCTGCCATCTAAGATGCACCAGTTGGTCTTGACCCACATGGAGGAAAGGAGAATGAAGAACACCAAAGACACAAGGAAAATAGAAGACCAAGAGACAGAACGGGTCACATAAACCAGAGACTCCATCAGCCTTAGACCAGAAGAGCTGGATGGTGCCTGGCTACCACCAATGAATGCCCTGACAGGGAACATAACAGAGAACCCCTGATGGAGCAGGAGAAAAGTGGAATGCAGAACTCAAATTCTAGTAAAAAGACTAGGCTTGATAATCTGACGGAGACTGCAAAGACCCCAGAGGGCATGGTCCCTGGACTCTCTGTTAGCCCAAAACTAAAACCATTCCCGAAGCCAACTCTTCAGACAAAGATTAGACTGGACTATGAGACATAAAATGATACTGGTGAGGAGTGTGCTTCTTAGCTTAAGTAGACACATGAGACTATGTGTCCAGCTCCTGTCTAGAGGTGAGATGAGAAGGCAGAGGGGGACAAGAGCTGGTTGAATGGACACAGGAGATACAGGGTGGAGAGGAGTGTGCTGTCACGTTGTAGGGAGAGCAACTAGGGTCACATAACAATGTGTGTATAAGTTTTTGTATGAGAAACTGACTTGAATTGTAAACTTTCACTTAAAGCACAATAAAAAAGAAAACCATATAACTGCTGAGTAGAACTTCGGATCAGAAAAGAAAACCAGTATTATCAAGATAAATGGATTTAATTCAAGCAAAAATAAATTTATGATGTTTCACTTAGGAAAAAAAAAAAAAAGGTATGACCCCAGCAGAGCAGCTCTTTATAGAGGGGGCAGACCCTGGAGGAGCTGACAGATGGAGGCTGCCTACCAACCACACTCCCTACAGCTCAGCATCAAGACCTCCCTTGAAGGGGAGTATGGATGCCTCATCTCTGTATCTACCACACGAAGTCTGCATTTTATGTATCTCTTTCAAAAATGCCAAATATAATATTAAACATGCAATAGGTGTTTGATAAATATTTACAGAATACTTCATTAAAACCCATTCTAGGCCTGGCCTAGGAAATATAATCTGTAGAAAGCTCATGAGATGAATCCATTCATGGCAAGAAAAGAAAGAAAAAAGTGTTAAAAAGTTCCATTAAAAAAAAAAAAAACTTATTCTTCAGCATTCACTTTGCATAAGATTTAAGTTCCTTGTGCAGAACATCCTTTCTCACTTAACTCCATGTAACACCCACCACCATGCCAGATGCTGCCAGGCCCTCCAGACACACTCCATCTGAAGTACCAGGAAGCAGGAGAGAGCTTCCCATTTGACTTGCTTGCTATGAGGAACACGGTTGTCTTGGGGAAAAAGCTCCAAGGAATAAAACTTGGAATTTGTCTTGAAACCATAAAAGCAAATTTGTTATGAGAAAATTTTGATTAGGCTTACACTGTTGTTTCTACTCTCCTCTCATATGCTTGTATTATCTTTCACTCTAAGCTCATTTCAGGTCTCTATGTAATGAGAAGGAGCCCTGCCGGTGCAATGGTTAAGCACTCAGCTGTAACCAAAAGATCTGAGGTTCCAATGCTCGTGGATAGGTAAACTCAATACTGTGGAAATGACAATTATACCCAGAGCAAGCTACAAATACAATGCAATCCCGATCCAAATACCAACAACATTCTTTAAAGAGATGGAAAAACTGATCATTAACTTTATATGGAAAGGGAAGAGGCCCCAATAAGTAAAGTACTAGTGAAGAAGAATAAAGTAAGAGGACTCGCCCTACCTGACCTCAGAATCTACTATATAGCTACAGTAGTCAAAACAGCCTGGTACCAGTATAACAACAAATACATTGACCAATGGGACAGAATTGAGAACCCAGATATAAATCAATCCACCTATGGTCACCTGATCTTCAAAGTCCATCAAATGGGGAAAAGACAGTCTTTTTAACAAATGGTGCTTGCAAAACTGGATGCCCATCTGCAAAAAAATGAAACAGGACCCATACCTCCCACCATGCACAAAAACTAATTCAAAATGGACCAAAGACCTAAATATAAAATGAAAAACTAAGAGGATCATAGAATAAAAAATAGGATCAACTCTAGAGGCCCTAATACACAGCATTAACATACAAACCATAACTAACAACACACAAACTCCAGAACATAAGCTAGATAACTGAGATTTTCTAAAAATTAAACCCTTATGCTCATCAAAAGACTTCACCAAAAGAGAAAAAAGAGAATTTATAGACTGGAAAAAATTTTTTGGCTATTATAAATCCAACAAAGGTCTAATTTCTAAAATCTACAGGAAAACCCAACACCTTTACAACAAAAAGACAAATACTCCAGGTAAAAAATGGGCAAAGGAAATGAATAGACACCTCACCAAAGAAGACATTCAAGCAGCTAACAGACACATGAGGAAATGCTCAAGATCACTAGCCATTAGAAAAATGCAAATCAAAACCACAATGAGATACCATCTCACCCTGGCACTACTGGCACAAATAAAAAACAGAAAATAACAAATGTTGGAGAGGCCATAGGGAGATTCGAACTCTTATGCACTGCTAGTGGAAATGCAAAATGGTACAACCATTTGGAAAACCTTAAAAAGCTAGAAATGGAAATGCCATATGATCCAGTAATCCTTTCCCCAGGAATATATCCTAGAGAAGTAAGAGCCATTACATATGCACGCCCATGTTCATTGCAGCAATTTTCACAATAGCAACAAGTTGGAAACAACCTAGATGCCCACCAACAGAAGAACGTATAAGCAAACTATGGTACATACACACAATGGAGTACTACACAATGAGAAAGAACAATGATGAATCTGCTGGGCATCTCACAACATGAATGCATCTGGAGGGCATTATTCTGAGTGAAATAAGTTAATCACGAAAGGACAAATATTGTATGAGACCACTACTATAAACTCATGAAAAGGTTTACACAAAAAAAGGAACAATCTTTGATGGTTACAAGGGAGAGAAGGGTTGGAGATGGAAAAACACTAAATAGACAATAGATAAGTGGTAACTTTGATGAAGGGTAAGACAGTACACAATACTGGGAAAGCCAGCACAACTTGTCCAAGGCAAGGTCATGGAAGCTCCACTGTTGTTGTTGTTGTTGTTGTTAGGTGCTGTCGAGTTGGTTATGACTCACAGCAACCCTATGCACAACAGAATGAAAAACTGCCCGGTCCTGCGCCATTCTCACAGTTATTGCTATGCTTGAGCCCATTGTTGCAGCCACTGTGTCAGTCCATCTCACTGAGGGTCTTCTTTTTCCCTCTACTTTACCAAGCATGATGTCCTTCTCCAGGGACCAATCCCTCACATCCAAACTCCTTGAGGGGCAGAATTACTGGGCTGAGGGCTGTGGGGACCATGGTCTCAGGGAACATCTAGCTCAATTGGCATAACACAGTTTATAAAGAAAATGTTCTACATTCTACTTTGGTGAGTACTGTCTGGGGTCTTAAAAGCCTGTGAGCAGTCATCTAAGATACTCCACTGGTCTCACCCATTCAGGAGCAAAGGAGAATGAAGAAAACTAAAGACACAGGGAAAGATTAGTCCAAAGGACTAACGGACCACAATTATCACAGCCTCCACCAAACTGAGTCCAATACAACCAGATGGTCCACGACTACGACCACTGACTGTTCTGACAGGGATCACAATAGACGGTCCTGGACAGAGCCAGAGAAAAATGTAGAGCAAAATTCTAACTCGAAGCCCAGACTTACTGGAATGACAGAGACTAAAGAAACCCCAAGAGTATGGCCCCCAGGTACCCTTACTGCTCAGTAATAAAGTCAGTCCTGAGGTTCACCATTTAGCCAAAGATTATACAGGCCCATAAAACAAAATAAGACTAAAGGGGCACACCAGCCCAGGGACAAGGACACAAGAAGGCAGGCGGGGATGGGAAAGCTGGTAATAGGGAATAAAAAGTCATGAAGGGAGAGTGTTTACATGTCGTGTAGTTATTGACCCATGTCATAAAACAATGTGTGTACTAACCATTTAATGAGAAGCTAGTTTGTTCTATAAACCTTCATCTAAACTGCAATTAAAAGAAAAGATCTGAGGTTCAAACTCATCCAGCATCTCTATGGGAGAAAAGACCTGACAACCTGCTCCCATAAAAATTACAGCCTAGGAAATTCTGTGGGGCTGTTCTAGTCTGTCCTACAGGGTCACTATGAGTTGGCTTCGACTGGAGGGTGTCTAACAACAACAACATAGCGGGAAGCCAGCACCCATTTGTCAGTGGAGGCTTGCTATGATGCTGAACAGATTTCAGCAGAGCTTCCAAACTAAGATAGATTAGGAAAAAAGGCGTGGCAATCTACTTCCAAAAATCAGCCAGTGAAATCCTATGGATCACAACTGTCCTATCCACAACTGATTGATCATGAGGATGATGCAGGACCAGACAGCTTTTCTTTCGGTGTACATGGGGTCACCATGAGTCGGGGCCAACTAGATGGCAGCTAACAACAACATAATCAACTAGATTATATAGAATTCATAAAATTCTCTCTCCCTTCTCTTGACGGGTTGGTAGGAAATGATGTAAGAAAGAAGACCACTTTCCTGTTTAATTGATCTTTCTTATCCTAATTACTCTATCCACCCCTAACATTCCAGATATCGCAGGAAATAGAATAGGATTATGGAGGGGAAGGAAATCCAGAATTAGATGAAGTTCTGACTCTGGTCGTTGTAAACAGGACAGCAACCAGAGACAGCACCAAGGCTAATTAATAATGATGATGATGATAATGATAACTGAGCAGTCAGTCTAGAGATCACCTAAGACCCCCTTCCTCTTTGTCTTGGCCCCTTATGAGCATAGGGAGCAAAAGGTTGTGTTGCCATGATGTATTTGGGTTGAGGCCACTATGTTTATTTTAGCCTCAAGATGAGCAAGACTGAGCAGTCACAAGGTGAGTTCTCTTTGTGTGGCTGCCTGCTGCAAATCTCCCTATATCTCTGTCTACCCGCTGCTTCCCAGAATATATCTTTATGGTAATTTAGCCACTTTAAGAATCACTTCCATCTGTTCTCTTTCACAAAGATAGCTACTTCAAAAGATCGCTATCTTCTGGTGGCGGTGGGAGGAGTGATGATGAGGACTGACACACAATACACAGAAAAGTCACATAAAATGTAGTTTCCATTTGTAATTCACCACTTGAGTGTTTCTGAAATGTTTGTGTTTACATGTTGTTTTCTTCATCTCCCTGAGCCTGAAGGCCTTGTCAGAAAGTCAAACTTCAAAAGTGACAGACTGCTCTGATCATATATCAGGGTGGTTTAGTTGCTAGGGAAACTGCTTTAAAAGGAGAAAGAGATCCTATTTGTGAATTTATAACTGAGAGAAGAAACAGATGCCTTGATTCTAAGTGGGCCTAATTTGCTCTGAGACACATTTGGGGTCCATGGGTAGCAACACTGAGGGTTACACTCTTCAGGCCATAGACAAGGCCATAAAAAAAAAAGGCCATAGACAGCAAAATTATCTAATTTATAGGAAACCTCTTTGATATAACCCAGAATTTATTAATAAAACCAAGAAATTCCTTCTTCTTCTTTCCTTAGCTTTCTAAACTTCAAAAATCTGATCCAGATAATACAAATGAATTTCTCACAGGACACTCATGGTGTTCTAGAAAAATCACCACAGAAACCCCAAAGGTGAAGGCTTCTGAAGGCAGCCGATGATGTGAACTTGGAAAAAGGCAGAAATTCCTGGTTAATACTCTACAGATATTTTCAAACTAGTTGTCCATAATGGAAAAAAAAATTTTTTTGAAGATATTAGAGGCCCCTTTATGCAGAAATGGACAAAAAGAAGGACCAAGTTTCTTCTCAAAATACCTTCTCCCACCTGCTGATTAAGCCTAAAACATCTAGAGCTGTGTTCTTTTATCTGACAACTTTCAGGTCCTTTCCTTGGAATTAATTTTGATACTAGGAACATTGAAAAAAACATAAGTTTCAGGTATCTGGGCAATATGAGAAGTGGTTTCTATATAGGGTTAAAAAAATTAAAGCTGGTAGTGAAAGAAAAACATTATTATTATTATTATGTGTATATATTATATATATTATTATCATTATATCATGATTATTATCACTATCAACAGTGTAATCATAATCCTTTCCTCTTCACCTCCATTACTACTATATAATAAAAACAGCTGCTTTTCTTTCTGTATTTACCATGTGCCAGAAATTGTGTGAAGTTCTTTACATACATCATCAGCTAATTCTCAGAAGGTGGCAGAATTTTTCTGCAAAGAGCCCAATAGTAAGTAGTTTCGGCTTTGCAGACCCTACTGTCTCTGTCAGGACTACTCAGCTCTACTGTTATAACACAGAAGCAGTCAGACATAATATGCAAATGAATAGCCACAGCTGTGTTCTCATACAGCTTTATTCAGGAAAACAGACAGAGGGCCAGGTTTGGCCTGCCCCTTGTAGTTTATGAATTTCAACACTCTCTCATAAATATTTTTATAACACTTTGAGGTCCGTAGGAAACCAAAGCTCCCAGAGGTTGAGTAACTTGTCCAATGTCACACCAGGTGATAAAAACGCCTACCTTATAGGTCATTGGAAGGATTAAATGAGTTAATACATGTAGAGCTCTTAAAATGATGCTTGGCAAACAGTAAGCACTACATCAATGTTGCTTGTTTTTATTATTATGATTCCTTAAAGAGACCAGCCTTAAGTCTTATGCCATGAGGTTTAGTGGACTTTCTTTAATTGAGAATCCATATTACACCCCTATGTCCAGTAGGGGCCTGGGAGGCAAGTGTTCTCTGTGAGAATACTGGTACCTTCCCACGAACTCAATCACAGATTAATCAGAACCACTCACAGACTAGCAGAAAGGGAAAATCTAACCCAGACACTGTCCCTAACGAAGACTTAAGAACAATCATAGTGATTTTCATGCCTTTCCATTTTTAAAAGTAAGGGAAAAGATACGTCTAATTTTAACAAATAGGGAAGTTTATTAAAATACCTTTTATTTATATATAGCAAAAATGGGGGAAACCCTCAACAAGATGGACTGACCAAATAGCCAAAACAATGGACTCAAACACACAAACCATCATGAAGATGGTGCAGGATCTGGCAACGTTTTGTTCTGTTACACATAAGTTCTCCATGAGTTGGAGTCAACACAACAGAAATCAACAACAATTAAATATAATTTTGTTCTTTCCAAAAGCTCATCATTCTCTCTCATTTGATCCTCACAAAAAGCCTGGGAGGAAAGTCGATTTTAAAAAATATGTTCCCTGTGCTGCCAATAAGGAAACCTAAGAGTTGAAAAAGGTTAAGTGACTTGCTCAAAATCACACAGCTGGTGATGACGGCCTGGGGAGGACCAGGCAGGCCATCTGACACTTGGTCCAGCACTTTCTTCTGCTGCATTATCCACATGGTTTCTCCAAGGCTCAGAGCTTTAAATAACCAAACTCAGTAATTCCTTGTTGCTCCCACAGCCTTGCCAAATGTATGAAGTGAACTAAAAGTCAGCGACATGAGTTGGCTTCTTAGGCCTGGTGTGTTACAGTGGCAGACAGCAACTAGGTGTGTGTGAGTACGCACAGTAGCAGTGGCAATGCTCCTCTCCTGATTTCCTTGTTTTCTGTACTAGTCATATACCATCCTGTAAGCACTAAAGCTAAATGACTTGAACCTGAAATTCCTTATGTGTTCTAGAAAGACCTGTCTTTTTAGCTGCTAATGGGCCATTTGACCTTAGACAAGTCACTTCACTTTCCCAGACCCCAGATTCCCCATTTGTAAGACACAGTGGCTGGACTAGATCCGTGTTTTTCAAACAAGTTATGACAACAAGAGAGTCCTGTTAAGCATTTTTTTCAAGTGAATTAGAAAAGAGGAGAATAGAATGGAACAGAATTGAATGAAATAAAAGTTTACCAGGATAAACACTATTTCACATACTCTGCTTCAGATTTATGTGAACACACACACACAGCATCTGTGGCCCAAAAATTTGAAAGCCACTGGACGAGATGATCTGAGGGCTCTGGTGAGCTTTAAGATTTCATAAGTCTATAACCTGTGCTTACTGCAATAAAACCACTTAAACTACACATCAAGGTGATGCAAAATCAAAGAATTATAATTCTTACAAGCCCTTCAGCACCTCAAAGTCTTGAAATTGTTGAGAAAGTGTTTTATAACCATTCAATTATTATATTATGAATTCCATTATGCTATTATATCGTCGTATGTCAATAAAAACACTATTAGTATATTAATTAATAGTAATGAGGCTCTGGAAACCCTGCTGGTGTAGTGGTTAAGTGCTACGGTTGCTAATCAAGAGGTTGGCAGTTTGAATCCGCCAGGCGCTCCTTGGAAACTCTATGGGGCAGTTCTACTCTGTCCTATAGGGTCACTATGAGTCAGAATCGACTCTACAGCACTGGGTTTGGAATGATGCTCTTGCTACATTCTAGGTATAATTATGACTATTTTAAGATATATTTTGATTGGGAAAATATGATCAATAAAGAACTAGGGTCTACAAAACCTGTCTGATTCTTATGGTACTCCTTGCCTACAAATAAATAAAACAACAGGAACAAATTAGACATTCACAGACCCTGCAATACGGGACCATTTTTAAATGAATCAAACTTATACCAAGATAGATGAAAGGGGCAAAACTTTCAAGTTTTTGTTTCCATTTGAAGGGTACAGTATGTGCTATTAGGCCAATACATTGTGGTTTGCACTGAAGTGGCAACTCACCAGTATGTAGAACAATCAAGCCAAAAGAATTCAGTCCTTCTGGTTCCATTTCAATCTGGAAGCCCCAGAGGAAACACTGCCTCATTTGCGGAAAGAGCAGTGCCAGTGTATGTGATAAATTGAATGAAAACGACAAGAAAGACACTTCAAGAATTCACTTTCTGAAATTGAAACTCATTCTATTTTAATCCTCTGTCTCTCTCTCTCTCTCTCTCATACTTAATTCCAGACCCTAGTCAAGTCATGTAGTAAAAAGTATCCAGGTTGACAAATTATCTGTGCTTCACTTAGCTGCAATTGCTCTTCTGCAAACTACCTTCCTGGATTAGTATTCAGAAACAGAAGCTCAGCTGAGTGACAATTATGCTGAATAGCAGAACAGCTCTGAAAATGGAAGAATTAAAAGTTAATCATAAAATTAGTTAAGAACAAAGAAGTGAGTCAGTACACAAGAATTTTTTAATGTGCTGAATATTTAGAAGTTCTTAAACAGCAAGTATAAGTATAATTAAAAGAAATCCATAATGGAGGCTAGGGTTTAGAAGGATCACAAAACTGATCCTGTGAGGAGTGGCTGAGCTCACTGGCTTTCCCCACACACTAAGGATCGAGTCATTGCTTCCTCCCCATTGCAATTAGACAATAGTTTTATTTCATTTGAAATTGGAAAAATTGTTTATTTGCGACTCAGTAATTTTTCTTCCAAAAGATCTTGAAAATACCTCCTTCCATCTTTACGAGGAAAAAAAAATGCCAGTTGCTGCCGAGTCAATTCGTACTCACAAAGAAAGTGTTAAGGAGTAGAACTGCACTCTGTAGTGTTTTCAAGGCCCTTCAGAAACACATCACCAGGACTTTCTTCCGAGGTGCCCCTTGGTGGGTTCAAACCCCCAACCTTTAAGTTAGTAGTCATTAACCCTTTGTGCCACCTAGGGACTCCTCAATCTTCACAGGTAAGGGTAATCCAAACAGTTTCCTGCCAAGATTCCTTGAATACAATTTTACCCACTCTTCGTTTTATCCCATACTCAATATGGCTAAAATATTTTTTCTCAAAGAAGAACGCCTGTATTTGATACACTGGTATTCAACAGGAAAAACAAGTATGCAGTCCAAATTTCACTGAATAGGATTTTAGAGGCTTTAGCTATCAGCTGTCTTCTTTAAAAGGAATATAGATTTTATATTATTTAGTTTTCCAGATTTAATAAGTGTCTTTAAAAAAGTTGTTAGATCAATTCTGTAATTTTATAAATGGAATGCTTTCTCAGGAGTAAAACCATAATGTATGACAGCACACCTATAGGAAGTATGGGTATGATTTGTGATGCCTCAAATTTTATTCATCAACCAGGTGTTTCCTTTATAGCAGTAATTCTCCACTTGGGACAACTTTGCCCCCCAGGGGACATTTGGCAATGTCTACAGACATTTTGGGTTGTCACACCTGGGGGAAGAGGTGCTACTGGCAAATAGTGAGGAGAAGCCAGGGATGCTGACGAACATCCTATATTGCGCAGGACAACTCCACAATAAAGATCTGTCTGGCCCAAAATGTCAATAGCGCCAAGGGTGAGAAACCCTGCTAGATGGTATTTCTCCCCCACAAAAAAATGTAAGAAAAATTGCATGCAACACTGCCGCATTTTGGTCTATGCAGTTGGCTTAACCATCAGCTGAGTGATTTGGTCCCCTACATTAACCTCAAGCAGATGAAATTCAAATTCTTGTTTAGCAAAATTACTAATCCATGACTCATGACCCGGAATTTTAGGATTACTTGAGAATTTTAGAGCCATGCATGCCCAAATCCACCATACTGTCTTTTTTGTTTATGTGTGTGTGTGTGTGTGTGTGTGTGTGTGCGCCACCTTCTCTCAAACACACACACAAAACTTAATACTAACAGGGTGCCCTGCACACAAGTGGTGCTCTTTACATCATGAGGCCTGGTTCCCATACCAACTAGCTGCTCAGAGAGAGAGAGGCTCAAGATGACTGTCTTGGAGTCAGAAGGATTAATGTCCTAATGGCCAAAGGAAATTGCTCTGGATAGAAAACCAAAACAACCTAAAATGGAAAACTTGGAATAAGGCTGTCAACATGCTAACTGGATATGGAGATGGGAGCATCTTCCTGGAAGAAACTGAGCAATTTTTAAGCCTAGTTGAATCTAACAGAGAATTGGTATCTTCAACTTACCTATTATGCATAACTTTTATACCTCAAGACATCCTATAAGATAGTTGTTGTAATTTAAACAGCTGTCTGAGCATTTTCTGCTGGAAGAAACATGATGAGGGGATTATCACCAATGGAAAAGTTAAACAGAAAACATAAATCTCTTAGGGATCAGATTCCATCTGATGAAAAAAAAGGGGGAGGCAAAATTTGAGGACTGCTGCTCATGCTTCTTCATATCTTAATATGCAACAGCACAAGAAAAGAAATAAAAAACAAATAAAAACTGATAGACCGTTCAACTCATTTTCTTTTCTATAAGAATAATGCTTTCAAATTAGAAACAAGGTTATTTAAAGTGAAGTACACTGTCAGTGAATATTAATGAGAAAATTGGTTGTGGTGGCGTAGGTTTCATGAGGACCCTAAGAGGCAGTTCAATTCAGTTTCATTCAGAGAATATATTGATGACCTAGTTTTGTTACAGTACCATAGTTTTTGAAAATGTTAGAGTTTGGCAGCAGCTGAAACTAGATACTTAAAAAAAAAAATAAATATGCTCCATACAGATTTTAGTTTAAAAGAAATCCAATTGGGTTTAATTCAGGCTTTAGCAAACTCTTCAAGTACAGTCGATGTATAGTACATAGTGTTTTGTTTTGCAAGGTGTTTCAAGGGAATTCAGATTTCCTCTGGTTCCTAAAAGACTCAAAGAGTTGAGTATGGACATTCTGTAGGAGGGATAGTTTTAAGAGAGCTGTGTTGTGTGTGTCCATCAGAAATAGAACTGCCCTGAAAGCTAGGTCTTTCAGCCAACCAGTCATTGCTCAGAAACAAAATGTGTACTTCAGCCACATTCTGTACTCCATTAAAAGGAAAAGTACAGTTTTGAATCCTCGGGGTAAAATTATTACGAAACTAATCAGGTAATGTAAAATACCAAATGACCCAAAATTCAAGCCTAGTTAATTAAGGTAAATCCCAATGGTATTAACATCCTGAAAATAGGTATTCTATCTTTGTTGAAATGTCATTATTGTGAAGGAACTTCTTTCTTTAGTAATCAAAGTTATGTAGCTCAGTGTGGCTACGTATGTAGAGAATCTCTGCAAATTCATTTATGACTTTGAAATTCTGAATCAATTTATTATTAATTCAACTAAAGTTATTATAAAAAAAAAAAACAGGTTTCTCTAAAAGGAAATATGCTTCTGTTGTGCTTAACTATTGGTTTCATTATGGGAACACGATTTTTGTCTTAAAAATTATCCATAATTTCAAGTCTAAATATTTTATTTCTTTTTTTTTTTTTAGGTTCCACTAGAAAGAGTTCAAATTCTTTGCTATTGGTCTCAAAAAAGTTTAATTTGGAAGGAAAAAAAAAAAAACCTTAATTTAGAAAATATTTTAAGAAAATTTGAGTTATCCGTATCACAAGAATGAGAATGCCCATAAAAATATGTATATATCTTGCAGTAAGTCTTCAACCTCTACCTTTTTGAGTACACAAGAAGCACTTAAATGCTTATTTAAAACTCATCAAAAGGGGAAGTTTCAGCCTTAGGATGTCAGCACAGGAGGATTTTTTAAGTTAATATAGGCACGTCAATGTATCAGACAGTGGTCTCCAAGATTTCCAAAGTATGTATGTACCCATCAATAAAAAATGTTGAGTACATACTTCTACTATACGAATATTTATTGATTTATTAATAATGTACATGTACTCCTACATCAATGTACAGAATAAAACATGTACCTCAATGGAAATAAAAGTGGTGAGAATGAAAATAAATATATATTAGTAATTTCTCCCCATGTCCTAATAGATTGTCTTGTCCAGCCACTGAGATGTGCTTACCAATTTTAAAACCAGTGCAACAGATATGGCTTAGCCTATTCGGGCATGATGGTTAATTTTTATAACTTAATATTTTTTGAGCTTAATAAGGAGTGGTAAACGATACCCACCAAAACTGAGAAGCCAGCCTGCCCTGACATCTGAGAGATAGTGAGCTGCTGTAAACATTATTTGACATTTTGATGCCTCTGTAATTTAAAAAAATGGGCAAGAGAGATAGTGGGGATGAGTGGCATTTATCTTAATGTATAAGGTTAAGTAATGACACAGCCTTTATGGCTTGTCACCCACTGGTCTCTTTCAATTCTGGCATCAAGATTGCCTCACCTACCATAGAATCTCAGGGAAAGCAAAGAAGGGCTAAATAAATCAATAATTTTGCCAGTCCTATGTTCATGTGCCTTCTCCTGTCCTTTAGATCTCTCACTTACATCATATTCTCACCTCTTCCTTGCCTGAACCACAACCACCTGACTTTTGATACATTCAGGAAATTTGATGCCTCAGAGACCTGTCAGAAGTTTGTTTTCCCCGGGATTTTTATCAGAAAAGACCAGCTATTTCACTTCAATTATAAAGCCACCTTGCTTAAACTAAATGTGCAAAATTTGGAAAACAAATTAGCGTAAGAATGTGTACATTTCCTCTTTAGAGCAAGAGCTAAAGTGAAAATAATACAGTGGCCCTTTCCAAAGACTAGTCTCAAAAAGTTAAATTAAGTAAAGAGAAAGTTCAGCCCACCCAGCTGTTCTCTCTTTGGATACATTGCCCAAGTAGAGCTGCAGGCTCTCAGAAAACCTGGTTGAAGACTAGAAGATGGGCCCTTCTGGCAAAGGGCAAGGATCAAACACAGTAAAGGAGTTCAAAAACAGTATTTTTTCCCATAAGGATCTGAAAATATCTTGTGCTTTTTAAATTTTCCTCAATCAGTTCAGAAAAAAGCAGCATCACCTGGGCTGAATCTGCTTTCTTTTATTTAGGCAAAGTAACATTCTCCCGACAAATGTACCCACGCTAGTGGAGAGCTCCGACCCTCTTCCGTCTCACTGCCTCATACACTTCCAACAGCAGTTGCCCCATGGTGAAGAAGTGGAAGCACTCAAGAGGAGCCACCAAGAGCTTTCAAAGAAGTTCATAGTTATCTAAAATTCCTTGGCCCCTTTCACTGGGTTCATTCCACTTTACCCTTATTTTTCTTCCTGACTTTTTTTCTTCAAATGATTATTTTCTATTCTTATCATTCCCCTTTCCCTCCATGAAACCACTCACCTCAACTTAGTTATTCAGTCCATTCTTATTAACAGGTAAACAATCTAGAAGTGGAGCCAACATGGCGCCCTAGACAGATGCATCATGCCATCCCTCTGCAGCAAAGACCCAAGAAAACTAAGTAAAACAGATAAAGATGTCAGTCCCGGAACCCTAAGCATCAAATGAAGGGATAAAGAACTAGATCAAACACTGAATGGAAGAAGAAACTGAAGGAAAAAAAAGGAATGGGGAGAGATATGGAATGGAGGTCCCCTGCCAACTAACTCAGCACATTGTCACCATCTTGGAGCACAGCCAAAAATGACCCCAGACAGGAAGTACTGGAGGCAACTTCATGAAGCTCCCAACAGGAGACAGAGCCAGAGGAGCATGCCTTCCTACTCCTCACCCTTCTCCCCATACACCACCGCCACTCCTTCCTGATGGGTCATGCCATGCCACACAGCTTGAGGGCTACGGGCCTGACACCAGCCTGGGTCCACCCCACCCCCAAACACTGGCTCCTACCATGTCATATTATTTTTTCCTTTTCCTTCTCCCTCCCATCTAGTCCTGTATATCACCCCCGCCCTTTCCCAAAAAGCCATGCCACACTACTCGGCTAGAGAGCTACTGTCCTGCCATCTCCCCAGTTCCACTCCACCCCCACTCACTGACTCCTAATGCACCATCTTTTTTCCTTTCTTCCCTTTCCTCCTTTTCTTTCTCCCTTCCACCTTTTTTTTTTTTTCCCACCTAGCCCTGTATACCACCTCTGCCCCTTACCACTGGGCCTCACCACACCGCCACAGGTAGAGAGCTACAGCACCGTTGCCACCCCAGGTTCCCCTGCCCCTACAGGCTCCCACCCACTCCCACCAACGCCTACCTACCAGCTTCTGCTGCTTTCTCTGCCACACTTAGGCCCATACATCAACTCTGCCCCTTCCCTCTGTGCCACAGTGCAATGCTGCAGGTAGATAGCCACCAGCCTGCCACTAGCCTGGGTCTGCCCCTCCCCCACCTGCTGGCTCTAACCATGCCATTCTATTTTCTTTCCTTTTTGCCTTTCTCCCTTTTCCTCCTTCCTCCAACCTATCCCTGTACACAACCTCTACTTCTTCCTACCAGCACACCACCACCCTGGGTCTGTCCTGCCTCCACCTGCTGGCTCCTGCCGTGCCTTTTTTTTTTTTTTTCTTTTTTCCTTTTCTTTCTTCCTCCCACCTAGCCCTATACATTACTTCCCCCTCATTTCCAGCCAGCCCCCAGGTCCACCCCCTAACCACCCACAGGTTACTTTTTTTTTTTTTCTTTTTCTGTCTTTTATTTTCTTTATTCCCCCCACCTACTCTCATATGCCACCCCCCTTCCCACCAGCCATCATCGTGCCACCATGGCTAGAGTGCCCAGCTCAGATCTGCTGCCGCATAAGGCCTGAACTGCCGCTTCCCTCCCAATATTCAACCAGCTACTGAACAGTGGGAAGAGAGTCTGTACCACTCCCTGTCCAACACCCCCACCTATCTGGTGAGAGGCTGTGAATATTCCCACACTGCTGAACCAAAACGGGACGCAAAAAATGCCTGCTCAGTCCACCCTCCACCACCTCACCAAACCAGTGTTCAGCAAAGTGGGCTCACCCTCCTGCTGCTGCCCTGTCCACCCAGACAAGGTGTGAGAGCAATCATGCCCACAGACAAGCAAGCAACAAAGCATGCCTGAGCCATCCACCCTGACATACTGAAGCAAAACTAAGAAGCAGGACGAAACAAAGGACCATAAAATCAATAAAGAAAATAAAACCTTAATGTCTCAGAGAAAGCAGACAATATCAAAACATATTAAAAAGAAGAACAAGATGGCTCCAGCAAATGACCAAAACAAAGAATCAGATGACCTGCCAGTAGAAGAAAAGGCAGTGTAACTACCTGATATGGTATACAAAAGAATAATATTTAGGGATCTCTGAGAGATCAAGGAAAACACAGATAAAACCAAGGAAAAAGTAGATAAAATTATGGAAAACACAGATTGAACCACAGAAACATAGCCAAAACCAAGTAAAACACAGACGAAGCAATAGAATAACTCAGGAAAATAATAAAAGAACAAAACATCAAAATAAATAAACAATTCGAAATCATACAAAAATAGCAAGTAGAAATCCAAAAGATAAACAACAAAATTTCAGAAATGGACGCTGCAATAGGAGGTTTTAGGAGAGAATATATAACAATGGAAGACAGAATCAGTGAAACTGAAGACAAATCCATGCTAACCACTTTGAGGAAAAATCAGAGAAAAGGATGAAGAAAATCTAAGATTTATGTGGGACACAATCAAGAGCAAAAATTTTCACATGAGTTCCAGAGCAAGGGGAAAAATGGTAAACACGGAGATTTGGGGGAAAATTTACTGGCAAAAAACTTCCCAAATATCATAAAAAACAAAAATCTGACCATTCAAAAGCTCAATGAACTCCATATAGGATAAACTGCAAAAGAAAGTTACCCAGCACATATCATAATCACACTTGCCAAAACCAAAGAAAGAATCCTGAGAGCAGCTTGAGAAAAATAAAAAGCCACTTACAAAGGGAAAACAATAAGACTAAACTCTGATTACTCATGAGAAACTATGCAGGCAAGAAGACAATGGGATGATATACATTAAACCTTGAAAGAAAAAAAATTGGTAACTCTCAAATATGATAGTGAAATTAGAACATTTCCAGATAAACAGAAATTAAAGGAATTCGTAAAAACCAAACCAAACTTACAAGAATATTAAAGAGAGTCTTTCAGTGAGAAAACCAACAACATCAGACAAAAGCCAGAGTCTAGGACACAAGACAGCATCAGCCAGATACCTAGGTAAAGAACTCTCAATAATAAAACAAAGCACTATATGAGTCGGAATCGAGTCAATGGCACTGGGTTTGGATTTTCTTGTTAAAAGGCTTAAACAAGGCAAACAGAGACATTAATCTGTAAATGACAGCAACAGCAAAACAATAAAAGGGGGAATAAGTGGTATAGGTATAAACCTTTCAAATGGAGAGGAAGTCAAGGCAATACTAAGTGGTAAAAGACTAGTTCAAACATAGGAAGTTAAGGGTAAATTTCAAGGTAAACCCAAGGAAAGTTAACAAACCTACTCATCAGAAGAAAAATGTAAAATCTCAATAAACACGAAATATATAATAACAAAAGAAACTTCACAAACAAAAGGAACTTAGCACAGGAAAGTAAGAGGAACAAAGAAAACACTAGCACCACAAAAAAGCATGACAGCATGACAGCAATAAACTCATACCTATCAATAATCGCACTGAACATAAATGGCTTAAATGCACCCGTAAAAAGAGAGTGGCAGAATGGTTAAAAAAAAGTATGACCTATCAATATGCTGTCTACAATAGACACGATTTACACACAAAGACATAAATATATTAAAAATCAAAGGAAGGAAAAAATATATCAAGCAAACAATAACTAAAAAAGTGTGGGTGTGATAATACTATTCTCAGATAAAACAGACTTTAAGGCAAAATCAACCATAAAAGACAAGGAAGGACATTATATAATGACTAAAGGGACAATCCACCAAGAAGACATAATGTTAAGAAATATCTACACAACCAAAAACAGGACTCTGAAATACAGAAAACAAATCTAAGAGCACTGAAAAGAGGAATAGATGGTTCATAATAATAATAGGAGACTTCAAAACACTACTCTCAGTAAACAATAGAACATCCAGATAGAAACTCAACAAAGACACAGACGATCTAAAGGCCAAAATCAAACAACTTGACCTCATAGGCATATGTAGAACACTCCACCCAACAGCAGTGAAGTATACATTATTTTCCAATGCACATGGAACAGTCTACAGAACACATCACATTTTAGGACACAAAGCAACCCTTAATAAAATCCAAAACATCAAAATAATACAAAACATTCTTTCTGATCACAAAGCCATAAAAGTAGAAATTAATAACAAGAAGACCAAGGGAAAAAAAAACCAAATACATGGAAACTGAGGAACGCCTTGCTTAAAAACAACTGGGTAATAAAAGAAAACAAAAGAGAATTAAAAATTTCCTAGAATTAAGTGAGAATAAAAACACATCATACAAAACATTTGGAACACAGCAAAAGCAGTGCTCATAGATAAATTTATAGTAATAAATCCACACATCAAAAAAGAACGGGCCCAAATCCAAACATTATACCAACAACTCAAACAAATAGAAAAAGAACAGCAAAAGAAGCCCATAGGCACCAGAAGAAAGGAAATAATAAAGATTAGGACAGAAATAAATGAAATAGAGAACAGAAAAACAATAGAAAAAAATCAACAAGACCGAATGTTGGTTTTCGAAAAGATCAACAAAATCAGCAAACCATTGGCCAAACTGACAAAAGAAAACAGAAAAGCAAATAACCCACATAAGAAATGAGTCAGGGAACATTACAACAGACCCAACTGAAATAAAAAGAATCGTAACAGGGCAGTTCAACTCTCTGTTCTATAGGGTCACTATGAGTTGGAATCGACTCAATGGCAGTGGGTTTTGGTTTGGTTTGTTGGTGTATACAAATCCAACTGATTTTTCTATGTCAATCTTGTATCCTGCTACTCTCCTGAGTCTATTAGTTCTAGTCGTTTTCTTGTGGAATCTTTGGGGTTCCCTACGTACAGTATCATATCATCTGCCAATAGGTATAAAAACCTAAAAACCTGTTGCTAGGGATAGTTTTACTTTTTCCTTCCCAGTTTGGATGCTCTTTATTTCTTTTTCTCGCCTTATTGCTCTAGTTAGGACTTCCAGCACAAGTTAAGCAGGAGTGGTAATAAAGGGCATACTTGTCTTGTTCCCATTTCAGGGGGATACTTTCAACTTCTCTCCTTTGAGAATGATGTTGTCTGTTGGTTTTGTATAGATGCCTTTTACTATGCTGGGTAGTTTCTCTTCTATTCCTATCTTATTGAGAGTTTTTATCAGGAATAGTGTTGGGCTGTATCAAATGCCTTTTCTGCATCAATTGAGATGATCGTGTGATTATTTTCTTTTGTTCTATTTGTGCGGTGGATTACATTGGTTGATTTTCTAATGTTGAACCATCCTTGCATAACTGGCATGAATCCCATATGGTCATGGTGTGTTATTTTTTTTGATACGATGCTAAATTCTATTGGATAGAATTGTGTTAGAGATTTGTGCATCTACAATCATGAGAGATATTGATCTGTAATTTTCCTTTTTTCTGGTGTCTTTGCCTGGCTTTGGTATCAGGGTTATGCTGACTTCATAGAATAAGTTCAGGAGTATTCCTTTCTTTTATTTGCTCTGACATAGTTTGAGTAGTACTGGTGTGAGCTCTTCTGTGAATGGCTGGTAAAATTCTCCAGTGAAGCCATCTGGGCCAGGGCTTTTTTTGTTGTTGTTGGGAGTTTTTTTAATTACCTTTTCAATCTCTTCTCTTATTATGGGTCTGTTCAGATTTTCTATGTTAGCTTGTTTTAGTTTAGGTAGGTAGTGTCTTTCTAGAAATTTGTCCATTTCTTCTAGGTTCTCAAATTTGTTGGAGTATGCACATTCATGTTCATTGCATCATTATTGACAACAGCAAAAAGATGGAAACAACCCAAGTGCACATCAACAGATGAATGGATAAACAAATTATGGTATATACACACAATGGAATACTACACAATGATAAAGAACAATGATGACTCTGTGAAACCTGTGACAACATGGATGAATCTGGAGGGCATTATGCTGAGTGAAATAAGTCAATCACGAAAGAACAAATATTGTATGAGACCATTATTATAAAAATCCAAGAAAAGATTTTCACACAGAAAAAAACATTCTTTGATGATTATGAGGGAGAAGAGAGCTGGGGAGGGGAAATCACTAACCAAATAGTAGACAACTTAACTTTGGTGAAGGGAAAGACAACACACTATATAGGGAAAGGAAGCACAAATTGACCAAGGCAAAGTCATAGAAGCTTTTTAGACACATCCAAACACCTTGAGGGGCCGAGTTATGGAGGGTGAAGGCTAAGAGCCATGGTCTCAGGGAACATCTAGATTAATTGGCATAACATAGTTCATAAAGAAAATGTTCTACATCCCACTTTCGTGAGTAGCATCTGGGTCTTAAAAGCTTGCAAACAGCCATCTAAGATACATATATGGGTCCCATCACATTAGGAGCAAAGGAGAATGAAGAAAACCAAAGACACAAAGAAAATATTAGCCCAAAGGACTCATGAACCACATGAATCACAGCCTCCACCAGCCTGAGCCCAGAAGAACTAGATGGTGCCCAGCTACCACTGACTGCCTTGATAGGAATCACAATATTGGGTCCCCGACAGAGCAGGAGAAAAATGTAGAACAAAATTCAAATTCACAAAAAAAGACCAGACTTACTGGCCTGACAGAGACTAGAGGAATCCCTGAGACAATGGCCCACTGCTAACTCAGAACGGAAGTCACTCCCAAAATCCACTTTTCAGCCAAAGATTAGACAGGCCTATAAAACAAACAATAATACATGTGAGGAATGTACTTCTTAATTCAATTAAGCATAGGAGACCAAATTGGCAACAACTTCCCAAAAGCAAAGACAAGAAGGCAGGAAGGGACAGGAAAACTGGATGAATGGACACGGAGAACCCAGGGTGGAAAGGGAAAGAGGGAGAGTTGACATATTACAGGGATTGCAACCTATGTCACAAAACAATTTGTGTATAAATTTTTGAATGAGAAACTAATTTGTACTGTAAACTTTCACTTAAAATACAATAAAATTAAGAAAAAAAATTAGTTACATAATCTGAACCCCAACACTATTTGCTATAAATTTCCAACTCCACCTCCACAGCACTTTACCTTCCTAAGGCAGATTTTGTTTAACACCTCCCATTTCCTACCTGTCACAGTTGCAGTTACAGTATGTTGCTTTGACTGTGACACCATGTAAGTATTGGCCTCCAAAGGCTGTTACCTATTGCTGTAATCTTCTCAATCATGTGCTCATTCTTTCATCGTTTGTTCAGTAAATATTGACTGAACACTAGCTATGTACCAAGCATTATTCTAGGTCCTGAGAATACAACAGTGAACTAAACCTACAAAAATTTTGCCCTGATAGAGCTTCTGTTCTAGATGAGGGTGACAGACAATAAATGAAATCAATCAGTTATAGATTAGAAATTGATAAATGCTGAGAAAAAAATTAATCATGGAAAATGGAAAGGGAATGCTGGAAATTGGGGACGGGAGTACAATTTTAAATAGACTGAACAGAAACATCTCTCCAGAAGGTGTCTTTTAAGAAGTGGCTTGAAGGACTTGAGGGAGTCTACCATGCAAGTATCTAGAGGGAAATACTCCAAGAGAAGGAACAGCATAAGTCAAGCCCCAGAAGTGGGAGAATATCTGGCATGTTTGCGGAATAGAGACTGGTGTGGCTGATCCCGGAGAAGATCAGTAGATGAGTGCTCGAAAACAGGGGCCAGATTTCTAGGGGCTTGTTGGTCACCAGAAGGACATTGACTTTTTCTTCTGAGTGAGATGGGAAACTTTTGGAGTATTTGGAGAAAAGCAATAAAGTGATATTACTTATACTTTAAAAACATCATCTGGCTGCTCTATAGATGACAGGAATGATAACACAGAAATGAAGAAAATGGTTATTTACAGGAGGTGAGAGGGAAAAGAGTGAAAGTGTTATACTTCTCTGAGAATACTCTTTTGCATAACTTTGACTTTTCAAATCATGTTAATGTTTAAATCAACAAGAATGGGGGGAGACCCTAGTTGTGAGTATAAAGAAAAATAAATGAACCCAGGGGCAGATTAACGAGCAAGCAAGGTACGCATGGGCTTACAGTAAGCAAGATACACATGGACTTACTTGTGTTTACTTACTAATCCATAGCACACAGTTAACAACAACAAAAAAAAAGTTTCCTTCAAGTGGATTCCAGCTCATAAAGACCCTATAGGATAGAGTAGAACTGCCCCATAGGGTTTCCAAGGAACATCTGGTAGATTCTAATCCCAACTTTTTGGTTAGCAGCCTGAGTCCTTAATCACTACACCACCAGAGTTCAAAAAACAGGTGAAATTGTGCACTACAGATTAGTAACTAAGCACAAGTAAACTTGCTGGACAATCTGTCCCTAAATTAACCTAATCAGATATAGAATGAACAACAAAACCACACAGAGGAAAACAAAAAGAATTAATCCAAGTAACTTTTGAGGTTTAATAATACATACCAAATACACGCACAAAACATAAATGTACAACTCAAAGAATTTACAAGTACTGAACATAACCTTATAACCAGCATCCAGGTCAAGAAACAAACATACCAGCACCCCAGAAGCCCCGTCATCCTCCCTTCCAGTCACTATAAGCTCCAAACGGTAATCACTGTCATGACTTCTAACAGCATAGGCTAGTTTCAACTGTTTTCTTATTTTATATAAATGGACTCATATAGTATGTTATCTTTTGAGTCTGGCTTGTAAAATTAATCTACAGAGACTATATCTATATTATTGTATGCCTTCGAGTTGATTCTCACTCATAGTGACTCTATAGCAGAGAGTAGAACTGCCCCATAGGGTTTCCTCGGTTGTAATCTTTACAAGAGCAGATCACCAAGTCTTTTTTCCCTCGGAGTCGCCGGTGAGTTCAAAGCACCAACCTTTTGGTTAGCAGCCAAGCGCTTAACCATTGTACCACCAGGGCTCTTTATAAAGAAATACCTGTTGCCATGGAGTCAATTTTAACTCATAGCAACCTTATAGGACAGAGTAGAGCTGCCCCATAGAGTTTCCAAGGAGTGCCCGGCAGATTCAAACTGCTGACCCTTTGGCTAGCAGACGCAGCTTGTAATTACTATGCCACCAGGGCTTCCTATAAAGAAAGACAAACCAAAACCAAACCAAACCCATTGCCATCGAATCAATTCCAATTCATAGCAACCCTATAAGATATGCAGAACTGCCTCCATAGGGTTTCCAAGGAGCACCTGGTGGATTTGAACTGCTGATCTTTTGGTTAGCAGCCATAGCTCTTTACCACTATGCTGCCAGGGTTTCCTATAAAGAAATGGGGGTATCTCAAACTGAGGGAATCCTTGGGTGGTGCAAACAGTAAACATGCTCAGCTACTAATCAAAAGTTTGGAGGTTTGAGTTCATCCAGAGGCACCTCAGAAGAAAAGCCTGGTGATCTACTTCTAAAAAATGAGCCACTGAATACCCTATGGAGCACAGTTCTACTCTGATAAACATGGGATTGCCATGAGTCTGAGTCGACTCGATGGTAACTGGCTTTTCCTTTTTTTTTTTTTAAGCTGCAAGACTAAATAAGACCACCTAAGGTGTAAGTTGTAAGTTTAGGTAATAAACAAATGAACAAGCATGCAAAGGTGGTAAGTGTGAGGAAGATGAAGGCTGAAAAATATGGACTATGCATAGAAAATAGCAAATAGTTCGGTTTTTCTAGGACTGAGGATACATGAAGCTGAGCAGTGGCAGTTAAGGTTGACACCGCAGGTCCAGGAGAGAATCCAGAAGGTCTGCAATGTAGCCTAAGAAATTTTAACTTTATTTTCTTAGGTGACAGAATTCCATGGAAGATTTAAAGGAGATATTTGTTCCTTTTACATTTATTGTTATAATAAGTATTTAGGTCTTGGTCCTATTATTTTATTCTTTTTAATGCTTCCCTGTCATTTCCTTTGTTTTCTGTATTTTGCAGCTCCTCTGTGTTTTTCTTGACTTTATTCTCTTTGATAATCTGAAATGTATATTATCTGTTTTAACTTCTATTAATGACTAGATATAGAATCTTCATTCACACACTTAAACAGTTTTAATCTAACAACTTTGAAAGTGAAATTGTATCTAACAACCAACCCTACCATGAAAAATTCTTGCATCTTTTCTTCCTCCCAATTTTCCTATCCACATCCCCCCAAAAAACCACAGATCTGTATGTTCTGGTACGGTTTTATGCCTGTCTACTATGGTTCTTGAGTATTTGAGCTTGTTCATTGAGGACATGTAATATGTATATGTAAGTGGGAATAGACAAGTAGAGATTAGATTTAGAAACTGACTCAATTTGGAAATGAAAGTGAAATAGGTCTTGAGAGACACTAGCAAAAAAAATAGAAATAGTTCTACGGGAAGAGACAAGAAAAATGATGGACTCAGTTATATAGGTAATGAAGTTGAGGTGCAAGTGTGCTCCGAATGGCAGCTAGAAAAGGCGCAACTAGAAATCAGAAGTGAAGCAGCAGATGTAGACTTGAATTCATCAACATAAAGGAAGCCGAAGCTTAATAAGCTGATTAGGCTGCCCTGGGGAAAAACAATAGAGGCCTTGAGATGAGGCTAGAACTCTGGGGGCATGAATAAGAAAATAAGCATGAACGAATGCTTTTGTGAGGACAACCACTCGTAGGCAGCTACACACACAATGACCTTTTCAAAGGAATGGATTTGCGCTTGGCAAGTAGAAGACTTCTCACAGGATACTGTACCTCTACTTGTAAATCTGTTAAGACTCACAGGGCTCCCACCCTTTAATTTCATCGATTGCTTTGTTTACCCATATCCTAGCTGCAAACGAGAAACCTGCTATCTTCAAATATCCCCCATAGAATTTCAACATGACCAAAGATGAAGATGATAATCATGATATCACAATAAAGATGATGTTAAAAGCTAACGTTTATTCAACACTTACTATGTGCCAAGTATTTCTTAAGTACTATCTCATTTAATCCTCACAAAAACTCTATGAGATATATACTCTTACCATTCCCATTTAATAAGTGGGAATACTGATGCTTAAACATGGTTAAATAACCTCCCCCCAAGGTCATATACCAAGCAAATGACAGATCCAGAACTCAAGTCCAGGTGTCCCTGATTCCACAGTTATACCAACTTAACCATTTTGTTACAAAGTTTCTCAAAGATATGACTCTCAGAGGTGCCACTTGGAACAGCAGCCAGTTAGAAACTGTGAGACTGGAATCAGGAGAGAAGATTAGGATGGAGATATAACTCTCAGTTAGCATAGCCACGTCCTTCAGCTGTCCATCTAGGGAACTCCCTCAAGGGGGGTCTTGTTGGACACCCACATTTTATTAAAGATGAGAAGTCTCCCATGGATGTGATTCCTAGAGAAAAGCTTCTACAATGAATGCAGTGGGTTTGAACTGAGATCTATCCATGCTACTGGGTCTTCCAAGGAGTGGGTGTTTGTTACAGAAATCAGAGCACATTTCTAGACTAACTCCTGGCATCATCCCAAAGAACCTTCAAGTCTTGATGTATGTTACTTTCAGACAGAAAATAAATGAAGCAGGGACAAAATTTTACAGGAATTCACAATAGCTGAATTTCTGGAACTTTTATTCACTTTTCAACTGCTCCCTTGATTCTGGGATAAAAAGGCCTTTAAAATAACTAGGATATAGTGGGAACAGTTAAAGCAGTGCTGCCCTGGGGGGAAGAAGCTGGAAAAGCAATGAAAACATGCTAATCTTCCCCGTTTGAGGGATTCTAGAAGACAAAAAAAAAAAAAAAACGAAGTCTGGGTTTGCAAAGAGTACTTTCTTCTCTGTATTATTCCCAACATAAAAAGGTTCCCAGCTATTGCATATGTACACATATCCAGCTACAAGGTATAGAAAGACAATCAAATCACACTGGAATGCATTCATAGTGGATTAGATAAATCCTCTTCTCCCTGTTTTAGTTCACTTGCATCTAAGTAATGTGAACCTGGTTGCATGACCAATGCCTCACAAATACAAGTTGCAGGAACATTCAGTACCCGTTTATTATTCTATCATCTTAGGCTTGTCACACCCTACAGTAAATGCCATTATGTTCAGCACCATAAACAACAATGTTATCTCTAGTTATTACTGTGGATAATTCTTAGTTTCAAGAGACACTATTTAAATAAAGCAGAGTCATGAAACTTTTTAGAGTTCTAAGTTTTACCTGAAGAATGCTTGGATGCCAGACTGAGAAAGGGAGAGGAAGAGGAGGAAAGAGAAAAAGAGGAAGGGAAAAAGGTAGAAGAATTCAGGAAGGAGAAAGGGGGAAAAGTAGGAACTCCTGTGTTTTGTAATCCCAGACCATAAAAAGGCATATGGAAAGAAACTAGAATTGCATTTTAAAACCTATTTCAAGATCAAGACATTTAAACATGATACATTTTTTCTTTACATTTCCACGTTCAATCTATCTCAATTTAAAAATATATATATTGAGTTTAGTCCTAAAAACAGTTATACTTAAGCATTAAGCAATTCTTCAAATTCAAAGATGCTCACTTCTACATATAATCTACTTGAGTTATTTCTCGCTATATAAAGTTATAATAAAATCAACTTTTCCTGAAGGAATTTCAAAATTGATAATGCATCAGTCCATAGCTAATTTAACATCTGTTATCTGCTACCATTATGTAAAGCCACATCAATGAAAACATAACTACTGCATATGAAACAAGAAGCACAAAGTCAGTACATAGATATCATTGATGTCAAATGTATGACATGGTGACAACATAAAGGAATTCCACTAATAATGCTACAGAACTCACAGTCCATCAAGTCCAAGGTACCAGCTGCACACAGAGTCCTGTACCACATGTCAAACTAGCAGATGTCAAAAAAGCAGTAGTTGTAACAACAAGGACAGTGTCAGCCAATAGAGCTCATTGACAAACAGTTGCCTGTGTCAGCTGCTGATACTGATGAGCTGCTAAGATGACAAAGCATTGTACAAATTATGCTTTCCTTCCTCCCTGCTTCTCCTACAAGGCTGGACTGGAAGTAGCAATGCATCTGCTATTTCAATCCCATCTGAATATATTGACCTATCTTGACCTTAGCAGTGTTCTAAGAAAAGCTCTTTGCCTGGAAATTGGGGAAAGCCCTATTCTACAGATTAATAAAAGGACCTAATCTGACTTGGTTGCAAAAGTGTCACTCTTTCTGGTGAGATGGTAGGTAGGTAGGTTAGGTAGGTTAGATAGGTTGGTAGGTAGGTAGGTAGGTAGGTAGGTAGGTAGGTAGGTAGGTAGGTAGATGATAGATACAGATAGATAGATGGATGAATTAATCGATTGATCAATCTGTGGGTGAGTGGGTGGGTGAGTGGATGGATGGATAGATAGATACCTGTGCATATCACCGAACTAACTGAAAACCTTGAGTAAAAAGATCAAATTCACAATAGCATCTACATTAAATTAAATCACACAAGTCAGTTCAACCAATACTTGCTGGATGTCATCAGTGTGCTAGAAATTGAGGAAATAAAGATGAAAAAGGCCAATCCCTGCTCTCACTTGAATTCATAGCCTTGTGAGAGAAAAAGGTAGGCACAAAAACCAAAAACTCACACAATGAGTTAATTGCTTTCCCAGAGATATACCAAAAAAAAAAAAAAAAAAAAATCTATGATAACCATAGATGGGAGAAGATAGTTGCAGTATATAAAATCAAAACATACTTTATAAGTCAAAAATATATTCTGAGTGTCCGACAAATGTTTAAAAAGAAAAGAAAAAGACAAACCATCCAATAGAACAAATAGCAAATTCTATGAGAAGGAAATTTCCAGAAAAATAAACATAAATGGCCAAAATAACATAAAGAAAAGACATTCAATCTTTTTAATAATCAGGAAAATGCAAATTAAAACCACAATGAAATATCATTTCCCACCCATCACACGGATAATACTAAATGTTGTCTAGGATGTGGAGCCACAGGTAGCATCATATATAGTTAAAGGAAGAACAAATTGGCAAATCTTCTTTATAGAGCAGTTTGACAATGTCTAGAAAAGGTGATTATGAGTGCACCCTGTGACCCAGCAATTGCTTCCCTAGGTGTTTCTAAAGAAACTCCTGCACCTGGCAGAAGAAGTCATGTACATGAATATTTTATTGCCATTTTGCACTAAAGGCAAACAAGAGGAAAAAAAAATCTAAGTGCCCATCAACAGGAAAATAGATAAACATATGGTGATATAGTAATAAAATGACATAGTACAAAGCAATAAAATTATCAAGTTTTATATGTATCAACATACCAACACATGTTATATGCAGAAACATAATATTGTACAAATAAGGAAATTAGAGAAGAATAATTACCATGATATCATTTGTGTAAGATTTTTAGAAATACAAAACCAACTATGTATAATTTCATAAATGCTTACATAGCAGTACAAAATGCTCCTGAGAATTATAAGCACTAAATCTGCCATAGTAAATTCTGGGTAAGAGTGAGGAGAATGAGATAGGGAGGAGCACACAAGAAGTTTCAATTAATGGTGAAGTTCCCTTATTTCTCTTTGTCATATTCTGAAATAGTAAATAAAAGAATGCTCAAAATGCAGCAAAAATACAAATAAAGGAGCAATTTGTTCTGCTTAAAGTTGTCAGTGGAAAACTATAGAAAAGGAAAGCACATAGTTTTACTATGCAAATAATACTAAAATTATGAGTAAAATTATTAAATATAAGTCATTATATCTAAACCCTGGTGGCGTAGTGGTTAAGTGCTAAGGCTGCTAACCAGGAGGTCGGCAGCTTGAATCCACCAGGCGCTCCTTGGAAACTCTGTTGGGCAGTTCTACTCTGTACTATAGGGTTGTTATGAGTCGGAATCAACTCGACAGCACAGGGTTTTTTTTATGGGTCTTAAAAACTCTACTGTATAGAAATCAAAGAGTCTTCAAGTTTACTCATAAGAATATTTTGACCCAAATGCTGATTTTTTTTTTAGCTTATTGTACTTTAGATGAAAGTTTAGAGAGCAAACTAGTTTCTCATTAAACAATTAATACACATATTGTTCTGTGACATTGGTTGCCAATCCCACAGCATGTCAACACTCTCCCCTTCTCTACCTTGGGTCCTCCATTGCCAGCTTTCTTGTCCCCTCCTACCTTTTCGTGTCCTTCCCCTGGGGCTGCTGTGCCCATTTAGTCTCGTTTTGTTTTATGGGCCTGTCTAACCTTTGGCTGGAGGGTGAACCTCAGGAGTGACTTCATTACTGAGCAACAAGAGTTCCCAGGGGCCATACTCTTACGGTTTTTTCAGTCTCCGTCAGACCAGTAAGTCTTTTTCTTATGAGTTAGAATTTTGTTCTACGTTTTTCTCCATCTCTGGCTGGGACTCTTCTATTGTGATCCCTGTCAGAGCCAGTCAGTAGTGGCAGCTGGGCAGTATCTAGTTGCGCTAGACTCAGTCTGGTAGAGGCTGTGGTAGTTGTGGTCCATTATTCCTTTGGACTAATTTTTCCCTTGTGTGTTTGATTTTCTTCATTCTCCCTAGCTCCAGATGGAGTGCGACCAGTGGAGTATCTTAGATGGCTGCTCAATAGGTTTTAAGACCCCAGACACTACTCTCCAAAGTAGAATGTAGAACATTTTCTTTATGAACTATGTTATGCCAATTGAGCTAGATGTTCCCTGAGACCATGGTCCCCACAGCCCTCAGCCCAGCAATTTGATCCCTCAGGGAGTCTGGATTTGTCTATGGAGCTTCCATGACCTTGTCTTGTACAACTTATGCAGGCTACCTCAGTATTGTGTACTGTCTTACACTTCACCAAAGTCACCAATTATCTACTATTTAGTCTTTTTACTTGGCACCCTTGCCCTCCCTCATAACCACCAAAGATTGTTTCTTTTTGTTTGTAAATCTTTTCATGAGTTTTTACAGTAGTGATCTCATACAATATTTGCCCATCTGTGACTGACTCATTTCACTCAGCATAATGCCCTCCAGATTCATCCATGTTGTGAGATGCCTCACAGATTCATCATTGTTCTTTATCGTTGCATAGTATTCCATTGTATGCATGTACCATAGTTTATTTGACCATTCATCTGTTGATGGGCATATAGGTTGTTTCTTTTTGCTATTGTGAACAATGCTGCAATGAACATGGGTGTGCATATGCCTATTCGTGTGACGGCTCTTATTTCTCTGTGATATATTTCTAGGAGTGAGATTGCTGGATCATGTGGTATTTTTATTTCTAGCTTTTTAAGGAAGCACCGTATCATTTTCTAAAATGGTTGTACCATTTTGCATTCCCACCAGCAGTACATAAGAGTTCCAATCTCCCCGCAGCCTCTTCAAAATATGTTATTTTCTGTTTTTTTTTTTTTATCTGTGCCAGTAATGTCGGGGTGAGATGGTTACTTATTGTGGTTTTCATTTGTATCACTCTTTTTTTTAATGGCTAGTGATCTTGAGCATTTCCTCAATTATCTGTTAGCTGCTTGAATGTCTTCTTTGGTGAAGTGTCTGTTCATATCCATGCCCATTTTTTAACTGGATTATTTGTCTTTTTGTTGTAGATGTGTTGAGTTTTCCTGTAGATTTTAGAAATCAGGCCTTTGTCAGATTTGTCATAGCCAATTTTTTTTCCCCAGTCTGTAGGTTCTCTTTTTACTCTTTTGGTGAAGTCTTCTGATGCCACTGGGCCTCCAGTTCTGGATATGCATTTTCCTTAATACTTACTAGTTCTTGCTCTGATAACAAAATAAAATGAAATAAAATTATAATCGTATCTTTTTTTTTTTTCTGATGAGCATAACTGTTTAATTTTTAGAAGATCCCAGTTATATAGTTTATCTTCTGGTGTTTGTGTGTTGTTATGGTTTGTATCCTGTTAATGCCACGTATTAGGGCCTCCAGAGTTGATCCTAATTTTTCTTCTATGATCTTTATAGTTCTGGGTTTTATATTTAGGCCTTTGATCCATTTTGAATTAGTTTTTGTGTATGGTGTGAGGTATGGGTCTTGTTTCATTTTTTTGCAGATGGACAGTTTTGTCAGCACCATTTGTTTAAAAGACTGTCTTTTCCCCATCTGATGAACTTTGGGCCTTTGTCTAAGATCAGGTGACCGTACCTGGAGGAATTTACACCTGGGTTCTCAATTCTGTTCTATTGGTCAACGTATCTGTCATTATATCATTACCAGGCTGTTTTGACTACTGTAGCTGTATTGTAGTTTCTGAGGTTAGGTACAGCAAGTCCTCCTACTTTATTCTTCTTCTTCAATAGTGCTTTACTTATTCGAGGCCTCTTCCCTTTCCATATAAAACTAATGATTAGTTTTTCCATCTCTTTAAAGAATGCTGTTGGTATTTAAATCGAGATTGCATTACATTTGTAGATTGATTTGATTAGAATTGACATTTTCACAATGTTAAGTCTTCCTACCCCCGAGCACAGTATGTTTTTCCATTTATGTAGGTCTCTTTTGGTTTCTTGCAGTAGTGTTTTGTGGTTTTCTTTGTATAGGTTTTGTACATCCCCGGTTAGATTTATTCCCAAATATTTTAATTTTTTAGGGGCTATTATGAATCGCATTGTTTTCCTAATTTTCTTTGGGTAGTTCTCAAACACTGATTTTTAGGTTCTGCTATTTTCTATTCATTTGCTTGTGCCTGAAACTCTTAAGTGGACACAGTTGCCAATATAAAATACTGTGACTTGCACAGGCATCGGTGACTCCCCTTTTCACTGCCTCCAAAGGAGGGGCAGCAGGGTGGGGAGATGCGTTCTTCAGTTTATGAAGGTAGCATCTCCCCAGGATCTTGATTCTCCTTGAATTTAAACTGCTTGACAGCAACTCACTTTCAGGGCAAAATATTTTCTATGACACTGAGCAATGCTTGCTCACACTAGAGGATAATCAGAGAGAGAGACTATTTATTGACCCATTGACTCCTCCACACAGTGGTTAATCAATTCATTTGACAAACATTATTGGGCACCAATTATGTTCCAGGCACTATGGTGAGCAAATGGAGAGAGGTGAATTAGATATAATCTGCTGCTCACTAGAAGCTCCCAGAGAGGCTACAGACAGATATATCACTGCCAAAGAGTTTCAGGAGAAAAGAACCTTTGCAAATGGTGGGGGAGATAAGGTGGTAGGGTAGCGTCTCTAAAAAATAAAATAAATGACAACTGTCCTTGACGTGAGTCTTGAAGGGCATTTCAAGCAGAATCTCCAAATCAGGAATCTTAGAGCTGGACTATAGCTCATTTAAGAATGTTCTGTGGCCCAAAGGTCAACAATTTTTCTAAAGCAAAGACGAGAATTCAAGAAGGGCAGGGAAACTAGAGTACTGGAAATGGAACAACCAGAACTCAATGAGAATTTTGACCCATTGTGAAAAATTTAACTAATGTCACTGAACAACTTGTGTTGAAATTGTCAAATGGGAACCTAATTTGCTGTGTAAACTTTCACTTAGAAACACAATAAAAGTTTATTTTAAAAAAAGAATATCTTGTGGAGTCAGAGTGAGGAAAGTCAGAGACGGACATAAAAAAGGAGAATAAATATTCTTTCATCTGCAAAAATGAAGAAGGAAGACTTGTCCAAGAATTTGGTCTGGCTCAAGGTAAAAAGAAAAAAATGTATTTTCAAAGTTTTTTCTGGTTCTTTCAGAAGCCAAAGGGAAGCTGGCTTTTTTGTTTCAAAAATAAACATAATGTAAGTTTTTTAAGTCTAAGAACATCTAAGATCCCTGGTGATAGGCTAGGGGGTTGGGTTTAAACAAAGAATCTTTGTGCTCTGCAAAACGAAGTAATGAGAACGTTCAGTCTTAGTATCTAGAGAAAGTGAGGGGAAAAAGGCAACCAGGGGATTCTGGAACGAGAAGAGGGACCAAGCAGAAGAGGTCCTAATGAAGATATGAGACAAAACAATCTGAATTATAACCTCTAATATGAGATTAAACAATCTGAAAAGAAGTGAGACAACTACAGAGACTACTGAGGATCCATTAAAGGAGAGTTGGGGAGTGACAGGCTAAACAAGACAGAGGTAATAAACTTTTGGTGAATCTTTGTGTATATTCTGAGAACCCTGAACTTCCCACAATATGCTGAATGAGGAATCAAGCCAGTTTACTCGGAAATTAAAGGTAAAGATTACATTTCAGAGCTGAAGTACTTTAGAATATCCAAAACATTTGAACTTAATATATACAAAGGAGTTCCTAGATTGTGCAAAAGGTCAGTGCACTAATCTGCTAACTGAAAAGCTGGTGGTTCATATTCACCTTAGAAGAAAGACCTGGTGACTTACTTCCAAAAAATCAGCAATCATAAACCGTATTCAGCACAGTTCTACTATCACACACATGGGGTCATCATGAGTCAGGGTCACCATGTGTTGCAGTCAACTTGACAGTAACTGTATATATACATAAAAGACTGAATAATTTTAAACCTCAAAATATTTGCAGTGGTATTCTCTGGGTAGTGACAGCATAAAACCAAAACTAAACCAGTTATCGTGGGGCTAATTCCGACTCATAGTGACCCTGTAGGACAGATTAAAACTGCCCCATAGCGTTTCCAAGGAGTGCCTGATGGATTTGAACTACTGACCTTTTGGTTGCAGCCAAACTCCTAACCACCCGTTGCCCTCTAGTCAATTCCGACTCATAGTGACCCTACAGGACAGAGTAGAACTGCCCCATACAGTTTCCAAGGAGTGCCCCTGGTAGATTCAAACTGCTGACCTTTTGGTTAGTAGCCGTAGCTCTTAACCACTATGCCACCAGGTTTTCCCTGTGAGAGTATAGGTGAGTATTATTATTTTTATTATTGCTTATCTCTAATTTCCAAATAATCCACCTCAATGCTTAGAATAAAAGACAAAATAAGTTCATATTAAAATAGAGAATAAACTCAAATAATCATTTTAAACCTTTCCTGCCAATCATAAATTAAGAAACTACACCCCCTCACACTGAATGCATTCTTCCCAGGTTTACAGTAAAGGATCGCTTTACTTGCCTAACTCAAATCTCACCCAGCTCCCAACATGGCATAGAAGTAGGCACTCAACAAAGAGAGATTCATCAGTGAGGTGTTATGAATTGTCTACTAGGAACATTCGAATTTTAAATTTTTACTGGTGGTTGTGTTGTTGTTAGGTGCCTTTGAGTCAGTTCCAACTCATAGTGACCCTACCTACAACAGAAGGAAACAGTGCCCAGTCCTGTGCCATACCCACAATCGTTGCTATGTTTGAGCCCATTGTTGCAGCCACTGTGTCAATCCATCTCATTGAAGGTTTTCTGCTTTTTCGCTGACCCTCTACTTTACCACCATCTTTTTCCACAGACGTAGTCAGTTTGATTTCTGTGTATTCTATCAGGCAAGGTCCACGTGTATAGTTGCCATTTATGTTGGTGAAAAAAGGTATTTACAATGAAGAAGTCATTGGTCTTACAAAATTCTACCATGTGATCTCCAGCATCATTTCTATCACCAAGACCATATTTTCCAACTACCGATCCTTCTTTGTTTCCAACTTTCATATTCCAATCACCAGTAATTATCAATGCATCCTGACTGCATGTTTGATCAATTTCAAACTGTAGAAGTTGCTAAAAATCTTTAATTTCTTCATTTGGCCTTAGTAGTAGGTGCATGAATTTGAATAATAGTTGTATTAACCGGTCTTCCTTGTAGGTATATGGATATTATTCTAACACTGACAGCATTGTACTTCAGGATAGATCTTGAAATGTTCTTTTTGACAATGAATACAAAGCCATTTCTCTTCAAGTTGTCATTCCCAGCATAGTAGACCATATGATTCTCTGATTCAAAATGGCCAATACCAGTCTATTTCAGCTACTAATGCCTAGGATATCATTGTTTATGCATTCCATTGCATTGTTGATGACTTCTACTTTTTCTAGATGCACACTTTGTACATTTCATATTCCAATTACTAATGATTTTTTGCAGCTGTTTCTTCTCATTTTGAGTCATGCCACATCAGCAAATGAAGGTCCTGAGACCTTGACTCCATCCACATCAATAAGGTTGACTCTACTTTGAGGAGGCAGCTGTTCCCCAGTCATATTTTGAGTGCCTTCCAATCTGAGAGGCTCATTTTCCAGCACTATATTAGACAATGTTCTGCTACGATTCATACGGGATTCACTAGCTAACTTTTTTCAGAAGTAGACCACCAGGTCCTTCTTCCTAGTCTGTCTTCATCTGGAAGCTCAGCTGAAACCTGTCCACCATGGATGACCCTACTGGTATTTGAAAGCCGGTGGCATAAATTCCAACATCACAGCAACATACAAGCTCCCATAGTACAACAACCTGACAAATGCATGGCGGTGTCTTTACTATTAGACCCTTTAAAACTCTTCCAGCCTCTATTCGTTCACAGTTTCAAAACCACTTCCACATTTTAGGTATCTGTTAGAGCAGCACCCCACTCTGGTATCAAATTCTGTCTTAGTTACCTAGTGCTGCAGTAATAGAAATACCATAAGTGGATGGCTTTAACAAAGACAAACCTATTCTCTCATAGTCTAGGAGGCTGTAAGTCCAAATTCAGGGTGCCAACTCCAGGGGAAGTCTCTCTCTATCTGTCGGCTCTGGGGGAAAGTCCTTGTCATCAAACTTTCTCAGTCTCGGAGCTTCTCAGTGAAGGGACTCTGTATACAAACCATGCGCCATTCTCCTGGCTCTGGTTTCTTGGTGGTATGTGGAAAGAGACGATGGAAAAGCTCAATATCATCAGTCAGAACAAGGCCAAGGGCTGAATGTGAAACAGATCATCAATTGTTCATATACAAGTTCAAGTTGAAGCTGAAGAAAATTACAACTAGTCCACGAGAGCCAAAATACAACCTTGAGTATATTCTACCTGAATTTAGAGACCATCTCAAGAATAGAATCGACTCATTGAAAACTAACGACTGAAGATCAGATGATTTGTGGAATGACATTAAGGATATCATCCATGAAGAAAGCAAGAGGTCATTAAAAAGACAGGAAAGAAAGAAAAGACCAAAATGGATTTCAGAAGAGACTCTGAAACTTGCTGTTGAACATTGAGTAGCTAAAGCTAAGGGAAGAAATGCTGAAGTAAAAGAGCTGAACACAAGATTTCAAAGGGTGGCTTAAGAAGACAAAGCAAAGTATTAAAATGACATGTGCAAAGGCCTGGAGTTAGAAAACCAAAAGGGTAGAACATGCTTGGCATTTCTCAAGCTGAAAGAACTGAACAAAAAATTCAAGCCTCGAGTTGCAATAGTGAAGCATTCTACGGGCAAAATACTGAACGACACAGAAAGCATCAAAAGAAGATGGAAGGAATACACAGAGTCACTGTACCAAAAAGAACTGGTCGGCTCTTAATCATTTCAGGAGGTAGCATATGATCAAGAACCAATGGTACTTAAGGAAGAAGTCCAAGCTGCACTGAAGACACTGGTGAAAAACAAGATGCCAGGAATTGACGGAATACCAATTGAGACGTTTCAACAAACAGATGTAGAGCTAGAAGTGCTCACTCATCTATGCCAAGAAATTTGGAAAACAGCTACTTGGTCAACCTACTGGAAGAGATCCATATTTATGCCTATTCCAAAGAAAGATGGCTGAACCGAATGCAAAAATTATCGAACAATATCACACACAAGTAAAATTTTGTTGAAGATCATTCCAAAGTGGTTGCAGCAGTACATTGACAGGAACTGCCAGAAATTCAAGCCAGATTCAGAAGAGGGCATGGAAAGAGGGATATCATTGTTGATGTCAGATGGATCCTGGCTGAAAGCAAATATCAGAAAGATATTTACCTGTGTTTTATTGACTATGCACAGGCATTCAACTGTGTGGATCATAACAAATTTTGGAAAATATTGCAAAGAATGGGAATTTCAGAACACTTAATTGTGCTCATGAGGAACCTGTACATAGATCAAGGAGCAGCCATTCAAACAGAACAAGGAGCTATTGCGTGGTTTAAAGTCAGGAAAGGTGTGCATCAGGGTTGTATCCTTTCACCATACTTATTCAATCTGTATGCTGAGCGAGTAATCAGAGAAGCTGGACTATATGAAGAAGAACATGGCATCAGGATTGGAGGAAGACTTATCAACAACCTAAGATATGCAGATGACACAATCTTTCCTGCCGAAAGTGAAAAGGACTTGAAGCACTTACCCATGAAGATCAAAGACTACAGCTTTTAGTATGGATTACACTTCAATGTGAAGATAACAAAAACCCTCACAATTGGACCAATAAGCAGCAGCATGATAAATGGAAAAAAGATTGAAATTGTCAAGGACTTCACTTTACTTGGATCCACAATCAACACTCATGGCAACAGCAGTCAAGAAATCAAATGGTGAGTTGCATTGGGCAAATCTGCTGCAAAAGACCTATTTAAAGTGTTAAAAAGCAAAGATTTCATTTTAAAGACTAAGGTGAGCCTGACCCAAGCCATGGTGTTTTTGATTGCCTCATTTCTGTGTGAAAGCTGGACATTGAATATGTAAGACTGAAGAAAAATTGACACCTTTTGAGGTATAGTGTTGGTGAAGAATATTGAATATACTATGGACTGCCAAAAGAAAGAACAAATCTGTCTTGGAAGTACAGCCAGAATGCTCCTTAGAAGCCAGGATGGTGAGACTTCATCTCAGTTATTTTGGACATGTATCAGGAGGGATCAGTCCCTGGAGAAAGACACCATGCTTGGTAAAGGGCCAGAGAAAAAGAGGAAGAACGGCAATGAGATGGATTGACACAGTGGCTGCAACAACGGACTCAAGCATAACAACGATCGTGAGGACGGTACAGAATCAGGCGGTGTTTCGTTCTGTTGTACGTAGGGTCTCCATGAGTTGGAACTGACTCAAAGGCACCTAACAACAACTACTTTGCCAAGCATGATGTCCCTCTCCAGGGACTGGTCCCTCCTGATAACACGTCCAAAGTACATGAAACAAATCTCACCATCCTCACTTCTAAGGAGCACTCTGGCTGTATTTCTTCCACAACAGATTTTTTCATTCTTCTGGCAGTCCATGATGTATTCAATAATCTTCTACAACACCATAATTTAAAGGCATCAATTCTTCTTCAGTCTCCTTTATTCATTGTCCAGCTTTCTCATGCACATGAGAAAATTGAAAATACCATGGCTTGGGTCAGGCACACCTTAGTCCTCAAAGCGACAGTTTTATTGGCACCCAGCATAAAATACAGTCTCTAGTGAAAACTCCATTTACAAGCACATACTTCAGTATGTTAAGATAGCAAGTTATATTTGAATTTCAGATAAACACTGAATAATTTGTTAGTGTAATTATGTACCATAAAATATTTGGGACAAATAATTATTTAGTATAAGTATGTGTAAAATATTTCATGAGCATACTTATGCTAACAAAGTGTTTTTTATGAAAATTTCACATTTAACTGGGCGTTATGCATTTTCATTTCTTAAATCTGGCAAACCCATTTCTGTGCCTTGTTCTGGGATTGTGAAATTGCTGGAGAATGAGCTCAACCACTTACTACCTGTGTGGTATTTTAGGTAGAAAATAGAGAAAATGAACTGATTATAAGTCTATTTTCAAACTCCGTTACCCCAATCTGTGTAAGAAGAAGTGGGTGTCTCAAACAGAGGTGTAACTAAGGTATGGCAGGTAAGGCACCTGCCCTGGGCATCGCTTGAGGAGGAGCATTAATGAGTAGTTTCTATTGGCCGTCGCAGTTGCCATCAGCAGCTGTGACAGACCATTCAGCAATTTAAAACTAATTGCCATAGATGCTATTTTCCATAGATGGGCCCCTGGTCAAAGACAGTAGCTTTGATACAACAAAGAGCTCCCTGCCTACCAGGAGGACAGGTGGAACACTTCTGCAGAATGACAGAATATCTTGGGGGCATACAACCTACACAGGTAATCATTCCACTTCTCTTTTAAATCGCTGAGTGAACATAAGAATGTCTGGATCATGGCAAATTGGATTCCAGATATGTTGTTGTTCATCTTGGGTGTCATCAAGTCAATTTCAACTTATAGTGATCCCATGTGAGATAGTAGAATTTCCCCATAGGGTTTTCTCGGCTGTAATCTTTACGGAAGTAGATTGCCAAGTCTTTCTCCCACAGAGCATCTAAGTGGGTTCGAACCACCAACTTTTTTGTTAGCAGCTGAGAGCTTAACTGTTGTGCCACCAGGAATCCTTTATTCCAGATATAGGAAACTATTAATTTTGGCCGTTATGTAAATTATTTTTTCAACAATGAAAAAATGCTCCATAATCTTCAATAATAGTTTAAGTAATCCAACTATATGTCTCCCAAGAAAAAGTATATCCTGAATTACGTATTTTGAAATTAAGTGCTGTCGATTGAGCTTTATGGATCTGTTTCTTAAAGTACTTGCTTGCTTGCAAACTTTATAAATGGTATGCCAAGATCTATAGGTGTTTTAAGTTTATGGAGCTCTTGGACACCCCTTTTTCATCAGTGCACATTCACCTATGATATTTACCTTTTCCTAATGCTAATAACTCACGCCAGTTCTAACTTTAATAAACCAAATCCGTTGCCATTGAGTTGATTCTGACTCATACCAACCCTACAGCAGAGGGAGTGAAAGTCCCTTGCCCTTATTAATTTCTTAAAGAAAAAGGTTATTGTTATGTATTAGAGCCCTCATGGTGCAGTTAAGTGATACAGTTGTTAATCAAAAAAGTCAGCAGTTGGAATCCACCAGCCACTCCTTGGGAACCCTATGGGGCAGTTCTACTCTGTCCTATAGGGTTGCTATGGGTGGGAATCGACTCAATGGCAACGAGTTGTTTTTTGGTCTGTTTATTTGTTTGTTTGTTATGTATTAAATTGTGTACCCCAAAAATATGTGTTGTAAATCCTAACCTCTATTATAACTGTAGTTATAATCCCATTTGGGAATGGGTTGTCTTTGTTATATTAAAGAGACAGGATTAGCGTAGGGTGTGTCTTAAATCGATCTCTTTTGAGATATAAGCCAAGCTAATTAGGCAGAGAGTAGGAAACAAAGATGGAGGAAGAGAGATGCCAGACCACATGAAAGTTGCCCAGGAGGAGGAGTTTAGAAGACACAAGGACCTTCCTCCTGAGCCCACAGAGAAAGAAAGTCCTCCTCTAGAGCTGGTACCCTGAATTTGGACTTCCAGCCTCCTAAACTGTGAGAAAATGAATTTCTGTTTGTTAAAGCCATCCACTTGTGTTATTTGTGTTATAGAAGCACTGGATAACTGAGACAGTGACCTTGGTATTTTTTTAAAGCGCTGTCACACCTAATAATGATTTTGAATTTTAAAGCTTTTAACATAGTTTACTTTTTATGGATTATCCAATAACGGTCTAAATCACTGTTCTACAAACTAAGGCCTGGGGCCAGACATAGCCTGCCACCTATTTTTGTAAATTAAACTTTATTGAAACAGCCACACCCACCATTTACTTATTGTATAGGGCTATAATTCTAAAAATAATACCACCCAGCCCCCAGACCAGTTGGTATACTTCCAGTTGGGGAATATAGGAGATGCACATTTTTCATCCTGGGTTGCTTTAGATGAAATTGTTTTTGGGCTTCGATTTTGGTCACACCTCCAGGACACAGTGTGGAATTAATTCCTTGTAGCCTGGAAAAAAGCAGCCAGAGGCAATTTTTTGGGCTGTTCTCTGAATCCGGCAGAAAATCTTGCAAACATGGGCTATGGACATGCCTCATTTCAGAAATTGTGTGCACTATATTGCATTTCTATTAATTAAGTCCTACTTGTAGTGCCTAGAGGCCCTTTCCTACAGAAACAGAGTCTAGTAGCCTTTCCGCATCATAGCCCCCCGCCCCACTCCTCCCCACTGCAGTTAGTGGGAGGAGGGCAAGCCGAGGCTCCAGCAGGGAAGGCTTCGAACTGGTTTATTCCTATTCCTGCTGAGAGTTTGCATTTCCATCCCAGATATACTAAATCAGGGTCCACATTTTAACAAGATCTCTAGGTAATTCTCATGAATAACTTCCTGGGAACTTGTTAGAAAGGCAAATTCTCAGCAGGATTTCAAAATTGGAACAAACCAGTTCAAAGCCCAGCCGAGGACTGCTCTGTTTGGGCAGAGTCCTAAATTATCACTCTGGCTTAGATCAGGAGGTGGGAGAGAAGCATATTGTCCACACATTGCCCAAGTTTGTAGAATCAGGATGGGATTTTTAGTTAGATCTATGCTTATTTGGCGTGGCTTTGGAAAGGATGGTGGAGATTACACTGAGGGGCCTTAGGTTTGCCCATCCTAAGCCACTCCTTGGCACATTCAATGATTCCAAGCTCATGGAATGGGGGGCAAAGGTGGGTACAGAGAGAGCTAAATGCTTCACAGAGAGCAGGAATGTATCATTGTCACGCCCACCTGAGCAGTAGGCTTTAGTAGGCTACCAGCCAGTGAAATCGTTTACCCTAGCATTGAACGTTCCTTTTTGTTGTTGCTGTTGTTGAGAACATACACAGCAAAACACACAACAATTCAACAGTTTCTACATGTACCATTTAGTGTCACTGATTACATTCTTTGAGTTGTTCGACCATTCTCACCCTCCTTTTCTCAGTTGTTCTTTCCCCATTGACATAAATTCACTGCCCTGTAAAGTTCGTATCTAATCTTTCGAGTTGCAATTATCAATTTAATTTCATATACTGTAGTTCTTAAAAGAGCGTAATGCTCAAGGCAAACAATTTTTACAGGTTAAGCTAAACTACTGTTTGGTTTTAAGAAGACTTCAGGGGATATTTTTGGTTTTAAGCTTTAAACCAAAAACATCCCCTGAAATCTTCTTAAAACCAAACAAGAGTTTAGCTTAACTAGCATTGAACATTCTTAATCAAAATCCAGTTTAACTTCTTTCTGTCTTTTGGATCACTTGTCAACCACAAAAAGAAAATAAAATGTTTCCATAATGATGAAAAATGTATGTTCAACATGGATGAAACTGTGCTTTGTGGATGGACCTCTGGGTGTGGTTGCTGGCAAACAGACTAAAGAAGTACCTTCAAGCCAGCAGCTTTGGTGTTGGGCTCTCAGAGTCTTTGGGAAAACTACACTGGTGTCCTGGGAGACCAAGAGGCCATATGAAACAAAGAAGGAACAGCTCTTTCTGAGGTCTCTCTGAGGTGATATCTTAACAAGAAGATACGAGCTCAGCGTCAGAGGGCAAACCAATATGGTATCATTAGTTTGCATCCTGACTGCATTTACCATCTGGAAACATGTATGATGGAATCTTTAAGTATTACAGTTACTATAAAAATAATTACTAATATTTACTGAGCAAACGATATGTGCTAGGCAATGTGATAAGGAGCCCTGATGGCACAGTGGCTAATCAGTAGGCTGCTAGACAAAAGGTCAGCTGTTCAAACCCACCGGCCGCTCAGCAGGAGAATGACATGACAATCAGCTTCCATAAAACTTACAGCCTTGGAAACCCTGTGGGGAAGTTCTACTCTGTTCCATAGTGTTGCTGTAAGTAGGAATTGGCTCAGTGGCAACAGGTAAAGCAATGTGACAGAGATTTTCAACATTTACTAGACTTATAATGGGAGTCCTGCTTCAACTATTGTATACATAAAAATTGCTTTGAGGAATTTGGGCAAACTAGTAAAATTTTGGTTATTAAAATTCTACAACAAACCAATCCCAAAACCATCTCGATACAGTAGACAAAAGCAAGGACGGAGAAGCATAAATCACCTTGAATAAAAATTCAACAAGAGGCACACATAGGCATTTCCCTGATTATTACTCAGAAACTTGGGAATTTCTTTTTCGCAAATAAATACAGCAGCTGTGCTTTTGCAAATGAGGGAGTTAGAAAGTTTTGGAATTTACGAGCAAATTTAAGAATTTCTGTCTAAATTAAGAATTTCCATTTATTGGCTGCTTACTGTGTGCCAGGTGTTTTACATATAGTGTTTCTAATCCCTCACAGCCCTGCAGGCTCTGTATTATTTTCCCCATTTTATAAGCAATGAGGCTGAAGACTTGCCCAAGGTAGCATAACTAACAAATGACACAGTTGGCCTTTGAACCAATTACCATGTCCCCAAGGTTGAGTTCCTTCTTTGATGCCACTGTGCTTCCCCTTACAGCAGTGTGAAGGCCTTACAGCACACAGAAGTTTCCATTATCATTGGGACGAAGGGACATATGCATTAATTAGCATAAATTAAGCCAAACCCTAGCCATTTTAACTTCCATGGAAATGTCCTGGACCTAAAATACCAAAATTAATAGTCTTTCAAGAAGAAACAACTTGCTAAGTTACCTGCACTATAATCAAAAGGTATTTGTTTTTTTTTAAGTGAGAATGTGAGTGCCAACAAGGGAAACGAAAAAAAAAACATGGCTTTGATTTTGTTTTTCCTCCACAAAGGAAAAGTAATCCCATGCTTATTCACCCCCCAACCAAGTCTGGAGTCTTGTGGTGATTATCACAGAATTCTCTCATTCTGATTTAATTCACACATCTGCAAAGTGTAGGCAGGTCCCAGAGCAGAGTTTTCAGTGCTACTATAAAATCAATTACATTTTTCCACCTATTGTAGCAGGCACATACTGGGAGCCATTTATCAATAGTACCTCTAGGGAAAAAAAAAAAAAAAAAGCTATCGACTTCAAACTAAAATAACAAACTTGGTGGAAATTTAGACTTAACCATGGAAAGCTACAAGTTTATAAGTGAAGGTGGTTGATGGGTATAAGGAAGGGTCAATTTGCTACTGCAAAATGGCACTTCAAGTCCCATCTCCCATCCCCTCCCACCCCCAGTTCTGGGCCAACTCCACTGGTGGAGAAAGTGTTCAAGGAGAACAGGGTTTAGGAAATTGGGCAAGATCACAGAGGAGGGGTTGCAGAGACTAGGTTCCCTCTGGAAGTCCTGGAGGAGGTACTAGGGAGAACAGTATATGTGCTGACTGCTGCCACTGGGTCTCTGACCATGTGGGGCAATGTTGAGGGAAAGGATGACAAAAATCTCGGGGGATTTCAAGGCCACTGGTTCCTACAACCTGGTGGTGTAGTGGTTAAGAGTTTGGCTGCTAACCAAAAGGTTGGCAATTTAAATCCACCAGGCACTCCCTGGAAACCCTACGAGGCAGTTCTACTCTGTTCTATAGGGTCGCTATGAGCGGGAATCAACTCCACAGCAATGGGTTTGGTTTTTTTGGTTTGATTCCCACAAGAAGCTGCCAATGTCAACAGTAGCCCCTGAGGCAGAAGGAAAAGAGAGATGTTTGAAAAGCATCTACCTGTATCTGTGGGTGATTTGTTCCTCAGTTTTTTGTAAACAGTGGCAAATAAAATTTGAAAAGTTTTAGCTCATCAATCAGTTAATACACTTACATGAAATATTCACAAAGGGAAGATCAAGATTACTTCTGATGACAGATTCAGACAAGACCTTATATTTCTACTGTGCTTAGTACTTTTCAAAAGGTATCACAATGGCATCTCGATGTAAATCACAGTGTGTCTCAAGTAACAGAATGCTAGGAAAAGCAGAAACACTACTACTGTTAGTGGACTCTACTATAAACAGTACCTCATTTCATTCAGAATGTGGCACAGTTCTAGAGTCTACAGGTAGTCAACTAGTTTATTCTGAGGCAGAAAAGCCAGGTGCATAAATCACAGGATTTGAAGTTTAATAGGAGGGTCCTTCTATTTCCAAGTTACAAGGTATATAGCTCACAAAGATTTTTTTTTTTCCAAATATATATCCACATGAATGTTTACAAACATGTATCATTTTAATGTATGAAGTTACCTTGGTGGGGCGTCTACATATTTATTTAATGTCTCTGTTATTTCTCAAAACATTTTTATATTGTTCTCTTAGAATTAACTTAAAAACTAATTTACAAACCAAAAGACAATTGGCTTCATCGCCTTAAATTTATACCAATTTGAAGCAGATTAACTCATCATGACCTTTGGTTCTTTCTAAAACTAAAATCTGTTATTTGAAGACAATGATTTATCATGGACTCAAAAGATGAGGCTACATCTATGAAGCAAACTGGGGGAAAATTATTCCCTAAGAAGTTTGTGTTAGCAATACTATGCAAAAATGATTATAACCTATAAATGCGACAACTTTGATAGAGACAGCATTCATGCATGTGATGGTCTGTAATGTTTAAGACATATGCCCTTGTTACAGCAAAGCATATACATCCCCTTAAAAGAGCATTGTATTATGCTTGAAATTCTATTTTATAAATCTATTATTTTGTGTAAACCATTTTCTCTCTCCCTGAAGGTCTTCTTTTAAAATGCAAATACCTAGGAGAGAAGTAATACATTAAGTCACCTGCATTTTAAAGTAGAGGTTTCTAACTCTACCTAAAGTATTCATCTTAATTTTACCCAAAGAGTCAATGAATAGAATTTAAGGAATCAGTGGGAAAAATACTACTTTTTTTTTTTCAAAAATCTCTAACTGAAATTTAACATTTCCTTTAATTATGAATATAACCAATCAACCACTGTAGAATTAACAATATCTGTAACTTTGATACCTATAAAAGCCATACATATTTTTATATCAGTGCAAATGTTGCAGATTATAGCAAGATATCACTAGTTCTCATCAGTACTTTGAAATCACAATAGTTATTAGATCCATATGTAGATCTTGTTATTTAATTCAGGAATAAAGGAGCACATATTACTCTATCACAATTTTTAAAAATAGGTTGATACCTGTATTTCAGTATAAGTGGTTTCCTTTATCATATGTCTTTCCTTTTATGCATTTAAAAACAATATGCTAAGAAAGAGACAATAGCTTTTTTCAATTTATTAAAAGGGTATTTGGCTAAAAAAGGTTAGGAACTCTTGTCATATATAATGAGTTCATTTATTATATTTATTTTCTCTTTGACCACAGCAGCAAAAGATCACAGGATACTACAATAGCTGTGGAAAGGATTCCTCAAGACTGGAAGGCAAATTTTGCATGTAGCAAATTTGACATGCCCTGCCCTGGAAAACAGAAACAAAAGCAGCAGTGTGGTACTAGAGGCACATTTCATTAAGCTGTCAGTTTGGAAATCATTAGCTGGATATACCTAGCATGACTCTGTGGCCAAAACATTACCAGAGAATCTATTCTTAAGGTAATCTAGTTTAACAATTTACCATTATCTAGGCTATCAATCGTGGGAGATGTGGGGAAAGAAAGAAATGGAAAGTCTGACATTATATCAAGCTGTGCTAGATCCAGCAGGAATGCTAAGTAACTGAGAAAATTGAAGGAGGAATAACAAAAATGATGAATGAGAGAGGCTGACTTATGGGGTAATTTGGACAGCTATTGCTTAGTAAATGGTAAAGCAGTCACGTATATGTGCAGGAACGGTCCCATCCATTAACGCTTAACATTGAAGAGAGAAAACAGTCATTTGATATAGTTTACCCCCAAAAGGAATAAAAAAAGAATAGAAAGGGAAAAAAATGGAACAAAATGAGAAACTACACAGTGGACATATTGTGGCAAAGATAAAAACACACTTAGCAAAAGAGATCATTGGGTAAGGCAAGATGAGTCACCCTTGAACTCAATTACTCCACACTTTGCCAGGTTTTTTTCTATAATAACTCCCAGAGAATTATGTTAGCAAGAGTTTATGGTACCAAAAAGAAATAAGATATAGTTTACGCTTGCTTTGTGGCTCAGTCCGTTATGCTTGAAATAAAAATACAGCTGATTTAAGTCTTTTTTTAAGAAGCCATAACTTCTTAAAATTTTGAGTATTTTAATTAATTTTGAAGTAAGAAGCATTAGTTTCAACATAACAATGATTGTAAGGATGGCGCAGGACCAGGCAGTGTTTTGTTCTGTTGTGCATAGGGTCGCTAGGAGTTGAAACCGACTCAACGGCACCTAACAACAACAACAGTTTCATCATCAAGTAATTCTCTACCTGAATATGTATTTGTGAATATATTTGTTCTATTTGTTATCTGTTGTTCAAGCAGAAAATCTCACACTCTGTTAGGAGTGAAAGAAAAGGAGCTTTATTGAGGAATAAAAACATTTATAGTAGGGCAACACAGTGTGGAGTCACAAAATGTTCCAACACTCTAGGGGAGAGGTGAGATTTTTATACAGAAAAATGGGGGAGTATGTGACCATAATCATGGGGATTTGGGATTACATATGGTTACAAGACAATCGCAAGTTAAAATTTTATGAGGTTAGCTGATCTATTTTCTAACACAGACTTCCTGGAGCCAACCTAGTAAGCCATTTTCTGAAATATCTCCATATATTGTCTTCCTGGGGCATGCTGTACAAGCATTCTCCCAAGACAATCATCTTGATAAATATTCCCTAACAAACACTTCTTCACAAACTACATTCTGGTTTCCTTCATTGTTTTTGAGGGTGGTTAAAGTTTCACAAGATGCTACATTTCATAAGGTTCTAAGTCATAGGTTCTGTTCTCAGGAAGGCAGAAAGGAGGACTTAGGACAAGCTAAAGTTTAATTCAACTATGGAGTTTTGGTTCAGGTTTGGGGCAGTCATTTTAATCACACCAAGCACCTCAGTTTTAGAGTGCCCTCACACACTGTAAACATCCCAATGAGAAATATTAATTTACTGAATTGGGAAGGACGGGGTACCATTCTCTGAATTCCAGGCTAAGCTACCCTTTTTCCATGAGTTCTCTATTTTCAAAAGGTATCTCAAGAAGAAATAAATGTATCTCCTAGTTCAAATAATAAATAAAATGGAGGAGAAAATAAAATAAACATTAAGCGTAGTTGTGACCCCTGAGTTGTAGATGTGGAGACACAGCGATAATTCTTAGAACACTTGGAGTACTCAAACATGAAATGACTGACCAGGTGTTTTCTTGTATCAGTAAGGGCAATCAATGCTAGCTGGTGTAACAAACATCACCAAAATTTACATAGACGATTGTATGAAAATAGAGCACAACTATGGTTTTTCTTCTTTCTAGGAAGTTCCCCTACCCCCAACTCCCAGTTCCACTTGACTACTCTGGAAGTGACATGGTCCTTTATGACCCCCTCCTCCTGGCAACAGATTAGGAGAAACATCCCTGACCCAGATGAGGTTAATCACAGAGATAGACTGTAGGAGACAGTAGGGGCTCTGGAAAAAGATAGACCCAGAGTCAAATCCTAGGTCCAAAACCTGACTCTGAGATTTACTAACTAGTGTACTTGGCCAAGTTACCTAACTCTTTAAGCCTCAATTATATTATGTATTAAATAAAAATTATAATTCCCAACTTATAGAGTTGCTATAAGAACAAGTTTAAAAATACATTTAAAGTTTTTACGACTGTGTCTGATAGAAAGTGCTCCATTATTTTTTTTCTTTAGACCATTATTAACACCTGACCTAAACTGGACCAATAAGAACTTTTTTCTGGATCTTTTATATTGAGGAATTGACTTTTGAAGACATTCTTCTTGCACAGCAGGATTTTAAGACACAAAATTTAGAAGTCACTGGTGGTTGTTTCCTGCCACATGGCAAACCCCCATCATCTTCAGTGGGAAAGAGAGAAGCCGGTATGGAGAAAGTTTGCTGTTGTCATTGCTGTCAAGTCAGTTCCCACTCATGGTGCAATGGTTAAGCACTCCACTGCTAACCAGAAGGTCAATGGTTCGAACTCACCAGCCACTCTGCTGGAGAAAGATGTGTCAGTCCGGTTCCACAAATATTTACAGCCTTGGAAATCCTATGGAGCAGTTCTGCTCTGTATCATAGGGCCACTATGAGTCAGAATTTACTCAACAGCAGTTATTTGGTTTTGGTTTTTATAAAGAAAGGATCGGACATAGGTACTCAGGGCTGGTATGAATCCTGGCTTCAAATGTCCCTGAGATCCCATGCACCCCAATCTCAGCTGTAATATGGATTTTCAACTTTCCCTTGGGTATGTAAGTCAGTAAATACTGTTTCAGACAACATTATATAAAGTTTGATTTTTATCACTTGCACCCTGTCCTGAGTAATAGAGTGAAGATACCCTGGTTTTGTAGCATCCTGGAATTCCCAGTCTCAGCCTACAATATTCAAGACGTAGGGTATGAGCAAAACAGCTTTTAACTTTTCCTGCCTTTCTGACTTGGATATTAAATTTGCTGGGCATTTAATATAATTATAGCTATCAAAAAGTATGTCAAAGTCAATTTCTTTCTTCTTTGTATCAATTTCAGTATATTTGATTAATTCAACTACAAATACTATATACTGAATTAATCCCTAGAGTCATGCTAAGGATCAAATGCCAACTAATGAATTTTAAAATTCATGGAGTGATTCTTCCATTAATCCCAACCTCCCTCTTCCCCAGAAGAGTCTGTACCTTGACAAATGCCTTTGGTAAATTACAAGGTGTTTGCTAACCACAAAGATGTTGGAATTTCATAAGGTTTCCCTAATATTTTCATGTGTCAATGCCACTGATAAGGGAAGAAAGGCTTAAGTAATTAGTTTTGAAAATGTCTCATTGGCCTTAAAATGGAAATGAAAATAGGATTTTTTTTCCACTCTGAACATTAACCCATGTTGAATATTTAGGTTTAGGGTAAATCATTGCTTCACCAGAGTAATTTCTTTCTCCACTTTACACCTACATTATTTTTTGGATAAAACATCACTTTCTAGTTAGTATTGTAATTATTTGCGATAATGTGTTATCTCCCCTATTGGAATGGAAAGTCTTTGAGGGCCATGTATCTGGTTTTTACATCTTTGTAGCTTCTACAGCAATTGACTCAATGCTTTGGACATAGGAGAGGCTTTATAAATGTTTGCTGAATTAACAAATGACTTGCAAAACCAATCTATTTCTCATTAAATTATAATGCTGAAAAAAACATCTATTGACTTCCCTCCATCTGTATCTACCTAAACTCAAATTGGCCTCCCTAAGAAAATTCAGCAGCACTCTGCTATATGGTGTGATTTAAATGCTTGAGAAAGCCCCACTGACCCCAAATATTAAGAAAGTTGCGCATATAAGTGCACACATACACAGACACACACACAACACTTACAATTCCTTTCTAAAGTATAAGAGAAAAAGGCCATCAGTCATTCATACATTGATTTGAACTAGCTTAGTCAAATTATTTGCTTCCTAAAACCTGAGGAATCATGATAATGGGGATTTTAAGAACCAGATAGTCTGTAGATATTTAATGTTGATAAAAATAGAAATTAGCTCATTACTTGTAGAGGGACACCTGGTTTGTATCCTGAGATGTAGATATGGTTATGCCTTTGACCTAATAACCCAAATGCTAGGACCTCATTCTATGAAAGTAATTTTAAAATGAAAAAAAAAAAAGATGAACAAAGACATTTATTTTATCTATATGCTTTTTAAAGGAAAAAATATATTTAAAAACTCAAATGTTCAATAATAGGGAAAATATTAAGCAATGTTTATGTGTTAACTTGATGACCAATTCTACAGCTAAGAGACATATAGAAAGGATTTTTAAAATAATGTTGACTGGACAAAATAAAAAAGAAAATTATATATACGTTTCGATTACAGCTACATACGATTTCATCTGTACGAAAATTGTCAGATCGTCCAAATAAAGATTATATAGATAATTATCTGAGTCAGAAATCCACTTTGCTACCATTGAAAAGATTATTTCAATAAGTAAAAATAATTAAACCTGCAAAAAGCTTGACATGAGGACATAGTGAGTGAATGAAAATATATATTGCCTAGGTGAGCCACGGAGCAACAGTAAGAGCTGTGACTGCTAACCAAAAGGTCACAAACCCACCAGCAGCTCCTTGGAAGCCCTATAGGGGCAGTTCTACTCTGTCGTATAGGTTGTTATGAGTCAGAATCGACTGGATGGCAGTGGCTTGAGGTGTGTCAGAGATGGCCTGAACTGGATACTCTAGTGAGAGTGAACAGCCCATGAGAGAAAAAGCTAAAAACCCGAGAGAATGGAGAACACCTCAAACCACCCAACCACCTCAAACACCGTCTAAGATTGACCTGCCTGAACCATTCAGAGGAGCAAGGACCTCCTCTGTAGGAGATTTCATAACCTGATTTAGAGTTAATCTAAGCCTCCCTGGTATATTCTCCCTTACATTTTCTCTAATACCTTTATCCTGTAGTTTAAGACCTGATGATTGTTTTTCCCTGGGAAGAAATAATAATTAGCATTCATCCTTGGCATAAATCTCTTTACACATTAGTATTGTCTTTGAATGTGCATCTAAATCCTCTTTAAAAGGATAAACCCGTTGCCGTTGAGTCGATTCCAACTCATAGCAACCAGGAGACCTCTATCCTTGATTTTTTAACTAGATGTAGCCTCCATGTAATAAGAAATGGCTTTTTATAATTTAGCCCTAATGATAATAGCAAACATATAATAAGCATTTATCGGACACTGTTTTAGGTGTTTAGTGTGGATCTATTGATTTCAGCCACGTAACAAACATATTATGGAGATATAGTTACTGCTCCAATTCTTTGGAAAAGGAAACTGAGGAACAAAGAAGTTAAACGCCCAACGTTTTACAACTAGTTCATGCAGAGCTGGGATTTGGACCAACCATCTGACTGCAGAGCCACTCAGTCAAGTTCAATACTGCCTTTCCCTGAGCCATTGACTCTCTCCTGTAGAAAATCTTGAGTCTTAGGATCATTGAAGAACTACATTAAGGAAGCTCCCCCGATAGGCCAAATTCCTCCAAATTTAACTAACTATGGTCCAGTTCATGTAAACAATTAAATTCCCTAATGCTTCAAAAGTTATCAGTTGCTGAGGATGAGTTACTTGGCTTCCTGTAAATTAACAAACCCTGGTGGCGTAGTGGTTACGAGCTGTGGCTGCTAACCAAAAAAAGGTAGGGAGTTCAAATCCACCAGGCACTCCTTGGAAACTGTATGGGGCAGTTCTACTCCATCCGTCCTGTAGGGTCGCTATGACTCAAAATCAACTCGGCCAGCAACAGGTTTGTTTGTTTGTTTGTTTGTTTGTTTGTTTGTTTGTTTGTTTGTTTGTTTGTTTGTTTGTTTGTTTGTTCTGGGTCTCAGTATTCCTGCATATCCTTTTTTCTACGACTTCCTCTTAATAGTTACAAAAACCTACAAGCTGACCATGACTCACAAAGTGGAGGATGTGTTTATCTTATAGTTACCAAATCTTGGAGGGCTTTTTGAAAGAGACTGCGGGTCTCAAGATTTTTGCATCATACACTCTTCTTCATTGTGCTAATACATTAAATACCCATATTGTATTGGGCAGGGGTGGTGATGACAGCAAGTTAAAGAGTGACAAATCTCCAGGCTGCTGTATTTTGGCATCAGCTGCCTATGACCAGAAGAGAAGAAATTTAATCCCATTCCCTCAACTCCAAATAATGATGTATCTTGTTATTAACTCTTGACCCTATGGATCTTTGGGGCTAAACACACAAAAATAGGCAAATGTGTAAAAAATAGCTGGTGTCCAGCATCACTTTTCAGTCTCTTATTTTTATGATTTGCTATTCTTTTAAGCATAAATGATCCCACACATCTGAGTTATTTGTAAGTTAAAACCGACAGTGTGTAGTAGTAGATAACTGGAGCTCATCAATTTTATAACCTCAAGCAAGGGAAGCCCAAAAGAGGGACAATTTCTAAAGTAGGTTTAACTTGTTTCCAATGAAACACCAATTGAAAGTTATTGATAGAACAAATGACTTCATTTAAAACCATAAGTGTCCTTTCTAGCTCTTAGATTACACCAATTAAGTTCAGAATAGAACTCTAAAAACACACAATGGACTTTCCAAGCACAAATACCCACCATAGGCAATAAAATTTGGACTGAGAATGTCATTACTATTTACTAAGATAGCTCTCCCCTTTCCATTATATCCCCCAACCTGACCTGATCATGTCTAATTTTTAAATAGCTTAGACTTCTAGGGTGAATCTACCTTGAGCAAATTTATCTACCAAAACAATGTTTCACCAGATAAAATCAAATTGTTTAAATTGCTTAATGTCATCTGTAGTACATTTATACCTAAATGATAAGCTACAGAATTAATCATGTGCACAGGGTTAACACGCCATTGTTAAATACGCCAAGTCATAATATCTCCATTACATGCAAAATATTTTCTGTAAATGTTATAAAGCTAGTGAACTTCAAATGGAATTTTTTTTCTCCAAAGAATTTTAGAAAGTGCACACACAGACAGAGAAAGACATTGGTGCAGAATGTATTAGGAGTTCTCAGGTTAAAATGGAGGCAAGGTGATGAGGGCAGGGTAGATGGGTTATGTGATCCAAAGAAGAAAAAGAACTCACAACTTGATCCACTTTAATTTTGGCTTGAACATTCATTTATTCATTTAATAAATATTTATTGAGCATCCACTATGTGGCAGGCATAAGGCCTGATCTCTGTTCAAAATATATACGAAAAGAATGTCTTAAACTTGACTTTTTTCTTATTTTCATGCATCTTCCAATGGCCATAAATAATTTCTTTTTTTTTTTTTTCCTTTTTAAGAAATAGCAAAACGGGTTTTAAAGCTAAGCCAGGATTAGCAGAGGCTTAGAGCAGTGGGCGAGGGCCATCTCAGCACTCCCTGTTCCTCATCGTTCCCTTTTCGCCTTTATCCCCTCATACTCCTGGGGTCAGAAGATTAAAGGGCCCGACTTTCAGGCAGATGTGAGTAAATCGGTCTTCAGCAAGGGTTCAGAAAGTTAAACAAGTAGAGACTAGTCTAGTCCATAGATGGTTGTACAGTCTAAATGAGTTGTGATTAATCTCGGAGGAGACCCTGTAAAGTTTTCAAATAAGGGAGTGGTCTGATGTATTTTAAAGGTGTGTTTTGTTCTATTGATCTAGCTGTAATACGCAGGGGGGGGATGGAGAGAGAAACTTGGCAAAGGCCCATACAATATCCACAGATATTGGCTGCAGAGGATGGATGGACTGAATTCAAACAACATTGGCAGAACTTGAAAACAGGGGTAAGTGGAGGGGTACAGAAAAGGAGGGAGTGGATTGAGATATAAGTGTATTGTTCACAGAAAAAGAAGAACAGCTAGTCTGGGGAGAAATAATGCATTAGGACAGTGGTCGGATTGGAAATAAGGAAAAAAAAAAAAAACCATCCGTTGCCGTCAAGTCGATTCCAACTCACTGCGACCTTACAGAGTAGAACTAACCCATACGGTTTCCAAGGAGCGCCTGGTGGATTTGAACTGCCAACCTTTTGGTTAGCAGCCGCAGCTCTTAACCACTAGGCCACCTGGGTTTCCGGACGTAAGGAAGACATCAAAAATAATTCTACATAGTTCTAATATTGAAACAAAATTGTTTTCTGCTTTGGCTCATTTACCTGCAGAAGAATCTCCAAGAATAGAAACAAAGTTAAAAACAATACTAGAGATTTATCATTTGATCAACAATTCGCAGATCGGGGAACACACAGCCTAAACAGAGTGTTCCAAAGAAATGCGGCAGCATCAGGATTAATATAGTCAGAGAGGAACAAAAAGAGTCAAGAAGTCTGGGTGGTTTTAGCTGGTTTTCCAGAGGCTCATTAAAACGTCCTCGAAAATCCTTTCTTGTCTGAAACGTTAGTTTGCTTAAGGAAGTAAATGTTGTAGCTTTTTGGGGAGGTGGTAGGGCGAGGAGGGGAGCTGGCCTGTTTAGTGGAGGCAGATCACCAGCCATCTGTCTGTCTGGGATGCACGAGTTAAAGGACAGGAACTGTTGATTACACATAAATCTACAGAAACAAACTAATCACTACTTCTAAAATTTAGGTTACTTATCATCTTAAACTTTTTCCCTGTGAAATCAGGTAGTAGCCATGCTCTTCTGGCATGGCTTAAGGGACTCTATGTTGGTTTTAGCTTCCACAGCCACATAACCCTGTCTCTCAGGTAAGGAAGGACTGGAATGTATATCTCCCTATGCTATTACATTTTTGATCACGAAGATGTTTAATGTAAAATCAGGTCAGCTAGAAGGAATTTTAGAAAACTCCTAAAAGGAAATGTTTAAAATGTGTAGAGCAAACAGAAGTATATTTCAAAGCAAAGACTTTTCAAAGGCAGTGGTTTAAAATATATATATAACAAATTTGAAAACGTAGTGGAATTGACCCCAATCCGTGGATAATACTTATGCTATAACTGAACTTGGACTACCAAACTGACCTTTGCTCTCTATCTTCCTATGTCTTCAAAGATTTTTGTGTTTAACCTCGTAGCACTCTGATCAATTCTTTAATCTCTCACAACTTCACTGTTTATATTATTATAATATAATTGGCATTCATCTTTGGAATTAGTCTTTAATTCTCCAGTGAAAACTGGAAGGACAGTGATGATATCTTACTCATTTTTGCATCCTAACACTGGCACAGAGCTTAGTGCATAAATGATTTCACTCATTCAATGCCAATTTCAGTTCAATTTGTGTGTTTTGTCTCTGGAATGATATTAATTCCTCAAAAGCTAAACCCTGGAGCCTAGTATGATGTCTTAGGCACAAAGGAGAAGTAGTGGCAGTGACTACTTGCTCATTTTGTCCTCTTTACACTTAGGAAAGAACATATACTCTCACATTTGATCTTCAAATCAGTCCCATAAGCCAAGGTTTTATTACCATTCTATGGATAAAGAAATGGGTTCACATTTTAAATAAATGACTCAGGACTGCACAGCTGGTTAGTACAGAGTCTAGAACTCAGTTCTCTCCTGATACAGTTTTGTACGCTCCCTATCCAATAGTCCTTGTATTCCAAACAAGTTGCTCGGTAAATTTCAAAAAAAAAAAAAAACGGTTGCCATCCAGTTGATTCCAACCTATGGTAACCCCATGTGTGCCAGAGTAGAACTGTGTTCCACAGCGTTTTCAATGGCTGGGTTTTGGGGGAAGTAGATCATTAGGGCTTTCTTCTGAGGAACCTCTGGGTGGACTTGAACCATCAACCTTTTGGTTAGCAACTGAGCATGTTAACTGTTGGCACCACCCAGGGATTCCCCAGTAAACTTAGCCATCTCCATCCCCTTCCTGTGCCAGCTGTGTTTCTACTACTTTGATGAGATTCTTGGTCAAAACAAAAGCAAGTTGGGAAATGGGTCAGATGCGTAAAATTGACAAATTGTTGGTAACTACTTCTAGAAGGGTCCACAGACTTCTCCCAGATATCTCAGCCACTTTGGATCTTTTGTGGACTTTCTGCCATGGTCTATATCCAATATGGCTAGAATTGTGAAAGCAAACACAGATTTAAAATGTTTTAGCTGAAAAATCCATAAAAGTCTAAACCTCAATTCATATCCATAGTGAGCATCCGTAGATCTCTTTTCCCTTTTTGCTCCATCTGATTTCTTCTCGGGGGCACTGTCTCTATGTGTGTATTGGTCTCTACATGTCTTTTTTTCCTATATTAAATATGTGCATGTGTATTTACACATGTACATGTATATAAAGGAGCCCTGGTGGCACAGTGTTTAAAGTGCTTGACTGCTAACCGAAAGGTCGGCAGTTTAAAACAATCAACAGGTCCACAGGAGAAAGATGTGGCAGTCTGCTTCCACAGAGATTTACTGCCTTGGAAACCCTATGGGGTTGCTACACTTTAGAATCGACTGGACAGCAGTCAGTTTGGTTTTGGTTTATATATATATGTAAACCAAATATGTATGTACAAAACCAAATCCCACCACCTATCTGCCAGTGTGTCATTCTGTGATGGCTTGCATGTTGCTGTGATGCTAGAAGCTATGCTACTAGAATTTCAAATGCCATCAGGGTCACCCGTGTGGACAGGCTTCAGTGGAGCTTCCAGACTAAGACAGACTAGGAAGAAAGGCATGGTAATCTACTTCTAAAAATTAGCCATTGAAAGCCTCATGGATCAAAACAGAACACTGTCTGATCTGTTTGCTTTGGATGCGTCATCAGGAGGAATCAATCCCTGGATTGATTCTATTTGGTGAAGTAGAGGGCCAGAGCCATGAGGGAGACCCTCCATGAGGTAGATTAGGACAGTAGCTGCCAGCGATTGTGAGGATGACACAGGACTGAGCAACATTTTATTCTGTTGTACGTAAGGTCACCATAAGTCATAGTCAGCTCAACAACAGCTGTATATCTGTTTTCCATCCTCACACAGTGATTCATCCTCTTCTTCCTTTCTTTTCTAACTCCCTTCTTTGCCCTTAAATAATTTTCTGTCTCTCTCTTCTTTTGCAGCAAAAAGAAATTAAAGCAACTGTTACTTATATAACCCTAGACCAATTTATAACCCTTGATAGTAAAAATATTTCCTACACCTATTCCATGAATTTTTACTTTTATCTAAATATACTTTTTTTGTTGGTTTATACCTACATGTTATTGAAATGTGTATTAGCTGAATGACTAGAGGCATAGGAAATGAGGTAGTATGGCTCAGGTCAGAACAGTGGGAGGCACATCTTAGAACTTTGACCTCAACACATAATCTCGAAACTTGTAGCCAATGAGCCTTCTCATCCCGCTGAGGTTTACTTCCTATCTTCTCACACCTGGCCCTTTGGAGATGTCTAAGAATATTAGTTTTAACATTGAAAGGCCAAATTACAACACCAGTGAGTAACTTCTCTCCTCAGATTTCCTTACATCTCAGTTGAACTTGTAAAAAAAAAAAAAGTTTCCAAAATGACTATGATTCAGAAAAATGCCATTTAAGTGTGAAGCATTTCAGAATTTTGGCAAGAACACCATATTTTTAAGACATGATATTATCATCTTGAAAAAGTAGAGTAGATAACTACAGCTTTCAGGGGCTCTGAAGGTATCTAGGTGTTTGAAGGAGACTACTTGAAGCTACGTAAGATTTCTCTAGACACATAGTAATTTAACATGTCATTTCCACCTTTCTACTACTCTAACTCTCTGTATTTATAAAGTGAGTGCAATAGTATTGCACAGGAACATTAAAATTACTATCTCAAAAATCTTTCCACAGAAGTCTACTTTTTTGGACAGAATTTTTTGGGGAAATAATTCACATCCATTATATATGAAATAGATCTCATTTCAGTCAATCAAAGTTCACAGTATTTTGAGATTTAAACAAGGAAATACTCATTGGAGAAAAGAAACTAAGTCTGGCCAGTCTAATGGAGTGATAATTTCGTTCTTAAACTAAGTAATAGATGACAGGCAAAGTTAGACATATTCTGTGATTCTTTTTTTTGTGTGTGTGTGCTTTAAGTGAAAGTTCGAAAACCCTGGGGGCATAGTGGTTAAGTGCTACGGCTGCTAACCAAAGGGTCGGCAGTTCAAACCCACCAGGTGCTCCTTGGAAACTCTATGGGGCAGTTCTACTCTGTCCTATAGGGTCGCTATGAGTCGCAATTGAATCGACAGCACTGGGTTTGGTTGGTTTGGCTAAGTGAAAGTTCACAAATCAAGCCAGTCTCTCATACAAAAACTTATATACACCCCTCTATACACTCCTAACTGCTCTCCCCCAAGGAGACACCATACTCTCTTCCTCACTCCACTCATTTTCATGTCCATTCAGCCAGCTTCTGACCCCCTCAGCTCTCACATCTCGCCTCCAGACAGGAGATGGCAACATAGTCCCATGCGTCCACTTGATCCAAGAAGCCCACTCCTCACCGGCACCATCTTCCATCCCATAGTCCAGTCCAATCCCTGTCTGAAGAGTTGACTTTGGGAATGGTTCCAGACACATTCTATGATTCTTATTCTCTCCAAATGCCCATTAACTAAATGCCCAAACACTATACAGAAATGTTATCTTTAGACATGCCAGTAATACTGGCAATATTATTTATGCTGAGTTGTTGTTGTTGTTGATTCCAATTCATGGTGACCCGATGTGTGTAGAGTAGGGTTTTTAAGGCTTTGAAATTCAGAAGCAGATTGACAGGCTTTCCTTTTGTAGTGATGCTGGTGGGTTTGAACCGCCAATCTTTAGGTTAGCAGTTGAGTACAAACCATTTGTGCCACCTAGAGACTGTTCTCATACACGGCCCTGGGTGGTACAAATGGTTAAGCGCTCAAATACTAATTGAAAGAACCCACTCAGAGGCACCTTAGAAGACAGGCCTGGTGATCTGCTTCTGAAAGGTCACAACCTTGAAAACCCTATGAAGCAGTTCTGCTCTGCACACTGGGGTCACCAGGAGCCAGAACCAACTCCATGGCAACTAACAACAAGAACAATTTGAGAATAAACAGGAAGTATTAAAGAAAATTAGTAGTACTCTGGTTTCGGATTCCACCAGGAGTCACAATCAACTCAGTAGCAACTGGTTTGGTTGGTATTTTAAGAGAATAATGGCAAGAGATACTGGAATGTCTGAATCTTGTCAGTAATCCCAATGCCAGGGGGTTCCAAGAGAGCTATATACACACAAAGCAAAGTATCATTTTATTCATAACCACCCAGGCACCAGATTCCCCAGTGAGGGGCTTTGATTAAAGGATTAGAAATCTGAATTGGGTCGAGACCTAAGCACAATCTTTTACTTTATCCAAAAAAGTGGAACCAGCACATTCGACGGGGGCGGGGGCGGGGAGAGAAAGCAAGCTAGGTCCCTAGAGGGAGGTCTCCGAATACACTGGTTCATGTCTTTGAAGATACAGTAATCGACATAGTTTACCTATCTTTCTGTCTGTCTATCTATCATCTATCTCTCTACCTAAGAAGCCCTGGTGGCAAAGTGATTAACTGCTAGACTGCTAAAGGAAAAGTTGGCAGTTTGAATCCACCAGCTGTGAGAGAAAGATGTGGCAGTCTGATTCCAAAAAGATTACAGCCTTGAAAACCCTATGCAGTAGTTCCACTCTGCCCTATAGGGTGGCTATGAATAGGGATCAACTCAATGGCAATGACTGTGCGTTTATCTATCTATCCATCCAACCATCCATCCATCCATCCACCTACCTACCTACCTAGGCATCTCCCTTACTTTGAAAAAATATATGTAGCCATCAGCAAAGACTGTTCAGGGAATTCAACACCTTAGTTTCTAAATGATAGCACAGCAGTTCTACCCTTATAGACTTACAGGACATCCTAGTTTGTTGTTGTTTTAAGTCATCTAGGTTAAACTATGGAGCTGTAAACTTCAGTTTACTCTGCTGGATAAGGAAAGTAAGTCAATGATCCATTTAACTTTCTCTCTATCCCCCCCTTTTTCTCCTGTCTCTTTTTGTCCTCCCCTAAACATGCACCTCCTATTTCAACTAACTTATAAATTACAATTGCCACGGAGCCAATATTCAGTATTTGTTAAGGGTCCAATGTCACTTACACCTTTTTGTACAAGTTGTGGAGAGTGAGCTGGTTCTTTTCATCTCAGCCATTGAGGCTTCCCTTCCTAGAAGCATTCCTTCGTGCTCATCTTAAATGTCACTTTCTCAAGGGTATTTTCCCGGTCTTTTGACCTAATTGAATTGCCTTGTTCTTATGCTTCCCTTTTGTAACACTAATCACATACCTAGTTATTTGTTTAAAGACTGCCTTTTTTGCTAGACTGTAGGCCCTGTAACAGCAGGCAGAAGGCCATCAGCCCATACAGCATATCTGTGCTGCTTAGATAAAGTTTCCCCTTTGCCCAGGCAGGCACAGCCCCTGTCAGGTGCTCAACTTAACAAGTGGAATGCTGGCTACATTTCAGTCTCCATCCACACCCTTGGCAGTGAACAGGCACAACCACATAGAGTGTCCTAAGGGAGAGATCTTATCTGTGTTTTCACCACTATAACCCCAGAACTTAACCCAAAGTCTGGTAACTAGAAGATGCTTGATAATTATTTTATCGAATTGTATTGAATTCCAGTTTTGACACTTGAAAGGAAAGACCTAATTATAAATATAGCCTTTTAATGAATTTACTCAATTTTCCGACACCTTTCTTTTTGCATCCTCCTAAAAAAAAAAAAAAAAGATACATACACACATTAATATCTCCACACAGTGTAAAATTCCTTTTTGTTGTAACCCTGTAGTCCAAAAATATATGCTTGCTTTAGTCTGTCTAATATAACATGAATTTACAATGAAAGTTTCACAGGTAAGGTGCAAAAAACTATGCAAGTTAACACAGTATATCGTCACAGGTCAAATTGTCTCTCCCATTAAATACTATTAATACACCTGTTGACCATTTAGTCTCTATTTTTACCTCTCCGTCCAGAACAGTTTGTAAAGGTCTTCCGCATTCCTTAGATAAAACTGGAACTTTATTTAACTGCAGAGATTTCGTATGGTATTTTGGAACCCTTAAAGCAAAATATTTTACTGAATTCAGGAAATAGTTTTCAATCCAGTACATAAATAAATAAATAAATAAATTCCCAACAATTAGTTATTCCCAAACAACACAAACTGCCTCAAAACAGGAGTGGACTTGCCACCACTGAGCAGCATCCAGCAGAAATGGGTTGAGAATTTGTCATGGATGTTTTTAGGGATTCCTGAAGGAAGGAGGGAAGTTGGAAGAGGTCTGTATTTTCAGTCACATTTCCTAAAAATGCAGTTACTGCTCTCACAAAAGTGACTGCTATTCCCATGAATGGAAATGTACAAGCATTTTACTAATATATTATCCTTTATGGGAATTTTTATGGGCAAAAGAAGGTAATAGAGTTGCTAGGAATACATCTTGCTGTGGGTTTACTGGAATAATTATACAAATCCTAAGACTGCTCTGGCTTACTCCTGCATCCCAAGGCAGTTCTCAGACCACGGTGGTAACTACTGAACTTAGAGAGCTTCCAGTGCTTGGCTCTAGGACTGTAGTCCCAGCCTCATGTCCTCTCAGTGGAGTGGCCTTATAGAACAGTGTTTAAGTGTTCTGGGCTACAATCAGGGTTCTGTGAGGTTTACGTGCTATCTCTGTCAATAACTAGCTATTGTTCTTGAGCAAGTCACTTAATTCCTCAGTGCCTCATTTCCTGATCTGAAAAACTGGGATAGCAATACCAGCCTCATTTGGGCTATTGAGAGGAGTAAATGAGCAAATACATATAAAGTCTGCAGAACTATGCCTGACAGACAGAGATAAGCACTCAATAAATGTTAACCCTATGCCCTTAGGCAATTTTCTCACCTTTGCTGTGTCTTAGTTTTCTTATCCATAAATCACCCATAAAAATAGCCTCCTATTTTACAGCACTGGGAGAATCACAGGAGAGATGTAAAAGTTCTTGGGCATAAATCAATTTCTATTCAAATGCCAGGAATGAATAAAACTAATATTGTGAACTACTCAGCAAACACTTCCCTTTCTTCCCTCCTTCAGTCAAAAGTACTTTTTTTAAACTTTCTTCTCCCTTCTGTAAGAGAAATGTTTCACTAAAAGGAGCTCAGAATTTTATATTGAAGTAGACAACAGCTGTAGAAATAAAGCCATTCTTGCTCGTATGCGTCCAGAGATGGATTTTAGCATTTTTCTACATACAGAAGATTGGGACTTTTTGAGTTTCACAGAGTGAACTAAAAACACGCTATACAAAAATACAAAAGCATTCTCTTAGAAGCAGAGGATAGTGTCTCTGGCTGCAGAATGTCCCATTGTTTACTTCTGCGAGTATCCCTTAAAGAATCAACTCCCAGAGCAGTCCATCCAAGGAAGGGAGCAAAATGACCTCCAACGGACAGAAAGCAACATCCTACCAGAATGAATGGGGGTGGGGAGCAGAGGGTAGAAGAGTTGAGCAAAAGGCTGTATGAATGCTCCCAGGGGTGCCCTTGACCTTTCACATTCAGGCTGCCGTACAGTGCATCCTATTTCGGTTTTTTATCAAAATCTTAGAATTTTTCAAACTTGGTCAATTTAGGGCCAAAACTGAAAGATGCAAATACAAAGTCTTGCACTTAGGTCAAAAGACTGCGTGATGGATGAGTCTTAGCTTAATCGCAATTCATGTGAATCAGGCTGAGGGGTAGGTTGCCTGCAAATATGGCATGTGTCCATAGTGTGATGATTCTAACAAAATAAGCATTTTTTTAATGTAGTTGTCATTTTTCTTATTTTAAAGGTAGCACATGGTTGTTGTAGAACAGTTTGAAAATATTATATAGAGAGAGAGATAAAGAATACAGAAGCATAATAAATCTCACAACTTACAGATAACCCAAAGAGCATTACCTTAGATTTTAAGGTCTGCAAGGCAAGATCTGCACATAATGGTGAGCAAAAAGACACAATTGCTGCCTTAGAGGACATTAGCAGGGACGCCTCTCCTTCAGGTCTTCAATCATACGTCACCTTCTCAGTGAGGCCTGTCTGGATCACATTATTTTAAATTGACCTCCTATACTCCCTGTTTCTCTCCTTAATACTGATAACCTTTGAACATACTATATTATTTTTTAATAATCATATTTATTGGTGTGTAATATATGTTAATAAAAGTAGCAGGTCAGAAATGATTAGTCTGATTCCATACTATATATTTTTCTTATTTATTTTTTATTGTTTCTCTGCTCACTGAAATGCTGATTGACTACAATATGCACAGAGCCCACACAGTACTTGGCAGAGAGAAACCGCCCAGTACATAATTGCTGACTTCATTAATGAATGAACAGGGATTAAATAAAATGTACTGCAATATTTTTTTTTCTAATAATGATAAACTAGAAGCAAACTGCATATTTGATGAGAGAGGACTAGATAAGTAACTTATGATACTTCCATAAAATGAAATGTAAGAAAAACATGCATCTCAATATTGAATGGCATGGAAAATGTCCATGGCAAGTTTGTTAGATTTTGGAAGTCAGGTTATGAAAGAACATAAATAATATGATCCTGCTTTCAATATATACACATATTTATATGTTCATATTGATTCTTCATTATACCTACTATATGCCTGGTATCATGTTAGGTGCTAGAGATACATAACAAAGAAAAGTGTACTCAGGAAACAGACATAAAAACAGCAATGGTGGGTCCTTGAAGACACCATCAAACTATTAGCCAAACCTGGACACCCCCCCACAACTCTGCACTTCTTGTTGAGACAATAGTACTTATTCATTATGTATGCCAGTAGACTCAGAACTGTTTGTTATTTTCAGCCAAAAGTAATCTAATTTATACACTTTGGAATCTGTTTTGACTTATATTTCATGAACACCTTTCCATATCATTTGATATTTTTCCAGCCGTCAAATAAAATGGTTGCATAGTACTTAAGAAAAAAAAAGGTAATGGTAGTGCAATTTTATAAGCAGTGTAACAAATATATGGGCATTCCTTCTGCTTTAAGAGAGGTCTGGCTCCTTGAGAAAATGGGGTAGGGGAAGGTGGGATCAGTTATCTCATTACAGAGAAGGCACTTTACAGCACCTGCTGACTTTAACGGCCAAGCTGCCAGGGAAAGTATTATCTTTCCTGGTCATGGTACAGTATTATTTGTGCACATAATGATTCAAGGTTTCATTTACCAATCAAAGCAAAGCTTCTATTTCTATATTATTCATGATCACAGTGAGATCGTGCAAGTGAAATATACATCATAACCGCTTTGCTATCTTTAACTTTGCTGTGGATGGGGAACAGTGTGGAAACCCAGTGAATTGCAAAGAAGCTTGCTTCCACTTTTAGTGTACGTGCCATTGTTGGTATGTTTAAGCTGCCATCAGTGGACTCATAGTGACCCCATGATTGGTTGCAGAGTGAACTGCTGCAGTCCACAGGGTTTTCACTGGCTGACTTTTGGCAGCAGATCATCAGGCCTTTCTTCCTAGTCTGCCTTACTCTGGAAGTTCCACTGAAATCTCTTCAGCATCATAGCAACATACAAGCCTCCACCGACAAACAGGCGGTGGCTGTGCATAAGGTACACTGGCCTGAGTCAGACCCAAGTTCCCTGCATGGAAGATGACAATCCTACCATTGACCCACCACTGCCCTCATATGTGCTCCCTTACATGGTGTTGTATCTGCTACGATACTAACATCTCAGGGAGACCACTCTTTGTCATTCCCTCCCCCTACCCCACTTCTTTTTTTTACTGTCCTTAATACACCAGAGACACAGAAACTCAATCTGACACAAGCAACCCGTTTGTCATCAGTACAAAGTGTCATTTGCAAGTTCATCCAGTATCTTCCATCCACTACAGGGTGTGGAGCAGCTAAGAATAGCTGTAGAACTTGACTCCAGCTGCTTGCCGGGAAGCACTAAGCTGACTGCGTGACTCACCATGGGATGTAAATTCTTGTCAGAGCACTGATAAAGAAGGAGCCTTGCAGCAAGAGGAGAGCTTTTAACGGGTTGCTACGACCTCTAAGAACTTCCACCACCTCAGTCTTTTTGTGAGAAAGAGCAAATTTCTAGATAAGCAATGCTCCTGAGCTCAGTAAGTAGCGGGGCTAAATGTCTCCCACACAGCTCAGATATGAAAGTTGGATGGTTTCCATTAAGCAAATTTAAACCGTGAAGTGAGCTTTTGTCATAAACAGCACGACCGGGTTAGATAGCAGAGCCAACCCTTAAGCAGCCTGAGAGTGCGGTGTATTCTTCATTTCAAGTAATTCCTGTATCCTTTGTAATATCAGTCACTTGCATTTGTGGAGTCCCTGGGTGGCACAAAGGGTTAAGCACTCAACTACCAGTTAAAAGATTGGCTCCTTCCAGGGGCTTCTTGGAAGACAGGCCCTGGCAATCTGTTTCTGAAAGGCTATGTGGAGCAGTTCTACGCTGCACACACGGGGCCTCCAGGAGTCTGAATCGACTCAATGGCAACTAACAACAACAACAACAGTATACTTGTATCAGCAAACCATCTCAGAATGTCTCAAATGTATACAATTCTCAAATGCACATCTTTAAAAATCTGAAGATAATACTGACAGGCAAGATTTAATCAGCTAGGCACTGTGCCATGCCCTTTATATACATTTTCTAATTTAATTTTCACAATAACTCTACAAGTATATTAGATTAATAGGATGGAATTAAGTTCAGTTACTTGCCCACAGTCACAGAACTAGTAATCATGACCGCATTCTGCAATTTGGTATTACTTTCTTTCATTTTAATTTCATCACCACCTGCTATGGTAAGTCAAGAAATTAATATCATGTCACTTGAACTTTATAATGAGATTTTGCAGAAGCCCTTGCTTATGGTAAGACTATTAATTCAAACTTTATATTGCTTTCATCTAGAATTAGCATTAGGAGAAAAGAAAGATAATTTCTCTGAACAGTGAAAGAAGGGACTTACTGTTCATCATTCTCACATGACGTTTTAAAGGTAGAAAAATATAAAGACTAACCAAAACCAAACCTAGTGCTGTCGAGTGGATTCCGACTCATAGCGACCCTATAGGACAGAGTAGAACTGCCCCATAGAGTTTCCAAGGAGCGCCTGGTGGAATTGAACTGCTGACCCTTTGGTTAGCAGCTGTAGCACTTAACCACTACGCCACCAGGGTTTCCATATAAAGACTATCCCTTCAAAATTCAAAGGTTCCAGTGCCACGCAAATTCTTTTGTCTTATGAGATAGCTTATACTCAACTATTTTTGAACCAAAAGAAATGACAATTCCATATAGTTATGCTTACTAGAAAACACAGCAGAATTTAAAGGTATGTATGGGTTTCATGGAACCCTGGTGGTGTAGTGGTTAAGAGCTGCAGCTGCTAACCAAAAGGTTGACAATTTGAATTCACCAGCATCTCCTTGGAAACCCTGTGGGGCAATTCTCCTGTGTCCTATAGGGTCGCTATGAGTTGGAATTGACTCAACAACAACAGGTTTGGGTATGGGTTTCATGGCCAGGCAACCTGGGTTCAGTCCTGTTACTGCCACAGCAACAATCCCATAACAAACGGTCAACAACGATGTGCTGAAATGACCTTTGTATGTTATTCCTATATTTTCAGATGAGCCAACAAGTCCCCCAATCTACATATCCTCCTCTTCAATGCCTCTTCAGTCAAAGTAGGCTGGATATTAATATGAGCCCTCATTCTCTACTCTATCCCTTTTTTTATGAAATAAATATTAGAGGCTGACTTTAGAATCCAATTAGGATTCCACTCTGTGCTTTTATTTACTCTCTCATTCCAGAATTATATACATATAATCTGGTACAATGTTTTCTCATATTTCTAACTTGGACTATTCCTCTTCCCATTTCAAGAAAGGAATCATATTTGTTTCCTTATAATCTCTCTCTAAAGAAACAGCAAGAGAAGAGTCACTCTTGAATCTGTGGTAAGAAAAGTGATTACAACTCAAGGGATTTTAACACATTATACAAACATTTCTGACAATATGTATCTGTTTCTATGTAAATAATTATTCACTCTACCACTTGTCTGTCAGTTTGTCGTACTATGGTGACTTGCATGTTGCTGTGATGCTTGAAGCTACACCACTGATATTTTAAATACCAGTATGATCACCCACGGTGGATATATTTCAACAGAGCTTCTAGACTAAGACAGACTAGGAGGAAGGACCTGACGATCTACTTCCAAAAGAACTGGCCAGTGAAAATTGTATAAATAGGAATGGAACACTGTTTGATACAGCGATGGAAGATGAGCCCCTCAGGTTGGGAGGCACTCAGACGACAACTGGGGAAGAGCAGCCTCTCAAAGGAGAGTTGACCTTAATGACATGGATGCAATAAAGCTTTTGGGACCTTTATTTGCTAAGCGTCATGACTCAAAATGTGAAGCACCTGCAAAAATCTATTAATAATTGGAATATGGAATTTACGAAGTATGAATCTAGGAAAGTTGGAAGTTGTCAAAAATGAATGGAATGCTTGAAGGTTGATATCCTAGGCATTGGTGAGCTGAAATAGGCTGGTATTGGCCATTTTGAATCTGACAGTCATATGGTCTACTATATACGAATGACAAATTGAAGAGGAATGGCATCTCATTCATTATCAGAAAGAACATTTCAACATCTACCCTGAAGTATAATGCTGCCAGTGATAGGATAATATCCATATGCCTATAAGAAAATCCAGTTACTACGACTATTATTCAAATTGAAGTACTAACCACTAATGCCAAAGGTAAAGACATTGAAGATTTTTACCAACTTATGCAGTGTGAAATTGATCAAGCATCCAATCAAGATGCACCAATAATTACTGGCAATTAGAATGTGAAAGTGGAAACAAAGAAGAAGGATTAGTAGGTGAAAAATATGACCTTGGTGATAGAAACGATGCTGAAGATCACATGACAGAATTTTGCAAAAAAAACAACTTATTCATTGGAAATATCTTTTTTTAGCAACATAAACAGTGACTGTACATTGGACCTCACCAGGTGGAATACACAGGAATCAAATTGACTACATTTGTGGGCAGAGTCAATGGAGAAGCTTAATATCTTCTATCAGAACAAGGCCAGGGGCCGACTGCAGAACAGACCATCAATTGCTCATATGAAAGTTCAAGGTAAAGAGGAAGAAAATTAAAAGAAGTCCATGAGAGCCAAAGTATAACCTTGAGTATATCCCACTTGAACATACAGACCATCTCAAGAATAGATTTGACACACTGAACACTACCTGCCCAACTGACTGGAGGAGATCCATATTCCTGCCCAGTCCAAAGAAAGATGATCCAATCGAATGCAGAAATTATAGAACAATATCATTAATATCACACGCAAGCAAAATTTTGCTGATGATCATTCAAAAATGGCTGCAGTGGTATATCAACAGGGAACTGCCAAAAATTCAGGCCGGATTCAGAAGAGGATGTGGAACCAGGGATATCATTGCTGATGTCAGATGGATCCTGGCTGAAAAGTAGAGAATACCAGGATGTTTACCTGTGTTTTATTGACTATGCAAAGGCATTCGACTGTGGATCATAACAAATTATGGATAACACTGCAAAGAATGAGAATTCCAGAGTACTTAATTGTGCTTATGAGGAACCTGTACATAGATCAAGAGGCAGTTGTCTGGACAGAACAAGGGTATACCGTGTGGTTTAAAATTAGAAAAGATGTGCATCAGGGTTGTATCCTTTCAGCGTACTTATTCAATCTGTATGCTGAGGAAACAATTCAAGAAGCTGGTCTATACGAAGAAGAATGAGGCATCAGGATTTGAGGAAGACTCATTAACAACCTGTGATACGCGGATGACACAACTTTGCTTGCTGAAAGTGAAGAGGACTTGAAGCACTTACTGATGAAGATCAAAGACTATAACCTTCAGTATGGATTCACCTCAACATAAAGAAAACAAAAATTCTCACGACAGGACCAATAAGCAACATTCATAAGTGAAAAAAACATTGAAGTTGTCAAGAATTTCATTTCACTTTGATCCACAATCAATGTCCATGGAAGCAGCAGTCAAGGAAACAAATGACATTACATTGGACAAATCTGCTGCAAAAGGCCTCTTTAAAGTGTTAAAAAGCAAAGTTGTCACTTTGAGGACGAAGGTGCGCCTGACCCAAACCATGGTATTTTCAATCACCTCATAGGAATGTGAAAGCTGGAAATATGAATAAGGAAGACAGAAGAAGAACTGATACCCTTGAATTGTGGTATTGACAACAAATATTGAATATACCATGGACTGCCAGAAGAACAAATAAATCTGTCTTGGAAGAAGTACAGCCAGAATGCTACTTAGAAGGCAAGATGGCAAGGCTTTGTCTTACATACTTTGGACATGTTATTAGAAGGGACCAGTTCCTGGAGAAGGACATCATGCTTTGTAAAGTAGATGGTCAGTGACACGGAGGAAGACCCTCAATGAGATAGACTGACACGGTGACTGCAAAAATGGGCTCTAACATAGCAACGATTGTGAGAATGGTTCAGGACTGGGCAGTGTCTCATTCTGTTATACGCAGAGTTGTTATGAGTAGAACTGACCTAAGAACAACAATTATTTACTGTTTCAGTTATTTAGGGGGAAAGAAAAATAGATATTTTTGTCTCTTAGAACTTTCGCTAAAAATAAAAATGTTGATTAATTGTAAAAAAAATCAGTGTTTTTGTTTATAGACGAAGTTTTTTTGGTTTGTTTGTTTGTTTTAACCAGAGTTGTAGAAAAAGTTCAGGCTCTTTCAACGGATGGCTGAACAATGGATAGATGAACTTTAAGGTTCCTTCTGACCTAGGAATGTCATAATTTCGATAGGAGCTTAGTATGTTTTTACTAACTCCATTTTTCCTTTACCTCCTACTCTACTTCATGTGGTCCTGGTACAGAATCACAGGCTGGACTGACCATATGTTTCTTCCCCTAGGCCCAGTGATTCATCAAAGGGTTACGCCTATGATTTAAACTGGGCAAAAGAGTCCTCCCCCAGCATTTTCTAGGTTGAAGCTGTTGCTATCCATCTTTCCCATCACATCACTTAAGCCTGCTTAAGAGTAAAATGAACACACAGAGAAGCCAGCAGATAGAGAGAGAGAAAAACAACAGTGATGAGATGGAAAGTCAGAACACTGAGGATATCATTTGAGTCGTGAATTCAGCTGCACCAAAAGTCCACATACTCTTGGGCTTCCCAGTTATACAAGCCCATAAATTCCCTTTTTTTATATTTAAGCCAGTCTCAGTTGAATTTTTATAACCAGACACCAAAAAAAAAAAAGTAAAATGCTTGGCATATACCTAGCGTATAGTTAAGTGCTCATTAAATTTTGTCAATATCCACAACTCAACAAACACATTAGAAAATTATAGACTTTTATAGTTAGATGAGACCATAAAGATCATCTATTCCTGTTTGCTCATTGTCTAAAGAATCTGAGAGCCAGAGAGGTGAATGTGTTTCTCACAATCAAATAGCTCTTTATTTGTACATCTGAGGTCCAAATATAGATTTCCTTTCTCCTATGTTATAAAAAAAAAAAAAAAAAAGTCTACAGTATCAGTGATATTATCAGGATTAATTAACCCCTAAGAGGGCCATTGGAAACCGTGGTGGCATAGTGGTTAAGTGCTACAGCTGCTAACCAAAGGCTCCGCAGTTCAAATCCGCCACGTGCTCCTTGGAAACTCCACGGGGCAGTTCTACTCTGTCCTTTAGGGTCACTATGAGTCGGAATCGACTCGACGGCACTGGGTTTCGTTTTTGGAAGAGGGCTATTAGGTCTCAGGTACAGATATTAGAGAGGAAATTGAACAGCTTGGTTTTGAATTGAGTTTGAGAGTATTTTTTGTGTTTTGGGCTTTGTACTTTTTTGAGACAAGATTAAGGTAATCAGAAAATTAGTGTTTGTTCCTTTTCTGTTATTACTCCCCATTTCATCCTTTCGTGTTGCAATGAAAAAGAGAATAAAAAAAACTTGAGATTTGCAGTGGATTATGATGGCTTATTACTGGCACATTGTGTGATCTTGAGAAAGATTTGCAATCTCTGAAGGCTTTAGTTTCCCTCTACAAAATTTGGGTAATAAAAATCTCTACTTCACAGCCATTGCTTTTAGGATTAAATGATTTTATGCAATTAAAGCACTATAACATAGTAAGCTCTTAAAACATGTTACATTCGCTTCTTGTTGTGGTATTATTTTTCCCTTATTATCTGGCTTCTACACCCATGATACATTGGGAACTCCTCAGTCAATCAATGGTGACACCAAGTCAACAGGTGAGCAAGTTTTAATCCTCCTCATTCTCAGAGCTCTGTCCTTTCTGGGCTCCTCCTGTCCCTGCACTCCACTGCCCCTCTGACTGCTCACTCCTGTCATCATATTGTTCTCTTCAACCTTCAAACGTAGGCATTCTTGCTCTATGGGAGCACGTATTCCTTCTATTGGTTAAAACTATTAATTTTATGCACTTATTATTCTAGCTCTGATTTTGCATTTCTAACTCCCTGCCAGGATACCTTCATGTGGTTAAACTGGAGGAGGCTCAGACAAAATGCCTGCAACAGAATTTGTTCCATATCCACACAACTTGCTCCTCCTCAACAAATGGCAGAACCATCCTCCCACCTCCAGGTTAGCTTCATCCACTCCTCTGTCTTCCTCTCTCCTTGTAGCCTGTGATGTGTCAAGAATCAAAAAATTTGCCTCTCTAACACCCTTCTAAGAGGGCAGTGGTAGTTTAGTGGTAGAATTCATGCCTTCCATGCTGGACACCCAAGTTCAATTCCCTGCCAATGCACCTCAAGCGCAGTCACCACACGTCTGTCGATGGAGGCTTGCATGTTACTGTGATGCTGAACAGGTTTCAGCAGAGCTTCCAGACTAGCTCAACTAGAAAGAAAGGTCTGGCAATCTAATTCCAAAAAATCCTCCAATTAAAGCCCTGTGAATCACAACAGTCTGATCTGCAACGAGTCATGGGGATGCCACGGGACAGCGCAGCAACATGTTCCATTGTGCATGGGATCGACTCTACAACAGCTAACAACACCCATTTCCATTCACTGACCATTTCTCTTGCTCAGCTTCCCAGAACTGTCTCAAGCAAAGTTCCTAATCCATCTACCATATAACTTTGACAACGACCAAGAATCTACAGCGTCAGAGAAACCACTCTAGAATTCTATTTCAGATATAACTTTCACATAAAAGGCTCTGTATATAATTCCAAGTGTAGTAAACTGGGTTTCATTACAGTATTTCCAAACATAATAGTTACTTTGATTAAGTATGGGTCAGATAATTTACTTTCCTGTTTTCAATCTAATATAAAGCACTTACAAACTTTCAATGATTTGCTATTACCTTTTTGCCTCAGCAAGTACCAAAATAACTCAATTTTAGTTAACTTCTGAGCACTGACAAACAAGGCTCTCCACAGCAGTAAGCAGAGAAAAATAACTGAATAAACTAGATATGATTTCCAGGAGCAAGAAATTTCTCTGGCACTGGCTTGTTGGCAATGACATAAATGTCACATTCTAAGTTTGTCTCCCTGTGATTATGATTGTATTTGAAGAAATAGGCAAAAGAATGTTAATTCTGGCAATTTATAACAGTGAAATAATGGGCACAATCTTAATGTCAAAAAATAGTAAATTGTTTAAATAACTTAGGGTATAGCCATGTAGCAGAAAACCATGGAAATATTTAGATACATATGGTTTGTTAGCATATTTAAAGACCCAGAAAAACATATTAAGAGAAAAGATACAGTAGAAAACTGGTAAATGAGTTTTACTGCATCCATACATGAAGAATATATACCAATATTAATAAAAATAATTGAAATGATCTTAGAGAGATGGGATCTTGGAAACGTTTTTCATTTTGTTTAACTGTATTTTCTATGTTCTACAAGGAACATGTATTAAATCATAGGAAGAAAAAAAAGAGTTTTTTAGCATTAGAAATAGAAATTTTTTTTTAAAGTAATGTCTATGGCTTAAAGATCATCTTCATTGGTCAACATTTAAAGTCACTAAAACTTAGGTTATTAACTTTGTAGAAGGTGTATTTCAATGGGCTCTTGGGAAAGAGGAGGTACAAGTTTCTGAAGATACTAAAAGTAATGAAATTGTAGCCACCATTAACTGGGCTACTCAAAGAACAAGGAGGAAGAAAATAGCATCACCCCCGCACTTAATAATCTTGCCTTGAGTGAGCCTGCCACCATATACAGCTGACCTTAAAGAGATGCAAAATTAGAGGTTTCTGCCAAATATGCTGTTATTCTCACAACATCCATAGCAACTCTGCTTGCATAATAAAATAGGCCATGATGATTCACAGGAAAATCAAATTTATATTTTTGCCACTAGTATATTCCTTGAGAATTTTAAAGCTCTCACAATTTGGCCTTGCACACTTTACTGCCATTCCTCATAAATTTCTAATGAGGGAAGAATCGTTTGACAATTTGAAGCCAAGTTTAAAATAACTATGTTTAAAATAAACTATTTTTTTGAATAAAAACTAGAATTCCCTACATGTCAAAATCTTGTATAATCCCATGAGCTACTTCCTGTTACACAACTTCAGTATGCAACTTTACACCTATCTCTGCCTGCTGCAGATCGAGAGCAAGCTGAGGCACCTAAGCAGTATAAAAAAAAAAAAAAACCCTAGAAGAACTTTCTAATAGGAATTCTTGGTTCCCAGAGTCTTTTCCATTGGTCAGCCTTTGATTTAGCTTTGCAACACATGTGGCATTCATTTCACTGACTCAATACTTCTAAAGTCTTCATAATAGACGTACAAATTAAGTAATGATTTTAGAATAAATCTTAAGGCCCTCTTTTGAAATAATGTGATGTTGTAAAAAGTCTGCCACTAACAGAATAAAAAAATTTTTTTTTAAATAGAATAGATTGCTTTCAAACAACGAAAATTGGCAAAAGCAACTGTGCTTGAACAATATAAGCAACAGCCTGTTTGCTCGAAGTACTTCCTAAACATTGCACTTAAAAAAGAAAAAATACTATTGAGAGATCTGGGAACAGCCAGCTCTACAACCCAATCCACCTGCACCTCACACTTCGGGGCTGGGTGAACATCTACCTTGCTCCCAGCTTCCCTTCATTCTCATCCGTTACACACATCATCACCATACCAAGTTTTCTATAATGCCATCTTTAGCATTCTGGCCACTTGACTTTCCCTAAAAATTTAGTTAAGGCTGTGGACATCCACTACTTACTCAAGGTTGCACTCCCAAATAACTCCCCCACTTCTTTCTACATGGTCACTCACATCACTAACAGGTACCTATTTCCTAATTCTAAGAAAGGGTTCAACCTATCTCTGTACCAGACATAAGTCACTGTGCTGGCTCTGAGTTGGCTGGGTCCCCTGGCTCAGTCACAGTTACTCAGAGGTAGATAGATGAAATAGCTGGCACAAAATATGACATCCATGAGGCCGTGCATACAGCAGCTTTCCTTAAAGAGTGTAAATAGTGGGCAGGCAAAAAAATATCTAGAACAAACCCAAAGACCAAGAAGGGAAATTACATACATATTGAACCCAACATACTGTTAAGTTTCTTCAGTGCAGCTCAATGCTTCAAGATTAACAGTTTCAATCCATTACAGCTTAACCAACCACAGAAGGACAGGAAAAAAATTTTTTCTTATTCATTTAAAATGTCGTTTGTTATTTTAAAAGAAATACAAACACATCGTGGAGTAAAATGCAAAACTCTTATTTGTTTTTAAGATAAAATTAAGATGTTTTCTAATAATTTCCAACTTGGAGAAGACAGTGTTAGGCTATAGCAAACTATTTTGGGGTACTTGTTCCCACTTATAGGACTTAAGTTTACCTCAAAGGAAGCAGCACTGGGTCTAAAGAATGTTTGGAAATTCTGTAGGAAAGGTATGGCGAGGTGCTAGGCTGGCAGAAATCTCAGAGAGCACTAGTAGAAATCTCTGAGTGTCTTGAGACTTTTGCCTACAATTTATGCTGAACACACCTAAACTGCTCTAAATCTTTCCAGATGTCACCATTTTTTCCTTTATATTTCATTCTACTTCCCTATTTACAGTCTCTTCCTTACCTCCCAACCCAACTCAAAATTACTAAGGAATGATGATTATGATAATTAAGGAAGTGGATAGATTTCTACAGCCCTTCCCAGTTACAAGGTGTTGTTATAAATATTATCTGATTGATCTTAACAATTACCATGTCACATTTATAGAGGAGGAACCTGTATTCCTAATTTACAAATGAGGAAACCAGGGTAGAGAGGGATTAGATAAATTGTCTCTGGACAGGGCAGTCTTGTGACCCCCATTCTGGTGCCCTTCCTACTCTAAGACTATCTACAACTCCTCTGTTCTTTTTTTCCTTGATATGTTTTGCTGATATAACAGAATACTAGTTTACGGATGTTTTCTAAATGTTCTTATGTAATTTCACATTTTTGTCCCCAACTAGGTTGTGGCTTTCTAATGATAGTATCAGTTATTATATTGTTCAATTTTCTGCATTCTGTTGTCAGAACAGAGTCAATGACTTAAAAAAAAAATTGTTAGGAATCCTAAAATCAGTTGCTAGGGAAACAAGCTAAAAATTCAGCTGTAAATCTCTAAATATATTTATTGAAAGAATAAATAAAAACACATAGGGACTGCCCCACACCTCTTCTACCTGTCCTAGCCAGGAAATTACAAGAAATGCCTTAGGTAATAGGGGGAATTGGGCAAGACAATGGCTTGTGACAGCGTAACACCAGTCTCTGCCTCCATCTTCACACGGCCTTCTCCACTTCTCTACTCTTATAACAACACTAGATTTAGATCCACTCTAATCCAGGATAATCTCAAGATTCTTAATTATATCCACAAAGACCCTTTATTGATAGAAGGTTACTGTCTTAGTTATCTAGTGCTGTTATAACAGAAATACCACAAGCGGATGTCTTTAACAAAGAGAAATGTGTTTCTTCACAGTAAAGTAGGCTAAAAGTCCAAATTGAGGGCATCAGCTCCAGGGGAAGGCTTTCTCTCTCTGTTGGCCTTCTCATTAATCTTCCCCCAGACTAGGAGCTTCTCCACACAGGGACCCCAGGTCCAAAGGACACACTCTGCTCCCAGCACTGCTTTCTTGGTGATATGAAGTCCCCATGCCTTCTGCTCGCTTCTCTCTTTTACATCTCAAAAGAGATTGGTTTAAGACACTATCTGATCTTGTAGATCTCATCAATATAACTGCCACTAATCTATCTCGTTACATCATAGTGATAGGATTTACAACACATAGGGAAATCACATCAGATGACAAAAATGGTAGACAATCATACAATCCTGGGCATCACGACCTAGCCAGTTGACAGATATTTTGGTGGGACACAGTGCAATCCCTGACAGTTATATTCACAGGTTCCAAATTAATATATCTTTTCATGGGCCACTATTCAAGCAACTACACTTTATAACATATTTACCAGGAGTCTGTAAGACTTTGTTAGAAGTGGCATCCCTAGATTATAAGGTATTTACATTCAAATTGCTTCACCAATTCTGGTGATATCTTGATATCTTGCTTTAATTTCCACTTCTTTGGTAATTAACAATACTAAACATCTTTTCTTATGCTCATTGGCATTTTCTATGTCTTCATCTGGGCCATGCCCTATGCTCATTTCTTTAGCACAATTTTTAGAATTTTTCTTACTAATATACAATTGCTCTTAATTCCTAGGACCCAGAAACCCAATATGAAATGGAGAGAAGAGACTTTTTTTAAACCTGATCTCCCCTTCCTTCTGGAGTCTCTGGCCATGAACAACTCAGGTCTAGAATCTGGATGAGGGACTGTGGCTTTCCACTGTGGGAGCCTAGGGTAGGCTTCGGGTCACCAGAGCTAAGGTTGGTTGGCTTGTTTGTTTTGTTGTCTAGAGCAAGTAGGACTGCAGTCAGCTGCCCCTCCCCCCTCCACTAAGCAGTATAGCATATTGGCTGAAAACATAGGTTCTAGGTCAAACATGCTCTCAAGATGAGAATGTGCCCATTCCTCACTGTACTAGTTTGGACAAGCCGGCATTGCCCAATATGTTTCCTCATTCACAAAATGAAAAATATACAAAAATAAGCTGTGAGAAATCCTTTTTCCTTGTGTTTCTGCCTAGAATGTACTCTCTTGACTCCTCCTGATAAATGTCATCCTCCAAGAAAGGCTTCCCTGACTATTGTATCTTGAGTAAAACCCATTGCTGTCAAGTTGATTTGGACTCACAGTGACCCTACAGAACAGAGTAGAACTGCCCAATAGGATTTCTAAGGAGCAGCTGGTAGATTCGAACTGCTGACCTTTCGGTTAGCAGCTGAGTTCTTAACCACTGCACTACCAGAGCTCCATAGGATTTCCAAGGCTATAATATTTATGGAAGCAGAACCCAGTAACCCAGTGCCGTCGAGTAAATTCCGACTCATAGTGACCCTACAGGACAGGACAGAACTGCCCCATAGAGTTTCCAAGGAGCGCCTGGCAGATTCGAACTGCCAGCCCTTTGGTTAGCAGCTATAGCACTTCACCGCTATGCCACCAGGGTTTCCTATGGAAGCAGATTGCCACATATTTTTCCCATGGAGCTGCTGGTGGGTTTGAACTGCTGACCTTTCAGTTAGCAGCTGAGCCCTTAACCACTGTGCCACCAGGGCTTCTTTCTATCTTGAGTAGCCACCATTTACTCTCCCACCTCTATCAATTTGTATTCCTCCACTGTGTTTTATTTACTTTTTCCATTCATTGTTGCCTGAAATTATCTATTTACTCATGTGTTTAATTGGTTATTGTCAGTCCTTTCCTCACCCCCAATTATAATACTGGTTCTGTGAAAGCTGTGATCCATGAAGGCCTTGGTACCCAAAACAATGCCTGAGACATGACAGATACTCAAAAAAATATATTTAAAAAGATGAATTATGAATGAATGAAACTAAGCAGCCTTATGCACTGTAAGTGCTCAAAAATAATAATTAGAGGCAGTATGTAAACCTCTATGATTTTACAATAGTCAGTATAAAAATATAACTTTTATAACTTAATTTTTATATACCTTACTTTTTGGTCACTGAGCTAAACCAACATCATGCAGTTTCCCACATGAGGACAGCATCCATCTGGAATCAAGTTCACATGGTGGTACCATGTCAAAGAAAATTTTCTAATTTGCGTTCTAGCAGCCAATATTCGTTTCTTTCTACCTTAAACTGAGAGACACAATTGCCCACACTTCCACCATGCCAAAGGACTGTTTATTTGAAAGAAAGATGAACTCTGGCTTTAAAAACAGTCTTGGCCATTAACACACTTCAATAATATCCACCCATTTTAAAACCAACATATTTATTCCTCTCGAGTTATTTTATTTTTGTTTGTTTGTTTTTAAATGGCAGCTCCCAGCATGATTTTCAGAGGAGAATGATTTAAAGTTCATAAAATGTCATCACAGAGTACCACTTTCTCTAACAAATTATCCAGGAAGTAAAATGAAAGTCGAACTTAAACCACTTAAACTTTTTGCATAACATGATCTAAAATTACTGGAAATGCTAATTTCCCAAGAGCTTAAACACTTTTGGTCATATCTTTTATAATTGTAACTTTTATGATTCAAAGACCCAAAAAACAAAGTCAGTCTGAAGAAATTATTTAGGAGGATTTTATAGATTTTTATGGTTATTACATATCTTCCACTCCAGCCAGAGATAAATTTCCCTATGGTAACTCTGCCTCTGTTAGCTTATATCATGGGACTGCAGTCTCTGAGGTTCCATCTGAGTTGAGTTCTGATAAAACACCCATTTAACTTCAACCAGGGATTGCATTAATAAAACTCCCTACAAAAGAAAATTCTGAACACCTACTATTACAATTTCTCCATTACCACACATGCCACATCCAGTTCGGTAAGAGTAAAAGTAAGCCTCGGATCTCTGGAAACATTAACACCAAGGCCATAATGAGGTAAAAATGAGACAAGACAGACAAAAGCCCCTAAGACCCCACCTACCTCATAGTGCGTGCTCAAAAACTTTGTTAGTTTTTTATCTAATTCTCTAATGGGAAAAGTAAAGGGATGGTGTACAGCGTGACTCAAGACCATTATGTAATTCTTTCTTCCCAAAGTATAGTGGGCTAAGCCAACTGACATTTTAAAAAATAAAATAAAAATTAAATTAAAAAACCGTTCCTTTTAAAAATTTTAATCTTTGCTTGATACTTATTCTATTGTCCGTAGGAACTTCAAATCTGGGGCTTCCATAATACAGTCATTCGTGGCGTAACATCTGTTCAGGCAATGACCGACCACATATACGTCTGTGGTCCCATAAGGCTATAATAGAGTTCAGAAACCCCTACCAGAGAATGGAATGTAGTGGAGGTAACTGAACAGAGCGAATTCAACAGTTTCCCACAGGCAACACGTGTATCTCATGTCTCTTGTATACAAAGAAATTGATTGCGCTGCCAAGTGTATAATGGTATGGTACATATACGGCCTGTAACACATATGTCTTGATAGTCATAATAAACACCTGTATTACCGGCTTATGTATGTACTGTGCTGTACTTTCTATCGTTAGTTTAATGTGAACTTTCCCTGCTTACAAATAAAAAGTTTACCATATAGCAGTGTATGCTTCAACTCATAAGCAGCAGCATCCAATCTCATGTATTATGTGTCTCTTGAGTGTTGTAGTGTTATCTCTGCTTAATTCTGTTTTGAAAATATTACCGAGAAGTGCATCATGACTCCCAAACACAGCAAAATCAGTGCTAGTGATAGCAGTAGCAAGAGGCAAAGGAGGAGCACTGATTTGGAAGTGAAACAAAAGGTATCCCATATAGCTTTGTTAAGTATATGATATGGTGTTTGTACAACATCCAAATCAATCACGTAACATCCTATTTCACAGAACATATCATGGACATTAAGTGATGCGTGACTGTATAACTCCCTCACTATATACAGATCTATGCTTTTAAAGGTGCAACATTAATAAAAGTTTTGGTATAAGTGTTATTCCCCCGGTAAGAAAAACTTCAGAGAAGTTTTGGAATTGCCTTCTTCTGTAGATGAAGCGGAAACCCTGGTGGCACAGTGGTTAAGAGCTACAACTGGTAACCGAAAGGTTAGCAGTTTGAATCCACCAGGTGCTCCTTGGAAACTCTATAGGGCAGTTCTACTCTGTCCTACAGGGTTGTCATGAGTTGGAATCGACTCAACAGCAATGAGTTTGTTTTGTTTGGTAGATGAAGCATGAAACCCAGACAGGATATCTCATCAGGCATAAATTTTAAGAACAAAAGCTTCACCTTCAAAGGAGGCTACAGAATGACATAAATCAAAGGTGGGAGAACCTCAATGTTTTCCTTTTATTAATGAGGAAATTTAGACCCAGAGAGGTTAAGCTACTTGCCCCAGCCTGCTTTCTGTGATGGCCAAGCCTTCCTCGCTCTTTCCACAATACCACCCTGCATCAAGCAGAGGACAAATGCAATAATGAAAGACACTGCCCAAGGACAAGGGCAACATTTAATGTTTCCTAGCAACCTTGGGTCCATGTTTGTGCTGCTAAAAAAAAAAAAGAATACCATTTACATTTTTTAACAAATATAGCATTCTATTCACTGAGAAGGAGCCCCTGGGTGGTACAAACAGTTAACAAACTCCCTATTAACTGAAAAGTTGGAGGTTCTAGTCCACCTAGAGGTGACTTGGAAGAAACACTTGGTGATCTGCTTCCAAAAAATCAGCCGTTTATAACCTCATGGAGCACAGTTCCACTGTAACACATGTGCCGCTGTGAGTCAGAATCAACTTGACAGCAACTGGTTATCCATGGAGAAGTCTATAGAACTACAACTATTTGTTCATGGCCCTTGTCTTTCTCTTCCTATATTTTTCTCATTTGACAAGCATAATTAACCACCATTTAGAAAAACTGGACTTGAGTACATCCATACCATGGAATAACGCTTAGCAATAAAAGGAACAAACTAGTGATACACACAACTTGAACAGGCCTCTAGAAAATTGTACTAAGTGAAAAAAGCCAATCTCAAAAGTTTACACACTGCATAATTCCATTTATTAACATAATTATTAGATGGAGATAACATAATTATAAAAAAAGGAAAACAAATTAGTGATTGCCACAGGTTATGGACGGTGAAAAACGGGTAGTTGTAACTATAAAGGGGTAGCATGAAGCAGCCTTGCGGTGATGGTAAAGTGTCCTCACTGCTGTGGCAGTTACACAAAGTTACACATGTGATAAAACTGCATAGGGTGGTGTAGTGGTTAAGAGCTACGGCTGCTAACCAAAACGTCAGCAGTTCAAATCCATCAGGTACCAGGTAGTTCTACGCTGTTCTACAGGGTCGCTATGAGTCAGAATTGACTCGACAGCAATGGGTTTGGTTTTAGTTTTATACACACACATATACAAACAAGTTTATGTATAACTGCTGAAACATAAATCAGCTCTGTGGGGTGTACTAATGTCAAACTCCTGGTTGTATAACTATGGTTATACAAGATGTTAACACTGAGGGAGGCTGGGTGAAGGGTACATGGGACCTTCCTGTACATGTCTTTGCAAATTCCTGTGAATCTATAGTTATTTCAAAGTAAAGAATTAAAAAATGTATATGTACACACCTGGAAATGTTTACTTAAATGTTGGAATGATTAAAGCATTCACTCATTTTCACTTTTCTAAAGTGTACATGATATGTATACCATACACGCACAAATACTTAGACAATTTCTAGACAAGACACACAAAACATTATTAACAGTTGCTAATATCTAGGATGCAAAAGCAAGGGGTCAAAGATGGAGGAGGAAGATATTTATCAATCTCTCTCCTTCTGTACAAGTTTTAAAATGTTATCATATGCACCAAATGTTGTGATTCTGCGTGCTGTGCCAGAGACAGATTCCCTGGGTTTGAATCTTGGATTTGCCACTTATTGGTCATTTGAAGTTGGGAAAATTACTTAATTTGTCTGTATTCTGACTCTCTTTCTGTAAAAGGGAATAGTTGCGTGAGGATTAAACAAGTGTGAAATAAATGTTAGCTATTATTGCTATAATTTAAAACTAGTAAATTTGTTTTACCATACTATTCATAAAATAGCTCACTCTCAGGTCCCTCTACTGCATGGTATAAAATAAATGTAGCCCCAAGAGACTAACTGGAAACCCTGGTGGTGCAGTGGTTAAGTATTACAGCTGCTAACCAAAAGCTAGGCAGCTCAAAACCACCAGGTGCTCCTTGGAAACTCTATGGGGCAGTACTACTCTGTCCTATAGGGCTGCTATGGATCGGAATCGACTCAACGGCAATGATATTTTTTGTTTGTTTGTTTTTGTTGTTTTGTTTTGTTTTAAGAGGCTAATTTCAGACCTGGAAATCAGAAGTCCTTATGATCAAGAACTGATTTGGTTGGTATTGCAGAATAATATGGCTATAACCAAAAACTGAAACCCTTCGCCGTCAAGTTGATTTGGATTCATAGCGACCACATAGGACAGAGCAGAACTGGCCCATAGGGTTTCCAAGGAGCAGCTGACCTTTTGGTTAGCAGCCGGTGCTCTTAAATATGGCTATAGGCCAGTCTCATTGTCCATAAAATAAGAGTTAAACTACCAGTCTTGTCTTCTTTTCCCTCTTATAGCTTCCATGAAGGTAACACTGCCAAAACATTTAACTATGAGTTCACAGTAAAGAGTTCTCATACCTTCCCCCCAATCTCTGAAAGTCAAAGATTTTCATAACTATAAGTTATTAATAATTTGATTGAAGCTACTTCTTTTGGTTAGTAAGCAATAGAGAAGAAACCAAAATAAAATATTTCATGATTTAAAGAAACTTCAAAATGATTCTCTGAGCTTACATACTAATAGAAATAAGAAGGGATGATTTTATATTAATTGAAGAAATTGTTAGATTTCTTTTTCTTGTTTTTGATTTGCATCTAAAACCATACAGTAATAGTTGACCAATAATGTAGTTTCCAAAAAAGTAGTCAAGATTTTGACACGACAGCTCTTTATATGTGATATAAAAATTATCACCTATCTAACTATATTTCCAGTGAAAATTCTACATGTTATCAAAAAGTATTTCTCTATTTAAAGGGCAAATGTTTTAAGTGATGTGAAGTGAATTTAAAGCAAGAATGTTCGAGTACCATTACTTACTTGGAGTCTACCGTAATAACATTTTATCCTATTCCATGATAGCTAAACATTAGTCTGATCTTTGAAAAATGAAGAATAATAAAGATTCCTTGAGGAAAATGTCAGTTTTGATTATTTGATTATGATACATCAGAGTAAACACAAAATTCGTGTTCGCTATGTGGGAAAATGGGTGATGGGAGTGTTAAGGTTCTGGCCTATCATGCAAGGGGTATGGGTGCTAGTTAGGAGCATGGGCTATCAACTCAGGCCCTCCTGGGGTCAAAATCTTCCACTTACTTGCTACATGGTCGGGGCAACTGGCTTAAGACTTAGTTTCTTCAGCTGCAAAATGGAAACAATAATACCATCTACCTCCTAGAGTTATAGTAAAGATTACAGGTAAAATGCTTTACCTAGTTCCTGAAACAGGAAATATGCTTTGACTATTACCAGTACTATTATTGTCATCTAGGCAAAATCACTCATGTTATTTTTTTTTAACTGTTGGTCACTATGGATTTGGTTCTCATTTAAAATTTCTACTTAAAAGCTGCTCTGTGAGAATAATATCTTAAAATATTGCGATTACTGGATGAAAACATCAACACCCACTATTAATGGTAAAACATCAGCAAACAGAATAATGAGAAAAATGCCAGCATGCAGAATGACAACCAGCTCATTCTTTCTTCCAGTCTTTTGTAAGTATCAACCTAAATTGTACTTAGGATTTTAAACACAAGGGGAACCGAAAGATGATCCCTCTTACTTCTCAAATATTATTAAAAAAAAAAAAATCAAAACCAAAGGCACAAATATTCCAGATATCCAGAAATGCTCTGCTCTACCTCATCCAGACTGCAGCCTTGTTATTGCAGAGCAGGATAGCGAAGAACAGACCTCTCAGCACTGGAATTTGGTCAGATAAGAGCAGGAATACAAGCAAAATATAAACTCTTCCAAAATAAACAGGAACACTCTCAAAGGGCAACTTAGATTTTACTGATTTCACAAGTATCTCACTAATCATTGATTTCATAAGTATCTCACTAATCATAACTGTCAGTGGTAAAGAGTTGCCACGTATCTGGTAAAGAGTTTCCAGGTATCTGAAAACTATCAAATACAAAAACCATTTTTTGTAGCACTTGATTTTCACAAACAGATCTTAACTCTAACGTGTTCTTTGAGCAAAAATGGAGTCAAATTAATCATCGAAAGTAGTATTTAAAAGATAGGAACTCTATGACTGTACTTTCATTCACTTTGGAAACTTCTAACCTCTTTAATTCTTCCATGGTTCTGTGAACTCATGTCTTTGGCTAATATGTGAAGACAGCTATTCTCCTCTCATCACACTCTGGTCATGGTACTGCCAATGCCAAAATATGCAATTATACCAATGAAATGACTGCTGGCTGATGGCCACACCAAGGTGTCCAGGGCTCTGTGCCAAGGGTGCCTATGCCTCTACCAGAGCCGCCAGCACCAAGCATGCTGGTATTTAGTGCTCTTCATGCCCGACTTAGATTTCACAGAAAAAAAACTCTTTCTACTTTTACTCACTATACAAGTACACAACCATAACTGACGTGGTTGAACTGAAAGTCAATCAAAAATGGAGTCAGCCTGCCATACTTGATGTCTTAGTTACCTAGCATTGCCGTAACAGAAATACCACAAGTGGGTAGCTTTAAAGAACAAAGATTTATTTTCTCACAGTTTTAGAGGCTAACATTCCAAATCAGAGTCTCGTCCATTTTGATTCCTTTCTTGTAGGTGGTCCCAAGTGTTCATTGGTTCCTTGGCTTGTCAGTAATGTTCACATGGCATCTGCCTCTGCCCACCCTCACCCCAGAGAGTTCCTATCTCTATGCCTAATCTGCTATTTTTATAACTCAGAAGTGATTAGATTTAGAACCCACCCTACTCAGGTATGATTTAATTAACATAAAAAAGAAAATTCTATTTCCAAAGTAGATTACACTTACAGGTATAGGGGTTAGAATTCCAACACATATTTTGGAGGACATAATTTAACCCATAGTATTCAAGGTCCCTCATTTTCCTTGAACAAAAACCATAGGGATACGCTTGTTCTTTTCTTTGGGGATGCATCTCTTCCTGGGAGGTTCTTGATGTTTCTTGAAAATAATCCTTAGGAAATGCCGATCTACTGGCTGTTAGGATGTGGCAGAACCTTAAGGTAAATTCAGTTTAGGCTTAGTTTGGGATCCTTGCCACGTATCAAATCAGATAAAGTGCACTATATGCGTGAGCATGTGTATGCACACACACACACACACAAGAAAGTAGTGACTATGTGGTTCAGCCAAGGTACCACTCTCCTAGGTGCCAAAAGCATAAAGTCCCTGACCTTGAGGAGCTTGCAGTCGGCCTGTGGCCAAAGATGTATACACAGAAGGATGAAAGCACTCAAGGTCTCCAATCTGCTCTCACGTGAAGAATGAAGCACCAAATATCAGCTTACCTCGCATTCCTTTCTAACAATCTTGTCAAGTCAGCAGGATCATAAAATAATGAGGTGATTCTGAGAAAAATCACTCTGAGCTATTTGAAATATCAGTAAAACTGAAAAACAGAATTAAACATGGTATTGTTACCTTTATTGGGGCTAAGATTCTAGGGTTTAGCTACAAGTGAAGTGTTGAAAAAATCCATTCACTGATTACATGTTCATATTGGAGCTCTGCCATTATGGAGATCTATAAAGGGATCATTCCACTGGATGGAGCATCTGTACTTTGGCAGAATAGATGGATTTTATTGTCCACTGTATCACTGCCCTTAGATTTCCTTGTGTTACTATAAATTAGTAACTAATTCCCCTATCCTGTGCATTATTTTTACTTTTATAAACAATGTTGCAATTGACATGATTATAACCAAGTATTTCTGTATTCCTTCACTTGAAACAAATTCCTAGAGTTAAATTGCCTGGCCAGCAGATATGTACACATTCAAGTCACAACACATATTAGAGTCCAGAAAAGTCATCCACTATACAGTCCTACCCATAATATATGACACTGCCTGCTTTATTAAAAAAAAAAAAAAGTCTTGAATAAAAAATAATTTAACTATAAGAAGCATTGGTTTCCTAAGAAAATATCTCACAGGGCCACTACAACAAATCTCACAGGGCAGTGCAGAAAAAATTCCAGCTGAAGATGAGAGACATAAATTCTGATACACTGGACAGAATAAATAGTTTCTGGATTTAATACTTTTTTGAACCAGACAGTACTATCGACTGTACTATATTCCACACAGACACACTCACACCTGTACCAGGGTGCCTTCCTTAATTTTCCCTATAGTTGCTTGTATTCCTACAAACAGCCTACCATGATAAGTCTAGCAGCTATTGGTGCATTTTTTACTAATTTACTAATTGCATGAGCCACATACTAGCTATGGTCCTAGTTATTTGTACTTTAAAATTTAGCCCATTATTACATCATCATTTTTGCAGATTTATATATAGAACTGCACATATGTAATAAGTTATTCTCCACTGAGGCCAGGCCACAGTATCTTTCAGAGTAGGCAACATGTTTTAAATTTTATTTTTGAAACTTTATCACTCTTCACAGGGCATAAAATTAAAACTCAATGAGGATGGCACCATACTTCCTAGGGGAAAAGTAAGCATTGCTTCTTCCTGATCTAACACTTGATTTGAAATCACGCGTGCTTTTGTCTGAAAGGAACAAATCCCAACCATAAGACTGGAGGTAATTTGTATACCACTGTGATACTCATTTTTCCAATGGCTGCCATTTATTGGGTGGTTACTCCAAGCAGGTACTTTTGAAATGTTTTGTCACTCATAATAGGTGACAGCCCTGTGAGGCAAGCCATATCCTATTTTACAGATAGGGAAACTACAGCTTATACAGGTTGAGCACATGACTATTAAACGACAGAGCCAAGAGTTGAGACCTGACTCCAGCGCCCCTGCAATAAACCACCAAAATCACACTAAGAAGAAGGGTAAACACTATAACCTTTTTAGAAGTTGCAATTTTCAAACCTTTAGAAATGGCATAAAATATTTAGTTATGTGCTCAGGATATTTTTTGGCATGCAATGCAATATATCCCATGTAGCAGTTTCACATGATGCCATTTATCTCTCAGTGAAGAATAAGGATCCCACAACATTCAACTGCTGTTGAAAAGATTTTTCAAGGCAAATAGAGCATTAACTGAGAGCTTTCAAAATAAATCAAAGGGCTTCTGACTCAAGATGGCTAATGGAGCATATATGTTTCTATCCTACCCTTCCGTTGCCCCATTGCCATCAAGTCAATTCCAACTCATAATACCCTATAGAACAGAGCAGAACTACCCCCATAAGCTTTCCAAGAAGCAGCTGGTGGATTCAAACTGCCGACCTTTTGGTTAGCAACCGTAGGTCTTAATCAATGTGCCACCAGGGTTCCACCATTCTGTTGGCCCTATTAAAACAATGGCAAATGAATTTAAAAGAATAAAACCACAAAATAAGACACAGGAAGAGAATCAGCATGAAAAGCATACAGTAAATTTCTGGAAAAGGAGATGGAGGCATATGACCAGAAGAAGCAGAGCTGAGGGGGCTGCCGCTAGGACTAGTTGCTGCTGAGTCTATTCAAAATCGTGATGACCACATGTGTGTCACAGTAGAGCTCTGCTCCATAGAGTTTTCAATGGTTGATTTTTAAGAAGTAGATTTCCAGGCCTTTCTTCTGAGGTGCCTCTTAATGGACTCAAACCTCCAACTTTTCAGTTACCAGCAAAGCCAATTAAACTCTCACACCACCCAGGGATTACACAGCCAGAAGGGAGTCTAATAAATGCCTAATCCAACACCCAGCGGGTGCCAGAGTCAAGAAAGGCAAATTTTGCAGAGACATGACTGAGAAGTGGGACTGAAAGAAGGGAATTCATTGAAAGTCCCTAAAATCAGCTCTCCTTTCCCCTCCTGCGCCTTTAGCCAAGGGGTAGCTGCAGCCAGGAGTTCCACAAGGTACACGTCCAGCACTCCCAGGCTGGATGAAAAAATGAATGAATGACTGAGCAGAAACAGATGGAACAACAAAACATACAGGAATTCCCAAAATAAAAGCTGGGTTCAACGGGGAAAACTAAGTAGGAATGAAAAAGTTATTTCCCTTATTTCCATCACATTCTAAAAGAACTCCCCATTCTCTGTGATAAGCTAATTAATTCATGCTGATATTTTCCTCCTTCATTCTCCCACTATGACATGAGATCCCCAAAGAAATTACAACAGATTTGTATAAGCAATCTTACAGGCTTTCTCATCTGTTCCTAAAATGAAAATCACCAAGTTAATATTTAAGAGCATGAGGTGGTCTCTGAATTGCTACATTCTGACACCCACAAGGGCACCAGACTTATTTTAGAGGATAAGCTGGGGGTGACATCTTCCCAGAAACTGCACATAACAGGAAACACCCGTTAACTGAGAAGAACGTTGACAAAAGGACCCTGGAGAAATCATTAGGTTATAAAAAAAAGAGAAATACCAGCAATTAAACTGAAAACATCCTCTATTTTTTTTTTTAATTGTCTCCTTATTTTTATGAAGGTCATGTAGCAAGGTAAAGCCCATGGCTCTCGAATATAATCCCATCACTAATATAACCGTCTATCTGTCATTCCCCTTAGGGGAGCCGTACTTGGGGCCAAACAACTAGATATATAATTGTAATTCCGATAATGAGAACCTAGAAAATATTTCACTGCACATACAGTGTGTTATAAATGTCACTGTGAAAGCACAGTTGGGTTAAAGCCTGCAGTCCATCTCCCTTCCATCATTCACCATCACACAGAGCTTTTTCAAAAGATTCATTCAAACAGAGCGTCTCAGACTTACAGTATCCGTAGACACTGCTTTAATTAGCAGTGGATGGCTTCAAGAACCTGATTTGAGCCATGAAATAGAAAACGGGATGCTTGTCAGTTTCATTTCTCAACTCTCATCTCCCCTTCCTGAGTTCTAATAGACACAATCCTTATTTTTCTCAAAGGAAGAAGGAAAACGAAATGGTGGCCAGGGTTTTGTCATTATCATCCACTTTTTTCTCAATCTTGGGCGATGCAGCGGGACCAAAATTCAGGTTAGAAAGAACTAGGATATCTGTGTCACGTAAGGACTTCAAAAGGGAACGAATAAGAACTAAAAACAATTTTCGAAAGAACATTTAAAGCACAGACCATATATATATAAAAACATATTCCGGACGACAAACAACACAGCATCTGCTTTATTATATGTAATAGTATAAGAAAATAGAATGCATTTTTTTATTAGCACCAAGGCACTGAAACGCAAATTTCTTCATCTATCCCACAATTATCTCTGCGATAAAAATAAGGATCCCATAACCTTCAACCACCTCTCGAAAAAATTTTCCAAGGCAAAGAGAGCATTGAGGGAGAAGTCAGGTAATTTTACTCATGATCCAATTTCCAAATCTTTATTGTTTTTCAGTGAATACATAGAAAAATATTCAATTCAATTCATGAGTACTGAACTGTGAACTTTTATACTAAGAGGAAAGTAAGTTTTAGTTTAATAATGAGGACTTTTATTTTAGATGTGGTCAGTGTTGATATAAAAATATGAACTATTTCAAGGTTTCTAATGTTTGTAAAGGATCCCTGGTGTCCAGCGGTTAAGCACTCAACTGCTAACCAAATGGTCAGTGGTTTGGGGCCACCAGCCAATCAGCGGAAGAAAGACATGGCGGTCTGCTTTCATAAAGACTTACGGCCTTGGAAACCCTGTGGGGCAGTTCTCTATCCTACAGGGTCACTATGAGTCAGAAGTGACTTGACAGCAGTGGGTGAGAATGTTTGTATGAGCAGGAATTGTTTGGTATGGCAAGGTTTACTAAGCATACAAAGGACAATTTCTACAGACTAAAAAATGCTAGAGAGTAGCAGCCTTTGTGACTCTAATCAAACTGTCACTTTGTACATGAGGAAAGCAAAGGTCAAGAGATTTGTCAAAGGTCACGCAACTAATTAGTAGCAAAGCTTTAACTCCAATAGGGGTCTCCTAGATTCAAACCCAACATGCTTTTCACCACACTATTTGACCCTTCGAGAGATAGAGAAGACCTCTTCGTTGGAATAAGAAGTCTTCCTCATTACCATCAACACACACACATACACACTCACATACACACACTCCCCAAAGGCACAGGCTTTCCATTTGGGTTTTCACAGATACATTAAGATGGTACTCTGAACACCTACATGCACACTTACCCACCCTAAATCATTATTTTTCCATTCTCAACCTGTAATTTCATTAATTAAAACTTCAATTCTCATTGCTTAGTAATTTCCTGTTTATCCCCACAGCCCACCATCATTCCTGCCATCTCACTTCCCTCTCCCTTTTTGTATTTCATGCTACAGAACCTTCAGAAAATTTTTAAAATTTAATTTGTTACTAACTCTTTGGAGAGGAGGCTAGAGAGAGATTGGATGGGATTATCTCTTTTGCAAAAGAGATTTAAGAGCAATTATTTAGTTTTTCACTTTGATCTGCCAAGTGACCAGGATTCATGGTTACTATTTGCAACATATGCCTCCACCTGGGGTAAAAGGCGACTTTTTCTATTACTCATAATGTTTGTGGGATGTCTCAGTTCTTTGGAGAGCAGTATCTTGATCAGTGAGCTCGCTAATATCTAGTGCAGATTGATCAATCCTATAACCTTTTTGGTACCTCAGACAGTTCTTATCCCCCTAGGAAATAGAAATTAATTCATTGATCTTACTGAAAAATCAGAAGCAACACTGAGTTCAGAAATTCCGGAAATCCTGGTTCTGAAGTTGCTTTATTTTCCTTCCAGTGGAGGGATACCTATTTAACACTTAGCCATAAACCTTTGTTCACTGGTGCTCCTCTGTTTTTTGAAAATGATTATTTCAACAAAGTATTTTGGGTGTCAGCTTATTACAGAGCTCTGGCTGTTTCTGGAGAAACAAACAAAAAAACCAAACCAGTTGCCATTAGTCAGTTCCAAGTCATGGCAATCCCATGTGTTGCGAGAGAAGGGGATACTAGATTCAAAATATACTGATGATGAATGGGTCATCCTGGGAGATGTGCCATAGTTGAGGTGTAGAACGCACAACAGGCAACACCAACATGTTAGGGAGGGCAGGGGAATTCTTCTAGATGCTGGAATGCCTATCATTCCCCATGAGTGTCACCCAGAAACGCAAGCATGAACCAGCAACATAGGGGAGCTTAAGTTTGGGGACAAACTAACTTACATCTTCTACCATTATCCCTCAGAGACAATGAACATCCAGAACCAATCCATCAAATCCAGAACACAGTCAGTCTACATGGTAGACTCCTACAAGAAACAGAAATGGAAGGAGGGTTCCAAAATAAATAATCAACAGCAAGGAAAAGGAGATGCCATTGTTTGTTTGTTTTAATCTTCACTTCAGTTTGGTCGTCACCAAAATTAGTTTATTAGGAATCCAGTGTGATACAAAGATACGTAGAGCCCATACCTTACCTCTAGTGATTTACCACTTATTTCATTATACGATGCTGCCTTGCAGGAATGATGACTACATCAGAAACAACATTCAAGTCATGTTGAAAATAATCTCTAGGTAGCACAACAAATACATCAGCAATATAAACTATTTCATTTCTTTCCAGGTATGTCAGGGCCTACTGAGTGCCGTTTACTAGTGACTGTAATTAGACATAACTAGAAAGAAAAAGCAATAGGTAGATATTATGACAGAATAAAATATGTCTGAATCATGCACCTTTCCACTGCAGCCCTTAGTATCTTGTTTAGTTAAAAATAGGTGTTCAGCTCAATACATGGAAGGTCAGCTCAGCTGGACTGGACCAAAAGCAAAGAAGTTTCCGGGATAAAATGAAGACTTCAAAGGTCAGCGGAGCAAGGGCGGGGGTTTGGGGACCATGGTTTAAGGGGACTTCTAAGTCAATTGGCAAAATAATTCTATTATGAAAACATTCTGCATCCCACTTTGAAATGTGGTGTCTGGGGTCTTAAATGCTAACAAGCGGCCATCTAAGATGCATCAATTGGTCTCAACCCACCTGGAGCAAAGGAAAATGAAGAACACCAAGGTCACACAATAACTAAGAGCCCGAGAGACAGAAAGGGCCACATGAACCAGAGACCTACATCATCCTGAGGCCAGAAGCACTAGTTGGTGCCCGGCCACAATCGATGACTGCCCTGACAGGGAGCACAACAGAGAACCCCTGAGGGAGCAGGAGATCAGTGGGATGCAGACCCCAAATTCTCATAAAAAGACCATACTTAATGGTCTGACTGAGACTAGAGGAATCCCGGCAGCCATGGTCCCCAAACCTTCTGTTGGCACAGGACAGGAACCATCCCCGAAGACAACTCATCAGACATGAAAGGAACTGGACAGTGGGGGGGAGAGAGATGCTGATGAAGAGTGAGCTAATTATATCAGGTGGACACTTGAGATTGTGTTGGCATTTCCTGTCTGGAGGGGGGATGGGAGGATAGAGAGAGTTGGAAGCTGGCAAAATTGTCACGAAAGGAGAGACTGGAAGGGCTGACTCATTAGGGGGAGAGCAAGGGGGAGTACGGAGTAAGATGTATGTAAACTTATATGTGACAGACTGACTTGATTTGTAAACGTTCACTTGAAGCTCAATAAAAGTTAACAAAAAAAAAAATAGGTGTTCAGGAATGTGTACTGAATTGGAAGTCTCCTTTTGTTTTTTTTTTCTGAGAATATTTCTACCTAATAAACACTAGGTTGCAGCTTGGAAAATGCTGCCCAACAGAACACAAACGTTTCATCAGATAATAACGTTAGGGATTATAACTAAAACATTTAGTCTTTAACCCTTATTTAAAGAGCTACACTCCACTAAATTATCAGAGAATTTTAAAGTGCAGTTTTTTTTAGTATTTTTACATTTTACCCATAATTTTTTTCTTCAAATTCTTTTCTCATGCTTTATTTCCAAAAAAGGGGCCAAACCCTTTTTTCTGAAATTGAGGAGCATGTCTTTTTGTGAGATCATAATTAAATCTACAAACCACTGGATAAGTCTTTCATCCTTAAATTCAAAATAAGTTTTTAACATAAAATTTCAGTTACCTAAAATATCAGCTTTCAGTCCTTTATAGCAGATATGACCTGTTAAAAAAATTAATTGCCAGGTGAGATATTTTCTTTCTCAATCTCAGAGAGTTACCACTACTCAAAAAGCAATTTGGGGGGCATTCAGAAATGGACTACTATGCTGATTTGCTTTTCCAAATTTTAATATAAAACAAGCTGGCTCAAATACTTCTCATGTTATCATCATTTGTGATGTTTATTAAACACTCATTACTTGAGAAGATAGAATCATCTCTTGAGACACACTGTACTAATGTGATAAAAATTATTAGATGTATGCCTAAGATCTGTTTGTTCTTATCATCTCTTAGAGAAAGAAAACATTATTATGTAGAATTCCCCAAGGTACCTGAGCACTTTTACTATATTAATGCATGAATTATTCCTTTTCATTAAGAAATTTCAATGGATGGTAAAGGTAAGTGAAATTCTTTGTTGATGCATTTAATTCTCTACAAGAGATGGAGTTTGGAGAATAGTCAGAATTTCTTGCCTTAGTTTTACTTATTTATTAAAAAATACCAAAGAAAAACTAGCACTTATTTTTAAAACTATTCCAGAAGTAACGTCACGTGATACATACAAACTAAACCTAGCTAGAATTTATAGCTTGATGTATTATTACTCTGAAAATGCAACTAATGAATGAAGTCAGATTAATTAATATGCTAACATATCATTTCCTAAAGTATATTCCAGAAGATACTATTTCCTCAGAATATTCACTGTCACTGCACCCAAATTAAAATCCATTCCCTTGGGAGGTAGGTTTAAGAAATACTAGATTAATCTGCTATGAGTCAGAATGACTCAAAGGCAACAGGCTAAAAGATAAATTAACCCGCAGAGTATTTCACAGACTTTCATACGTTAAAATACAGTATGAGTCCCCAAAAGGGAATGCATGGCATACTACATTCCCTACACAGTTTCATGAATGTTCTTGAGCATAGACCAGAACCCCTTCTTGTGGAGCAGTTTGGAAAATCCGAGTTCCAAGGAACAGAGTTTCTGAAACATGATAAATTGAATAGTCACTGACACCTAAGAGACATGAAGGATCTTGATCTCTTTAAAAAATACTGAAATATATCCACAGATACTTGATTTTCAGAAAGACAAAAGGTCAAAAAGTGTGTTTTGATCTTCTCTTGGTAACCTCCAGCTCTCACTACTTATACTTGAATAAGCCTGGCCAAGAAAAAAAAAAAAAATCAATTCAGTCTCAACAGTGATTGTGGAATAAGTCAAACTGCACGGTATTATTTCAAAACAGTTCCTTCCCTTCCTCTTTCCCCTGTACCCCCTTCCCAAAATTAACTTCAGTATAATCTGATTTTTGGTGTCCTTTCGTTTCTGATCATTTCCGTGTGACTCGCAGAATCAGGAATGACTGAGATATACAACATTACTTAATATTCAGGTTTTTTAAACTTAGTGAGATAGGGAAGAAACAGGGACGGCGCCCCTAAGCAAGGAGCCCAGCAACACCGGCAACTTGCAACTTACTTACAATACTATGTGTTTGGCTAACGACATAAAACCCCCACCCTGGTATGTGCGATAAGGAAAGAACAATGTATTCCCTTACGTCTTTCCCAAGGACCGGCCAGACCTGGTCCCTGGAGCATGCGCAGACATCCAAAAGGTGACCAAGGTGACCGACGGATGACCTCTGCCTGACGCAATTACCCAAGACAAATAGCACACACACCACAGGAGGGACTGCGCAGGCGCAACACCCCATAATAAGGGCTGCCAATCTTCCCAGAAGCCTTTGTCACGGACTCCATCTTACCAGCAGAGGAGGGGTGCAGGTAAGGAACTGAAGCGCCACGTTGGACTGCTTAGACCAAAAAAAAAGGAATTTTCTGAAATCCCAGGTGCTGATTCGCTATTACCCCTCTTCCATATCTTGGCGAGCAATAAAAGCTCCAGTCAAAGACTTGTGCGTGGGAGTGGCCTGCTAGAGTGGCAAACACTCAGCTGCTGCCTCCCTGCGTAGTGCTTTCATTTTCTAATAAAGGCTTTCCTTTTAAAAGTCAACTAAGTCTCACCGAGTAATTCTTTTCTCGTGGGTAAGACAAGGATTTACTTTTTGGGGTCCAGGGGTCCCAGACTGTAACGGTAGCATGAGCTGATTTTTTTTTTTTCGTATTTAAAAAATTAGAATAATAACCAATTTATGCGGAATTTAAATTGGCATTGGTAGATTTGGAGAATTTTGAAACAATTGCCATTTTGTTTTTTAAAGATTATCTACTGATGAATGAATACAAAAAAAAAAAATAACCCAAACCTGTTGCGGTCAAGTCGATTTGGACTCATGGCGACCCTATAAGACAGAGTAGAACTGCCCGGTGGCTTCCAAGGAGCACCTGGTGGATTCAAACTGCCAACCTTTTGGTTAGCAGACGTAGCTCTTAACCACTATGCTAGCAGGGTTTCCGAATACAAAACAGGCACCTTCAGTTAGCAAGCAACAACAAATCTTTACTTATAATCACCAAACGGCAATAAATTCATGTTGTTTAAAAGTAAGAAATTCACCCACCCAGGGTAAGGGAAGATTTCTATCAGATGAGTAGTAAAGAATCTTCTTTATTTTTGTCTCTTTGGGTGAGAGAAATTACAGATGACTTTTAAATATCTGCAGACTATTGGTTTTCTTGCTGATTTGATACACCTCTACTTAGAAATTTTTTTCAAATAAAGCCAACCATGTATATTTCTTGAGTCATATATACCATAACATTTTTCATAACGATCCTTATGAGAAATATAGCTTTAATTTTCAACAATATGAATATTATGACTCAACAATAAGATTTAAAAACCTGTTGCTGTTGAGTCGATTCCAACTCATCACAACCCTATGCGACAGAGTAGAACTGCCCCCCATAGGGTTCCTAATGCTGTAAATCTTTATGGAAGCAGACTGCCTCACCTTCCTCCCATGGAGCAGGCTAGTGAGTTCGAACTATTGACCTTTTAGTTAGCAGCCAAGCACTTAACCACTGAGCCACCAGGCCTCCTAATATACATACTCAAGTATTTTAATGGCAAAACATTCTCTCCTTATAAAAACCATATATTCTAAATAAACTTTACTGTTTTCAGAAAACAGTGACCTCTACAAAAACATGTTTTAAACTATATTCAGCAAGCTAGCCAGTCACACATACTATATGTCATGGATTGAATTGTGTCCCCCAAAAAATATGTGTCAACTTGGTTAGGGCATGATTCCCAGTATTGTGTGGTTGTCCTCCATTTTGTGATGGTAATTTTATGCTAAAGAGCATTAGGGTGGGATGTAACACCACCCTTACTCAGGTCACTACCCTGATCCAATTTAAAAGGAGTTTCCCTGGGGTGGGGCCTGCACCACCTTTTCTCTCTCAAGAGATAAAAGGAAAGAGAAGCAGAGAGTTGGGGACCTCATACCACCAAGAAAGCAGCACCAGGAAGAGAGCATATCCTTTGGACCCAGGGTCCCTGGCCTGAGAAGCTTCTCAACCAGAGCCAACAGAGAGAAAGCCTTCCCCTGGAGCCGACGCCCTGAATTTGGACTTTTAGCCTACTTTACTGTGAGGAAATAAATTTCTCTTTGTTAAAGCCATCCATGTGGTATTTCTGTTATGGCAGCACTAGATGACTAAGACACTATATTACATTGATCTTGACAAGGAACCCAATGCTCTTTAAATTAAAAATTGGGGAAGTTTATTCACATAAACTGTCAAAGTGTTTAATTAAAATAACTTTATTGAAAACTTTCAAAGATACGTTGCACTTCTTTTTGACTCTCACAGAATTCTAAATATAACCTAACTTTTTTTTTTTTTTTTTTGATAATTCAGGGTCATCAGAACTCCTGTATTTGAAAGGTGTTTGAGTTACATAGATATCTTTGCTGGTAAACTCAATTCTCCCAGATACTGAGTTTTTAGATGTTTTCGTCCTACCCAGAACAGTCTCTTCTAGGTACAGATTGATTGCTCTCACTCCTTCTGATCTGCCACCTTTTTTCCTCTAAAATCCTTGAAGTTAATCAGAGGCTAGCCCTAGGCCTCTACTACAGAGAGTTCTATGACAGATACTTTCTCTGATGAGAGGTTTTTGCTCACTTGTAGATTTACAGCTGTGTCTGAGGTAGCGTTGGGCATGCAGAACATTTGACCTTCCAGAGAGGGAAACAGTTGTTTATCAAACTAATTCAAATAATAAGAAATCATTTTTGCTTTTGTTCACTTGCTCCATGTCCAGCAATGTTTACTTGCAAAACTTCCTGTAAAGGATTGCCAGAAAGCTCGGGGTCAAATTTCACACTAATTCATAGCAACTCTTTATTCATGTATTTATTTACACATTATCTGGTTCCAAAAGGTTTTATGACAACTAAGCTTTTAGGGTTAGCCTGTCTGATTTTTCCTTTAATTTGAAATGCATTTCAACTTTCTCTTTATGTTAATAACCTTTCGGTATGTAATTTTGAAGTGAGTCAGGTCAAAAGCAACTTGAAAAATAACAGACACAGGCTAGAGACATACACAGTAGTTTGTAATCTGCACAACAACCTTGTAATTAAGTAGTATTGTTTCTCATTCTCCAAGTGATCTGAGACTCAGAAATATCAAGCAAAATCCCGTAGTCTCACATTTAGAAGTTGTGGAAGGAGAATTCTCACCCAGACCTTGCTGACTCAACACCCCTGCTTAGTTCTACAGTGCTACATGGTCTTTCAAAACAATCAAAAAACAAAATTGTTCGTGGTCATTACATGTGTGGACAACCACCTAGAGCAGAACTCAAAAGGTGATATTCAGAGTGATGATCCAAACCCTTAAGATTATATTTTAACAATATATTTCTTTAAGGCCTTGAAATTCTAATACGTTTTAGGAATTTTCAGTCCGACATGGTTATCGTTCCATTTTTCAAGTTTGAATGTCATTAACAGTGTATAATCCTCAAATTCAATAATCCAGAACAAAGCATTCCTACTTCTACTACTTACACTACAATTAAAATTATTCAATTTCTGTTCTAATGGTAACTCTGTAGCCTCAGTAAAATTACCAACATAATTAGCCAGCTATGCCTATCAGGTAAACCATGGACAGCACATCCTATTCAAGGTCATATTATATTTTATGCTTGAGCAAATATAAGTGACCACTATAGGGTCGCTATGAGTCGGAATCGACTCGACGGCAGTGGATTTGGATTTATTGATCGTTGGCATTTAATTTTATAGTATCAATGTAAAATTACTTTTACAACTCTTTTACAACAACAAAACTTTCTGAAGAGTAAACTTTATCCTTAAACCACAACTTCCTTAACTTATTCCATAAACATTAAAATATTCCATAATACTTATATATTTTCCTTAACACTTAAACCTAATATCTCCAAGAGAAATCAAACTTTGAATTCTTGCTAAGTTTCATATCAATAAATAAAATAATTTCTAGTACCAAGGCAATTACAACAAGGGCTCAAAAATAAATAAAAGAATAATTCTGGTTTTAAAAACAGAGGTAAAACAGGTCATTTAACTGAATTAAATTTGCCCACATTCTAGAAATGAAATTTTGTTAATAACTTTACAGTAAAGGCTGTGGAATTCATTCAATTTCAAGGTTGTTGACCCACAAAACATGGAAATATAGACTGGCTAGTACAATTCTTCCAATCAGCGACAGCTGCTTTTTTACCCTGTCAATTATGTTATAAATCTGTGCATGCTAAATCTCACCAGTCTTACCGTCACTTTCTCCTCTAAATTCTTGTTTAATGAGCTTCCTTTTTCATGCTTTTCAAATTCCATGTTGAAAGAGAATAACAGAGAGAGAGAGAGAAACAGAGAGAGGTTCAGATTCTGTCTAGAAAATGATTTGAAGCGCTTACATGTTAGATACTGTAGGACATTCCAAGTTGTGAGAGCCCAGGACACTATCAGAAAGCCCTGGCGATAATTTCTGGTTAGCTAGTGTTTCCATTTATAGATGTTCAAACCCCATAAACAGAGCACTGAAGAGAAGTCAGGCAGCTGGCCTTAGGTAATGATAAATGTCACTAGATATTAAAGCAAACCCTTCAACAGAATATTCTAACAGGTTAGGTTTCCTGACCAAGAAAGATACATGTAAAAAAAGTCACTATCAAAGAGTTTGTTAATAGCCATTGGAGCAGAATAAAATATACTATATAGACCTAATAGATCAGTTAAAAAGGCAAATGCAATAGTCATGTAGCAAATATGAATTAGCAGGTCTCATTCCTCCAAATACCAATTTGTGTCCTGGCAGTGCAGACATTTAAGCATTACTTTGTAGCTCAAAAAAAAGTCATATACAGGGAATAACTAATTAAAACTATAGAGACACACAATTCATATGTCCAAGGGGTGTTGCCAATTTTGTTCCATGAAATGTTGGCAAATTGTGCTTAGAAATACCATGAAGTAAAAGTAGTGTTTTATGTTTCACAAAAACTGGCTTTTTTTCTCCTACTTCATTATCCTGGTTTTCCACTGGGAGCGATGTTATGGGAGAAAAAATTCATTTTCCAAACAGAACAAAGGTTTTCAGGATTCTATAGAAATTTGTTACATGACTCAAAGAAAATTAATTGTTTAGCTCGGTGGTAATTAACTCTGCCTGAGTTTTGCAGCAAGCCAGATATGTGGATGGCAAGAAAGAACAAAAATGGCTTTCAGAGTAAATTAAGACTAATCTCTATGCTGGCCTAACCCCTCAGCCTCTTTACAGATTCTTTTAACATCTGTTCCTGACCTTAATTCCAATTTCTTATGATTTTTTCCTTCTATTCTTCAGAAAATACTTTTAGTAAATGCATTGTGACACTTTATCCTTTACAGTGATTGCAGCTGGTTCTCTGTTGTCAGGCAGAATTGCTCTAGGGCTTATTCTGCATCACGAGGGAACGGCTGAGGACTTCAGGAAAATATTTAGTAGGAAATAAACCTGGCCCACGTCAAGATGATGAATTCAGAAACACTGTACAGGACTTGTGGGCAAGAGGGGATTCCCTTTTTGGCTCAACTCTGAATTCCAGAAAGGAAATCATACATGTTAGTTGTTGCCCCCAAAAGTTTGAAAGTCAAAGTCTTAAAGGTTTATTACCATGTAAGATGGGTATGTGTAAAAAGTTAGGGGACAGATGAAATTTTGTATGAATGGAACTTCCAAAATCTCTCTGGAAGAATCATGTGTGGCTGCAAAATGAAACTCAATTCCTGCTCAGTGTGCTAGTTTAATGCCTGAAGATGAAATCCAGGATTCGATTAGGACTATAAGGAATGGTAGGATGCAGAGTTGGTTGGGAGAAGAAGAGATGGGAGGAGAAGGGTCAGTTAGTAGAGGGAAAATAAACTGCTAGAGTTTTGTCGAGCACTGCTTGTCAACAGAATTTTAAGTGGACTGGACCAGCCAGTGATAAAAAAAAAATTTAATTCAACCAACATGTACTGAGTACCTATAATGGATGAGGCCCTTATCCTAGGTGCAGGCAAATTTTTAAAAATAAAAATAAAATTAAAAGATACAATTCATGGTTTTATGCCCTCAAAAAATCACCATCAGAGGCAGGGCCAATATGGAGGTGATCACTCTTACAACAAAGACCCGAAAAAAAACAAGTGAAACAATTAAATTTGTGATAAGCTAGGAGCCCTGAACATCAAAGGCAAAGTTAGAAAATGGACTGAGCAGCAGAAGGAGGGAGAGGCAGTTCATAAGCAGAGAGGAGTTGCCGGACCTGAATCTCCGGAAGCCCTCAGGCACGATTCCCAGGAGCGACTGCAGCAGGCTGGTGGTAGCTTTTGGCTGCAGCTTCCTCAGGGAGATACAGCCAACTGTACAACCTACTCACACCTCCAGAACGAGAGAAGAACAGCGCTCTCAGCAAAAGCTAAGAACTTGCATATATTTCACCACACCCCTAACCCCAAAGCTGGTTTCAGTGGTTCTCGATTTCTCTGGGCCTGAGATAGGTCCTGCTGAGCATCCTGAGCCATTCTCTCAGCCTTGGGGAAGGAATAAATTCACAGTTGGGGAAAAAGATAATCTGCCAGCTCCACTAATCTGAGGAGCTCGGGACAAAATAGGCTCCTGTCTCAGGCATGAACGATCCATAGACGTTGAATACATTTCCCCTCTGCATAGACCTGTGTGGGCCTATTTCAAGAGAACAGCCCCTTGTTGGCAGACTGCAACTGTTTCAGCTGTGTGGTGGAGGGGTGGGTGTTCAGCATGTGACACCACTTTGCCTCTTAAACAGGGTCCTCATCTACCCACATCAGGGGCCTCAGGACTCGTGGCTCCACTCACACCACCCAGCCACCCGCGATGGGTCCAAGAATAACTGGTACCTCCCAGTCCTTACAACCAAAAGCTGGGTTCCCATGGTCTGTCTGCAGAACCCACCTGTGTGCTCTAGGGAACAGGGACGCACCTTCCACACAGACACTTGGGGGACGGTTGTCAGCCCCATGCCTTGTTCAGAGGGTGACCGCCTGCTGCAACCAGATACCAGTACCTACACTAATCACCCCCCACCCCTCTAAGACTGTAGAACAGAGCCTGCACCACACACTTGATGACCAACTACCTGGACACCTGAGCTGAATCCATACAAGAAAAGTGAATGGACTCAAAAGCTCATATACATGATAACAGCTCTAGCCATCTGGTGACAGTACATTACAGCTTCAAAGGCAAAAATAATAAAGCTAGCTCACTCAAGCAGCCTATTTGGGCATATCAAAACAAAACAAAGGAAGAAGCTAGGATACAATAAGCAAACATAAACTAATACAATAACTTATATATAGCTCAGAAAAAACAGTCAATATCAAATCACATAAAGAAGCAGAACATGATCACTTCAACAAGCTCTCAAAACAAAGAATCAAGAGATCTTCTGGATGAAGGTACTTTTATGGAATTACCAGATGCAGAATACAGAAGATTAATATACAGAACACTTCAAGACATCAGGAAGAAAATCAGGAAGGAGATCAGGCAATACGCAGAATAAGCCAAGGAACACACCGATAAAGCAGTTGCAGAAATTAAAAAGGTTATTCAAGAATGTAATGAAAAATGTAATAAGCTGCAAGAATCCATAGAGAGATAGCAATCTGAAATTCAGAAGATTAACAATAAAATTATGGAATTAGAAAACTCAATACAAAGGCAGAGGAGCAGAACTGAGTAAGTAGAAGGCAGAAATGCTGAGATTGAAGGTAAAACACTTGGCACCAATACCTTTTAATGAAAATCAGATAAAAGAATTTTTAAAAATGAAGAAACCCTAAGAATCATGTGGGACTCTATCAAGAGAAATAACCTACAAGCGATTGGAGTACCAGAACAGGGAGGGATAACAGAAAATAAAGAGAATTGTTGAAGATTTGTTGGCAGAAAACTTGCCTGATATCATGAAAGATGAGAGGATATCTATCCAAGATGCTCACTGAACTCCACATAAGGTAGATCTTAAAAGAATGTCAGAAGAGGCGGGGCCAAGATAGCAGACTAGCCAGATGCTTCCTGCAATCCCTCTTACAAAAAAGACCCAAAAAAACAACGGAAACAATTATATTCATGACAAGCTAGGAGACCCGAGCATCAAAGGCAAAGTTAGAAAACAGACTGAGAGGCAGGGGAAGAAAGAGACACTTCAGAAATGGAAAGAAGTTACCGGAACTAAATTGCCGGGATCCCTCGGGCACCATTTCCGGGAGCAGCTGCAGGAGGCTGATGGTAGCGATCAGCCGTAGTGTCCTCAGGGAGAAATAGCCAGCTGCACAGCCAACTCACACCTCCGTAACCAGAGAAGAATAGTGCCCTCGGCAAAAGCTAAGTACTTGCATATATTTTACCACGCCCCCATGCTTCAAGCCGGCTTCGGTGGCTGTAGTTATCCCTGGGCCTGAGATAGGCCATGCTGAGCACACGGAGCCATCTTCCCGGCCTTGGAATAGGAATAAATTCACAATTGGGGGAAAAGATATTTTACCAGCTCCACTAACCAGGGAGCTCAGAACAGAAGTGGCTCCTGTCAAGGCATAAATGGTCCATGGACTTTGAATACCTTTCCCTCCTGCATGGACCTGTGTGGGCCTATTTCTGGAGAATAGGCCCTTTGGCAGACTGCAACCATTTCAGATGTGCAGTGTACAGGTGGGTGTTTGATATTTGACACAACTTTGCCTATTAAATACGGTCCTAACCTACCCACTCAGGGGCATAAGGACTGGTGGCTCCACTCAGGTCACACAGCCACCCGTGACAGGGGTCCACGGAAAACTGGTACCTCCCAGTCAATACACACAAAAGCATTGGCTACCCATGGTCTGTCTGCAGAACCCACCCACCCATACACTATAAGGAACAGGGACGTACTTCCCTCACAGACATTCAGAGAAAGGTTCTCAGCCCCTTCCTTGTTCAGAGCACAACCCCCTGCTACAACGAGATACCGGGACAACACGAATCACTCCTGCCCTTCTAAGACTGTAGGACAGAGCCTGTACCACACACTTGATGATCAGCTGCCTGGACACCTGGGCTGAATTCATACAAGAAAAGTGAATGGAATCCTAGATTTATATATCTAATAACAGCTCTAGCCATCTGGTGACAAGATGTCAGAGCTTCAAAGGCAAAAATAGACAGGCTAGCTCACTCAAGCAACCCATTAGTGCATATTACAACAAAACAAAGCAAGAAGCTAGGATACAGTAAGCAAACATAAAACAAACTAATACAATAACTTACAGAGGGCTCAGAAACAACAGTCAATATCAAGTCACCTGAAGAAACAGACCATGATCGCCTCAACAAGCTCTCAAAACAAAGAATCAAGGGATCTTCTAGTTGAAGGTGCCTTCATGCAATTACCAGATGCAGAATTCAAAAGATTAATATACAGAACTCTTTAAGACATCAGGAATGAAATCAGGAAGGGGATCAGGCAATATACAGAAGAAGCCAAGGAACACACCGATAAAGTAGTTGAAGAAATTAAAAAGGTTATTCAAGAACATAGAGAAAAATTTAATAAGATGCAAAAATCCATAGAGAGATAGGAATCAGATATTCAGAAGATTAACAATAAAATTAAGGAATTAGAAAACTCAATACCAAGTCAGAGGAGCAGAACTGAACAAGTGGAAGGCAGAATTGGTGAGACTGAAGATAAAATACTTTGCACCAATCTATTTGAAAAAAAAAAATCAGATAAAAGAATTTAAAAAAATGAAGAAAGCCTGAGAATCACGTGGGGCTCTACCAAGAGAAATAACCTAGAAGTGACTGGAGTACCAGAATAGGGAGGGACAACAGAAAATAGAGAATCGTTGAAGATGCGTTGGCAGAAAACTTCCCTGATATGGTGAAAGATGAGAAGATATCTATCCAAGATGCTCATCGAACTCCACATAACGTAGATTCTAAAAGAAATTCACCAAGACATATTATAATCAAACTCGCCAAAACCAAAGATAAACAGAATTTTAAGAGTGGCTAGGGATAAACAAAAAGTCACCTACAAAGAAGAGTCCGTAAGAATAAACTTAGACTACTCAGCAGAAACCATGCTGAGAAGAAGGCAAGAAGGCAATGGGATGACTTATATAAAGCATTGAAGGAAAAAATTGCCAGCCAAGAATCATATATCCAACAAAACTGTCTCTCAAATATGAAGGTGAAATTAGGACATTTCCAGATAAACAGAAGTTCAGGGAATTCATAAAAACCAAACCAAAACTAAAAGAAATACTAAAGGGAGTTCTTTGCTTAGAAAATCAATAATATCAGGTATCAACCCAAGACTAGAACACTGGACAGAGCAATCAGATGTCAACCCAGACAGGGAAATCACTAAACTAAATCAAGATAAAAGAATACTCACAACAGGGAAACACCAATGTTATTATGTAAAAGAAGACAACACCAAAATAATAAAGAGGGACTAAGAAATGATAGTCATAAATCTTTCATATGGAGAGGAAGACAAGGCAATATAAAGAAATAAAAGTTAGGTTTAAATTTAGAAAAATAGGGGTAAATATTAAGGTAACCACAAAGGAGACCAACAATCCTACTCATCAAAATGAAGTACAAGAAAAAAAAATAGAAACCCAGTAGAAATAAAATCAACAACAAAAAAGAGGAAAAGACAATATACAAAGATAAAATACTCAGCACAAAAAATTAAGTGGGAAAAAGAAACTGTCAACAACACACAAAAAAAAGACATCAAAATGACAGCACTAAACTCATACCTATCTATAATTATGCTGAATGTAAATGGATTAAATGCACCAATAAAGAGACACAGAGTGGCAGAATGGATCAAAAAACATGACCTGCCTATATGTTGCTTACAAGAGACACACCTTAGACTTAGAGACACAAACAAACTAAAACTCAAAGGATGGAAAAGAAAATATCAAGCAAACAACAATAAAAAAACAGCAAGAGTGGCAGTATTAAATTCCAACAAAATAGACTTTAAAGTTAAATCCACCACAAATGACAAGAAAGGACACTATATAATGATTAAAGGGACAATATATCAGGAGGATATAACCATATTAAATACTTAATGCACCCAATGACAAGGCTGCAGGATACATAAAACAAACTCTAACAACATTGAAAAGTAAGATAGACAGCTAAACAATTATAGTTGGAAACTTCAACACCCCACTTCTGGTGAAAGACAGGACATTCAGAAAGAAGCTCAATAAAGACATGGAAGATCTAAATGCCACAATCAACAAATTTGACCTCACAGACGTATAAAGACTATTACACCCAACAGCACCGAAGCATACTTTCTTTTCTAGTGCACATGGACCATTCTCTACAATAGACAACATATTAGGTCATAAAGCAAGCCTTAGCAGAATCCAAAACATCAAAATATTACAAAGCATCTTCTCTGATAGTAAGGCCATGAAAGTAGAAATCAATAGCAGAAAAAACAGGGAAAAGAAATCAAACACTTGGAAACTGAACGATACCCTGCTCAAAAAAGACTGGGTCATAGAACACATTAAGGTTGCAATAAAGAAATTCATTGAATCCAATAAGAATGAAAACACTTCCTATCAGAACCTTTTGGACAAAGTGAAAGCAGTGCTCGAAGGTCAGTGTATATCAATAAACGCACACATACGAAAAGAAGAAAGGGCCAAAATCAAAGAATTATCCCTACAACTTCAACAAATAGAAAGAGAGCCACAAAAGAAACCCTCAGGCACTAGAAGAAAACGAATAATAAAAATAAGAGCAGAATTAAATGAAATACAAAACAGAAGAACAATTGAAAGAATTGACAAGACCAAAAGCTGTCTCTTTGAAAAAATTAACAAAATTGATAAACCATTGGCCAAACTGACAAAAGAAAAACAGGAGAGGAAGCAAATAACCCAAATAAGAAATGAGATAGGTGATATTACAACAGACCAACTGAAATTAAAAGAATCATATCAGATTACTGTGAACAATTGTACTCTAACATATTTGAAAACTTAGAAGAAATGAATTCCTAGAAACACACTACCTACCTAAACTAACATAAACAGAGGTAGAACAACTAAACAGACCCATAACAAAAGAAGAGATTGAAAAGGTAATCAAAAAACTCCAACAGAAAAAAAAAGCCCTGGCCCAGACGGTTTCACAGCAGAGTTCTACCAAATTTTCAGAGAAGAGTTAACACCCCTACTACTAAAGGTATTTCAGAGCATAGAAAAGGATGGAATTCTCCCTAACTCACTCTATGAAGCCAGCATACCCATGATACCAAAATGAGGTAAAGACTCCACAAAAAAAGAAAATTACAGACCTATATCCCCCATGAACTTAGATGCAAAAATCCTCAACAAAATTCTAGCCAATAGAATTCAACAACATATAAAAAAAAATTCAGCATGACTAAGTGGAATTCATAGCAGGTAAGCAGGGGTGGGAAACCCTGGTGGCATAGTGGTTAAGTTGTCCAGCTGCTAACCAAAGGGTTGGCAGTTCAAATCTGTTAGGCGCTGCTTGGAAGCTCTACGGGGCAGTTCTACTCTGTCCTATACGGTTGCTATGAGTTGGAATCGACTCGACAGCACTGGGTTTGGTTTTGTTTTTTGGTATGCAGGGGTGGTTCAACATTTAGAAAAGCAATTAACATAATACATCATATAAATAAAACAAAAGACAAGAACCACATGATTTTATCAATTGATGCAGAAAAGGCATTTGACAAAGTTCAACACCCGTTCATGATAAAAAACTGTCAGCAAAATAGGAATAGAAGGAAAATTCCTCAGCATAATAGAGGGCATTTATATAAAGCCAACAGCCAACATCATCCTAAACGGAGAGATTCTGAAAGCATTCCCCTTGAGATTGGGAAACAGACAAGGATGCCCTTTATCACCACTCTTATTCAACATTATGCTGGAGGTCCTAGCCAGGGCAATTAGGCTAGATAAAGAAATAAAGGGCAACCAGATTGGTAAGGAAGAAGTAAAAGTATCTCTATTTGCAGATGACATGATCTCATACACAGAAAACCTAAAGAATCCTCAAGAAAACTACTAAAACTAATAGAAGAGTTCAGCAGAGTATCAGGACACAAGATAAACATACAAAAATCAGTTGGATTCCTCTACACCAACAAAAAGAACATCAAGGAGGAAATCAAATCAATGCCATTTACAGTAACCCCCAAGAAGATAAAATACTTAGGAATAAATCTTACCACAGATGTAAAAGACCTATACAAAGAAAATTACAAGACACTACTGCAAGAAACCAAAAGAGACCTACATAAGTGGAAAAACATACCTTGCTCATGGATAGGAAGACTTAACATTGTAAAAATGTCTATTCTACCAAAAGCGATCTATAGATAAAATGCAATTCCAATTCAAATTCTGACATTTTTTAATGAGATGGAGAAACAAATCACCAACTACATATGGAAGGGAAAGAGGCCCCGGATAAGTAAAGCATTACTGAAAACGAATAACAAAGTAGGAGGCCTCACTCTACCTGATTTTAGAATCTATTATACTGCCACAGTAGTCAAAACAGCCTGGTACTGGTACAACAACAGATACATAGATCAATGGAACAGAATTGAGAATCCAGATATAAATCCATCCACATATGAGCAGCTGATATTTGACGAAGTTCCAAAGTCAGTTAAATGGGGAAAAGACAGTCTTGTTGGCAAACGGTGCTGGCATACCTGGATATCCACCTGCAAAAAAATGAAACAAGACCCATACCTCACATCATGCACAAAAACGAACTCAAAATGGATCACAGACCTAAATATAAAATCTAAAACAATAAAGATCATGGAAGAAAAAACAGGGACAATGTTAGAAGCACTAATGCATGGCATAAACGGTATACAAAACGTGACTAGCAATGTACAAACACCAGAAGAGAACCTAGATAACTGGGAGCTCCTTTTTTTTCCTAAAAATCCAACACCTATGCTCATCCAAAGACTTCACCAAAAGAGTAAAAAGATTACCTACAGACTGGGAAAAAGTTTTTAGCTTTGACATTTCCAATCAGCACCTGATCTCTAAAATCTACATGATACAGCAAAAACTCAACTACAAAAAGACAAATAGCCCAATTAAAAAATGGGCAAAGGATATGAACAGGCACTTCACTAAAGAAGACATTCAGGTAGCTAACAGATTCATGAGGAAATGCTCACAATCATTAGCCATTAGAGAAATGCAAATCAAAATTACAAAGAGATTCCATCTCACTCCAACGAGGCTGGCATTAATCCAAAAAACACAAAATAATAAATGTTGGAAAGGTTGTGGAGAGACTGGTACACTTAGACACTGCTGGTGGGAATGTAAAATGGCACAACAACTTTGGAAATCAATTTGGCGCTTCCTTAAAAACCTACAGATAGAACTACCATATGATCCACCCATCTCACTCCTTGGAATACATCCTAGAGAAATATAGAGCCTTTACGTGAACAGATATATGCACACCCATGTTCACTGCAGCACTGTTTACAATAGCAAAAAGGTGTAAGCGACCAAGGTGCCCATCAACAGATGAATGGATAAATAAATTATGGTATATTCACACAATGGAATACTATGCATCGACGAAGAACAATGATGAATCCGTGAAGAATTTCCTAACAGGGAGGAATCTGGAAGGTATTATGCTGAGTGAAACTGGCAGTTGCAAAAGGACAAATATTGTATGAGACCACAATTATAAGAACTCAAGAAATAGTTTAAACAGAGAAGAAAATATTATTTGACGGTTACGAGACGGGGAAGGGAGGGATGCAGACAGGGGGTTTTCACTAATTAGATGGTAGATAAGAACTATTTTAGGTGAAGGGAAAGAAAACATAATACAGGAGAGGTCAGCACAACTGGACTAAACCAAAAGCGAAGAAGTTTCCTGAATAAACCGAAAGCTTGAAAGGCCAGCATGGCAGTGGCAGGGGTTTGGGGACCATGGTTTCAGGGGACATCTAGGTTAACTGGCATAAGGAAATCTATTAAGAAAACATTCTGCATCCCACTTTGGAGAGTGGCATCTGGGGTCTTAAACACTAGCAAGCATCCATCTAAGATGCATCAATTGGCCTTAACCCACCAGGAGCAAAGGAGAGTGAAGAACACCAAAGACACAAGGTAACTATGAGCCCAAGAGACAGAAAGGGTCACATAAACCAGAGACTACATCAGCCTGAGACCAGAAGAACTAGATGGTGCCCGGCTACAACTGATGACTGCCCTAAAAGGGAACACAACAGAGAACTCCTTAGGGAGCAGGAGAGCAGTGGGATAAAAAATGCAGTCTCCAAATTCTCGTAAAAAGACCAGATTTAATGGTCTGACTGAGACTAGAAGGACCCCAGTGGTCATGGCCCCCAGACCTTCTGTTGGCCCAGGACAGGAACCATTCCCAAAGCCAGCTCTTCAGACGGGGATTAGACTGGACAATGTGATGGAGAGGGATGCTGGTGAGGAGTGAGCTTCTTGGATCAGGTGGATACTTGGGACTATGCTGGCATCTCCTGTCTGGAGGGGAAATGAGAGGGTAGAGTGGGTTAGAAGATAGCAGAATGGACACGAAAAGAGAGAGCGGAGGGAGGGAGCAGGCTGTCTCATTAGTGGGAGAGCAACAAGGTGTATATAAGTTTTTGTGTGAGAGACTGACTTGATTTGTAAACTTTCACTTAAAAAAAAAGCACAATAAAAATTTTTTAAAAAAGCTAATTTTATTAATGTGAATTGTATCTCAATAAAAGTGTAATTTAAAAAATTAGCAGAAATTTGTATGTCCTTTCTAGGCTGGAAATTTTTTTTTCAATGAATTTAAATCCACAACGTACCACCCCAAACAGGAAGTTAAAACCAGTCCTTTGGTAGGCAAGGAAGAATCCTATTCAAAATTGAAACAAATGACCCGCAGCAAATAATATGTGCTTCAAGACATTGCCACCTCACTCCATTCCTTTGCTTATCACCATGTACCTTGTAAGTGATAAGCAGCTGGTGGAATCTTAGCAACTCATATTCATTTTGTGCATATATTCGAAATGTCGGGTAGAGTGAAACTTACAACTATTAAAATGGCTTGTTCATCTACTGGATCAAAGAAACAAATGTAGTTAAATTATTTTTTATAATGGGGATTTTTCCACACCTGCTATTTAAAGATCTTTTATCTTTACAACAAAAACACACTTAAATGTTGTACAGATAAAAAATCACAAGGTAGATACCCGCAAGATATTAAAAACAAATGATGCTTTCTTTTGAAAGTCTTTTAAAAGTATGACAGTCTGCAAATCATAGTGCAGACAGCCCAGGACCTTGCTACATTGTATCCTCCCAGGATAAACATCTTTTTACTGAGACACAGGTCCTCCTCTCAGATAACCAATGCCTTTTCTATGGGTTTCTTATCATTCCACATACCACCTGCAGGACACAGGTCCTTTATGCTCACCAGAGATCAAGTCAGAAGTCCATGTAACCACGTACCCCCATTTAGTAGTGAAGCCCGATACAACACTCAAGGCCTGCCTCCAGGTGCCATAGACTATTTGAAGAACCACACTGGTTGTGTGTGTGTGTGTGTGTGATTGTTTTCCTTTGGTACCCAAAAGAAAATGCAATCAAGCTTGGATCTACAACTGAGAACTGATCACACTCAAAACAGCTGAGTTTTGTGGTGTTGTTGCCTTTACTTCAGAATTTAAGCATCTCTCTCTAGAAGGTTCTGTCCCACTTGATGATCACAGCAATGGGGTGGGAGGAAGAGTGGCACTGAAGAACAAATTCACAGAGTGGTTCCCAGCTTTTTTCTGGTTTTCCCAGCGTTCCTACGTGAGTCTATTCAGCAGCTTTGGCAACTGTGAACTCTCAAGTAGCAACTGTCACCCCTTCTTCTGGAGCATCCATCTGACTCTTACCTTCTTGTCTTCCTGCATATCTGGCAGATTAAGCAAAAAATATGGAGGCAGTACAGGTCCCTGGACACAGCAAACAGTTTGCAATCAGCTGCTAACCTAAAAGTGGGCAGTTCGAACCCACTCAGCAGTACTGTGGAAGAAAGACCCGCTGATCTGATTCTGTACAGAGTACAGGCAAGAAAACTTTATGGAATAGTTCTACTCTGTAACACATGGGGTCGTCATCAGTTAGAATCAACTCGACTGCTACGGGTTTTCTTGGTTTTATGAGGCCAGTGGTGATTTGGTGGTAGAATTCTTGCCTTCCACATCGGAGACTGGGTTCGATACCTGGCCAATCTATCTCATGCACAGCCACTACACATTGCTCAGTGGAGGCTTGCATGTTGAATGTTTTAGCAGAGTTACCAGACCAAAATAGACTAGCAAGAAAAGCGTGGAAATCTCCTTCCAAAAATCAGTCAATGGAAATCCTATGGATCACAAAGGTGGACCCCCAGCACATAACGGGGATGACACAGGACCATGTAGAATTTTGTGGTCACCATGAGTCAGGGGACTGGCTGCATGGCAGCTAACGATAACAAGACTTTTAACCTCCCCACATCACCATTACTAAGGCATCCCTACAGCTTCATGCCCACAGCCTGTGAAAATATAATGTCTATAGAAGAATCTCATACAGTTCAATTTTTGACTATATAATAAACATATTTTTGTAAGTTTAAGCTGCCAGACACAAAAGCAAGCCCCAAAATATCAGTATATGATAATTATGATAATGACAGCTTAACAAATTTGTACCTTTGTAATTACTGTTCTTCAATTAAACAAATATTTTCTGCTGGAATATGACAGCTTTTACTTCTTCTGATATGATTTGTCCCCTTATTTTGGTTCTGGGCCGTATTTTTAAAATGACTATTGAAAAGAACTATTAGTCAACATAAGGGATATTTTCTTTATATAATCACTTTTTGATTGTACAGCATTTATTTGGAGCAAATAAGAGTTGAGAGAACTTTGAGAAGTTCTATCTTTTTAAAATAGGTGTCTCCAAAAAATGCAATATTTTTTTACCAAAACTTATGAAAAGTAAAATGAGAGGATTTTTTTTCTAAACTAATACAACCAACATTGATGATGATTTCTAAATAACAGTGGTTCTGATACAAAGCTAAATTCCTATCTTCAGAGTCTATAACATACAAACTAAAACAACTGAAACTCCAAGTCCAGCATGTTCTATTTTCTCAACTATTCTAAGCCCAACACATACAATTTTCAAAGTACCTACAATGTATTTTTTTCTTGTTGATGACATCTTCCACAGAGATGCCTGGTTAAGCAGGGCTTTCCTCTTACATTTGATTTAAAAAAAAAAAAACCCGTTGCCATCAAGTCAATTCTGAATCACAGTGACCCTATAAGACAGAGTAGAACTGCCACAAAGAGTTTCCAAGGAGTGCCCAGTGGATTCTAACTGCTGACCTATTGGTTAGCAGCCATAGCACTTAACCACCATGACACCAGGGTTTCCTTACATTTGACAGCAGTCAATATATCCTTAAACTCTTTGAACAATAAATGCACTTCTTAGTAGTCAGTTTCTCTCCCTCTCTCGGCATCTCTCTCTGCCTCTCTCTGTTTGTCTGTCTCTGTCTCTCTGTCTCTCTCTCACACACACACACACACCCTATTGCTATTTCACGTGTGAAGCCAACAAACTAAACTGACAAGACCAGCAAAACAAAACTCAGAAATGAAAGACTTTACTTTTTGAATATTAGAATTAGAGTGTGCATTTTTAATTTCAGAAAGGAGTTTTGAAATCAAGTTTTCCTGTGACTTTACAGCTTAGTCAAAATAACCAAATTCACAGTATCTCACCCCTCCCCTAAACCCAGCAGTTTAGCTGTCTTCGTTGTGTTGACATGACAAATCACCTTGTCCCCAAAGTAACAGCTTCGTGCCCTTTGAGACAACATGCCCAGGATACTTGCTGTTTTATCCGTTGAAGTTGCAACATGTTCCAAAGCAGTCTGCACTTATACAGAAAAATGCTTACCTTTCAACTGACTTGGAAGCAGCCTGCAGGACGATAATCCACCGGGGAGGTCACCGGCCACATTCCCAGAGCAGCTGACCCTGTCAGTCTTTGGAAAACACTGTTTACTCTGTAACTAATACAGGATACCAGGCACAGGAGACAGAAACTAAATTAAAAAATTGTTAAGTATTAGCCTCAAGCCCACTGGGACCACTTCTTGAAAAACAGTAGTTGCTGAGTTTCCCAGGTGATTTCTTTTAAGAAGGTCTTAGTGGTAGTGGGGATTTGGAGTCAAGTGTTGAAAAAGTTTGTAGTATATCCAGCTATCTACTTTTTGCTGCCCTGATGAAAAATCTTTAAGCTTCCCTAAGGACCTAAGTGTAGAGGAGTAAAAGGTTACTGAAAATGGGTTTCTCTTCTATTTATATTGATTGGGTTTTTAAAATAAAATTGAGAAGTCCTCCTGAAATGAAATGTCGATTACTACAGAGAAGGAAAGGCAGAATGATGCAATAAGTGGCCCGTGTCAAGGCTACACAAGCTTCACCATCAGGCAGGGCAATTGTCCTGCTATCCAGCCACCAGGAAATGCCCAGAGAGGGCAGACCTCTGCTGTACCTTCATCACTTCCCACAGGTTTTCTTCTCTAATTACTCTCCACAGAACTGAGGCCATGTTCTCCCATTTATGCCCGCCCTGTGTGTGAGGCATTGGTAGTTCAGTGGTGGAATTCTTGCCCTCCATGGAGAAGACCCAGGTTCAGTTCTCAGCCAATCCACCTCATGCATGGCCACCACCCATCTGTCACTGGAGGCTTACGTATTGCTCTGATGCTGAACAGGTTTCAGCAGTGCTTCCAGACTAGCTCAAACTAGGAAGAAAGGTCTGGTGTTCTACTTCCAAAAACTCAGCCAATGAAAACCCTATGGATCACAATGGTTGTGCAGATGGCACAGAACCCAGCAACATTTTGTTTTGTTGTGCATGAGTGTTATGGATTGAATCAAAACCAAACCCATTGCCGTCAAGTTGATTCAGACTCATAGTGACCACATAGGGTTTCCAAGGCTATAAATCTTTACAGGAACAGACTGCCACATCTTTCTCCCACAGAGCCTCTGGTGGTTTTGAACTGCTGACCTTTAGGTTAGTAGTCGATCACTTTACCCACTACACCACCAGGGCTCCATGGGCTGAACAGAGTCCCCCCAAAATATGTGTTGTAAATCCTAACTCCCTATACCTGTGGTTATAATCCCATTTGGGAATGGGTTTTCCTTGTTACATTAATGATGTAGTACTAATGTATGATTGTCTTAAATCAATCAATCTCTTTCAAGATATAAAAGAGCAGAATAAGCAAGCAAGCAAGCACAAATGAAAGGAAAATATATGCCACATGATCTCCAAGGAACCTAGGAATAGAAGCTGAAAAGAGACAAGGGACTTTCACAGAGTAGACAGAAAGAGAGAGGCTTCCCTAGAGCTGGCACCCTGAATTCAGACTTTTAGCCTCCTGAACTATGAGAAAATAAATTTCTGTTTGTTACAGCCACACACTTGTGGTATTTCTGTTACAGTAGTACCAGATAACTAAGATAATGAGGTTGCCATGAGTCAGGGGCCAACTCAATGGCAGCTAACAACAACAGCAACTCTATATGCAGGGTAGTCCAACTTTAGCCTCTGGCCCATATGGACTCCCCATTTAAACCATGGCTCAGGGGACTTAGAGTTTAAAAAAACAAATTATTACCTAACAAATTATTATCTACTTATTTGATTAACTATGGAAAACATGTCCTCCCAGATTCGCTTTGCCCTCCCATCCAGTATTTTCCTACATTCTATAATGTATAATGTATTTTTAAAAAGCAGAAAAATTTAACAAGCATATATTTGCCACCTCACCATTCTCTTCCACAATTGCCACTAATTGAGTTGATATATGTTGACAATTTCCAAGTGAATAGTCTGTAAAAAACTAACACCGTTTTAAGACATAGTTTCATTCCTTTTTGTCCAGTTCAATAATTTAACCATCACTGCCTGAATACTGCACCCACACGACTGTGCTGGTGCTGATGGCATTTAGGGCAGAACAACACACGGCCTCTACTGACAGGAGCTTAGTTAGAAGTGGAGAGCATCACGTACAGCAATTCAGCAACACAGACCGTATGTGATAAGTGCTAAATTAGGAGTATAACTGATATGCTTTGAGAATCAAAGAAGGAGAGGTCATTTCTGGCTAGGCACTTTGTAGGTGATTTCAAATAGACTTTGTATTTGAGCTGGGCCATCCTAGTCCTCACTACTAAAAGTGGCCTTTGGACCAGCAATATTGACTTCACATATTTGTTAAAAATTCAAAATCTTAGGTGACACCCCAGACCTATTGAATCAGAATCTGCATTTTAACAAGATCCACAGGTGATTTGTATGGACATTAGAGTTTGAGAAACACTGATTTTACTGCTTTTAGAATTTCTTAAAATATGAGAGGAAGGGTATTGGAAGTGTAAACAAACAAACAAAAACCAAAGGCAAGAATATGCATGATGTACCTGAGGAATGACAGGTAGCTCTCTGTAGTTAGAATGAAACGAATACTGACTGGCAAAAGTTTGTACAACTCAGAAATAGTCAATGATACTAGTTAGGAGTAAATTCAGTTCCAAGTAACAGAAAACTCAGCTAACAACAATTAAAACAAACAGAGGTTTATATACCCTCATTTAACAAGAAATCCAGAGGCGGCAATTGCTAAAGTTCTGACATTTTTCCTCTCTGCTATCCTTAACACACTGGCCTTTATTCTCATGCTTATTACCTCACAGCTACAAAATGGCTGTTACAGCTCCAGATATCACCATTTAGCTCAAAGGAAGAAGACAGGAGGGGTAGCATCAGTTGTATCTATCTCTTTCATCAAGAAAGAAAAATCTTTTCAAGAAAACTTAGAATTAGCTGGCCAAAACTGTATCTCCTGGCCACCTCTAGTTAATAGGTAGATGGAGGAAATAAGTATTTGGGAACATCGCCATTCTGAACAAAATCATGATTCAGGTAACAAAAAGAAGGGGAAATCTCTACTTCAGTAGGTGCTGGAAAAAGAACCCTTGTGATGCAGTGGTTAAGTACTTATCTGCTGAGAGGTCGGTGGTTCAAACCTATCCAGCAGCTCTGTGGGAGAAAAGACCTGTCAATCTGCTCCCATAAAGATTACAGCCTAGGAAACCCTATGGGGCAGCTCTACTCTGTCATATAGGGTCAACATGTGTCAGAATCAACTTGACAGCACCCAAAAACAACAGGTGCTAGGAAAAACCAAAAACTGAAGCCCTAGTGTAAAAACCATGAATGCCATGGAAAGGTGAAATTGTATACAGCAGGCAAAGGAAAATCTTAGCTGGAAAGAATTTGAACAGGGAGTTTGACCATCAAAGCTGTTTTTGGAAGAACTTAGACAACACAGAAACATGAACTAAAGGCGGGGATACCATTTAAAAGACTATTGGGATAGCTCAGGTAAGAAATTGGAAACCCTGAGCCAGAACAAAAATGAAAGAAATGAATATATGTCATTGGCATGTTTTTAACCTTTTCATTGGTTGAACAATTGTTGCACTAAATACCTGTACATATGGAGGGTTTATGTCTGTCATCTAGCAGTAATACCACGACCATTGACTACAAGCCAGTGGCTCTACGAAGTGATTTATATATGTGATCTAATTTTATGCTCTCAACAACCCCATGAGGCAGTTACCATGGGTGCTCTTACAGATAAGAAAGCTACGGCTTAACAGAAGTTAAGCAAATTCCCAAGTTCACCCAGATAGAGAAGAGCAGAGCTGGGATTCAAAACCAATATTGACAATTCCTAAGCCAGAGCTATTAGTCATTACCTGCTATGACCCACTACCTGTTCTCTAAACCAGTAACAAATCCCAGCCCATTTCTTTCTGATAAATAGTTGCCTAGAGAGGGACTACTTATCAGTGGTTAAAGAGCTTGGCTGCTAACTGAAAGGTCAGCAGTTTGAACCCACCAGCCATTCCTTGGGAGAAAGATGTGGCAGTCTGCTTCCATAAAGATTTACATCCCAACTTCCGGCCAACATGGCACCATAGACAGAAGCACCACACCATCCCTCGACAACAAAGACCTGAAAAGCTAAGTACAGAGACAAATGTCATTCCTGGAACCAGAAGTGCCAAGTGAAGAGATAGAGAACTCAGCCAAGCACCAAATGGAATAAGAAACTGACAGAGGACAGAGAGCAAGGAGAGGTATGTGCTGAAGGCCCCGTCACTAACAGCCCAGATCCACCATCTTGGACTCCAGTTGGGCATGAGCAGCCAGGGAGCACAGGAAAGCAACTTCGCAGAACTCCTAGCAAGAGAAAGAGCACCGGGTAACCAGCAATACTCACTTTCCCACCCCCCATTCTCTCCCCACTGCTCTACCTCCAAGCTTCCTAGCTGGCTGTGGTGGCTCAGCTGGGAAGTACAGCGTCTGAACCACTTGGATTCGCCCCACCCACGTCAGAGATCAGTGGACAGGTAGTACCGGAAAGCAGCTTCAGGAAATCCCCAGCAGAAGATAGAGCACCCGGTAACAATCAATATACAATTTCTTAGCCCCCCACCCCTTTTTCCTCCCCCCTTCAGCTTCCTCTGCTTCCCACCAGCCATAGTCTCTTGGCCAGGAGGCAACTGCTTTGGCCTCAGGCTGCTTGGATTCACCCTGCCCATACTGGCTGGGCCCCTGAGCTGGTGTTGGTTCTTTCCATCTCTTTTGGTTTCTTCTCTGCCCCCTACCACCTCCCCCTCCTTTCTCTGGAACACCTGGCTCCGTGTGCCATCTTTGCTTCTTGAAAAGCTGTGAAGCCATGCTTAACTGGGGAACCACTCCCCCGGCCTGTGACACCACACTGGCGGGATCCCTGTAAGACAGGGAGCAAACGTCCTGCGATCGGAGGGTGCCTGTTTGAGAAATAGTGAAGAGACTGGTGTGGTTAGAGGAGAAGCAAGTAAAAGTGAAATAGACTACACTACCAGGGAGATAATAGGGGGTTGAGTGTGGAACCTAGAGACTTAGTAAGACAGAGAACAGAATAAAAAAAAAATTTTTTTTTTTTTGAGGAGCCCCCAAATCTGCAAACAAAGTAACAAGAAATGGACCAGGGCAGAGAAACAAAGCCATTCCCCAAAACAACGGGGCAGGGTATCCAAAAATAGCCCACAAACTTCTTTAAAGTTGCCTTTCAGAAGCAGCTGGATAAAACCAGGCCCAGGGACGGACATGTGCAGAACATCCACCTGTGACTGCTGTGTGACCTTCTACCAGGGGCAGTGAGGGGCTACAGCTCCAGCTGGGGCGTCAAACCCAGGGAGCAAGAGACCGTGCAGGTGTGACACCCCATAATAAGTCCTGCTAAGAATCCCAGAAGCCTCCGGGACAGGAGCCATCTGGGAAAGCTGCTGCACACACTTTAGTTAACATATCCCCCCCGTGCCTATGAATAAACATGAATCTTTTCCCACCCAAGAACTTTTAAAAACTTGGGCCTGCCTTTTACTCTGAGAGGGGGGTGTGTGTTGCTCTAGGCCCTCCACATCTCTGCTTGAAAGCCTCTTCAATAAAGCTTTACTCGTGTGGAAAACTATATACCTTACCTGCTCATTCTTGACCAGTGAGAGGCAAGAACCTTATTCCAGTAACACCTGGGGCTTTTTTTTTTTTTTTCCCTTGTTCTGCTTTGCTTTTCTTTGTTCTGTTTTGTTTGTGTTTTCTTTTTCTTTTCACAGCTTGGGAGCCCCTTCTAGCTGGGCTGCACTGTACAGCTTAGGAGCCACTCCCCCAGTCTGTGCAGCTGTGTAGGTGGGATACCTGGGGACATTTCTTTTTTTCTTCTTTCTTTGTTTCTTTTGTCTCTCTCCTTTCCGTCTGTCTTCATTCTCAGTTCTCGTCTCTCTATATTTATCTCCTTTTCCTGTCTCCTGAATGCTGTGTGACATTGATACCCCTCTACCATGCAGCCTGTGAGCCACTTCCCTGGTCTTAGCAGCCCCTCCAGTAGGACTCTGGGACTCCTGGGGGCTTTTCTTCTCTTTTACAAATTTTTATTTAGTTATTTTTTCTTTTTCTTTCTCTTTTTCTTATCTCTTTTCTTTTTGCTTTTCTCATTTCTCAGTTTCTCCTCTCTCCGCTCCAGTGGCAAACTCCCTTAGCACTTTTTTTCCCCCTTTTTCTCTTTGTTTGCTTGTTTGTTTTTGTCTCCTATTTTTCTCTCCTCTCTCTCCCCTTTCCCACACCCCTATTAGCTCCACACATCACAACCTCCTCCCTCTTTCCTTCCTTTCTTGCACCATGCACTGAACGTTATACTCCCAAGCAACACAGGCACGGCCTACTGGAACCTGCCCAGCACTGATTCCTGGCCTGCCCTGTTGGCCCTAATACATGCCACAAACAACGCATCCCAGCCCCTCCCCTTCAGCTGAACCTGCCCTGCTGCACCATAGCTGATTGACTGGCCCTGCCCATTGGATGAGGAGGTGAAAAGTATCATGGCTACAGACAACCAAACAACAAAGAATGCATAGCCCACCTGCTCAGACATAACCAAATAAAACAAAAAAGCAGAACAAAGCAAACAAATCTACAATCAAGTAACAAAGAAAATAACTACAGAATGTCCCAAAGACAGCAGGCAATATCAAAACATACTTAAAAAAAGGACAGGATGGGCCCAGTAGGTGTCCAAAATAAAACACCAGATGACTTTCCAGTAGAACAAAAGGCACTAGAACTACCTGACAGGGAATTCAAATCTCTAATATTCAGGGCAATCCAAGAGTTGAAGCAAAAAGCAGACAAAAATGAGGAAAAAATAGACAGATTTTTGGAAAAGGCAGAAAAATTCGTACAGACAAAAAAATGGAACAATTCAAGAAAGTAATAAAGTAACAAAATGCCAAAATAAATTCACAATTAGAAATCATACAAAAACAACAATTAGAAATCTGAAAGATAAACAACAAGATTTCAGAAATGGACAGTGTCGTAGAAGGGTTGAGGAGCAGGTTTAAAATGATGGAAGACAGAAACAGCGAGATCAAAGACAAACACTTGGACACAACTCTGTTGGAGGAAAAATCAGAAAAAAAGAACGAAGAAAAATGAAGAAACCCTGAGAACTATGTGGGATGCAATCAAAAACAAAAATTTTCAAGTGATTGGAGTTCCAGAACAGGGAGAGAAAATGGAAAACACAGAGGATCACTGAAGAATTGCTGACAGAAAACCTTCCTATTATCATGAATGATGAAAAGCTGACCATCCAAGAAGCTCAACGAACCCCATATAGGATAGACCCCAAAAGAAAAACACCAAGGAATATCATAATCACACTCACTAAAACCAAAGACAGAGAAAAAATCCTTCAAGCATCCCGAGAAAAACAAAAAGTCACACACAGAGAAAAAATAAGGCTAAGCTCTAATTATTCGGCAGAAACCATCCAGGCAAGAAGGCAATGGGATGATATATATAAAACCTTGAAAGAAAAAAAATACAAACCAAGCATAATATATCCTGCAAAACTTTCGTTCAAATATGATGGCGAAATTAGGACATTTCCAGATAAACAGAAATTAAGGGAATACGTAAAAACCGAACCAAACTTACAAGAATTATTAAAGGGAGTCCTTTGGTCTGAGAACAAACAACATCTGACCACAGCCTGCATCTAGGATGCAAGATTGCACCAGTCAGATACCAGCCTAGGAAATGAACTCTCAGGGGCTATCCAAAACCAAAACAATTGCAACAGGGAACTAGAGAGGTTAACCTGTAAATGACAACAATGTCACAACAATAAGAGAGGGAATAAACAGTATAGGTATAGAACTCTCTAATGGAGAGGAAGGCAAGGCGATACCAAGTAAAAATAGACTGGTTCAAACCTAGGAGGATAAGGGTAAATATCAAGGTAACAACAAAGAAAGTTAACAAACCTACTCATCAAAATAAAGAAGAAAAGCAACGTCTCAATAAAATCAAAATCTACCGAAACAAAAGATATCCACAAACAAAAGGAACTCAGCACATGACATTATGCTAAATGAAATAAGTCAATCACAAAAGGACAAATATTGTATGAGACCTCTACTGCAAAAAATCATGAAAAGGTTTACATACAAAAAGAAACAATATTTGATGGTTAAGAGGGAGGGGAGGGGTGGGGATGGAAAAACACTTAATAGACAATAGATAAGTGGTAACTTTGGTGAAGGGTAAGACAGTACAGAATACTGGGGAAGCCAGCACAATCTGTACAAGGCAAGGTCATGATAGCTCCATAGATACATCCAAACTTCTTGACGGACTGAATTCCTGGGCTAAGGGTTGTGGGGAACATGGTCTCAGAGAGCATCTAGCTCAATTGGCATAACAGTTTACAAAGAATATGCTCTATGTTCTACTTTGGTGAGTAGCATCCGGGGTCTTAAAAGCCTGTGAGCAGCCATCTAGGATACTCCACTGGTCTTACCCCTTCGGGAGCAAGGGAGGATGAAAACAACTAAAGACACGAGGGAGGGGTTAGTCCAAAGGACTAATGGACCACATCTACCACGGCCTTCATCAGACTGTGTCCAGTACAACAAGATGGTGTCCAGCTACCACCACTGACTGCTTTGACAGGGATCACAACAGAGGAGACTGGACAGAGCTGGAGAAAATGTAGAACAAGATTCTAACTCAAAAAGAAAGACCAGACTTCCTGGCCTGACAGAGACTAGAGAAACCCTGAGAGTATGGCCCCCAGACACCCTTTCAACCAGTAATTAGGCCACTCCTGAGGTTCACCCTTCAGCCAAAGATTGAACAGGCCCATGGAACAAAAGAAGACTAAAGGGCCATACCAGCCCTGGGGCAGGGACTGGAAGGCAGGAGGGAACAGGAAGGCTAGTAATAGGGAACCCAGGGTTGAGAAGGGAGAGTATTGACATGTGGCATTGTCAACCAATGTCATACAACAATGTGTGTACTAATTGTTTGATGAGAAACTAGTTTGTTCTGTAAACCTTTATCTAAAGTTCAATAAAAAAGAAAAAAAAAACAGAGGTTTGCTGAAAATCACTAGAAATCTTTGTCTAGCCTTAATGTACCCAAGAATTTCATTGGTACAGAAAAAATAAAAAAAAGATTTACATCCTTGGAAACCCTGTGGGGCAGTTCTACTCTGTCCTATTGACTCGACGGAAATGAGTTTAGAGAGTGACAATAGGGCCTGAATCCCACAGAAGAGCAGCCAACGTGACCCAAGCTCTCTTCCTCCTTCCTTCTTTATTTAGCTCCTGTACCTGATAGAATTAGGAGAAAAGATTGACTATATTGTTTTGGTTGACTATGATAATTTCTTTTTCATTAAAAATATAACTTCTTATGTTATTTTATTACCAACTAAATTCATATACATTGTAGAAATTCTGAAAAATACAAAAAAGTCCAAAAGGGAAATTTTAAATTATCTGTAAAGCTACCATGCAAATATACTACAGATGACATTAAGGTGTATTTCTTTCCAGGCTTTTTCATATATTTATAATGTTCAATGTAATTAGGATTGTACTGTGCATATTGTTATATAACCTGTATTTTTTTATTGAACTATGCATTATGAACAATTGCCACTATCATTAATGTGTTTATCCATGAGCATTCTTAATGCTTGAATGGTAGAAAATATAATTTTTGTCTGCCCTGACCAAGAGCTGGGCCCAAAGTTTAGAAAATGGCATAGGTGAAAAGAACCAGATGGGAGGTAACCAGTCTTAATGGATGGTCCTCCCCATAATCCTTTTAAAATTGGAATTAGTCATATTATGTTTGTTTAAAATAGCAAACAACTGCATTTTAGAGGCAAATGAAACTAACAAACTTTCCAAAATTCAGAAAAACAAGATCAAAGAAAACACTGTAATTCTAGTAATGACTAGTAATAACTTTTACTTGCTACAAATAGTGTCCAACAAGAGTTCTTGATAAAATAAGCCGTTATTTTTGAATACATTACTTGTTATGTTTACTGTAACAATATTTTATTAGTAACGCATGCTCATTACAGACATTTTCAAAAAAGTCAAATAGAATTATCTTCTTTACTTACTCTTGATGGCAGGCAACAGAAACTGACTGATACAAAGTATTGCTACTGCTACTAATAATAATAGCAATGTATTATAAGGCTACAGGAGTCCTTGAGTGGTGCCAATGGTTAAGTGCTAGACTACTAGCTGAGAGGTTGGCAGTTTGAACCCACCCAGAGGCCCTTCAGGAGGCAGGCTTGGCAATGTGCTTCCAAAAGGTCACAACCTTGAAAACCCTAGGGAGCAGTTCTACTCTGCACACATGGGGTCGCCATGAGTCAGAACTGACTCAAAGGCAACTAACAACAACATAAGGCTACAAGGGTACCTCATGGTATTCAGCCAGGCATCATGAGAACTGGAACCAGAAACTAGAGACTTATCAGAAACCAGTTTCTCTCTGGGGTCCCATGAACTCGCATCTCTTTCTCTCTTTGTATAGCTGCTTTCTTCTTATTTTTCTGAAAATGTGCTTTCTTTGTGCAAGTGGAGGAAGATGGCTGCACCTCTAGTCCAAAATGTATGTATCTCCATCCAAGCCGTGCACAGAAACTAACATACTTTTTCTCTGACTTCCTGATTCTAAATTCCCAGGAGAGAGAATCCAATTTGCCAAACTTGAGTCAGTTGCCCTCCCAGTCCAATCTTCTATGGGCAGTGAGGAGTGCGAAGGGGAAGGAGAAAGGGCAGGGTCATATAGCAAAAAGTATGGCCACGACGAGGGCCGAACATCTGCAAGAAGTAGGATAGGATGGGGCATATTCTCAACTCAAATGAGTTAAGGAGACATCGTTAAAGAGGTCTACTAAACAAAAACAAATACAACCACGATTAATATTGTGGTGGATTTTCTTCCAACCTTTTGTCTATTCTTAGATTTAATAATGTGCCCTTCTGGGTTTTTTCAATATATGGTTCATTTTTGTTGCGATCATGATATATAAATTTCATACCTTAACAAATAAGAATTTTTTCATATTGATGTAAACCCTTGAAAAACAATTTAAATCAACAAATAAAATGACAATTAGTGTATCTGTCACATTTTACACAACCATTCCCACATTCTTGGAAACTTACATAGCTTCCAGTTTTCCATGATTTCAAACATGTCTGAGATGAGCATCTTTGTGTGCAGAAAGCTATTTGTGTATTTTAAATTATTTCATTAAAATCAAATTCCAGATGCTGAATTTTACCAAATTAAAGAAAATAAACATTATCCAATTCTTGAAAGATATTGATAAATTCTTTCCCAAAACATTGATGGTTGTGACTTTCACATATGCTCACCAGCATAAAGCATTGTCATATTTAAAAATGGGTCAAATTGGGAAATAAAGATAGAAATAACATTTACTAGTGTTCTTAAGGTCACATTGGTGCAAATATGATTTCTTCCTATAAAAATGGTGTCGTGGTGGAGGCATCTGACCTCCTCTAACTTCACAAAGGGGAGAGAGAATCACCATCAGTATCAACAGCCCAAGGGAGATTGCTCTGAGGTGGAAGTCAGACATACCTCCACTCTCCAACCTTTTTACCAATTCTGACACCAGCTATCCCTCCCAGAGCACTCTCTACTTTTCTTCTGGGTTTGATAATTCATTCTAAGGGCCACACAGACAATACTCACATTAGGGAAGTGACAGGTTACAATTCAGGATACAGTTCTTCAATTAGGACACCCTCTTCTCAGCTGTACCCGCAGGCAAGCCTGTCTCTGGCCTTCAGCCCCTCAGCCTGGCCTTTGCTCTGTTCAAGCAGTAAGTGCCCAGAGACACCTGATTCCACCTGCAAGACTTGCCTGAAGGTGCTCCGCTCTCCCGCTCTGTGGGGCAGTAAGCCTAGCTCTGCCAACAAGTGCCCAGAAGCACCCCACTTTGCCAGGAAGCCTCCTGTCCAAAGGCACTCAGCTCTCTCACTCCGTGGTTGGCACACCCACTGTAACCACCTTACTCCATGGACCAGGAAACTCACTGCACTGTCTTGTGCCAGTCTCCTGGCTCTGCTGCCACAGTTTCTCTATTGCCTCTTCTCTTCATCTTGTGCCATCTGTGGTGTTAAAGCTCTCTCTGTCTCCTGGGTCTAGAAAATTCTCAGCACAGGGATTCCAGGTCCAAAGGATGTGCTCCACTCCTAGCTCTTCTTTCTTGGTGGTAGTCGGGTCTCCCCTTTCCACCTCTGGGAAGACTCATTTTTATCCAAACGGGGTGACAAAACTGACCAATCCCCTCATTAGATTTCCATACACCTTATTTGAATGGTTCCATCCCCAAGAGGCACCATGCCCCTTATTTTATTATTAGCAAGCTGTCCAACCCCCTTGGTGGACCATAAGAACCTTATTTGCACAGTCCCACCCAATCATTTGATGGGAGTTACAACACCATGGTGAGAAAGACTATATAAAAGTGATCCATCACACTGCACTTCCATACAACTGTTGAGGCTCAGTTGCCACATATTGGCCAATAAGCATCAAGTCTCCTCAGGTAGCCAGGACCAACATAGCATTTTTCTTTTGTGTCAGCATTCATTCATCCAACGAACGTTGATTGAGCACCAATTACTTGCCAAACACTGTACTAAACTTGCAGATTTAAAAAAAAGGGATGATACATAGTCCCCTGTCTTTAAGGGATTTTCAGTGGTGAGAGGAGACAGACATGCAAAGGATGACAGCCCTCGTGGGAACAGACACAATGGAGAAACACCACTGTGCTCCACTCAGGTCTGCCCTACATAGCACTGGAACTCCCTCCGTGATACACATAGTCCTCCAGCCAGCTCCGGTCCAAACCTGCATTCCAGGAAAGCCCCAGGAATGAGGGTAAGTGGGACTCTGAAGGCAACCCAGCCCCAGTGCCCACGCCTACTTAGCACATGGGTTTTCACGCTTTAATGAAAGGAGAATGCTTAAACAAATATAATAGGAGTGGATGAGACGTTTCTTTGAAACATATCAAAATCATAAGCCCAAATATAACATCAGGAGCAGATAAAATCTATACTCAAAGGTAGAGTTTCATTATCTCTCTGTCACTACAATTTATTATTGCAGATGTTGTTCTGAATTTGAGTAGCTCATTGAGGCATAGTTTAGAATTAGTAAATTGACACCATAGTATACAGTTAATGCACTTCCCAGGTTAGACAGGGCTTTAATGGCATCACATAAAACCAGGTCTTTGGGGTTTTTGTTTGTTTCCATCTACATTATTCTACTTGCAGAGTTTTTTGTTTCTGTTTTATGATGAATACTTGCTAGTGTTTTAATGAGGAAAAAAAGAAAAAAAGTATAAAGACCCTTTTCAAAGGCCCCTAGTAAGGTGGTTTTTAGTAAGGTGGGTAAGGATCCAGGTCCGGGTTCAGTTGCCGTTGAGATGATTCCAACTCCTGGAGTCTTTTTCTTTTTTTTAATAATATTTTATTGAGTTTTTGGTGGAAGTTTACATAGCAAGTTAGGTTTCCATTTGACAATTTCTGTACAAATTGTTTAGTGCCATTAGTTACATTTATCACAATATGTCAACATTCTCTTTAATTATGTTCTGTTTGTTCCATTTCCAGTACTCTAGTTTCACTACCCCCGATCATGTCATCTTTGCTTTTGAGTAATTGCTGATCTTTTGGTTTCATACTGATGGTGTTTAAGTAGCGCACTGATCTATTATGAGTAATATCCTTTATTTTGTGTTTTACTCTGCTGTTTCGCTAAAAGGTGGTCTCGGGGAATAGGTTCAGTTCTAGGTTTAGAGAGTGTCTCAGGATGATAGACTCAGGAAGTAGTCCATTCTCTACAGGTCCAAAACCAGGTCTTTTTGATCATCTGAGTACCAGCTGTGTGCTGATCAGGAACAAGAGACGGATTTCTGTTCATTATAATTACCCAGAGGGAAATAATTAGTTGCTTTTGTAGTGAGAGCAAAAAAAAAAAAAAAAAGGCTGCTATTTTTATTTTAATTTCAATCACTGAGGTTGATAAAACTCAAAATTGGTCACAGTATTTATGAAAATCATAAAATCACTAACACAGCATTAGCAGATTGCATGTTAATCTTTATGTCAATAAATTCATTAGTACACTATTCATTGCATGATTGATATATTGCTTGTAGGGGGCATAAAATAACTGCCAAACCACAAGGTAAATGTGGCTAAAACACCCTTGGAAGGAGAATGCAATCCAGCTTTCTCAACATTTCAAAACATTATCAAAGTCTCATTTATCCCATTATCCTGTCTTTCAAATATGACAAATCGACTTTCATTCTCCTCCATGTCTTGCAGATGAATTTCAGAACCATTAGAACAAAGGAGCATGAAGTATTTCTTTGTCTGATTTAAGAACTGGGATCAATTCTCACTTCCTCTTTTCCAGAGCCTCAGGCAGGAGGCCTGACATATCCAAGGGGTCCAGGAATCAGGCTGTCCGCAGGCTGCACCGTGGTTTGGCTGGAGCAGATTATGGTGCCTGTGAATGTGGACAAGTTGCTGTAGAGTTTATACACTAGTCCCTGGGTGGCACAAATGATTAAGTGACCAACTATTAACCAAAAAGCTGGTGGTTCAAACACACCTAGAAGTGCCTTGGAAGAAAGGCCTGGTGATCTGCTTCAGAAGGGTCACAACCTTGACAACCCTGTGGAACACAGTTGTACTCTGCAGCACATGGGATCACCATGAATTGGAGCGGACTCCACAGCAAAGGGTTTGCTTTTGGTTTGGAATATTGAAGAAAACACGAGTGGCTCAGAAATCCTAGAACGTACCAGGCAGGTCAAAGAATTGTTTTAGAATTTTTTTGAGCTTTCTAAAAACACGTACTTAAAGATTCCAAAGTACAGACAGACACAGATGTCAAAAAAGAAAAACATCTGAGGAAATCTGACCCCAGGGCAGATAAGCAGTCACACCTTTGCCCCAGGATCTAAAACTCAGACCTAGATCTGCAAATCCTGATTAATACAAACCCATCTCTTTTCACATTTCCATGCCATTGATTAAGGCATTTCTGTGTGTCCCTAAAAATTTCCCAACAGTTCAGCTTTGCCATGTAGGTGTATATAAGAGCTCAAAGAAGAAAATTATTTGTGTCCCGCTTCACAATTTATATCTTTCTGGGGATAAGAATAGCACATCTCCCAGAGTACTATTTGAAGGATAAAATGTAAAACATAAATATCACTACATATTAGTATTATCTTTGTGGGAACTAATTGTTCTAGGTTGTCAGCAGAGGAACATGCTGCCTGAACAACATACTGTAATGGCCAGGTTTTCACGAAGAGAACTTATTGATACAATTGGATGAAACAAGTTAGCATGATATATTTAATGGCTTGTATCATTGCCATTGTGCTACATGCTAATTAGACATAAATAATAGCCCGTGGATATAAACTTCTATGATTAGTATTACTTTTACAATCAAATACATTCTCCTTTCTCATTTTGTCCATTCTTCATACCCATAATCAGCATCAATGTCAGCAATTTTTTTTAATGTGGCTTCTCTTTCATCACTCACAGCAACAATCACCTACATTAAGACAAAGCATTCCCTCACCCCCGAACCAAGATGTCCCTGTACCAAAGGGCAATGCGTCAGTCCATGATTCACATCCTAGCCTTTTCCACTGAGTGTTGTGGTGCTAGTGGGGGCATTGGTAGATCAGTGGTAGAATTCTCACCTTCTGTGTGGGAGGCCTGGTTTCAACTCTCCAATGCACCTCCTGTGCCAATATTATCCCTTTTTTAGAAGTAAAGAAGCTACACTTGTCAAATGTCAAATAATTTGCCAGCACTCTAAAAAACACAGGGATGCGGCCAGGACTGGGGAGAATCCAGGGAGACGGAACTCTGACTTCTGAAAAGTGGGAGTTTTGAAAGAGAAAAGGTGAAGATCAAGGACTAATGGGGAAAGGAGTGGGTTAGGTCAGTACACAATCATTCTCAGTATAAAAATTTTGCTCTCATTGTTTTGTAGAGAAAGACAATGGATGAGTTCAAGAGCCCATCAGTCTACCTTCAGTCAGAGAAATAGAGCTGCTACGAGTGCTACGGCAATAAAGGAGCTATTATAGGAATTAGACCTCACGCAAGTTTGAGAGGGCCAGGGGAAAGAAAGGTCTGGAAGAGGCAGTTGGAGAATCAGAGGAGTCATCAGTCCTCAGAAAGGCTGATCCAGGGGGCTAAGAGGAAGACTTCAGGGAGACCTGAGACACCAAGCATGGTCAGCTTCTGAAGTGGAGTTATGAAAGGGAACTCAAGGTGATCTTAGGAGTTGCCCCTGGCATTACTGCCTCTGTGGGTCTGGAATCAAGCATCTAGTGGTAGGCCTATCCCCACAGCTAGTCAGCAAGGCCAGTGGCCAGAAAGATGAGCTGGCCACAGAGTGATGTACAGTGAGGACAAGCTGAGACCCGCCAGGTAACTCTGCATCTATTCATCTTTATATCTGATATTACTTGCACTACTGTACTTGCACCTTCCAAATCCATCCAAGTTCCTCTCTTGACCATCTCTAACTGAAACTCAACAAGGAAGGGGATACTGGGAAATATACTTCCTAGCTTAATCAAGCTGTCAATAGCACAATTCAACACAAAAAGCAAATTTGAGAAAATCAGTTAGAAGTTTATATTATAGAAATCCATGCAAGATATGACTAGTGGGAGGTGGGGAAAGGAAGACACAGTGCTTAGGGAACACTGAGCTTTGGTTAAGGGGGATAGAAAATTTGGGAACATTTAATGGTGATGGCTGAACAACATAAAGAACATAAATAATGTCACTGAATTGTACATGTGAAGATTGTAAAAATGGAAAATGTTTTGTCACCTATATATTTACCACAATTTAAAGAAAAAAAAAAAAGATACGACTAGTGAAGAGGGCAGAAAAAGGGATTGGGAAGACAGAAAAGAAAGTAAGGGGACTTTACAATTCATTAAGCAAACACAATGAATCCACTTTTAGGGTTTAAACTAGCTAATATTGAAAATATAATACTTTACAAATATAGTTTATAAAAATAATTTATGAATGTATAATAATAGTCAGATTCTAGATCATCAGAGGATTTTAAGCCTATATCTTAGGGGAAGACTTTACCTCTGACAGCATGGCTTGTCATTTCTAATGCAAACTTATTAAACTGAAAGTATCATTTTGAGGTTTTGTTTTTTTTTTTTTTTATTTCAAATATAAACATATTTTTCATAGGAAATCTACAAAACTTCTTGGAAGGAGAAAAGTTCTTGGAGGTGATACACAGCTTTACTCACTGCTAACCGGTTTCCTTGTCAGTGTGAAAATCATGCCCGACTTTTAGTTGTGAAGATTCTTCTTGTACTTGGAGGACTTGAAGACCTGGTCTTCCCAGATCTAGACCATGCCTGGGATTTTTACTTTCCAGAATATTTGAGGTACTAGAGCAATTGTGCCCCTGTTCCCTCCACAAACTGGAAACCAAATCTCATCAAAATTCCGATTGATCCCCGAACCCATCCAAGACAACAACTTATTGAGGTTCCTTATTTGACACACAAGGTTACAAAGCAGTTGCAGCTAGTCGATTCTGACTCATGGTGACCCCATGTGTGTCAAAGTAGAACTCTGCTCCATAGAATTTTCAATGGCTGATTTTTTGGAAGTACCATATTTTTATACCATATTTTTACACAAACAATACTTGCCTTCTATATTTGTTTGCCAACTGTGCACTCCCCCCATGAAGTATTTTCGTTAAGTGCAATGTGCTAATTTTTTTTTTTTTCAACAGCAACTTGTAAAAAAAATTGGCATGGTAAAAATGTGGCACTTATGAAAATACCTCAAGAGGGTAGGGTGCAGCTGGCAAACAGACATAGAAGGTACGTGTTATTTGTGCGAAAATACGGTAGATCTGCAGCCTTTTTTCTGAGGGTCCTCTAAGTAAAACAACAGTGTAGGAATCAGGTGAAAGTAGAAGTACTTGCCTAAATTTGCATTCTACATACCTACCATCCAGCCATAGAGAATGACTTGCTGTTCGTCAATAAACACATGCATTGTATCATTTCCAGGCCTCTGCACATGGTAGTCCTGGTGCCTGGATGTCCTCCCTAGCCTTCCCTGGCTTTTCTTGATTATCTTGTCTTCACCCACCAGATCTCAGTTCAAGTCTTATTAGCTCCAGCTACCAGACAACAATTCTATACCTTAGTCGTGCACTTTTGTAGTGCTAAGCAATATGGCTTACCAGTCACATGGTAGTGCATTCATCCATTTTCTTGCATTTATCCTGGTGATTCTAGAAGCTGTTTGAAGGCAAAGACTGTTCTATTAGCGTTTGTAGTTTCAACTTTTGAAATATTGTCTGGCACATAGTTGGTGCACGTCATGGATTGAATTGTGTCCCCAAAAAATATCTGTCAACTTGGCTGGGCCATGATTCACAGTATTGTATGATTGTCTACCATTTTGCCATCTGATGTGATTTTCCTGTGTGTTATAAATCCTGTCTCTATGATGTTGATGAGATGGGATTAGCAGCAGTTATGTAGACTCAGTCTAAAAAGTTAATCTACAATTTAAGCCAATCTCTTTTGAGATATAAAAGAGAGAAGTGAGCAGAGGGACAGGAGGACCTCAGACCATCAAGGAAGTAGTGCCAGGACAAGAGCACATTCTTTGGATCTGGGGTCCCTGCACTCAGAAGCTCCTAGCCCAGGGGAAGAATAATGACAAGAATCTTTCTCCAGAGCCAACAGAGAAAGAAAGCTGAAGCCATCCATTTGTGGTATTTCTGTTACAGCAGTACTAGATACCTAAGACAGTGCACAGTATTTCTTAAATTAATATATGCTAAATAATAATGTAATAAAGTACACAGTTTTTCCTCAGTATTCACAGGGATTTATTCCAGGACCCCATGGATACCAAAATCCATGGATGCTCGAGTACTTTATATAAACTGGCATAGTATTTGCATATAACCTATGCCTATCCCCCATATGCTTAAAATCATCTCTAGATTACTTATAATACCTAATACAATGTAAATGTTATGTAAATAGTTGTTAAACTGTATTGTTTAAAGAATAATGACAAGATGCGAGACAATGATCAAACAAGGAGTGCTAGAGAGAGACTAAGGATCTGTGAAATGGTGGGAGGCTACAGCAGGGTACGCCTACACGTCATATCATTCACATGGATTCAGTATAGTGCTCTGCATGTGACAAATTCAAGTTTTGCTTTTTGGAACTTTTTTTTTTTCTGAATATTTTCCACCTACAGTTGGTTGAATTGGCAGATGCAGAACCCATAGGTATGGAAGGCCAACTGTATTATATAAAGGTTCAAATGGTCAATTTGAAAGGTAAAATGCTCTTCTAAATAGGAATAGTACCTTTTTATTTTCAGATTATAGATCCTCCTGAGAATAGTTTCATATCTATTCCTTAAATCATAAGCTAGAAGTAAGTCTTTTCCTTTCTGCCTTAAAGGTAGTTATGATGGCTGGATTGATGGCAGCCATATTGATCCCATAAGGAAAAGGCTAAGAAGTAGAGGTGTTACACCTGACATCACTGAGTCATTGAACCAACTCTGCCAAACAATAATGTCTTGCATTTCTATTTGAGAAAAATAAACTGTTTTTAACAATTCTAACTAAAATATTTTAAAGTGGGAACAGCAATTGCCTAAGAAAGAGCATTATCCTAGGAAGGTAGAGCTGTTCTTGTGAAGACAGATAAAAGATATGCTACTGTGTGTGACTTAGTAAAGCACCTCAGGGGGGAAAACGAAAATAATGTATTCAATTATTGTCACTTGCTTTCTCCTCCAGCCACAAACAAAGCTATTCATTAAATTGAACAGTATTTTATTCCAGAAGAAAATGAGCAGTCTTTAGGAACCAGGGGCATTTATACATAAAGCAAAGTATTGATTGCACAGGATACAAAAGAACAAGGTAAAAATCTATACAACTACCATTTTTCAGAGTGGAATATAATGAATGAAAACTCCAGGTTTACCTTAGGGTTGTTGACTATGGAGTTTTTATAAAATACAGTTAAAAGCAAATATTTGGAAATTTTTAATATGTCAACAACTTTATTTTATTATGGCTATTTTATTCCAAAGAGTCCTGATCTTCTTGAGCAATATGTAGAACTAAAGATGTCTGAGAGCCACAGATATAAACCTAAAGTCCACACAATTAAGGCCAAAATATAAAGAATGAAAAGATAACTGTTATGGATGAAATCATACTCCCTAATTTAATTTTAACTCAAGTTCCAATTAATATGTGTAAATGAAATGAAAAGACAACCTAACCAGAGTTGGATTTTCTTTGTTCTGTTTAAAACAACTTCTGTACAAGCTATTAAACCACAACTAAGGCATGGTGATTCAAGTACAATAGAAGAAAAATATAAATGGCAAAAAAAATTAAAAAGTTCCTCTAGGTGAGCAAAAGGCATTATTCAAACAATCTGAATGGGGGGATCATCATCACTGGCTCCATCTTCCATCTCGAAGTCATCTGGGTCTACAGATGCCAGATTAGGATTCTCATCCGAAGTGGAAGGACGAGTCAGGATAATCCGAGGTACCTTTGAGATAATCAGGGGTTGATGACCAATGAGATGCAGAGATTTCAAAAGTAAAGGAGGCTAAGAAGAAAAGATGAGCCAAATGCCAGGAATAACCATAGAATATGAGTAATCAAATAAATGTAGTTACTGACAAAAAAAAAAAATGTGACTAAAGCATGAATAAGACAATGGGGCAAATGTTTCATGGAGTAGAGTGGGGAAAAAGCAGACAATTAGAGCAGTAAGCCAATAAAAACAATACTAAACACTTGGAAAATGTCAGTCCAACTGTTAAGATTCTATCAGCAATTTACAACAACGTACATTATTTTGTGAATCATATAAGCCCTGGGATCAAAAGGGTTCACCTATACATTAAAAGGCCACATTACAATTTGCATAGACTTTGCTACGCTGAATAGGGAGCTCAAAGTACTCAGTGCCAAAACATATTTTTCCCTTTCAAAGTATACTCTTTAACAGTCACTAAATTGAAATTACTTCCACAATAGTGTATTCAAAATCCCAAATGCTAATTGATGAATGTGTTATTTGCAAGCATCATTGAGTAGGCAGATTTCACGAAAGTGAAATCCTCATTAATTTTGTGTTATGAAATACAGATGAGAACCTGAAAAAGCCAGAGGGCAGATATTCAAACCTTTGCCAACATGCCTCTCCAAATTTCACTCTTCTATGGCTGTTATATACTGTTATGGCTCACACTAAAGAAGAAAAATCCCCGTCCACAATGCCAAGTTAGCATAAAACGTTAAAGCTGCGATGTAAAATGTGTACGGGTAAGCTCTATGTGCCTGGGATTTCATTCATAAAGAACGTGCATAACAGGGATTAAAGCCACAACTGACTAGATTCTCTCAGACAAAGGAATGGAGAGAGAAAAACAAATCCAAATGAGAAGATTCATTGACTCAGGCCCAGAAAATCCTACCTATAAGGAAACAAGTGCCTCTTATACTTTCTAGTACATAATATGGCCAAATATTCATAGTCAGTGTTGGGTAGAGAGCTGTTTCAATTGTTATTTCCATGCTCAACCACTTAGGTCTCTGGTTTTGAAAGAATGTTTCAGGATAACTAATTTTCCAGAAGGTAGGAAGTACTGCAAGAAGCATAAAGCATGGTATTAAACTGTAATACCAAAAAAAACCCAACTCCATTGCCATCGAGTTGATCCTGACTCATAGTGACCCTATACGACAGAGTAGAACTGCCCATAGGGTTTCCAAGGAGCAGATGGTGGATTTGAACTGCGGACCTTTTGGTTAGCAGTCGTAGCTCTTAACCACTGTGCTACCAAAGCTCCCAAACTATAATACAATTGCTTACATTATTTAATCTCATTTCTAAGGAAGCCTTCCTATCACTGTGGGCCAAATGAAGCTTTACGAGGGAAATAAGTCATTCACTCAAAGAATGCTGATCTTCCTGGGCAATATGTAAAACTGACACCCACAGATATAAACTTAATGTCCAGACAATTGAGGCCAAAATGCAAAGGATGAAAAGATAGATTACTGTTATGGATTGATACTGTGTTTCCCAAAAAGATATGCTGAAGTGCTAATCTCTGTATATGTGAATGTGACCTTGTTTGAAAATAGGGTCTTTGAAGATATCAGTGGACAGAAGATCACACTTGAGTAGGGTGGGACCTAATTCCCTCTGAGTGGTATCTTATAAAGGAGGAGGACAGAGACAAATACAGGCAAAGGAAGGACAGCCATGTGAAAATGGAGGCAGATGCAAGTCAAGGAATGCTGAGGATTGCCAGGAGCCACCTGAAGTTAAGAGACAGGCACCAAACAGTTCCTCTCTCACAGTCCTCAGGATGAATCTGGGCAGCTAGCCTCCAGAGCTTCAAGACAAAAATTTCTGTCCTTTAAGCCACTCACTTTGTGATATTTTGTTACAGCAGCCCTAAGAAACTAAACCAAGCCAAACCCCATTGCCATTGAGTAGATTCCAACTCACAGCAACCCTATAGGACAGAGTAGAACTGCCCCATAGAGTTTCCAAGGAGTGGCTGGTCAACCTTTTGGCTAACAGCCAAGCTCTTTAAACTAAGACAGATGCTAAATCTAAGGAGAAATTTGAATGAGGAGCGGAATATTTACATAGTCTTAAATAGTCTCCCTACAGACTGCTTGTTAGTTACAAGGGAGAAAATATTAACTATTACAGTGAAGAAATGGGACAACCATTTTGCTGTGTGATTAAAAGGGACATCACCAGTGAGGGCAAACGGACATTGTGTGCCTGCAAATATGACTGCTTGAGATACGTATCTAGTATTCTAGTCAGGAGTATACAACCTGAACCAAATTACAAGGAAACAAGCTAAAAATGAGGACGTCTCCTTTTTAAAAGAGAGGCAACTCTGTTTTCAAAAATGTCAGGTGTCATAAAAGACAAAGAAAGGCTGAGGGAATGTTCCAGGGCTTAAAGAGACATGACAACCAAATGTAATACCTGCCTCTAGAATGGACTCTGTATTGGAAGAAAAAGAAACTATAAAGAATATTATTGGGGCAATAATTAGGGCAATAGGAAGAATAAAAACACAAATTAGATGAAAGTATCAATGTTATATTTCCTGAGTTGATAACTTTATAGTGATCATGTGAGAGAATATATCCATAAGATATGACGATAAAGGGCCATGATGTGGAGAACTTACTCTCAAATGCTTTAGTAAAAACAAAATATTATGTTTGTATACTGTATTTTAATGCAGATAATGCACACATGAGTTTTTTGCCAATCGTGCAGCGCCCAGCACGTTATTTTCATAAGTATTGTATGTGTAGGTATGTTATTTATGTATAATATAGACAGAAGCCCTGGTGGTGCAACAGTTAAGTGCTCAGCTGCTAACCAAAATGCTGGTGGTTTGAACCCAGCCAGTGGCACTGAGGGAAAAAGACCTGGTGATCTGCTTCCGTAAAGATTATAGCCTAGAAAACCACAGGAGGCAGTTACACTTTATCACATAGGGTCACTGTGAGTCAAAATCAACTTGACAGTACACAAAAATAACGTTATATATATATATATGTATAAAAAAAATTTTTTTTTATACATATATTCAAAAAAACATGGAGAGTGAGGGTGCACAAATGATGAAATACTGGCATAAAATGTTAACAGACAAATCTTGGTAAAGGGCTTATGGGTATTTTTTTGTACTATTCTTTTTCAAGTAACATTTGTATAAGTTTTAGATGATTTCCAAATAAAAAGTTTAAAAAATTGTGGAGATTCAAGAGATGTGTTATACCTTAATAGTGAATTTTATAATCTGTAAAGTAAAATAAATAAATAAATAAATAAACTTTTTTTTTTTTTTTTAAGTATAGAGAAGAAAACCGGTGTCTGATTAAATAAACATTTATGTATGAAAAACATTGATCTCTCGGCACCAGGAAGATGGGATGAACAGGAGGAAAAGAGATTTACATATCCTCTTAGATTAGAAGATAAAGGTCAGACTACCAGAGGTGGCAAAATCAAAGTTAGTGAAACAAGTTATCCCGCTGACCTAAAGGAAAGGAAAAAAGTTTCCCGTGTCTCTGAAGCATTCAGAACTTTTCATTCATTCAAACTCCAGAGGTTCTGGTTGCCGAAGGATTACATTCTTAAGTTCAGTTCTGTTCTTACACTAAGACAAATACCTGACAATTAAGCCCCAGGATAATGTTGCACCTTTGGTCCCTGGGGTGATATTCCCTTCTTAATGTCAATATTTTACTGCTGTAAAAAGAGTTGCAAATATCCAATGAACACATTCTAAATGAGATCACAAATACAGAGACGACAGAGGTCGCTTCACAGTTCCTCAATGCAGCTACTAGGCATTCAAGTGATAGAGCTAAGGAAAAAACTAAGAGGCTTAATTGAAATTTATGACAAAATAAGAACATCCTCAATGGAAATTTAAAACTTCTGAGCATTGACACTCAGAGCACAAATAAATGAAAGACAGTGAAAAGAAAAGCTTCTCCAAACTGCGCTGATTAATCCCCAGATGACCCAGTAAGCATATTTTCCTGTTACTTGTTAATTGCTAAAAATTTTGTTCTTTTTCTCCTTGCTCTACTACTTTGTAGAGAAGACAAAAATTGAACAATAACATTCATTGTAAGTAAAACACCTGCAGTTGAAATGTGGATTAAGTCCAATCAAGACCTCTGAAAAGTGTCACCAGCAGAGAGTACTACAAGAAGTCTTTCCAGTAGTCAAAAAAAAAAAGGGAACATTCACACAAACTGGCAAATAAAACTCATATATGATAGAATGAAAGAAAGAAAAGATTAGCAGGGAGGAATACAAATGGCAGAATAAAGGAGGAAACTATAAGTTTACATGTTGCATAGCTGAAACCCTTTAAAAGGTCAGAAAACGAAACGAAAAAGAAAAAAAAAACAATAATAAGTGCTCTAGACAAACCAGCTAGGTCTGAATGTTCTCTGATTTTTGTAGTATAGATCTAATAAAAGCACCCAGCCAATTCATAATGAGAGCCACTGATTTTAAAGCCAAGATATTTTCTTTAGGAAATGATGTGAGGACCTAACGTCCAGCAGAAGAAATGTTTACACTGCCAGTTTGAGTATACCTAAAGGAATACTGCTTAGTTTGGGCCTATAACTCACATTTAGGGGCCAAACACATTGACTGGAAATATATCAGAACTGAAAATGAATAGCTCTGAGTGTATTATATCTGTAGCATTACAAGAAAAAAGAATTTTAGTGTTTTTGAATTATCTCTGAGAAAAACAACATTCTTTCATTTCGTAAGCAGTTTGTAACTTTTTTCCTTTTACCAGATGAAATTTAAGAGAACCATATTAGGAACAAGAAATAGCTTTAATAATTTCTTGAGTAAAACCTAACCACATATTTGTCATAGAACTATACTCATATATTATTATCAAGATTGCTTAATCCCAGAAATGAAGACCTACCCTTCTTGGTTTTTTTTTTTTTTTTTTTTTTTTACCATTTTTAAAGGTGTCCACTCTCACTAAATTTGCAGGGACTCATATATTTGGTTTTTCATTATTCTGCAATCCTGGAAACTGATTCATTTCAATCTTTTTTCATATAACTTGCTTTCTTCTAGGAGATAGTTCTAATAAGGATGCTTCCTGAAACATAGATAAGAACAAGATGTTATCTTGGCCCTAGTCCACATGAAAACCCAGGCCCTGTGTGATCCGAGCTATCATATTGAAGGTAGTTCTAAATCTGACTTGGGCTGCTGAATTGTTGCTTTATATCGTTATACCTTTTAAATTATAAACTTTTCAGATTTCATGTAGCCCAATTCATTGCATATGTATATTACTTTTAAGGTTACATCTAGTATATGATCAACCTCCATACTTAGAAATAAATTTACCAATGCCATGAATCAGTTGCTCATTACCTCTGCAGCACCTTCAAGGTAAGGTCTCTTATTGCATCAAATTTTTTTCTTTTGTTAACCCAAGTCATTATTTCACTCTCCAACCAAGTCAAAACTACCTCTGCCCAACTTTCTGATTAAAGGTCAGGTATTCATTTCCAGTAATCTTCCTTCATCTGGAAACAAAATTGCTAGGGCAACAGAGCAGAGCCTGGTGCACTAGAAATGAGGCCCAGCAGCAATTTCTGAGAGAGGCAACATTGACCCCTCCACCAACAAGGGCAAGGTGATGCTTTGGTATTTTGAGCCTAGCTAGGAAGACTAACGAAGCCAAAAAGCACAACTAGAAACATGTGAAATTATTTATGCCAATTAATTAATCAAGAACTGGATATGAAAACCTTTAGAGAATGAATTTCGGAGCCTTGTGAATCAAGAATAGAATTCAGAAAACTTCTATAGAAGGAGAATCCCTCAGCATAATAAAGGGCATCTATACAAAACCAATAGCCAACAACGTTCTTAATGGAGAGAGGCTGAAAACATTTCCCCTGAGAACAGGAACAAGACAAAGATGCCCTTCATCACCACTCCTATTTAACATCATGCTGGAAGTCCTAGCTAGAGCAATAAGGCAAGAAAAAGAAATAAAGCCTGTCCAAATTGTTAACAAAGAAGGAAAACTATCCCTATTTGTAAATGATATGATATTATAAATAGAAAACCCAAAAGACTTCACGAGAAAACTACTGAATCTAATAAAAAGATTCAGCACAGCAGCAGGATACAAGATAAACATAAACAATCAATTGGATTCCTATACATCAATAAAGAGAACGATGAGAAGGAAATCAGGAAAACAATATCATTTATAATAGCCCCTAAAAAAATAAAATACTTAGGAATAAATCTAACCAAGGATGTAAAAAACCCTATACAAAGAAAACTATAAAACAGTACGGTGCTGCAAGAAACCAAAACAGACATAAATGGAAAAACAAACCATGCTTATGGATAGGGGACTCAACATTGTGAAAACGTCAATTCTACCCAAAGCAATCTACAAATATAATGCAATCCCAATTCAAATACCAACAGAATTCTTTAGAGAAATGGAAAAACTAATCATCATATGGAAAGGGACGAGGCCCTGGATAAGTAAAGTACTATTGAAGAAGAAGAATACGGTAGGAGGACTCGTACTACCTGACCTCAGAAACTACTATATAGCTACAGTAGTCAAAACACCTGGTACAATGACAGACACATTAGCAATGGAACAGAATTGAGAACCCAGATGTAAATCCATCCACCTATGGTCACCTGATCTTCAACAAAGGCCCAAAATCCACCACAGGGGGAAAAGACAGTCTTTTTAAAAAATGGTGCTGCCAAAACTGTTTGTCCATCTGCAAAAAAATGAGACAGGATTGATACTTCACACTATACACAAAAACTAATTCAAAATGGATCAAAGACCTAAATATAAAACCAAAAACTATAAAGATCATGGAAGAAAAAATAAGGTCAATGCTAGAGACCCTAATACATGGCATTAATAGGATACAAACCATGACTAGGAAAATACAAACACCAGAAGATAAGCTAGATAACTGGGATCTTCTAAAAATTAAACATTTATGCTCATCAAAAGACTTCACCAAAAGAGTAAAAAGAGAACATAGAGACAGGGGGAAAAAAAATTGGCTATGACAAATCCAACAAAAGTCTAATATCTAAAATCTATAGGAAAATGCAAAACCTCTACAACAAAAAGACAATCCAATTTAAAAAATGGGCAAAGGATATGAACAGACACTTCACCAAAAAGACATTCAGGCAGCTAACAGACACATGAGGAAATGCTCTTGATCACTAGCCATTAGAGAAATGCGAATCAAAACAACAATGAGATACCACCTCACCCCGACATTACTGGCACAAATCAAATAAAAAAAAACAGAAAATAACAAATGTTGGAGAGGCTGCAGGGAGATTGGAACTCTTATGTACTACTGGTGGGAATGCAAAATGGGACAGCTATTTTGGAAAATGATATGGTGCTTCCTTAAAAAGCTAGAAATAGAAATACCATATGATCCAGTGATCCCACTCCTAGGAATATATCCTAGAGAAATAAGAGCCACCACACGAATAGATATAAGCACACCCATGTTCATCGCAGCATTGTTCACAATAGCAAAAAGATGGAAACAACCTAGGTGCCGATCAACAGATAAATGGTACATACACACAATGGAACACCACACAGCAATAAAGAACAATGATGAATCTGCAAAACATCTTACAACGTGAATGAATCTGGAGGGCATTATGCTGAGTGAAATAAGTCAATCACAAAAGGGCAAACATTGTATGAGACCACTGCTATAAAAACTCATGAAAAGGGTAACACACAAAATGAAACAATCTTTGATGGTCATGAGGGAGGGAAGGTGTGGGGAGGGAAAAACACTAAATAAAAAATAGATAAGTGGTAACTATGGTGAAGGGTAAGACAGTACATAATACTGGGGAAGTCAGCACAACTTGACCAAGGTAAGGTCACAGGAGCTCCATAGATACAACCAAACTCTGTGAAGGACCAAATAACTGGGCTGAGGGCTGTGGGGACCATAGTCTCTGGGAACATCTAGCTCAATTGGCATGACATAGTTTATAAAGAAAATGTTCTACATTCTATTTTGGTGAGTAGCATCTGGAGTCTTAAAAGCCTGTGAGCAGCCGTCTAAGATAGCCTACAGGTGTCACCCCTTCAGAAGCAAGGGAGAATGAAGAAAACTAAAGACACAGGGACTAATGGACCACAACTACCACCAGACTCAGTCCAGTACAAATAGATGGTACCTGGCTATCACCACCAACTGCTTTGACAGGGATCACAATAGAGGGTCCCAGACAAAGTGGGAGAAAAATGTAAAACAAAATTCTAACTCACAAAAGAAAAAAAAAAAAGACCAGACTTACTGGTCTGACAGAGACTGAAGAAATCTCAAGAGTATGGCCCCCAGAGATCCTTTTAGCTCATTAATGAAGTCACTCCTGAGGTTCGCCCTTCGTCCAAACATTAGACAGGCCCATAAAACAAAACACGTCTAAAGGGGCACACCAGCCCAGGGGCAAAGACTAGAAGGCAGAGGGGACAGGAAAGCTAGTAATAGGGAACCCAAGGTCAGAAGGGAGAGTGTTGACATGTTGTGGGGTTGGTAACCAATGCCGTAAAACAATATGTGTACTAACTGTTTAATGAGAAACTAGTTTGTTCTGTAAACCTTCATCTAAAGTATAATTTTTAAAAAATGGGGGGGAAAAAAAAAAGAAAATGTTCTATATCCTACTTTGGTGAGTAGCATCTAGGGTCTTAAAAGCTTTCGAGTGGCCATCTAAGATACTCGCCTGGTCTCACCCTGTCTGGAGCAAGGGAGAGTGAAGAAAACCAAAGACATAAGGGAAAGATTAGTCCAAATAGACCACAAGTACCACAACCTCCACTAGGCTGAGTCCAGCACAACTAGATGGTGCCCAGCTACCACCACCAACTGCTCCGACAGGGATCACAATAGAGGGTCCAGGACAGAGTGGGAAAAAAATGTAGAACAAAATTCTAACTCACAGAAAAAAAAAAAAAAAAAACAGACTTACTGGTCTGACAGGGACTAGAGAAACCCCGAGAGTATGACCCCCAGACACCCTTTTAACTCAGTAATGAAGTCACTCCTGAGGTTCACCTTCCAGCCAAAGATTAGGCAGGCCCATAAAACAAAACATGACTAAATGTACACACCAGGCCAGGGGCAAATATGAGAAAGCAGGAGGGGACAGGAAAGCTGGCAATGGAAAATCCAAGGCCAAGAAGGGGAGAGTGCTGACATGTTGTGGGGTTGGCAAACAATGTCACAAAACAATGAGTATTAATTGTTTAATGAGAAACATTTGATCTGTAAACCTTCATCTGTAAACCATCATCTAAAGTACAACGGAAAATAAAAGAGCATTCAGGAACCTTCTCTTTCCATTGTAAAGAGTGGGTAAATGGTCTATGTTGAGGCATATATAATTTTGACTAATTTTGTAATACTACTAATACTAATACTAGGTAGGAGCCCTGGTGGCACAGTGGATAAGAGCTACGGCTGTCAACCAAATGGTCAGCAGTTCAAATCCACCAACTACTCCTTGGAAACCCTATGGGGCAGTTCTACCCTGTCGTATAAGGTCACTATGAGTCAGAATCAACTCAACGGCAATGGGTTTTAATACTAGATAACAATTTTTCTTCCTTTCTGACACTTTGTAAAGGAAATCTTTTTCCTCTCATACCAAATTTATTGAAAAGTTAGATATCTCAAAAAGCTTAGGTGCATTTACTTTTGGGGGGTAGATCACTTATTTTTTTCACTACGTTCCAGTCAGAAGAAACAAGTTAATTGTTGCAGCTCAGTTTTCTAAAAGTAAATGCAGAGATAGATTTGAGATCTATACCTGTGAAGAGTAAGGGGGCAAAGCAGAATTGGGCAACAGAAGAAGACAAACTGTGATGCAGACTTAACAAGCGCCAGCCTACCTGACTAACAACTCTGGAGTATAGTGTCCATCACAGGTGGCCTACAATGTTGGGTCTTTATCCCTCCTCCCCATCTTACTCAATCACCAGAAATGGGCTGCCTTGGCCCACTGCAACTAAGGCAGCCACAGACGGATCTAACAACTATCAGCTGTCTGATGACAACACTCCCAACAGCTGGCTAGCAAGCTCTGCATTGAAGAGGGTTCTGGGCAATTCATCTCCCTGTCTATCACATTGGTATTAATTGACTACACTGGGAACTACCTCGTTGCCTCTATAACAGATACTTTCATCCTCTGCTTTATAGAAACATGCCATCCCTAGCCACAAAACACTTAACTTTCATAAATCACTTTTAAGAACACAAGGAAGGAGAAAAAAAAGAAAATTAAAAACAAGAAAAGTAACTCTTAGGGAGGCCTGCCTTGAGCTTGTCCCATGTGTGTTAAGATCAATTTCATCTGTCAAGTTTGGCAAGCCTTCTCCTTTGGAAAAACTACCGTTAGCATCTGTACCTTGGCCTAAAGCTATGCAGCTTGCTCCAGTTTTGTGATTCCCAAGTCCTGGTCATGTAGTGGTTCGTTTGAATCCACCAGGTGCTCCTTGGAAACCCTGTCCTATGGTGTTGCTATGAGTTGGACTCGACAGCAACCGGTTTTTTTTTGTTTTTTGTTTTTGGCTTTTTATAGCAAATGGCAGGATTGGCTAGCAGAGTGTCCTTCATCTTCAAACACCTTCAGGAGCTAGAAGAGCGTGCACCAGAGTGATTTCTGGTTTGCTAGTCCATTCCGAACACAGCCCAACATGGATAAGTGCTTTCCAGTTGATTATGTAAACAACCTCAACAGGCCCCTGTCAAGCACTGCTGCTGTGGCTGCCCAGAGAGAAGCAACCCTTCAAGCTGACATGCATAAACAATCCTTCCTCAATCAAGCTGTCCCTAGGATTTCTTTTCCTCGTCTAGCATAATCATCTTTATCATCCAGCTACAGGCAGGCACTTTGCTACGTTGCTATGGGGATTACACTGATGATAATCACTGGTGAACATGTGGAGGTTTTGACAGCCAGCTCGAGCCTGATGTTGCCTTTGCCAACTCAATCTGAACCTGGTGACACCGAGGGGAGGAAAGCAAGGACCCTAGGGCATTGCCGGGGTCAACAGAGCTGCTGGTAGCTCTAGACTCAAATAATAGCTGGGTGAAGACCCAGTTACTTTGGCTCTTGATTTTAGTCCTGACTCTGACTCTTTTCCCCCACAGGGAAAAGAGAACCTAAGGGTGTGTGCCTTTGAACTAATAATCTTCTTTTCAGGACCTCTGTTTCCTCATCTGAAAACGGGGTGGGGTGTGTATGTGGTTGGTGCGGATGATGACTATTTCCAAACCTCCAGGTCTTAAGACACTGCTGCCCGTATCCAAAGGAGCTCTCTATTGAAGGCATATTCTCTATCATGAAGCATTCACCCTGCAAATTTAAATCACCTGTTAAACAACACTCAGCTACCTAGGCAATAATGAGATTATATCCCAATCCGATAGTGTTGTGTGTGTGTGTGTGTGTGTGTGTGTGTTAAACAAGAGAACAATCAGTGCACAGCTTTGGGTGTGGATTGGTATGGGGTTGAGATGGTCTACTTTCTCTTTTAAGCCAACCCAGAGTTTGCTTAAAACAAACGGGAGTCTAACTTTGGTTTTTCAAAAGTTCATTCAAAAAAGTAAAATCTCCTGTAAAGGGAAACCGCGATGAAACCATTCTCAACTCTTCTACTGGGGTGATACTGCCACCTGCTGGCTTCCCTCTCCTCTGCAACCATACTTCTGAAAGCATGTTTTTGGTTGATTTTATTACTGCCTGTGCGAATGTACATTATCCAGAATTGAAGAATTCTTTGGAAAGGTATGCATCTAGGCACTTATATAGGAGGTGTACTGTGAGCAAGCCGCAAGAATATTTTTGTTATACATTTGGGAATTAGGATTAAGAATGGGTGAACAACGAAAAATTTCACTTTATACTGAAGAGAAATCCAAAAAAGTCCTAGAGGAAACGGTTTTAAATTTTCTTCATTATTTATAAATCTCTTCAATCTGTTAGCAGTAAGTATGTTCATAAAAAGTCAAAGTGATAGATAATTTAAGAGAAAATGAAAGAGAAAAATATAGGGAAAGAAACAGAGACAAATATGAAGGATGAGGGGTAAAAAAAAAAAAAAACAGTTGAAGATGAGGAGGCAGACCCAGGCTTAAAGAGACAGACACCCAAGCAGACAGAGAAATCTTGAGTTAGGAAAAAAACAGGAAGACCAATAACTTTCCCCAAACAAAAACTGCCCAGAAAAGTACAGCGAAAATAATCCAAGAGTGTTTCAGCTGTTTGTTGGCTAACCTATTTTACTTAAACCAGTTGGCTGTTCTCTTAAGCTTCCAGTTTTTGTGGCACCCCATGGTCAAGGGACTGTGCATGACTACTTTGGCCCCTTTTACATGGCAGCTAAACACATGACCGAGGCAACACTAAGAACTCAAGAGTGGCATTTAAAACTGGGCTTCTGAAGGTAAGATGGCACCGACCATCTTATGTGGGGAGGGGACATAGAAATATTCAGCCCACAAGAGGCAGCCTAGACGTTATATTGGGAGAAGGTGACTCCACTTAAATGAACTCCAGGACAGCAATAGATATGTTTCATGTATTCAGCTGCAATAAAAAATAAACCAGAAGTCATTTTGCTATGCTTAAAAAAAAATTTTGTTTTCTTTTTTTTTAAATAGTATAATAAATTATACTTCCTCTGCTATAATTGTCTAATCTTTTGTTTGGGATAGAAGTTAGAAAATCAGTGTTCTACTCCTAGCTCTGCCATTTATTAGAAGTCACTTAACCTCTCAGAGCCTATGTTTCTCTATCCATAAAATGGGTACACCAACAACCTACTCTATCTTGGAGAACTATGAAGGTAAGATTAAATAATGTCTGTAAAATTAAAATTAAATAATTTATCTATGAAGATAAAAATTACATACTGTCTGTGAAAACATTGTAAAATTTTCAGAACTACACTCAACAATGTGGAATCATAAAAAATTCTCCTTGGTCAGGTAAGATGTGAACAGCCTTGGAGACCCTGTACAAGGGCCATCTCCAGGCAGAACAAAGCATTCCAAAGGGGCCTGTGTCCTGCTGGGCATTTGGGTGAAAGCTCTCAGAAGCCATGGTAACCAGGCCTAGACACATCATTAGCAAATGGAAACATGAAACACATGAAATTTTCCTCTCTGGCTCTCAGCGTTGACATTTGAACAAGCTGTCCATGAAGTCAGGTTCAGTCTAACTGTGAATTCGAAGTGATTTTAAGGGATTTGCTAGAAAGAGACAAGTGGAGCTGCTCCTATAAGTAGGTCTCTACCTTGGTCCTAGATGTGTCCCCAACCATCCCCTGGTTTTGTGTGTATTCAACTCAGGCCACAAAACAGGGACGTTGGACAGGAATACATTTTCCTAGGTCCTGGGACCACTGGCTTTCAAGTGAACATTTGACTCAAGGAGACAGAAGACCACACAGAGGGGAATGAATCACAGAGTGACATCACCTATTTATAAGTTGTTCCAGTGATTTGGGACAACTGCCTTCCCACACATGATGGAACAAGTACTTTTAAAATTCAAAGTTTGGAAAACTGCATAGAACTAATGTTCACCTTAGAAGTCATCTCCTAATTTTGCCTATGAAACAAGAACTTGGACAAGCTGACTCTGGAAATTTCCTTCCAGAATGATGGTACTGGCTTTGGCTTTTGTTACAACAGCTATATGAAAAGTGACCCTAATGGTGATTTTGTTAACCTCGGCAGAGGTCTCGGAGGTAGACAGCATATATCCCATAGGGAATAGGAAGAAAAAAATAATTAGAACTTCCATTTATATTTATTTTACCTCATCCTTTTAAAAATCATAAATCTGTCTGTTTTATGATGCACATAATCGAATAATACCAATATTCATTTAAATAATGTATAAATGTATGTTCATTAATATTATGTACCTTATCCAAAAATTTTTTTCAATAAATGGAAATACAATAAAGGATAGTTAGAGAGTATGATCTGTTTAATTCTATCCTGTAAAAAATCACATTGTCTGATAGGTTGGTTATTGCTAAAAGCTTAGTTCTGTCCCAAGTTTATATGTGTCACAGATCAATATTAAAATTCTAGAACTTTTATTTTAGGCGGGACCAGTAAAACAGTGAAAATTCGCTTATATAAATCCATCATGACTAAAAACAAAACTAATGGGGCCCAGTCTTGTGACATTACAGACATCTTCATATAACCTATACACAAAGCCATGAAAATACTAACGTCATCCATATAGTGTTATGCTTCTGTTTCTCAACAGAATCGCTGTACCACTGTCATCACTTAAGGATAATCTAGTTTTCTTCAATCGAAAGTCTGGGTAATTCAAGAACTTGATCTTCAAAATGGCACGGTCTAGGATAGGAGAAGCTAATGTGGTGACCATGTCTTTATCAGAAAAGCGCAAACCTTTATATGAACTAATCCAGCAAAAGCGAAGAATTACAGACAGAAAAGACTGTAAAACTTTGACTTAAGTGCAGCACCAAGAAGCCATCTATCCTCGTTACATGCGTTCCTTACTGTTATTACATGATTCACTTTCCAGAATGAGGTGTACTTCAAAGTTGAGTCATCAGTAGAATCAGATGAAGTAGGTTCTCAGCCAGTGTCTTCCTAGGGAGTAAAAATTAACTCATCAATTCCCTTTTATTCCATTACCACTTGTTCTGAATTTTCAAAAAATAAAAATTATCTACACGGTCCTCCCTTCCCCTTATTATGGAGGAATTGAACCCCCAAAACCATGGAGACGTTGACTTCCTCCTGATTCAATGAGACAATTGGGATGACCGAATTGCCTGGGCATGACTCCCTCTGTAGCACCAGTGAGAAAGGTTATAAATTCAACCCCTCAGCTACTTCCAAAGCAAACAGAAAATGCCTTTCAAAGATAAACTACAAGAGGTTCTCATAATCCTGACTTTATTAACAGACAAGCAATTAGTACAAGAACTTAAACAAGAATTCCTGCTACTTAACAACTTAATTGCCTAACACTCTGTTATGTACACTGTTTTGTGGTTGAGACAAAAATAGTGTCTTTATTGGCCTTAGAAAGTCCTCAGCTTACTTTCTTCCCTAAATTCTGCCCCTTACTTTGTTAAACCGAAGCATGTCTACTCAAACTACCTCCAGCATAAAATCAGCAAATCAATCAAACAAAAATCTAATCCCAATATGGACATTGAGAGGAAGCCAAGCATCTAATACTGTAAAGCATTCTTTTAAATGAAAGGTCCTGCACGCTATGTCGTCACAGCTGATGTGTGATATATAGAATAAGTTTAAAGAAAAAAAAAGAGAGCGACTATTAAAGCAAAAAGTGCCTTTAGGGATCTCATAGGCCAACATCTTCCATTAATTAATTTCCTCTTGTCCTGGAAGTAGAACATAGGACCCATAACTGAGAAAGCCGTTAGGGGCTTGTCATTCTTGAAAGACTCACAAACACTCCCTTGGGCTTATTGGCAGACAGCCCCCTGCTCTGTTACTTCCAGCCCGAAGATGAGTAGGACCCACACTCCACAGCTGCCTCCACTCCACATCAAAAAGTTGTACAGCTTCATGCCCAAACTGTCTAGTACCAAATCCTAGCGTTCCCACTTACCAAAAAGCGATGTGACCTGCACAAGCTTTTTAACTTCTTGATGTTTGTTTCCTTGTTTACTTAAAAAGAAAATATCTTATTGGATGGGTGTAAAGATTACAGGAGTTAATAAGATTAGAAGATGCTCCAAACCAAACCAAACCAAACCCACTGCCATGGAGTCCATTCTGACTCATAGCAACCCTATAGCACAGTGTAGAACTGCCCCCTAGGGTTTCAAGGCTGTAATCTTCACGGAAGCAGACTGCCACATCTTTCTCCAACGGAACGCCTGGTGGGTTGCAACCACCGACTTTTCTGTTTGCAGCTGAGCACTTAACCACTGTGCCACCAGGGCTCTTTAAAAGACAAAAGCTTGTTTAAAATGGAAAAATATAAAGATTCTCAAGGAAACAAATCTCAGCTTTTTTTTCCATGTTAGTCTGTTCCCTCAGTGCTGTAACTGAGTAGACATGTAACTGTGATGTGTATTTTAACACATGCAAGTATATATTAAACAAGTTTTGTTTTAGATTTGTGTGGGTGTGTTGCCTTCATCCTTATAAAGATAAAATTCATGAAATAGATTCGTGTTCTCCAAAGTGGGGTGCACACACCCAGGGATATGCACAAAAAAAGAGCCGCTGGAGTACAGGAAAGAAATACTAGAACTTTGGTTGGCTTATCATAGCCTTTTGTGTTTCTATTTGTCTCTGTGTATGTTTTATAATTGACATAATGGAGCAGTATTTGGTCTATAATTTAAATATAAATATTTACACATATGTTGGGTTTGCACGCTCAGAAATGATAGGGATGCTCTTTTGAAAAATTTGAGCACCAAGGAGACAACCATGAAATTACCACTTTTTTTTGGCCAGCCTACTTTTTCAATTCTAGAGTACAGTGCCATCTGGTGGTGCCCTGAGATAATACATGGTGATATTTGAGTGATTTTTCTAAGAAAAATATTCTTGGCATTCAGATAGCAAGACAAACGTTAACCTTCTGAGTCAGTTACACACAATTTTAATCATATCACAGGAAACTAACGAAAAAGGTGTTTTGATGGCTTCCTGCTGCTTCTTTAAGTTCTTCTCCCTCTAAACCTGTGGCAGTCAAATTGATTCCAACTTGTAGCGAGCCTACAGGACAGAGTAGAACTACGGATAGGGTTTCCAAGGCTGTAATCTTTACAGAAGCAGGCTGCCACATCTTTCTTCCGCGCAGCAGCTGGTCAGTTCAAATGGCCGACCTTTCAGTTAGCAGCCGTGTGCACCAGCAGGGCTCCCTTCTTCTGCCCACACCTAAATGTAGGTGTTTCCAAAATCTTTCAGCCTTCCTTCTCTGCCTTATGCACACTTCTCTCTTCCTAACTGGTCTTTCCTTCCAGTTTGCTTAGAGAAATCCTTCTCTTCTTTCTCACCTCATGTTTCACTTCTTTGAATCTTTCCCTGAGTAGCCAGCTCATTAGCTGGAGCCTCTTCTAGACCTCGTAAGTATGTAGCTGCCTTAAACACTTGTCACATTGACTTCATGACCTGCTCATGTGTCCATCTCCCTATGACATTACATCTAAAGAAACACTGTCCAGTAGAAAGATAATATGAGCCACAACGCAAGTCAGACATGTAATTTTACATTTTCTATTAGCCATGTTTTCAAAAGAAACAGGTAAAATTAAAGCCTCAATAATATATTTCACTTAATTTGATATAACCAAAATATTACTTCAATATGTAATCAATATAAAAACATTCCTAATGAGGTATTTTACATTCTTTTTATATATATATATAACTTTTTGAAATCTAGGGTGTATTTTACACGTGTTCCATGTCTCAGTTGAGACTTGCCACGTTTCAAGTGCACAACAGCTCCATGTGCCTAGTGGCAACTGTATTAAACAGCGTGGTTCTAAACAACAGGGTCTAGAATCTCTTGCACTTTGCAGATGTTCAATAAATGCTTGATAAATAGATAACTTTAAGTTGACAATGCTACTAGAGTAGAAAATCTGTCCTTTGCATATCATGAATTAATTTAAAAAAAAGTTGCCCTTGAGTCTATTCTGACTCATGGCAACACCACATGCGTCAAAGTGGATCTGTGTTCTGTGGGGTTTTCAATGGCTGATTTTTCCTTTTTTCCGAGGTGACTTCAAGTGAATTTAAGCCACCAACGTTCCCATTAGCAGTCGAGCGCATTAACCATTTGCATCCACATCACGGGCTCCACATCGGCCCCAACTCATGGCAACCGCAAGCACAACAGAATTGGACCGTTGTGATGCATAGAGTTTTCGTTGGCTGATTTTTTGGAAATAGATTGCCAGGCCTTCCTTCCTAGTCTTGTCTTAGTCTGGAAGCTCCACTGGAACTTGTTCAGCATCACAGCAGCTCAAGCCTCCACTGACAAACCGAAAACTGAACTCAGGTCTCCCACATGGAAGTGAGAATTCTACCACTGAACCGCCGCTACCTTGTATCATGGATTAGGTCTTTGTAAATAACACCGCAGAGAATCTACATGGAAGTCTTTGCTACAGGAAAAAATAAGAAGAGCCTGTATCAATCGCCAATTTTTTTGTTCAAAATACTTTCAGAAGTTTTATGCACATGTGTTTCAATGTATTTAAATAATAGTCTTAAAGTTAGTAATTGTCAGACTCCCTAATGATGCACCTGGATGTCTTCTTAAAATAACCCTTTTTAAATGTCTGCCTGCCCTGCCAGCACAGCGCACTCTAAAAGCAAGGGCCACTTCTGTCTCATTCATTGCTGAATACCCGATGCCTCTTTTTGTGCCTGGCAAATAATAGGCATCCTAAAAATATCTTTGTTGATTTGGAAAACTCGAGAACTTGGATTAACGCATGCACGATTTTTCTCTTGATTTCTGAACTTCAGCTATTTTTTCATTCATTCCAAAAACACGCCATTCGTAATTGTGTGCTAGGTGTTTGAGGCAGAGTTACAAAACATTGCCCCTACCTTTAAAGAGCCTCCAGTCTAATGCATAACAAAATTCAAAGTTTAATCCCAGTTCCGGATGCCCCTTTCCCAAGAAGCTCTTCCTAGACCACTCCAACGCCATGTTCACTTATGGAGACTAGGCCTTACTCATGCATATAGCACCTCTCACTTCCTCTCTGTCCCCCTACCTCCCTCTCTCTCTCTCTCTCACACACACACACACATACATATTCTTCTGAGCATCTTAACAACCCAGGGAGGTAGATAGTCCACGTGTTGTTTCCCTCTTCTTACAGGCTCCAAGAGGTTAAATAACTTACCCAGGGTCAAAATACTAATAAGTAACTGGAACAGCAGTAGAAACCAAATGTCCTGACTGTTTTATCATGTTTGTTTGTTCCAGCTCTGAAATTAGAGAATGCCGTTTCCAAGTCATCTCAGCTTTAGGTTGTTATTTTCTTGTACTTATAAATAATTTCTCTTTTTTCTTTTTCTTTAATTTGTATCATCCATGTATAAGGGATAAAAGTAAGGCAACCCCCTCCAGAACTCTACTGATCCAGTGACACCAACGGAAGCCTGACAGTCTGCAAAATCATCCAGCTGCAGTAGGCAGGGCCTCCCCGTGAAAATGTGCAGGGTGGGCACTGGGCAACCTTGCAGAGCCAGGTCAGGTGCACGTCTGCCTAACCTGCAAACAACACCTGGCAGCCCTGGGGCCGATTACCTCCCAGGTCAAAGTCCTGACAGAATGCAAACAAAATCTCAGTGTTATCAACAGTGCTGAGATACCTGAAAGAAGAATGTACGGCTGAAGGAGGTGGGCCTCAGCCCCAGCCTGGCCTTCACCATCAGAGGATATATGCCTAGACAGCAGGAACCAAACCCAAGTTTTCTTTACCCCAACATTGTATCTAATAGGCCTAATTCATGGAATTGGCAATAAACGGTTGACGTGTGTGTCCCCAAGGGCTTTGCAAGAGGCAAGTTTCATTCAGGTTAATAAGAAATAATCACAAAATAAGCACAAGTAGTTCTGTTCACTTGTAAAGTACTTGAAAAATACCAGAAAATTCTTTTAAACACTCAGTTGGCAAATAATTCGAGACCCACGTCCATTTTTTAAAAGTGACTGGCTCTTCAGAAAGATAGTTTTATCCATTTTGCATAGCCTTATTAATAATTTAAAGTAATCTGACGAAGCTTCTGAAGAGGTTTCATTCTAGGGAGAAAAAAAAAAAAAATCAAAACCTGCAACTTGTGACACTGTTTTAAGTAACTCCGTAATACAATTTGGGGTGTTAAAAGATATAGCTCCTCCATCATACCTCTGACTCCTTGCCTCTTCCTGGTACACCAGGCATTTTTGTTGAATTTTCCTTGAGCAGCCTGTCAGTGAATGCCTCCTGAGAATGCAGAAGAATTTTATCAAGCTTTTCCTCCCACAACTCACACTTGGCTTCAAAAGAAAGAAAAAAGACGAAAACAGTGGGAAAGAATAATTGCATTTTCAATAATGGTCATTCGGCCGCGAAGTCTAGAGTCAAGGCTGGTTAACTCCTATTTGCTGACGTGCAGGCCTTACCCAAGTTCACTTACCACACACTACAGAGAACAGAGAGCCGGTGCGAAGGCTCATTAAGCCCTCATTACTTTTCAGATGTTGACACGGTGTAATTTGTTAAATAATTGAACCCTACTTAACCCCAGAGGTGAGGTCAGGACACTGGCTTACCACCTGATTTTTACCTTTTCTTTGGTCATGACTTGGTCAGATATGATTTTGAGACTATCTTTTCAATTAATGAAAATTAACAACATCATCTCAGGAAGAAAAAAGGGTTGGGGGGCTCAGTAACTCACTCAACTCAAACATTCAGTGCTTGTTTAAGCACAGAGCTTTCTACTATGCCATTTGGGAAATTCATATAACACGTGGTCCCTGCCTTCAAGGGGCTTACAATTTACATAGGAAGGCAACACACATACACACACATAAACACGTATGCACACAAACACATATGCATACACACACACATTCACACACATACATACACACACGTACACGTATAAATACATACACACACATATACGTGTACACACACACAGACTGAAACAGCAATCTAAGGCAGTGCACACCGAGAGGCAGTAAAGCGTAGATAAGAGGGAAGGTTCTGAGCCAGACAGCTTGGATTCAAACCATGGTTCTACCACCCCGTGACCTTGGCTAAGTTTTACTTAGTGAGACAGAGGCATAATATGCTGACCATGCTATCTAATTTTAATCTGGATTTCTAGACTAACAGCTAAGTTTTTTTGAGAAAAATGTTTTTTCCTCAGTGGTCGAAACCAGAATGTGAAACCATATGTCCAAGGGGTCTTAACAAAGTGACCATCTGCACCCCTCAAAATAAAGGTACTCATGAAGAGTGCTGTCGGGGTGCTATTGCCAGTAAGATGTTTTTGCAAGATAGACAAAATAATGTAAGCATCTTGTGACCATGATGTAAGCAACCTGTGAAACTATCAGTAATCACTAACTATGCTATTAATATAGGGTCATATGAGTCGGAATCGACTCGACGGCAGTGGTTTGGTGGTTATGAGTCAGAATTGACTTGACAGCAAAGGGTTTGGTTTTTTTTTTGGTTTTTTATGCTATCAATAATCTCTTTACAGAAGCAGACTGCCACATCTTTCCCCTGTGGAGTGGCTGGTGGGTTCAAACCACAAACCTTTTGGTTAGCAGCTGTGCACTTAACCATTGCACCACCAGGGATCTTTATATGTAATAAAACCAAACCCGTTGCCATCGAGTCAATTCCGACTCATATACTCCTCCATTAATCACAAGTCTTCAATAGAAATCAGTTATATACAATCATCTCATGTTGGTGATTTAGTGGGGAATAAAGGAGAAGCTGCCAAGGGAATTAAAATCCACCACTACTCCATGTAGCGAGTACATCTTTCTTCCCATCTTCCCTACCTGCTGCTGGAAAATTCAAAAGCTCCTTTTCAGACTTGTCTTAACTTGTATACCCTAGGTCAGCAGTTCTTAACTTGAGCTCACATTAGCATCACCTGGGTGGCTTGTTAAAGTTTCCAGGACTCCACACTCAGAATTTCCAATTCAGTAGGTCTGAGGTGGAGCCTGAGAATTTGCATTTGTAACTAATTCCCAGGTGATATTGATGCTGCTAGCTCATTGACCACACTGCTTTAAATACAGTACTTTAAATACAGTGCTCAGTATTTTAAAGGTCATTTAACACATTTTCCTAAAAATAGACTAAACTACTTACTCCTAGTCTCATCATTAGACACACAAAGGAAGAGCTGGAGATTTTCAACTAAAGTGTTTATCTTGAGCCTGAGTAAGATAACCTCCCCTATTAAAGTTTTCTGCAAAGGGAAGCAGTTCTTAAGATGTTTTTTTCTGCTCTTTGTCAGAGCATTCTTCCAGGGCTTGGAGGTTTTTTCCTCATCTCTTTACATTTAAAGAACTTAAGAAAAATCCTCCTAGGCAACTATGAGTAGAATTAAGTAAAAGTTCATATACTAAATTTGAGATTCCCTGAGCTGCTGGAAACAGGGCAGATGCTCCAGGAAAAACATGAGAAGTAACTACTCTGGAAATTCGTGCTAGCCCAAGAGAAAAGTCCTAAAGATACTGACATAATCAGATCACCTCACAGTGAAGGCCATGCCAGTCCAACCCCATCATGGGCACAGAGCTTCCACCCAACTTTATAATGCTCCACTTAAAAAAATGAACAAACAAGATCACAAGATATTTAAGGAAAGTATCTCATGTGAAAGACAGAGACTAGAGCAAATAATAGGATAAAACAACTTACAGGAGACAGACTCAATGCAGGAAGCAAAAAATAACATTAATATCCTCAAAGAGATATGTAAACATACTGCATCCATGAAGCAAGAACAGGATGCTATAAAAAAGGATGAAAAAAACAAATAAGAGCCCTGAAGTAAAAAATATGATAGCAGGAGAAAAAAACTCAGTAGAATAAAGAAGAAATCTTCCAGAAAATAAAACAAAAAGATGACAAATAGAAAATTAGATAAGTTCAGGAGGTCAAAGTCAAATAAAAAATCCAGAAAGAGAAAACAGAGATAAAAAAAGAGTGTATATCATCAAGATAATAATACAAGAAGTTTCCCCATAATTGAAGGAAATGAGCTTTCACAATGAAAAGCCCACAGAGTGAATGCATGTAGACTTACATGAAGGCACACTGTTATGAAATTTCAGAACAATAGGAAAGTGGAGTAGATCCTAAAAACTTCAAAACATTTTTTCATACAAAGAATCAAGAATCAGAAGATCATTAGGCTTTCAACAGCAACTCTGAAAACTAGAAGACAGTAGAGCAATGCCTTCAAAATTATGATGGGAAAATAGAATTGCAATCTAAAGTTCTACACCCAACGTATTGGGTGAATGTCAGAGTAAAGTAAAAATATTTTTTGATAATGTAAGGTTTGAAAAAATTTTTCTTGAATACGCCTTTCTCAGAAAACTAGCAAAGGATATGTTTGCTCAAAATAAAGGAGTAAACCAAGAAACAAGACAAGGGAACCAAAAAAACAGATAATCCAACATAAGAGAGAGGCTCAGGATATCCCTACGAAGACGATACAGGGATTTACCAAGAAGACAACTCTGAAGCAGGTCTTCAGAGCAACTAGGAGAGCCTTGAAAGCACCAAGAAGGGTTACTTTAAGAAGATCACTGAATAAAACTTAACGTGGCTAATTAAAAGACAACTTAGACAATGGTAGACAACTTCAGAGTGTTTTGAATTGAACTGCCAATAAACATATAAAAAGCAGAGCAAGCAGTAATTAACTTCAAGAAGAAACAAATATTTTGCAAGACAGAAAAATTAATTACAGTGTGCCACCTGACTTTTCTGTAAACAGCACTTAAAATATCAACATTGAATATCAATCTAACCAGATTTCTGCTAAATCTTTATTGCAAAGATGAGGAATGGGGGAAGGACAGCAAGTAAACATGTATAGTAAGTCAGAAGATAGGTTATCAAGCAAGGGTATCAATCAGTATATTATGGCTAAAACTGGATATTTAAAAAGTAACAATATAAATAGGTTACGCAGACATATGGAAGTAAACATTAAAGAAACAATTTGATTAGTTGAAAGTTGATGCTGAGTAGTGGAGATTTGAGAGAGTGGCTATGGGTGCCCAGTGGACTGCTATTTTTTATTATAAACCTTGTAGATTTGTTTGACTTTTTAAGTCAAGTATGTATGTATGGCTTTAAATAGTTTATATATAAACTATTCACAATCTTAAAAAATAATTTACCCAAGTGATTCTTCGGCAAACTCTATTTGAAAGTGAAAGGCCTAAAACAAGTTTACCTAAAACAAGGGACTTCATGATTACATATATTGGGGAAATAGGGAGTTAAGTAAAATGAAATGGCTTTCCTTTTTTCAGGACTTTTTAGAGCCTTTAATATACTATTATGTACTTTTGGAGTCCTGGTGGCATAGTGATTAAGAGCTGGGCTGCTAATCAAAAGGTCAGCAGTTCGAATCTACCAAATGCTCCTTGGAAAATCTATCGGCCAGCTCTACTCTGTCTTGTAGGGTCGCTATGAGTCAGAATCGACTGGACAGCAATGGGTGTGGTTTTTTTTTTTTTTTTGGATAGCAAGGAGTATTCCCCAAGCTTATTTGAACTACAAATGAATGTGGAATTCAAAGGCTAAAATTGTCTCACTGTGTAAGAAACATCTCATCTTTCCAGAAACAATTGAATATTTTTATATGATAAAATTTTGAACTTGTTTTTATGTTCCTTAAAGAATCTAATATAAATATTGAAAATTAGTAGTTAATTTCCTTTTTATTATCTATATGCCTCCCACAGATACTTTGAGGTGATATATCAAAAATATACATAACAAAAAAGTAAATATGAATATAGGAGAAAACCAAGGGAAAGGAAAAGAAATACAAGTTTCTTAAAAATTACTTAATTCATGGTATCTTTTTGTCATTTTATTTCTTCAGTCGAAAGAAATAAAAACATAACTGCTACCATAATTTTGTGTAGAGTTTTTTTTATTTAATTTAGCTCTGTTTTTGTGGGAAGGAGATGTCTTTAACTTTTTTTACACGTTAAAGAAGTGTTCTCAGTTTTCAAAGGCTGAGAACCACTGAGCTAGAAAATTGTTTCTGACTCACAATTTCGAGTGGATCTGCTTTTCAAAAGTGAATTCATCTCGTTAATGTTCACATAGCAATTCTGTTTCTCCCCAAGGACAATCGTACAAAATAGAAGCAGTTATTTTGCCGTAGGCCTTAGGGTGTTTTAAAAATAATATATGTACATAAATGAAACGTCTGTGCTAATGCTACTGATCCCAGGTGAATTTCTGCAAATGGGAATATATGCAAGCCTGTATTTCTGAGAGAAGGAACCCTGGTAGCTCAGTGGCTAAGCGCTCGGCTGCGAGCCCAAAGGTCAGTGGTTTGAACTGATCAGGTGCTCCGTGGGAGAAAGATGCTGGGGTACTTTCTGTTTCTCTAAATTATAGATGTAAAAGCTGAGGAAACTGAAAGGGTTTGCTTTTGGTTTTATTTTTTTAATAATAATATTTAAATTGCCTTTAGGTGCTCTATTGTTCTTTCTTGTTGCTTGCTGTTCAGTAGATTTCTACTTGTGGCGACCCCACATGTGCAGAGAACTGCTCCGTAGGATTTTCAAGGCTGTAACCCCTACGGGCCCCTACGGGCAGCTCTACTCTGTCCCTTAGGGTTGCTATGAGTCAGAATCAACTCGATGGCAATGGGTTTAATGGGTTAGCCTTTCAGAAGCCAATTGCCAGACCTGTCTCCCAAGGCATCTCCGGGTGGGTTCAAACAGCCAACCTTGCAGCTAGTAGTCCAGTACTTAATCATTTCTGTTAACTAGCTATTAATACATAATGTTTCATGGTTTGTATTTTCTTAACATTTCCATTTATTAAACTAAAAGCTTGACAAACTGCAGATAGCCTGTCATAAATTTAGATAGGAACTTAAATTGGTTCTAAGTTGTCCTATTTTCTAACATTTGTGTTTTTATTCACAAATAGCTGTAAACCAAAGCAAAACCAACCCTGTTGCTGTCAGGTCAATTCCAACTCACAGCAGCCCTATAGGACAGGGTAGAACAGCCTCCATAGGATTTCCAAGGCTATACTCTTTATGGAAGCAGACTTCCACATCTTTCTCCCATGAAGCAGCTGGTAGATTCAAACCGCTGACTTTTTGGTTAGCAGCTGAGCATTTATCCACTGTGCCACCAGGGCTCCACAAATAGCTATAATTTACCTAAAAGGAAAATCACCAAAATATTAGAAGTTATTTTCTTTAGGTTGAATCTTAATTTTGCAAAAGAAAAGCAGATACGAAGATGACATCAAGAGTTCACCATGCCAGTGGGACCTAACAAGGGGCCTGTCAAGTCGGTATTTGGATGGAGTGATCTGGGGCACTGGAGAGAGCGCAAGTCTGGTGATAGACATTTGAATGTCAGTATTATAGAGGCTGTATTTAAAAAAAAAGCAAAGGGGAAATAGGCAGTCATTGAGAGGGAGGGAACACAGTGAGAAAACAAATGCCCAAAGACTGAGGAATAAGAACATTGAAAACTTAGAGGCCAGATAAAAGAGAAGGTTCCAACACCAGAGAAGAAAGAGAAAAACAAGGAAACCTTGATATGAAGGGAGCCAAAGGAAGGTTCCAGTTGTTTCATGAAAAATGGAATGTTGATCCTTAGATTCCCCAAGAGGAAAGTTAGAAATTGTCACTGTATTTGGAATATATATCGAGTACATTGTCATGGGTTGAATTGTGTCCCAAAAAAATACGTACGTCAGTTTGGCTGGGCCATGATTCCAAGTATTGTGTGATTGTCCACCATTTTGTCATCTGATGTGATCTTTTCCTATGTGCTGTTAAGTCCTACCTCTATGATGTCAATGAGGTGAGATTAGTGGCAGCTACGTTAATGAGGCAGCACTCAATCTACAAGATTGGATTGTGTCTCGAGACAATTTCTTTTGAGACATGAAAGACAGAAGCAGCCAGAGAGACATGAGGACATCATACCATCAAGAAAGTAGCACCAGGAGTATAGCGCATCCTTTGGACCCACGGTCTCTGCACTGACAAGCTTCTAGTCCAGGGGAAGATTGATGACAAGGACCTTCCTCCAAAGTCGACAGAGAGAGAAAGCCTTCCGCTGGAGCTGACACGCTGAATTTGGACTTCTTCTCTACTAGACTGTAAGAGAATAAACTTCTGTTTGTTGAAGCCATCCACTTGTGTTATATCTGTTATAGCACCATTAGATAACTGACACACATTAATATATAGTACTGAAAGTTCATAATAATAAAGTTATAGTGCTACTCTTCTGATGATTGTGACTCTCTCTAACAACGTCAGGTACAGATAGAGATTAGAGAAATGGTTAGGTTCATTCAGCTTTAGGGTTAGCCAGGTGTGCAAGATAAAAGAATGGCAGACAAAACAGATGAAGATATTTACAAGAGAATGATTATATTAATGTTGTTCTTGTCTAGTCTGGTTAAGAATGAAAGTGAAAGCATGGGGGAACTAACTGATATTAAAAATAGCTTAGCCAGGTCCTCAAAAAGTTAAACACAGAATTGCCATTTGACCCCGCAATTCCACTCTCTGGTACACAGGCATACCTCATTTAATTGTGCTTCATTTTTTATTGCACCTCGCAGATAATGTACTTTTTACAAATTGAAGCATTGTGGCAATCCTGCATTGAGCAAGTCTATCAGCACTATTTTTCCAACAGCCAAGTGCTCGCTTCATGTCTCTGTGTCACATTTTAGTAATTCTCACAATATTTCAAACTTTTTCATTATTATTGTATCTGTTATGGTGATCTGTGATACGCAATCTTTGATGTTACTATTGTAATTGTTTTGGGGTGCCACAAACTGTGCCCATATAAGATGAAGAACTTAATTAAAAAATGTGTGTGTGTTCAGACTGCTCCACTGACCAGCTGTTCCCCCATCTCTCGCTCCCTCTCCTAGGGCCTTCCTATTCCCTGAGAAATGACAATATTGAAATCAGGACAATTAATAACTGTACAATGGCCTCTAAGTGTTCAAGCAAAAGGAAGAGTCACACATGTCTCACATTAAATCAAAAGCTAGAAATAAGTTTCATGAGGAAGGCATGTCAAAAACCAAGATAGGATGAAAGTTAGGCCTCTTGCACCAAATAGTTAGCCAAGTTGTGAATGCAAAGGAAAAGTTCTTGAAGGAAATTAAAAGTGTTACTGCAGTGAACATATGAATGATAAGAAAGCAAAACAGACTTATTGCTGATATGGTGAAAGTTATAGTGGTCTGGATAGAAGATCAAACCAGCCACAACATTCCCTTAAACCAAAGCCTAATCCAGAGCAAGGATCTAACTGTCTTCAAGTCTATGAAGGCTGAGAGAGGTGAGGAAGCTGCAGAAGAAAAGAAGCTAACAGAGGTTGGTTCACGAGGTTTAAGGAAAGAAGCCATCTCCATTAAACTGGAAGACGAAGCACCAAGTGCTGATGTAGAAGCTACAGCAAGTTATCCAGAAGATCTAGCTAAGATAATTGATGAAGGAGGCTACACTAAACAACAGATTTTCAATATAGACAAAACAGCCTTATACTGGAAGAAGATGCCATCTAGGACTTCCATAGCTAGACAGAAGAGAAGTCAATGCCTGGCTTCAAAGCTTCAAAGGACCAGCTGACTCTCTTCTTAGGGCCTAATACAGCTGGTGACTTTAAGTTGAAGCCAATGCTCACTTATCATTCTGAAAATCCTAGGGCCTTTAGAATTATGCTAAATCTACTCTGCCAGTGCTCTATAAATGGAATAACAAAGCCTGGATAACAGCATGTCTCTTTACCACGTGGCTTATTGACTATTTTAAGCCCACTGTTGAGACCTGCTTAGAAAAAAAGATTCCTTTCAAAACATTGCTGCTCATTGACAATGCATCTGGTCACTCAAGCTCTGATGGAGATGTACAAGGAAATTAATGTTGTTTTCATGCCTATTAATACAACATCCATTCTGAAGCACATGGATCAAGGAGTAATTTCAACTTTCAAGTCTTATTACTTAAGAAATGCATTTCATAAGACAATAGCTGCTATACATAGTGATCCCTCTGATAGATTTGGGCAAAGCAATTTGAAAACCTCTGGAAAGGATTCACCATTCTAGATGTCATTAAGAACATTTGTGATTCATGGGAGGAGGTCAGAATATCAACATTAACAGGAGTTTGGAAGAAGTTGATTCCTCATAGATGACTTTGAGATCTTCAAGACTTGAGTGGAGAAAGTAACTGCAGGTGTGGTGGGAACAGCAAGAGAGCTAGAATTAGAAGTGGAGCCTGAAGATGTGAGTGAATTGCTACAATCTCATGATAAAACTTTAATGGATGAGGAGTTGCTTTTTATGGATGATCAAAGAAAGTGGCTCCTTGAGATGGAATCTACTCCTGGTGAAGATGCTGTGAACATTGTTGACATGACAACAAAGGATTTAGGACATTATATAAATTGCATAAATTGATAAAGCAACAGCAGGGTTTGAGAGGATTAACTCCAATTTTGAAAGAAGTTCTCTGTGGGTAAAATGATATCAAACAGCATCATGTGTTACAAAGAAATCTTTCATGAAAGAGAGAGTCAGTCAATGCAACAAACTTCACTCTTGACTTATTTTAAGAAATTGCCACAGCCACCCCAACCTTCAGCAACCAACCACCACACTGATCAGTCAGCAGTCTTCAATACTGAGACAAGACCCTCCACCACCAAAAAGATTTTGACTCATTGAAGGCTCAGATGATGGTTAGCATTTTTTAGCAATGAAGTATTTTTTAATTGAGTTATATACATTTTTTTAGACATAATGCTATTGCACACTTAATAGGCTACAGTATAGTGCAAACAACTTTTACATGCACTGGGAAACCAAAAAATTCATGTGACTCTATTTCAATATTCACTTTATTGCAGTGGTCTGGAACCCAACCTGCAATATCTCCAAGGTATGCCTGTACAGTCTTGCGTTGCTTAACATCCAGGATACGTTCTGTGAAACAGAACATTATGCAATTTGGATGGATTAACCAGTAAGCAAAGTATATGTGAGCTTACTTTAAGGAAGGTACATTTGTGTTTACTTACTAATCTGTAGTGCACAATTTCACACGGGTTTCACCACATCTTTGATGACCATACCCAAAAGAACTGAAAGCAGGAACTCAAACAGATAATTGTACACCAACGTTCACTGCAGAATTATTAACAATAGCAAAGAGGTAGAAACAACCCAAGAGTCCATCAACAAATGAATGGATAAACAAAATGTAGTATATACCCATCGCCATTGAGTCAATTCCGATTCATAGTGGCCCCACAGGGTTTCCAAGGAGTACCTGATGGATATGAACCACTGACCTTTTAGCTAGCAGCTGTAGCACTTAACTATGCCATCAGGGTTTCCGTGGTACATTGGAATATTATTATATTATGTTATAAGCCAAAAAAAAACCCCACTGCCATCGAGTTGATTCCAATTACAATTGTATATTATTATTATATATATTATATTATTGGAATATTATTCAACCACCAAGAGAAATTAAGTCCTGATATGTGTTGCAACATGGATGAACCTTAAAAATATTATGCTGAGTGAAATTATTCAGACACAAAAGGACAAGTATTGTATGATCCCATTTGTATGAACTATCTAGAATAAGAAACTACATAGAGATAAAAGTTTATTTATTAGTGATTAGGAGGTGGGGGTGGAGGAGGAAATGGAGAGTTGTTGTTTAAAGGGTGCTGAGTTTCTGTTAGGGTGATGAAAAACATTTGTAAATAAACAGTGGTGACAGTTGCATAACATGGTGGATGTAATTAACGTCACTGAATTGTACACTAAAAAATGGCCAAAATGGCACTGAAAAATAGCCTAGCAATAAATATTTTTTGTACATAGATCTTTCTCCATTTTTTATAGTTTTTCTTTAGGATTGATTTTAAAGTAGAATTACAGGTCAAACATACGAATTGTATAAGTTATTGATACATGTTGCCAAATGGCTTATGTCAACTTAAGCTGATCATCGAAGTATAATGTCGCCTGTCTTACAAAACTCTAGCCAGTCTCATTATAATATGCAAGGAGAAGGTTTGATTGACATTAAAACTTTATCATCTCTAAAACCAAGTAAATTAGCTCCTACCCTTCCTTGAATCTTCCTCTTTCTTGATTTAGCTTTCATTCAGTATAAATAGAACAACTTTTTCCACAGTAAGTAATTTTGCTTCAATTCAAACTCCTTAAAGTAGCTGGAAATACCTCATTGAAGGGAAAAATTGAGCAAAAATTAAAAAGCAAGTTGTCATACCAACAAAAAAAATTGGTTTCATTCTCTGACAATGGTTTCTCTCCCTCTCCCTGTCTCTCTCTCCCTTCCTCTCTCACCCTCTCCCTCTCCCTCTCCCTCCCCTTCTCCCTTCCCCCCATCTCCCTCTCCCTTTCTCTCTCTCCCTCTCCCTTCCTCTCTCTCCCTCTCCCTTTCTCTCTCTCTCTCACCCCTGATCACTAGGAATTTAATAAAGAGGAAAGCAAGGTTAACTGTTACCCTTCTCTCCCTTTAGCTGACCTAAGTCAGCATTTTTTTAAGAGACTAAAACCTTTTGCAGAGGTCCTTATGTTCACAGCTTATTTTTAAGAGATAGGAGAGAAAAAGTAGGATAGAAAGTAAGCAACCATGTCAGTCAGCCCACGTATGTATTTCTGAAAATTATTTTTATAAAACTCACTTATATCTGATGTTCTGTTCTGTATGTGTAAGTTGCTCCTTTAAATGATTAGCAGTTCCAGAGCTTGAATAAATTGAGAGAAAGACCTTTATTTCCTGCAGATTCTGTAATGACCTATGAGACTTAGGGCTGGCAACAGGACTTAAAGACATTGTGGGTCCAAGTGTTGAAAGGTTTAGAGACTAGAGCCCACAACAGCTAAGCCACTCACCTTGAAACACACAGTTAGTCAGTAACAGATTGCAGAAAAAGACCTAGTCACCATCTCCTGAGCTAATTCTGCTCCTGCCAGTGCCACATTAGACAGATGGATGCAAACCAATAAAGATATGTTTCTGGTTGTAAGTAGAGACAAAACTTCAATAACCTTACTTCCAATATTAGAGGACAAGATAAACTTCTCAATTATTCCACACTACTGAGAAAATTTTATTTTTGGAAGATTAAAAATACCTAGCAGTTTCTAAATATGTGGTTCCAGAGAAATCATTTGTAATAATGATTAAATTATATGTTAAACTCCCACACCATAGGACACACACATACACGTGTACACACACACACATCCCAATACCCAAAAAGGCCATTTACCGTCTACAAGGATGCTTCTAAGTGGCAAGATGGCAACATATTTCTGAATGGGTTGCTTTACCTTTAAAGATTCCTGTGTTTGCTCTGTCAGATGTAGAATGTAAACTTGAGTGTCTCCAGAGACGTGGCTGGACCCTGCCAGCAGCAGAAATAGGAGAAGTCTTCCCCTTCCTGCTGGCTTCGACCAAAATCCTCTAGATGTAGCTTTCTGGTATTTCTCACACGAAAACTTTCCAGGTACTTCTTTGCTTGCTGCTGTTGACTCCAATAGCCAAGAGATCACCTGGCACTAGCTCCTGTTTTAGACTTGAAGAGGAAAAACATATAGTTTCTACAACTGTAATAAGACAGAGTGATAATTTAACATTCATTTAAGGACATAGTGCTCACCCTGTTGGTGAATAATATTCTAAGAAGCAGAAACATCTTGAACAGATTGTTTTCACTCTTGGCCATATTTCATCTCAGCCCTTTCTTCAAACATTCTGAAGTGGCTGGCACTATAACCCTTAAAATGATCCTCCCTTCCATAACTTCACCCTGCCTTGAAGAGTTTTGCCCTGCCTGGACAAATGCCTTTTATACATTTAAGTTTAAAGGTTTAACTAGGTCTTGTTTTGTTTTTTTAATTTTAGAATGCAGAGAAAAAAAAAAAGTTAAAACTCCTTAATAATAGAACTAAGTATTCCATGAAGCCATTCAAAGAGGCAGTGATTCAGAGGGGTTTTGCTAACTCAATCTGTAAAATTTGTAAAGCTAGAGTTACCGGTATGACAGGCAGGCTACTAAAAAAATCAATAAGCATTGCTGAGAGTAATGAATAATTACACTAATAGACTTCTTTGCAATACACAGAAAAAAATTTAAAACCCTGAAAAGAAAGCACTTTCATTCCAAAAGGCCTTGATTCTTCTAAAAAATTATGTTCTGTAACCTGTAAGCATGAATATTATATCAACTGACTGTATAAGATGTAATAAGAAGAAGTTAAACTTCTGACTAAATCCTTTAAGTTAAACTCCAGTATTAGAACACGTGTCGGAAAGACCAAACAAAACTAAAACAGAAAAAGTCACAAAAAGGAGCACAATATGCATGAAAAGTATTTTATCCTGGGATTATTTTTAACTCCTCTACACACGAATACATACAAATATACAATATTTTTTCTATTATTTCATAGATATTCCTAGTACTTATTACATTCATTAGAAGAGTTAAATGAGATTCTTCCTCTCTCTCCCTCATCCTTGATACACATAATGGAAAAACCTATTAGCAAGTCCATCTGTAGTAAGGCACTTCTTGATGAAACCATGGCAACACACTATCAAACACAAAGAGGACTAAGCCGGAGAGGATGGAGAGAATCAATGCAACCCTCTACTGGGGGGAAAAAATAACTCAAAGTGATAGTTAGACAATATTATCATCTTCACACTACACTTTTTGGACCAACACTAGTACATTTCTTTACTTATTATTGCTTAATTGTATAGCTACAAAGAGTAAGTTCTGAAACTAACCTTTAAAAAAGCCTAGTATATTTTCTTATAAAGGAAATGTTCTCTTACGTTCTCATGTGGTTGCTCTATCTCCTTGGCATTTTGCTCAGGACTGACTCTTCCTTCCGTTTTTCATTATTGATCTTAGTTTGTTCCAAAAACCACCATGAAAATTTTCCTTTCCCTATAATGAGCCCTGGCGGGAACCTTACGAGTTAGCTCTTAGATTTCTGAAGCCTCTTGCCCACACCCTGAGCAGAAAGACAGGACTGGATGAATGGACTCTTCACTAACATCATCCTATATGAATGCTCCTGAGGCTGGGCTGGGAAGAGTTTAGAACACTTAGAAAGAAGTGTCTATTAATAAAGAAGTGCAGACATGGATGAACTTTCAGAATATTATGCTGAGTGTATAAGTCAAACACAAAAGGACAAATATTGTATGATCTTACTGCCACAAAAAAAAAAAAAAAACAGTTGCCATCAAGTCGATTCTGACTCATAACAATCCTATAGGACAGAGTAGAACTGCCCCATAGAGTTTCCAAGGAGCACCTGGTGGATTCAAACTGCCAACCTTTTGGTTAGCAGCCATAGCTCTTAACCACTACACCACCAGGGTTTCCTGTCCGATCCTAGTTATATGAAATATCTAAAATAGGCAAATGCATTAAGAAAAAAGTTTATTCAGGAGTCAATTCCAATTCATAGTGACCCTACACATACATATGTACATGTTTTACATATGTGCACATACATATATATATATATTTATATATGCTTCATATATATATAAGTGACACTTAAGTTAAATCATTATTGATTCAATTAAGACATTGTTTAGTCAATAGGGGTAAATGAGAAGTTTTTTTACAGTTATATGCATTACTCAATTTTAAAAACTCTTCTTCTAGCCATCATTTATCCCAGAAGCCTCATGCATTGCATTAAAAAAAACCACTGCATAATGATGATAAAATGCTATCGTTTCTGGGGAAGCAGTGTGATTTCCTCATCAAAGGTCACATTGATGGAAGAATACTCCAGCTGATGAATAGAGATACCTCAGGCAGTTTCTTAAACAGATACATCCCAAATTAAACCAATCAGTAGGTAACCTAGGAAACCACTGTGATTTTGAACTAGGATTCACTACAGAGACCCAGACAAGATTCCAAAAGGGAAGTTTCTAATGGAGATGGGCAGTCAGGCTTCCTCTGTTTTCCAGTCTCCTGGGAGAAAAAAGGTTATGGTCAACATCCTAAGTTTGTATTTCAGCATTCAAGAAAGCTGGCCAATGAAGTCCTGCATCTTTTAGTTCTGCCTCTGATTGTCTAGCTTAGTTCCACTGAAATAACTAGAATCCTGTGAAGAAGCAGGGCTCTTCCTAGCATAAAATCACTTGATTGAGTGGGAGTCAGTCCCCACAGAAGGAAGATATAGTGAGAAAACGCTGACCACTACACTGGATCTCATAGACACTGAAATCACACTTAAATAAGAATATTGATCAAAGATAAAAGTAGTATTCTAATAAAATAGAAATACCCAAAATAATAAGAAAATAAGAAAAAGTAAAAATATAGCTTTTCAGAACATGGCTGACAGCTTGAGGCGGCAGCAAAACTAGATACAACACAGAGAAAGAAGAGAGGTACTTCTCCCTACATACAAACTGTGTTATGGAAAGACTTGCTGCTTCCCTTGGGAAAACAAGCCACTTGAGGTTTTATGAGAGTAATTTTAGTAAGCGACTAAGGTAAACAGAGCAAAGCAATAAAAATACAAAATATTAAAAGGATTGATTACTTGGAAGGTAGCCAATATTTCAAGCAAAGATGGGCTTTCATGAGAACACAAGGCTGAATTTGTCTAGATAGTAATAAAAGATATTATAGTTCAAGATGAAGTTAGGTGCATACCACTTCCAGCACAGGGTTGGGGAGCTTAGGACCTTCCAAAACTACGTTTTCTATCATTAACAAATGTGTGTGAGTGCCTACCGGTGCAGACTACCCAAGCGGCATACTAAGCCCATGCTTGGAGAACCAGTGAAGCAATGCCACATACAGAAAAGACACTGATCAGGCTGGGGTGCAGAAGGATTTGATATTTCATAACGAGAATGTCATCATCGTGGGAAAACTCTAATGTTGAATAGACTTTTTCATCCACATTTTTCAGTTTTACATTGTTTTTATTATATAAGGCAGATGGGGATAGGGAACACCATAAACTTTTAGATGTTAAGGAACTCTAAAGGACTTAATCCCATCCTAGAAGCCACAAATGTGGGATCAGTACTTACCCTTAGGGACACAAAGACGACCTGCTGGAGGAGAAAGTTATGTTCCTATGTGACCCCATAAAGAATTTTTTCCTGGAGTTGAAGCTGTTCAACACTAACTTTTCAGAAGACCGCTGCTGTTGTTGTTATGTTGTTAGGTGATATCGAGCTGGTTCTGATTCACAGCAACCCTACAGTACAAAGTAGAACTGCCTCATAGGGTTTCCAAGGAGTGGCTGGTGGATTTGAACTGCTGACGTTTTGGTTAGCAGCTGAGCTCTTAACCACTGCACCACCAGGACTCCAGGTGCCCACTAGAAATATTAATGATATTGCTTGATAATTTCCTCATTCCATTGGATCACCTTTCTTTGGAATGGGCACGTATACGGTTCTCTACCAGTCCATTGGTCAGGTAGCTGTCTTGCAAATTTCTTGGCATAGACAAGTGAGTGCTTCCACTGTTGCATCCATTTGTTAAAACATTTTAATTGGTATTCCATTAAAAAGCAAAGATGTTACTTTGAGGACTACAGTGTACCATGGTATTTTTAATCACCTCATATGCATGCAAACCTTTAACAATTAGAAAGAGAGATTGAAGAAGAATTAATGCCTTTGAATTATGGTGTTGGTGAAGAATATTGAATATACGATGGACTGCCAGAAGAATAAACAAACTTGCCTTGGAAGAAGTACAGCCAGAATGCTCCTTACAAGCGAGGATGGCAAGGCTTCATCAAACGTACTTTAAAAATGTTACCAGGAAGGACCACTCCCTGGAGAAGGACATCATGCTTGGTTAAGCACAGGGTCAGCAAAAAAGAGGAAGACCCTCAAGGAGACGGACTAACACAGTGGCTGCAACGATGGGCTCAAACATAGCAACAATTGTGAGGATGGTGCAGGACTGGGCAGCATTTCTTCCTACTGTACATGGTGTCTTTATAAGTCAGAGACTCAACAGCACCTAACAACAGCAACAACAACTAGAAAATAAGGGCATGGACTAAGATCTGTTTTGTTTACTACTATATGCACTTCACCTAGAACTGTGCTTCACCCATAGTAGGTGCTCAGTAAATATTTACTGAATGAATGAGTCAAATGGCTCTTCCTTTTACCGTCCTAGTAAACTCCTAGAAGTTGTGATTGCTCTTTCTTCATTGATTTTCTTGAAAAATGGTCACTAGCTAGATGTTAAAGTCATTTTAAATGTTGATGAAACTTGGACTGTTGTTGTTGCCTAACAGTGGTTATGTGCTCTCTTGTGGCAAAAGCATCTTTGCCTACTGTAAATCACATCATCCTGGTCCCGTACAATCCAGAAAGAGTGTTGCTTTCCCTAGCTTCAGTTTCTTCATATGCAATGTGACAATAATGCCTCCTACCTTCCCTGTTAAGAGGATTGCACTGAGGATTAAAGTGAGTGACACTCAAAAGCTTTTAGGCAGAGATCGACACATGCTGGCACCCAGTGATTAGCTGCATCTTTTATAAGGGTATTGGGAGCTCCTAACTTTTCCATTTCTGGGGACTCGTCGAGTTCCTGTTTCCTGTCTGTATGTTAGTTTTCTGTGTTACATGACCTAGCCTTATATACAAAGTGCTGTGTTAAGTACATTTGCTGACAAAAGTGAGAAGTAACAGACTTGTAAGTAACTTGCAATGATGGAGGGATCTACCCTTGCCTACTTTTCTCCCCTTCCTGCCTATATATTACTATAAAATATTTTAAACATACACAAGGTTGAAAGAATTGTACAGTGGATACCATATACCCACCACTTAGATTCTACAACTGTGAACATTTTTTGTTTGCTTTATCACAGATCCATACACCCTTTCATCATGCAACTTATATCTGGATATATTTCAAAGCAGGCTCTAAACATCAATGCATGTCACTCTAAGCACTTCCACATGTATATCACTCACTAGAATTCAATATTTGTTTGCAGTTTTTAAGGTAAAATTTGCATGTAGTGCAATGCACAAATTCTAAGCTTGCCATTTAATCAATTTTTAACCAACTCCCACTCCCATGTAAAACTCTTGCTACTTTTTAAAAACTGTTTTCACATTAACATGGTACATGTAAATGAACAAACAAGTCGCTAATCCTATAGTTTCCCTCTCAGTGTCTTGGGAGGACAAGAATTCCTAATAACAGGAATTAAGTTGTTCTGCATCATATTACATCTTGGCCAATACAATTATGCTTCTTTCAGTTTCAAAGAATGAAATTTTTGTAGGTTTATTTCAAATCCTGAAATTCAAAACCTTTATACATCACCACTGCACAAACATGCTTCTCCAATCCAGAAGAGAAATGCTTTGGAGAATATTATAAAGTTAATTGTGCTTGATGAAAAGAGTCATAGTTAATAAAGGATTATGTATTTCAAGAGATTTTTATCTAAATGACCAAAAAGCTGTTTCCCTAAAATTTGCTGCTAGATGTCCAACCGTCCTGTCTCTAATTCGCTGGAAAATTCCATGAAAATCTATTGACATTGGTTTATTCCTGGTGCCTTATAAAGCAAATCCATTGCCAGTGAGTCAATTCAGACTCACAGTACCTTATAAACCAAAACCAAACCCATTGCCGCTGAGTTGATTCCCACTCATAGCGACCCTACAGGACTGAGTAGAACTGCCCCATAGGGTTTCCAAGGAGCACCTGGTGGATTCAAACTGCTGACATTTTGGTTAGCAGCCAAACTCTTAACCACTGTACCACCAGGGTTTCCATACTGCCTTAAAAATTGTTCATAACCAGAAAGCCCAGGACCCCTAAACCAGAAGCCCAGGACCCCTAGGAGGTGAATGATATACTGGGTCTAACCCAGTGAAAGGACCAAATGTGCATTTATTTGGGGGGATTCCTAAATGGATAAGTAAGTTTAAAAATTAAAAACATACACCTTAAAAGCAAGTTTAGGGATCCATTGGAAGTGAATCCAATGGCTGAAAGCATGAGAAAGAAAATATAACCACTAAATCCAAAGAGTCAACCTTTTTGATAAGCAGCAAAACATATTGACTTGAATTTTACTTCTTGCCTTTACTTCATTTATCATCAGTTACAGAGCATGGCCATAAAGTATTATTACTGTTAACAATAATTATACAGCACAAATCTTGTAGGTAAGTAGGAAGAATACTGTCATTTCCTCTTTGTAGATGAGAAAACTAAGGTTTGAAAGTTACATCACCAGCCCACATAGTTAATGGAGAGCAGAAATTAGATTGCTGGTCTTCTAAATTCACATCCAAAACTTCTTCCATGACATCACATTACAGTTAGGAAATTTCAGAGGTTAAAAAAAAAAGGGGGGAGGGGCCTAAAGCATCTAAGCCCAGGGCCTGTCAAAGAGGGAAGGGCCCTTTATAAAGCACCAGAGTCTGTCCCTCTGTCTCTGCTGAGACATCCCATTAACTAATAACATTCGCTCAGAAAACTTCTCCGGGCACTTGGTGAAGGACTTCCTGATCACCTTCTCACAGTATTGTCCTTTTCAAATGATTCATCACTTCTTCCCACTTTCACTCCTTTCCCAGGTGCCTTAAACAAGGCTAATACACCCAGAGTGTTTGCAGAATAATGAGTTTTCTGGGATTACTTCCAAAAACCTGTAATACCTGGAACGAATGCCCAGGAAATTCAACAGAACAATGCAGGAGGCAGATCAAAATGAATGGAGTGAAAAATTACCACAAGGCAGCTTTGCATTTGGTTTAAGCACTTGGTCACCAGAAAAAAAAAAAAAAAAGAGTGACCTAATAATACCTGGATCTCAATCCCAGCCTCGCCATGTACTAGTTCTATGATATTGAACAAGTTACTTCCTCTCTCCATGCCTCAGTTTCTTCACCTGTAAAATGTAAAAGATAATTGTACCTACCTCATAGAATTATTATACATATTAAAGGAGTGAATATTTATAGGGCACTTAGAACAGTTCTTGGTATATTGCATGTGGTGGTGGTGGTGGTGGTGGAGGTGGTAGCGGTGTGTGTATGTGTCAGTGCACTTGATAATGAATTGAACTGACCAGGCTCACTGGAGTCCTTTAGAATACATGATTAGTTGTCCTTTCATTTTTAGCTGCTTGAACTCTTCTGGAAATAAGGGTTGGTAGGGTGGGAAGAAGAGTCAGTTCCCAGTTGAGGGTGCTAGGACCTTCCAGAAAAGGGGAGAGGCAGGGCAAACAAAAGGTGAGAAGAAGTGAGAATTTTAAAACGCTGTTTTTAAAGTGGAGTGTATACTAGCAATATGGCTACTAGACACTAAGTGGAACCTTGCCTGGTATAGCACCCAGAAAAATCTAGATAAAATTAACTGGCCAAGCACCAGTGCCTAGAAAATGTCTGCAACCCGAGTTGGGTGGGAAGACTAGGAGGTTGGGTAGGAGATCCGTGACTTCTAATGCTGAGATTCTCATGAATGTCAAAGGCTGACATTCAAGTAAGTAAAATAAAAAACAGAGCTTCTTCAAACTTCCTTTCCCACAAGGAAAGGAAGTAGTGATATTCTACTTGGCTATTTTTGCATTCCCTCTTGATGTAATGGTAAGTGTGGGAGGAATCTTTTCCTGAGAGCTATCGACTGCTCACAATCAAATGGGATTGGAGATGGAATTCACATTACTTGCATGATCACGTCAATATGAAAATACTACTTGAAGAGGTCCCTGACCCAAGCACTTTAAACTCAGAATCTCAAAGATTTACCACAGATAAAGTTGTAAAGAATCAGTCCTCATATTCGAAAATCATCAAATACAGAGAAAATAAGCCATCTTGAGTGAGTATCAGCAAAATGATGAAATAACAGAATCAGGCCCATGAACACTTCAAATATTGGAATTATCATACAAAATTCAAAATAAGCAAAAATAACCTTTTAAATAAACATGTTTAATACTTCAAGGGAATAAAAGAGACTCTTGAAAGTATAAAGAAACAAAAACTAACAAAGGTGACCAGACGGTTCTAAAAAAGAACCAAATAGAACTTCTAGAAATGAAACTCTACAGGTTAAACATCACATTAGACATGGCTGATGAGAGAATCAATAAAATGGAATTTAGATCTAAAGAAATTACCCAGAAGTCATCACAGAGAAATAAACTGATGGGAGAAAAAAATGAGGTAAAATTGAGAAAGCGCAACTTATATTACAAAAGGAAATAATTGAAGGACTGGGGAAGGGTAATATTCAATGAGATAATGGCTGACAGCTTTCTATTACTGATAAAAGATTCCAATCCTCAAATCGGTAAGCCTAAGCAGGATAAATAAAAATAAATAACATGCAAATGTTGTGTTATATACATTTTTTACAACAATAAAAAATATGAAATACTTAAAGAAATAACAATATAATGATATATAACGACACATCATAACAAAGACACGTCACCTATTATATAAATGATACATCATAACGAAACTGTAAAACACTGCATGGAGAAAAGTATCTCAAAAGTAGCTAAACAGAAAAAGCCAAATTACCTACAAAGAATTGACAGCTGGACTAATAGCTAATTTCTCACGGAATAATGTAAGCCAGAACAATGCACTATAATATCTTTAAAGAGCTGGGGGGTGGGGACTGCCCATCTAAAAATCTATACACAGTGATCAGAGCTGGTACACAGTGGAATAGCTGTACCAGATATTAAAAACTTGAAAAACATCCTTACTTGCTGATAAAGAACAGCAGCATGGAGCCTCCCCACTCTACTCAGGCACCCCTCCATGTGGCCCTGATATCACTGCCACTTTCCTACAGTTTCCCTTGATCTAGCAACTAAATATCAATGCATGACACAGCAGTGAGCCTCCAGGACCATTACACAGCCACACTGGCTCCCCTGCACCCCACCTTGCCCGGGGAACCCATCAGCCCTCTCATCCACCATGCACCCCTGGTGGCTCCCACTCGTCACTCCCTGTTTTTCATTTCTCCCTAAACACAGAAAACCTACAGCCCTTTGGAGAAGATGGCATTCTTGCAGCAAAGCTTGAACCCAGGCAATCGCCCAGTGCCCATCTGGTTCCCTCACACTGTGGTGACCCACCACTAAACTCTCCTTCAGATTCATCTTTCTGTGGCCACTGGGGTGGAGCTGCAGCCTGGGCAGATTTTACCCCTAAGAGCTGGAGAGGGACAAAGGACAGACAGCCAAGTAATAGGAGCCCAGCGGGTACAGCAGGCACTCCCATGGCAGGCATCTTTAATGGCTATAGGTCCATCCTATGAATTAAATCAGTTGTGAAAACCTTCCCGCAGAGAAAGCACAACACCCAGATGACTTAGAGGAAAATCCTTCCCAGTATTCAAGGAACAGATAATTCCAAGGTTATACTAGCTCTTTCAAAGAAAGAAAGACAAGAAACACCCAACAGCTCATTTTATGAGGCTTGTATAAACTTGATACCAAAACCAGATACAAATATTACAGGAAAGTTAAACTCCAGACCAGTTAGGGATATAGATAAAAAATCTTAAAACATTAGCAAAAGCAAATCAAAATGTATAAAAATGATAATGCATCATGATCAAGGTGAATTTATTCAAGGATGCAAAATTGGTTCCACATTAGAAAAATCTGATAATGTAGTTCACCAGAACAACAGATTCAAAGAGAGAAGCCAAGTGATTATCTTAATAGATACAGAATAATCTCCAACTATATTCAATAATGGAGCCCTGGTAGCATAGTAGCTATGAGCTTGGCTGCTAAACAAAAGGTCAGCAGCTCAACTCTACCAGGTACACTTGGAAACCCTATGGGGAGTCCTACTCTGTCCTTTAGGGTCACAATGAATTAGAATTGGCTCAATGGCAACAGGTTTTTTTTGGTATATTCAATAGCCACTTGTGAATTAAAAAAAAACTTAGCAAACTAAGACTAGAAGGGAACTTGCTGGTCTGACAAAATGTATCTACAAAAAAACCTATGGCAAATATCTCGTTTGCTGGTGGAACATCAATAAATTCCTTTTAAAATCAGGAACCCAAAAAAGTGGCCACTATTACCATTTTCTATTCATTATAATGGAAGTACTTGCCAAAAAAGATAGATAAAAGCTGTAAGAATTGGAAAGAATGAAATTTCTCATTATTCGCAAGTAATATGATTATCTATGTAGAAGTCCAAAAGAATCCATACACCAAATGCTAGAATTCAAAAGAAAGTTTAGCAAATCTGTAGGCTATAAGCACTCTCTATATGCCAGCCACAAAGAATAAGCAGTTTAAAAGATGATACAACTGGGGATGTCTGCTTCTGATAATGTCAGATAAAGTTAATTTGCACTAACCCTCCAGCTCAGAATAACTAGAAAATCTATACAAATATATAATGTCTTAAGCTTGGAGGGCAACAAAATAAGTAAAGAATTTCTAGGCAAAGATGCAAAAAATGATAGTAAACCAGAGAGGTAATCAGACCTAGGGATTCAGCAAAGTTGAAAATAGAAGGTGGGGAGAAGCTGATACGGTATATTGATAATCAGGCAAAGTAGACTTTAAAGTAAAAAAGACTTAAAGATAAAAAGGGATATTTTATAATGATAAATGAAATAGTGTTTATTTCACCAGGAAGGATGAAGTTTAAATAATAATATGGCCTCAGATGGGGTCATAAATCAAGTACCCACCTAAGAATATCTGTGCACGATTTCATTTATATAAGGTTCTAAACAGGAGGCCACCACCCATCTGTCAGTTTGTCTTAATGTGGCGGCTCTTGTGCTGTTATGATGCTATGATGCTGGAAAGGAGCCCTGGTGACACAATGCTTAAGTGTTCAGCTGCTAACTGAAAGGTTGGCAGTTTGAACCCACCAGTTGCTCCAAGGAAGAAAAGACCTCGTGATCAGGTTCTATAAAGATTTCAGCCTAGGAAACCCTATGGGGCAGTTCTACTCTGCCCTATAGGGTCACTAAGAGTTGAAATTGACTCAGCTGCACAGGACAACAACAACATGATACTGGAAGTTACACCATCGGTATTTTGAAAACCAGCAAGATCACCCGTGGTGGATGATAGAGCTTCCAGACTAAGACAGACTAGGGAGAAAGGCCTGGTGATCTACTTCCAAAAATTAGCCAACTAAAGCCCTATGGATCACAACAGAATCTTATACAATATAGTGCCACAGTCCTGAAGATGGCACGGGATGGGGCAGTGTTTTCTTCTGTTTTGCATAGGGTCACCATGAGTTGGAGTCAACTCATCAGCAACTAACAACAACAAACAGAAAAAACTAAATCATATTATTTAGAAATTCATACAGAAGTGGCAAAACTACAAAAGGAAGGAAGAGAAGGAGGGATGGAGAGAGAAAAAGAGGAAGGAAGAAGGAAGGTAGGGGAAGAGGAAGGGAAGGAGGAAGGAGAGAAAGAAGGAAAGAGAAAGAGATTCTTATAAATGTCAGAATAATGATTCTATCTCAAGAAGAAGAAGGAAGGCTGTGATCAGAGAGGGTACTCAAGCAAGCTTCAGATGATGTTATATTTTTTTACTTGAGTAGTGATTATATGAGTGTTTACTTTATTCATGGTTTTCTATATGTGTCTTACTTAACAGTAAAGAGGTTAAAAAGATAACACATGTAACAGCTACAAAAATAGATATTTTGTAGAAAATTATAAAACATTATTGAAAGATATTGAAAAGACTTAGATAAGTGGAGGAATGTGGATGGGAAGACTATTTTGTAAGACATTATTTCCACCCAAATTAGTATATAGATTCAATGTAATGAAAATCAAAATTCAAGCATCCAGTTTTGAGCAACTCAACAGGTTGGGTTTGTAATTCATATGAAGGAGAGAAAAGAAGAATAGTATTTACCAGTCAGCTTTCAACTAGAGAAGCAAAACCAGCAGAAGATATATATTAAGAGATTTATTACAAGAAATTGGCTTATGCAATATGGGGACTGGCTGTTGATAGTTGTCTTGAGTCGACTTCAACTCATGGTGGCCTTATGTGTAACAGAATGAAACATTGCCTGATTCTGTGCCATCTCCATGGTTGTTGGCACATTTGAGACCATGATTGTGGTTATTGTGTCAATTCACCTAATTGTGGGTTCTTCTAGTTTTCATTGACCTTCTACTTTACCAAGCATGACTTCCTTTTCTAGTGATTGTTCTTTCCTGATGATGTGTCCAAAATAAGCTAGCCAAAGTCTTGCCATCCTCACTTCTAAAGAGCATTCTATTTGTACTTCTTCTAAGACTAGGGCTGGCTAAACATGTCCAAACATGTGGGGATATGGAACTGAAAGGGCACAGGCTGAAGCCATCATGGTGAAATTTCTTCTCTCTCCTGGGAAACCTCAGTCCTTCTTTTCAGGCCTTCCAACAAATTCAATCAGGCCCATGCAAATAAATCGAGGATAATCTTCCTTTTTAAAGTCAACTGATTTGGGGGTTTAATTAGATCTGCAAAATACCTTCACACCAGACACCTAGATTAGGTTTTGATTGAATAACTGGGGACTGTAGCCTAGCCAAGCTGACACATCAAAAAAGCTATCACAGGTGGGGGTAGGATGACAGAGTAGTCAGGCAGTTCCTGAGGTACCTTTTACAACAAAGACCAAAAAAAACAAGTGAATCAATTATATATGACTATCTAGGAGCCATGAACACCAAAGACAAAGTTGAGGAGTCAAACTGAGCAACATGTGGAGGGAGAGAGAGTTCAGAAGCAGCAAAGATTTGCCAGAACTGACCTGGCTGGCACCCTGCAGGCTGAATTGACTGGTGTGCATGGGCTGAGGCAAGCAGTAGCCCTCAGGATGAGTTGTACACACCAGGGGAAACCAAGCAGCAGAGAGTCTGCTCAAGCCTCTGGAACCAGGGAGAAGTTGCACTGAATCTGTGAAAGTTAAGTGTAAGCATCTAACCTCCTGCACGAGACCAAAAAAACCCTTTCCCTTACTGGGAAGTAACTCTCTCGCATTTACCTGCTCCCTCCCCATTCTGCTCCAGTCCTGCTCAGGCTTCAGCGATTGCTGTGCTCCCTCATCCAGAAATGGGACTCTTCACATGCCCCAATCCATTCTTTTGGCTTTGGAGAGGGAACAAATTAACAAACAGGAAAAAATAATCTGCAAGCTCCCCTAAGCCAGGAACTCAGAGCAGGCACAGCCCCTTTGCTTAAGCACAGGCGTAAGGCATCCACAGACTTTGAATACCTTTCACCCCTGCCTAGACCTGTGTGGGCCCATTTCAATAACGTAGGCCCTCATCAGCACAGTACAACAGGGTATATACCTGAACCCTATTTTCAACTGCAACAGCTAAGGGGGAGTGGCAGATTTGTGACATTTGACACCTCTCTTCCCATTAAGCAGGGTCCTCAACTACCCTTTTCAGGGGCCTAAGGACTGACAGCCTCGCCCACTCCACCTAGCTGCCCATGACAGGGGTTCAAGAATAAGTGGTGCCTTCCAGCCCTTACAGCCAACAGAATTGGAGCCCAAAGTCCAGCTGCAAAACCTACCCAACTATGCACTCTAGGGTACAGGCACACACCTCCCACCCAGGCCTCAGGAGCAGAGGCCTTGCTCAGCACATAACCCCCTGCTTCAGCCAGATACCTGTGCCTACTCCAATCACCCATACATAGCCCTGCCCATCTAGGACTGTAGGTAAGAGTCTGCATCACACACTCAGTGAATGACATCCTGGAGACCTGAGCTGAATCCACACAAGAAAAGTAAAAGGACTCCTGGGCTCACATAGTAACAGTCTAACCACCTGGTGACAGGACGTGAGAGCTTCAAAGACACCAATAATCAAACTAGCTCTCATGACCAGCCTATTTGGGTATATCAAAACAAAAAAAGAAGCTAGGACACAGTAAGCAAACATAAAATAAATAAATATAATAACTTACTGATAGCTTGGAGACAACAGTCAATATCAAATCGCATAAAGAGGCAGACCATGATGGCTTCAGCAAGTGATGAAAACAGAGAACCAAGAAACCTCCCAGAGGAAAAGAATATCTTGGAGTTACTGAAGGTAGAATTCAAAAGATTAAAATGCAGAGCTCTTCAAGAGATCAGGAAGAAGATCAGGCAAAATGCAGACCAAGCCAAGGAACACACAGACAAAGCAACAAAGGAACTTAAGAAGGTTATACAAGAGCACAATGAAAAAATTTAACAGGCTGCAAGAATCTATAGAGAGACAGCAAACAGAAATCCAAAAGATTAATAATAAAATTTCAGAATTAGACAACTCAATAGAAAGTCATAGGAGCAGAACTGAGGCAATGGAAGTCAGAGTTAGTGAGATTGAAGACAAAGCACTTGACACCAATTTATTTGAGGAAAAATCAGATAAAATAATTAAAAAATGAAGAAACCCTAAGAACTATGTGGGACTCTAAAAAAAGGAATAACCTACAAGCAATTGCAGTACCAGAACAGGGAGGGGTAACAGAAAATACAGAGAGAATGGTTGAAGATGTATTGGCAGAAAACTTCCCTGATATCGTGAAAAATAAGAAGATATGTACCCAAGAAGCTTATTGAACCCCACACAGTGTAGATACCAAAAGAAAGTCACCAAGACATGTTATAATCAAACTTGCCAAAACCAAAGATAAAGAGAGAATTTCAAGTGCAGCTAGGAAAAACAAAAAGTCACCTACAAAGGAGAGTCAATAAGACTAAGCTCAGACTACTCAGCAGAAACCATGCAGGCAAGAAGGCAATGGGATGACATATATAAAGCCTTGAAGGAAAAATAAAAAAGCCAGCCAAGAATTATATATCCAGCAAAACTGTCTCTTAAATATGATGGTGAAATCAAGGCATTTCCAGATAAACAGAAGTTAAGGGAATTTGTAAAAACCAAACCAAAATTATAAGAAATACTAAAGGGAGTCCTCCAGTTAGAAAATCAATAACATTAGATAACAACCCAAGACTAGAACAAAGGACAGAACAACCAAATATCAACCCAGATAGGAAGTCACAAAAATAAATCAAAGCTAAAATCCTGAAAATAGGGAAACAGAGACATTAATATGTAAAAAATGACAACATTAAAACAAAAAAGAGGGACTAAATAATGTAGTCATAGAACTTTCATAAGGACAGGAAATTAAGGCAGTATCAAGAAATAAAAGATTGGTTTAAACTTTGAAAAATAGAGGTAAATATTAAGGTAACCACAAAAGAAACTAACAGTCCTACACATCAAAATAAAATACAAGAAAAACATAAAGACTCAGCAAATACAAAATCAACAACAATGAAAAAGATAAAAAGAAAATAAATAAAGAAAAATGACTCAGCACAGTACATTAATTGGAACACAGAAACTTTCAACAGCACACACACACCCAAAAAAAGACATCAAATGACAAGACCGAACTCATACGTAATTATGCTGAGTATAAATGGACTAAATGCACCAATAAAGAGATAGAGAGTCGCAGAATGGATAAAAAAACACAATCCGTCTATATGTTGCCTACAAGTGACACACCTTAGACTCAAAGACACAAACAAACTAAAACTCAAGGGATGGAAAAAATATACCAAGCGAGCAACAATCAAAAAAGAGCAGGAGTGGCAATATTAATATCTAACAAAGTAGGCTTTAAAACAAAATCCCACAAAGGATAAGGAAGGACAGTATAAAATGATTACAGGGCCAATACACCAGGAGGACATAACCATGATAAATATTTACACAGCCAACAACAGGGCTCCAAAATACATAACACAAATTCCAACAGCATAGACAGCTTCTCAATAACAGTAGGCGACTGCAACACACCACTTTCAGTGAAGGACAGAACATCCAGAAAGAAGCTCAATAAAGACATGAAAGATCTAAATACCACAATCAACCAACTTTATCTCATAGACATGTACAGAACACTCCAACCAACAGTAGCCAAGTATACTTTCTTTTCCAACGCACATGGAACGTTCTCCAGAATACACCACATATTAGGCCAAAAAGCAAGGTTTAACAGAAACCAAAACATAGAAATATTACAAAGCATATTTTCTGACCATAAAGCCATGAAAGTAGAAATCAATAACAGAAAAAGCAAGGAAACAAAATAAAATACATGGAAACTAAACAACACCTTGTTCAAAAACTACTGGGTTACAGAAAAAGAAATCAAGGACAGAATAAAGAAATTCACAGAATCAAATGAAAATGAAAACACATCTTACCAGAATCTTTGAGACACAGCAAAACAGTGCCCGGAGGTTAATTTATAGCAATAAAGGCACACATCCAAAAAGAAGGAAGGGCCAAAATCAAAGAATTATCCCTACAATTCAAACAAATAGAGAGCAGCAAAAGAAGCCCTCGGGCACCAGATGAAAGCAAATAATAAAAACTAGAGCAGAATAAAACAAAATAAAGAACAGAAAAACAATTGAAAGAGTTGACAAGACCAAAAGCTGGTTCTTTGAAAGGATCAATAAAATTGATAAACCACTAGCCAAACTGACAAAAGAAAAACAGAAGAGGAAGCAAATAACCTGAATAAGAAATGAGTTTCCTCTACACCAAGAAAGAGAACTTTGAAGAGGAGATCACCAAATCAATACCATTTACAATATCCCCCAAAGATAAAATACTTAGGAATAAATCTAACCAGAGACATAAAAGATCTATTCAAAGAAAACAAGACACTAATGCAAAGGAACCAAAAAAGACCTACATAAGTGGAAAAACATACCTTGCTCATGGATAGGAAGACTCAACATTGTGGAAGTGTCTATTCTACCCAAATCGATCTACAGATACAATGCAATCCGATCCAAAGTCCAATGGCATTTTTTAATGAGATGGAGAAACAAATCCCCAACTTTGTATGGAAAGGGAACAGGTTCCAGATAAGTAAAGCATGACTGAAAAAGAAGAACAAAGTCAGAGGCCTCATACAACAATTGGTTCAAGCATAACAATGATTGTACGGATGGCACAGGACTAGGCAGTGTTTCGTTCTGTTGTGCATAAGGTTGCTATGAGTCAGAACCGATCCAATGGCACGTAACAACAACAACATACTACCATGGTAGTCAGAACAGCCTGGTACTGGTATAACAACAGATATATAGACCAATGGAACAGAATTGAGAACCCAGATGTAAATTCATCCACCTATGATCAGCTGATATTTGACAAAGGCCCAAAGTCTGTTAAATGGGGAAAACACAGTCTCTTTAACAAATGGTGCTGACATAACTGGATATCTATCTGCAAAAAAAATGATGCAAAACCCATACCTCACACCATGCCCAAAAAACTAACTCAAAATGGATCAAAGACCTATATATAAAATCTAAAATGATAAAAATCATGGAAGAAAAAACAGGGACAATGCTAGGAGCCCTAGTACTTGGCATAAACAGAATACGAACCATAATTAACAATGCACAAACACCAGAACAGAAACTAGATAACTGGGAGCTACCAAAAATTATGCACTTGTGGTCATCAAAAGACTTCATCAAAGCAGTAAAAAGACAACCTACAGACAAGGAAAAATTTTTGGCTAGGACATATCCTATAAGGGTCTAATCTCTAAAATTTACAAGAGCTGTAAAACCTCAACAACAAAAAGACAACCCAATTAAAAATGGGCAAAGGATATGAACAGACACTTCACTAAAGAAGACATTCGAGTGGCTACCAGACACATGAGGAAATGCTCACGATCATTAGCCATTAGAGAAATACAAATCAAAATTACAGTGAGATACCATCTCACCCCAACAAGGCTAGCATTAATTCAAAAAACACAAAATAATAAATGTTGGAGAGATTGTAAGACTGGAACACTTACACACTGCTGGTGGGAATGTAAAATGGGTTACCACTTTGGAAATCAATTTGGTGCTTCCTTAAAAAGCTAGAAATAGAAGTACCATATGATCCAGCAATCCCATTCCTTCGAGTATATCCTAGAAAAATAAGAGCCGTCACACAAATACATGCACACCCATGTTCACTGCAGCACTGTTCACAATACCAAAAAGATGGAAATAACCAAGGTGCCCATCAACAGATGAATGGATAAACAAATTATGGTATATTCTTACAATGGACTACTATCGCAACTATAAAAAACAACGATGACTCTGTGAAACATCTCACAACATGGATGAATCTGGAAGGCATTATACTGAGTGCAATTAGTCAGTCAAAAAAGGACAAATATTGTATGAGACCACTATTATAAGAACTCAAAAAAAAGGTTTAAACACAGAAGGAAATGCTCTTTGATGGATACGAGGGTGGGAAGGGAGGGAGAAGAGTGTTCACTAACTAGATGGTAGACAAGAATTATCTTAGGTGAGGGGAAGGACAACACAATACAGGGGAAGTCAGAATAACTGGACTAAACCAAAAGCTAAGAAGTTTCCTGAACACAACCAAACACTTCAAGGAACAGAGTAGCAGGGGTGGTGGTCTGGGAACTATTGTTTCAGGGGACATATAGGTCATTTGACATAACAAAGTGTATTTAGAAAATGTTCTGCACCCTACTTTGGTGAGTGGCATCTGAGGTCGTAAAAGCTTGAGAGCGGCCATCTGAAATGCATCAATTTTTTCCAGCCCAACGGGAGCAAAGGAGAATGAAGAACACCAAAGACACAAGAAAAATATTAGCCCAAGAGAAAAAAGGGCCACATAAGCCAGAGATCTGTCAGCCTGAAGCCAGAAGACCTAGATGGTGTCTGGCTACCACCAATGACTACCCTGACAGGGAACACAACAGACAGTCCCTGACTGAGCAGGATAAAAGTGGGGTGCAGAACTCAAATTCTAGTAAAAAGACCAGACTTAATGATCTGACTGAGACTGGAGGAACCCCAGAAGACATGGCCCCCAGGACTCTCATTTAACCCAGAACTAAAACCATTCCCTAAGCCAACTCTTCAGACGAATATTAGACTGGACTATAAGACATAAAATGATAACTCGTGAAGAGTGTGCTTCTTAGTTCAAGTAGATAAATGAGACTAAATGGGCAGCTCCTGTCCAGAGGTGGGATGAGAAGGCAGAAAGGGACAGTGGAAAGGGGGAGTGTGCTGTTACATTATAGGGATTGCAACTAGGGCCACATAACAATATGTGTATAAATTCTTGTATGAGAAATTAACTTAAGCTGTAAACTTTCACCTAAAGCACAATTAAAAAAAAAAAAAAAGCTATCACGAATAGACAAGACATCAGGCTGACTTGACCTTCCAGATATCAAGGCTTATGATTATGTTATATTCATTAGGACAGTGTACACAGGGCAGTATTGAAACAGAATAAAAACCCCGTTGCCGTCAAGTTGATTCCAACTCATAGTGACCCTACAGGACAGAGTAGAACTGTCCCATAGGTTTTCTAAGTAGATTCAAATTGCCCAACTTTTGGTTAGCAGCCATAGCTCTTAATCCCTGCACCACCAGGATTTCCATGGAACAGCATACAGAGCTAGTAAACAGGATCATACATATATAATGAAACCTGAAAAATGACAAAGTTGGTATTATAGATAGTTGTATTATAGATGGATTATTCAGTAAGTGGTCCCAGGACAATTTGTTATTCACATCGAAAATAGATTCCCACCTCATACTCTATACTTACACACACACACACACACACAGTAAGTGAAGGGTTAACAAAAATTTCTCCCTTACGTGGGAAATTGTCCTTGGATTACCTTTTCTTGGTCCTGTTTTCTTTGAAACCTGATGAAGGTAGAACATCAGCTGTGTTACCAGGCATCAATGCTTATGATGAAAAATGACTCTTGATTGATAAACTGCATCTGGCCTGGGAAGACTAAGAATGAACCATAAATATCTGGGGCGGGGGGTGGGGAGTTTCCCTGATGCCAGGTAGCTTATAAAGAGGCATTTCCCTTGCCAGGACAAGGAAGCTATACCCATGGTTACAAGAGATATTGGCTCCCATAGAGATTGGGCTTCTAAAGCCAGGTGATTTCATTCCCTCATATCGAAACTGTCACTTTGGGGCTAAAGAATGGCTTCAGAGATACATGGATGTGCCCTGCTAGCACTATGCTTCCTGCCCTGAATCCTTCTGCTACCAGGGTGACCTGTTCATGTGTGAAATGTCTAACAGGTTAAGCATTTTGGGTATTGTGTGTGTGAGTGCACATGCCAGCACACACACACACATATTCCCAGATGGATTAAGAAATTTAAAAGTGAAAGGCAATTTTACTAAACATTTAGAAGACAAACTGGGAGAATTTATTTATGATCTTAGAGTAGACAAGGATTTTTTTAATGCCAATCATAAAGGAAAACATTTGTGTATTTGACTACATTAAATTCTTAAAGGCTACTATTTATTCTATTCATCAAAGACACCATAAGAAGAGAGGAAATACAAGCCACAACCTGGGAGACAACATTTGCAATACACCTGACAAAAGGCCAGCCAGTGGGAGAAAAGACCTGGCAGTCTGCTCCTGTAAAGATTACAGCCTTGGAAGCCCTGTAAGCAGTTCTACTCTGTCCTATGGGGTAACAATGAGTCAGAATCAGCTTGACAGCACACAACAACAACATGACACAATAAGGAAAAAAAATAACCCCTGTAAAATGGACAAAAGATAGGAACAGAAATTCTTCCAATGAGGAGAAAAGAATGACCAATAATTCCTAAAAAGATGCTCAACTTTATTAAGTCAGGAATTGCATTTGCCAGGAAAACGCAAATTAAATATCAGATATCATTTCACACACACCAGATGGATAAAAATTTAAAGTCTGATAGTATCAACGGTCATCAAGGATGCGCAGAAATAGGAACTCTTACGCACTGCTCTCATGATTATAAATTAGAGCGACTACTTTGGAAAATATCTTGGCATCCCCTAGTAAAGTTGGACATGCAAACATTCTAACATTCAGGAATCCTACTCCAAGGAATATAACCAAAGAGAAACTATTGTGGAAATACTCCAGAAGCCATGTTCAAGAATGACCACAGCAGCATTGTTGGTAAAAGAAAAAAAATGCCAACATCCCAATGTCCATCAACAGTAGAACAAATATAGAAATGTTGATATAGTCACACAGTAGTGAAAAGGAAGTACAGCTACACATATCAACACGGATGATTCTCAAAAATACAGCATGTGTGGAAGAGTAAGACACAAAAGAACAAGACGCATAACTTAATTCCATTTATATATAGTTCAAAAACAGGCAAAACTAAACAATGTATTGATTAGTGATATATGGGTCTGTGGTAAAACAAAATAGAAAAGCAAAGTGTTGATAAACTGAAATTCTGGAGACTGGTTCCCTCTGGAGCGTGGGAAGTACAGGGATACGATCTGTGAGGACACGGAAGAATTCGAAAATATTGGCAATGTTCTAGCAAGGTGCTTGTTTTATTTTGATTGTGATTTTTAGAGATCTACGTAAAAATAATTTTAAACGTAAATGGTATGCCTTAGAAAGGATGGAGGTTGGCTGCTTCCAGCCAGCAACGTGCTGGCAAAAAGACTGTACATTTTTAGAGGACAGTGGGTGGTCGTGGCCCCACTTGTGGTACAAATTAGTAGCCCTTTCACAAAGCCACTCCTTTCTGACTCACTCTAATGGAACCTGCTTTCTAAAACCAAGACCTTAGGCCCTGAAACCAAGGCTTCCCTCATTCTAATTCCATAGCAACAAGAGTTTTTTTTTCCACATATACCTTGTTAAGAAAGGAAACAGTTTTGCAAATGATTTGTGACAAAAAGAAGGCGATGCCACAACGATGACGTCACTCTCACTCCCACACCTGGGGAGCAAGCAAACCTCAGCTGTAATATTCCAAGTTGCTGGTGTTCTGGTTGGCCTCTTTTGGCAGCCCAGCTAAAGATAATTCTGAGTATATTTTATCTTCTGTGGCCTTTTGACTTAAAAAGAATTTCAAATAAGGTACTTTGCTGTGGAGAACATGAAATTTAAAGCCAAACCCCTCAGGAGGTTTTGATCCCAGCCTCTGGGTTTTTTTGAGGGTATAAATGTAGTTCGTCACTAACAGGATAAATTCCTTATAATTCTGTTTGCTTTCCTCTCCAAAGTGCTGGGGAGAAGGGGTAAAGAATGATGCATAATCCTGCCCCCAGAGATATCTGAGGTATGAAAGATATTGTTATGAAATATGAAAGCCTGTGAGAACGTAGTTAATAAGAAAATAGGCTCAGTTCTTAATGTCCTTGTGCTGTTTTTTTTCTCCACCTTCAGCAAATACATTCTCGTTTCCAGTACGACCCCAGCTCTGAAAGAAGCATAGCATTCTTACCTTTCAAACTTCCTTTCCTTCAAGTTTGGTGAAATTATGAGGAACAATAAGTATTTCATTGTCTTCACAAGTCAAAAATATAGGTGGGCAAATTTTAATTGATTTGTCGAACAAGCCTGACACGGGGAAAGGTAATGATAAAAGAGCTTTAAGATTTTTGCTCCCCGCTTCTCCCAGGCCCTTGAAGAAAATTGAGACAGTGCCTATGATGTTTCTGGTCACTTGTAGTTAACGCAAGTGTCCTCAAGCTAGAAATTTCTACTTGGGGACAGGATGCAAACTTGCATCTCCTTCCCTTCTCCAGCAGGGCCTTGCCCCAGCACAGCTGGAGGAAAAGGAGTGTCAGCATCTCTCCTCTTTCACTGCCTGGCATTTCTCCTCTTCTGCCAGCTTGTTCACCTGGTAGTGGACTAAGACCTTAAGTGTTGGAGAGAAAAAGGTGGAGGGAGAAGTAAGGGGCGAAGGAAAAATTCTCCCCTGGTTGGCTTCATTGTAATCTACCTTTGTGTGATCTAGACCTGGCAATTGTATAATGCTGACTGTTTCAAGGATGAATTCAGTTTGTATGCAAGGAAACGTGCCTGTAGCCTGGAGAATTGCTCAAAACTCCTAGAATCTAGAGCCATCTTCAGCTTTTCTCTGCTGAGCTATATTAGCCCTCCAGGTGGCCCTCTTGGACAGGACTTGAGATGGTCCCATGCTGAGTTCTTCTCATCCAGGGGAAACAGGACAAACTGGGAGGTCAGCCTCATCCCAAGCCCTGAGCAACTCTCCTTCATGCAGATGTTCAGCTAGTCTCCCATCCTTTAGATTTCTCAGGGGAGCATCAGTCTTCCATCCCTTCTATTCCTATAATTCTAAGAGGCACATATCTGGGGTGGTACTGCTGAAGTCCCCTTTCAGGGACAGGCCTCCCTACTCCTGCACCTTGGTAGGGTGCAGGTGGAGGGAGTGGGAGATTCACGGCTCCCAGGAAGCTCTTTCTGCTCATCCTCCCCCACTCTCTGATCTCCCAACATTTCATACCCCCAGTGCGAGAATGAGATTTAGGAATCATCAGTTAATCTGAGCTGCTAACTTTTTTCAAGTCCTACCAAAAAAGGATGTCCTCTCTCACAGCTCACTTTGATACTGATCATCTTAAGATCTCGGGCAAAACTTGCGTTTAACATCCTGTTCCACCAGGTAGAGAGTGAGGAAACTAGGTCTTCATCTGTGTAGGGTAACTGGGCAAATAATACAAGAAAAGAAATCCAAGTAGGAGGCGGTCTGGGCAGTGGCGTTTCAAGAAAGAGCATTGAAGATGTCAAGGCAAAAGCAAGTCAATACATAGGGAAGGATTTTAACTGTAGATATAGGTAGAAGGAAGGAGTAGGTTGACTAAAAAGGCAGGGAAAGGGTGGGGAGATAGTATTTCACAACAGGTATAATACGAAGAGAGTAAAAGATAAATGGACCTTGTACAAGATACTTTGTGGTCCTCTTTTTATCATTTCTAAATGAAGGCACTTATTTTGTTCTCTTATTTGGTATTGTATGGTTAATAGATAAGAAATACATTTAATTACTAGTAGTAACAAAAGAGAAAAGAGCTACTTACTTATTCAAGCATGTATTATGTGCCATCTTCCCTCTGTATTAGGTGCTAGGGGAATAAAAATCAACAAGGTATAGTCCCTGCCCATAAGCAGTTCATTTCTTAGTAGGGGGAGAGCCCAAAAATGTTTTAGAGAAGGAGACCCTAGAACTAGGTCTCGAAAGATGATTTGGGCACAACATGAGGACCATGTTGAAAAGGCCATTCCAGGCAGAGGGAGCTACACAACAAAAACCTCTTAAAGTCTAACAGTACCTGTAGCATAAGATGAAGAGGTAGGTAGGGGCCAGATGGATGAGATCTTTTAATACCACTCTAAGAGATTGTACCTCATCATTTCCTACAGGTAAACAAGAAGTGTTTTAAGGGTGGAAAACACAAAATGAAACTTTAGTTTTAGAAGATCTATCTCAATGGCAGGCTAGAGAATGACACATGGTTTCAGGATTAGAGGAAAGGACACCAAGAGAAGACTGCTGCCAGTTTGGGTGAGAGTACAGCTAGATTAAGAGTTGGGTCAATGGTCTCAGGGGACACCTAGGGCAATGGAATAACACAGCTCATAAGGAAAATATTCTATATCCCACTTTGATGAGTAGCATCTGAGGTCCTAAAAGCTTGGGAGCAGCCATCTAAGACACATATATTGGTCTCAACACAGTCAGAGGAAAAGAGAATGAAGAAAACTAAAGACACAAGGAAAATATTAGTCCAAAGGACTAATGAACCACAATAACAACAGCCTCCACCAGCCTGAGCCCAAAAGAACTAGATGGTGCCCGGCTACATCCACGTACCACACTGACAGGAATCACAGTATAGGGTCCCAGGCAGAGCAGGAGAAAAATGTAGACTAAAATTCAAATTCACAAAAAAGAATCAGACTTACCGATCGGAGAGGCTGGAGGAATCCCCGAGACTATGGCTCCCGGACACCCTGCTAAATCAGAACTAAAGCCACTCCTGATGTCCACCTTTCAGCCAAAGATTAGACAGCCTATAAAACAAACAAGAACACACATGAGGAACATTAACTTCTTAGTTCAATCAAGTATACTAGACCAAATGGGCAACACCCGCCCAAAAGCAAAGATGAGAAGGCAGGAAGGGACAGGAAAATTGGATGAATGGACACAGGGAACCCAGGGTGGAAAGGGAAAGGGGGAGAGTGCTGAAACTTTGTGGGAGTTGCATCTAATGTCACAAAACAATTTGTGTATAAAATTTTTTAATGAAAAAATAATTTGTGCTGTAAACTTTCACTAAATCACAATTAAAAAAGAGAGAGAGAGAGAATTGGGTCAGTTGAGAAATTGCTCGGGGAGTTAATCCACAATGAAGGCAGTGTTAGTTATGATACAAGCTAAGATGCTGTAACAACAACAATACAGACACACACATATAGGCTTGAAAAACATAGATGTTTCTACATGTCACATAATATTCTAAACATGTGTGGATGTTCTAGGGTAGGGGTTAGCCGACTGCAGCCTGAGAATCAAATCCAGCCTAATGCCTTCTTTCTAAATAAAGTTTTATCAGAACACAGCCATGCTCATTCATTTACATAATGTCTGTGGCTACTTTCCCACCACAGGGTCAGAGTTAAGTAATTGCAACAGAGACTGTATGGCCAGCAAAGCCTAAAATACTTGCTATCTAGCCCTTTACGATCTTGCTAACTCCTGGACTAGGGCAAATAGACTCAGATCATCTAGGAACTGAGGCTGGTGTGATCAGCTTGGTCATCTTCAACATGGATCTTCCATGCTGGTTCCAGTGAGGTTATTGCAGTTGTTAGTATTTCCCAGTCACTATTTCCCAGGGGGAGAGGAGTGAGGAGAGAACTTGAGCCAGCTCTCAGCCCAGTGAGTCAGATGATGTCACCTAGCTGCAGGGGAGGATGGAAAATGCAGTGTCCAGTTAAATAACTGAGTCCAGCTGAAGCTCATCACAATCAAATTTCTTCTACTGTAAGACATATATGTGTTCACATTTTGACATATTTGAATCAGGGTTCTTCTTACAACCACTGTCAACCTAGACTGAAGTTGTATTCTTCCAGAGTCGACTTGCATCTGATTCTTCCGGTAACCTAGGGGCATTCCCAATATGAGACTACTTTAACGTAAAGACTGTTGCTTTATTGTTGAGGGGTGTGTTCCTAAAGATTCTTATACTCCTAAACTCACATAATTCAGTTTTAATTTTTCCATAGAAATAAATTTAAATTAGAGAGGACATGTTCCTAGAGAGCATAAACATACAATCATTATAAACTCACGGCCTCTTTACGTTGGGGTTGATATTACAACCATGCCTCCAACATTTCTACATTATCCTTTTCTGGTTATATAAAAGTTTTGCCAATTTCAGGGTATACCTATTTTATAGATGCCTTTTATTTTCTAAGCATTAGCTCTCATATTTTGTAGAGAATTTTCTCCTCATTTATGATGGTAGCCATTGTCCTTCTTCACAACGTCTTGTCCTATCTTCTGTCCCAAATTTTGATTTGGGAGCCCATTTTCTGGAACCAGTCCCATGATATAGCAAATGCTTGTATAACGTTGTTATAGGATATAAAAAAAGACTTTAATCTGTTTTACAAGGACAGTAGTCAGCAGAACTCCTTGCAGAAGTGTATCGATGCTCATAAATAACAATGTGGTTCACATGACAGTGATGAGGAGAGTGGCTATTTCTGTTTACAAGATAACTTTCTGCCATGAAACGAAAATAGCATAAATCTAGCCTATAATTTACTCAGCTAGCCATCTTTTTTTTGAGGTGGCAGTACTAGGAAATGATTATAATTATTTCAATTTTTGTGCATAAAGAAAAGCTTAATTTTGTATAACATTGATTGAAATGCACGTAAAATAGAATCATAAAATAGACAGATAAGTAGATAAATGGATAAAAATCAAATGGTCATGATTTTCAGGGCTTTTTAGCAGGATAAAAAGGATTATTTCTCTATTTCTCCTGGTATACATCTACCACAATGCTAAATGCAGACACCGAATTTATATATTTTTTAAGTTGATGATGATGGAGGAGCAGAGGCTATAGGAAACCAAGGAAACATAGGGCCCATCAACTATAAGCCATTATGTGAAATTAATTTTTTAAATATTATCTGAGAAAAGTAAAATAACTCTACCTCTCCAGCCTTCAAGGGATTAGAAATGAGACTATGTAACAACAGAAAGAAGAAACAAAATACTCTAAGTACTTCTAGCTCATAAGGCAATTTAGGGGATTAGGAATAGGATAGAGTTTAATGAATAATTCACTGATTCCTAATCTCTTGTCATGAGACACAATAGATACTAATAAAAAGTGAGTTAAAGAAAGAGAAGCTGTGTTCTAGAAATTATTTAAAATTGAATAAATACTCAGAAAATAATCAGATTTGTTTAAGATCATTGGAGTAGTCTGACTCATCTGTAGCAGATGCTCTAGTATGCAGCCCTGAACCTCCTCCACCTTAGCTGAGTGAGTTGGCTGCTGATGGCTCACCACTGAGCTCCTCCCCGGAACTTCCCTACATCGAAGAAAACTGCCTTGCCAAAGTTTACACCTCCTTTCCAGTAGCAGCTCACATTAATTACTGACTGTAGAAGTATAAAGAAAGGAGCTCTGATGGTGCGACGGTTAAGTGCTCAGCTGTTAACTGAAGGTTGGTGGTTTGAACCTACCCAGTGGATCCACAGGAGAAAGGCCTGGCCACCTGCTTTTGTAAAGATTACAGCCTAGGAATCCTTATGGAGCAGCACTGGACTCAACTGTGTCACATGGGGTTGCTATAGTTGAAACTGACTCAACAACACCCAATGACAGAAGTATGAAGACCTATCTTCCTGCCCCAACTGGGCTCTAAAGCTCCCTGTTGGATTTCCCAAAACCTCTGTTGCAACTGCATTGCAGTTCAACTTCTCCCACTGCCCAGTCTTGCTTTCCTCACTCTCTCGCAAGTGTTCCTGAGAACACTCCCCAGTAAACCACTTCCAAGCAAATCTCCATCTCAGAGTCTGTTTCCTAGGGACTCAACTTACAAGAGTAAAGCAAAACCAAAAGTAATTTGATTTTAGTATAAATTTTCAGGTAGCAATCAAGAAACAACAATTTTCCTACTTGACATGTAAAGATTGTAAAAAAAAAAAAATTTCAGACATCAAAAGTCAGGGCAACAGGCAGCCACAAAGATTAAAAAGAATGCCTATGAATTTGTTCAACAGGCGCTATGGTGAGAGCCTAGAAAGTTAACAGGTAACTATCTCAACCACATACTGGAAAGTTCCCAATTTATTAGGCTGACTCTGTTCTGCCTGAAATGCTCTCAACCTGAGAAGCATGCAGAAGTCTCCACTGATCAACTTGCTATGATGCATGAATGTAATGGAGAAACCTAGTCTAATTAGATTGTCAAGTGGCAAGGAAAATGGAGATCTTCAATGAAATGCTCCAGCTTTGTTGGGGCTTTTTTCCTAGGCTCTTAAAGCAGAGAAAAAGTACAAGTGATTCTTATTCCTTCATAATATATTATCTTTCTTTCAAAAGGGCAATAGGAATTTCACAATAGTCTTGTCAAGTAGGCAAATTTCTTTCTTCTTCGTTTGTAATCCTTCCCTTTACCTCCCTACATGTCCTATTTAAAAACCCAACCTCCCTCTCATCATTGCTCCTTCCTCACCCCATTAACACTCTCAAATACTCCCTACACCTCATTTTTCCCTTCTTTCCTCCCACTCTCACTCAAGCTAATGAGCCTCCTCCTACTTTTTAGCAGTTGAACTATACCATAGATGACAACTAATTGGTAAGAAGCTGCCTAGAGGCTTCATTACCCTTCTCCCATTGTTATTCGACCTGACTTTTCTCTCCTTATTCCCAGTCATAGTTAATAGAGCCAGGGGTGTACATCTGACTTGAGGGGATCAGTCAATAGGCTGGACTGGAGTAGCTTGTGCTTCTATGTCTCCCTCTGTCTTTTTACCATCCCCACTCTCAATTTGCCATTTTATCTTAAGAGTTATACAAACATCGAGGCTGGGGCTGCCAATGGAAGTAGCCATTGGAAGAGCTAAATAGCCCTGGCTTCAAGTACAAAAGCTGCCGCTGTGGGCAAGTCAATTGACATACTTATATCTCAATTTCCTAATCATTTACATGGTGATAATGCCACCAAGATCATAGTGTTGTGAGGACTAAAACCCAATTGAGCTATTATATCTATTGCTGCCTGAATAGTGCCTCGCACAGAGTAGTAGACGCTTGGTAAAACAGAGCTATTATCTCTTCTTCTCAGATGTGTAGTAAAGTCACACCGTTCCCCTTGCGTGTGGACTGGACTTAGAGACTCGATTCAAAGGAATAGAGTTTGGAAAGAGAAGTACATAACTTTACAGGAGAAAACTGGTTCTGTCTTAGGACCTTGCAGAATTACCTGCTTTGCTGCTTCTTTTGGTTTTGCTTTTAGCTTTGTCTTGGGTCAGCCTCAGGTCCAGGAGTTTTAACCCAATGACCAGTCTCCCCCTCCCTCCTTGCCACAGTGCAAGTCTCTGAGAATCTAACTTGGGCCAACATCATTTTCTGCAGGAGCAGAGTCTGGAGGTTTAGAGATGGAGACAGATTTTAGAATCTACGGCATGATGAGGGCAGATAGGACCACCCAGGGAAAACACATAAATAGGGAACAGAAAGGTGAAGGCAGAATATTGGGGAACATCAAAAATTACAGGAACCAAGGAAAATGATAAGAAACGTGTAAGGAGAAGTAGAAGAAGGAGCGTCATGGAAGGTAAAGGAATAAAGGTTCGAGATGATGGGTTCAAACCTGGTCCATCAATGAGTCATGAAATCAATGTACTTGTGTCAAGCAAGTGACACCTGACACCTCCAGGGGAGGAATCCCATCACACAAAAGACAGTAACCTACTCCATAGCTTTCAGGTGTCAGGGACACCAGGAAAGATACAACTACACAGAAGCATTGGATAGAACAACACTTAACTCACAGAGAAGAGACAGAGCAAGGCCAGCTTGAATAGTGGGCACCAGTCCCCATGGCCAGTTGCTCTTACTCTGTAGCCAGTGCAGGGAGATAGTCTGCGTGCACCACTCTTGTGCTGCAGAAGAAGAATTTCATTCTCTCTGCCAGAAACAGAAACAGCAGTGTGGTTGGCCAAGTGCCATATAATGTACACACTTAGCTAAGCAGTTCCTTTGAATGTTGACATGTGCTCATGGCCAAAGGGGAGGGATGTGCTGATAGACCACTATCTGCTCTGGGATGTGTTTTGGGTCAAGACACCTCAGAAAAGGAGTCAGGCCACATTCATATCTCATCCAAGAAAGCAGGCTGACACATCTGGTCCTAAGCTCAAGGTTCATTTGTGGGTCACAGGGAAAGGCAGCAGGCTGAGCTCAGACTGCCCCCTTCCACAACTTGGTTGTGACCAGCTCTGAAAAAGAATAGAATAGGAAATATCAGAGTTCCTTGCATATAGTTAAGCATAAGTATTGTTTCAGGAAACTTTAGTTTAGCTGTATATGTATACATATTTACTGGGTTGCTATGTAAGTTTCCTTTTTAAGTTGAGTTGCAGTCAAAAAAGTTGGAAAAGCACTGAGGTAGGAGTTTCAAAGAGGAGGGAGCTGTCCACCATGCCAGATGCCAGCGGATTGGTCTAGAAAGGAAGGAGTTAAAAATTATCCATCAGTTATGGCAACATAGAGGCCACTGGTGACCTGGGCAGATTTCTGTGGTTTATCGGAGGCAGAGTCCAGACAGAATAGGGTTGAGGGGTGTATGGAAATTTAGAAGGGGAGGCAGCAATAATAGACTTCTTTTTCAAGAAACTTGGCAGAGAAGAAAAGAAGGGGCAAAATGGGACAAGCTCTAGAGGAGAAAGGGTCAGGAGAGCAGCTGGAGGAACTAGCTTTGGTCAGGAAGTGAGGTCTGGGGAAAGAGAGAAGGAGTTGAGCATAGGCATGGCTGGGGTGCATGCAGGGGAATGGAAGCTGCGGTGGTTCAGGAACGAAAGCCTGAATTGCATCCATAAAATGAGGTTGATATTCAGACAGTACATAAACATGCTGCCTTATCAATTGTTAAAATATTCAAATTCTTCCTTACAGGATGCTAAATAGTTTCAAATAAAAAAAAAAAAAAATGGAGACTACAAGTCACATAATAACACTGTTCAGCCAGGCCTATAATGGTAATGGGGCCCAGGAGGGGCACTGAGTACTCGCTGCAGCTCCTGAGAAGGTGGCGGCCCCAGGCATGTATTGCAGAGCAGCCTACTGTTGCCAGGACAGACTACACTGTTGGTCACACCAAGGTTCAGGCTCTCTGAGTTCAGTCCATGTGAGGAACCAGGGTCCAGATGGGTGTCTAGCTGTGACAAGCAGGGAACACATTTAGCGCCCTCTGGTGGCAAACAGGTGAGACTTACTGACTAGAAGAAGGAAACCCTGCAAACTTTTCCCACAAAGTGGCAGGTAGTAAACATTTTAGGCTTTGCAGGCCTTACAATCTCTATTCCAATCAAATGAGCGTGGCCAGATTTACACTTCTTTTCCCGTAGCAACTCACATGAGTTACTGGTTGTAGGGGTATACATAAGGAACCCTGATGGTGCAATGGTTAAGTGCTCAATGGTTCAGTTCCAATAAATCTTTATTTATAGAAACTGGCAGTCAGTCATGGTTTAAGGACCCTGGGACTAGGGTCTTTTAACAAGAATGTCATCAAAAAAGTTTGATGTGGCTCCCTATGTCAAAGCATGGCTCAGAGAAGGGTATCATGTAGATATGGACACTGCAGCAAACAAGTCCTAAAAATGCACAACTTATTTGGAAATTACAATGATTTGGCAAATGATTACTATGATGACTCAGATCTCTAAGAAAGTAGTTTTATGGTATGTATAATCTTGCTTTAGACAATAATGGATATATTTTAAAATCACATATCCATCTACGTATTACTGTACATTGCCATACCCATTACCAATTTTGAGTATCATCCTCAGAGTGATAAGGAAGGGGATGATGTAGAGGGAGCAACGGATTTGAGGAGCGTAACAAAAACTGGGAAGAGTTGACTAAGGCACTAAAGTGACTGTTGGGCTGTGTGAAGAGCACAGGTGAGGTTTGGGATCCTGCAACTTTTAGAGGCATTATGGTTGGGAGAGCTGCCCCAACAGCCTAGACAGAAGAGCCAGTTGCGGGTTTGGAGATTACTGACTTGCATGTCAGGCACAGACACACAAATGAATAAGACGGTTGCTACTCACTGGAAGCGCACAGTGTGTGGGCTGCAGTGCCATCGGGCAAATCAGGAAGTGTTAATATATTCTAACCACATCTAGCTATCAGCATTTCCAGGCTCCCCCTTGGGCACTCACCCACAGGTAAGCATAGTTTCTACTCCTGTTAGCACTTCACTGCCCCCACTAGCTTGCGTAAGTTAACAAGAGCAATCTAAAGGTCAGCATTGGCCTAAAGAGACCAAAATGCTCTTATGCCTACATAGAACAACTTCGAACCCACTTATGGATAACAAAAAGCTAGAAATTCTTGAAAGCCTGCTATGTGCCATATTTGTCATCTAATTCCCTAAAAAATCTTGGGGTAGGTATGACTCTCATTTCACAGGTGGGTTAGTTGAGGAAAGGGAATATTTAAAAAAAAAAAACAATTTGAGTACCATAGCTAGATTTAAATGTGGGTCTGCTTAAACTCCAAAGCTTCTGTTCCTTCCAGTGCACTAGAACATTGCTTCCCAGACTGTAGTCCTTGGACCAGCTGTAGCAACATCACCCGGGAACTTGTTAGAAACGTAAATTCTCAGACCCCCACCCCAGACCTACTGAATCAGAGACTCTAGGGGTGGGTCCCAGCAATCCGCTTTAACACAGCCACCAGGGGATTCTGATTCATGCTTAAGTTTGAAAACCACTGCACAATACTGTCGCCAAGAAAAAGAGGATAGTGTAGTAGGTGCCATGTTATATGATGGTAAGCAAGGAAAAGCACAGCAACACTGAGCCCTGAACAAACCTAAGGAGACAAGGGAGGAGATAGGGCAGCTGGAGCACTAATTTTTCTGGCCCTTCACACTATACGACAAACTCATTAAAGAGCAATCACTGCGACACTATCACAAGTAACTGTGAATAAAAGAAAAGAACCACATAAGAGTGTCATCATATTTTGTTGTCAACATCATTCCTGCAAACACCTACCAGCTACGTGGATTTGTTCTTCTGCGGCTGGGGAATAGGTTAGGGAATTTGTTCAGAGTCAAGTTATCATAACCACCAAAGGACAGCTTCTCCTCAGGTCCCGAAGGCATACTGCCTCTCCTCTCCCTGCCTGTGGGCATTTCCACAGTGGGGGGAAATGAAGGCAGGCAGTCATTGTTGGGGAGGGAACCAACACCAAACAGGTATCTCATTTAACTGGTGATATTTCTACACTGCAAACTTCAGGTGCATAGGTGAGAGAACAACATAGATAGTTTGTTGCTGTCGAGTCAGCTCTGACTCATGGCGACCTTACATGTACCAGAATGAAATGTTGCCCTGTTCTATGCCATCTTCATGATTATTGGTATGTTTGAATCCATTGTTGTGACCACCATGTCAATCCATCTCATTGAGGATTTCCCCTGCCTTCACTGGCCCTCCGCTTTAACAAATATGATGTCCTTTTCTAATGATTGGTCTTTCCTGATGATGTGTCCAAAGCAAGCAAGCTGAAGCCTCACCATCCTTGTGTCTAAGGAGCATTCTGGTCATATTTCTTCTAACAACGTAGATGAGGGTCCTTAATATCTTCAAATCCCTGTAAAATGCCTCGCTGGTGCGTGTCACCAGACATCTAAGAAAGAGGCAGAGCCACGGCATTGCAGCTCCCATAGTCACCTATGCCAATGCTCCCTGAGCCTTAGACCTCCCAAAATGATTAAAACCAAGAGCAGCCCCAACGTAATAGATCCAGCCCACAGCCTGTTCTCGAAACTCCCCAAACCAACCCCGAAACTTGCCCCACCTATCATGCCTCTGGGCCAATCGGCTGAAAAAAATTTCAGGAAGAACATTCAATGCCCAGACAAGTAAGCGTGTTGTTTTTTTTTCCAATCAGTGCTCACTGAGGTTTAAACAAACAAGCACTTAGACCTACAGCCAAGAAGGGCTGGAAGCAGCAGTCAGGTGTGTGAAGGTGAACACGGGGCACTTGGGACCCAGACAGGAACAAACTGTCTCTGAGGAGAGCCCACTGCCAGTGAATATTTTCTTTAGGAGCTCAGTAACTGCTGTCCCATGGGGTTCTTGGGCAAACGTTTAGCAAGCTGCTTTTTAAAAAGCAGTACAACTTCATTTATGACTTACCCTGAGAAGGCCCTTGAAGAGAAGCACTGGCAGACTCTGTATTTATGTGGTATCAGGCATGGGATGTCATTCTCTTCCCGCCCTGTACAAGTCCAGTTTCTCACCCTGTGAAGACTGCATAAGACCCTCTCTTTCTACAACCAGGGTGGTCGGTAGAGCCAGTTTCAAATAAAATTAAACACCACTTAGTCACATGCGTTTTCTATTCTTCTGCTTCTTTGATTAAATGATAGTTTCTAACTGGGAGCAATCATTACTTGTTCCGTCTTTCACAACTCTTTTTAAAAGGAGGATTTTAAATAATAAATTGTGAGTCACCTTTCTTATTTCCCCCAAACTGCATTAAAGCCAAGTTACAGCAGTACTGATTTCCAAGTCGTCATTATCTATCTTTTCTCCAAGGGGAGGCTATTAAAGGTAGTGAGGATAAAAATCATTCCTAACTAATTAGCTCACTCCAGAGCTAACTGCCAATTTTTTGGAACATGTTAAATCTTTCTCAGAGAGCCAGCTACCAAGCTGTCACTTCAGTTAATGTTGAGAAACATATTGATTTCTTCTGGATACCTACTAACCAAATAATTTCTCAAGCTTCTTGAGATCTGTACGCCGTTTGAAATGGTAGAACAAAGAGCCCATGAACAATTTCATAGTATTTACCACTGGACAACGTGATATGAGGGGTGACGGCTGGTGGTGGGAGGTTTAAAGGAGTGTAGTCACAGCATTTGTTACCACAACTATAGATACAAATGAAGGGTGAAATCTATAAATGGTGGCTAAGTTTCACTCAGGGACAGTGGTAGTTCAGTGGTAGAATTCTCACCTTCCATGGGGCAGACCCAGGTTTAATTCCTGGCCAGAGTACTTCATGTGTAGCCACCACCTGTCTGTAGGGGGAGGCTTGTGCATTGCCATGATGCTGAACCGGTTTGAACAGAGCTTCTGGACTAAGATGGACTAGGAAGAAAGGCCTGGCAATCTACTTCCAAAAACCTGCCAATGAATTTGGATCACAATGGTCCAATTCACAACTTTCTGATTCCCCAACCCATCACGGGGTTGGCTTAGGGCCAGGCAGTGTTTTTGTTCCATGTGGGGTCACCATGAGTCAAGGCCAACTAACTCTATGGTAGCTAACAACAACAAACTTCACTCAGTTCCATGCCAGTGCCAGTCTTTGTCCGTAACCTAGGCCTAAATAATCACTACAAATAAAAACAGAACCATCACCACTATGATAGCTACAACTCTAAATGTAATTACAGGTCCACAGTGTTTTGGTGGCGGAGGGGGGAGAAGGGAGGGCAGAGCAAAATAAAGGTGTATTGGAGATCATAGACTCTGTAGTTATGGAGACATGAATTTGGATTTCAATTTTGTCACTTCCTCGCTGTCTGGTCTTGGGCAAGTTACTAAAGCTATTTGGATCTTATTCTCTCTTCTGCATAATGGAAATGCCATCACTTACCTCATGAGGGTGTTCTGGAAAACTGAGACTGTGTTCAGTTAGCTGGGTGTGTGGCACCCAGTAAGTGCTTAGTGAATGGCAGCCATTGTAACTATTATCTTACCATACAAAAGGGCAGCTCACTGTTTGTTTAGAAATCAAATGTTGATGCTTTAAAAGAAACTTGGAGGACCAACCCAATCAGATTCTTGCCTAGTCAGAACTTAAGAGCCCTTGGCTAAAAGCCACACTTGTCATAGTGACTGCCCAATCTCCCAGGTTAAAATTACACTGTCCTTGCCAACTGGTCTCCAACCTTCCACACAGCCTGTTGAACAAAAGTAACCCGATCAGGTTCTTCTGGTTGTTTTCCCTTTCCCACCAGTTGGTCCGCTTTTAAAGGAAAAAAAAAAAAAAAAAAACCCATAAAACAACACTCTAGCAAGATGGGCATGTACAGCCCCCCAAGTCAGGCTGCATGTATTTATTTATTTTCTATGAGGTTTTTCTCCACGAACAATCAATTTCTAAAACCTATGTGCCCCTCGTAAAATATACAATCAAGAGGGGGAATAGGGAGAACGTTATGATAAACAAAGGTGAAACAAGGTAGTGATAAGACAGAAAATGAGCACAAGAGACCAAAACCTAGAAAACCGAGGACATGGCAAAGAAAGGGACATTGGGTAGAAAGGGAGAGCCTTTCCTCGATGGGGTGTTTAATGATTTCTTGGTGGAAACTAGTTCTACCTTGAGGATAGCTAGCTAGTCCTCGATGGGGTGTTTAATGATTTCTTGGTGGAAACTAGTTCTACCTTGAGGATAGCTAGCTAGTAAGTTCAGCTAAAATAAGGGGGTTACCTTGAGATCATAGTTAAATTTACCATTAAGGACACCTGACAAATTAAAATTTCCATTGTCCATTATCTAACTCAGTGTTCTACAGGTAAAACCGTACGTGAAAATGTTTTCAGGTAAGTTTTCCCTGCCAGAGAACTAGTGTGTGTCCTTATTACTGATGAACACTACTCATCTGATCACATACCGTTGGCTTGGTGGTAGGTGCTAATAACATTACTAGAATAATAACACAGCAAGATCTGTAATAATAGCAGCCACCCACTTCCTGGGAGCTTATGTTTCATGTATCCTATTTAATCCTCACTATAAGCCTGTAAGAGGTATTGCCATCTTATTTTAGAGGTGAAGGGCATGAGGCCCAGAGAAGTAGCTTGTCCAAAGCCATGCAGCAGAGTTGGGATTCAAACCTACCTCCCTAACAACTCTCAAAAATTTTAACTTCATGGCAAAACAGTCACGAAAGGAGTGACTGGAACGAGGGACTGGGCTGACTCATTAGGGGGAGAGTGTGAGTATGTAGTAAGGTGTATATAAGTTTATATGTGAGAGACTGACTTGATTTGTAAACTTTCACTTAAAGCACAATAAAAATTATTAAAAAAAATTTTAACTTCAGAATGCTACTTTAAGGGGTATACTTGCTCTCTGCTCTTCCTGAGATTGTTTTAAAAATTATTTCATTGTAGAATCTTATGTATTTTAAAACATAATCTGGTTTCTTTAAAATGGCTTAGTATGGGGTCTTGTGTTGGTAGTTGTTAAAAGCTGGGTGACAGGTGCATGGGGGCCCATTATATAAGTCTACTTTTGTATGTTTTAAATTTTTCTTAATAAAAAGTTTTGCTGTTTTTTGTTTTATCTTTTTTTACATTGGCTCTTTGGAAAATTGCATGAGGTAAGTCAACACTAATTGCTACAGTGAGATTTCAACTCTCTATGGGTGTCACGGAAGTGTAAATCCCTCATTGCCTGCTTTTAATAAGCATCTCCAGTGCACAGTCCCTCACTAGAAAGTGTTTGCACAGCCAGCCTCACCACACTCCAACCAGTGTGTCCACAGAAGGGGTGTCGGTCATTTTTACGAGGTTTGGATTGGCTGTTCAGAGTAATTTACTGACAAAGAAAGAATTTTTCCCAGCCTCCACCCTCACCATTACGAGTGTCTTCTTGGGTGTGGCAGACTTCACAGGCGATGGCATACAGACTGCTGGATGAGGCTGGTGCCAGTGATTCTATCTGTGCTTCCTTACCTTGTGGACACCTAACTAGTAAGTTTGGAGACTGGGTTGGTCAGGCCATTTTTCCAAATTTTCCGGGAAGAAAGAACATCCAAGCAAACATTTCTAGATGTCTTACCTGTTCCTTTTCATCATTGGTGATTTCATTATTTCACCCCCTTTTTTTAATTATTTGGGTGATTTTATCCACTTAGGAGTAATGTCCTTGTTAAAAAGAAAAGGAAGTAAGAGGCTAACAAAAAAGCAGGTGAATAGGTCATACTAATCTCCTTTGCTGCTTTTATATGTCACTCCCACAAGACAAACACTTTGGCCATACTTTGTACTTCTCCCTTTCTTAAAGAAGAGCCAGACTGGGGGCTATGGACTCCTGACAATTCCATATAGCACTCTCCCCTAGAAACAGATCGGGAACGTTTGGCACTAGGCTCACAAGAGAAAGGTATCCTTTCTCATAAAATTTTCCTCATAGCTATAAGAGAGGCATCATCGGAAAGGCTGGGTATGTTCTCAAGTTGGGACTGTTTGGCTGGTGCCGTTTCCATTCTGAAGCCTAAGTTTGGTATCAACATCCTGATGTTAAAGAGCATCACAGTGTCACAGACCATAAGAGCTTGTGATGAAAGTAACTTTTCCTTCTCAAGGAAGAAAACAAATACCCCAAACTGGGGAAAAAAACAAAACAAAACAATACAGACAATCGGGCGAATGTGAAGTAAAGGAGATAGGCCAAAGGAAACAATTAAGTCATAAAATTTCCTAGAAAAATTCAAACACACACACCAACACAAATCTGTCCACCTCTGTCCCACTGGACCCGCAATTAACTGAGTGGCAAAGGGTAGGCTTTATATATATACACACATACAAAAGAACGCTACAAGTTCTTTGATGTCAAGAGAACTTACCTTAAATAAAACCAATTTGTTTGTCTATGATCAGCCCATGAGTTAGTGGCATCATCTTTACAGGCTTAAAGCAAAACAGAGTATACTCAAATCTTAAAAAGGAGAAAAGAAAATGGGTTATCCATAGATTAAGGAGGCTTTCTAGGGAACAAGGTATAAAGCTGACTCAGCAAAACCTGCTTATATGGCATGTACTTTCAACTCAATAAATAGTTTCAAAAATACAAACATATATACACACACACACAACCTAAAAAGCAAAATGAGCCCAATAAGTAAATGTACAGAAATAGTATTTGGTTAACTGAAAATTGGTTTCCAAGGAATCCAAATAACCAGACAGCCACAACCCAAACTTACAGGCCAGAGTCGAAGGCAATTCTGATGCCTGCCCTTCGTGTGAGAATGCCAAGTGAGTGCAAGCCCCGTAGGAGGTTAAATCAAGACTGGCCAGTAGTTTCAGATATTTAACAGAAGGAACGCATTGTCAAAGGAGTTGGCTACCTGCTATCGTTTGTACATACATAAACCGGTTGCCGTGGAGTCGATTCAGACTCGTGTTTCCAAACAGAGCTGCTCCGTAGGGTTTTCAGTGGCTGTGACCTTTCCGAAGTGAATCGCCAGGCCTTTCCTTCCAAGGTGCCTCTGGATGGATTCAAACCACCACCCTTTCAGCTAGTGACCAAGTGCTCAACCATCTGCACCACACAGGTATGCCTGTACATATACGTAATAATTAATTTTGAAAAGCTGTACAGCCAATGTCCAGGTTGAGTTTATTTCATGGAGGAAAAATAAAATGACATGATTCCCCTAGACACCACGTAGTGACTAGGACTTTTCATTTCTCTTTTATCACATCATACAAAAAAACAAAACAAAAAAATCAATAGAATCACACCAAAACATACCCCCATACCTCTTAAGTTAGCAGATTTAAAATTAAATCTTGAAGCAGTATTTTGTTATACTTTGATTCAAATTCTATTTACAAATTAAAATTGCACTTATGAAGATACCAACATTTTTATGAGGGTCGTAGGTTATTTTTCTTTATTATGGTTTTATATCTGGCTATAAAACTTTTAAAGCTATCTTCAGTAAAAATCATAATTTCCTTTGCAGTACATGATTTATTTCCCCACTGGATTTCTGAACCAGCTTTCTCTTTGTGTGCTTTCCTGTTCTATTTATTTTATAAACGGCACTTACTTTGGAGTGTGTGCAGTCTAACACTGCCCTCGTTATAACAGACTCACTCATGAGAAGCTACAGTTTAAGAAATGACATATAAGTAGTTTAATCCTTTGGTTCAACTTTAAAAAAAAAATCAATTGATATTAATTTACGAACCAGTGGTAATTCTCTTTTTTGGTTAAAAACAAATCCATCAGGTAGATTTCTAACTAAAATCCAACACTGCTTTAAAAGTACCACACTGCTCAAAGATGCCACTGTTTACAGTTGGTTTGACATGACACAGGTTACAGTAAGGCACAGTGGATGTACAAATAAAAACAAATACTTTAGGACTATTTTTTTTTCCTGCACAAATACTAAAAATATGTACCGTTTCCATGATAAAATAACAACAAAGAAATACATATTTTTTCTTATGAAATACCTATACAAAATTTTTAAAATTTACACCATCTGAGCTGCCAAAAAAGGGTTTAAAAAGTTATCAGTTTTCGTCCCCACACATAAAACACTCTCGTCAGTAGGTCCAAGAGAACTTGGCATCCACAATGTTCCAGCAGTTATGGAAGGGAAGAGGATAAAAATTCCCCTTCCTGCTCCCTTTCCCCAACAGAAGACAAAAGCAAAGATCAGATGTTTACAGTAGTGTATTCTACTTATTACAAACAACTGAAAAAAAAGAAGTCGGGCCAGGAGATCACTGGTGCAAAGACGGGTTGATGCATTAGAGTAAGGCACTTCCTTTGAGAGGGCAGCATCCCAACACGCCACTTGGGGAGATGATGTGCCAGGTTCTGGTTAAGACAAAGGACTGCATGAGGCTCCTTGGAAGCAGACAGGAACATCTCTGACAGCAGGGGAAGACACAGGAGGTAAAATTCGGAGGTGAAACGCTACACAGAAGTGGTCACTCGGTCAATGGCATGGTTGACCTCGTTTTTGTTGGAATCCAGTCCTTTAGCAGCATTCATGTCATTCCGTAAATTCTCCACTGTCTTTTTCATGCTCTTTAACTCCCCTGGGTGTGGAGTGGCTCGCCTTAGAAGTGTTCTCTAAAAACAAACAATGCAGTGAGTGCTTTGGTTTTATCCCATTACTCTTTCGAATACAAAGCTTCCAGGTATTAGCATTCTAATACAAAGCTGCTCCTTAGAGATTATGAGTTAAAGCCGGTGAAAAGGCTTTCTTTGGAGCTATGTGCATTTATCAACTGCTTTTTTTTTTTATTTACTAGTAATTAATGGAAGATAAAAGTATTTCATATAACTCAGTTAGTCAAGATAGCAAGATTACTTTTAAAATAAAAGAATACTATTTAAAAATGAGATTAGTGTAATATAAAAATAAAGTTCCATGAACAGTAAAAAATTTAAAAACATAATTGTCGGGTGTGGAGGAAGAAAAGGGTAAAGGGTTAAAAAAAAAAAACCTAAATTAATATCAGTATAATATTCTACTATAACCCAAAAGTAGTTCTGGTTTCCTTCAGCCCTGGAGGCATCAGAGTTAAAGAAAAAGGGAAGCCAGTGGGCAGAGAAGGGCTTCTTTTCTTATTTTGTTGCTGTGTGGGCTATTTATATGGCCTACTGATGAAAGTTCACATTCTTCTAATAAAGACCACAGTGCTGGAAGTGAAGTTACAGGGTATGGGTAATTTTTAAAAAATCATATTATTTAACACTTTGCATGCTCTTCAGCTCATAAAACGGCCTTTTTACCTTTTAAATGGCCTGTCCAGGAGTTTCAGGAAGAGCCAAACTAGGGTAACAAAATACTGAGAGAGCACTATTGAGGCAATGAAGTATCTGGTAAAATAATCAGACTCCAACAAGCCATGAGGTAAGCATTAAAGAGTCATTTATGGTGAAGTTATTTTGTCATTTCCTATTTGCACTTTGCACTTGACTACTGTAAACAACTAAAATCTCATTTGATGACAGCTAGAATGGCAGAATAATGATTGCTCACTGGCTAAGCGCTTCACTGCTGACTGAAAGATTGGTGGTTCAAACCCACCAGCCACCCTGAGGGAGAAAGATGTGGCAGTCTGCTCCTGTAAAGATGTACAGCCTTGGAAACCATGTAGGGCAGCTCTACTAGGTCCTACAGGGTCGCTGTGAGTTGGAATCAACTCGACGGCAATAGTTTTGGTTTAAAGGAAACGATGTAAAGTTGCCTTTTGTTTTGGTGGCTGCAAGTACGCCCTCAAAGGTCTGCTTATGAAAATCTCAATTAGTGCAAGGAGTTTAAGATGCCAAAGTCAACTTGTAGGAAGATTTCAGGAGTTTTCACAGACTCTTGGAGATGTTTCCCTTACTCCAATGTAAGACAAAACAAAGGTCAGATGTTTACAGTAGTATGTTCTGCTGAAAGTGGCCGAAAGATACCTTCAAGGACAAATGAAAGTAAGGGTGCGATATATTTTTAAATCTGTTCCTGATTTCTAAGTAAGTCCTAAGGTCATCCCACCAGAATCACAAGCACTCTCCACAAAGGTAAAGATGAGACCTGGTCTTACGAAGGCAGAGAAGCCTGGTACAACAGAAGGGAAGCTATATCACACATGATGAAATGTGAGTGGAGTCAATAGAGATCTCTCTCTACCACAGTACAGCCATAAATGGGGTGGGGGTGGGTGGGAATTAAGAAAACAGTGGAAGTTACAGAGTGCAAGATATCACAAATAGAGAAAAAAAAAAAGACTATAAACTGTTCAGATAAAAAAACCTAAAGTCCCATTTTCCTTATTTACACTTTGTGAATCAATACCTAGGAATACCGACTTTTGTCTTTTAAATGAATTCTAAATGCTAAACGCAAAACAGAGAATACGCTATTTTAAAATAAATCCTTATTAGGTACCATTCTCAATGTTTGGGAAGCTTTTAAATTTGAACTTTCACAGAGGCAAAGAATTTCCATTTCCCTACCGTTTCATTGTCGTCTTCATCTTTTTCATCATCTAGAAATCGGATTGCACTGACTCTGTTTACTGCACGCTCATTCCAGGCTTCATCGGAGACGTCATTTACCAAGCTCTCCAGTGCACCACAGCGAGGCAGATTCTCTGTCGGGACAAAGGGCACATCAACAGGGAACTCTGGTTCATGTGCCTGGCAACCGCTATGTACCAATTTGGCTGACCAGGCAGAATAACTGAGTCTCTACATGGTGCATGCAGTTGATGTGTTCTGCTGCTAATCCAAAAGTTGGAGGTTCAAGTCCACCTAGAGGCACCTTTGAAGAAAGGCCTGGTGATCTATTTCCAAAAAAATCTGCCATCAAAACAACCCTGTGGAGCACAGTCCTGCTGACATACATGGGGTTGTCAGGAATCAGAATCCACTCAACGGCAACTGGTCTTATGCAGAATACATAGGAGAACCAGGGGTATAACAGCTGAAATAAGGAAGACAAGTGAATAATTTCAGCTTCCAAGTCTTGGCTTTAAAAATAAATAAAAATGGGCCCCTTAACCATAACTTAAGGCGTGCTGAGTTTCTGTTTAGGGGAATAAAAACCATCTGGAAATGAATAGTGGTAAGAGTGCACAACACCGTGAATGCAATTGTCACTGAATTATACACTTAAAAATGCTTAAAATGGCAAATGTTTTGTTATATGTATTTTATCACAATTAAAAAAAAAGTAAAAGGCCTTGGACAGGGTTGCCCCCTCTTTTCAATGATGCATAATTCTAGTTGAGATCATGTAAAATATCTGTGAAATTTATATGTTTACTATTTCATCACAGAATATCTTAATCACTCACAATTCTTTTTCCTAGTTCTCTTCTACACACTAACTTTAAAAACTGTCATGACAGTGATGTGGCTAATCATGTTGAATACTGTTATCGTCAGCTGTTGATAGCTGCATCAAGTTGGCCCCTAACTCACGGTGACCCCATGCACAACTGAACAAAACGCTGCCCAATCCTACTCATCCCCATGATCAGTTGCAGGTCACACCATTGTAATTCATAGGATTTTCATTGACCTTCAGAAGTATATTGTCACAAGTCTTTCTTCCTAGTCCATCTTAGTCTGGAATCTCCACTGAAACTTAGCAATATGCCAGCTTCCAGTGACAGATGGGGGTGGTAACTGCACGTGAGGTGCACTGGCTGGGAATCGAACCTGAGTCTTCTGAGAACTCTACCATTGAACCACTAATGCCTCATGTTGGATACTAGTACTTTCCTTAGTAATACCTTCTACCATATTTTTCTTGTAGGGTTTTAAAAGTTCACCTAACAAAGTTGGGATTGGCAAGTTGGTTTGGGGGCCCTTCCAATTTGGGGGACCCCATACTCTGAGCACACTCCAAACCAAATCCTGTTTACTTTGACTCATGGTTCTCTTCTATCAAACCCAGCTCTCAGCAAAGGAATTATAATAGCATTTTGATGCTAGTGTGAATAGTTCTTAAAACCATGGATAATTTACAAAACAGAGATGCAATAACTCAAAACAACTCACTGGCTTAAAAACAGTATGCCAGTGGTGTTAGCTACTAATCCTCATACTGTAAGTGTGGGTTTTGAGTAACTGTTATTTTTTCTAGAAGCATTTGTATTTTCAGCCTTAGCTAAAATTTAAATCTGAAAGGCTGTTCAAGGAGATTCAAACATGATAAACAGTTGTAAGACGCCCTTTTTCTGCAAGGATGCAGGGTACTCTTCCTCAAGGAGTCCCACCAGTGGCCCTAGAGACAGGTTAAACAAAATACAACCACATCCACATGTGGAAGTAAGAGGCTTCATGGGTAGACATCAGTCCCTACCCATTCTCAGGGTCACATGGTTAGTGTCCTTAAATTCACCTTGGCAAGTAGGTTCAGAAGGCAGCTGAGGAAGTAAGACACAGGTTAAAATCTTCTCCCCTGTGGTATGGTCTGTGTCTGTCTGGAACGTTAGCAGAGGCTGGGATTGGTTGTCAGATAACCAAAGAGCCTTCAGCTTCAAGGTGGTCAGGGATAAAGGCAGATGCAGCAACCTAGTTTAAAACAAAGGGAGATATCATGACCTCCAATTTTGTAATTAAATCAATTCCTATCAATAAAAACAGAGAAAACAATTAAAAACAGTTTCCTGGTATTGGGTTCGAAGTGTACAAAGATGGTATGTTTATACTTGTTAGCTGCTGTCAAGTCAGTGCCTGACTCTTGGTAACTCCATAGACCATGGATCAAATCATTGTGATGCATAAGGTTCTCTCTGATGGATTTTTGAATGTAGATTGCCAGGCCTTTCTTCCCAATCTGTCTTAGTTTGGAAGCACTGTTGAGGACCTGTTTAGCATTACAGCAACACACAAGCCTCCACTGACAGATGGTGGCTGTGCAAGGGGTGCCCTGGCTGGAAGTCAAACCTGGGTCTCCTGCATGGAAGGTGAGAATTCTACCACTGAGCTACCAATGCTTCAGGTTTATACTAATCCCACTGCTGCTGAGCTGATTCTGAGTCATAGTAACCCTACAGGACAGAGCAGAATTACCCCATAGGGTTTCCAAAGAGCAGCTGGCGGAGTCAAACTGCTGACCTTTTGGTTGGCAGCCAAGCTCTTAACCTCTGTGTCACCAGGGCTCCTAATAGGCTTCATTTAGCCTTTGTGAGTAGATTTTTTAGTAGGTTAAAGATCTCTCATTAGGATCTTTAGGACATAGGGCAAAAAAAAAGAAAGACAAAAAGTTCAGCTAATTACAGGATGCATTCTTAGGTCTTGCATTATCAAAACCAAACCAAACCCGTTAAGGTCAAGTCAATTCCAACTCATAGGTCTTGCATTAAACCCACTGCCATCGAGGTCTTGCATTAGGAGGTTTCAATTTAAAGAAAAAGCAAAACCAGTCTAATTGTGGAAGGACCTGAAAGCAGAAAGTCCTTACTACCTCAATGGCAATAGCCTCCTTGACAAGGCTGGTATAAGGCCTTAAAAAAACATTGCCATTGAGTCAATTCTGACTTACAGTGACCCTATGTGAGGCCTCAGGATTACATATTTCCAGGAGCATCTGAATAACGGTCATAAGAGGAAAAGAGATACCTGGGTGGCAGACAGTTTAAGGTGCAGTTAAAGATTAAAAAAAAAAAAAAAAAATTCATGGCTGTGGGCTCCATTTGCTTCCCCTAAGATTATTTTAAGTATTCCAATTTAAATTTTTATCTTTCAGTTTCTGGAAACTCCCACCTCTCAGGCTCCTACGTGATAATTAATATCCGCATCAGATTGTTTTCAGTTTCAAATGAGACAGTATATATGAAAACTGTAATGTGACACCTAAAGATCAGTTTTATATTTATGCTTCACAAAGATTTGACGGCTTGGCTGTAGCCATTTAAATCTATTTAGTAAGTAGGGAACCAAAAGGCTACCTGCCAAAAATCATATGTACTTGGCACTTGCTAAAATTTACTTTAAGCATAATGGTTTTCCAATAGGGACAATTATGCCCCCAGGGGACATTTGGCAATGTCTGGAGATATTTTCAGTTGTCACAACTGGGGGAAGGTGCTAGTGGAACCTAGCGGGGTAGGGACCAGGGATCCTCCCCACCTCTGGCCCAAAATGCCAACAGTGAGACAACCTGCTTAGTGAAAACCAATGCTTCAAACTAGTCTACGAATTCACTTTGAAAACAACCAAACCGCTGTTTGCCAGAAATGTAAGGTGTAAGGAATTTAAGGCTATATTTGATCAAGTATTTTCACTGTAAGGATGAATCCACATTATTAAATTATGGATCAGTCTTGGAAGTTACTTCATAAAATAGATGAATAATAATATCTCATTACTTTATAAAATGAGGCACCTCTGCATAAAAGAATCTCTGGCCAATTAATTCTATAAAAAAATTATATGATAGCATGTATTTCTTTCATGAGATTATATAACCATTTTCACTCAACATACGTGGGAAATCTACTTACACAGCTTACCAAGATTAGTATTGCATTTTCAGAGATATATACCACTAAATTGACAACTTATGGGAAATGACTCTTTTTCACTTTCTTGAACAAAAGGACAGTTTCTTCTGAAACTTTTTTCCTTGTTTCTTTTAAAACAGGAGGTAAGCTAGCATTCTGCAGAATTTTAAAGTTTCAAGGTCTTTATCAAGAAACCTATAGTCAGCATCTCTGCCTTTCTTAACCACGCGAGCATAAAAGAAAAAAAAGAAATCATGATTTGAAAACGGCACAGAACACAGATACTCAAACGTGGCCATCATAAATTCTCAGACTAATAACTGGCCTCCCAGCTGACTACTAATGCAAAGGTTTAAATAAAAAGCTAGAAAGAACATTAAGTAATAGCTTCTAAGGATGACAAACTATATGGTGAAAGCTAAAATAAATTACTGGACTCTACAGTATATAAATGTAATCATATTTAAGTAAGGTATATAGGGTAATGAGTTGTCTAAAGCACCAGTTTTCCTGCAAAGAAAGTGCCAGCCTGACTATGGCTGCTACCAACTGAGTACACACCACACGTGGGCTTGTTCACAAGTGTCTCGGGGACAGATGTGGCCCCAGCAGTGGTAAGGAAAAAAAAGGCCCTGTTCCCCGTACAGTCTGCACACTGAAATTCTGTGCTCTCACTGCTCCACTGGGGTCTGGGGAGAAAAGACACACACGCTCCTCTGTTTCTCTTGGGCGAGGCATCCCAACTCCAAGTCAGGAAATAGATTAAAAAATACATATCCCTACTTTCCAGAGAAGCTAATAATATATTTTTGGTTTATTCTAGTACCTTCTGTACACTACAGAACAGGGTAAACACGTGAAGCTACAGCTCCATTTCTACACATCTCTATGTTCTATTTAGGACCACATCATCTCAGAAATAAAAAGCCTGTGGTTACTATTTACACCAATGGTACAAGGACTAAAGCAAATGAACTGGTCTTCGGTTAAATCCACAGCCTGAAGTGACCTTCCCTGCCTCTGAATTACTATAGCAATTGCTTTGTCAAATTTATTTAGCAAGTAAACTTGGCCTACTTATCAATGTGATATTATTTTACCCTATGACCGAAGGTTTCTTACAATTTAACTTTTCACCTGTTTACATTATGTCTTACTAGAATATTTCGTTCTAAGCAAAGTTTAAAAACATGTTTAAAAAATATACATATATAGCTAGAGAACATGATCAGTGAAAAAAAATTAAACAATACCAAAATAATTAAAGTGAAAATTCCATTTACCTCCAAGTCCACACCCCCTCCTCTTGGGGAACTACTATTAATATTTTGGTGTACTGGATAGTGTTTTTTTAAAAAAAATGAGTGTTACATATTGTTCAACAACTACTCTTTTCATTCAGTATCATGGACCCCTTCCACGTCACCACAGAGAGAAATATCATTCTTCATCTGTTCAGTTTCCCCCAGTACAGCTATACTGTTAGGTTTTAATTTGATTTATTAGGTAATACATATATACAGTACAAAATTCAAAGGTACAAACAACTCTTTCATTGACAGCCATTGTTTCTAGTATTTGGACTACTAATACTGCAGTGAAGGAGCCCTGGTGGCACAATGATTAAGTGCTCAGCTACTAACCAAAAGGTTGGCAGTTCAAACCCACCGAGCAGCTCTGTGGGATAAAGACCTGATGATCTGCTTCTACAGATTACGGCCAAGAAAACCTTATGGGACAGTTCTACTCTGCTTCCATGTGAATCAACTCGATGGCACCCAACGACAACAATACTGTAGTGAATATCCTCAGAAACCCAACTTTGTATACTTGGTAATATTTCTATGAAATTGAACCCAAGAATTAAGTAATTCTGTGTTCTGTGCCCATGCGTAGCTGATGATACAAGATACTTTCCTTCTTTACTGTCACAGAGAGTCTGATATTTAGTGTCTAAGTGGCACTTCACAGTTATCCTGGCTATAATTTATCCTATCACTCTTGTAAAAGAAAGCTTTTGTAAACTAACAGTCTCCCCACTGCCATTTGCTATTTTTATATGCTTGAGAGAAGAGGCAGAAACTTCTCTTGTATTTAGTATGACTTCCTGTTGGGGGACACTTCTGTAAGCCTTTGGCAGACATGGTATGTAGCCTTTTTAAAAACGTATTATTGTTATTAGTTTCTATACTGACAGTTAATAAGTAGTAATTAAATATTTTAATTGGCTTAAAATTTGGTTTTGAATCGATATTTACATGGACTAAATGACACACTAACCTGACTCAGATAGCAGCTATGTAACTATATTTTTTAACTGGAGTTTTTCCAACCTAGCCCAAGCATAATAAAAATTTAACCCTCCCTTCTTCTGAGAACTAGAGAATGGGGCCTTACTCCTGTGAAAAGAACAGTTTTTAGACGTCGGAGCCATCTTTCTGCTCCAGAATTGGCACTAACAAATTCATGCACACCTTCTAACAAGGGCCAGGAAGTGTTTGGAGTCATTGAGCTTCTATTGCTGGAGGTGAGAGGTCTGGAAAGAAACGTCCTTCTCAAGTTCTATGTCTCATGCCATGCTTGGTCCAGCAGAAATTCAACATTCAACTCAAATTAGTCCTGAGTTTCCAGCAGCCACACAGTGGTCTTAAGAATCAACCAAGATGTCCCAAAAGCATTGACTTCAAAAAGGTGAGCATTCCCTGAGGTCATAACTCATCCCTGAGCTCCAGTAGAGTAACACTGTTTGTTTAGCCCTGCTGTCTATGATGCATTACCAAGAATGAAAAATGCTGGGTTATGTCTGACCTAAGTGACTAGCTAATCAGCACTGAGGAGACAGCCCCCAAAACATTCTTCAGATTGCTGGCATTCACCATTTCAAGTCATTGATCATTCCCTGGCTAAGCACTTTTCCCTCTCTAATCATGTTACACTTGAAAGCAAATTTTTAATTCCTTTTGGCAATGAAGCCTGTGATGTAAGACATTTCGCAGTAGTCTGCTGTTCTTTATGCAAAAACGATTCACATTTCTATTCAGTCAATAAGTATTTTCCAGGTATCTACCATGTGCCAGGCACTGTACAAGAGAGGAGTGATATAATGGCACATAAACCATGAGATCTAGCTTTAGGTAACATTACATTTAGGAGGGTTAACACATGTAAACAGGCGATTACCATTGCCTGTGAGTAGGAGGGTAGGGGAAGTTCACCAACTGCAAATTCAGAGAGAAGAAGGCTTCCAGGAGAAGATAAAGCACAAGCAATAAAGAAGAGAGGTAGGACATAGAGAAGAAGGTCCCAGGTACAGAGAAGGGATTGTTTAGGCTCAGGGAGAGAAAGTACATATGTCATCTGGGGTGCTGAAATTAGTTCGGAGTCACTGAAACACATCTACATTCTATAAAGGTGAGGAGAAGGCACATTCCAGAAACTGGCAGTCTAACAGTGCTTGTGACCCCAGAACTTGAGAAAAGGTGCTGTTGCACCCTTGGGGATATCAGTTTGGTGGCTCTTTTTTTTTTTTTATTATGAATCACATGGAGTTTCTGACAAGAGATGTAAATCCTCATGTCAGAAAAATGTGCCTGAATACAATTTTGCTACAATTTCAGGGAGTTCAGAGTCACCAGCAGTGCCCATCAAGACCCCTAGCTAAAATCTAGTTCAAACTCATTCAAGCTTCAAGCTCATGTTGCAGATGGGGAGATTCTGAAACCCAGGATGACTTACAAAAGCCAGTTATAACAGCTAAGGCAAAACCTAAGTCCCCCAAAACTAAGTGTTCTTTCCCTTATTCCATTCAATTGTCGTTCTGGGAAGCATTTCTATAGAAGTGCCCACTTCAACTTTAAAGATCCCGTGTTCAGGTAGGCCCTGACCTTCTTTACCCCACTGGGCTCAATCACTTCATCTCCCATTTTGAGAACTCCCTGGTTGGGGTCATCTGACTAACAGATATTCTAGGAGATGGGGCAAACGCAAGATGGCAAAGATGCACAGCAGACAGTGGTGTACTCACATTTGTTCCTCGGCCTCAAGCAAAGCCAACCAGAAGTTGCTTACCTGTTCCCTGCCACATCCAGGACATGAAGTTCTGTCGCCTGTGACAACTCTGCAGGTATCCGAGTTAACCTATTGTCACGCACGCAGAACACAGTGAGGCTGCAACATCCGCCAATCTACAATGGGACACAAAATACATCTTTTTTCCCTGGGTTTTTTGGGTGGTGGCATGCAACTGGAGTATCTTGTTTATCAAAATTCATGAAACACAAAATGATGTGTAAAATTATACCACATAATTTTAAGTCTCACTGATAACTACCCATGATTAAATTTAAACCATACAAAATAACAAGAAGTCCAATAAGTTCATAAAAATCTCTGTAAAACATTAAACATATACATACTAAACTAAATCAAGAAAGTAAGCAATACAATTCAGAATTTCACTCTGAAAAGGAAGTCAGTTCCCACTGCTGATATTTAGCGTGACGGTATCTTCTGAATATGTTAACCATACTATATACGTTTGGATAAAGATTATTTGGTGGTGTGGGAGTTTAACAACTCTAGGTTTCAAGTTAGATTAAAGATGATACTGATACACACACACACACACACACACCCTTTGGAAGACCTGCTCATTATATTAACTTCAGTGTTCCAGCATATTAAAAAAAAGAGAGAGAGACATCTGATAGATGATTCAGTGCATTAATTTCCACCTCACATTTTATAATAGCTTCTGGTCATGCACAACTTAATTCGGTAAATTTGCTTTGCTTTGACAAAGGCGAAAACCTCTTAACAAAAAGTGAATTTGGTAGATACGTACATTAACCTCCTTAGTTATGAGCCGCTGGTGAAAGCATATAAATCACTACCTGCACCCATACTAAATTTGATTATCTTTTTTTTTTAAAGTAAGTAATTAAAGGGTAACTGAGCTTTGTATGAAACTGGTCTTCAAAAGGCACATAAACACAAAATAGTTCAATGATTCTCTTGAACAAATTGGCTGTGGTTCTTACAGTCAGGAAAGCTGAACCAAGGGGTGGAAAAATAACTCGATCCCAGACACAACATTCTGCAGGACTCCATAAAGTACTACATTCTTCTTGTACTTGCTATCCCGACTAAGAGCAATTGCTAGAAAAGGCTCATGAAGGAGCCTATTGATATCTGACACACGGAAAAATACTCCAGAGAGCCTCCCCCTCAAGGAAGGCCAGAGACTTGAATCTTCAATGATATCAGAATATATCTTCTGCCCTTTTCTATTTATATCTTCCCTTTAAGAGCTGACACAAAAGCTTTTGAAATACTAACCATAGTATTTATCCATAATAGAGAAAAAGAAAAATAAACATATTAGAAAAATGGATTAACATTTGTCTCTGGTCACCTGGTGTCTTAGTTATCTACTGCTAAAAAAAACTGCTACTCTAACAGAAATACCACAAGTGGATGGCTTTAGCAAACAAAAATTTACTTTCTCACATTTTGGAGGCTAGAAGTCTGAATTCAGGGTGCCAGCTCTGGGGGAAGGCTTCCTCTCTCTGTTGACTCTGGGGAAGGTCTTTGTCTCTTTTTAGCTTCTGTTCCTGGGCAATCTTCATGTGGCTTGGCATCTCTTTTCCCCATCTTGTTTCCTAGCTTGCTTGTTTAATCTCTTTTATATCTCAAAAGAGACTGCCTTATACTAAGGCTGCCTCATTAACATAATAAAGACAACTCATTCCCAAATGGTACTATAACCACAGGTATTGAGGTTAGGATTTACAACACATATTTTGTAATGTGTTGGGATGCAATTCAATCCATAACACCCGGGAAACACACAGCTATGTAGAAAGGCTTTTAGATGATCCCCTTATTTCTTACTATTCACATTTCCCATCTTAGTGAAAGTGGTTTATTTGCTGTCCTTTAAATATTTCTGGCTCCACTGTTTCTTATAGAAATACTTTTCTTGTCCCTGTCTTGCTATATCTCAGCAGTCATTCAAATGATTGGTAAGCTAAATGTTCTCCCAAACCCAAAACCCATTGCCATCAAGTTGATTCCGACTCATAAGGACCCTATAGGACAGAGGAGAACTGCCCCATCTTCCTTCCATGGAGTATGCAGTAGATTCGAATCGCTGATCTTTCGGTTAGCAGCCGAGAGTTTAACCACCTTACCACCAGGGCTCCTAAATGTTCTCTACTCTTCCATAAAGTCTCCCCAGAGGCCCCTGGTCCACACTGATACTTTGCTCTCTCTATTTTTTTTTAATAATTATGGTCTATGCTACACCCCAGACAAGCACAAACTACCTTGTGAAGGTTCTTAAGTTCATTTGACTGAGTTATTGTTTAATTTTTACACACCTGCATATATATATATATATATATATATATATATATATATACACACCAGGGTACTTGGCAAGTATAGTACTCGTCTAACCCAGCCGCCTATCTATATACTAGCATTTCTTATATAGGTATGCCTATATGCTTCTATTTATTTATTTACTTACTTAGTGAAAGGCTACTACTTAAAAGCTATCCTCTGCTTCTATGTGTAGCAACGAAGGCAGCAAAACTCTTCTTCATTCTGGAAAGTATCACTTAAAATAGCCTCGCTTAGGTTTTATACATATAGGGCTCCAGTGGTTAAGAGCTGGGCTGCTAACCAAAACGTTGGCAGTTCAAATCTACCAGCTGTTCCTTGGAAACCCTATGTGGCAGTTCTACTCTGTCATATAGGGTTGCTGTAAGTCAGAACTGACTCAGCAGCAATGGGTTTGGTTTGGTTTTCAGCTATGTCCTAGTAGAGAGGTGTAACAACCTTTTCTGTGGCCTGACATTTCTTCCCTCCCTTGAGGAAACGAATCATCAGTTTTACTCAGGTGTCCAGGGATATCATGGAAGGAAAGGAATCAAAATGCTGATCCTTTTGAGGGTTGACATTATCAGATCTCTCTGATAAATTTAGACGATCCCAACAAACATCTACTCACAGGAAAGAATAACCAAGGCCCCCATGGGGAGCTCCGCTAGGAAGCCGAGTCTGCACTAGGGTCTGGATTCAGTGCCAGGCCTCAGCACATGGCTGAGGCTGGAGACCCCTCAACCTACATCCTGGCCTGGCTTTCAAGAGATAAGATTTATCTGTACCCCAAGGAGGTAAAACACATCAGTTATGATCCTTCTGACCAGACAACAAGCTTCTGGAGGGCATAGAGAGCCAAGTCTGAGGCTTGTTACTCTGGAATCAAGCACTGTGACTGTAAGCATCTCCGTGAGCTGCCCATTGCCCAGCCATCTGCAGGAAATTTGTTTTGAGGCCCTACTGTTATACCACATGTATTAGTTATCTAGTGTTGCTATAATAGAAATACCACTAGGGGGTGGCTTTAACAAACCAAAATTTATTCTGTCATAGTCTAGGAGGCTAGAAGTCCAAATTCAGGGCACCAACTCCCGTGGAAGGCTTTGTCTCTCTGCTGATTCTGGGGCAAAGTCCTTGTCATCAACCTTTCCCTGGCCTAGGAGCATCTCAATGCAGGAACCCCAGGTCCAAAGGATGCACTCTGCTCTTGGCATTGATTTTTTTGTAGTTTGAGGTCCCTCTCCTTTCTGCTCAATTCTCTCTTTTAGATCTCAGAAGAGACTGACTCAATATACAACTTAATCCTGTAGATTGAGTCTGTCTCATTAACATAACTGCCTCTAATCCTGCCTTATTAACATCATTTAAAAAAAAAAAAAACTGTTGCCGTAGAGTCAATTCTGACTCACAGCGACCCTTATAGGACAGAGTAGAACTGCTCCACAGGGTTTCCAAGAAGCAGCTGGTAGATTTGAACTGCTGACCTTTTGGTTTGCAGCCCAGCTCTTAACCACTGTGCCACCAGGGCTCCCATTAACATCACAGAGGTTAGGATTTAGAACACATAGGGTAAATACATGAGATGACAAAATGGAGAACAACCACACAATGCTGGGAATCATGGTCAAGTTGACACACATTTTGGGGGGACATGATTCAACCCATGTGAGTGTTTTCAATTTGTATCATGTGCATATATTCTCTATTTAACTAATTAAAATGGATCGGAGAGGGCTTTAAAAGTTGTCGGAGCAATAAAAGTTCTGGACAAGTTAACATCCGTCCTGTGTTTATGAGGAAATTGTGTGAACTCCCAACGTACTGTGTGAGCTGTCTGCTGTGTTTAGAGTTTATATTTTTCCCTTTTCCTTTCCTACTCTAATCGCACACCCATTTGAGACTGTCAGGGGTGGGAAGCAATTGTTTTCAAGAGCCTCCTAGGCCCTGTGGGTTGTCAGCAGGCAGTGTGACCTCCTGATCTCTATTGTCTACAGTTTTTGGAAAACAACACCAACAAAGGGCGCGTGTTGTTGCAGCAGCATGTACTGGGGATGCCTTAATCGCCCATCACAGGCACGTACTGTCCTGGGCAAACATTCACACAAACACAGCCCTCTTTCCACATCAATCAGGAAGACGTGGCAGGAACCTTTGGCTTTTTGAAAAGATTATTAAGCACTAGAAACTGTAACTCAAAAGACAGAGTTCTTCATAGACGTCAGAGGGAAATGCGGTGCAGTTGAGGGAGGGATGCTTTGAGGTTATACAGAACTGGGTTAGAATCTAAGCTCTGGCATATGTTTTGTGGGTTTGGATATGTGACTTCAACTAGAAATAACAATAAGTATTAAATTAAGTGAAACCACATATATAATTTAGTGCCTATCACAGAAATTGGTATATAGCTGCTGCCAAATAAATCTGGTAGCTATTGTTTTTTCCAAGAAGTGAAAACCCCAGATCCAAATAGCTACTTCAATCAGCACCTGGGTGCCTCAGATGTTCTTCAACTGTGCTGATACTGGCAATCTCTTCCTTGAACCCACCTGAGTTTCTCAGAAAACTGTATCAGTGACATTTTGATTACTAACTGTGAAGAACTGGAGTCAAGGGTGGTTCAGAAGTAGTATTCTCGCCTTGTGTGTGGGAGACCTGGGTTTAATTCCTGGCTGATGCATCTCCAGCACAGCCACCAGTGTAGTCTGTCAGTGGAGGCTTGCATGCTGCTCTGATGCTGAGCAGGTGTGGAGCTTCCAGACTAAGGCAGACTAGGAAGAAAGGCCTGGTGATCTACCTCCCAAAACCAGCCAATGAAAACCCTTGGGATCACAATGGTCCGATCCTGTTGTGTGTGGGGTCCCATGAGTTGGGACCCGACTTGACAGCAGCTAAGAACAACAACAGTGAAGAACTAACATGAGTTCATTATTATGTTATATATATTATTCCCATGTAGTTTTGCTTTCTCTTCTGGGTTTAGGAGACAGAGCTCACAGGGTCCTTAGGGGTCATCAGAATAAAATGTCTACATCACTCAGAAATTCTGGGAAGCATAGTCACTGCTTAAATAACTTACTACCACTCATATAAGAAGCTGATTATTTTTAAACCTCCCTTAAACCACATAATGGCACCTTCCCAGAATACAAGGGATTAGACTTAGATTCTCTCAGAGTCACAGAATGCGGCTGAGAATCCTAGTTTAGCTGTTCTGTGTCTCTCTTCATTCGCGATGATCCTGTTCTTCACTGCTGGGTACTGATCTAAGCCACATCAAGGAGATGGGGCCTGCAGATCATCCAGCAAGCCTTACTCAGGCTGACTTATCACTAAGTATTAATTGCTGCAGGTTACCTTATCCTAGAGGAGACAGACAGATTTAAAAATGTGAAGGGAAAGCCAAGATTAGTCACCTTTGTCTGCTTATATTCTACTTTGTCATTGCCTGTCCTAAGTAATTCTTAATAGGCTGTGGTAAAGGAATCTTTTCTTGACTTTCCTTCAGCAGCTTCCTTTTAATATTATTTGTAGCAGAACTGAACCCACATTTTAGTGGCAGGAAGACGAATTTACAATAAGCAAAATCTAGTCAAAGTACAATTTCAATAGAAATAATATGATGTATAATTTTAGAAACCAAAGAGTATTTTTGCCTTTCCCATCACCATCATCTGTGGCATATTATTAAAATGTTCCCTACTTCATAAATATCTTAGAAATAACGTGGCTTTGAGATTTCCTGAATTTTGGGCCTCTGACATCAAAATATCGACTAATACCTACTGCATTCTTTTTTTCTGATCATAAAAAAGTAATTTATCTTGACTGGACAATAAAGACCACAAATGTACACAGATAGGCATTAAAAAAAAAAAAAAAAAAAAAAAACCTCAAACCAAATCCTACCACAAAAGGATAATCAGAGTAATATTTTGGTGCACAATCTTCTAGGGTTATTGTCATGCATTTCTAATTATATAAAAAAAAAATTATATATATACACTTTAACAAAATTAGAACCAACACTATGATCTTTAGCACCTTTGTTTACATATGACATCAGGAACATTTTCCCATGTCATTATGTTTCTAAAAGGATACTCATTGTCCACCTAAGTATTTCATTCTACAGGCAATCACAGATCACTTAATAGATCACCCTTGTTAGACACTGCTACTTAAGTGTGTCACTTCTTTTCTGTGTGACCTTGGGCAAATTACTTAGCCTCTCTGAGTCTCAGCTTCTCAGTCTTCGGGATGTGGATAATGATCTACCTACACCTCATAGAACTGTTATGAAAATTAGACAAGAATATGCACAAAAGCACTTGCCACAGTGCCTGGTACGTGCTAGCTTCTCCCATACGTGCTCAGCACTGGGCACCGCAGATGTTAACTGCCCCGGCACGTACTAGTCACAGCACCTGGCATATGTTAGCTGTCTGTATACATGCTTGGCAAAGCATCTGGCACACATTAGCTGCTCCTATACATGCTGTGAGGTACATGCTTATGTATAATTCTTAGCACATATCCATGATTATTTTCTTAGGATAAATTCCTAGAGGTGGAATTGCAGAATCAAAGGGTATGCACATTTCAAAATTTTTGATTATCATATTCTCCTTGAGAAAGGCTGCAGCAACTGATACTTTTATGGTAATATGTACTTCCCTGATCCTCACCAACATTTGGTATTACTATTTTAAAAACCCTGACAATCTAGTAGGTCAAATGCTTTAATCAGCATTTTTATGAATACTGATGAGCCTGAAAATTTTCACATTAGTAGCCATTTCTATTTCTTCTGTGAATTGCTTATTGGCATTTGTCGGGGCAGGGGGGAGAGGTTTGCCCATTTTTCGATAGGGGCTTCTATCAAAAATGTGAAAGAATTCCCAATAGTAAGGAGAGACGTTGCAAATTCCTTCTGCTCCCAGGCTGTCTTTACCTTTTTTGATGATCAGAAATCTAATTTTCATGTAGACAAATGTATCAACTGTTTATTTTATGACTTATGACTTATCTTTTTTTTCATGCTTAGGAAGGACTTCTCTCAGAGAATGGGTGTTCTCCATTATGAAATCCAGTGGTCAACCAATATTTTTAGTCTTCACTTTATATTACCTGTTTTATTTATCAACAATTCATTTTAGAATCTGGTGGCAAACTTACACTTAAAAAAATCTAAATTGTAATAATAAGAAGGCAGAAGGTTATCCTCAAAAAGAAAATCCATCACTACAGACATTTCTGAATATTACAAAAATATTTATGGGGAATTAATATTTACTGGTCGCCTGCCAAGGAAAGGCTTTGGTGGACGATCTGCAAATTAGATCTTATCTCATTTGACTGGACAGGAGCCAGGTTAGTCAGGGTCATTTTCATTTTGACTTAATGGAGACAAAAGGCTGGACTCTAAACTTGGATGCATGCTCAATTTCTTCCAGCCATAAATTCTGTATGGTCCCAGTTCTTTAAAATAAGTTTTGGCTAAAGAACATTATGAAGTTACAGACTCTCTTTCATCATACACCTGATCACACATACAGCAACAGCTTGCCTAGCTTTGCTCCTACACGGTCTAGTCTCCTAATTCCTCCCCTCCATCAAAAATACGAGTTCTGTTTTTTGTTGTTGTTGTTGTTTTCAGGGCTCCTCCTTTCCACACAGGCATACATACTTAAGCGACAGGATGAGAAACAAAAGACACAAATAAATGGCTTCAAACACCAGAAGCATGCCACATTAGCAAAGAAAGCAAATCTAATCTTTCCTTTGGAGGTAAAACAGTGCCAACAAATGACAATTTGGTGACGACAGATAAACTGCCAAGTGACACCTTTTGGAATTTCTGAATAATTTAAAATATAATTTATAGAAAAGCATTCTTTGGAAAGAAATAACCTGACAAACGCAAAACAAAATGAGGTTCCAGGCCATGCAGTCAATTAAAAATAAACGAACTGAATTTAAAGGAAAATGTCCAATATTTTACAATGAAAAACACACAAAACTGTCAGCCGATTTGAATCTTCATGCATTTAAGAAGCAAAATGGGACAGATGCAACTGTGGTCTGAACAATACTTACAAGATAACAAGATTACCTGACTTTTCTAAATTTCCAAGCAGCTAACAATTAAGAAAACAAGAGACATTTATTGATTTGCAAATGCTTACAACAAATAACACCACAAAACACAAACAGAATCCATTGTGACCTACATAGTACATTTTCCCCTTCACCATTGAGAAAGAAAAAATTGCTAATAAATGCTGCTACAGACTAAGGAGATGTTCAATTAAAAAAATAGAAGACAAAAAATAGGAAGAATTGCACAGTGAACAAGACTATGGACTTGTGGCATATAAGTTGAATTGGTCAGCATCTTAGTTGAGACAGGGCATGCATGCAACTTAATTATTCAAGTGAAAGTCATGTATTTTTTTGAAACAAAAGAATCCAATCGGGACATTACAGGATTAATCAGATGGTAGCAAGCTTGGAGGCAGAGCCAACACACACACATAAGCAAGCAGGTAAGCACGCGCACTTACACACACAGGTGCGGGTGGACACTGAAGTAGGCAGTCACAGTGCCAACCACACTCACTGCACAGAGACTTATGGCTCCATGGCACTGCCCACACCAACATGAATGCAGTGCAAAGCTGGGAGGCTCTTGGTGGTGATAACATATTTTGGTGGTACAATACAAGGTCGGGAGGCTCTGATGGTCAGAGGCAAATACTCAACCACTTATGTTGGGTTACCAAACTGAACCACAGCAGAACTGGCAACGTGTGTTAGTGCACTTCCCCCTCTGGGAGCTGAGTGCGTGTGAGAAGGAGGGAAGGTGCGCTAGAAAAGATCCAATCCCTAAAAGCTTAACGTTCCCTGCTCCATTAATTAGACAGCTGAAGGAAAAGGCACAGATTTTGTTCCTTTGTAAAGCTCTAGGTGCCAGAAAGCCAGTCATCACTTCCCAGAAAATTGAGGAAACATGATCGCTAAAATGCTTTGAAGCTAAAAATATTTTCACTTTTCACATCATGAAAAGCTGTTCTAGTAAATTTAAGTGGCCACACAGTACGTATGAGGTGTAATCCTCTACGCAGAAACAATGAGTGGAAGTTTCACTCTTCTAAAGTAAAAAGAGAATTGATGCTAAAAGGATGGTGATGGTTTTATAAAAATACACTCCTCAAGCTCTTGTCTAGAATGTGTACCTGTGAGAGGTAGGAGAAAATCAAGACAGGACTAGGCAAGTGCAGTGGGGTAGTAGGATGAATGAGCATGAAACTTACTGGGAATGAACTTTAAACTTAAAAGTGCTCTGGTCGGCATTTGCCTTGAAAAGATTTCTAAAATGTAATAATTTTCTAAAATGTTCAAAGTAAAGATAACTGGATCTATACCAAACCATGGGCTTGCCTGGCCTCAAGGTCACACAGATGAGTTGACTGTATTTATTGGCCAGTGAAAAAGCAGTAGGTGGGCTCTCTCTGAAGCCCAGTCTACCAAGTCCTCACTGCATGAGTCCTGGTGAAGAAAACTTCTCACTGGGCCTGTGTCCTCATCTGTAAAATGAGGAAATCATCACAACTTCAGAAAGCTGTTGGGAAGACACACTAAGTTAACACACAGGAAAGCACCTACTACAGACATGGCGCTGGGAAAGAACAGAATAAACTCTACTTCTCTGGCTGTGTTTATGTGGCCAACCTATTACCCATCTACGCGTGCTATTCAGCTGGAGTAAAAGTAATGTTTCAACTATCAGCTTCGTGTTTTGGTTTACTGCTGAGAGACTAGAGTTTTGATTAGCAAAGTCTATTAGCTGTGTCCTAGTTTAACGGAGATGTAGCCTTGAGCCTTTCTCTGGAAACAGTTTCATTTAGATGCCAGTGTTGATATTACAGATGTCACATTTATAACAAATATCCTTATGGTTCCATTGGAGAACATTGGTGGGGACTAAGAATACTACAGGCCAGAAGGTCACCTCTGGCCATTTTAACCCAGGAAGAAAACGGGCATTCGGATAGAACACCAAGTTGAGAAAAGGAAAAAGGAAGCCAAGCTAAGTTCAGACACCCTGTTAAGTGGTGCTATGAAAAAAAAAAAAGCCCTCAAGTTCTGGCTGGCTGGAAGCTTTAAAATTATTCCCAGATAGATGTTAGAAAAGGGTCAGAAGAAGAAATATGTAGAAAATTGTACCTGTCTGGTTATTATATCACAGAAGTAAATATGCCTTTTAATGTGAGGCCTTGGCCAAGGGGAAGGGGCTTACCAACAATTCATTTAATGCCCAACCCCCATTCCCCCTCCAACACTTAAATTCAGTTTCAGGCTCTGTTGCTAATAAAATATCAAACTTGGTATTCCCCTTCTCAAATCAAGTCCTCCTGCTTCCATATAGAAAGTAAGCCTCCTTTTTAAACAAAGTGCTAGCACTCCTTGGTTTAGTCTGCTACGGGCTTCCTCCCCATCGTTAGCTTCTTACCTCCCTGCCAGACCCGAATGCCTCTACTGTCCACAGTGGATGGTGACTATTTCCTCTCCCGCTTGCAGTACTGACCAAAAAATTCCAGGACCCTGGCTTTAGCCTCTCACTTACCTTCCTCTGTGTGTATGTGTGCACGTTTTTGTGAATAGTTCATTCACTCTCATCCTGGACATGAATGCTTCCCAATGTAAATCTCTGCCCAGAAATAAGGTCGCGTCAAGATCTACTTTTATAATTCCAATGGCCTAAGGGACAGGAGGTTACTGGGTGGCGCCAACCGTTTATGCTCGACAACTAACTGAAAAGTTGGCGTTTCAAATTCACTCAGCTATGCCATGGGATAAAGGAGATCTAGTTCTGTAAAATTACACCCACTGAAAACCCCGTGGAACAGTTCTCTTTGAAACACATGGGATTACCACCATGAGTCAGAATCAACTCAACGTCAATGGATTTTTTTTTTTAACAGATTTTAATTTCACATTAAACTCAACAATCAAACCCAAAGTCATCCACTTCTGCCGAGTTCCCAAATTATACATGGGTATCAATGGTGCCACCATTCTCTGTATATCAAACCCAAATTATTGATCTCTCCCTTCCTCCCATTTAAAGTCTTACAAATCTGCCTTTGCCAACACTGCTCAGTCATCAGGAGCCATCTACTACTCTCGTTACTGTTACTGATGTTCATTCTTTGATATAATCCCTCAAATCAGCTTTATACTCACAGATGAGAGTTCACATTTTTAAAAAGTACCATGTAAGTCTTTTAAAGTATTGGGCATTTTTTATTCCTCCTGCGTGTCGATATTACCAGGATTTCTTTAAAAGCACGTACCTCTTTTGGTAAAGACACTAATTTATTTCTGTCTGCATTCAAGTTGCTCAACTTCTTAAGTTTTCCAATGCTCTTAGGTAAGGTCTGTTAAAATAACATTTTTATTATTAATCTAAAGTGTATTTTTACCATGGTTCATAGTTTTTAAAGCACATCTTTTCATGGACTTAAAGAACATAATCTTATCCAGCAAGAGAAGCAATGGTTCTTCTCAAAATAAAATCAGACATTTGTAAAGCTCATTTAGGGGATGGAGAATTAAATATTTTGAATTTCTGTTGAAATTATAGTATGTCTCAATGAAATGAAGTCAAGGGGCCAGATCTGGGACTAGAGACACACACCTACTAAAGAGTAAATGGATGGATGCTCTTCAGCTTGAGTGAGGATGTGTAACCCCACCCTCCCGCCCAATTCGTCTCTTCCCTGCCTGCACCTTCGAGGACCCAGGCAATCGGTGGCTTACAATGACTGTGGGAGCCAGAATGCTGGGCGGGGAATCAGAGTCCTGAGCAGGCACATCTCAGGAGACCAAGGGAAGACAGAAGGCTGTGTGGGGAGGACAGGGCCCTTGGAGAACAGACTGGCCCCAGGTGGGACTCTTCAACATTCTAATGGAATCTGGGGGTGAATTTTTTTTTTTTTTTTTATGACTATTATTTTGTAAGCCTAAAACCACAAACTAGGACAGGAAGATAAGGTAACTTCTACCACACTTGCCAGACGATGGCTACCTGGGCTACAAGAGGAGAGACAGTGCTGGGCTACCCCACCACCTCCGTTTCCTTGACCGACTCTTGCTGCCCTTTTTTTTTTTTTTTTTTTAACTCTTTTCACCTAAAGGGAGCTACTTATCCTTTTTCTAAAGAAGCACAGAATGAGGAAAAAGAAGAAGGCAGGGAAATAAATAAGGTGACAAAAATGACGGTGGAGAAAAGAGAAAGGTTGGAGAGTAAACTAAAGAAGAAATAGTAGACACAAGATAACTAAGAGAGAGGAACAACAATCTCCATTTAGTCCACCCAAATTATAAATAGGGAAAGCCACCCTGGCAAGCCCTTTCTGTATAGAATCTACAGGATAAATGTCCATTTGCATGTGTAAACCACACTCACCAGGAGCCGATTTTCTGTCAGAACCAATTCCGTGAGGCTTTCACAATCTCCAGTTGCTTCAGGCAACTGTGTGAGTCTGTTCTGATCCACCTTCAAGATCGACAGTTTCTTTAGTTTTCCTGTAAAAGTGTTATTTAAACTCATTAGCCACAACTTTCCCTAACCATCACTTGGTATTTCATATCTGCTATTCTTTTGTTTTGCTTGGTTTTACAGTTATTTTTTCCTCAGTCAGCTTTTTAAGTTATGAAACTATTATCATGCTTATTTAGATCACTAAAAGTTAAGATAATTTGTTCAGAACATCAAAAACAGTCAGCAACTAGTAGCAAATCATTTTAAAAAGCATTACCTAAAAATATCATAATAGCGAAGCCAGAAAAGAAAAACAAAGAGCTAGCTCTTACTGGATCTTTAAGGAAGACCAGGAGATACTTCATGTATGGATGAGAGAGAAGAGAGACTTCTATCTTACTCCAAGAATTACCCTTACTAAAAACAATAAACTGTAGTTTCATATAGCATCTATTAATAAAAATGACTCACAGAAAATCCCTATAGTGGAATATTTGTGTATATCCAGGATAAGAATATTTGAAAAGCTACACTAAAAGCTGAATCTATTTCATGCAGGACAGGAATACTGTGATGCCCAGAGGCTATAGAGATGAAGGATGAGCTTTACTGAAGCCTTCTCAGTGTCCCCACTGAGTGAAGGGAATCCTAAATCCCTCAGTGGATTCTTACTTTCAACTCTGAGTCAAAGGACCGACCGACAGAGCAGACATCCTTCATTATCCCCTGAGAGCAGCTGCTGGTATGAGGACACTTTTTCCAGTAAAGTCAGAAAGCAGTCTATATCTGAACAGGGACCTAAAGCTGGAGAACGGGACATGTTCCACTGAAAGGATTATCTTGCCTCATGTGCGGCCACAGGGCGAGGCAGAAGAAATAAATGTTACTTAAATCCCATTTTGCATAATCAATAACCTGTCCCTGAAGGGTTTTCACCTGCCCTCACTCTCAGTAGACACATTAGCACTCAGAGTTGAAACATCTCACCCTAACAGAAGATGGGTCTCCCTAACAATACCACCAGCAAGTGGTCTTCCAGCCTTTCCTTGAATACTTGTACTGACAAGTACATCTGGCTTCACTAAGCAGCTGAATCTAATTTGTAACAAGCATCTTTTTTTTGTTGTTGGCTTTTCAAGTTCTTTCTTAAATTGAAATTCACAATTCTTTCTTTTTTCCGCCAATTTGTACCATACCAAACCACCAAACCTGTTGCCTTTGAGTAGATTCCAACTCATGGTGACTCCATGTATTACAGAGTAGAACTGCTCCATAGGGTATCCTTTGTTGTAATCTTCACAGGTGCAGATCGCCAGGTCTCTATTCTGTAGCGCTGCTGGGTGGGTTTCAACCACCAACCTTAGGTTAGTTTAGTGCAAACTGTTTGCACTACCCAGGGACCATTTGTACTATGTTGCTGTGCACCATCGAGTTGATTCCAACTCATAGCAACCCTATAGGATAGAGTAGAACTGCTCCATAGGTTTTCAAGGCTATAAATCTTTAAGGAAGCAGATGGCCACACCTTTCTCCCATGGAGCAGCTGGTGTGTTTGAACCACTGATCTTTCGGTTATCAGATGAGTGCTTAACCACTGCCCTTCAAATGCTTCAAAGTCAATCATCTCATGCCTCCTACCTCTTCCTAGTCCAAGCAAAATATCCTCAGATTCTACAACTGCTTTCAGGTGCCACCTTTGATTCTCACCGAACATTTCTACATAGAGTCAAAGTTTCCACCAACATCGCAACCGGCCATAACCAAAAGGCAATGTCTATATTCCTACTGAGTTGCTGTTATCAGTTATCACTTATATTTCGACAAGATACTAGAAAGGAAGTGGTCCTCTCTCATACAACTTTTCCAGCTACTGAAAATCTTTCAAACACTTCCTCTGATGTTTTGAATAAAAGATAAATGATGGTCAAAGACAGCAATCCTATAACAACTATAGGGTTAAAGATAGTCTCTTACAATTCCCAAGTGGCTTTGCTAAGGTGGAACTGCCAGTCCATGTCTGTTTTTCCCTCTTCTGTTTGAGTTTATTTTCTCACACCGGACTGAGTTCCTTTACAGTAAGGGAAGTGGTTGGGACTGATATTTTTAAAGGAAATAGCATAAAGTGGTTAAGGTAAAGGACTGCCCTCGATGTATTAGAAAAGGCTCAGTTCAACACCACGTTTCCTTTAACAGCCCCTTACGCAATAAATCAAAGTTATTTTCTCATAAACCACTTAGGATGCTGAATGAGAAATTTCTTAGAGATTGCTCAGATGCTTTAAACACATTCTATTATATGGGCTTAACCTCTGCTGAAATCATTGAGAAAAGATACAGATGAAGGAGATATGAGTCAACGCCTATAAGTAAAAATTCCTGTAATTGCTGCTTAACCAGGACAACAGGAATATTTGCATTCAGAGAAACTTAACTTTTATTAGTTATTCTTTGCTTTCCTTCTTTAAAAGCCAACAAACAAGAAGACTTTTAAGGAGCTACATCCCCAGCACCTGGGGGTGGTAATGAAAGGATCGAGTGTGCTCCAAATGCTTGCGACAGCTGCCGGTGTCTTGAAGGAGTTAGTTATTTTCAGTACTTACCGATGCCATCAGGAATTGTTTCTAACAAGTTCTGGGAAATGACTAAATCTGTTAATGAAGTCAGGCCACTGATTTCTTCAGGAAGTCTTTCCAACCTGTTTTCTGAGACATCCAAGCACAGTAGGCTCTTCAGATTTCCTATTTCCTACATCAGCGGTAGAGAAAAGGAGACTCATGTTTCAACCTGACATAGTAGAGAGGAATTTGTTGTAGTGATTTTTTGCAACCAAATCCCAAAGTAGTCCCAAGAATGTATTCTTCAGTGTGTTATCTAAATGTGAAAGCTGGTGAAAATTCACAGACCACCCTCCCCTCCCCGCCCCTTCCAACGGAGCTGGGAAACTACATGAATCATAGACGCGGAGCTAGGAGGGACGCCAAGCCCTCCACCTTCAGGCAGGCAAAGAATCGTTTTCATGTAATAGACAAGGAGATTGGTGCCAAGTGAGAACAGATGACTTCAAGGTCAAACAATTAGGGGAAAGGAAGGCTAGAATCCAGTTCGCCAAGTTTGGAATCAATCACTAGTAAGCAGCTTACATTTCAGGATGGCCCTGAGATTGTCTCTGGTAAGAAACCGCCAACTACTTTATATTTCTCCCCTGACAAGGTAATGCTCATTACCACAAATGTCAATGCAATTGCTCCTTGGCAAAACTGGAGCGTTCAGATACCCATAGATATCTTTAGTATCAACAGAAAAGACGAGCGTGCTACTTAGGAAGAAAATAATCTATCCAGGGCTAGGGAAAATACCTCAGTGTGTTTAACATTCAAGAGTTATCTTACCTTCCAATCACAAAATGCATGTTTTTTACAGATGTGTCTTGTCTTTGCCTCCATCTTTCCATTCGCATTGCCCCTATTTAAATTCCTACTCTCACTACCCTCTTATCAGGACTGTTAGCTTAGCCTCTTGGACTCTGGGTCTTGACCCTCTCTTCCCAAGTCCATTCTAGAAACTGTGCTTGTTAATGTTCCTCCTAAAGACACAGATCTAGTCATGTAATCATACCTCTTCTCTACTCAAAACACATCGGGGACTCCCTGACATCTACAGGATTACAAATTTAATTTGAAGTTGTCATGGATTCCATTTTACTTGGATCCACAATCAATACCCATAAAAAGCAGCAGTTAAGAAATCAAACGACATATTGCATTGGGCAACTCTGCTGCAAAAGACCTCTTTAAAGTGTTGAAAAGCAAAGACGTCACTCTGAGGACTAAGGTGCGCCTGCCCCAAGCCATAGTATCTTTAACCACCTCATATGCATGGGAAATATGGACAATGAGTAAGAAAAGCCAAAGAAGAATTGACGCCTTTGCATTATGGTGTTGGCAAAGAATTCTGAATATACCATGGACTGCCAGAAGAATGAATGAATCTGTCTTGGAAGAAGTACAGCCAGAATGCCCCTTAGAAGCAAGGATGGTGAGACTTCGTCTCACATACTTTGGACATGTTATAAGGAGGGACCAGTCCCTGGAGAAGGACATCACGCTTGGTAAAGTAGAGGGTCAACAAAAATAGAGGAGGACCTTCAAGGAGATGAATTGACACAGTAGCTAAAACAATGGGCTCAAGCATAACAAGGGTGGCGTAGGACCAGGTAGTGTTTCATTCTGTTGTACACAGGGTCACCAGGACTCGGAACTGACTCAACGGCACCTAGCAGTAACAGCATAATTTGGTCTGATCAATTCTTTGCAGTCTGTCTCCTACCTAATATGCACTCTATGATCTCAGCCTGGTGTTTCCTGTCTATAGGAAACCAGACTACATTTCAGGACTAACCCCTGAAGTTGTTCTACTTTTCATTAATTCACTTTAACAATGTCTTTACTTCTCACACCAATTGGAGGACAGGGAAATTATTCTGATCACTTGAGAGTTTCTGGTTTGTTTAGTCCTAGTTTAATACAAGGGAGACCCCTTTCAGGTAAATGAGATTTTTAAGTAACCATTTATAACATGATCCTTGGAGCTTTACTTTCCGTATTTTAGGATGTGGCCTTCTGCACATAGTCATTTGCCCACGTCTGTATATACATATACTCTCCCTCCTTTATGTCCCATAGCTGGGGTTTTATTACTCTCCTGAGAGCTTCATGGTATTTTTTAATCCCCTGTGTTCGAACCCTAAAGTAACTAGGGTTCTCTCCATCAGGACTTCCCATATATTTACTTACAGAAATCTAAGTATTCATCAAACCCACACCCATAGCTATTGCTGATCTCCTTTTCCCAAGTGCAAAGTCAAAAAAATCAAACTAGTTTCCATGGAGTCAATTCTGACTCACAGCGACCCCATGTGTGTCAAAGCAGAATTGCTCCATAGAGTTTTCAATGCTGTGCCTTTTGGAAACAGATCACCAGGACCTTATTCCTAGGTGACTCTGGGTGGATTTGAATCTCTAGTCTTTCGGTTAAAGCACTTAACTACTTGTGCTACCCAGGGACTTCTTTAGTACAGCTAAGACCTCAGAAATAAGACTCAAATTAGTTCCTTAGTTCTGGTAGTACCAATAATTTCATAGTAACCTCAGTGCTATAACTACAATATAAATTTTACTTAAGGACTTTCTTCTGGCGTTACACTTCCCTTTGTTGATAATGGCATTCCCTACCTACAGCGCACAGGCCCATCACAGCTGGTTTACATGGTGGGCAGAGATAGCATCTGAGTCGCTTTAAAATATAAACACCTAGAGTATGAAATGTATGCTGACTTTAAAGACTGGCTGTAAGATATACCAAAGAATAAAATTCCGTAAAAGTTAGAGTAAAACAAAATTACGGGGCCAGGAAACACAGAACGTTCATTTGGAGATTTTGTTTTGTTTTTCGGATTTCTCTCTCTGGTTACCAGAAAGAAAGCGGGCCTGTTTACTAGGATTTCACAAGATGTCTGTGCACTCAGAAGTCTGTACAAGACTCCATTTGGAACACAGTTCCCATACTTGGTAACAGGAGGAAAAACCTGAACACCATGGCATGCCAGCTAAACCATAAGCAATACTGGATAAAACAATGTATAAAAGAAAAGCTGTTAACATTGTTTTTACATTAACTATTATAGGGCAAAATGTAGCTAAAATTTTCCAGAGCATCTGGCCCATCACAAAGGGTGACAGAAATGTATTCTGTCAGAATACTGGATCCTGGCACTTTATAATCTGCTGGGCTTGAGGTAAGCTATATGGGTGGCAAAATACAGACTTCACAAACTAAAGGATATATTTGTTATCTTAGGAATGGTGGGCTTAAGTTTTCAATTTTTCTATGGCAATGTAGAAAGATGAATGCTCAACATATTTTTCTAATCAATGTTTTCGGTTTGCAAAACGACTTCTATTAAACTCAACGTAGCAGCAAGGAATACATGAGGTTTACTGTTGTTGCTGTTTTATGTTTTGGGAAAGACATGAAATTACCACTTACCTGAGGTAATTCTGACAGTTGATTTCCATCCAACCAGAGATCCTTTAGATGTACGAGAGCTCCGATTGATTCTGGCTAAAACAATAAAAATAATGTTAGGGTAACAAAGACCTAATTTTCAATCTCCCATTAAGAAAGAGTCCTAATTCACCAGTTAGTACCTGGACACTGCAGCAGAAGGTTGCTGGTACTTCTTCAGTATCTAGCTCCCCTTCTTAAAAGTATCTCCTACTTTCCCCAGGAACGCCAGTTCTTGTTTCTACCTATACCTGACCAATACTGCCCTCTACCCCAAATCATAATTCTTAGCCTGTGTGACAGGAAGCACATTCTTCAACATGCCCAAGTCATACCTGTGGAAATACAGGTTTATAAGCATCCCTATAGATCTCCCTAAAATGTTTTACAATCATAACTAAGGACAAGTTAAATTCAAATCTCCCTTCTATACAGACTTACCAAACTATATATTTCATTGTTTCCTAAATCAAGTTCTTCTAGTCTCCGTAGCTGGGTAAGAGAACTATTAAAAAAGGAGAGAAAAAGGGGAGACCAATCAAGCAGTATACTTAGAGAGAACTAAGAAATGTAGAAATATATACTATTCCTTACTTAGTTTTCAAAAATAAGGTTCTTCTGAATGTTACGGAAGTGAACTATTGCATGGGAAGGGCTACTACAAGAAGATTCATATCTTCCAAACTTTCTAAATAACACAGAATCTTTTTTTGACAAAACATTAGCCCCCCCCCCACCTTTTTTTTAATGCTTGAGGAAATTCACTCAAGACAAAATTCCCTCTTATTTTCCCCAAAGACTCACTCAGGAAGATACGTAAGAAGATTCTCTCTCAGTTCCAGTGAAGCCAGGTTATAAAGACTAGAAATCAACAGAAGAAAAACATATAAGGAAAAATTCCTAAGATTCTTCCTACTCCTGCTCCCCCATACACACACCCAACAAGTAGCAACTCTTAATAAAACCTTGAACGTCATTTCCTTGGGGAAAAAATATCTACCACCGCCCCCACCACCCCCATCAAAAACAAACATACTCTCTATCTCTCAAATTTTAACATTAAAGTAAAAAGAGTAGTATGTCATGACTACAAGGCATCCAGAATTGCTTTGTGCATTTGATATGTGAAAAGAACTCACTAACCATTAAAAGAATCATTTCCAGGACCAAGATAGAAGCTGAATCTGTGCTTCTAGACTTTAGAATGTCAATAATGTATGGTTACCATACAAACAACAACATCTTTAATCTTGCAGAGCTCAGAGCTCTTCTTCCAAACATGAGGGGGAGGCCATCCCTGTTTTAAAGTGGTGGGCATCTCCGTCCAGAGAATCCAAGTGCTCTATTTAAGATCACCCACCCACACTGCAAGTGGTGACACTCTGGAAATAACTTCCATTTAAATGCATTAGGGATAATGTATTAATGCCCCTTGCACGGTGCCTGGGACAAAAGCCCGATTCAATAAATGGTAGCTAAAATAATGTTGCTTTTATTTTTAATTAAAGCCCAGAACGGTGCTCCTTTCAGCAGATTCTACAGTCCCTCGGGTGTAATCGTGTCTACTATTTACAGCATGGTGAAAGAGACAGATCTTCTTCCCAGACACCAATTATCTGGGTCAAATTCTGACAGGCAGCGGCAATTCCGCACCACCAGAAACCCTTACAGAGCCACAGTATGTCGATACTGGCACAATGTATCGGTTCCGAAAATAACGGATCCATCTATCACCCCAAAGACACCGTGCTAAACTCTACACTGACCACGAACTCAAGCTTTTGCTAGTATTACCATAGTAACATTCAGATCTGGAGCAATTTGACTGGTGAGCATACAGAACACAGGGAGTCAAACATTATCCCAACACTCAAATCTGCCTTAATCCTCTAGTCTCCCATCTTCCAAAATAAAAGCCAGGATCATGTGTACTAACAAAGCTGGCTTCACAACATCAGAAAATGTAAATTTGATTTAAGTGAACGGTATATAAATGTAAATTTGATTTAAGTGAACGGTATATATCCAGACTTAAAACCTGTTTGCCCAGAACTGAATTCTGAAACGCACAAATTCTTATCTCTTTCTTCAGTTTTAGGAAATGAAATAATAAAGTTTTCATAGTTAAAGCAATAATAAACAAAGATAACCTTCCGAATATATTTTTAACCACTTTTTTTTTATAGTGGCAAATATTTAGATAACAGAACAGTTGCCATTTCAACAATCTTCGCATGTACAGTCCAGTGACATTAAATACATTCACCATGTTGTTCAGCCATCCCCATCAGCCGCTCCTGAATTTTTCCATCGCCCTTAACAAAGCCTCAGTGTCCCTTAAGTGTTGTGTCTCCTTTTCCCCTTCTCTCTCATCCTGCCCTTGGTAACCACTAATAAACTTTGATCTCCGTCCAAATATATTTAAAAAAAAAAATCAAATTCCTAGTTTTACTTTCTTTTGGCCAAGAGTTTATGAAGAAGAACTAATAGTGGAAAGGCGAGAGAGGGAAGAAGCAGGCGCCCCCCCCGCCCCCGTATCTACTTCCAAATGTGTCTGTAGAGAATGGTGGCAAGTACCATTTTCAGTGGAGTCCCTGGGTGGTGCAAACAGTTAACGCACTTAGCTGCTAAGTGAAAGGTTGGAGGTTTGGGTCCACCCAGAGGTGCCTCAGAAGAAAGGCCTGGTGACCTACTTCCAAAAATCAGCCATCGAAAACCCTGTGGAGCACAGTTCTACTGTGACACACACGGGGTTACCAAGAGCCAGAGTCAGCTCCACCGCAACTGAAAACATTTAAAAAGTAATAGTAAGAGTTAAAAAAAAAAAAATTAAGCATTTTGTTTTCAGCTTTGAATTTGCAAGTAATCCTTAGCCAGTTTTATAGAAAAGCTTTAAATCTCGCTATTTTCACATTGGTATTTTAAAAATCATTGGTAGAACTGTCATTTTTTTTTTTCAATTCAATGTACATTACTTTCACACATACTTTTGCAAATAAGAGCATCCCACTGTTAAAAGGAGTAAAAAGGCTTTCTTTGCTTCTAAAACTTTACTCATAGAGCATCATCAGACGCATCTTTAGAAAAAGCAGCTTTGCTCAGGCCTTGATGCCGAGTGTTGTACAAAGGCTCAGCAGCCTCGGTCTGAGTGTCCCCTGCCTAAACAGAGCATGAAGACACAGGGAGATGCCTGCCTGCTTGGGCGGGAGGCGCTGGGCAGGGCTCCTTACATACGAGCCATCTCATTTGATAGTAACAATCTCAGCATGCAGACACTATGGTGACACAGTTAGGAAGGCAAGGCTTTGTGTGAGGTCAAGTAGTTAAACAATGGGGGTTCCACGGTATAACGGTTAGAATTCTGGACTCTGAATCCAGTGATTCGAGTTCAAGTTTCACTGAAACTGCAATATATATAGGAGCCCTGGTGGTGCAACAGGAGCCCTGATGGCACAGTGGTTAAGCGCTTGGCTGCTAACAGGAAGGGCGGCAGTTTGAATGCACCAAGTGCTCCCCGGGAGACAGTTGTGGCAGTCTGCTTCTGCAAAGATTGCAGCTTTGGAAGCCCTATGGGGCAGTTGTACTCAGTCCTATAGGGTTGCTATGAGTCAAAGCTGACTCAATGACAACATAACAGGTAGTGCACTGATTAAGTACTCAGCTGCTAACTGAAAGGTTGGCAGTTAAAACCCACCCAGCAGCTCCACGGGACAAAGATCTGGCAATCTGCTTCCATAAAGATTACAGCCAAGAAAACCTTATGGGTATATATATCCTAGAGAAATAAGAGTTGTGACATGAACAGACATATACTCACCCATGTTCACTGCAGCATTACATTCTCAATAGCAAAAAGATGGAAACAACCTAAGTGTCCATGGGTGGATGAATGGATAAACAAACTGTGGTACATACACACAATGGAATATTACCCAATGTTAAAAAACAGTGATGAATCCACGAAACATCTTACAACACAGATGAACCTGGAGGACATTATGCTGAGCTAAATAAGGCAATTACAAAAGGACAAATATTGCATGAGACCACTATTACAAAAAAAATTCAAGAAAAGGTTTACACACAGAAGAAACATTCTTTGACAATGGTTACCAGGGATGGGAGGGTGAGGTAAGGAAAATCACTAGATAGTAGATGTGTATTAACTTTGTTGAAGAGAAAGACAGTATACAATATGGGGTAAATCAGCACAACATGAACAGGCAAAGGAAGACACTGAGAGATACCTAAGAGTAATAGGCAACAACAGGAAACACGTGCACATATACAATCCTGCAATAACAGTAATTTACAAGTAGATATACAGGCAGGTATGTAAGCTGAATAGATGTGGGATGGCGCATGGGAGTATACCCACAAGCATACATGGGGTTTGTACACCCATGAGCATATATAGGCTTGGCAGTGAACATTCCTACATACATATTTTTATGTACTGCAAATATGTCCATGTATATAAAAGAGCACACAGGAGGCACAGTCACGGAAACTTCTTAGCCATAACCAAACACCTCAGGGGACTGAAACGCTGGACTTGAGGGCTTAGGACCAGGAGACATCTAGGTCAATTGGCATAAAATAGTCCATAAAGACAATGTTCTACATCCTACCTTGATGAGTAGCACCTGGGGTCTTAAAAAGCTTGCCAGCAGCCATTTAAGATACAACTATTGGTTTCTTCCTGCCGGACCAAGGAAGAATGAAGAAAACCAAAGACTGAAGGCAACAATCAGTCCAAAGGACTAACAGACCACATGAACCACAGCCTCCACTAGGCTGAGGCCAGAATTAGATGCTGCCTGGCTACCATGACTCTGACCCGGATCACAATAGAAAGTTTTAGACAGAGTGGGAGAAAAATGTAGAACAAAATTCAAATTCATAAAAAAGACCAGATTTGCTGGTAAACTCCCGAGACTATGGATGGCCCTCAGACACCCTTCAAACTTGGAACTGTACTCACTCCTGGAAGTCACCTCTCAGCCAAACAACAGACAGGCCTATAAAGCAAACAATAACATCCGTGAGGAAGGTGCACCTGAGAACAATCAACCATAACAGACCAAAAGGGCAGTATTTGCCCAAAAGCAAAGTTCAGAAAGCAGGAAGGGGCAGTAAAGCTGGAGGAATGGAAATGGAAATGGAAACCCAGGGAGGAAGACGGGAGAGTGCTGACACATTGAGGGGACTACAACCAATGTCCCTACCCAAGCTGTGTATAAACTGCTGAACGGGAAACTAATTTGCTCTGTAAACTGTCACCTAAACCACAGTAAAATGTTCAAAAAAAAAACCTATGGGGCAGTTCTACTGTGTTATATGGGGTCAACTATGAGTTGAAATGAACTCAGCGGGACCTAACAACAAAGCCACAATTCAAATCTGGTCAATGATAAAGCTCCTGTCCTCACAGTACACTGCCTTGAGGCATACTCGGTATCTTCCATTTGCTGGAACTTTCTATATAATTTAAAATTTAAAAACACTTATCAATTTTCAGGGCATATGTAAGTCTTAACTTTTTGGCCACTCCAAGGAACACTGGGATTTTTGCTGTTTCAGATTAAATAAACAGCTGCCCACCCCCATCACATTCACACCCAATTATAATACCCTGTTAAGTAAACAGCTTCAGACTACAAGACCTCTTAGTTTCTACTGTTTTGGACGTTCTGGAAAAGTGTGGGTGTAATGCTGCCACATCATCAATCACATTTTTATAACTTTCAAAAGTAAAAACTCAATTGCAAATAAAAGCCAAAAACATCAACAACAAAACTACTGCCGTCGAGTCCATTTTGACTCATAGTGACCCTATAGGACAGAGTAGAACTGCTCCATAGGGTTTTCAAGGAGTGGCTGGTAGATTCTAAAGTATATAAAATTAGTTTTTTTAAGGTAATGCTTTCCCACTATTTTAAACTATTTTTTAAAAAAGAAAATTCAGACATTATAATCAGTCCCCATGGATCCATAGATTAAAGTGCCACTCTAAAATTAGAGAGCACAGATGGAATAGGAGTTCAAATCCTGGCCCTGTCCTTTACTAATTAGGTGGATTTGCTAGGCTGCACTACTTCACCACTGTACCTCAATTTACCCTAAAATGAGTATAATTATATTATGGAAATTAGGGCATAACCTTATTTTCCCGGCCAAGAGCCAGTTTTGGTCCTTATTTCCTTGGGACATGCCTTGTCCCTACGCACACTCAGGTACTTTACATGCGCGTGTGTCTTGTCCAGCCTTCAGAAAGATCATAGTGATCACCCCTACTACTGAAACCTGCTTGAAGGACAGGTGTAGATGGTGATTGGGTCTCATTGCCCAACTTTTAATTTACTATATGTTGTCCAAAGTAATAGACCCATGGGACAACAAGGAATAAAAAAAGCCAAGAAACAACTCTGACTACAGTCTACATCTGCCATATTAGACCAAACCTCATAGGATAATCTGGACATATCATCCTCAGTTCAGAGGATCATTAACTGTTGAATGAAGCCAGATGTTTGGTTTTCATCCCAAACTTGTCCTGGATAGTTCCAAGGTGCAGAACCCCACCAGCTCATTTCAATCTGTGGTTCTCCAGACTGTTCCAGTAACACAAGAACAGCTGACATAAAACTGGATCAGCCTGAACATGGAGTTAGACCAGACACATTAAAACAAAAATGAAAGAATGACTTAATGAGCTCCCTTCCTGGTCTTCTGGAATATAGTATCTTCAATCAATACTTCTGAACAGTGCCTAACCCCATCAAGGCAACCTATTCAACTCAAACGGCTTTGCATCTCTAACAGTACCTAACAAAGAACACAAAGAACATACCACTGAGAAGTCCTGGGGTGGGGAATTTGAACCTAAGTCTGCCTACTTCAGAGCACAAGATCTTAATGACTAAGAGAGACAAAGAGGCCCAAACTCCACATGCATTTATCAGCCACTTCAGTTAAAACATGCGGAGTTGCTATGAGTTGGAACTGACTTGTTGGCAATGAGTTTTGGTTTTTGGTCCAGTTAAAACATTATAAAGACAAAAGAGGGCATTAGCTGTTTCAAATGATTCTAAAAATGTGACAAAAAATTAGACACTTGGAAGTCAAAATGAGAATTACTGGTCTTTAATACTCCTACTACTAATAACAACAGATACTGTTTTAAGCGCTTTACAAATTAACTTTATAGATGAGAAAACTAAGGAACAGAGAGGGAACTTGACCAAAATCTCACGCAAGTGGTACGTGGCAAAGCCATGATTCACTAAGAAATCTGCATTTATAACACTATATTCTGCTACCTCTCACTCTTGAGTTGGTAATTCAATTTTTTGAATAGATAATATATTAATGTAAGAAATATATATATATATGCACACACATGCATGTATATTTATATATAGTTCATTTCTTACCCACATATTATATTATGTAATTTTTTTAAAATTATATATAATAAAAACCACTGCTGTGAAGTCAATTTGGACTCCATATAGGACAGAATAGAAACCCCACAGGGTTTTCATGGAGTCGCTGGTGGATTCAAACTGCTAAACTTTTGTTTAGCAGTCTAACTCTTAACCACTGCACCACCAGGGCCCCTATTACATACAATACATGTTTATTATATACACATAATTTGCATATATAAATGTACATACATATTTCATATGCATAATTTATTTCTTACACACACACATAAATATAAAACATGGTATTCTGCAAAAAGTTTTCCTCCCACCCTTTTTCCCACATCTATTCAGTTTTCCATCATCAAGGCCCTTCTCACAAATAATTTTTTTTAGTTTCTTACATATTAATCCAGAGTTTGACACATATACAGCAAGTATGAATAAATGGTTTTACCTTCTTATTTTTCACTTGAAAGACAGCATCCTAATCACATCCAGCACTCTCCTTTCCTTAAAAAGATTTTTGTCTCTCATTTCATATCTGAACATACCAGTACTTTTTTAACAACTGCATAGTATGTCACAGTCTACATGTACTTCAGTTTTTTTTAACCACTCACCTATTAACACAGGTTTCCACCCTTCAACATTAATTTGTCACAAATTAAATTTCTGTGCAATACTATTGGAATTGCCACATCCTCCTCTTTTTCTTTTTTTAAAAAAAGCACAATTTTCTATCTCCCCTGCAACTCCCACTGTTTTTTATAACCAAAACCCAAACCAGTTGCTGTCGAGTCAATTCTGGCTCATAGTGACCCTACAGGACAGAGCAGAACTGCCCCATAGGGTTTCCAAGGAGCCATTGGTGGACTCAAACTGCCCACCATTTGGTTAGTAGCACAGCTATTAACCACTGCACCACCAGGAGTCCTTTTTACAACCAAGAGGGGTTAAAGAAAAAATTAACAAGCTCCTGCAGGAAAAGAGTAAGTTGAACCATTTCTTCTTGGCATACTATTCCTTCATGTTTTATACAGTTAATAACAAGAGGAAAAAATCTTATATTCTTTCCTAAGTCAGAATGTAGGCCAACGGTATTTTTAGGATTCTATTTCAGGGGCTGGATGAAGTGGTTACTTTAAAGAATTTACATCTGTTCCCTACTAGGTTTTAAAAAGCCTTTTTAATCTGCTTGGTTCCCCAACCCCTTGCCCCATTTTGGTAGTCAAAATCATGAAGAAAACAAAGAGTAAAATAAATTAAAGCACACCAAGCAAGCAATGGCAATATACTGTGAAACCATTAAGACATAAAAACTTTAAATGTTTATGGCAACAGTATTTGAACAGGAAAAACATTACTGATGGATGGGGTTACTTACATATTCATAACACTTCAGCTTTTTCAATATCAAGTTAGTCATTTTAAGAAATTACAGAGAGGCAGGGCCAAGATGGTGGAGTAGTCAGATGCTTCCGGTGCTCCCTCTTACAACAAAGACCCACAACAACAAGTGAAACGATTATATTTATGACAAGCTAGGAATCCTGAACATGAAAGCCAAAGTTAGAAAATGGACTGAGCGGCAGGGGGAGGAAGAGACAGTTCAAAAGCGGAGAGGAGTTGTCGCACCTGAATCGCCGGGAACCCTCACAAACCATTCCTGGGAGCAACTGCAGCAGACTGGTGGTAGCATTCAGCCACAGCGTCCTCAGGGAGAAAGAGCCAGCTGCACAGCCTACACACAGCTCCGGAACCAGAGGAGAACGGCGCTCTCTGCAAAAGCTAAGTACTTGCATATATTTTACTGTACTCCCCAGCCCCCTAGCTTCAGTGGCTGTTATTTTCCCCAGGCCTGAGATAGGTCCTGCTGAGTGACCTGAGCCATTGTCCCGGCCTTGGAGAAGGAATAAATTCACAACTGGGGGAAAAGATAATCTGTCAGCTCCACTAACCTGGAGAGCTCAGGCCAGAAGTGGATACTGTCCAGGTATAAACAGTCCATAGACTTTGAATACCTTTCCCCCTTGCACGGACCTGTGTGGGCCCTTTTCAGGAAAACAGGCTCTGTTTCAGCTGTGAGGCACAGAAGTGGATTTTGGATACTGTTTTGCCTATTAAACAAGGTCCTCACCCACCCACGTGAGGGGCCTAAGGACTGGTGGCTCCACTCAGGTCACACAGCCACCTGTAACAGAGGCCCAAGGATAACTGATACCTCCCAATCCTTACAACCAAAAGCACTGGATGCCCATGGTCTGTCTGCAGAACTCATCTGCCTCTGAGCTCTAGGGAACAGGGACATGTTTTCCTCACAGACAATCAGGAGACAGTCGTCAGCCTCCTGCATTGTTCAGAGCGTGGCCCCCTGCTACAACAAGATACTGGTACCTACACCAAACATCCCTGCCCCTCTAAGACCGTAGGACAGAGCCTGTACCCCACACTGGCTGACCAACTACCTGGATATGTGAGCTGAATCCATACAAGAAAAGTGAATGGACTCCTAGGCTGATACACCTGATAACAGCTCTAGCCATCTGGTGACAGGACATTAGAGCTTCAAAGGCAAAAATAATCAAGTTAGCACACTCAAGCAACCTATTTGGGCATATCAAAACAAAACAAAGAAAGAAGCTAGGATACAGTAAGCAAATGTAAAATAAAAACTAGTGCTATAGCTTATAGATGGCTGGAGACAACAGTCAACATCAAGTCACACAAAGAAGCAGACCATGATCCTTCAACAAGCTCCCAAAACGAAGAATGAAGAGATCTTCTGGATGAACATGCCTTCCTGGAATTACCAGATGCAGAACTCTTCAAGACATCAGGAACGAGATCAGGAAGGAGAACAGGCAAGACACAGAACAAGCCAAGGAACACACAGATAAAGCAGATGAAGAAATTGAAAAGGATATATAAGAACATAATGAAAAATTTAATAAGATGCAAGAATCCATAGAGAGAAAGCCATAAGAAATTCAGAAGATTAACAATAAAATTACAGAAATAGACAACTCAGCAAAAAGTCAGAGAAGCACAACTGAGCAAGTGGAAGGCAGAATTGGTGAGCTTGAAGATAAAGCACTTGGCATCAATATATTTGAAGAAAAGTCAGATAAAAGAATTTAAAAAAGTGAAGAAACTCTAAGAATCATATGAGACTCTATCAAGAGAAATAACTTACGAGTAATTGCAGTGACAGAACAGGGAGGGATAAAAGAAAATACAGAGAGAATTGTTGAAGATTTGTTGGCAGAAAACTTCCCTGATATTGTGAAAGATGAGAAGATACCTATTCAAGATGCTCATTGAACTCCACATAAGGTAGGTCTTAAAAAAAAGTCACCAAGACATATTATAATCAAACTTGCCAAAACCAAAGATAAAGAGAGAATTTTAAGAGCACCTAGGGATAAATGAAAAGTCACCTACAAAGGAGAGTCAATAAGAATAAGCTCAGACTACTAGGCAGAAACTATGAAGGCAAGAAGGCAGTGGGATGACTTATATAAAGCATTGAAGGAAAGAAATTGCCAGCCAAGAATCATATATCCAGCAAAACTGTCTCTCAAATGTGAAGGCAAAATTAGGACATTTCGAGATAAACGGAAGTTTACGGAATTCATTAAAACCAAACCAAAACTACAAGAAATACTAAAGGGAGTTCTCTGGTGACAAAATCAATAATATCAGATATCAACCCAAGACTAGAACACTGGACAGAGCAATCAGATGTCAACCCAGATAGGGAAAACACAAAAATAATTCAAGATAAAAAAAAAACCACTCAAAACAGGGAAACAGCAATGTCATTATGTAAAAGAAGACAGCACTAAAACAATAAAGAGGGATTAAGAAATGTAGTCACAGATCTTTCATATGGAGAGGAAGACAAGGCAATATAAAGAAATAAAAGTTAGGTTTAAACTTAGAAAAATAGGGGTAAATGTTAAGGTAACCACAAAGAAGACTAACAATCCTACTCATCAAAATAAATACAAGAAAAAAAACAGAGACTCAGCAGAAACAAAATCAAACACAAATAAGAGGAAAAGACAATCTATAAAGACAAACTAGTCAACACAAAAAATTAAGTGAGAAAAAGAAACTGTCAACATCACACAAAAAAAGACATCAAAATGACAGCACTAAACTCGTACCTATCCATAATTATGCTGAATATTAATGGACTAAATGCACCAATAAAGAGACAGAGAGTCTCAGACTGGATAAAGAAACACGACCCGTCTATAAGCTGCCTACAAGAGACACACCTTAGACTTAGAAACACAAACTAAAACTCAAAGGATGTAAAAAAAATATATCAAGCAAACAACAATCAAAAAAGAGCAGGAGTGGCAATATTAATTTCTGACAAAATAGACATTAAAGTTAAATCCACTACAAAGGATAAGGAAGGACACCATATAATGATTAAAGGGACAATATACCAGGAGGATATAACCATATTAAATATTTGTGCACCCAGTGACAGGGCTGCAAGATACATAAAACAAACACGAAAAGCATTGAAAAGTGAGATAGACAGCTCCACAATTATAGTAGGGGACTCAACACACCACTTTCGGTGAAGGACAGAACATCCAGAAAGAAGCTCAATAAAGATATGGATGATCTAAATGCCACAATCAACCAACCTGACCTCATAGACATATACAGAACACTCCACCCAACAGCAGCCAAATATACTTTCTTTCCTAGTGCACATGGAACATTCTCTAGAATAGACCACAAATTAGGTCATAAAGCAAGCCTTAGCAGAATCCAAAACACTGAAATTTTACAAAACATCTTCTCTGACCATAAGGCCAAAAAAGTAGAAATCAATAACAGAAAAAGCAGGGAAAAGAAATCAAACACTTGGAAATTGAAAAATACCCTGCTCAAAAACAAATGAGTTATAGAAGACATTAAGGATGGAATAGAGAAATTCATAGAATCCAATGAGAATGAAAACACTTCCTACCAGAACCTTTGGGACAAAGTGAAAGCACTGCTCAGAGGTCAATTTATATCAATAAATGCACACATACAAAAAGAAGAAAGGGCCACAATCAAAGAATTATCCCTACAACTTGAACGAATAGAAAGAGACAAACAAAAGAAACACTCAGGCACCAGAAGAAAGCAAATAATAAAAATTAGAGCAGAATTAAATGAAAGAGAAAGCAGAAAAACAATTGAAAGAGTTAACAAGACCAAAAGCTGGTTCTTTGAAAAAATTAATAAAATTGATAAACTATTGGACAAACTGACAAAAAAAAAAAAATGGCAGAGAAAGGAAATAACCCAAATAAGAAATGAGATGGGCAATAATACAACAGATCCAACTGAAATTAAAAGAATAATATCAGATTACTATGAAAAATTGTATTTTAACAAATTTGAAAACCTAGAAGAAATGGATAAATTTCTAAAAACACCTAAACTAACACAGAGGTAGGACAACTAAATAGGCCCATAACAAAAGAAGAGATTGAAAAGGTAATTAAGAAACTCCCCCCCCCCCCCACAAAAAGCCCTGGCCCAGGCAGCTTCACTGCAGAGTTCTACCAAACTTTCACAGAGGAGTTAACATGACTACTATTAAAGGTATTTCAGAGCATAGAAAAGGATGGAATACTCTCGAACACATTCTATGAAGCCAGTATATCCCTGATACCAAAACCGGGTAAAGACACCATAAAAAAAGAAAATTACAGACCTGTATCCCTCATGAACACAGATGCAAAAATCCTGAACGAAATTCTAGCCAATAGAATGCAACAACATAAAAAAAAAAAATTCAACATGACCAAGTCATATTCATATCAGGTATGCAGGGATGGTTCAACATTAGAAAAACAATTAATGTAATCCATCGCATAAATAAAACAAAAGACAAGAATCACAAGATTTTATCAATTGATCCAGAGAAGACATTTGACAAACTTCAAAATCCATTCGTGATAAAAAAAACTCTCAGCAAAACAGGAATAGAAGGAAAATTCCTCAACATAATAAAGGGTATTTACACAAAGCCAACACCCAACATCATCCTAAATGGAGAGAGTGTGAAAGCACTCCACTTGAGATTGGGAGCCAGACAAGGGTGCCCTTTTCACCACTCCTATTCAACATTGTGCTAGAGGTCCTAGCCAGACCAATTAGGCTAGATAAAGAAATAAAGGGCATCCAGATTGGTAAGGAAGAAGTAAAAGTACCTCTATTTGCAGATAACATGATCTTACACACAGAAAACCCTAAAAAATCCTCAAGAAAACTACTGAAACTAATAGAGGAGTTCAGCAGAGTATTAGGATACAAGATAAGCATACAAAAGTCAGTTGGATTCCTCCACACCAACAAAAAGAACATTGAAGAGGAAATCACCAAATCAATACCATTTACGGTAGATCCCAAGAAGATAAAATACATAGGAATAAATCTTACCAGAGATGTTAAGGACCTATACAAAGAAAACTACAAGACACTAGTGCAAGAAACCTACGTAAGTGGAAAAACATGCCTTGCTCATAGATAGGAAGACTTAACACTGTAAAAATGTCTATTCTACCAAAAGCCATCTATATATACAATGCAATTCCTATCCAAATTCCAAGGACATTTTTTAATGAGATGGAGAATCAAATCACCAACTTCATATGGAAGGGAAAGAGGCCCCGGAAAAGTAAAGCACTACTGAAAAAGAAGAACAAAATGGGAGGCCTAACTCTACCTGACTTTAGAACCTATTGTACCACCACAGTAGTCAAAACAGCCTGGTACTAGGAACAACAACAGATAATATAACCAATGGAACAGAATTGACAATCCAGACATAAATCCATCCACATACAAGCAGCCGATATTTGAAAAAGGCCCAAAGTCAGTCAAATGGGGAAAAGACAGTCTATTTAACAAATAGTACTGGCATAACTGGATATCCACCTGCAAAAAAATGAAACAAGACCCATATCTCACACCATGCACAAAAACTAACTCAAAATGGATCAAAGACCTAAATATAAAATCTAAAACGATAAAGATCATGGAAGAAAAAATAGGGACAACACTAGGAGCCCTAATACATGGCATGAACAGTATATAAAACATTACTAACAATGCAGAAGAGAAACTAGGTAACTGGGAGCTTCTAAAAAATCAAACACCCATGCTCATCCAAAGACATCACAGAAAGAGTAAAAAGATTACCTACAGACTAGCAAAAAATGTTTAGGTATGAGATTTCTGATCATTGTCTGATCTCTAAAATCTACATGATACTTGGAAAACTTGACTACAAAAAGACAAATAACCCAATTTAAAAATGGGCAAAGGGTATGAACAGGCACTTCACTGAAGAAGGTATTCAGGTAGCTAACAGATACATGACGAAATGCTCAGGATCATTAGCCGTTAGAGAAGTACAAAGCAAAACAACAATGATATTCCATCTCATTCCAACAAGGCTGGCATTAATCCAAAAAACACAAAATAATAAATGTTGGAGAGGTTGTGGAGAGACTGGAACACTTAGACACTGCTGGTAAAAATGTCAAATGGTACAGCCACTTTGGAAATCAATTTGGCGCTTCCTTAAAAAGCTAGAAATAGAACTACCATACGATTCAGCAATCCCACCCCTTGGAATATATCCTAGAGAAATAAGAGTCTTTACATGAACAGATATATGCACACCCATGTTCAATGCAGCACTGTTTACAATAGCAAAAAGATGGAAGCAACCAAGGTGCCAATCAATGGATGAATGGATAAATAAATTATGGTATATTCACACAATGGAACACTACGCATCAATAAAGAACAGTGATGAATCTGTGAAACATTTCATAACAGGGAGGAATCTGGAAGGCATTATGCTGAGTGAAATTAGTCAGTTGCAAAAGGACAAATATTGTACAAGACCACTATTATAAGAACTCGAGAAATAAACAGAGAAGAAAATATTCTTTGATGATTACGAGAAAGGGGTGGGGGAAGGGTATTCACTAATTAGTAGATAAGAACTACTTTAGGTGAAGGGAAGGACAACACACAATATAGGAGAGGTCAGCACAACTGGACTAAACCAAAAGCAAAGAAGATTCCTGAATAAACTGAACACTTTGAAGGCCTGCATAGCAGGCATGGGGGTTTGGCGACTATGGTTTCAGGAGACATCTAAGTCACTTGACATAATAAAATCTATTAAGAAAACATTCTGCATTCCACTTTGGTGGGTAGCATCTGGTTTTATAAATGCCAGCAAGCAGCCATCTAAGATGCGTTAATTGGTCTCAACCCACCTGGAACAAAGGAGAATGAAGAACACCAAAGATACAAGGTAATTATGAGCCCAAGAGACAGAAACGGCCACATAAGCCAGAGACTCCATCAGCCTGAGACCAGAAGAACTAGATGGTGCCCAAGTACAACCAATGACTGCCCTGATAGGGAACACAACAGAGAACCCCTGAGGAAGCAGGAGAGCAGTGGGATGCAGACGTCAAATTCTCATAAAAAGACCAGGTTTAATGGTCTGAGGCTAAAAGGGCCCCGGGGGTCATGATCCCCAGACCATGGACTGGCTATGGGATAGAAAATGATACTGGTGAAGAGTGAGCTTCTTGTAGGCACATGAGACTATGTGGGGAGCTCCTGTCTGGAGAGGAGATGAGAGGGCAGAGGGGGTCAGGAGCTGACCAAATGGGCATGAAAATAGAGAATGGAGGGAAGGAGTGTGCTGTCTCATTAGGGGGAGAGCAACTAGGAGTATATAAAAAAATATATAGCAAGGTGTATATAAATTTTTTTGTATGAGTGACTGACTTGATTTGTAAGCTTTCACTTAAAAAAATAAATTAAAGCACAATAAAAAAAGAAATTGCAGGTTAAATCCCAACCCACATCCCAAAAACGTTCTTTAATGAAATAGAAAAACTAAACTCCATCTTTATATGGAAAGGAAGGAAGCCTCAAACAGCTAAAGCAATATTGAAGAAGAACAAAGTACGAGGCCTCACAACTTACTACACAGCCACAGTAATAAAAATAGCCTGAAACTGGTTCGATGACATACACATAGACCAACGGAATAGAATTGAGAACACAGAAGTAAATTCATCCATCCATGGGCAGCTGATTTTTGACAAAGGGTCCAAGTCCATTCTATGGGGTAGAAATAGTCTCTTTAACAAATCGTGCTGGCAAAATTGGCTATCCATACTTAGAAAAATGAATCAGGATCCATATCTCATACCATGCACAAAAACTAACTCAAAATGAATTAAAGACCTCAATGTTAAAACTACAACTATAAAGTTCCTGGAAGATAGCATAGGGTCAAAACTAGCTGACTTAGTTTCCAGCATAAATAGCCTAGTAATCAAAACTAAAAATGCACGAATGACAGAGGACAAATTAGGTAACTGGGATCTCCAAAAAATTAAATACGTATGCTCACCAAAAGACTTTACCAAGAGAGTGAAAAGATAACCTAAAGACAGGGAAAAAATCTTTGGGAAAGACATCTAATAAAGGTCTAATCTCTAATATATATAGAAAACTTCAAAAACTCAACAAGAAAAAGACAATCCAATCAAAAAGTATGCAAACGACATGAACAAACACTTCACCAAAGAGGACATTCAGGCAGCCAACGAATACATGAAAAGATGCTCATGATCATTAGCCATTCCCAAAAACCTAAACCTGTTACTGTCAAGTCGATTCCAACTCATAGTGACCCTGTAAGGCAGAGCAGAACTGCCCCATAGGGTTTCAAGGAGCGCTTGGTGGTTTCGAACTGCAACCTTCTGGTTAGGAGCCCAAGGCTTAACCACTATACCACCAGGATTTCCCATTAGCCATTACAGAGATGCAAATCAAAACTACAATGAGATACCATCTTACCCCTATACAAATGGCAATGATCAAAAACAAAACAAAACAAAAACAAATGCTGGTGAGGTTGTGGTGGGACTGGAACTTTTATATAAAATGGTACAATCACTATGAAAACAGTACGGCACTTCTTCAAAAAGCCAGAAATAGAATTACCATATGATCCAGCAATCTCACTCCTAAGTATATATCCTAGAGATATAAGGGCAGTGACATGAATAGGGATATGAACACCTATGCTCATTGCAGCATTACTCACAATAGCAATAACACAGAAACAACCTAATTGTCTATCAATGGATGAATGGATAAACAAATTGTGGTACATACCTACAATGGAATACTACAAAACCATAAAGAATAATGAGTAGTCTGCGAAACATAACATGGATTAATCTAGAGGGCATTATGCTGAATGAAATAAGTCAACCACAAGAAGACAAATATTGTCTCACTATTATAAAAACTCAAGAATATCTATACACATATACAGCAGAGTTCCTTTGATGGTTACCAGAGATGGGAGTGAGAGGGAGGGGGAATCACTTTCTAGATAGTAGATACTTGTTACTTTGGGTGATAAGAAAGGCAAAATCAAATATGGGTGAAGTCAGCACAACCTGACCAAGGTAAACAAAGATGCTAAGAATTACATGAGAAAAAGGGACAATTTCAGTAAATGCTATAACATATATGATTTTGCAACAACAGTAAAAATAACCAAAAGTTCATATATGTGTTTACAAAGGCATATGATAGTAAATGCATATTTGTAGGCATATGTATATACATGTTTATGTGTGCTGCACACATATCTACATATATAACAAACCACATACGGGGCATGGTCACTGAGCTTCCCAGACATACCCAAACAATTTGTGGGATTGATTTACTGGATTAAAAGGCTTGAGACCATAGTCTCAGGGGAAAGTTAGTCAATTGGCATAATATAGGTCACAAAGATAAAGTTCTACATCCTAGTTTGGTGAAGAGCATCTGGGGTCTTAAAAGCTTGCAAGCAGCGAGCTAAGATAAAACTATTGGTCTCTACTCATATGGAACAGAAGAAAATCATAGGCTCATAGAAGAAGCTAGTCCATGGGACAAACAGCCCACATGAACCAAAGCCTCTTCTAACTTGAGACCAGAAGAACTAGATGGTGACCAACTACCACTACTGACCGTTCTGACCAGGGACACAAAAGAAGGTTCCAGATAGAATGGGAGAAAAATATAGAACAAAACTCAAATTCCTAAAAAAGGCCAGACCTACTGGACTGATGGATTGACACAGTGGCTGCAAAAATGGGCTTAAACGTAGCAATGATTTTGACGATGGCACAGGACCAATCAATGTTTTGTTCTGCTGTGCATAGGGCTGCTGTGAATTGGAACTGACTCAACAGCACCTAACACTAGAGGAAGCCCTGAGACTATCACCCTAAAACCAAAACCAAAGCAAACCCACCCCCGTCCAGTCGATTTCGACTCATCGTGACCCTACAGGACAGAGTAGAACTGCCTGATAGAGTTTCCAAGGAGCGCCTGACTAATTCAAACTGCTGACCTCTTGGTAAGCAGCCCTAGCACTTAACCACTATGCCACTAGGGTTTCCTATCACCCTAAAGTAACCTTTAAACTTGGAACTAAAGCTATTTCTGCAGGTCACCTTTTAGCCAAATAACAGATTGGTTTATAAAATAAATAATATCACCCATGAGTAATGTGTTCCCTTAAACAATTAACTATATGAGACCAAATGGTCAACATTCACCCAAAAGCAAAGATGAGAAGGCAAGGAGGGGAAGGGAAGCTAGATCAGTGGAAACAGAACAAACCCAACAGAAACAACGAGAATGCTGACACATCGTAAAAATTTGTAACCAATGGCACAGAACAATTTGTATAAAAATTGTTATAGGGGAACCTAATTTGCTGTGTAAACTTTCACCTAAAACACAGTATTATTGAAAAAAAAAAAAAAGAAATTGCTGGCTACAAATTTTCTTATGGTAGCTTTGCTCCGGGAAACTTAAAAAGAATATCTTTGTTTATTTTTCTCTTTGAAACAATAAACATTTTATAGCAAGTCCCAGACCTCAAAAAGGCACTACATATGGCAATAGTCATCAAACAGAAGACTTATTCCTTAGGCACCATGTCCTCCTAATACAATATACGTAAGCAGCCTAGCACTAGGCCTTATTAGCAAGTGTCATGTGGCTCACTTAGTTCAAGCCCACTCAAATTAAGGTCACCATTCCTAAAGGTAGTGGACCCAAAATCAGACTCACACACTCTAGTTCAACCAGCCAGAGAACCCCGGACCTACTAACTTGCTCTACATCTATTAACAAATTGCCATAATTAAATGTTTATTGATAATAACCACTTAGTGGCTGACAACTATGTTTTGGGCATTGCACTAGGCCATTTATTACATTCCTTCTCCTTTAAGAATGCTATTTTTAGAGGAGAAAATTTAATGAAAGGGGGAACAGTGTTGTTTAGGCTAACTCACTTTTTTTTTTTTTTAAACTCTTTTGAAGAGTTTTTTTAACGGCAAAGGATATGGAATCTCAGGGAGATAGTTACACAAAATAGAAGACAAAGCAGCGTGCTCCCAGATAGATACATGGGCTTTGTACATACTCAAAACTTTCCAGGAGTTCCCACTGGGGTTTTTGTATCCTTCTAACCCTCACCCTGATTCCGTACCATGTGAGTGTTTTGCACACCCTGGCTATGGGTACCTGCCTGATCATCAGGTACACGTAACCCAGTGTACAAAATGACCTCAGCCCATTACAGAGTTATCTCCCTTAAGAACAGACACACTGAATGTCAGTTTCCCAGGTATAACATCATCCGTCAGCAGAACCAGGCCTGAAATTTGCCTAAGGTTCTTTTTGTTTTTGAGACATAATTCACATACCATAAAATTCTCCATTTTAAAGTGCATAATTCATTGGTTTTTAATATGTATACAAGCTGTGAAACCATCACCACTATCTAATCCCAGAAAATTTTCATCACCCCAAAAAGAAACCCCACATGCATAGCAGTCATTCATTATGCTCCCTGCCCCACAAGCCCTAAGCAACCACTAATCTACTTTCTGTCTCTATGGATACCTCATATAAATGGCATCATACATATAAGTGGCCTTTTGTGTCTGGCTTCCTTTACTTAGCATGTTTTCGAGGTTCATCCATTGTTGTAGCACATATCATTACTTTTTACTGCCAAATAATATGCTATAATGTCCCCCTCCCAGAACCTGTGAATGTGATCTTATTTGAAAATAGGATCTTTGCAGATATAATCACGTTAAGGTCATACTGAACTATGGTAGGCCCTAAATCCAATGACTGGTCCTTATAAAAAGAGATAAATGTTGAGACAACACATAGAAAGGAGGATGCCATGTGAAGACAGAGACACACACGAAGGAAAGATGGCCATGTGAAGATGAAGGTAGAGATTGGAGTGATGCTGCCACAAGCCAAGGAATGCCAATATTCCCGGCAACCACCAGAAACTAAGAAGAAGCAAGGAAAGATTCTTCACAATAGCCTTCAGAAGGAGCAAAGTCCTGCCAGTACCTCGATTTTGGACTTGGAGGCTCAGGAACTGTGAGAGAATAAATTTCCGTTATTTTAAGCCACCCACTTTGCAGTCACTTGTTTTGGCAGCCTGAGGAAACTTGGAAATCCAGTTGTTCCAGCACTATTTGTTGAAAAGACTATGTGTTCCCCATTGAATGGACTTGGAACTCTTGTCAAAATCAACTGAATATAAATATATATATATACATATATAAATGTGAGGGTTTATTTTGGATTCTCAGTTCTATAGATCTGTATGTTTATCCTCATCCGAGTACCACACAGTCTTGATTACTGCAGATTTGTTGTTTTGAAATTGTGAAATGTGAGTACTTTGTTCTTTTTTGACAATTGTTTTGGCTATTCCGTGCCCCGTGCAATTTCCATATGAATTTTAGGGTCAGCTTTCAATTCCTGCAAAGATTCAGCTGGGATTTTGTTGGGGTCTGAGTTTAGGGAATACTGCCATCTTTACAATAGTACGGCTTGCAATTCATGAACACAGGATGTCTTCCCATTTACTTAGGTCTTGTTCATTTTCTTTCAACAATGTTTTGCCGTTTTCAGTGTATTTGTCTTACAAGTCTTTTGTTAAATTTAGTCCTAAGCATTTTATTCTTTTTAATGCTATTGTAAATTGACTGTTTTTTGTTTTGTTTTTAATTTCGTTTTTGGACTGTTCAGTGCTAGTGTATAGAAATACAATTGACTTTTGTATATTATTCTTGTATCTTACAGTCTTGCTGAACTCATTTATTACCTCTAATATTTTTTCATGGATTCCTTGGGATTCTCTATATACAGGATCATGTCATCTGTAGACTAGCTCACTTTTGAAAAGTAGAAAAATGCAGTGTGTGATTTACTTGAGTACAAACTGATACAACTGACCTCCCAAAAAATATTTTCAGTATTAAAATACTCTTTTGGAAGACAAATTCATTCACACATTATATCGACATTTGAAAAACTCCTTAAGGCAAAATTATCCTCCCTGGCTTTACCAAGGGAATCTTCCAAGTGTTTTTGATGATAGTTAGGTAAAAAGCTGTTGTTCACAGGGCAGTTTTCAAAGGCGTATCTAAAAAAATCAATTTTTTCATTCAGATACTTTTCTTAGAGCCTATCCAAGACTTGCAACTCTACTTTCTAAGGCCGCCACTGGACGCCTCTCTCCTCTGCTGCTCTTCCAGGCTGAATGGCATCTTCAGTGATATTATAAAGTCATTTATTTAACTTTCTCCAATTTTCTAAAAAGGGATTTAAAGAGGCCTAAAAAAGTACAAATATGCAAAAAGGTCCCGGTATAGAAAATCCGGTCAATGAAAGGGAGGAAGGAACTAACGTGCTCATTAAGAGGCAGCATGCGATAAAGGAAATACAGCATTTTCAAAGGGGAAAAGTCTAAGTACAAATCCCAGATCCGCCACCCACCTGCAAACTTGCGCACATTCTTTGCCCCCACTTTGCAGATGATACTAATGAAGCTCAGGACGGTTAATGCCAGCCTTATGGGTAAAGGAGCCATACTGAGACAGGGTGTGCACCTCACAGGGTGCCTGCCCCACTGCAAATGTCAGCATGGCCTCTCCTCGCAATTCCTTAATTCCTTTCATCACATGGAAATTAATACAGTCGCTCTCACTGATCATCGGAATTAGCTCTAAGCTTTCTGGCAACAAAGGCAGAAAAGGAAACGTGATAAATGTCAGAATTGTTATTAAAAAGGAAGAAGCTTACCAGCTCTTTTGGTGAGGCAATTTTTCCCTGACAATTTAAGTATTTTAAAAAAAAAAAGAGTCCTTTCACATGGCTCCTTATATCAGAGATATGAAACAACAGTAATAAGCAACAATTATTCTTCATTAAACAGTGTTAGAGCAATGGAGCAATATTTTAGGAATTGAGTGCACAGCGTTAAGCCAAAAAAGTGACTGTGTAGAACAGGCTAATGTGGTCCTAGCAGATAGCTCCCAAGTGCTAGCTAATCCATCAAGTCTTACTTCTGTATTCTCACCTATGATTTTAGGCTGGAAGTAAGCAGAGTGAAGGAGGTAATACTGCATGCCTTGTCACATGGATTTGTTCAGTATGTGAGAGCAACACCAGGGTAGATACATGATACAAAGAGAGTTTAACAACCGAGATCACTACCATCTCAGGGTACACGGTGATGCAGGCATGTACACTAATTACATACAATTAAACAACTACTGAACAACTCGGCTTCTGGGTAGAGACAAAGGGGACTAAAGCACTTATTGTGTGGTGAATAAAGGCTAGGTCCAGGAACCTGTGAGTTGAAAATCTACTTCACTTCTTCCAGTCATTGAGGAAGGCTTGATGAAAGAGGTAAAATTTCAGTCATTAAATGAGGAAAAACACTCAGCCCGTTTGGAAAGAGAGGAGGCAGGTAATATTATTTTTAAAGCTCATTCTCATGAAAAGCTTTGAAGCTTCTTGCTTAGTTTGAGCAGAGCTCAGTGGGATGGAGATCACAGTAAAAGCTCCATGATGCATGCTGCTGCAGTAAACGAGTGCTCCTGACTGTCTCAAACAGTGGTCTCCAAACTTAACTTGAAAATTTTTTGCGACACGCTTTTTTTAAGCAAATGTCGTATGTAACTCTATTACAAAAAAAAAATCTTAAAACAGCTAAAAGTAGATCTATGCTGGCACAAGAGGGGCCAGCAGAGACCACCCACCAGAGCACTGGTTCTTACCTTCCACAAAGTCCTAGAGAAGACCTTCATGGAACCCCTGGAGGCTCATAACGTAGAATTTGAGAACTCCTGATCCAGAGGCTTAACTGACTCCAAACATCCTATTCTAGAATGGTGGTCTTCACATATTTAAAGGGTATACTCTTATAACCTTTGGACCAAAGATGAGGAAGGAAACAGAAGGTTTTTATCAGCTGCTGCACTCTGAAATCGATGAAACATGCAATCAAGATGCACTGATAATTACTGGATATTGGAATGCAAAAGTTGGAAACAAGAAGGATCAGTAGTTGAAAAATATGGCCTTGGTGATAGAAATGATGCCGGAAATCGAATGATAGAATTTTGCCACAAGACCAACGACTTCTTCATTGCAAATACTTTCTTTCACTGACATAAACAGTGACTATACACATGGACCTCGCCAGATCGAACACACAGAAATCAAATTTACTACTTCTGTGGAAAGAGACGATGGAAAAACTCAATATTATCAGTCAGAACAAGGCCAGGGGCCAACAGACCATCAATTGCTCATATGCAAGTTCAAGCTGAAACTGAAGAAGATCAGAGCAAGTCCACGAGAGCCAAAATATGACCTTGAGTATATCCCACCTGAATTTAAAGACCACCTGAAGAATAGATTTGATGCACTGAACTCTAGTGACCGAAGACCAGACGAGCTGTGGAATGACACCAAGGACATCATACATGAAGAAAGCAAGAGGTCACTGAAAAGACAGGAAAGAAAGAAAAGACCAAGATGGACGTCAGAGGAGACTCTGAAACTTGCTCTCGAATGTCGAGCAGCTAAAGCAAAAGGAAGAACTGATGAAGTAAAAGAACTGAACAGAAGATTTCAAGGGGTGGCTCGAGAAGACAAAGTAAAGTATTATAATGACATGTGCAAAGAGCTGGAAATGGAAAACCAAAAGGGAAGAACATGCTTGGCGTTTCTCAAGCTGAAAGAATTGAAGAAAAAATTCAAGCCTCGAGTTGCAATAGTGAAGGATTCTATAGGGAAAATATTAAACGATGCAGGAAGCATCAAAAGAAGATAGAAAGAATACACAGTCATTATACCAAAAAGAATTAGTTGATGTTCAACCATTTCAAGGGGTAGCATATGATCAGGAACCGAAGGTACTGAAGGAAGAAGTCCAAGGTGCTCTGAAGGCACTGGCGAAAAACAAGGCTACAGGAATTGATGGAATATCAATTGAGATGTTTCCACAAACAGATGCAGCGTTGGAGGTGCTCACTTGTCTATGCCAAGAAATATGGAAGACAGCTTCCTGGCCAACTGACTGGAAGAGATTCATATTTATGCCTATTCCCAAGAAAGTCAATCCAACTGAATGTGGAAATTATAGAACAATATCATTAATATCACACGTAAGCAAAATTCTGCTGAAGATCATTCAAAAATGGCTACAGCAGTACATTGACAGGGAACTGCCAGAAATTCAGGACAGTTTCAGAAGAGGACGTGGAACCAGGGATATCATTGCTGATGTCAGATGGATCCTGGCTGAAAGCAGAGAACACCAGAAATATGTTTACCTGTGTCTTATTGACTATGCAAAGGCATTTGACTGTGTGGATCATAACAAGTTATGGATAACATTGTGAAGAATAGGAATTCCAGAACACTTAATTGTGCTCATGAGGAACCTTTACATAGACCAAGAGGCAGCTGTTTGGACAGAACAAGGGGATATTGATTGGTTTAAAGTCAGGAAAGGTGTGAGTCAGGGTTGTATCATTTAACCATACTTATTCAATCTGTACGCTAACCAAATAATCCGAGAAGCTGGACTATATGAAGAAGAATGGGGCATCAGGATTGGAGGAAGGCTCATTAACAACCTGCGTTATGCAGATGACACAAGCTTCCTTGCTGAAAGTGAAGAGGACTTGAAGCACTTACTGATGAAGACCAAAGACCACACCCTTCAGCATGGATTGCACCTCAACATAAAGAAAACAAAAATCCTCACAACTGGACCAATGAGTAACATCATGATAAATGGAGAAAAGATTGAAGTTGTCAAGGATTTCATTTTACTTGGATCCACAATCAATAGCCATGGAAACAAAAGTCAAGAAATCAAGAGATGCATTGCATTGGGTAATTCTGCTGCGAAGGACCTCTTTAAAGTGTTGAAGAGCAAAGATGTCACCTTGAAGACTAAGGCGTGCCTGACCCAAGCCATGGTATTTTCAATCGCATCATATGCATGTGAAAGCTGGACAATGAATAAGGAATACTGAAGAAGAACTGACGCCTTTGAATTGTGGTGTTGGGGAAGAATATTGATTATACCATGGACTGCCAAAAGAAGTACAACCAGAATGCTCCTTAGAAGCAGGGATGGCGAGACCGCGTCTTACATACTTTGGACATGTAGGAGGGATCAGTCCCTGGAGAAGGTCATCATGCTTGGCAAAGTACAGGGTCAGCGGAAAAGAGGAAGACCGTCAATGAGGTGGATTGACACAGTGGCTGCAACAATGAGCTCAAGCATAACAACGACTGTAAGTGTGGCGCAGGACTGGGCAGTGTTTCGTTCTGTTGTGCATGGGGTCACTATGAGTCGGAACTGACTCAACGGCACCTAACAACAACAACAACCCTCATAACCAATAACTAAACCCACTGCCGTTGAGTCGATTTCAACTCATAGAGACCCTATAGGACAGAGCAGAACTGCTCCATAGGGTTTCCACGGAGCGGCTGGTGGATTCAAACTGCTGACCTTTTGGTTAGCAGCCTAACTCTTAACCACTATACCACCACGGTTTCCATACCTTCATACTCCTTAATTTATTTTTAAAATATAAAGGCATACTATGCACGAGCATATTGTATACATTATAAAATACACTTAAAAATAAAATTTTAAAGACGATAAACCAAACACAAACATTTTAAAATATTTCACAAAAGATACAAAAATATTTTCCACTCCCATACGTAAGAACAATGGGATAGAAAATGCTTTATTACTTTTTGTACTCTTTTGTCTTATATTTGGTGTCTTTTAATAATTCCAAATATTAATGTTTTAATTCCTTCTGATTATGGAAAGGTGTACGTTGAAGTTTGGCTGATAAATTACCATCTTCCTTGATATCAACTGACTGTTTATGAAGACTAATCAGACGGTGTTGCATTTTTATACTTTTAACAAATAAGTTTCAAGAAAAATCTGTTGAAGATGAGTTAACTTATCACTCATTATTAAAATATCACCTTTACTTTGAAGGAGAGTCCCTGGGTGGCACGAACGGTTATGCATTCGATGATTAATCAAAACTTTGGTGGTTTGAACACACCCAGAGGTACCTTGGAAGAAAGCCCTGTGATCTGCTTCCAAAAGATCACAGCCTGAACACCTTGTGGAGCACATTTCTACTGTGAAATACATGGGGTCACCATTAATCAGAATCAACTCAACAAGAACTGGTTTGTTGTTTTTTGTTACTTTGGAGGGCTAAGTAATATACTGATGTGCTTAAAACTATCTGCCATCACAGAAAAGGCTCAGCAAATCTGGGACACTTTTATATTAGTAAAAGAAAAAAATGTGTAATTTTGCATGAGTTAGACTGTGGTTCAAGAGATTTTCGTGATCATTCCTCATCTCATTACAAAGTAGCATAAGGATTCTCCCTTTTAAAAGACTTGCTTCGGTAAATTAACCACACTGGTGATACCCTGTAGTGGAGAACATGAATGGTGCACTAAAGACACACCAATCAAGGTGACACTGTTGACCCCTCTGGCTTGTGGGATGCTCAAGAGTCTCTCCAGAGGCCTCCCCTGGACATGGCCAGTGGTCACATGTGACACAGGGCTTCAGGGCAGCAAATACTCACAAGGCATAGTTTCTTTCTGGATTTCTTAGATGAAAAAACACCTAACAGTTTCTTTCTATATGCCAATGGGTCATACTGAGCACACCCAAGTATTCATAATAGTGCACCCCAGTATTCACACTAGCAACAGCCTGTGGTTGGTGTACATTGATGCACCCATGGAAGCACTGGCAAACTCCCAGGGGCACCACAGGATACGTTAAAGTTGAGAGAAAGACAGCAATACTCAATGTCTGTTAGGCGCTACATAAACTAATAAATCAACATTAGACCATACTACATTTCTTTTGATGACATCTGTCTTTGCAAAGCTAAGTTTTCAGCAATTGCTGTGATAAAAAGCAAGTACTTTGTGAAAATCAATGTGGAGAAGGAAATGAGGCAGTGGCCTGAGAAGCCGAGCAGTGCCCACCCACATTGCATTAGTAAATAAGGATATTTACAAATAAAATAAAAACATGTTTTCTTTCAATTTATATATATTTATATATATATATATATTTTTTTTCCAAACAGCTACTAGGTTGTTAGGACATAAAAACTGAAGTTATTTGGCTCTAGCTTCTTAATAAACAGAACTGCTAAGTACTTCTAGTGGTACAGAGAAGAAGTTATAGAGCCTGTACAAGTCCTGTGAACTGACTTTCTGTGGTGATGGTAGGTGGAAAAGTAGAAAAGCACAGGACTGAAACCAGGAGAGCTGTATTCCTGTTACACTCTGCGACCAACTCCCTAAAACTCTTCAAATTTACTAAGCTTGGGCAAATCAAAAACATGATGGGACAAATGCCTGCAGGGGCCCCCAGCCCCCATGCTCTGCAAGTCTGTTTTTATTGTTGGGTGCTGTTGAATTGATTCCAATTCATAAAGACCCCAGGTGACAAAACACAACTGCCCAAAGGGGTTTTCTTGGCTGTGATCTTTACAGACGCAGATGATCAGGTCTTTCTCCCCCAGAGGTGCGGGTGGGTTCAAACCGCCAACCTTTCCGTTAGCAGCTGAGCACCTAGCCGTTGTGCCACTGGGGTCTTTTCTGCAAGTCTACTTAGGCCTAGATAAAGGATTTGGTTCTACCCTCCCCATCTGGACTCTCCTATCCATCCTGAAGGGCATCAAGATCCTTGAGAAACCCATGACTTTCCCAGTACTGCCAAGTGCTGTGCTGGATGCTGAGAGGGGGAACAGAGGGCCTGCCTTCACTGACGCTCAAAAGGCTGATGCTAACGTGGCTTGCTCATCTGACCAAAAGAAGAAGGGTTAATTTTTGGGAACACTCCACCTGAGAACCCACAAATGAAACAGGAAGGATCATCACCCAAATGGCCTGTTTCATGTCCTTTTGGAATTTTTTAGAGTATCAAACAGGATGCCTTGTTTACAAAACCATGCTACCCCTGATAGGTTGTATTGGTTCCTAAGTTCTTGGTTAACTGAATATGTTAAGTACTCTGAAGAAACCATTTGGGAATCCTTTGAGAAACTAAAGAACCTTTTCAGGGAGGAAAGCATGGTTTGTAAGTTTTAAACAATGATTTGCTTAATGTGTAGGATATTGTGCATATATAAGATTTCCTCAACAATCCTATTCCAACTGTTTCAAGTGTCTTTTCAGCACCGTCTAAGATCCCAGGGTGCCCAATCTTCTCCAACGAGGAGGAGATCGTTCTTGGGTTGATTCTTTCAAAGCCTTCTACTAACAGGGTTTTATTCTAGCTTGTACGCATAAATCAAATCCAACGAGAAGAAATCATGGAGTTTCTTGCTACAGAAAGAAAAGTAATAATAACAAGGCACAGGAAACTCCCCTTTTCTCATTCAATTTCAAAAACTGACCTAATAAGAATCAATAAATTCACTTATCTGGCCCCATATTCTTACTTCCTAGGCTACCACAAGATTTAAGCTCAAAGTAGCATTTTATTTCAGGAAGTAATCAGTAAACATAATGCTGTAATAGTCACAGAAGCTGAATAAACCTAAGGACCAAAAAAGCCACTACTCCTTTTACTGACAGAAGTACAAATACACATATCCTAAATACCAACAGAAACAGGTACAGATGTTAACAGAGAAGATGGGATAAGGAATATTGAAATTGGTTCGACAATAATTTCTAAATAACATTGTCCATTAAAACAGTGCCATGGTGGTGGGAGAAGTACTCTGATTTAACAAGAACAAATTTTCTCTCAAAGCATTAAACTTTTTTAAACAGACATGAAACAGAAAAAAAAGGGAGAGCAGGAATCTGGGGGACAGCAGGAAAGACCAGTGGGGTGGCTGCAGCCTGAGAAAGAATGATTGGGGGGGGTGGGGGTGGGGTACCGAGAGAATTATGCTCCAGAGACCCTGAGGAACAGGAGGGAGTCAGTATGAATGTTAAAAAGACTATTATATTTAAGGGTTTTTTTTTTACTAGAAATATATGAAACTTGAGACAGCCAAAGTGAAGCGCAAGTACGTGACATCTACAGTAAAACATTCTCTGCAACGGACACCCTAAACTCAGGCTTTACTGGGGGCTTCTTGCCACCCCACCCCCTGCCCCCAGAGCCTGAGCGCATAATTCTTAACCAACAATTCTACCAGCATAATGTTAAATCAGCATGCACCTCAGAAACACACCCACTTCCTGGTTGAAACAGGGGCCAATCACTTGTCTTAGTGGAAGGAGGGGAGAAAAGGTATCTGTAAAAACGCCTGAAAACCACCAGTTGTCACTGAGAGGACTCATGTGTGTCTGAGTAGAACTCTGCCCCTTAGGATTTTCAATGCCTGATTTTTTGGAAACAGGTTGCCAGGCCTTTCTTCTGAGGCATCTCTAGGTACACTCAAACCTCCAACCTTTTGGCTAGCAGCCAAGTATCTTAACTGTTTGCACCCCCAAAACAAAAAAACTCAAACCCATTGCTGTCAGGTCAGTTCCAACTGATGGCAATTCCTCTGTTACAGAGTGCAAGTGTGCTCCACAGAGTTTTCTTGGCTCTATTCTTTACGGAAGCTATCACCAGGCCTTTCTTCCACAGAGATGGGTTTAGACCTCCCACCTTCAGGTTAGTGGTCAAGCACATACCATTTGTGTCATACAGGAACCCCAAAAACTCCTAAAGGCCTCCAGAAAGCAAACTTTTGCAGAACAGATACCTGTCCGATACACTGCACTTAACTGCTTACTATGGTTCTCAAAAAACAAGTTTCTACTTTGTCTCAGAACTTAGGCAGGACAGGTAAACACAAGGGAAATCCTTTATGATGCCACGGAGCACTGGCACACCAGGTTATGCCGGCCAGGTCGGACTTTTATTTTAGGTGGTTAAGTGTGTGTGATCAGTCTGAGATGACCCTCTACAACCTGGAGGGATGGAAAAGGTTGGCTAGGATAATTCAGTTCATTCATCTGAGGGAAACTATAACAGAACATTTACTCAGTAGCATACATTTTCTTCAAAGGATTTTATTTCTTGCTGAGGCTCCAGTCCCATGACCTCTAAACCAGAAACGTGGACACGTGCCAATGCCATTCCTCTTCCAATCACACACCTGCTCTCAAAATGCCCCATTTTCACTCCCTGTTCTCAGGTCTACAGCTCTCAAACACTGGAAGGCAAAGCTGTTGATTACGTGCACATACTTTAAGCTTTCAACTGAGTTTGTTGGCTCTCCTCCCCAGCACGGTTTAAAATTACCAAGAGTGGTCATTCCATCAACTAACAGTACTTATTAACCACCTACACGACATATGCTACTTTGCTTAAGTTAAGTACTTTGGAATTTATCAGTTTAAAGAAAGCATCCAAACAAATTAGGTTTTTCACTAGTAACTCGTACCAGAATCCTTTTGAACCACTGAAATCTAGGGGCAATTGAAGGCAAAAACAGGGGAGATTATGGTATGATCTTTCTTGAGGGTGACACTGAAGGTCAGGGAAACAGCTTCCTGTGCAAAAAATAAGAGCTGTAAAAGGGAAAGAGGGTGGAGGTGACAGCATAGACGTCCTTTTGCCCTGATTATACACAGCTTCACATAAAAACTTACTTGCCAATATTTTCAGGCAGAGACTGCAGTGAGATGTCATTTACAGAAAGACATGTTAAATTCTGTAATTCAGGAAAGCTCTCTGGCAATCTAAAACAGAAAATGCTGTTAATTAAAATACATCAAAACATATGGTTTCTTCTATATTATTTCTAACTGAAATAACCTCCAGAAGTTACATTATATATGGCAAGTTTACCCATTTTCCTATATATATAAAACACTTAGAAGAAAATACAAGGACTTGGTCTATATGAGTACAGGGGTACAATAATACTTATTGATAGGGTGACTAGAAATAATTAAAGGGGAAAGACATGCAAGCTCTAAGGATAAAGAAGGAAAAATGTTGAGATTACTGAGTGTTCCGTGAAAGAAAATTATAAATCATTGCTGCAGCTAAAATGCCTAAGAGTGAAAATCCTTTCTTGATTTGCAGAAAATAAAGAGAAAATTCAGTCAGCTCAACAAGATTATAATAAAACACAGGACAAGTGCTCAATAATTTTTCTTCCTGTAACTTTTAATACCCACGGCAAAGCTATGGATTACTTAAGAGTTGATCAGTTGACAGCCAACTGCTGCTTTTCTTGATTTATTTCTTTGAATTCAATTTAAGATGCCAATCACTTGAGACAATTACATAGTTCACTGTGTTCTACACAAAAGGATTTTTTTTTTTTTACTTCCTTTAAACTACAGAAGAGCAAGATTTCAAAATAATATTACCCTATTACTTTAAAACTTACAAGGAAATATTTCTATGGTTACCAGTATTTAGGAAGGAAAAAAAAAAAAAAACTAAAAGATTTCATTGCATATAAAACAGTAAAGGTCCTTATATGCAAATATAGACAGTAGAACATATAATTGTCTTTTTTTTTTCCCCAGAGGGAGAGAGACTTCTGGCTTTAGTGACAGTCTCCAGATTAGAATCTTTCATTTCTTTTCTCTCTGTTTCTTCTTTTACAAACAAACCCTATGTTACTGTTTGCCATTTAATATAGGCAATTCCAAAATTTAAAACCAAATCCAGGCCTGCAGGATCAAAGTATTAACTGAAATGCTCATAATTATTAAAATACATCCTCAGAAAGTTTTTACAAAGTAGAAACCTCTTCCATAGCATAGCAGAGGTGAAACGCTTACCTGTAATTAAAAAGATGCAATTTATCTGTTCAGCCTAGGTTTTTTTTTTCTTTAACCAGAAAGTATACATCATTTTATAGTTTTAAAACTAGCTAAAATGCTTTTAAACATTAATAAAATGTATTTTTTTTAATGGCTGACATGCTTTTTTGTTGGCTGTTAAAATTAAGAGCCAAACTACTAAGATGTGATGGAAAAGCACAGACCTAAGGTTGGGAGAAATGAGTTCTAACCCAAGCTTGCCGCTCTCTGGCCACAAGACCTGGAAAGGTCATTAGGCTTCTTTGTTTCTTCGGCTATAAAATAAGTAAGGCCACACCAAATGATTTCTAAGGCCCCTTCAACTCACAGGTACTGTGCTTTAACTCATAAAGTAGCATACCTGCCAAAGTAAGCTGGCTTTGTTTTAAGTATTTATCAAAATAAACAGGCTAGGGTTAAAAAAAAAAAAAAATGAGTAAAGCCTCATACAATGTGTGTGTGTTCCAATCGAGAGAGTTCTGATATAATGGTAAATCTCAATGTCAGCAGACGTTAGAAAAGGAAAGTAAAGAAACAGAAAAGGAGATTAAGTAATCACTGGTTAAAAGAAAATCAAGTGTAGCATGGTGAATATTTCCCAGCTTGCCTTAAGGATGAATAGCTTAGTTCAGTTCAATAAGCATTTAGTGAGCACTTACTACATTCCAGGAATTGTGGTACGGTTGGAGGTACAACGATGAAAAATAGAGGGATGAAGGAACTTTCTCAGGCTAGCTGAGTTTAGCCAAAGTGGTCATGGAAATATAAATTTCAAGTGTTGTGACAAAAGTGCACAAAAAGCATTACGGAAGCCCAGAGGAGGGGCCGGTGGGCAGTTATCAGGAAACACTTCCTAGAGGAAGGGAATGCTGGAGTGGCATCTTAAAGGAGAGTGAGGGGGTTGTCATGGTGAGGAAGGGAGGCGGGTGACATGACTACCTACCAGCACTCTATTACAGCAGAGTGTGATGTCTGACACATTTGATAACTGAGAGCAAGGAGGGTGGATAGCTAGGTCAAGGTTAGATCAAGGAGGGCCTGGCAGGGCACACTGAGGAGCTCTAACTTTAACTTACAGGCATAAGGAGTGGGAGCTACACAAAGGTCTTAAGAAAGATGACAACTGTATAGAAGATAGTTAAGAAAGGGGGCAAGACTTGAGGACGACGATATGTTAGAAATTAGAAAGCTATTTAAACGATAGGTTAGAACTTGCTAGATTACTACTTTTTCAGTAATAGATGTTATTAATAACTTAATCACTAAAATTCAAAAGAGGAAAACCAGAAGTACTTATAAAACATATTTACTTCTTAAAAATAAACAGATATAGGAAAAACAAAACAAGACAAAACTGGGCATTCTCCAGAACTATACACCCAAACAGTTCCAGCCAATTTTGAAACGGGTAAAATGAATTTTAATTCAGTTTCAATTTGCCTAGATCCCTCCCCCCTCGCACCTGGCCCCAAAAGACTCTAGAACAGACTCGAAGGGCTGTCTTTGCACAGCCATGTGGGTAACAATTCAGTTATCCTGGCAATACAGGTGCTTGGAAGCCAGTGGTCAGTGGGCTCATAACTAAGCCAGGAGCCATAGTAGGGGCTCAGGGCACTGCCACACAGCCATGTCCGGGCAGTGAGCCGTGTCACACCAGGAAGGGCAAAGCTGGAGTCAGTAGTAAAACAGTGACAGGTGGCTTTATTAGGAAAGATGAACCCCCCAAAATCCCTACTGCTGTTGCTGAAGTAAGGAAATAATGGTGTCAATAGAGTTAAAACAGTGGTGGAGGGGTAGAGGAAAGTTGAAATGGTAAATAAATATGCTTCATTCCTGGAGCAGAAAATACTATCTCTAACTGGACTTTTCCTTGGATAACTATGGTGTAAGCTCTCTGGAGGTTTGGACTTCAGGTCTATCTCTTGCAGACCCCACAGGACAGGATTGATCAATAGGAGTCTTCTAAACTAATTCTTTATATTGCTTCAGGAATGCTTCCTATTGTACACTCCACTGTGCCTTCCCCTAGTCCTCTACAACATCACTTCAATATTTCTATCAGTAGCACTGTGAGCCTTTCACTGTCAACATCTGGTACAGTGGTGTTTATAATTAACTGCGAAAGTCAACAGTCCTTGATAAAGACAAAAATTTCCAAATGATCCATCTAAGTACTTCCAAGATGGGAAATCTGGTTGTGTTCTTGGCCTGGCGCTCAAAAAAAAGAAAAAAAATAGCCTTGGTGCTATAGAAGAGAAAGATAAGTAGAAAAGTTACCTAGTCAGTGGGTTTCCGCTGAAGTCAGCTATCTGTAGTGCTTTACAGAATGAGATGCTTTCTGGAATTTCAGGAATATCTGCGGGAGTAAAGAAAACGTCTATCATCTACCACCATTGTTAACAGCTTTCATCAACCACAGTCAGAGAGAATACTTGGAAATTACTTCTTCGATTCAAATATGGCATGGATTTACAGGTTACATTTCTACATTTATTTTATATGTGCTTTCATAATAGAAGTTGTATTTCTAATAGAAGCACATTAAAGAAAAATATATCGAAATAAAAAAAGAGACAAAAAAAATCCAAGTCCCAACATCCTATCAAAAGTCACTGATGGCATTCTGTTGTAATTTTCAATAGACTTTTTCCCTCTTATGTTTTCAAATGGTTGTTATCAGTATAAGCCATTCTAAAGCACTGGAGTTTTTTCTAATTACAAACAATTATAACAATTTGCAAAATACAAAGAAGTACAAAGAAGAAAATAAAAATCACCAACACTCCCTTCATCCAGAGATGTTTTATTTTGATGTTATTTTTTAAGTTGTCATTCATACATACACACACAACACACACAGTATGTGTGTAAATATATTTCATCCTAGGTTCACACTGATTTTTTTCAGTTTATATTAACTTACATTTTTCCATGTCATTATTTTTCCAAATATTTTGCCATTATTAATGGCAGAAAAGATCACTGCATATATTTGCAGTGATCAATTCCCTGGTATTGGAGACTTAGGTTGTTTCCAAGTTCCTGATGTTATAATTATATTTATGCCCATTTCTGATCATTTCCTTAAGCTAAATTCCCAAAAAAGCATCAACAAAGCCATTCTCTTCTCCATAGTACTTGATAAATGTGAAATTGCTTTATACCTATTTATCCTCCCAATCAGCCTAGATGAGGGGCCCATTCAAAATATCACCCCTCCTTTTTTCTTCTACATTGAAAAATGTCAATTTAGTCATAAAGTAGTCTGGCATGTTTTCTTTTTGCTTTATTTTTATTACTAATGAGGCTGAATATTTTTTCCTATGCTTACTGGCTACCAAATCTTGTGATTTGAAGATAACCAGAATTGTTATTTTAAATTCCTTTCTTTTGGTACAAAATCTGAGATTACAGATTTCCAGGCTTTAAAAGGTTAGTTCATAGCATTTAAATTCAAAAACAAATTTATTTTGGACATGTTAACACCAAGAAAAGTTAAAATAGAAAAGGCTTTCTGGTCCCATGCTGTTTCTTCCACCAATCTGACAAACTGCAAGCTGAGCCAAAACATACCTAATATTTTTATATTGGGGGTGGCGAGAAGGGAGCAATAAAAAGAAAAATGGATGCCTTGATCCAACAACCTCAAAGTAATCAGATCCTAAATGAACACTTTCAGTTCAAATTTAAACATCGAAAACATCTGAATTTGTGTTAACATTTTCATTACACTATTTTATGCCTTACACAATCATATAAGGTTGAAAAGAATCGAAACTACAATCTTAGTTTCATAAATATATTTTATGTGCATAATATTTTTATGTATATATTCCTGATATCTGATATTGTATGTTCTACAGCTTGTTCTTCAATTTTGCCTTAGTTAATCTAGTTTCTTTGTTGTTGTTAATTGCCATCAAGTCATCAGATTGTCAGTTTCACACATACACAATATTTTTATGTATATACAATGTATAAATATAATATCGTATAGAATATTTTATAGCATTTATGTATATTTTGCACATACATAATATTTTAATGCATAATATATAGACAGAGCATGCGCGCGTGTGTGTGTGAGAGAGTCAGTCAGTCCCTGGGTGGTGCTCACCTGCTAAACAAAAGGATGGAGGTTTGAGTCCACCCAGAGGTGCCTCGGAAGAAAGGCCTAATGAATTATATTCTGACACACATGCGGTCACCATGAGTCAGGATCAACTTGAAGGTAACTGATATATATATACACACACACATCTATACCCACATATGCGCGTGTGTGTGTATATATATTTATATATATACATATATATATACACATACCAAAAAACTAAACCCATCGCTATCGAGTTAATTCCTTCTTAAGGCAACCCTATAGGACAAAGGAGAACTGCCCCATATGGTTTCCAAGGAGTGGCTGGCGGACTCAAACTGCCGACCTTTTGGATAGCAGCCAAGCTCTTGATCACTGCGCCACAAGGGCTCCATATATATATCCACGACCATCTAAATTACTACAATACCTACTTAAATGGTCTCTCCGTACATTCAATTTGTCCTCCATCCTCAAGGTGGATCACGACCTTTCTTGAAAAGTAGCTGTCACTATTTTAAGGCCTCTATTTTTTTTTATTGCAATGGAGGAAGACTGGAATAAGGGACGTCTCAGGTTTCTTTAAAGTGTGCGTGCATTTAGAAACTTCCGGGGGTATTTCCTTTCCTGGAGGACTGTGGGTAGACAGCATTTTTTGTCTATGATAACTGCTCCTTGTGCACAACACAATAATTATTTTTCAATAAATTAATTATTCACTGGCATTTCTTTTTGTTCTCTATAAGTAGTCTCTCTTCTCCTCTTGGATTCAAGGCATATTTGAAGTTATAATACTAAGTTCTCTCCAGTGAAAATGGCATGTAATGCTAAATAAAACCAAACTGAAGTCTTACTGATTTTTGTGGCTATTCTCTAAGATTATCTAATTCAAGTTGGTGACATGCAGAAATAGAAAGTTTAGGAAGAGTAAAAATAATTAAGGAAAGCAAAGTATTACCTCTATCTATTAACTGTCTCTTCAAAAAATTGCAAAGAAGAATATTTTAAACCTCAGGATACATTGGACATATTACATGGAGAGTCAGTAAATTGAGATTTTATCATTAAAAATGGGGTAAGAGCTACTTAAGTAATCATCTAACCTTATTGCATTAGCATTGCTATCTCTACAGTAAGGTGACTGTGTTGGCTTAATGAGTACAAGGTGCTAACAAGGTCAGGGTCCTGGACTGGGTCCAAGCACAGTCCAGTTCTTTCCCCTGACTCCGCCTCACTGCACTCAGATGGCCCTTTCGCTTAAAACTTGTGACTACACAACAGCAACAGCAGCTGACTACACAACGGTAACAGTGGCTGAATTTCACTGAGCGCAACGCTGAGTCAGGCATAACGCTAAGCACTTTGCACAAGTGAATTCATTTAAATCTCCATAACAATTCTAAGGAATGTGCTAATATCATTCCCATTCTCTGAATGACTAAATTGAGGCACCTAAACAGTAAAGACCTGCTCGAGTTTACACAACTAGTAAGTGGAAGAGCCAGGATCTGAACCCAGGCCGTCTCACTCCAGAGCCCGCAATCTTCACTGCAATGCTATTATGCCTTAAAAGAATGAGTGAGGTCAACAGAAACCCTAAAACTCAACACAAGTCCCCACTGCTGTATGCCAATAACATGTGCCACTTGTAAACGCCAATGATCACGCTGTTGCAGAATCTTCAGCAGCTTGATATAAGGGAGCCAAGGAGGGACTGATCTGATTTTTTTTTCTTTACTTCTTCTAATCAAACAAAGCCACAATAAAGTTCACTTTCAAAATACGTAATCAAAATGCCAAAGTAACAAAAAGGAAACCTTGTAATGAGAGTTCTAATTCTATTCAATCCTGTGGTATGGTTAATCTTTATCAACTTTTATATATTATGACATAGCATTAAAATTAAGAACAGTATTTGATTGCAGTTGTTGTGCTGCCTTGCGTCAGCCCGCAACTCACAGTGACCCCATGCACAATGGAGGGAAACACTATCCAGTCCTCCATCATCCCCAGGATTGTTTTTGTTGTGGACTGGAACGTTGGGATCCACAGAATTTTCACTACTGATTTTCAGAAGTAGATCACGAGGCCTTTCTTCCCAGTCTTAGTCTGGAACGTAGTCTAGAAGCCCCGTTGAAATCCATTCAGCATTATAGCAACATGCAAGCCCCCTTTGCCAGACGGGTGGTAGCTACATGTAAGGTGCACTGGCCAGGAATCAAAATGAGTTTCCAGCATGGAAGGCGAGACTTCTGTCACTGAACCACCAATGCCCTCTAGTATTTGATTAAAGTACATAATATTAGAATGTTTCATAGTTATCCCTTGCTTAATGTAACTCCTCCAAGGCAAGAAGAATGCAATAAGCACTACTGACAAAAAGGCAATATGGTGTCATAAAATTTCAATTAAATCTTCCACAAATTCCCCCAAATAGGTTGGGTATCCTATCATGCCCAATACTTCTCCTTTGAAGCACTTTGCTCAAAGGTGGTTATCTACAAAAAAATTACTCAATATTTGGCTTCCTAATTTTTTTTTTAATTAGATGTATTTTCCACTAGTCAGGCCTATATTGTCCCTATGTCCCAAGGATTTACCACCATGCCAGCCCTTAGTAGGTACTCAGCTATACTTAATGGCTGACCACACTGGGTCGGGAATCAGTAGGCAGATTCTACCGCCAGCATCCTCACTTCATATATGTAGGCCTCAACCACTCTGAGCCTCTGTTTCCTTATAAAAGGGATTTCAGAATCTCTGCCCCACCTACCTCACAGGGCTGTTGAGAAGTAAAATGAGGTAACAAATGATAACTTTGTAAAGTACACAAACATAAAGGGGCTAAAAGAGGGGAGAAGGCGGCAACCCCCCAAAATGGCACAGACTAGTTTTGTTAAATGTGGGTCACTTTTTGTATTAATTGGTGGGTCCCGGGGCATATGTGTTCTTGCCTCCCTCCTATCCCCAACAAAAACAATCAAATACTATTCTTAATTTTAATACTATGTCATAATCAAAAAAGCTGATAAAGATTAACCACACCACAGAATTAAATACAATTAGAACTTTCGTTTTAAAATTTCCTTTTTTAACTTTGGCCTTTTCATTACATATTTTGAAAGTGAATTTTCAGACAACAGGGAAAAAATATCAAGCACTCTGTCAATGTAGAAATAATGAAGTCTTTAAATAAATATCTGGTTATCAGTATCCACTCTTAGACAAAGAAATGCATAACTGTATAAGAAGTCTGGAATTTGAAGACAGTCCCTCGATGCCACATCATGGATGTTAAACCAAATCAGAGACAAACAAAAAAATAATGTAGTAAAAACAGACATTACCATCACAAAGAAAGACACCCCGGGAACTGTACTGCAAAGAGGTCCAGGGACTAAGACAACCCTAAGAGGAATCCAGCAATTCACAGGTCTGCACATGGACATTAAAAAAAGAAAAACCTGTTGCTGGCGAATCGGTATGACTCATGGAAACCCCATGTGTTACAGAGTAGAATTGCTCCATAGGGTCTTCTTGGCGGTGATCTTTACAGACACAAATCACCAGGCCTTACTTTGGCAGTGCTGTTGGGTAGGTTCAAACCATTAACCTTTAGGTTTGTAGTAAAAACAATTTGGGCAAACTGTTTGCTCAACCCAGAGGCCTACATGGACATCAGCGACAGCGACTGCTAAATTTCACTAAACTCTGCCATCAACATTCGATAAGTCACCTTGAGACTTACTCAAAATGAACAATTTCCCTGTTAGAGTTTGATTATATTGATGTTTCTGGTCTAGAGAGAAAGTGTGTAAGACATGGCCTATAGGCAAGCCTGCTTATATTTTCCTTCTCATGGAAACTATCAACATTTATATTGAACGCCTTCAACATTTAACAATGCTAAAATGCTGTGGGTGATGCAAGAGCAAAATACCAGATTATAAGGAATTTGACCTTCCTTTTTTTTCTATCCAATATTCTCCCCTCCTATGAGGAGGAGAGAAATGAACTTAGTGGATTGATATTCTTGCTCACACTCTGAATTCTCAAAATGCTAGAGCAATTCCTGGCAAAAAAAAAAAAAGTGTCTGATGGCTCACCCTGGTCAACACTGAGCTGGTGTTGATGCTACAGCTGGCCACCTAGGTATCAAAATTATACACACACACACACACACACACACACACAACTACCTCCTTTCAACCATATAGACACTTCGATTTTATTAGCACAATACTTCCACTTTAGGTGAAGACTTGAAAATGCCACCCAACTATCTGTTGTTCACAACAGGCTCCTTTGAAATCAGTCACCTGACAGCTGTTGTCACTGTCACCTTAGACACAAGTGGTAGGTCCTAGGCACTGGGGGAATGACGGAGTCAGACTCAAGGTCAGGTGGAGTGGCTAGTATGGCTATGAAAAGTGGAGCTATTGCCCTCCAAGCCCTACTATACCACCTTTACTGTGTGACCAGCTGACAATCGCTGAGGTCTTATTATGTACCAGGTGTTGTGGCCAGCACTTTGCACATATCATCTCTAATCCTTACAACAATTACTGAGATAGGCAGTAGTATCCCCATTTAGCAGACTCAGAAGCAGGCTCACAAACATTAGACAAATTGTCCAAGGTCACTCTGCTGGCACATGCAGAGCAAGGATATGAAATTCCAGTCGCTTGCCTCACAGCCACAGAAGACTGTGGAACTAGTAGTTCAGGATCTGGAGAGTCAGATTCAATCAGCTGGAGGAGGAGCCCCTGGGTGGAGCAAATGGTTAAGTGTTCTACTACAGGCTGAAACGCTGGTGGTTTGAACCCACCCAGAGGTGCCCTGCAAAACAGGCCTGGCAATCTGCTTCTGAAAGGTCACAGCCTTGAAAACCCTATGGAGCAGTTCTACTCTGCACATATGGGGTGGCCATGAGTCAGAATCCACTGGAAGGCAACTAGTAATAACAATGAGAACAGCTTCAATCAGATGGAGGCATAATGGAATTAGAGACGCCAGAGAAAATGCAGATGAATAGACAGGGAGTTAGGAACATGGGCCTGAGGTTCGGAGATACCACTTGGGAGACATTTTACAGAGATGATGACAGATGCGCAGTCTGAGAGAGAGAAGGTGAGAGAGGATGCAAGAGTACCTGTGGTTATGGGGCATGAGGCACCAGCAGAGGAGGAGATGGAATAGCGGGAGCAAGAAGAGATCCGTGAGGGCAGAATGACAGAAGTCAAGAGAGCAAAGAGTTTCACCCAGAGGATTGGTCAATGCAGGCAACTCAACAATTAAGAAAGAGGTGGGCTTGGCTTTGGGAATTTGCTATCATCTTTGAGAGGACATGAGCAGAGTGGTTTGAGAGAAAGCTAAACCACAAAGGTTGAGAAGTCAGTGGAAAAGGGGTAGAGGAAGCGAGTGTAAAACAGTAGCTGACAAATTCCAGTCAGAAACAAAGTATTTACAGTTGAAGAAATGAGAAGAATGTGATAAGGTTTTCTTATCATGAAGCCAAACTTATTTATTTAAAAGGACTGTTGTTTAACTTGAGATTATATCCTGATTATGGGTTGAAATCTCTTGTCTCTTACTGGATGATAGTGATGGCTTTTCTTATCAAAATGAAAACTTGGCAATGCTGGGTTAGAATCCATTTTAAAGAATCATACTACTCCATTAAATCTAAAATCTAATCTGAGAACCTGAGATTAGAGTGTGCCATCAAAAGGAAGGGGAAAGGGGACTTATAGCTTGAGTAGAATACCAGGGTCAAAGGAAAGCTTCATTTTAATGTGTGTGGGTTTCACCGTTGTTGGAAAATTTAAGGAGTCAGCAGAGAGGTAGGCAGTTACAAACAGAATGAAGAAAAGCTGCAGAAGCTCATTCCAACCTTTTCTCAAAAGGCAACAAGGGTAACTACATGGTGTGAGAGGAGACCCTATGAGTGAAGACTTTGGAACCCTGTCTACAAGGAAGGGACAGGGAATTACCCAAATATTCACAGAAGAGAAGCCTGGAAGCAGAAGACCTGTGAACAGTGTAAGAAAGCCCATAAATCAAAAAGCAGGCTCTTGGGATGAGATCCACCAACCCACATGTAAGGCAAATGACAAAATCCCATGATCTTAAGAAGGTAATGAGATGCCACAATATGAAACACTTCTCAGCAAAAATGAACCCTGCATCTACCCAGACATGCTGCAGGGAGGGAGGGAGGGAGGGAAGGAGAAAGAGTGACATTGGTATGGAATGTAGGATCCTGTTATGTATAAAAAACATGAATTAAGACCTGGTCAGAGATAGAATTCAAAAGCTACAAGGAATAAAACAACTAGCTGTGAATAGAACAAGCACGTAAAAAGAGATGCTAACAGGCTGTAGGAAAACACTCAATATTGTGACTTTGGGTACACTCAGTACATCATATTGCTTCATCTAGAATTATTTACTACTAGGATAAAACAAGGTCCTTGTGTGCCAAATAGGCTGGCTGATGAACGCGGTTTGAACACTGTGCTGCCGGTTGTCTGGCTCAATCCTGCTTAAAATATCTGGGATTGTCAAACAAGACCACATATGAATGCATGATCCAAGTCTGCACTTGCTGCCACAGCTGTTCCTCTGGGTGTACGGAAAAAAATATGCTAAGTGGAGATTAAAAAACAAAAAAAAGACATCTCATTTTTCATATTATTCCAACCACCACCGACTCACCCAGGAGGCAGCTAGCCTTGTTGGGCATAATTCTTGCCCTAGCAGCCTTTCCAGTACATATGAAAGGAAGATGGAAAAAAGACAAAATGCAGAGCATAAGCAATAAGACCAGACATGGGTCCCTCTGGATGGTTTAGGAGGGAAAGGAGGGACAGAGAGAGACCCTTTGTAAAATTTTAAAGACCTGTAATTTAGAGTCTGGCAATAAACTTTCCCAACCCAGAAGATTTTCACCTAATTCCAGCCACAATTACGAAAATAACCTCCATGCCTCACTTCAGTCTTTACTCCCCAACAGAGTTGGCTAAATAAAAACAAATATGTCTTGAGGTACAAGACGCTGATTCACAAAAAAAAAAAATTTTTTAATTAACTAAAATGAAGGTATTATAGAATATTAAATGTTCAGTTTCCTGTGAAAAAAACGTGGACAGTCTTCCCATTCCTCCCAAAATATATGTGATCCTGATGAATGCCTCTTAGATGTCAAGAAAACCGCAACCAAATATCAAAAACTGAAAAAAAAAAAAAAGTATTTGTCAGATACTTCCCTATTGACAAAGTTACAGTTCATTTTAATTATATGCATTCAATATGGACAAAGCTACATCTACCGGTATTTCTGTATCAAAATTTCCTTAAGAAGTAAAGTCTTCCAATGGATGAATGCTTTGATCCAGAAATTAAGTCTTCAACTTTCTCCCAAGTCTTCTCCATCCTCATCATCCCACATGAATCTTCCACTCCTCCTAACTCCAAATAAGACTCTGTAGTCAGGATCGCTCTTTCATATGATTTCTATGGGGCCAGATTTCCATGATGTCTCGTGTTACCTTTTTAAGTAAACCTTACCTTTCCAATTAGAATTTGTGACTCTTGTCAGTTGGGATAAACAGCCTACTGCCAATGATCAAGAAGCTGGTGTGGGACCAGTTGACATTTCATTCTGTTATACATAAGGTCAGCATGAGTCGCCACAGACTTGAAGGAAAATAACAAACTTTGTGTCCTCTTTCACATCCCCACACCATGCACAGTGTTTGTCAACCGACAGGCTTAACCGCAGCCTAGGATGAGTGATTCAGTCCCCTAAAAATACTCTCTGGGTAACACAAAGAATGGGTGAAAGGGTGCAGGGCCAGGAGTGAACAAATACAGAGTTCTCCAGAGAGGCAGGGAAAAGCCATTTCCCTCAGATAAACCAGCCAGAACACTGATTCTCAACAGTTCTCAGCAGCTTTTTCCCAAAGAACATCCCTAAAAAACCAAACCTGTTGCTGCTGAGTCGATTTTGACTCATAGCAACCCTACAGGACAGAGTAGAACTGTCCATAGAGTTTCCAAGGAGTGCCTGGTGGATTCAAACTGCTGAACTTTTGGTATCTCCATAGTCCAGGTCTAATACAACCAAAAAAAAAAAAAAAAACTCAATTAGTTGCTGTCAATTCCAACTCATGGTGACTCCGTGTGTGTCAGGATAGAACTGTACTACGTAGGGTTTTCAATGGCTTAGATTTTTGGAAGTAGATCACCAGCTTTTCTTCTGAGGATCTGAACCGCCGACCTTTCAGTTAGCAGCCAAGCACTTAACCATGTGCACCACCCAGGGACTCCTTCAATACAACAGTTAAACTGTATTAGGGTATCAGGGCCTGGGGCTTCTCAACCTGTAGAGTGCAGAAAAATCACCTGAAGTGTTTGATGAAAGGTCTGGCCCCTCGCCCAGCAATTGATTCACCAGGTCTAGGGTCAAAACAAAGAGCCCTGGTGGCGCAACAGTTAAGTGGTCACTGCTAACTGAAATAATAACAGAAGTTTGAAAGGTTGTTGGTTCAAACTGATCCAGTGGCTCTGCAGGAACTCTACTCCTATAAAGATTACAGCCTAGAAAACCCTATGCAGCAACTCTACTCTCACATGGGGTCACTGTGAGTGGGAATCTACTGGATGGTAACCAACAGGAAACCCTGATGGCACAGTGGTTAACAGCTATGGCTGCTAACTAAAAGGTCGGCAGTTCTAATCCACCAGGTGCTCCTTGGAAACTCTATGGGGCAGTTCTACTCTCTCTATAGGGTCACTGTGAGTTGGAATCGACTTGATAGCAACGGGGTTCCCCCCCCGCCCCAGTAGCCAACAACAGGATCAGGACAAAAAATCTGCATTTTAACCAAGCACTCAAGGAGAGTCTGATAATTGGGTCTTAGGACCATCACGGACAAACATCAAGGCATTTAATTTTAAAGGTTCTCAGCCTTGGCTACACATCAGCATCACCTGGGAAAATCCTTAGCAATTGCAAGAAATTGGCCTGGGGTGGAACTTGTGCCTTGTTTAAAAATAACAATCCCCCAGGTAAATCTAATATGCAGCCAAGTTAAGAACCACAGTTTATAAGGCCCGATCACTTTAATCTGGTAATCAGCCAGTAACTCCTGGCTCCATTCACAATTTACCTCCATAATAAAGCTCTTTTTTGTTCTTGGACTGAAGTAGAACCAACATTTAAAGGCCTTCCTGCAGAGCTGAGTTAGCCTGCCTCCAAAGGGAGGTAAAAGAACGATGTAAAAAGGGAAAGCAGACTGCTGTGTTGTTGAGTAGAGGATGAGGGAAGGAGGGAGACAAGGAGGTGGGAAAGAATAAAAAGGGGACTATTTGGATCAAATCTAACTGCCTCCTTCCCGTTTTTAAATCCCTGTACTTGCAACATAAGTACACTTATAAAAAAAAGTAACCCTTAAAAAAAAAGAGAGAGAGAGATTAACCTAGAGAACAGAGTGTAAAAGGCATATTTTTAAAACAGAGCTCAAAAACATGTTTATATTTTCCAAAGAACTACTGTAGATAAAGGAGCTCGAAAACCTGAAAATTTTAACATGTCAACTGACAGATGAAAAGGTATGATATTTATAATACATTTAACTTCTTAAAAAGAAATGTCAGAATTTATAGAGTAAAATGAGTATTGCCCCCTTCAAAGCATTCACCATAAAAAGCATGCATATATTCCACTGGTATTGCCACTGAACAAAACTTTTGGGAGCTCTTTTTCACAATTACATTGAGTATATCCCATAACTTAATGTTATGAGGGGATTTTGCAGGATGAGCAATGTCTATATAATTTATAGAAAATTTTAGATTGGGAGTCAGTATAAATTTTGCATTTTCACTGAATCTCACCCTGAAGATAATATATTGTGGCATGCTTGGTTCAGTTTTCACGTACTGAAGCAATTCTCTCTTCCCCTGTCATGTTCTCAGTGTCTTCCAACATGAGAACATGAGGGGCTCATTTTCCGGCACTACTACCAATGTTCTGCTGCTATTCATAAGGTTTTCACTGGCTAATTCTTTTCAGAAGTAGACCATCTCCTCTAAGTAGAGTCGACTTTAATAAGGTGGATGGAGTCAAGCTTTTTGGAACTTCATTTGCTGTTGTGGCACCACTCAAAATGAGAAGCAACAGCTGCAAACATCCATTAATAATCAGAAAATGAAATCTACAAGTACGAATATAAGAAAATCAGAAATCGTCAAAAACGGAATGCATAGATGTCGATATTCTGGGCATTAGTGAGCTGCACTGGACAGGTATTGGCCATTTTTAATTGGACAATCATATGGTCTACTATGCCAGAAATGACAACTTGAAGAGGAATGGCATCTCATTCATTATCAAAAAGAACATTTCAAGATCTATCTTGAAGTACAACACTGTCAGTGATAGGATAATATCCATACACCTACAAGAAAGACCAGTTAATATGACTATTATTCAAATCTACACATCAACCACTAAGATCAAAGAAGAAGAAATTGAAGATTTTTATAAGCTTCTGCAGTCTGAAATTGATCAAACATGCAATCAGGACGCATTGATAATTACTGGTGATTGGAATGCAAAAGCTGGAAACAAAGAAGGATCTGTAGTTGGAAAATGTGGCCTTCACGATAGAAATGATGCCAGAGATCACATGACAGAAATTTAGCAAGACCGATGACTTCTTTATGGCAAATACCTTTTGTCACCAACATAAAAGGCAACTATACACATGCTATACACATGCAGGAAACGATGGTGACGTACTGGTTAAGTGCTACAGCTGCTAACCAAGAGGTCGGCAGTTGGAATCTGCCAGGAGCTCCTTGGAAACTATTGGGCAGTTCTACTCCGTCCTACAGGGTTGCTATGAGTCGGAATCGACTGGACAGCAGTGGGTTTGGTTTGGGTTTATACACATGCACCTCGCCAGATGGAATATACAGGAATCTAATCAACTACATCTGTGGAAAGAGACAACGGAAAAGCTCATTATCATCAGTCCGAACAAGGCCAGGAGCTGACTTCAGAATAGACCAATGTGCTCATGTGCAAGTTCAAGGTGAAACTAAAGAAAATTAGAACAACTTCACAGGAGCCAAATATGACCTTGAGTATATCCCACCTGAATTTAGAGACTATCTTAAGAATAGATGTGACGCATTGAACACTACTGACCAAAGACCAGATGAGTTGTGGAAAGATGAAGAACATCATACAAGAAGAAAGCAAGAGGTCATTAAAAAAAACAGGAAGGAAAGAAAAGACCAAAATGGATGTCAGAAGAGGCTCTGAAACTCGATCTTGAATGTCAAGTAGCCAAAGCAAAAGGAAGAAATGATGAAGTAAAAGAGCTGAAAAGAAGATTTCAAAGGGCAGCTTGAGAAGATAAAGTATTGTAATGAGATGTGTGAAGACCTGGAGATAGACAACCAAAAAAAAAAAGAACACGCTCAGCATTTCTCAAGCTGCAAGAACTGAAGAAAAAATTCAAGCCTCGAGTTGCAATATTGAAGGGTTCTACAGGGAAAATATTAAACGACACAGGAAGCATCCAAAGAAGAGGGGAGGAATATACTCACTACACCAAAAAGAGCTGGTCGACATTCAACCATTTCAGGAGGTAGCACATGATCAGGAACCAGTGGTACTGAAGAAGGAAGTCCAAGCAGCACTGAAGGCACTGGCAAAAAACAAGGCTCCAGGAATTGACAGATTACAAATTGAGATGTTTCAACAAACAGATGCAGCACTGGAAGTGCTCACTAGTCTATGCCAAGATATTTGGAAGACAGCTGCCTGGTCAATCAACTGGAAGAGATCCATATTTATGCCTATTCCCAAGAAAGGTGATCCAACTGAATACGGAAATTATCACACAATATCATTAATAACACATGCAAGTAAAATTTTGCTGAAAATCATTCAAAAGCAGCTGCAGCAGTATATCGAGAGGAAACTTCGAGAAATTCAAGCCAGATTAAGAAGAGGACACGAAATCAGGGATATCTTTGCTGATGTCAGGTGAATCCTGGCTGAAAGCAGAAAATACTAGAAAGATGTTTACCTGTGTTTTGTTGACCATGTAAAGGCATTCAACTGTGTTGATCATAACAGATTATGGATAACATTACAAAGAATGGGAATTCCAGAATACTTAATTGTGCTCCTAAGGAACCTGTACATAGATAAAGAGGCAGTCATTTGAACAGAACAAGCGGATGCTGCATGGTTTAGTCAGGAAAGGTATGCATCAGGGTTGTATCCTTTCACCATACTTATTCAATCTGTATGCTGAGCAAATAATCCAAGAAGCTGGACTATATGAAGAATGGGGCATCAGGATTGGAGGAAGACTCATTAACAACCTGTGTTATGCAGATGACACAACCCTGCTTGCTTAAAGTGAAGAGCACTTGAAGCACTTACTGTTGAAGATCAAAGACCACAGCCTTCAGTATGGATTACACCTCACCATAATGAAAACAAAAATCCTCACAACTGGACCAATAAGCAACATCATAATAAACAGAGAAAATACTGTAGTTGTCAAGAATTTCATTTTTCTTGGATCCACAATCAATGCCCATAGAAGCAGCAGTCAAGAAATCAAGACACATTGCATTGGGTAAATCTGCTACAAAAGGCCTCTTTAAAGTGTTGAAAAGCAAATATGTGACCTTGAAGACTAAGGTGCACTTGACCCAAGCCATGGTGTTTTCAATCGCCTCATACGCATGCAAAAGCTGGACAATGAATAAGGAAGACCAAAGAAGAATTGATGCCTTTGAATTATGGTGCTGGTAAAGAATATTGACTATACCATGGACTGCCAAAAGAATGAACAAATCTGTCTCTGAAGAAGTGCAACCAGAATGCTCCTTAGAAGCAAGGATGGCAACACTATGTATCACATACTTTGGATACATTATCAGGAGAGATAATGTGTCCCTGAAGAAGGACATCATGCTTGGTAAAGTAGAGGGACATCCAAAAAGAGAAAGACCCTCAACGAGATGGACTGACACAGTGGCTGCAACAATGGGATCAAGCATAGCAACAACTGTGCAGATGGCGCAGGACTGGGCAGTGTTTTGTTCTGTTGTCCACAGGGTCACCATGAGATGGAACCGACTCGATGGCACCTAACAACAACAAAGCAATCCTCAAGGAGCCCTGATGGTGCAGTGGTTGAGTGCTAAGCTGCTAATCGAAAGCTCAGTGGTTCAAATCCACCAGCTGCTCTGCAGGAGACAGATGAAGCAGTCTGCTTCCGTAAAGATATACAGCCTTGGAAACCCTATGGGGCAGCTCTACTTTGTCCTGTAGGGTCGTTATGAATCGGAATTGACTGGACGGCAACAGGTTTGGTAAAGCAATCCTCACACACACAAACACACCTCAGAGTTTAGCTCAAAAAGGGAGAGAGGTGAAATCTTTGCGTTTGGTAAGGGAAAATCCATTGTCGTGGGTGGGTGTTAGGAGTAATCTCAATCATTATAGTAGACACTTAAATTTGGGATTGGGCAAAAATAACTTTTGTACTTAGTTAATAAGATTGTCTCGTGGATTTAAGTGAAGGTGAGAAAGGTCATATTATAAAGACATCCTTTTGGTCTAATGGCTCTTTAGGATTTTGACCCTGTCAGGAACTGTTACGGTTCTGGTATGTTTTTATACGAGTGTCCCCAAACCCAATTTAAATGTGCATGAGTTTTCCCCGGAGATTAAAATGCAGACTCCCGGGATCCTGCTCTGGAATTGCATAGTCTTGGGTGAAGTGGAAATATGTATGGATTCTGATGTAGGTGGTCCCAGAGCCCACCTGCTAAAACACTGTTCCAAGCGAAGGAAGGAAGACCATATTCTGGGAGTCTAAATTTCTACGGCAAAAGTATCCTTGCTTTCCTCATTCCCGAAAGCCCCTTTCTCAGTGGTCTGAGGATCAGGACATTCTGATTTGGTGCCCTTTGTAATCTTTTCCTCCGTATTCCTTTTCCAACCTACCAAATACAGTTTTGTCCCCATGACCTGAACATCTCTGGGCAAAGAATACACTTTGTCCTCTCTTGGTCAGGATTCTGCCTTCTGCTACTGTGATAGCAACTCAGCAACTGATACGCAGAAGAAAGGGCAGAATAAAAGTTTCTAGACTGTCTGAACTTAATGTGTAAGCTCTGATGTGCTTCTGTTTAAGTTAAAATACATTGTAAGTGTCATACCTTATAATTTCGTGAAAGTGCTAAACCCATCATCTCTGATTTGTTCTATGCCAGTTATCTATCAGTTTCTTAACAGGTTAACTTTATCCACATAATTCAAGAAATCTCCACCTCTAGGCTGGATAAAGGGGCTACAGACCCCGTATGTTGCTGCACCGTGCATTCTATGTAATAACCACTCGTATAAAATAAAAAGCGACAAACCAGAAACCTTCCTCCTGTACCAAGTTTCTCTGAAATTACAGTGGAAGTCACCCCATCCATTCATGTGTTCACTTATTCAATTATTTAAACAACTAATATTTAATGGGCCCTGATTATTTATGTCAGGCCCTGTGGCAGAAGGTAAGGAGACAAGGTGAATAAGAAAGGCACAGTCATTGCCCACTATGAACTGATAATCTATTTTATCATTTTATAATGGCCATATACTATTTATATGATTAAAAAAAAAAAAATCCTAAGGTGAAATAAACAGGGGAACACAGTGGCATAAATGCAACAGAGGGCCTTAGAAGGAGAGAACATTATCTCTGTGATCCTCAACACTTAACATGGAATAACCAGTCCTAAAATGACCACAGTCCACCTTGGTTCCAACCATAGCTAATGACCAGGTTCCAGAATGAGAATATGGGTGACTGGTTACCCCCACGTTTTGCCTACTGGATCTCCCCCACTGTGGCAGCAGCAGTACCTGGATGGCTCACCCCCACACCAGACACTGATCAAACACGTATACATTTACGAGCAGAAAGTTGTGAAATTCCTCCATTCATTATACCTTTATTAGCTGTTCACATATACACTACCACCGTAATTGCTCACATCCCTTAGAAATGGCAGATCCAGCAGGAAACAGTGATTGCTGGTGTTTCCTCCAGGAAACAGTGATTGCTGGTGTTTTTCAAGCCTTTCTCTGGTCTCTCAAAAAAAAAAAAAAAGCATAAAACAAGCAATATGTGCTGTAAGCCACTTTTGACATTGCTTTTGTTGTCACAGATGGCTTCCTAAGTGGCAAATCCAATGGAAACTTTTCAGTCTATGTTTATTGATCATTCTGCCCCATTTCACACTGCAGTCCTTCTCTATGTGCTTCTTGCCTTGGTGTTCATGTTTCTCTGGCTGTTCTTTGCCAAATTTCTTTTCATTGGTCCTTGAATGATGATGCTCCCAAGGCTTTGCCTGTCTTCGGGCTGTGCCAGGAGAGTTTCGTCCATGACAACAGCTTTATCCATCAATCTACAAGCTTTAGCTTCAGCCCATATGATCAATCACCTTTATAATCACCTTTATCAACTGAATGACCCTGCTCTTGCCCTTCCCTTGTTCAACCTTCTCTACAGCACCAGTCAACACTGTGGACCAATCCTCCAGCTATTCCTTCTCAGAATCTTATAAGGACCCCTCTTCCTATGCTTTCCCTTAAACAGTGATAATTCTGCCTGTTCATCTGCCCTTCTAACTCTGTATCTCTCCCTGAGTGACCTCATTCAAACCTGTGCTTCACCCATCACTTACATATGGATAACATTCAAACCTTTTTCTCCTGCGAAAATTTCTTCCCTAACCCCCAGACCCTTATATCCAGCTGTCGACTGAAGTCCATTTAGATATCCCAAAGATATCTCACCCTCCAATGCCTATAAATAAACTTACCTTTTCCCCTCAGGGCCAATCCATTCTTCAGTGTCTCCCATCTCTATTGTATTAGGGAATGGGAGTTTATCACAGATCCAGACCTCTCACTTGCCCTCCCTGTTCACAACCTGCAAGCTACCCCCTTGCCGCCCTCATGCCTGGACCAGCTTCTTCAATCCTCCTGGGTCCCCTTCCCTAGTCTCTCCAGTCCTGACATGGATACCTGTCTCCCTAACCAGGCTGCCCTTGATCAACTTCTTGAGCCCTGATACTACTAGGGTGATACGCGAGCCACTCTCCTGCTTCACTTTCATGGCTCCCTATGGCTTTCAGGAAAAATATTCCATAACATACAGCCTTTCATGATTTTGCTGCCATTCACCTCTCTAGCTCATCTGCTGCCATGTGCTCCAGTAATATTTCACATTTCCCCAAATCCATCACTCCATTTCGAACCTTCATGCACACACTCATGCTGTTTCATTTTCCCAGAAATGTCCTTCCCGCACTTCTTCGTCTTCACCTGCTATTTATTCCTCAGAACTAGGGTGTCACCTTTCCCAGGAAGCCTTCTTGATATCCTTCCCACCTCTGTGCTCCTTCAGGCATACCTTGGAGATGGGACTTGCCACACTGTACTCTTGTCCTGCCCTAAATCCCTCAAGAGTCTCGACTAAACTGACTTCCTATCTCTAGCTCCTAGGGCAAAACTCACATACCTGGTACCAGTTAAAAAAAAAACCTGTTGCCATCAAGTCAATTCCAACCCATAGCGACCCTAAAGGACAGAGTAGAACTGCCCCATAGGGTTTCCAAGGAGCGCCTGGTGGACTTGAACTGCCGACCTTTTAGTCAGCACCCATAGCTCCTAACCACTACGCCACCAAGGTTTCCACATATCTGGTACTTGGTTAAATATTCGAGAAGTGAATAAAATCCATTCTAAAAAAAAAATCCATTCCCGCTCTTATCATAGTGTTTCCCTATCACAGTAAAACACATTCTAGCCAACACTTCACTAGTGCTTTGGTGTGCTTTTCATAAGGAAATATGCTGCCTCTATTTAGAATATTTCTTTGAGTTTCTCTCTCCCTATTTGGATCCCTAAGGAAGGACAGAACAGTTAGCACAGCAAAGAGGGATTGCGCAGATAAGAATTGACTGGCTATGGCAAGGGGTCCAGAAGACCAAAGCATCTGCTCAGAAAATGCCTTTCAGCTACAGGGAGGAGGGTTCTTTGCCATGCTCCAACTGGTCAACCCTGAGGTTGACCAGTTCATGAAAAAAGCTAAAGATGAGGATCCTGATCTCTAGGAAGAACAGACATAGTTACTTTTATTCTCTTGCTTGGATTTCCCCACTGGCTCAGGGCTGCCTTTTGCTTTAGATGTGTGTCAAGTTATCGGCACTCAGTTCTCCAAATTTTTTTCTAATTTGTTGAGATCCACTTGTCCACCTTGACCCAGAGCTCGTCAGCCTCATTAAATGGAGGAAGGTCTATTCTTTAACATTTTGCAACACCATCAAACAAAGGTTGAACAACAAAGTTAAATACTTCAAGGCATCAACTATTAAACGTGTATGGTACTTTGATCAAGCACCTCCACACAAAAAAATATATGTTAGGTAAATACAGAGCTGATTGTTTCATAGTGCCTTAACAAAGGTGAACATCTGTGTCAGTCTGCTTCAGCTGGCATTCTTTCTGTATGTACCTCTCTAACTATGTGGCCCCCAGCGGTAATTGTGTTTTCCTGACTTATTTCAACAGAACAATTCTAAATCAGGTACAGATTTCTAAACTGCTTACTCACCTTTCTTCACTCTGTCTGGTTGACTTTTAACTTATCACATCCTTCAGGAAATTCTTGTCTTGTTATCGTCCTATCCTACATCACTCTTACCTTTGAAACCTATAGCTTCCTAGTGGTGTTAAAGTTACAGATCCATTCATATTTTCACCAGAAAGACTAAATGGCAAGAGTTATTTATTAATCTGCCTTAAAAAAAAAATAGTGTTTAATAGTGCAAATAGTGCACAGGAAATGCTCACAGCCTGTGTCAAGTAGAAAAAAACAAAAACTAACAAGAAAGATATCTATTTAATGCATGATCCTAATTTTGTGAAACAGGTAATGAAAAGACAAAAAGATAAAATACATGAAAACACTTATGACGATTATTTCTGGGTAGTGGGATATAAATTTTTTATATTGGTGAAGCAGAATTGTGATTTTGGAATTCAAAAAACCTAGGATCAAATATCAGCTCCACTACTCACTAGTTCATTCAACCAAAGACTAAGTTTCTAACTTGAGATTCAGTTTTCTCATCGTAAAAAGGGGACACAAGCTTCTTTGTTGGAGATGGTTTGAGAATTAAATGAGGTAATACAATTAAAGCGGTTAGCCTCATACCTTGGACAGGGTAAAGCCAAAAAAAAAAACCCAAATTCATTGCCATTGAATTGATTCTGATTCATAGTGACTTTACAGGACAGAGTAGAATTGCTCCACAGGGTTTCCAAGACCATAATCTTTATGGAAGTGGACTGATACATCTTCCGTGAAGCAGCCTGTGGAGCAGTTGATGGGTTCAAACCACCAACCTTTTGGTTACCAACTGAGCGCTTAACTACCATGCCACTAGGGCTCCTTTAGTACAGGGTAAGCACCCAATAAATATTTTGATGAGGAAGAGTCACAGTTCTCTTTTTCAGCCATGTTTCTTTTTGTTTCACCATTGTTATTCTCAGCAATAAGCATATACTTAAAAAAAAAACTGGAAAATAAATGACTCTAATCATCCATTTCTCTATCTGTCTCAGGGTGCTCTTCTTGGTCTTCTCAGGGACGGGTCAAATAAAAATCACAGTTCCTACAGAAACAAATGAAAGGAAACCTGTTATTCTATATTGCAGAAAAAAATTCTAAAGACAGAAACCTGCTGGCTGCCTGAGGCAGAGCTTCAGGTGATATACCGCCAGTGAGATGAACTTCCTCGGGTTAACCAGGTGAGTATCATCAAGGTGCCAGGTCAATGACAGTTCATCCAGAGAAGATAAGGCTAAGAAAACTCACTTGAGACTGAGTGATCAATATGAATGCCAGTGGAACTAGGTACTAATGTCAACATACTGGGATACCATCTCTCCTTAGAGTCTATTATCAGAGAATTAAAGGACCCATCACAATGCTTGGTGAATATCCACATCCTGAGAAAAGAACATGGAATGATTAGCAATAAGAGCAAGGCAATGTAAGATGACAAAGTCATCTCCATAGGAGAGTTACACCTGCCTCTGAGAAACCTGGGATATTCACGACATCTAATCTCCATTACTCCTTTGTCAGTTTGTTGTACTGTGGCAGCTTGTGTGTTGCTGTGATGCTGGAAGATACTAGTATATTTCAAATACTAGCAGGGTCACCCATGGTGGACAGGTTTCAGCAAAGCTTCCAGACTAAGACTGACCAGGAAAAAGGGCCTGGCAAGCTACTTCTTAAAAAAATGGCCAGTGAAAATTTTATGAATAGCAGTGAAACACTGTCTCATATAGTGTTGGAAGACAGACCCCTCAGGTTGGAAGGCACTTTAAGTACAACTGGTGAAGAGCTGCCTCCTCAAAGTAGAGTCGACCTTAATGACATGGATGGAGTCAAGTTTTCAAGACTTTCATTTGATCATACGGCATGACTGAAAATGAGAACAGCTACAAACATCCATTAATAATCAGAACGTGGAACGTCTAAAGTATGAATCTAGGAAAATGAGAACCAAAAAAACCAAACCCAGTGCCGTCGAGTTGATTCCAACTCATAGCAACCCTATAGGACAGAGTAGAACTGCCCCATAGAGTTTCCAAGGAGCGCATGGTGGATTTGAACTGCCGACCCTTTGGTTAGCAGGCGTAGCACTTAACCACTATACCACCAGGGTTTCCAGGAAAATCAGAAGTTGTCAAAAATGAAACGGAACACGTAAAGATCAATATCCTAGACACTACTGAGAGGAAATGGATGGGTTTTAGCCATTTTGAATAGGACAAGCATATGGTCTACTGTGACAGGAATGACAAATTGAAGAGGAATGGCGTCACATTCATCATCAAAAAAAAACATTTAAAAATCTGTCCTGATTTTAAACAATGCTGTCTATGATACAATAATATCCATATGCCTACAAGAAAGACCAGTTAATATGACTATTATTCAAATTTACACACCAACCACCAACGCCAAGTATGGAGAAAGTGAGGATTTTCACCAGCTTCTGCAATCTGAAAATGATCAAACATGTAATCAAGATGCATTGATAATTGTTGATCATTGGAATGCCAAAGTTGGAAGCAAAGAAGAAGGATCAGCATTGGAAATCACGGCCTTGGTGAAAAAACGACACCAGAGATCGCATGATAGAATTTTGCCAAGACCAATGACTTATTCACTGCAAATACCTTTTTACAATAGCATAAAAGGTGACCATACATGTGAACCTTGCTAGACAGAACACACAGAAAGCAAATCATCAGATAGAAAAAGGCACAGGGCAATTTCAGAACAGACCATCAACTGCTCATCTACAAGTTCAGGTTGAAGATGCAGAAAAAACAACTCCATGAGTCAAAGTATGAACTTGAGTATATCCCACCTGAATTTAGAGACCATCTCAAGAATAGATCTGACACATTGAACACTAATGACTAAAGATCAGATGAACTGTAGCGTGATATCAAGGACATACACAAAGAAAGCTGAAGATCATTAAAAAGATAGGAAATAAAGAAAAGACAAAAATAAGTGTCAGAAGAGACTCCGAAACTTACTCTTAAACACAGTAGCTAAAGTGAATGGAAAAATGATCACTAAAAGAGCAGAAGATTCCAAAGGGCAGCTAAAGAAGACAAAGTATTACAATAAAATGTGCAAAGACCTGGAGTTAGAAAACCAAAAAAAGGAAGAACACACTCAGCATTTCTCAAGCTTCAAAAGCTGAAGGAAAAAAATCAAGCCTTAAGTTGCAATATTGAAGAATTACATGAGCAAAATATTGAACGACTCAGGAAGCATCAAAAGAAGATGGAAGGAATACACAGTCACTTTATGAAAAAGAACTGGTCAAGGTTCAAGCATTTGAGGAGTCACTATATGATCAGAACCCGATGGTACTGAAGGGAGAAGTCCAAGCTGCACTGAAGGCACTGGCAAAAGACAAGACTCCAGGAATTGATGGAATACCAATTGAGATGTTTCAACAGATACAATGCTGGAAGTGTTCACTCATCTATGCCAAGAAATTTGGAAGACAGCTACCTGGCCAACCAACTGGAAGAGATTCATATTTGTGCCCATTTCAAAGAAAGGTGATCCAATACAATGCAGAAGTTACTGAATATTATTAATATCACACGAAAGTAAAATTCTGCTGAAGATAATTCAAAAATGGTTGCAGCCGTATATCAACATGGAACTGTCTAAAATTCAAGTTGGACTCAGAAGAGAACGTGGAATGGGGGATATCATTGCAGATGTCAGATGAATCGTGGCTGAAAGAGAATACCAGGAAGATGTTTACTTGTGTTTTACTGACCATGCAAAGGCATTTATATCTGTGAATTATAATGAACTATAGATAACACTGCCAAGAATGGGGATTCCAGACACTTAACTGTGCTCATGAGGAACCTGTACATAGGCCAAGAAGAGGCAGTCATTTGAATAGAACAAGGGGATACTGCATAATTTAAAACAAGAAAAGGTATGTGTGAGAGTTGTATTTTTTCACCATACTTATTCAGTCTGTATGCTAAGCAAATAATCGGAGAAGCTGCACTATATGAAGAACAGGGCAACAGGATTGGATGAAGACTTGAACCTGTATTTTGCAGATGATACAACCTTGCTTGCTGAAAGTGAAGAGGACTTGAAGCACTTACTGATGAGTATCAAAGAATACAACCTTCAGTATAGATTACACCTCAACACAAAGAAAATAAAAATCCTCAAAACTGGACCGATGAGCAACATCACAATAAACAGAGAAAATATTAAAGTTGTCAAGGATTCCATTTTACTTGGATCCACAATCAACACCTGTGGAAGCAGCAGTCAAGATATCAAACGATGTATAAAAATTCTCAATAAAATAGGTATAGAAGGGAAATTCTTCAACATAATAAAAGGCATCTATACAAAGCCTAGGGCCAACATCATTCTTAATGAAGAGAGGCTGAAAACATACCCCTTGAGAACAAGGCAAGGATGTCCTTTATCACCCTCTTATTTAACCTTGTATTAGAAGTCCTAGCTAGAGCAATAAGGCAAGAAATAGAGGGCATCCAAATTGGTAACGAAGAAGTAATACTGTCCCTATTTGTGGATGATATAATACTATACACAGAAAACTTAAAAGACTCCATGAGAAAATTACTGGAACTAATAGATTCAGCAGAGTAACAGGATATAAGACAAACATGCGAAAATCACTGCACTCCTATATGCCAATAAAAAGAACGACAAAAAGGAAATCAGGAAAACAATACCATTTATAATAGTCCCTAAAAAAATACTTAAGAATAAAACTAATCAGGGATGTAAAAGACCTATAAAAAGAAAACTACAAAACACTACTGGGAGAAACAAAAAGAGATCTTCATAAATGGAAAAACTTACCATGCTCATAGACTCAACACTGTGAAAATGTCAATTCCACCCAAAGCAATCGACAAATATAATGCGATCTCGATCCAAATACCAACTACATTCTTTAAAGAGATAGAAAAACTAATCATTAACTTTATATGGAAAGGGAAGAGGTCCCAGATAAGTAAAACACTACTGAAGAAGAAGAATGAAGCAGGAACACTCGCACTACTGACATCAGAACCTACTCTTCAGCTACGGTAGTCAAAACAGCCTGTTACTGGTACAAGGACAGATACATTAACCAATAAAACAGAATTGAGAACCCAGAAGTAAATCCATCCACCTATGGTCACCTGATCTTCAACAAGAGCCCCAAATCCATCAAATGAGGAAAAGACAGTCTTTTTAACAAATGGTGGTGGCAAAACTGGATGACCATCTATAAAAAAATGATAAACGGGACCCATACCTCATACCATACACAAAAACTAATTCAAAATGGATCAAAGACCTAAATATAAAACCAAAAACTATATGATCAACGCTAAAAACCCAGATCAATGCGAGAGGTCCTTATATACAGCATTAACAGAATACAAACCATAACTAACAACACACAAACTCCAGAAGATAAGCTAGATAACTAGGATCTTCTAAAATTACACACTTATGCTCATCAAAAGATTTCACCAAAAGATTAAAAACAGAACATACAGACTGGAAAAAAAATTTGGGGGTATAACAAATCCAACAAAGGTGTAATCTCTAAAATCTACAGGAAAATCCAACACCTCTACAACAAAAAGACAAAAAGTCCAATTAAAAACTGGACAAAGGAAATGAACAGACACTTCACCAAAGAAGACTTTCAAGGGGATAACAGATGCATGAGGAAATGCTCATGATTACTAGCCATTACAGAAATGCAAATCAAAACCACAAAAAGATACCATCTCGCCCCAACATTACTGGCACAAATCAAAAAAACAGAAAATAAAAAATGCTGGAGAGGCTGCGGGGAGATTGGAATTCTCATGCATTGCTGGGGGGAATGCAAAATGATACAACCATTTTGGAAAACGATACGGTGCTTCCTTAGAAAGCTAGAAATAGAAATACCACATGATCCAGCGATCCTACTCCTAGGAACATATCTTAGAGAAATAAAAGTCATTACACGAATGGACATATGCACACCCATATTCACTGTAGCATTGTTCACAATAGCAAAAAGATGGAAACAACCTAGATGCCCATCCACAGATGAATGGATAAACAAACTGTGGTACATACACACAATGGAGTATTACGCAACCATAAAGGACAATGATGAATCCATGAAGCATCTCACAATGTGGATGAATCTAGAGGGCATTATGCTGAGTGAAATAAGTCAATCACAAAAGGACAAATATTGTATGAGGCCACTACTATAAAAATTCATGAAAAGATTTACACACAAAAAGAAACAATCTTTGATGGGTACGAGGGAGGAGAGGGATGAGGGGGAAAATACTAAATAGACAATAGACAAGTGTTAGCTTTGGTGAAGGGTAAAACAGTACACATTACTGGGGAAGCCAGCACAACTTGCCCAAGGCAAGGTCATGAAAGCTCCATAGACACGTCCAAACTCCCTGAAGGACCAAATTACTGGGTTGAGGGCTGTGGCGACCATGATCTTGGAAACATTTAGCTCAAATGGCATAACACAGTTTATAAAGAAAATGTTCTACATTCTACTTTGGTGAGTAGTGTCTGGGGTCTTAAAAGCTTGTAAGCGACCATCTAAGATACTCCACCCTATTGGGAGCAAGAAAGAATGAAGAAAACCAAAGACACAAGGGAAAGATTACTCCAAAGGACTAATGGACCACAACTACCACAGCCTCCACCAGACTGAGTCCAGCACAACTAGATGGTGCCTGGCTACCACCACCAACTATTCTGACAGGGATCACAATAGTAGATCCTGGATAGGGGTAAAGAAAAATGGAGAACAAAATTCTAACTCACACACAAAAAAAAGACCAGATTTACTTGCCTGACAGACTGAAGAAACCCTGAGAATATGGCCCCCAGGCACTCTTTTAGCTCAGTTAACAAAATCACCCCCAAGGTTCACCCTTCAGCCAAAGATTAGACAGGCCCACGAAACAAGAGGAGACTAATTGGGCACGCCAGCCCAGGGGCAAGGATGAGAAGTAGAGGAGAGGGAAGCTGGTAATAGGGAACCCAAGGTTGAGAAGGAGAGCGTTGACATGTGTGGGGTTGGCAACCAATGTCACAAAACAATATGTGTACTAGTTGTTTAATGAGAAGCTAGTTTGTTCTGTAAACCTTCATCTAAAGAACAATAAAAAAATGGGGAAAAAAAAAAGATGTACTGCATTGGGCAAATATGTTGTAAAAGACCTCTTTAATTCTTTAACATGCAATGGCATATGTATGCTCTAGCTACATTTTCTGTCCCTGGAGGTTTATTGGCAGGTATTTGAGGCACTTAGTATGTTCTGGCATTCTGGAGAACAGTGCTGCAACTACCTAAAACACAAAGAAGTTGGTCTAAGCCACATTTGAGTGTTGAGAGCCATTCCTACGAGGGAATGCTTCCCAGAGAAGTGACTGTGTGAAGCTTTTGTGTCTTCTGGTTTTTGTACGGAGAGATAAGGTTTGCAAGTATGTTTACTATTTCCTTTGTGTTATTGGGGAGGTACAGTTACCAGAGTTTGGAAATATTCAAGTAAACAAATTACTTTCAGGGTGAAAACATTTTGTGATGCACTTCCTGGGACATGGGACCGATATGTACCACATGTGTGACGTACTTCATGGAACCTGGGACTGATATGGCCTACTTGCATCAGTCACCTCCCTGATGACATTTTTTATAAAGTGCTCATCTCCCTGAAAACAGTTTGTGATGACTTCCCAAGCCACAGGACTGACATGGCTTGCTGGCAATTTGCACCCCATTTTTTTTTTTTTTCAAATAATAAAAAACTACTAACAATGATTCAGCATCCATTCCATTAGTGAAAAAATACAGCATCACCAAAAAAATTCCAAAAAAAATTCACCCTTTAAAGTGTTAAAAAGCAAAGATGTCACCTAAGGTGCACCCGACTCATGCCATGGTATTTTTTCAATAGCCTCATGCATGTGAAAGCTGGACAATAACGAAAGAAGAACCAACGTCTCTGAATTACGGTGTTGGTAAAGAATATTATACCATGGACTGTCAGAAGAATGAAAAAATCAGTCTTGGAAGAAGTACAGACCATGCTTCTTAGAAGGGACCTCGTCTCATGTGGTTTGGAAATGTTATCAGGAGGTACCAGTCCCTGGTTAAGTAGAGGTTCAGTGGAAAAGAGGAAGACCCTCAATGAGATGGACTGATAACAGAGACTGCAACAATGGGTTTAAACATGGCAATGATCATGAGGATGGTGCAGGACTGGGCATTGTTTCGTTCTGTTGTACATAGGGTCTCTTTACATCTAATATCTTTAATGGTAAAAAGTCACACTTTTTTTTTTTTTTTTGGCTTTACTTGTTCTATACTTCTGGTAATCCATCAACTTTTTATGGAGACAGCACAATAATTACCTCAGAAGTGTTACATCAAAACTTTTGGAGAAAACTCTGCTCTTTTATTGGATGATACCCTGTTTCTGGATGTAAAAGATTTGCAAACCACCTCTTAGGGTGGGCCACTTCTACAGGTGGTTGAAGTCATTCATTCACTACGTAGCTTTTCAAAAGGTTAAATGTCTTAGGATAACTTTTTCCTTTTTTTTTTTTCCTCCAAATTCTGAGGGTACCTTGTCATAGCATTTTCTACATTCTTTCTCTTAGAATATAATTATCAGCCCTACATTTATCATCTTCAATATTCTCCTAAAATAATGAAAAGTGCCACTCCTCGTAGGTTCCTTATTTCGGCTCCACCACCAACTAGCAGTATGACTCCTCAAGCCTCAGTTTTCTCATCTGTACAACTGAGAGGCTAATACCCACCTCACAGGACTGGTGTGTGTCTCAGCAAAGATGATACATGCGATAAAACAGCACAATGCCTGGCCTGTGGTACACAGTGCCTAGAAATCATCTTCAGCAGAAATCCCCCTCACCTGTTTCACTCTATCCCTCAAACCTGCTCCTGTTCGCCCCCATCCTGCATTCTTACTCTCAAAGCCCAAGTTTAGACCTTCATGATCCAAAATGGAAGACGATGATGATGATGGGGGTAACTACTGCAGCTAGTACTGAGAGTTCACTGTTCTAAGCACTTTACATATACAGCTTTGTGTAGGGTCACAATACCTCCATGAGCCAGGTGCTACTATAATCTCCGCTTTACAGAAGAAGAAAAGCAGGCACACAGAGGTTATATAACTGGTGATTCCTGGCTAGAAAATCTATATTGACTCTGTATGGCCTAGTGAAAGCGCTTCAAGGACTCCTCAAACATAAGAATCTAATTCTAACAAATACGTATCTTACAGCTTCTTAAAATTCAAATTAAAAAAACTCACACAACTTGCATAGGCTTTATGCTAAATATTAAGAAATTGCCTGAGTCTACGCATTTTTGTGTAGGTGTTAGATAGAAGCCTACCCTGTCTTCTTTGGGCACGTATTTGAACGTCCTATAAATGTGTTGTTTACTGGAAGGTTGTGAGTCCTGCAGTGCAATGAGAGAGAGAGAGAGAGAGAAAGTGTGTGTGTGTGTGTGTGCGTGTGTGTGCGTGTGTGTGCGCAAATGATGCTAGTTCTCACCAATAGCCAGTTTCTCCTGCTCTTGGGCAAACAGCTAACTGCACTTTCCGTCTCCATAAAATTAGCCAAACCCACTGCCATCGAGTTGATTCCGACTCATAGCGACCCTGTAGGGCAGAGTAGAACTGCCCCATAGAGTTTCCAAGGAGCGCCTGGCAGATTTGAACTGCTGACCTCTTGGTTAGCAGCCGTAGCACTTAACCACTATACCACCAGGGTTTCCAAAATTAGCCAGCAGAACATTAATGTAAATGGTGTATACTACTTCTTTGCATAAAAAAAAGAAAAATCCATTGCCGCTAAGTCTATTTCAACTCAGAGACCCAAAAGGACAGAGTAGAACTGTCCCATAGGGTTTCCAAGGTTGTAAATTTTTACAGAAGCAGACTGCCATATCCTTCTCCTGAGAAGCAGCTGGTGGGTTCGAACTGCCAACTTTTCAGCTAGCAACCGAGAGCTTAACCACTCTACCACCAGGGCTCCTACTTCTTGGCATAGCCCATAAAAAATCTCCCATGCACAATCCTCCATTTTCTTCTCCTTCCACTAGGACCTTGGAAGCCACAAGCTGAATAAGGACGTAGCTTCACAAGAAGGAAGAGGCCTGGATCCCTAAATGGCTATGTGGAGCAGAGCCTCTCACCACCTACCTCCGTATTCTCTACCCCTCCCCTTACCCCAACATGGTGGACTGTAAGTTGAGCAGTAATAAATAAAAAAAAAAAATTTATTTTATTTTTTTTTGTGTTGAGCTGGGAAACCCTGGTGGCATAGTGGTTAAGAGCTATGGCTGCTAACCAAAAAGTTGGCAGTTTGAATCCACCAGGCACTCCTTGGAAACTCTATCAGGCAGTTCCACTTTGTCCTACAGGGTCGCTATAGTTGGATTTTACTCGAAGGCAATGGGTTTTTTTTTTTTTTTTGGTTTTGTGTTGAGCGACCTAGATGTAAGCACTGTTTTTCTCAGTACAGAACCTATATTGACTAATGCACAAGTCTTAGTTAGCATTTCACCTTGCAGAGCTTATCTTTTACAAACTGGTTCATTCCGGTTCAAACCCCTGCTGAGAATTTTCATTTCCACCCCTAGATATACTGAATTAGAGTTTAACAAGGTCCCCAGGTGATTCTTTATGTATGATAAATTTTGAGAACTGCTGCTTTAGTTTTGGTTCTCAGAATTGCGCCCTAGCTAGCAGAATTAGCATTGCCTGGAAACTTGTTAGAAATCAAATTCTCAGCAGGAGTTCAAACCAGAACAAACCAGTTCGAAGCCCTATTAATGACACAGTAGTCAGCTGTACCTAAACCCTGGCGGTGTAGTGGTTAAGTGCTATGGCTGCTAACCAAAGGGTCGGCAGTTCGAATCCACCAGGCGCTCCTTGGAAACTCTATGGGACAGTTCTACTCTGCCCTACAGGGTCGCTGTGAGTTGGAATGGACTTGACGGCACTGGGTTTGGTTTTGGTTGGTTAGTCAACTGTATAATATAAAGAATCCCATGAAAACTCATAGTTTTAGTTCCTATATTATGTACTGGGTGCTTCTTCTTTCCTTTTTGATGAGTCTTAAGATTTTCAATGAATAACAGATAAGCACTGAGATATGTACATTTTTATGATATTGTTGACTCCATAAATCTGTAACAAACATTTGAAAATAATTTCCAGCAATAAGCAATGATAACCCAGCTGAGGAAACCACTCACTGACTCCCTTCAAATTTGCAACCTAAAGTATAAGGACTGTTACATAACAGTGATTCAACTTCAACCAAAGATGTCCTTCTCACTTCTAAGTCAATTGGCAAAATAATTCTATTATGAAAACATTCTGCATCCCACTTTGAAATGTGGCGTCTGGGGTCTTAAATGCTATCAAGCGACCATCTAAGATGCATCAACTGGTCTCAACCCACCTGGATCAAAGGAGAATGAAGAAGAACACCAAGGTCACACGATAACTAAGAGCCCAAGAGACAGAAAGGGCCACATGAACCAGAGACCTACATCATCCTGAGACCAGAAGAACTAGTTGGTGCCCGGCCACAACTGATGACTGCCCTGACAGGGAGCATAACAGAGAACCCCTGAGGGAGCAGGAGATCAGTGGGATGCAGACCCCAAATTCTCACAAAAAGACCATACTTAATGGTCTGACTGAGACTAGAGGAATCCTGGCGGTCATGGTCCCCAAATCTTATGTTGGCCCAGGACAGGAACCATTCCCGAAGACAACTCATCAGACATGGAAGGGACTGGACAGTGGGTAGGGGAGATATGCTGATGAAGAGTGAGCTATTTGTATCAGGTGGACACTTGAGACTGTGTTGGCATCTCCTGTCTGGAGGGGGGATGGGAGGATAGAGAGAGTTGGAAGCTGGCAAAACTGTCACGAAAGGAGAGACTGGAAGGGCTGACTCATTAGGGGCAGAGCAAGTGGGAGTACAGATTAAGGTGTATATAAACTTATATGTGACAGTTTGACTTGATTTGTAAACGTTCACTTGAAGCTCAATAAAAGTTCATTAAAAAAAAAAAAACCAAACCCATTGCTGTCCAGGTGATTCCAACTCACAGCAAACCTATAGGACAGAGTATAACTTTCCCATAGGGTTTCCAAGGAGCAGCTGGTGGATTTGAAGAAGAAGAAGAAAAAAAAAAAAGATGTCCTTCTCTTCCTCTTTCAAGCCTCTTTTAAGTCAGCTGCATTAAAAAACATCTCAAGAGAATAAACAATGGTATTTAATCATCTCCCACAAACAAAACGGCAACAACAAAAAATTTAGCAACTACTTATCTGTATAAATCAACATTTTCACAAGAGGCAACCAAGGTAATTTACAAAAATAAGTTAGAGGCACAGTCTGCCATACACAGTCTGTTATACATAACCCCTAGTTTTAATTTTATTGTGTTAAACAAACAGGCCTCATTTATTGTTATCATTATATCTTATAAGAAGTTTATTGTAAATTTGAACTTATAAAATAGTTCTGTACTAATAAAATGCTATTTCTTTCTCCATTTTACATACTACACTGAAGTGCTGGGCACATCATAGATGTTCAATAAATAATCAATGAATAAAAGTTTACATTTCAGGAAACAGCTATCCTGCTCAAAAGAAAATGTCTGAAAATCATTTGCCTAAGTACCTCAACCTTGTTGTTGTTAGGTGCTGTTGAGTCCATTCCAACTCATAGCGACCCTCCCTACGCACAACAGAACGAAACACTGCCCGGTCCTGCGCCATCCTCGCAACTGTTGCTATGCTTGAGCCCACTGTTGCAGCCACTGTGTCAATTCATCTCACTGCTGATCTTCCTCTTTTTCACTGACTCTCCACTTTACCAAGCATGATGTCCTTCATCAGGGACTGATCCCTCCTGATACACGTCCAAAGTATGCAAGATGCACTCTTACTATCCTTGCTTCTAGAGAGCCTTCTGGTTGTACTTCTTCCAAGACAGGTTTGTTCGTTCTTTTGGCAGTTCATGGTATATTCAATATTCTTCGCCAACACCACAATTCAAAGGCATCAATTCTTCGATCTTCCTTACTCATTGTCCAGCTTTCACAGGCATATGAGGCGACTGAAAACACCATGGGTTGGGTCAGACACATCTTAGTCTTCAAGGTGGCATCTTTGCTTTTCAATACTTTCAAGAGATCTTTTGCAGCTGATTTGCCCAATGCAATGTGTCTTTTGATTTCTTGACTGCTCCTTCCATGGGTATTCATTGTGGATCCAAGTAAAACGAAATCCTTGACAACCTCAATCTTTTCTCCGTTCATCATGATGTTGCTTACTGGTCCAATTAAAGGCCCAAAGCAACTGAACCCCAGCCTGTTTTCAGGTAACCTCCCTCCCTGCATACACCAACTATCGCTTGCTCCCCTGGTAACAAGTCTGACTTATGCCATTCCCACCGCTCAGAACGCTTCCTCTGCTCCTCTAAGAAATCTCAGTGCAAAAGGCAGCATCCCTCCTCACGCTTTTCTGTGTATTCCCACGGTTCTTTATATACCAGATTGTAATAGTCACTAATGTGTAGTTCCTTATGTTTGTCTGTTGTGTCTGTAGATTTATCTTCTTAAGGCCCAGAAGAATTTAGCAGAGTCTTACACATACTACCCAATGCCACTGAGTTGATTTCGACTCATAGTGACACATAGGACAGAGTAGAACTGCCCCACAGGGTCTCCAAGGAGAGTCTGGTGGATTTGAACTGCCAACCTTTTGATTAACAGCCAAACTCTTAACCACTACGCCACTAGGATTTCCTTACACATATTAGGTGCTCGATAAATGCTGCTTGAAATAAAATGGTAGTAATTATTATTATGGGCTATAGTAAGATATTAATAAGCATTTGCCAAAAAAAAAAAAAAAGCCAAGGCCCAAGGCTTTTTCAAACTGATAATAATTGGGAACCATTTCCATTGGCTTTGAGCAGACATGTTAGAATTGGGACTTATTCAACACTTTTAAAGCTTATTTAAAATCAAATCATCATTTCTATAGATAATTCTCAAGTTGCAGTTCTCGGTACAGCTACTTATTTCATCTTTCCTCCTCTCGGCTCCTTTGTCCCTTTCTCAGATTGTCTTCCCTAGTCTAACAAGCTCAGGGCACTGTTTGCAGTGGTAAGAGCATGTTGCTGTCACCATCCTGACAAAGAGATGCAATGCACTGTTTGAAAGATGCCTTCAGGTGCCTGTAGGCTCAGCATCATTGGGCTCAAGCCAGATTCACGTGACAAAATAGGTGACCTCAAAATCGAAATAAAGCAACCTGACCAATCATCCTCAATCTCTTTTAGAGCTGGAAACTGTCAACCCGATAACCACATAAATTGTCTAATTAAAAAGGGAGCAGAAACTGTCATCCCACATGTTGGGGTATTGTCTTATTTCAGGAGAAACAAGTGCAATTATCTTTGCTTCTGTAACTTAGCCTGCTCTGTATAAATCCACCAATGTTTTGGAAAGTTCAACATCTACCACTCAGCATACCAAGTAAAAACTGAGTGAATAAATGAATGAGGGAGGAACTGAGGAAGAGAGAAAGATAAGGAGCTACTTGAAATAGAAAAAGCAGGTTAAAAGTTCAATAACTAGATCATTTAGAGAAACTGGGACTAAATAAAGACTCTGTTGACCTAAAATATATATTCAGAAGGTGTTGTTCTCAAACTCAGAGGTTGCCATCTCTATTACAGACCTGCTGGTTTAAAAAAAAAAAAATGCAAAAGGAAAAGAGAGGAGAGGAGGAAGTTATATGAACCTACAACTAATTCAGTACAGTTGCAACTTTTCTGATAATGGCACGTAACCTGTATTAACATAATGAAGAGTAACAAAGTAACAATAATTTACTCATCTACAGTATTGTTCTGGAAAAGCAACGGAAGGCAGGCAATCTAGAAAGGCCCTTCTAGATGGGAGCAAGAAAGGATTTAGGTATTTGGGGGAATGGCAAGGACAAAAAAGTGTAAAATATGCTCATCAAAAGGGATTCATTTGTAAAGTTTATTCCAATTTTTTTGTGTTTCAAATGGTTTCTATACATCTTCACATTTAAACAATGCTCTCCAAAAACAAACAAAAACTGCATGGAAAGGTAATTAGAAAACATGGCAGAAGCCCAGCTTCTTTTCACCTCTGGTTTAAAAATTATTATCTAGAAATAAAATGTGAATAGAAGGCAATTATGTTTTTTCTATATTTTTAAATTTCCTCCTAACAAATGAGACAGCAAAAGTTAAGACACAGAAGGCTCATGATAGGAAAACAGTAACACATTCTTGCAAAAGCAAGAAAACCAGCTCTGGGCTTGATATTGCCCAGCTCTCTCATCATTAGGTATTGCAAGCGCTGTGGTGGGTGTCCCTTCGCTGAATGCCTTCTGTAATACTTTAACTCAACAGTGACAAGAAAACTTGCCTACTGTAACGTTAAGTCCAGCTCTGTGCTAAACAGACAGATAAACTTGGGCCCGATTAGGCGGCAAGAAAGGAAGGAGAGAACAATGGCTCGACTCTGGCATTCTAGGCACAATGAATTTATTACTGGCCAGAAAGAGCTTTTTTCAGGGCATACCCAAAAGCACCAATACTTGATGTTATAGAAGGTCATTCCAGCAGGGCTTCGAGATTGGTTTGAGATTTCATTAAACAAACCCACAGCTATAAACCACAAACACTTATGATCATTTCTTGGTTAGACAGAGGGCAATTAACCCAAGAATTTAATCAAAGTCTAGACCTGAGAAGAGAGAGGGACGATGACCTTGCTGTCTATATACTCTAAAGGGTTGTCCTAGTCCTAGTGATGGCTTGTATTAAAACTATCTCACTTGTTTTTATTTAATTAATTCAAACTTGCAAAATAATTAGCCAGGGTACACCAGTCCCTGGCCACGCTTTTTTCTTTATGCAATATCATTTTGCCCCATAAGAGAATAACCTCATGACCCCTCTGGCATAGTATGCTAATAATTCTAACCAGTGCCCCCTTAACTTCCAACATGCCTGTTGCACCTTTACAATTTTTCCATATTGGATATCACCTATATTCTCCATTATTTACCTCATTCTTTTAAATCAGCTTTTAGAATTGGAGTAAGATTTATTTTTAAAGGAAGTAATTTTTTTTTCCAAATTACAAACATGACTAGAAAGCTATTCTCACCACCAGAAATAGAAGATAAATCCAGCAATAAATGCATTATAGTGTTAGATGGCAATCCAAAATGAAAAAGGATAGCTTTCTCACCATGATTCGATATTAAAAACTGCTGTTTCTCAGTAACCCCCGAATCATTTCTAGCAGCACACTGGTGGTGTAAGCCTTACACTTTGGGAAAAACTGAACTAAAGAGATAATGATATAGTAGTATGATGTAAGTCAAATTACAGGATAGACTATAAAATTCAAATGACTAACCCTTGGGGTAGGATTTGATGCGTTAAAGTCTGCCCTAGATTCTGGGATAGCAAGATACTAATATGGGGTAATACCTCTTCTCGCATATCCAGAGGTCCTTTTCCTTGAACAGCTAAGGCTGGGCAAGCAGAGTAAAAAGATATTAACAGAGCCTAGACATTGAAGTGGAGCCCTGGTGGCACAGTGATTAATATAGCCTGGCTGCTAACCAAAGGGTTGGCAGTTCAAATCCAACAGCCGCTCCTTGGAAACCCTTTGGGGCAGTTCTACTCTATCTTATAGGGTTGCTTTGAGTTGGAATCAACTCAATGGCAACAGGTTTTTTTTTTTTTTTTTTTTTAAGACATTGGACGTGTATGCACTTTACCACAGAAGACTACTTCAGACCTTAATTCTAAGCCGTTTGCATTTTTTTTTTAGATAAAATTTTAACAGCATAGTCATATATCAATTTCACTTACTTCAATCATTCTTTATATGTTCAGGGAAAGCAACAGTTTCTGTTTTCCATATGTACTTTAGCCATTTGCCTGGTAAGAAAATAATCCACCTAGTTTTTTTTTAGTTAGTACATGAGAAGTGTGTTACTTCCCTTGACTCTTACTGTGTTTGTGTAGGAAGCAGGGTCTTGTCCAGGAAACATGGGCCAGCACCGTCAGGGAGGAGCTGCCCAAAGTCAACCAGGTGCTCAGTGGTAGAGCCAAGGCTCCAGCCAGGGGCCTCTCTGCAGAGCATATCTATTCATTCTAGGGTCTAAACCATACAAACTGTGCCCATCCCAAGCCTCTCCACTTTTAGCTCTGAAAAAAATCCCTCAACCCCTATACAAGCCCGTAATCATTGCCCTCTTTCTTCCTATGCTCACCCTTCTCTTTTCTAACACAACACACAATCCTCTTGGCTTCGTGCCTGAAGTATCAGACAAGGCCACAAAAGTCAGTGTTTGGAGAACTTGGCAGTTCTTCTTTGCCTAGGAAATGAACCTGTAAAAACTTCTCTCCTCCTCAGCTGCAGACTTTTTTGAAGAGAAATATGAAACTTGTCTTTTCTCCCTCAGTTGAACAAGGGAACATGAGGAAAAGTCTAATTTAACTCCTGGAACCAAAGCAAACTTGAGCTTCAATCAGCTCTAGCATCTTATCCTTTAACCTGGAATATCCTGAAGACTTCCCACTTTCCACCTGGGAAAGTAGGAAAAGGCGGTAGCAGTGGCTGAGTGAACCTGCACTCCTAACGGCATCAACAGCAGGTTTGTGGGTGGTGATGTCTAATACCTTCCTATCCGTGTAGTCTGCGGACCAGCAGGGTCGGCATTACCTGGGAGCTTCTTAGCAATGTAATATGTCAAGCTCCACTTTGGACCTACTGCGTCAGAATCTGCATTTTAATAAAATCCTCAGGTAATTCGCACACTCAAGTTTGACAATCACTGATCCAATGGACTTGAGTGGTCTGATACCAACACCCTGCCTTCCTCCTCCATAGTCAAAGCAACACTCTGTGGAAAATCAGGACTTGAGGACGCCACCACGACGACAGCGGTCAGCCTGGTTATGACCTTGCCTCAACCCAGGGGCTGGGCAGGGACTCAATAGGGTAGCCAGAGGCTCGTACAGGCCTCCAGACACCAGCCTCAAACTCCTACAAATGCCTGCATCTGCATAAAGTAGGGTTTCTCACACTGCCTCTCAGGCAGCAGGCTTTGTCACTTTTATTTACCTACTTCGTTGCTTAGGAAATTCATATTAATATGATTTTATCCACAAAAAAAAAAAGAGAGAAAGAGGAAGCACACGTTCCTGCTGGTTATAGTAAACGTGACCTTGTTCTGCTTTGTCATCGGTGCAGTGTTTTCAGTCTCCTCCATGTTGTCCCCCATATCCACCCACCACACACACACAGTCTCTCTCTCTCTCTCTCTCCCCTTTGTGATGTTACTGACTGAGCTCTGCCAGCCCAGGAAAGGACCATTAACTCTCCCTCAGCATTTCCAAAGGTGCCTGATAAAAAATAAAGGCTCTGCAAAATCCTTAAGCACCTGCAGAAGGGAAAATTGAAAATGAAGGGAAAAAAAAGAGGAGGAAAGGCAACTTTTTGTGTCCTGACATTGGCTTTGGTGAAAGCTTCGCTTCTCTTGTCAACATGCTGGAAGGTGAAAACAGACACATGGTAAGAGGCATGTACCCCTTCTTTCTAGCTATGAATGTTTGAAAAGAAATAGCTGGATGTGGGAACTTGTAAAATTGGCAGCTGACAACGCAGACTTCCCACAGGGCATCCCATTAAAGTTAATAATGGGGCTAGGAACTTACAAACTCTCTGTTTTCCTTCCTGACGAATAATTAAAGCCAATACTTTCCCTCTTTCTCAAGTATTCGTGGACCCCTGCTTATTTTCCTTTCTAATGCCAATTCCAAAATTGCTATTTTAGTTCTTCAGATTTTGTGATTCAGTGGCCATTTTACAAAGTCACTGCTTCCTTGCAGAGTTAATAGCCAGACACTCTTTATGACAGATAATTGCTAAAGCAAGACAGATTAGTCTCAATTACATGTGCCTTAAATAAGTACTACACAGAATAGCCCTCGAGACAAGTTCTAGTCAGAACCAAAGACCAAACCGGTTGCCATCAAGTCAATTCTGACTCACAGCGGCCCTAAAGGACAGAGTAGAGCTGCCCCAAAGGGTTTTCAAGGTTGTAATCTTTAGGAAGCAGACTGCGGCATCTTTTCTCCCACGGAGCAGCTGGTGGGTTCAAATTGCCAACCCTTCAGTTAGCAGCTGAGTGCTTAACCACTGTGCAACCAGGGCTAGTCAGGTCAGGCCTCAAGTGCCTACCTCAGCACAAACTCCAGGCTCAAGGAAGCAGCCCACTGACAACCTCTGGGCTGAGGGGTCGGGCCATGCTTTGAATTGCTGGCCGCCCCTCTCCTGGAGCAGCCAATCTCTAGGGTGGCCAACGACCTGTGGCTTATTAGCTTTGGTTGAATCAAAAGATGAGCTGTGCCAATCATTCCTCACTTAGAAATTTGTCAGTGGCAATCAAGATGCTACAGCTAAGGCAGAAGCCAAAAAGTGCACTGAGAGAGAGTATAAAAGGTTGGGTCTGGAGGCCCCACACGCCAGTTCCAAGACAGTAGGTCAGCTGGGAGGGGAGAACACAGCATCCAAGAAGAAAGAAGCAGACACACTATTAAGATAGAGGCTGTGAAGTCCACGAAGGCCTCATATGAGCTAGGTGCCAATGCTTTTGGAAGGTCACACCCATCCTTACAATCAAATCCCCTTTACCTAAGCAGATCTGGGTTCCCTGCGACCACTTAAGCCAGTCTAAAACAAGTCTCCCCCAAATAGGAACTGTTTTCCTGCACCTTCTAGGTAAGAAATAATTGTCATGAGAGGCAAGAACAGGCCCTATGTCAAAAACGTACAGCTCAGTATCAAGACAGTTTCCAATGTATGGAATTCGTTAGATGACAGACCAATTTAAAAGCTGTTAAAACAGAAAAAAAAAATCATTTTTTCTTCACCATGTTTTCAGTCAAGCACTGATTATCACTGCTACGTTATAATAACGATCCACAGAAAAGCACTGTATCTAAGCCTTGGGGTTTCTGTGGAAGACATCAGGTTGAAAGACTCAGACCTTAGTTAGGTTCATTGGGAACAAACTTAAATATTTTTGTAGGGGAGGCAAAAGTAAAATATTATCCCTTTTATGAGCAATTCAGACTAAATTTCGTTCCATATTCAGGTGTAAACTTTTTGGCCAATGTGTCTTTTAAAATTATTGCAGCATCCTTGCAAGAACTGAATCCCATTGGTAAAGACAGAACCATTGGGAGCTGGCACTTTAACTTAAAGTAATAACATCCTATTATGAGTAGGGGTACCAGCCCACCCAGAGTACTCTGTGGGTTATGAAACACAGGGTTAAACCAGGGTATCCAACTAAAAGTAAAAGATTAAGGAGAATTAAGGAGCCCTGGTGGTACAATTTTGGGGTTTTTTTTTTTTTTTTTTTTATAATGATTAAAGTACTCAGCTGCTAACCAAATGGTTCAAACTCACCAGCTGCTCCACAGGAGAAAAGGCCTGGCAATCTGCTCCCAAGAAAATTACAGTCTAGAAAACCCTCTGAGGCAGTTCTACCCTGTCCTGTAGGGTCACTATGAGTTGGAATCAACTCAGTGGCACACAACAATGACAACAAATAACCTACTAGAATGTTCAATAAAAAGGAAACAATATAAGAGCTAAATCTGGAAATCAAAATAAACTCACAAATATACCACACAAACTCAAGTGGGCAGAACTATCACCAGTCTAATTTAAAATAAATTAAAATGACAGAACATGCTTGAACCGCAAGCAAGACTGTTCACTGCAGGGAGACAGATTCTCACGAGAGCATGCCAGGCAATTCAGTTCCCGCCAGGAGACCAATCCTTCCCCGAGCAGGTTTCCTCCAGCTTCAGCAGCATGTAAGCACTGGGACAGACAGCCTTGCCACGAGTCCTCAATTTCATGTTCAGTAAAATGAGGGACTAGATTAAATGGTTTCCCAGGTAACTCAGTAACTATGAATTAGGCTGAACCTACTGTAAGAAAGTTATCTTTTTTTAAAAAATTGTTACAAAATTTCTTTGGTAAATACCTATAAGTTAGCTTTACTATTCAAAAATGGCAGATGTTTATCATATTAATTTCACCCCAAAATTTATGCAAAGCTTTCCCTTAACAGGAAGAACACGTCCAATAACATATATCTGGCAAAATTATTAAAAAAACCCCACCATCACAAGAGACAAATGGACAGTTCAAGTGGAATCTTTTTCTTACCATTTCGAGACACGTCAAGTTCCACCAGCTGCATAAAGTTTGCTATTTCTGGAGGGAGCCGCTGAATTTCGTTATCACTAAGTCCAAGCTTTCGTAATCTGACTAGCTGGAAAAATTGCTGAAAGACAAAAGAGTTTCACACAGGTCTCACATATATTTGCAATATAAGCTTTTTGTCTAATATGCAATTTAACACAATGTGTCTTTTAAAAACTAATGAGGATTGTACCAATGTCAATTTCCTGGTTTTGATATTCTATTATCATCATGTGAGGTGTTACCATTGAGAGAAACTAGGTACAAAGTATTTCTCTGTATGATATTTGTAGCTTCAATTGAGCAATACATAAACTATAAAAAATTTTCAAGTCCACCAATATTATTATGATATTTCTGGGTATCTGTCATCATCAAACAATTGAAAATAAGAAAAATAAGCTACAATATATAAATACTGTCTTTGCATTTTTATCAGTAAAAATGAAAAACTGGAAATCACACTTGTCAAATAAAAGAAATGATTAACACGTGATTAAATAGTTGAATATCATGCAAACAATAAAAATGATTATAAAGACCATGGAACTTTAAAAAGGTTGATAATCCGAATACAACTAAAAAAGAAAACAGAATTGTACGTGCGCTAAAGATTGCAGGTATACTGAAAGAACATACGTGCATGTGGACAGAAGGGAAGGGAACATAAGAAAAAAAATGTTTTGTTATGTGATAAGAATAATGCACGAATGACTTTTTTAAATTACTTCTTTTTTGAACAAAAAGAAAGATATTTTAAGGAAAAGTGAATTACGGATCTCAGCAAATGAATGCTACCAATTAGCTGTATATGATAATGAAGGAAGTGCTCAACAAAAAGACTAATCCTTTGGATTTCTTTAATCATACAGCCTAAGTTTAAATTCTTAAAGGAAAGGTATAGAAATTTCTTTATGCTGGTTGTACTAAAGCATTAGCTGACACAAAAGCCATTCAGAAGAGTCACATATTTGAATAATTGAGCTTATGCAAATTGTTCAAAGAGTCTGACAGTTTGATAATACATCAATGTGTTTACTCAAGTATGAAAAGCTCACTTTGTTTTCCAGGAAAAGCATAAAAGCAAAAGCACAAAAAGCATCAGCAATTCCATATATTCAGGGATCACTCAGAAATAATATAAAAAATCAAGTCAATACGGTACATAGACAGATCTATAGTGAATCATAAGTTAGTTTTTATGTCTATGGAAATAATACCTGCAAATTCCCACATCCAAAAGAAATTACAAAAGCAAGCAAATTTAGGGTTTTGTTCTGCATGTGAAAAGCATCCTCAAATAGAGTCTGTCACAAATACTATTTTATTCAACTTAGGAAGCATACACCAATTGTAAAAACAATCATATCTGACATGATTCCAAAATGGAAACAACAGTTTCTTATTCCTTCTCTTTTTATCATGATTTGATCTTAATATGGTGTCCAAATACTTTAAATTAAGTTAAGATGAACACAATGCCACCAAGGCTTTATTAATTCTCAAACTTCAACTTTCTCGGGTAGTTATCAGGGAAAAAAACTCAACAAGTACATGCCCTCCTGCCTTCCCTTTGAGATTAGCCAGAGCACAGGAAGAACAATTCATGTAGCTGTCTTGGCAGGGCGCCTCAGCACAGAGCAAGCATGTGATGGAACACACAGACACCATTCTTCAACTATACCATGTACACTGGCTCACTTAAGAGCACATTTTGTACAATTATATGCAAAGAAACCCAAATTGCTGTGGCCTGTTATGTTTCACCACACAATCTTCTTATAGCCACCCCATTGTTTTTAGTACAGACAATCTTTAATTTAGCTGAATAAAATGTTTCTTTTCCTCATTCTCAATTTCTGACCAGACTCTTTTTTTCTTCTCTTTTGGTAAGAGTGCTAGTACCTCCCTTCTTCTTAGGAAGGGACATAGGAAATCTCAGTCCTGTAAGAGTTGTGTCCTTTTTATTCCTATGTAGCTGAGGATCGGTCAATTGTCCCCCAGTTGCCTAAACTCCTTCTTCATAGTGTAGGGAAAACATAAAATATTGTTACAGACTCATGGAGGACAATGCTGTAAAGAATGTTATGAGCTCCTGAAAAATGGTCTATGAACTATGATGACATGAAATTTACTCACAGATTTTCTGGGGCATTCCCACCCTTCAATAAATGTTGATCCCTTTCATCCTACCTCCTATCACATCCCTATTCCTGTTCCTAAAACCTAGGCTATCTTTTTGATCTAGAACCTGTAAAGACATGGTAAACCAACGGTTCTAATCTCAAGGTAATCTTATCACTTCATACAGTGTAAAAAAAAAACAGTGTATGCCCATTTATATCACCTGGCATTCTTTTTGTCTATGAGACTTGCAAAAACTGAATGTGATCTTATTACCCAGAAATTCTACTCCTATGTATAGGCCTTTAAAAACCAAACGACAATAACTTTAAAAAAAAAAAAAAGCCTCGAGTACATATATATCAAAATACATATACAAGAATGTGCTACCAGAATTCTTTCTAATAGCCCAAAATGGTAAATAACCCAAACACCCATCAATAGCTGATTTGATAAATAAATAATGGTATATTCTTACAATACAGTTCTCTACAACAATGAAAATGAAAGCTTACTGTTAGGCATAATATGGATGAATCTTAAAAAAAACTGATCAAATAAAGGCAGGAACAAAAGAATACATATTACTCTATATATTGAAAAATAGCCCAAACTAAACTATTTCATTTAGAGATGTATACTGGTGTTGTGGTGTGCCATTGAGTCAATTCTGACTCAAAGAGACCCTATACAGAGGTGTTAAAAAAAAAGTAAAAGGCAAAGAAGTGATGACTGTAAAATTAGGTCAGCGGTTACCTGTAGGTGTGAGGAAACGGAAGTATGATCAGGAAGGGTATACAATGCTCAATTTCTTAATCTGCGTGGTAATTATGAGAGTTCTCTTTATAACTTGCTATAAACTACACAGTTATGTTTTATGCACTTTTATTTATATATGTTTTATTTCACGATAAAAGAATGTAAAATGACTGTTTAAGCACTTGGTATTCAGAAAGAAAAATATCAGACAGCCAGCACAAAGGACATTAAATTCTTTAATTCGACACAGTTAATGATAATGAGAAAGCAAGGACGTGGTATCTGTAGGAGGGAGAAAACCAGGAGAAGTAGCCATAGTGACCAAAGCAGCAACAACAATGTCAATTAACAATAATGACATAGCAGTTAACCTGGTTGAGGGACTCTCTATGACTGCCAGTGACCGACAGAAAGCTGTTTATCTCTAGTCAATAGATGAGGAAACAAGTTCAGCAATATTCAGTTGCTTCCCTGACATTGCACACCACTTAGTAATGTTCTTTAATAAAAATCCCAAAATAGAGCCATTTTGGAGCATCAGAGAGTACAAATCCTCAGGTGACCACTTGAGAAACAAACAAAAATCTGTAAAACTATGTTCTAATTATTAGCTTAAGTAAAACAAAGGCCTCTGGGAGGGGGAAGAAAACAATATTTAGGCTAGGAAAGGGGTAACTGCTAATATTGCGCCAATGCTGTATTCCATCTTGATTAATGAGTTGAGAGGGAAGAAAAGAGCATGCTAATGAAATCTGCATGTGAGAACATATAAATGGTGTGACTGCCAATCCAATCTGGTTACAGAGAGCAGACATGAAAGGAAAGAAATCTAGACAGATAAGGAAATGAATCAACGTCTAGAGGACCATGGGAGAAGAAACAAACATCCAGATAAAGCCAAGAAGAAGGCTGAAAGCAACTGGGAATGCAGCAGACACAGTTCAATTTGATGTAACTTTATAATATGACATGGCAAAAGGGCACATTAAAAAAAAAAAAAAAGGTTTGGCCTAGTTTTGGAGGCAAATGAGGAGGTACTGCAGGGCAGGCTTGAGGAAAACTGGAAAAAAGACTACACTGTCTATTCAGCTAGCAATTCAAATTTTTTTTATAATGGTGGACAATTTCTAGAGAGACATTGAATGAGATCCAAAAGAGAGTTGGAAATACCTGAGCATTTGAAATGTTGATTTTTAAAATATAAAATTTCTATGTATGTACTAATGAGCCAGGTTGTAAAATGACATAAATGGTCTAAACAGTTTAATAACCACTTCCCCTATAATCTGAAGCAGAGACAAATATATTTAGATAGTATTTCCTTCCCTATAAAACAAATAAATATCACAGGAAAAAGTTTCTCCTGCTCTAAAACACAATTTCGTAATTGTTTCATGTTTCAGTGACACAGGTATCCTTTTCATTACACAACAAAGGATGCTGACTCCTTTCCTTACACACACCCTACAAAGTCAAAGGTAAACCAAATGACAGAGAAGCAAATTAGCTCCCCACTGAGTTTTCGCACATATACTACAGCACTTGTAATAAAGATGCTTCGTGTTTACTTTGCTCAAGATATTTTCCTTTCTAATTTTTCTGCCTTCTGACCTCTACGGATAATTTTATCCTCTCTCATTTGCTAACATGTTTTAACTTTTTCAAGGTGTTTTTACACATTATCAAGTTGTCACTGTCAGTAGATCCATAAAGAACACGGAAATACCCTAAAGGTGCCCCATAATTAGAATAGCTCAAGGGCGAATCACTGTGAAAATCATGAAGTCAGGAATGCTTTATTTACTGTGTGTTACAAGGGTGGACAAGGCTGGTACTGGTGCTTGCAACAGTTTGGAGAAGAGAAACTGTTATTAAGAGCAAGACGGGCTGGAACGGTGTTGTTTTACTGAGAGCCTGAATGAGGGGATGAGCTATGGACATGGGAGGATGATGCTCATGGTACAGATGAAGAATTGACAAGACCTGGATTAATCACAGGTGGCAAAGCACAAAGAAGGATTAAATATGATGGGGGGAAAGAGATCAACTTGAAACACTAAAAATAGAGGAATGATTAAACACACGATGATGAATTTAAACAATGAACTATTATGTGGCTATTAAAAATCATTAAGAAACCATTTAATAATATGATAAATACATGTGCTCTGGGGTTAAGGAAAAAAAGAAGGTATTATACAGCATTGTGGTGGCACTGTGCTTAAGGGCTATGGCTGCTAACCGAAACGTTGGCAGTTCAAATCCACCAGCTGCTCCTTGGAAACTCTATGGGCCAGTTCTACTCTGTCAACTTTACAGCAACGGTTTTTGTGTTTGTTTGTTTGTTTTATATAACATACTCTCTTTTTGTTAAAAAGTGGAAGTAGAAATTTTAGGGAAAAACTGCTTTAAAAAAGCTAATCTGCTGAGAAAAAAAGACATTAAGCCAAATGACTGAGAATCATTAAACTTTTTGGTATTGATGTTTTTGTACCACGGAAAACCAAAGATTCTATTTATCTGTACAAAGAGTTGTCTCTCCTTCAAATTTTATCCAATTGTACCATCAAGCAAAACTTGAAAAGATGGAGGTATTTATTGGCAGTTTACACACAGAAAAAAAAGTTCTTCTGATAAGAATTCAAACAGATATTCCAATTAAGTTTATTAAAGCAGTCTCGTATTTTGACATGTGATTTTCAAGAAGGTTGCATTTTTCACACACTGTATGACGGCACTGGCTTTTTGTGGGGTACTCAGGAAAACATTACATGACTGTGATGGTCAAGGTTATGTGCCAACTCGGCTGGGTTATGATTTTCAGTGGTTTGATAGTCGTATGATGATGTGATCACTTCCATGATGAGATCTAATGTCATGTGATCATCTCCATGATGGGATCTGCTGTGAGTAGCCAATCAGTTGAAAGGGAGTTTCCTTAGGGGTGTGGCCTGCACTGAATATAAATGGATATTCTGGCAAGACCTGTGGGCTTTTATTCGTTCTGGCTCCTGCTCGTCTGACCTCTGGTTCTTGGGACTTTAGCTGACAGCTTACCTAAGGTCTTGCCTGCTGATCTTTGGGATTCATCAATCTTCACAGCCTGTGAGCAAGAACCCTGCTCTCCACCCTGCTGATTTTGGGTTTGCCACCCCCTGTGCCTATGTGCATCAGAACAGGCCTCTATCCCAACCCACAGACATGGGACATTCCAGCCTCTACAACCTCGTGATCCACTTCCTTGATATAAATCCCTCTCTATATATACATATTTATACACTTCGCTGGTTTTGCTTCTCTAGAGAACCCAGCCTAATACAATGACTCAAGCAGAATAAAATTTTGTTTAGTGGGTATTTTGCCATGGAGTCAATACAATTTATTCAACCTAACAGCAATAACAGGAGCCCCGGTGGCCCAGTGGTTAAAGAGCTCAGCTGCTAACTGAAAGGTTGGTGATTTGAAGCCACAAGCGGCTCCACAGAAGAAAGATGTAGTAATAACAAGCCCTACATATATAATCACAGTCACCACCCAGGGAAGCAGCAGTCAGGAAATCAAACGGTGTATTGCATTGGGAAACCTGCTGCAGAAGACCTTTTTAAAGTATTAAAAAGCAAAGATGTCACGTTGAGGACTAAGGTGTGCCTGACCCAAGCCATGGTATTTTCAATCACCTCATATGCATGCAAAAACTGGACAATGAATGAATAAGGAAGATTGTAGGAGTATTGATGCCTTTAAATTATGGTGTTGGAGAAGAATACTGAGTATACCACGGACTGCCAGAAGAATAAACAATCTGTGTTGGAAGAAACACAGGCAGAATGCTCCTTAGAAGGGAGGATGGTGAGACTTCTTCTTATATACTTTGGACATGTTATCAGGAGGGACAAGTCCCTGGAGAAAGATATCACACTCGGTAAAATAGAGGGTCAGTGAAAAAGAGGAAGACCTTCAATGAGCTGGACTGACACAATGGCAGCAACAATGGGCTCAAATACAGCAAGAATTGTGAGGGTGGTGCAAGACCAAGCAGTGTTTCATTCTGTTGTACATAGGGTCACTATGAGTCAGAACCAACTAGACAGCACCTAACAACAACAACACATTTATAATATGCCTACTGTGTGCAGGGAAGGATCCCTGGTGGCACAGCGGTTAAAGTGTTCATCTGCTAACTGAAAGGTTGGAGGTTCAAATCCACTAGCAGTTCCACGGAAGAAAGATGTGGCAATGTGCTTCCATAAAGATCAAAGTCAACTGACACCGAGTTGATTCCTACTCATACTTTGCTACAGGACAGAGTAGAACTGCCCCATAGGGTTTCTAAGGCTGTAATCTGTACAAAAGCAGACTGCCACATCTTTCTCCCGTGAAGCAGCTGGTGGATTCAAACCACCAACCTTTCGGTTAGCGGCCCAGAGCTTAACCACTGTGCAACCAGAGTCCCCCATAAGGATTACAGCCTTGGAAACCATATGCAGCCATATGCAGGCGACATGGAGGGGAAAAATGGGACTCACTGCTTATGGGACACTGAGCTTCTGTTAAGAGTGATGAAAAACCATTAATTGGGGGAAAAGACAGTCTCTTTAACAAACGGTGCTGGCATAACTGGATATCCATTTGCAAAAAAACTGAAACATGACCCATACCTCACACCATGTACAAAAACTAACTCAAAATGGGTCAAAGACCTAAATATAAAATCTAAAATGACAAATATCATGGAACAAAAAATAGGGACAACGCTAAGAGCCCTAATATAGGGCATAAACAGAATACAAACCATTACTAACAATGCACAAACACCAGAAGAGAAACTAGGTAACTGGGAGCCCCTAAAAATCAAACACTTATGCTTATCAAAAGACTTCACCAGAAAAGTAAAAAGACAACCTACAGACTGGGAAAAATCTTTTGGCTACGACAAATCCGATCAGCGTCTACTCTCTAAAATCTACATGATACTGCAAAACCTTAACAACAAGTCAAATAACTCAATTAAAAAATGGGCAAAGGATATGAACAGACACTTCACCAAAGAAGACATTTAAGTGACTAACAGATAAATAAGGAAATGTTCATGATCATTAGCCATTAGAGAAATGCAAATCAAAACTACAATGAGATACCATCTCACCCCAACAAGGCTAGCATTAATCCAAAAAACACAAAATAGGAATAGAAGTACCGTACAATCCAGCAATCCTACTGCTTGGAATATTAAAAAAAAAAACAAAACCCAGTGCCAACGAGTCGATTCTGACTCATAGCGACTCTATAGGACAGAGTAGAACTACCCCATAGAGTTTTCAAGGAGCGCTTGGTGGATTCAAACTGCTGATCATTTGGTTAGCAGCCATAGCACTTAACCACTACGCCACCACAGTCTTCCATTGGGATATATCCTAGAGAAATAAGAGCCATCACACAAATAGATATACGCACACCCATGTTCACTGCAGCACTGTTCACAACAGCACAAAAGGTGGAAACAACCTAGGTGCCCAACAACGGATGAATGGATAAATGAATTACGGTATATTCACACAATGGAATACTATGCATTGATAAAGAACGATGAATCCATGAAACATCTCATAACATGGATGAATCTGGAGGGCATCGTGCTGAGTGAAATTAGTCAGTCACAAAAGGACAAATATTGTATGAGACCACTATTATAAGAACTCAAGAAAACGTTTAAATACAGAAGAAAACGTTCTTTGATGGTTACGAGGGCGGGGAGGGAGGGAGAAGGGTATTCACTAACTAGGTAGTAGACAAGAATTATCTTAGGTGAAGGGAAGGACAACACACAATACAGGGGAAGTAAGCACAACTGGACTAAACCAAAAGTTAAGAAGTTTCCTGAATACAACCAACACTTTGAGGGACAGAGTAGCAGCGGTAGGGGTCTGGTGACCATGGTTTCAGGGGATATCTAGGTCAAATGGCATAACAAAGTTCATTAAGAAAATGTTCTGCATCCCACTTTGGTGAGTGGTGTCTGGGGTCTTAAAAGCTAGCAAGCGGCCATCTAAGATGCCTCAAATGGTCCCAGCCCACCTGAAGCAAAGGAGAATGAAGAACACCAAAGACATGAGGAAAATAAGAGCCCAAGAGAAACAAAGAACCACAGAAACCAGAGGCTTCATCAGCTTAAGACAGGAAGTACTAGATGTGCCCCGCTACCACCAATGACGGCCCTGACAGGGAACACAAGAAAGAGTCCCTGAAGGAGCAGGGGAAGAGTGGGGTGCAGAACTCAAATTCTAGTAAGAAGACCAGACTTAATGGTCTGACTGAGACTAGAGGAACACCAGAAGACATGGCCCCCGGACTCTCTGTTAGCCCAAAACTAAAACTATTCCAAAAGCGATCTGAAGAGATTAGACAAAGATTAGACAGGACTATAAAACATAAAATGATACTTGTGAAGAGCGTGCTTCTTAGCTCAAGTAGATACATCAGACTAAATGGGCAGCTCCTATCCAGAGGCGAGATGAGAAGGCAGAAATGGACAAGTGCTGGTTAAATGGGCAGGGAAATCCAGGATGGAAAGGAGTGTGCTACCATATTATACGGAGTGCAACTAGGGTCACATAATAATGTGTGTATAAATTTTGGATGAGAAACTAACTTGTACTGTAAACTTTCACTTGTTGTTGTTGTTAGGTGCTGTCGAGTCAGTTCCGACTCATAGCGACCCTATGCACAACAGAACGAAACACTGCCTGGTCCTGAGCCATCCTTACAATCGTTGCTGAGCTTGAACTCATTGTTGCAGCCACTGTGTCAATCCACCTCGTTGAGGGTCTTCGCCTTTCCCACTGACCCTGTACGCTGCCAAGCATGATGTCCTTCTCCAGGGACTGTTCCCTCCTGACAACATGTCCAAAGTATGTAAGACACAGTCTTGCTATCCTTGCCTCTAAGGAGCATTCTGGTTGTACTTCTTCTAAGACAGATTTGTTTGTTCTTTTGGCTGTCCATGGTATATTCAATATTCTTTGCCAACACCACAATTCAAAGGCATCAATTCTTCTTCGGTCTTCCTTATTTATTGTCCAGCTTTCACATGCATATGATATGATTGAAAATACTATGGGGCTTGGGTCAGGCGCACCTTAGTCTTCAGGGTGACATCTTTGCTCTTCAACACTTTAAAGAGGTCCTTTGCAGCAGATTTACCCAATGCAAGGTGTCTTTTGATTTCTTGACTGCTGCTTCCATGGTCGTTGATTGTGGATCCAAGTAAAATGAAATCCTTGACAACTTCCATCTTTTCTCCGTTTATCATGATGTTACTCATTGGTCCAGTTGTGAGGATTTTTGTTTTCTTTATGCTGAGGTGTAATCCATACTGAAGGCTGTGGTCTTTGATCTTCATTAGTAAGTGCTTCAAGTCCTCTTCACTTTCAGCAAGTAAGCTTGTGTCATCTGCATAATGTAGGTTGTTAATGAATCTTCCTCCAATCCTGATGCCCCATTCTTCTTCACATAGTCCAGCTTCTCAGATTATTTGCTCAGCATACAGACTGAATAGGTATGGTGAAAGAATACAACCCTGACACACACCCTTCCTGACTTTAAACCAATCAGTATCCCCTTGTTCTGTCCGAACAACTGCCTCTTGATCTATGTAAAGGTTCCTCATGAGCACAATTAAGTGTTCTGGAATTCCCACTCTTCGCAATGTTATCCATAGTTTGTTATGATCCGCACAGTCAAATGGCTTTGCATAGTCAATAAAACACAGGTAAACATCCTTCTGGTATTCTCTGCTTTCACTTAAAGCACAATAAAAAAAAAAAAGAATGTTGAAAATACTTGCAGCTGGATAATGGTAATAGTCGAACAACATGAGAAATACAACTATCACTGGATTGTACACCTGAAGAATGTTGAAATGGCAAATGATTTGTTACATATATATTTACCACAATAAAATTTAATAAATAAATAAGTAAGCCATATGGCCAACACTGATGAGTCTTTACCTTGGATAAATAAGAGCACCATAATACCGCCCATTAGTTAATGTTTTTCGTGTCCCATAGTAATAAATTGATACCACCTATAGGGTCTCTATGAGTCGGAATCAACTCAACAGCAACGGGTTTTGGTTTTATAGTCAGCGTTTGATCTTTCTGGATAAAAAAAAGAAAACCGACTGCTGTAGAGTCGATTCCGACTCTGAGTCTTTCTGGATAGCAAGCAAGAAATGCAGGAACACAGTCATTAACACAGTATTTAAAAAATTAATCTGAGTTAACAGATTATGATCACTGAAGATATTCAAGGGTGGCCCATAATCTTCTAAGGCAATATTTAATGGCACTTTTAACGCAAGCTAATTAAAAGTAAAGGGGGAAGAAAAGGATTTTGTCTCTTAGTTGCGATAATGCTGAAGACTACAAAAGTGTTTTAAACCATTATCAAGAGATCTTGGAGGGTGGAGGAGGGACCTGACTAACCAGTTAATATAACATATTGCAGCCAAGTATCCAGATCTAACAAACTGCTAAGCAGGTTAAGCCCCACAGTGGTAACCATGATGTTACTATATTTACGTTGGAATGTTCAGTACAAGCACTTGCCAAACTACTTTCCCAAAAGCTGAGAAAGGGTACTGTCAAGGAATAGAATATAGGCAAACACCAAAAGAGCAAATAACCCAAGCACCAAAAGCACACATTGAAGTCCCACAAGACTCTAAAAAATTTAAATATGAAATTTGGTTTTGTATTTGTTAAGAATTCGGGCGAACTAGATTAATTGCACAATGCTGTTTGTTCAAACTGTTAGGCCTTAACTGGATTTCTGGTATTTATAAATGTAATGATGGAATTATAATCACGGAAAAGTTCAATGATAGAGAAGAGCTTAACTTGTTCCAAAACATTTTCTACAATTTTCGAAATACACATGAGCTACAGCATATACGTAGCATTTCTGTAGTGACCATTTAAGATTAAAATTGTGTAACTTCAGTGTAACCGTTTTTTTTTTTTTAAGACAGACCTGCGTTCTGAAGTGTTTACAGCTCCTGTAAGAAGCAGCCTCCCATCCTCAAAATAAACCCTCTCTCGTGTTTACATTTCTCACACATACTAAATTCACACCATTTCCTACTGGTTGAGCAAAACAGTTAAAAGCAAAATGGAAAAAACTGAGACTACATTCCCTAGCAACTCACGGTTATGCAAAAACAAAACAGAACTCAAGCTCATCACATTTTAGCTCCACAGACTGATCTAAATATTAAACTCTAATATTAATCTACATGAAGAACCACAACCACAAGGCCTAACTGTGAAAACTTTTTGAATTGCCCTACTGTTTAAGGAACAAGAGAAACCATTAGTATCCCAGAGATTCTGCCCAACTCCCGTGTTCTGCAGCTAAATCAGACTGAATGTTGAAGGCTAACAAGTCTGCTTCCTTTGTGGAGAAAAGGCAGGGCTCAGTCAAAGCCACTTCTTTAAGCTGCTCTTTTCAATATTCTTTAAATTTTATTTTTACTGTTTACCAACAACTTAGGTAAGAGGCAAAACTCACATTTCTAGTGCCTCTTTAATATAAGAATCTACAGAAATGCCAAATGGTGGCTTAAGGGCCACACAATGAGGCCCTCCACCAACCCTCTACCACAGCATCTGCCTAAGGACATGGCCCTTTCACTGGAACTGAGCTCTTTACTTTCACTGGGACTGAGCTCTTTAAATAAGCTCTGGCAGCATGATTGTATTTGCTGACCTGCGAGTTCCTTGTTAAGTTCTTTATTCAGAACACCACCTCAGGAGTTCTCAGAGTTGAAAATCTCCCTTTACAACATGAGATCAAAAAGAATATTCAAGGAAAAGGGAATGTAGGAATCCTATAGGATACTTTCAAACATGAAACCCAAAGTAAAGTGTGGGGGATAATCGCAGTCCTTTAGCTCCTAGACTTCCAGGAAATGGCATGGTCCATCCCCGTAAGTTCCCAGGGAAGTGTTCTGAGGTAGCTCAGGGGTCTCAGTAGCTTCTCTGCTACCACTTCCCAGCCTCCTACTTCCAGCTCAGAGTCCGGTTTTTATCCAGATGTGTATAATAAAAGGAAATGAGATCACCCATATCATGGCTCACTCTATCACATCATCAGCATCAGCTGGGAGCTGACCTTGTCCTGGTACCACTGCCCACTTTTCACTCTGGGAAGCACTTTCCATAGCATGATGTTCTGGGCTCATGACTCATCAAAGGCTCCTTTTAAGGAAGAATAGTTCATGCATGGGGTAAAGCAATTTAAAATTAAAATGCTACATTACTAGACTACACCTTACAAAGTCTAATTTAAAAAATATTCAACACTTTACCCTTTACAAAAGCAGCGCTACAACAATGAAAAATGCTTCCAATGTGCAAGGGGCTGGCGCTCTGCATACATTAATTTCATTTAATCCTGAAAACAATGTTGAGCCAGGCAGTTACTCTGATTCCCCAAATGATGAAACTGAAGCACAGAGAGGTCAGGCACCTGGGCCCAGGTTATATGGGTGTCAGTGTCAGCATCAGGATTCAGACCTGTGTCCAAAGTCTTTGTCTCCTATAACCAGCAAGGCAAGGAGGATGAACCGTGGAGTACAAAGTCTGTAATCCCAGCTCCTCAGTTTACTAGCTGTCGGTGTGACCTCATGCACGTTGCTTAACCTCTCTATACCTCGATTTTCCTCATCTGTAAAATTGGGGTTAAAAAAAAAAAAAAAAAGCACTGCCCTCGAGTAGATTCCAACTCATAGCAACTCTAGGACAGAGGAGAACTGCCCCATAGGGTTTCCAAGGCAGTAAATCTTTTTGGAAGCAGACTGCCACATCTTTCACCCAGGGAGCATCTGGTGGGTTTGAATCACTGACCTTTTGATTAGCAGCCGAGTGCTTTAACCACTGCATCACCAGGGCTCTTTATTGGGATAATAATGGTACCTAAACCTCACAGGATCACATTGCTGTTGTTTGGTCCCATTGAGTTGATTTCCACTCACATCGACATCTTGAGATAGAGCAGAGCTGCCCTATAGGGTTTTCTAGGCTGTAATCTTTATAGGGGCAAGATAGCCACATCTTTCTCCCATGGAGCAGCTGGGTGGGTTAGAACAGCCAAACTTTTGGTTAGCAGCTGAACACTTAACCGTTACGTCACCAGAGCTCCCTCGTGGAATCGTAGTGATGGTTATATGAGTGAATACAAGTAAAGTATTTAGAACAGTGCCTGCCATATGAGAGTCCTTAATAATTGTTGGCTACTATGATGAAGATGATGATTCTACCACATGCTCTTCTATACGTCCAAGTTACTAAAACTTTTTAAGTCTAAGAAACTTAGATCCAATTATAACATCCTGCTGTCCTTTGATCTGAGTATATTGTTAGAATGGGGCAAGGTGCTAAACAAGAATCATGCTCCTATATTTTAAGATTACATTTATTTTAAAAAGCAGAGAAGAACCACAAACAAAAAGACACTATACACATAAATCAGCATGTTACAGGGGCCAAATGCACAAGGGGTCTTAAGAAGTGACCTTTAAATATTAGTTAACAAGTTCAGTAACTCACAGTATGCCAAGTATTCAAGCTACTTTCCAAACATAGCAAGTTCAAAAAAGTATTTCATACTAATCAAATCATCAAAAACAAAACAAAGTTAAAAGTGGACTAACGTGTGTATGAAAGGATTTTAGAGAGGCTCAGTGACCTGGGCAGTACAAAGTCAGTCAAAATACAAGGGTGGGCCTAAACTGGGCACAAAAGGAACATGGGGTGACAGGGAGGTCTAGGAGGTCTGCCAGAGAGAAACAGCTGTGCATCTGAGACAAGGCAGCTTAGGCCAGCTACTCAAGCGATAGCCTGCCTTGCTCAGAACCAGACGGGTGCTGTCCTATGGGTCAGGACTCCTCTGTTCTAGCCCCGGCCATGAGAATAACTAGCAGCAAAGCCTAGAGCACTCAAGGTGGCAAACAACATCCAACAGCCAGTGAATATAATTATGAAAAGGAAGGGAAATGGGTGGGACGAATTACCCATGATTTTTTTCCCCTCGGCCTTTGAACTAAGAACCTCCAAACTCAAATGGGTTATGTTCCAAACACTCATTTGTAGGTCAGAGTTGGAAACTCAGAATGCATTTCCAATTGCACAGGAACATTACATATTGTGATTAAGTCTTCAGCCAGGCCTGTAAAAGTCTACTCAACCCATAATGCAGTATAAACATGCCTTCTCAAAACTTTCCAAAGGCTTTCCACTGGTTACAGAACAAGGTACAAATTCCTTAGCTTCACATTCAGGGCTCTCCTAACATGGGCACATTCTAATAATACCATCAACATTTTTGTTGGTCTAGAGAGCTTAAAAAGTACTTTTTTATACCACATTCCACCAGCACAACCACCCAGTGAGCAATCAGTTATTGTGAACTGAACTTTAGATAGGCAATATAACATGTAAAGCATTAGAGCCACACCTTAAACCAGCCTCACTGGTTGTAAGTCCAATGTCCTTGTCACCACAGCACAACTGCCTCAATGGCCTTTCTAAACTCAACCCATTGACACGCCAACTGGGTCTCCACCCTAGCTGCATATTAGAATCACCTGAGGGGAAGCCCGGTATTGTCTAAGATGGGCCAGGACTGGGAACTTGGGTTAAAGCATGCATTTTCAACAGGGGAAATATCAACCCCAGGGGGATGAAAATTGGCTGGGGGCATGTAAAAAAAATCCTAGCTCTTCCACAGGGCTATAGTACTTAAACGGATACACAGTATATCTGTGATATTAAAATGCCATGGGGGGAACCAACAACTCAAATAAAAAACTAGTCCATAGGACAAATAGCCCACATAAACCACAGCCTCTTCTAGCCTGAGACCAGAAGAACTAGATGGTTCCTGGCTACCACTACAGACCATTCCGATCAGGGAAACAATAAAAGGTCCCAGACAGAATGGGAGAAAATTATAGAACAAAGCTCAAATTCCTAAAAAAAAACACCAGACTTAACTGAATTGGCAGAGACTAGAGGAACCCCCAAGACTACCAGCCTAAGATACTCTTTTAACTTGGAACTGAAGCCACTCCTAGAAGTCACCTTTCACCCAAATAATAGATTGGCTTATAAAATAAACATTCACCTGTGAGGAATGCACACCCTTAAACAATTCAACTATATGAGACCAAACGGTAAACATTCACCCAAAAGCAAAACTGAGAAGGCAAGGAGGAGCAGGGAAGCTAGATAAATGGAAACAGAACAAACAAAACGGAAATAATGAGAATGCTGACACACTGTGAAAATTGTAACCAATGTCACAGAACAATTTTATAAAAATTATTAAGTGGGAATTTAATTTGCTGTGTAAACTTTCACCTAAATACTTTTTTTTTTAAATGTCATGGGGTAGTGTAATTAGAGAAAAGAGTATGCCTAAAAAGCTTCCTTCACCAAAATTCACTGCCATTGAGTCAATTTCGACTTACAGCAACACTACAGAACAGAGCAGAACTGCTCCCATAGGGTTGCCAAGCAGTGGCTGGTGGATTCAAACTGTCAACCTTTTGGTTAGCAGCCAATCTCTTAACCACTGCACCACTAGGGTTCCAAAAAGTTTCCTTAGGGAGGATGATAATGAAAATAAGATCAAGAAATAATGAGTTAAGGTGATGAAAAAAGTTAATTGTTAACTCTTGCCATCTGCATAAAGGAATCTCTCATCTCATACACCTGTCCAAAAGTTGCCAGAACTGTATAAAGATCTGCTAACCAAAAGACCAAAAAAACCAAACCCACTGTCATCGAGTCAATTCAGACTCAGTGACTCTACAGGACAGAGTAGAACTGCCCCATAGAGTTTCCAAGGAGTGCCTGGTGGACACCAGCTGCCGACCTTTTGGTTAGCAGCTGCAGCACTTAACCTCCTTGGAGGGGGTCAAAGGTGATGAGGGCTTGGAGGCTGTAGACTGACTATACATGGTAACCTTCAGAACAGTGGGCCTGATCAAATACAAATTTTAAATAGTCAGGAATTCTTTTTCTTTAGCATTCTCTAGGCCAGAGTGTGGTGGGGCATTCCTTCTTATTTTAAGTTGGCTTCGAAGGACTACCAAACTGGGGAGGTTCAGAGTGACTAACTTCCCCTCTATCTTCAGCATAAATCAAAATGAGGCTCTAGGTCAGAGGAAGATGTAAACTCTTGGGGGTTTGTTATGGATTGAATTGTGTCCCCCAAAAATGTGTGTCAACTTGGCTAGGCCATGATTCTCAGTATCCTCTGGCTGCTCACCATTCTGTCATCTGATGTGATTTTCCCATGTGTTGTAAACCCTACCTCTATTATGTTAATAAGGCAGGATTAGAGGCAGTTATGTTAATGAGGAAGGACTCATTCTACAAGATTAGGCTGTATCTTGAATCAATCTCTTTTGGATATAAAAAAGAGAAGTGAGCAGAGACAGGGGGACCTCATACCAAGAATGAAGAACCACAAGGAGAGCACGTCCTTTGGACCTGGGGTTCCTGTGCTGAGAAGTTCCTACCCTAGGGGAAGACTGACAATGAGGACCTTCCCCCAGAACCAACAGAAACAGAAAGTCTTTCCCTGGAGCTGGCACCCTTAATTTGGACCTCTAGCCTCCTAAACTGTGAGAGAATAAATTTCTGTTTGTTAAAGCCTCCACTTGTGTTATTTCTGCTATAGCAGCAGTAGATAACTAAGACAGGGTTAAATAAAAAAAAAAAAGTAAAATTTTAAGAAATTCAGACCCATCGGACAAGTGGGTCTCTCCAAAGGCAGAGAAACTGGCCAGCTGTGGCAGTTAGGAGTTCCAAATGAGACATGATGCATAACGAGGAGGGGATATAAAGACCATGCCTGAGCAAGCATGGGTGTAAGCAGAAGATTGGGAGCAGAGGGGTGATAGCGCAGAGTCTCAGAGAAAAGATGTCCTGATCTACTGTAGTCTTTTGATACTGCTGGATAGAAGGGTCATTCCAGGCCAGCAAGGAAAAGAAAGGCTCCTGTGACCATGTCATTCCTCTGCTTGAAAATCTTTTAGGACACTTAGCCTCTAAGTTACTCAGTTGGGTGAAAGAAGTCAGTGACAACCAGAGACGGAAAGTGAAAGAGTACAGCAATAGAAAAGGAAGGCAATGAAAGAGTGCACACCATAAAAAGACAGTAGAAAGTAGGATGAAAAGGATATAAAAATCATAATTTTAGAGTGGGGAAGAGTTTAAAGATGATTCTATACTTCTAAGAGCTGCCCCAACTCCTGTCCCCCACTTGTCCTCTGCAAACCAGTGCTTAGACTGCTGCATAAGCATCAAATTTCTGGACCCAACCCTCAGGGTGTTTGATTCAGCAGGTCCACAGTGGGGCCAATGTAGTTTAACAAAGCTCCCCAGGTGACTCTGATGAGCACTCAGTGGGATGAAGTTCCAGACCGGATCTTAGCAATATGGAAACCAGCTGGTTAGAAGACAGTATTAAAATCAGAACCCAGTTCTCTCCCTTCTCATATGAGCATCCTCCGCCTCCTGATTACCCTGCTCTTTATTTCTATATGCTGACACAGTCCAATTTCTAGCTCTATTTGCAGAAAAAGTCTTTTCTCTGAAGCCACTGTCATCTTTGGAGAGTGCCCCCTCCTCGTTTTTACGACTCAGGGAACAGAAAGCACATCCATGCTTATAAGACTCTATTTTCCACACAAATGATTTATCTGCCAATTTTCGATGTTATTTTTCAAAAAACGCAGCAGTAGAGAGAACTCAGTGAATGCTAAAAGGAGAAGGCTAACATGGCCTCCAGGAGCCTTGGCCTAAGAGGACTGGGGTCTTCCCAAATCAGCAGGCCTCTACATAGTTACATTTTTATAAAAGGCAGCAAAATATTAGGATCCAGTCACTTTTCAAAGATTTCTTCCCCTATATATAAAACTCTACAACTGATGTGTATTCTTCCCCCATTACACATTCAAGATTTGAAATCTACTGCCATTATGAGGCACATCAAAGAACCACGCAAACCAAATGTTAAGGGAAAATTTCATGGCCTTCCCCATGTGTGGTTGCCAGACAAAAATGATAAGACACAGAAACACACTCAATACTCAGTAATCAGTAATCAGAGTAGCAAGGCGAGTACTGACATTAAGTCACGTTTCATGAAGAACTGAAAGGGAGCTAGCCTAGAGAAGAGATTTGCAAGGGACACCAAATGACCTGTGGATATTTGAAGGCTTGTCACATAGTAAAAGAACTAGACTCCTTCAGTATGGTCCAACAGCAGGTAACCAAAGAAAGGAAATTGTTTTTCTATACATTGAGCTAAAATTTGACAGAATCCTCTGTGGATAGAGTGAAATCTCTATTCAAGCACAAGCCAGATGACCACATGGTACGGTTTAATGAAGGGAACTGAAGAATCAGATGGGTGGTTGATATACAAAGTGCTTTCTTGACCCTAAGATTCTGTAAATTCAATTTCCCTGCACATTCTCCTCCCACTCGATTTTTACCAACATTCTTAGATAACAGCTTGTGGTATGTAATTTGGCCTATAATTAACTAGCACCAAGTACGGTGTTTGCAAGAAGCAGCAAAGTAATCTACAGGTTATGTGGTGTCATAAGACAGTATCTAAAATTCAGCTTAGCACATCATGTCACATCTCCTGGTAAATAGGAAAAAAAAGAAAACTGATCAATTCACAGAGCAAAAACACAGCACTACTTTTCATGTGTGTTGGCAGGAAGAAGAAAAGAAAGGTTTCAGTAAAACAATATCATCAAGTTGGTTTTTTCATGAGGATATATGCTACAATACATTTAGTTTTTTATGGAAGAATTCATGTCCTGCCTGACGAGTTACAAAGAATTTTTAAATATCATGGAATTTTAACTGATTCCTGTTAGTATTTTCCGTGTTAATAGAAGTTTCCTGTTCTACTATTGTTTTGTTTTGTTTTCATTGTTGTTGAAAATATACAGAGCAAAACGTATGCCAATTCAACTATTCCTACATGTATAATCCAGTCCCATTCTATTTTTAACTAAAAATAAAAAATAGCCTCATAGATGAGAACAGCAATATGAGTGGGAATGACAGTCCAAATGAAGGGCTGTAATGCCTCCAAGCAAGAGCAGTCTAGCCATAGCTTTAACTCCGGCGCCACAGTGAGGGTCAGGGGAGGGGAGGATTTGGAGACCTTAAAATTTAAGCTTGGGTGACGTATCCCAGCACCCAACCTATTTTTTGTGTATATTTGCGGTGGCAGAGCCAGAAGTATGACATCATTCAATAGTGTTTGCTCTGGCAGCCCTTTCTAGGATGAGACGCTCATACCTTAACCAGGCTCAGCCTTCCCCACTAATGGGGAATCTCCCAAAAATACACACATGGGTTAAATGCCTGCAAGAAGTCACAGAGAACGAACTCTCTGTGCAACCATTCATCCTCCACATTATGAAGAAGCATATTCCACTAGGACCCAGAATGGGAAAAATAGAGTAAGAAAGAGTTTTGTTACAGTCAATGAGATTTCAATACTTTGCCCATAACAGATGAGGTGGCCATTTGTCTAGTAATCCTGAGTCAACCACAGTCAAAACACTAACCAATTGCTTCACTGTCCATGAATCTAGTAGGGCCTGGACTTCTGCCCAGCAACTGTGTAAGCATTGGAAAGTTTCCCTCCCATGCATTCACTGCTCAAAGTCATTCACTTATGAGGATAATGGAAACGCCAACAACTTTCCTGTTTATCAAAATGCCAAAGCTACCTTCCAGAGTTAGGCTACATTGACACTGATGGAATAAACTTCATCTTCCTTCTCTCTAACCTCCTCCATTTCGACAGTGTCCTTCATTAATCTGCATTTTCTCTGGCACTATGTGGACCTTTATTTTAGTGTTGCCCATCTGTTAAAAAGCTCAAGAGGCAAGTTCAAACCATGTTCCTTGGTGTCTGTCTGGCATGTGAGCTTTTGCTATTGCTGTATCCTCCCCAACTCCTCTGCAATTTTCCTCCCTAGATTGCTGTGTTCTTCTTGTCAAGGATCTCTACTCCTTACTAGCCACCTGACACTTCAGCAGTAGATGAGCTGTTCTTATGGGACCCAGAAATCCACAGCTGGGGTAAGAACAAAGAGAAAAGGTCTCTCAATGCATGACAACTGCAGTAATTACATTTTCTTTAGCAAGTTTTATTTCAAACCCATCACTGACAAAGCCTAAATACTCTTGACTGGCCCCATACAAAAACAAAAAGAATGGAACAACTTCATAAAATTAAAAAAAAAAAAAGAAACAGCATTAGAAACCAAAGTATTAACCTTGAAGGTTCCCAAAGTCACTCTTGCAAAGCAGCATCAATAATGTAAGCCTTAGCAGTTACTGAAAAAATGCCTCCTTGATAGCCAGGAGTTCTGAGAATCTGAGAAAGACTACCAAGGAACAATAGCCTGAGAAGGAGGAGAGAATGTATTAAGATGAACAAGTGATTACTTCTCAGATAATAATTGGGACCATCCAATATTATCAGAGTAAATAAGGGTACAAAGTAGAGAAACTGCACCATCGCAAATTACATAGTACCTCAGAGTCCATGGTGGTTCAGTGGTACAATTTTTGCCTTCCATGCTGGAGACCTGGGTTTGATTCCTGACCAATACACTTCATGCACAGCCACCACCCATTGTCCATGGAGGCTTGAGTGTTGCTATGATGTTGAAGAGGTTTCAGCAGAGCTTCCAAGCTAAGATGGGCTATGAAGAAAGGCCTGATGATCCATTTTAGAAAATCAGCCAATGAAAACCCTATGGACCACAACGGTCAGATCCACTACCAATCATGGAAATGATGAAGGACAGGGCAGAATGTCCTTTCATTGTGCATGAGGTCACCATGAGTCTAGGGCTAGCTTGATGACAGATAACAAAAACAACAACAACAAAACCTCAGTGTGTAGACTGGCTCTCAGTAATAGGCACCACTGAGGTCCAAGTCATGGGACTTAGCCATCAAGCTCAGAAGGCACAATGTTGAGGGCCCATGACATTTTTAGGGGCCCTCGAAAATTAGTACAATAATAATGAGTCCAGCCTGGTGTTATGGGTGGAATTGTGTCCCCCAAAAATATGTGTTGTATATATTTGTGGTTATAATCCCATTTGGGAATGGGTTGTTTTTGCTATATTGAGGCAAGATCACTATAGGGTACGTCTTGAGTCAATCTCTTCTGAGACATAAAAGAGATTAAAGAAGAAAGTGATAGAAGCGAGATGCCAAGCCACATGAAGACTGCCCAGGAGCAGAAGCTCAAAAGAGATAAAGCCCTTCCTCCAGAGCTGACAGAGAGAGAAAGCCTTCCCCTAGGGCAGGCACACTGAATTTGGACTTCTAGCCCCTAAACTGTGAGAAAATAAATTTCTGTTTGTTAAAGCCACCTATTTGTGGTATTTCTGCTATAGCAGCAATAGAAAACTAAGACAGAATTTGGTACGGGGAGTGAGGTGCTGCTCTAACAGGTATCTAAAATGTGGAAGCAGTTTTGGAATTGGGTAATGAGTAGAGGCTAAAAGAGTTATGGAAACCCTGGTGGTGTAATGGTTAAGTGCTATGGCTCCTAACCAAAAGGTCAGCAGTTCGAATCTACCAGGTGCTCCTTGGAAACTCTATGGGGGCAGTTTTACTCTGTCCTACAGGGTCACTATGAGTCAAAATCAACTCAATGGCAATAGGTTTGGTTTTTGGTTTTTAATAGTAAAAGGGACCTGTGGTGGCACAATCGTTGAAAGTATTTGTCTGCTAATCAGAAGGTCAGCTGTTCAAAGCCACCAGCCACTCCTTGGAAACCCTATGGGGCAGTTCTACTCTGTCCTATAGGGTCCCTACGAGTCGGAATTGACTCGATGGCAACGGGTATTTTGGTTTGGTTTGGTCTGGTTTTTTAAATAGTAAAAGCCTAGATTGCCTCGTAGGGACTGTTGGTAGAATTATGGATGTCAAAAGCAATTCTGGTGAGGGCTCAGAGGGAAGCGAAGAGAGCTACAGAGACAGTCTCTATCATCTTAGAGAATACATAGGATACCAGCAACAGAATGTTGCTAGAAATGAGGATGTTAAATGTGCTTCTGGGAAGGTTTTAAAAGAAAATGATGAACATGTGATCGGACAATAGAAGAAGGGCGATGCTTTTTATGCAGCAGTGAAGAACTTGTCTGAATTATGTTCAAACGTCTGGTGGAAGGTAGAATTTGTAAGTAACGCGCTTGCATATTTAGTGGAGATTTCTAAGCAAGATTTTAAATGGGCCACGTGGTTTCTCCTTGCTGCTTACAGTAAGATGTGAGAGAAAAGACATAGACTTAAAAATGAACTGTGCAAAATGAAAACAAAACAAAGATTTTGAAAATTCTGTTGTACAAACTAAGGACACATGTACTAGAGTTTGCACCAAGGATGTGGCTACATCAAGTTTTGGTAAAGAGATTAAGCCTATGACTGATGGATCTAACAAACTGCCACAGCAGAAACTCCATGAGCTTAGAAGGAAAGGAGAGAACACTGGCTGCCTCTAGGAATTCTACAGGCTGAAAACAGGCCAAAGGAGCTACATCTTTTGTCCTACAAGAACAGAAAAGAAACATCCTTGGAGCAACGTGGAGATCAGCAGAACTGCTGGAAGGAACACAGGAAACAAAGCTCCCTCAGTATCAAATGGTGGAGACATGGCCTCTGAGGTTTCAAAGGGTGGGGCCATGATCTACTGGGTCTCAAAGGATGGGGCCACAGCCCCTTAGGTTTCAAAGAGTCAATCTTCGTCAATTAGGTTCTACAGTATGAGACTGCCATTAAAGTGTGCCAGGGGAATGGGGCCACCACCCAAAGCTGAGGGGGTGGAGCTGCCATGCTGAAGGGGCAGAAAAACAGCACTTGCTGGGGCCGAGGTCTCCACTCAGATGGACTAGGAGAATGGAGCCTCTCAAAGCCAAGGGAGCAGAGTTACTGTACCAGTGGACCTGGAAGGCAAAGCTGAAGCCCAGGGCTGATGGGCCTCCACCCAGAATCCAAAGGGCATGGCCAACACCCAGAGTCTGGAGGGTAGAGTCATTGCCCAGATGGTCTCAGAGAACAGAATTATTTTCAAGTCTTGAGAGCTAACATAAATTGTTCTGCTGGGTTTTGGACTTGCTTCATGGCCGTTGTCCCTGTTTTCCCTCCAATTTCTTCCATTTGTAATGGAAAATGTCTACTTTGTCCCTGTTTTACCACTGAGCTTTGGAAACAGATAACCTGTAATCTAGATTTCCCAGGTTCAGAGATGAAGAGGAATTTTGCCCCAGTATGGAATATGCCTCAAGTCTCACTCATATTTAAATGATTCAGAAGATGAGATTTCGGACTTGGGGTGGATTTAAAACTTTTGGGATGATATGATGGGGTGAATATGTTTTGCATGTGGCAAGGACATGAATTTTGGGAGGCCAAAGGGTAGAATGTTATGGGTTGAACTGTGTCTCCTCAAAAATATGTGTTGCAAATCCCTTTTTTTAATATCTATGTCTGTGGTTATAATCTCATTTAGGAATGGATTACCTTTGTTATATTAATGAGATAAGATTAGCGTAGGGTGTATCTTGAGTCAATCTCTTTTGAGACATAGAGATTAAGCAAGCAAGAGAGAAGCAGAGACTGGGGAAGAGAGACTTCAAGTCACATAACGATCACCTAGGAGCAAAAGCTCAAAAAAGGCAAAGGATCTTCCTCCAGAACTGACAGAGAAAGCCCTCCTCTAGAGCCAGTACACTGAATTCAGACTTCTAGCCTCCAACACTGTGAGAAAATAGATGTGTTTGTTAAAGCCACCTATTTGTGGTATTTCTGTTACAGCAGCACTAGATAACTAAGACACCCAGGTTATACCTATTATATTCATAAAATATAACTTGTAATATTTTTTATGGCAGAAGGGGCCCATGAAGGCAAAATGTCTTGTATATATATAGCTGTGTCCTTGAGAAAAAGCAGATGTTAGCAAGGCAAGTTGCTCAGGGTCCAAGGCCTATGCATGGGAGCCCAGAGGGCATTCAAATGACGTCTGCATTAGCACAAATGCTTTCCTGCAATAAAAACTGAACAGTGAACTCTGCACATTACAATTGGTACAAAGTAAATCATTTTGCTTTCAATTGTTCAAAGAGAGCTTAGTGCAGGTTACAGATTCTTAAGTGCTCTCTGAATGATAAGGACAGAACAAGTCCAGCACCTGGAAAAAGAACAAATAAATCAACAGGTTCTTAAATTGCTCTTTGTATGTGGTTGGCACTTTAGGATATAAAAGAGTGGTAGCCCACAGTGCCATGACAATGTTAACATTCTAGTATGTTGCTTTGTTCTTTTTTTTTTTTTTTTTCCTGGACTTACCTGTTTCTCTTTTATTAATTTTTACTAAATTGTGGTTTTAGTATACATACACTTCAGTAATATCTTGTTTTTTTCATGTAATATTACATTATGAATCATTTGCTCTAAGTAGAGCACCTGGGATTCACTAAGATATGTGATAAGCCTCTTATGGTATCGTGGATAAAAACAGAGAAACGTGGGCTCCAGGATAAAATGGGGGGATTTGGAACTGCTTCAACAATCACAGTCAACTCAAAGGATGCTAACGAGTAGGGTCATTATCCACTCGTAGGGTCAGCATCTGCTTGTTGGAAAGACTGTGGGAGTATGAGGCAGGGCTTCACACTGCTCAATATTTTAACCGGTGAATTTAAGACACTGATATTGATCATCGGAGTGCCCACTAAGTGCAAGCTCCATACTAAGTGCTTTATACACACAGACTCATCTTACCCTTATAACAAGCTTGTGAGGTAGAGGCTTTTCCACTTTCTACTAAGGAACAATTACCTGGGAAAGAGTATGGGGATGGAAGCTCAAAGAGGTTAAGTAATTTGCTGAAGGTCATAAAACTTAAATAGAAGAAGTCTAAATTCAGCCTCCTGTTCCTATTTTCTTTCCATTTGATGACACATTTATTTCACTTTCAGGGTTCCTGAAATGAGCCCATAAGTTATGTGAAATTCAGGTGGGAAAAGATCACTTTAAAGGCAGCAACATCAGAGCTAATGAGCCATCAAGTCAGCCCTTGACTCACAGTGATCCCATGCAAGATGGAGTCAGACTATTGTGCTCCATATGGTTTACAATGGTTGAAATCTTTCAGAAGTAGATTACCAGGCCTTTCTTCCATTGGGTGGATTCGAACCACCAACCTTTTGGTTAGTTGTTATTGTCCAGTTGATTGACTCACGGCGACCCTCTGTGTTACAGAGTAGAACTGCTCCATAGGGTTTTCTTGGCTGCAGTCTTTATGAAAGCAGATCACCAGGCCTTTTCATTCACAGTACCCTTAGATGGGTTCGAACCGCCAACCTTTTGGTTACAAACCAAGCACAAACTGTGCCACCTAGGAATCTTTTCAGTTAGTAGCCGAGTGCCAATCATTTGTGCCACCCAGGATCTTTATGAGCTATCCTAATGAGATAATATTTAGCCCCATCAATTATAAAGTCTTGCATTTAGATCCAAAAAACTAAAATGCAGAAAAATGGAGTCCTGCACAAAAGCTGCACACAGGAAGAAGGCTTGGGGGTGGATTAAACTTTAAGTCCAATCTGAGTCCAAAAGTTATATGCTCAAAACTATACCTAATAACTAAACCATAAGCTCCATATAAAACCAATGGTTACATGAATTCATATGCTCTACGGCTGCATTCAGAAAAGTATTACGTCCAGAATGAAGAAGGTAATGGTTCTCTGCCCTGGCTGGAAAATCACATTTGAGTGTCTAGGTGAAATGCAACATCTCTATAAGAGCATAAACAGGCAAAATAAATGAACTAGAAAGCTTTAACTGAAGATGAGATTACATAAAAGGGGGTGGGGTGGGCTCAGGGGCAGAGAGAATGGTGACATGCATTCCTGCAAGCACATGGAAAGCCCCACTGCTCCCTTACCCTCCATTCTTTAGTGCACGCAGTGGTGGTTTCGGACTCCTTCACGGGTATATAAGCAGAAAAGGTACCTCCCCAATCCAAGACTCAATAATTTAGGGTTCTGCTAATTGCAACTTAGACTTTTCCTGCAGGGTTTACTACATATTCATTTAGTAAAAGTTTAGACACTTCTGTGAAGAGAGGGTGGAGGCATAATGTCTTCTTCAAGTACTTTTCAAGGACCCCTTGAACAGTATCTACCTCCTCCTCTTTCCTAATTCAATCTGCCAGAAGCATAAATCCAAAGAAGGATAAGAAGATAAATGCAAATAGCAACAAAGGGATGTGCTCAGATCTAAACGAGAAACGGTACCCGAGCGTCATTTCTCCAAAGTGCTTTTCCATTTTGAACCTTCATCATTGCATCACTTTGCCACTTAACTCACCTTTCTGGCAAGACACTCCAGTTATCATTTGACACTTAATTGCTTCTCTCTCTTTCACAACTCTTATCATCTCTTCTTTCTCTTCCTACCGAGCTTTAACCCAGCCTCTGATAATCCCCCACATGGACCACTCCTGCCACTTCTCCAGCCTCTCAGCCTATAGTACTGCAAACTGTGTCCAGTTCTCCATGGTCCTGCACGCTTAGCTATTGTGAGGGTCAGTGCTCTCCTGGACAACTTAAAACCCAAGATAGATGCATTGTACAAAAGCATTTAGCTGCCATAAATGAGTTTATATGCTCTGCTCTGAATGACTCATACCCCAAAAGATAAAAGAATTTGTGAAATGAGATTGAATGAGGATTAGGACCTAGAAGTAAAAGGGAGTACATTTGGCAAATCACTTCAATGACGTGTTCTAGGAAAGAGCCATGGTCACATTAAAAAAAAAAAAAAAGAACTTAATTTAGGAAGATTTTTTGACTTAACCCCTCCCTCCCATAACATCATACCTAAATATTATATATCATATACAATATACACAACATAGTCATACACATAGTTATCATGGTTCTATAAAAATGGGATGTCATCTAAGTCAACTGGCATAATAAAATCTATTCAGAAAACATTCTGCTTCCCACTTTGGAGAGAGGTGACTGGGGTCTTAAATGCTAGCAAGTGGCCATCTAAGATGCATCGATTGGTCTCAACCCACCTGGATCAAGGGAAAATAAAGAACACCAAGGAAACGAGGTAATTAAGAGCCCAAGACACAGAAAAGTCCACATAAACCAGAGACTACATCAGCCTGAAGCCAGAAGAGCTAGATGGTACCTGGCTACAATCAATGACTACCCTGACAGAGAACACAACAGAGAACCCCTGAGGGAGCAGAACAGCAGTGGGATGCAGACCCCAAATTCTTGTAAAAAGAGCAGACTTAATGGTCTGACTGAGACTAGAAGGACCCCGGTGGTCATGGCCCCCAGACCTTCTGTTGGCCCAGGACAGGAACCATTCCCAGAGCCAACTCTTCAGACAGAGTGGACTGGACAATGGGTTGGGGAGGGATGCTGGTGAGGAGTGAGCTTCTTGGATCAGGTGGACACTTGAGACTATGTTGGCATCTCCTGCCTGGAGGGTAGATGAGAGGGTGGAGGGCGTTAGAAGCTGATGAAAAGGATATGAAAGGAGAGAGTGGAGGGAGGGAGCAGGCTGTCTCATTAGGTGGAAAGCAATTGGGAGTATGTAAAAAACCATATAAATTTTTGTGTGAGAGACTGACTTGATTTGTAAACTTTCACTTAAAGCACAATAAAAATTAAAAAAAAAGGGATGTCATACAATCTTATCTGCATCTTTCTTTTCTGATATAAAAATATATCAAGAAAGTCCCTCTGTGACAACTAATTAATACAGCTCTACTTCATCTCTGATGGCTGCACCATAGCTATTGTGTGCATGCATCACAATCCATTCATTCACCCATTTCCCTGACCTTCTTTCTCTTTCCTTTTTTAAGGAAGGGAGGGGCTGCCACACAAAAAAAACACAGTATTAAAAAGTCTTCAACATATATCTTTACACACTGGTATTTTAAAAAAAAATGCCAGAACTGGGATTGCTGGGCTAGATTTTCAATTATAACAGATACTGCCAGAATGACTTCCCAAAGAGCCGTATCCTTCACATGTCATTCACATGGTCATCATTTGCCCTGCTTCCAAAAGATCAGGTTTTTTTAAAAAGACAATTTGTATGTAAGCTTGTATAGGTACAGACTACTACTGGAAAGATACAAAGTAACAAAACAGTGGCTATCTCCTTGGAAGGGAAGTGGGATCTGGGAAACAGGTGAAAAGGACGCTCACTTTTCACCATACACACTTTTGTGCTGTCTTAAAGATTATAGCCAACAAAACCCTATGGGGCAGTTCTACTCTGTCACGTGGGTTCGCTATGAGTCAGAATTGACTCAATGGCACCTAAAACAACAATATGTTATCATGCCCATATATTACACATTTAAATTATAAAACGCTCTTTAAAATATTTGTAGACATTTAAAAAAAAAAAACAAAAACTATTGAACATACAGCATTGGCTTTATGCTATTAAATGATGTGAACTTTAAATGAAGAGAATTTAGTTTAAACTTAATAATCATTTTTCATTACGCTAAATTCTAGGGATACAAACACTAAGGCAGCCTCTTTCCTCAAGAATCTCAGAGTCCGGTTGAGAAACACCTGTGTGCCAAACACTCAGACACAATACCAGACGGCAGCTGTGATGCTGGAACGGGAAAGGAAGCCAGCTCTCTGGACCCACTCAAGAGCCGGCCAATGGGTACACAGGTGAAATGTTAGACAACCACTACCTCTGACTGAAATTAGGGGCTGGAATTTTAGATGGGAATTATAGGTGACTGTTTTCTTCTGCCTCTTTAAACTTTGCTGTATTTGTCAAAGTTTCTAAACCTAGTATTTATTATTTTCAGGGGCCCCCCAAAAAAAAAGCCTCCCCAAAAAATCAACTGCCAGTATCAAAACTATTAACCCAAATGAATTTTTATTAGTTTAAAAAGTTGAGGCACTAATTCAAATGTTGGCTATTTTATCAGTCTTAATCTATTAATAAGAAGCTAACTTGTTTAAATGTTTTTAACAGGGAAGAGAGCTGAATTTTTAGAGGAAGTACACACTGTTTGTTCTGCATATAGGACAGCATTCAAAAGAAATCGTGGAAGAGCCAGAAAGAATAGGAAAGAAAGGTGTTGGCGAGAGGCTAATATGCATTGCCAGACACAACCCCCTCCCCTAAAGGACACCTGGCGAACTGGGACTCCAAAACCACAGTATCCATATGCTTTAACCCTCTCTAGCTCCCAGGTTAATACATTCAAAAGAAACATTTAGTTTACAAAGTAGCCTAGAAAATGTATAATATCTTGAATAAGGCACTTTGTTATATATGTCTTCTGATTGTAATAAACTATGTTCAAAGGCAACAACTACAAGTTTAACTCTATTTTGATTTTGGTAACTCAAAATGTACAAAAAAGGACTGTTTAGTACTTTCTTTTTTTTTTATAGCCACCAGGCATTTAGCATTTCCATCTTTTTCCCCTGTGTTTTTCTTACACAAGATTCAAGAATCTGTTGAGAGAGACACTAGAGAATCAATTCAAATCATGGATTAAAACACCTATATATTCAGTCAGATAATGAACATGGAAATTATTCTTGTACAGTAAATGGAGAACTCCAACCCATAATCCATTTTGTAGTCCAAGACTAAATTGCCCTGAATATAAATGCCAAGCCAAGAATGAGGAAGCATACCAAACAAGAAAAAAAAAAGTGCCCTTTGGTATCATGCTCACCATAATTTATATGCTAAAAATATCTAGTACATAACCCAGTGTCAAAAGCATTGCAGATTGAAGCCTCTTTTACTTAAAAATTGCTTCTGAAACTAGAATTACTTTAGAAACACCTTTATGCATTCACCAAAAGAACTCACATTATAAAAGCAAAACTTTCAATTAAAATTTTAAATGATTAGCAAGAAAAGAATACAGAGTTATTCTACTTCAAAAGTTACAAAGTAGGAGAGATGAAAACTAAAGGCAGCAACATGCTTGGGGACTCGTTAAACCTGCTTATATCCTGGAAACAGGAAGCATTTTGTTTTGACAGCACCATGGGCCAAAACCAAAGTATTATTTTTTAGTGCTAGCATTGAAAACAAACAAAAATAAAACATTTCTTAAAAAAAAAAAAAAAAAACAGTCTGCCTGTCTTCCAGGAAGATTGAAATCATATTGGCTAAAAAAAACAGTTGCACAGGGATGTCCAACTGTGTATGGTGAATCCTACCTTCATGTTTTGTGAATAAAGGTGCAGGGAGAATGTACAAAGCTTATCCACTGGAAACTGGCTCTTTCATTTCCCTACAGGCATAACAAGCAGGGGCCCATTCTTATAGTCTGGAGAGTCTCTGGGCCTCGACAGGTCAGGTTTATAAACAACTATTCCCACATTTCAATGACCTAAGAGAAAGAGAAAAGAAAGGACTGGATCTGAGCTAGGCCTCATGAATGTGTGTGTGTGTACATGCACACATGTAAATATGAGGAAGGAAGGGCCTTTATGGCAGAGTAGAAAACAGAAAGGTGAATCTGAAGTAGTGGATCATGAAGTGACCATGGTAGACTCTCATGGCTTGGAACTTCATGCCATACCACAACCACAAGTACCAGTGTTAAACGAAACAAAAGGGTACCCGTCATCCATGTGCCCCACATAGCACAGGCACTGTGGGACAGACACAAAAGTTTGAAATGTGATCCCTATCCTCAAGGTTTAGTTATACACTCACTCCCTTTGACAACTATGCTGGAAACCCAGAGTAGGAAGGGCCCTTTATTCCCAATCATTGGTAATTAACACAGCATGTGCCAGATGGAGCTGGGTGCTCTGTGTGCCTTAACTGCACTCCTCAACACCTTTGCCTAGGAGTAACATCATTCTCACTTTAAGGATGAGGAAACTGAGGCTCAGAGATGTTAAGTAACTTTGCAACATCACACAACCATTAGGGGATAGAACTAGGACAGCAACCTAAATCTGTTCAGCCCCAAAGCCCACTACACCAGGGTTTGTCTACGTGTGGCTCTAGGATGATCACCATCAACACCTGGGGCACTTGCTAAAACTACAGATTCCTGGTCCCACACACCACCCATACTGCAATCTAATGCATCAGGATCTTTGGGGGTAGGGCTCCAAAATCCTTTTTTTTTTTTTTAAGAACCCCCCAGGTGCTTCTGATAAATAACCAAGTTTGGTCCATTGTGGTGCCCCTGCCAGTCTCAGGCCAGAGAAAAGCACCCTGGTTCTTAATTCTTTATTTAACAGATGCTCAAGCTCAAGAGGTAAGGCAATGAGGTGTGCATGTGTGCGCACGCGCGCACATGCACACTGTTCAAGGACCATGTCGGCATAAGGCCCTATGCACATCACTCTTAAATGTCATCACTTAGGAAACCCATACTCCAATGGTTCCTAACCTAGGTTCCAGGAACCAAGGGGCCCAGAAAAATAGCAGTGTAGGTTTCAAAATCTATTTTAGTATTTCAAAGGCCAATAGAAACTATACATTTATCTCCAAAAGGCTCCATGGTCTCACTAAAATGTCTTCTGAAATAGGAAAATTTAATTCTTAGGCACTTAATAAATATGGAGCCTTGGCGGTATAGTGGTTATGAGTTTGGCTGCTAACCAAAAGGTCGGCAGTTTGAATCTACCAGTTGCTCTGTGGAAACCCTAGAGGGTCGCTATGAGTCGGAATCAGCTCAGTGCCAGTGGGTTTAATAAATATGTTGTGCTGGAGGCAAAATTCTGTAAAGTCATGCTGAAAATGTAGAGAATAAGTAGTACCTACTCCAACGGCGTAGTGGTTAAGTGCTACAGCTGCTAACCAAAGGATCGGCAGTTCAAATCCGCCAGGTGCTCCTTGGGAACTCTATGGGGCAGTTCTACTGTGTTCTATAGGGTCGCTATGAGTCGGAATCCACTTGACGGCACTGGGTTTGTTTTGATTTTTTTGTACTCCAACCAGGCTGCTGCTGTTGCAACGTTTGTGCACCTCCTCGTGTGGAGCTCCCTTGGGGACTCACTGATGAGCACAGCAGGCAGTGGGTTAGCACTTCAAGGCCATGTCCCATTTTTACACAGGACAGTGGTGTCACCCAGTTTGATCCACAACCTTATTATTTAGACTTGGTTCTAGTGACCCTAGTCACAAACATCAAAGACTTCCAATCACTGGTAATAGTGAAAGATTTGTGCAGATGCCCTGAGATTAATTCCCAAAGCGTTCCAAAGACGTTTTGAAATTTGAGTAAAACTCCTCCAAAGTGATTACTCTGAAGAGTAAAACATTCATTTGGTTGTGTAATTACCTCTTCATCTGCTAATGTAACACTTTTTCTAATTGAAACAAAAGTTTCACTACTCTGTGATCACAACTCACCTACGGTACAATTTACTGAGTTTAAAAACTAAGAAAATGGAATACAAAATGTAAAATTTCACTAAATCAATTCAGAAAAATATCTGATCAAGTTACACCAAGTTACGGAAGCTGCACTCCATAAGAAAATGAATTGGAGATACAGAAGTAAATAAAGAAGGAAGAGAAAAAAAGGAGAAGGAAAAAGAAGGTTGGGAATAAGCAGAAGAGGAAGTATGGATCAAGAAAAAAAAGCCATTAAGCTTCTTCTCCATACACAGAAAAGGAGGAAAGGATCCTAGAGTTCCACAAGGAGCTAGCAAATTTTTCATCACAATCTACCCTTCACTTGAACCATAGGCTTCAGATTACTATCATCTCCTATCAGTTCTCACTGAAAATCTAATTAGCTAGTTAGGCCTTTATCTTTAAAACCTTGATCTTCCAAGTTGAAGGGGATGGCCAAGAAGGTAAGGTGTTACCAAGAGTCTGGGATCCAATTCACAATGCACAGCCCTAGGAACTGTCAAGGTCTGTGTGAATCAGAGGGTGCAAACCAGCAACCCACACAGTCAAACCCATCTATAAACTTGATTTACATAGCCCACAGTGTGCTTTTAAAATTGTTGCATAAAAAGTCAACACTTAAAAATCAGGAGATTTCACATAAAAATCTTGATTTCTATGAGAAAAAAAAAAAAAAGCCTTGAGTGAGGTAGTTAACACCTGGCCCCCATTTCCACCTAGCAGGGACTGTCTGGTGGGGCAACTTCCTTTTTAGATGGTTGGCCACAGGTATGTCTACCTGGACCTCTTCATCTTATACTCTGCCCATGCATCCCTGCAGGTATTTGATTTTGTGGCTCCTAATGAAGCTTATCTATCCAACGAGCAGGCCTAGAAATTTGTGGGCTTTCTTAAGGGCAGTGACCTTCACACCCCGCTGCACATCGCCATCCACACCCAGGTCTCATCCTGGATACTGACTTCACCCAGAGCTGCCTCCTTTCACACATCTTCAACACCAATATCCCAGATCCAGCTACAACATCTCCCTCACTGCTCCTTCTCTTTTCTCCGTGACCACCAGCCCCTTGATGGGACTCCCTTCTCTGCCTAGCCTACACAGCATCCCAAATGCTTTCTCCTCAGAATTCTCAATGGCCGCGTGCTCTGATTCTGCCACCCCCTATTCTGTAGGTGGAACAGGCACCAACGATCTATCTTGTGCCATCCTAGGCCTGTATAGTTGAGCACTCTGGAAAAAACATAAACCACAATGGCTGACACTACCAAAAATTCACCCCAAACCCAGCCATGTCAGCACTCTTTCTCATTCCTTCCTCTCCACCTTCACCACTCCAGAAGCACTCCAGACTCAACCTCCACCTCCCTCACCTAGCAGGCCTGCTCCATCTTGTCCTTAACTGAGAAAACTAATGCCACCAGTTTGGATCTTACATTTATCTGCACCCATCCTTCCTCTCTTTCCTCAGATTTCTGACACTGGTACCCAGTTACTCAAACTGAAGCTCCCACTAATATCTTCGCCCCAGTCCTACCTCCAGACTCTCCACTCCAAATCTAGTCACCAAACCCTGCCCCTGTTTGCCTCCTAAAATTCTCCCTGTGTCCAGTCCTGTTTTCTCAAATCTATCCACAAGCTGCTACCAGGCTCTCTAAATTCAAGTGTACCAGGACACTCCTTAACCTCAACTTCATTGAGGACACTCCTTCACCTACAAAATAAATGCTATTTGAGGTTACTCCTCTTTTGTCTCCTGCCTCATCTCTTCACACTGCTGAAACCCACACCTCCAACACCACTTTGCTGTGTTGTGCCCTCTGCCCTTACCCAGGTGACCCTCTACCTCCAGGAGGCCTTTGCTACTCCCGTGTCTGATTCCATCTCTAAACCCCAACACCCACAGCAGAGACTGCACTCACTGAGGCATCTCCAGTGAGTAACAATGCACGGCGCACTGTCAGCCGGCAGCGCATGCAGCTGCATGAACAGCTCCAGGCTCACCACCCGACGGAATCTGCCAAATGAGTGGAATCCGACAAACCTGGCCTTAGCCCCAGCCCGGTCATTTCCTACTTGAATGGCCTTATGCAAGTGCTCAGTCCCAGTTTTCTCAGCTGTAAAATATGACTGGAAAAAAAAAAAAGCCTCCCACATAAGGCTGATGTGAAGACCAAACAAAACCTGTTTAGATGCCCAGGCTTGCATCTGGAATACTACAGGCAGTTAATAAAGAGCTGCTTTATCGCTATTTTAAACAGTTACCACTCGTCTGCCGTGGAGGCTTACGTGTTGCTATGATGACGAGCAGGTTTCACCAGAGCTTCCAGACTAAGACGGACTAGGAAGAAAGGTGATCTACTTCCGAAAGTCAGCTAATGAAGACCCTATGGATCACAACAAACTGACCTCATTATGCACACAGTTGACTTAAATTGGGGGCCAACTTGACAGCTGCTAATAAAATCAGTATTTTAAGAACTGCAACTGAGCCTTTTTATTCAACTCTTCCTAAAGCAAGAGATAATTATCCTGTGTGTGGGCAGCCCAAGTCCTTGGCCTCAGAAACACTTCCTGCCTTTTGGCCACTTTACTTCTCATTAACACCTCTGCTAATAGGTAAGAGGGAGAGGAAATGTCCTCTGTCAACATGACTAATGATGTGTTATCTTTCTGTGCTACTGTTGACTCTCTGCCAGCAGGACGAGCTGACTCAGCCCACACTCTGCCTCCCTCTCAGGTGGACAGAAAACAAACGTATCACGCCTAGCTAGGGCTGGAGCTGCAGTCTGTGGCCTGCACAGAGTTTCCTAGTCAGATTCTAGGACAGAGGGAAACTAGAGCTGTACTATTGGCACCATTGGCACCTTAGAATAACTGTGCTACATCGAGGCACTACGAGGGAGTGGTCAGGTAAGATGAGAATGTGAACATATCTGAGGACTAACATATCTAGACTGCAGTCCCTGGGTAGTACAAACAATTAGTGTGCAAAACCAAAGGTTGGAGCTTCAAGTCCACCCAGAGGTGCCTCAGAAGAAAGGTCTGGCAATCTATCTTCAAAAAATCAGCCATTAGAAACCCTAAAGAACACAGTTCTACTCTGACACGCATGGGGCCACCATGAGTAAGAGTCACCTCGACAGTAGCTAGGTTTTTTATGTATAAATCATACCACAAAAAAATAAAAAATAGGTTTTCAATACAACAAATAATTTTTGATCACTTCCTGTGACTAAGACACTGAATTCCCCAGTGTGGGGGGCTAAGACGCATAAAGTAAATCCCTGATGACAAACTGACTGGAAACAAACATACATAGCTAAGTACGACCCTAACAAAAATCATAGGAGAACTGAGCCACAAGGTGTTAGGATATTTACATTTTTCTTTTTCTTCACAAATTTCTAACACATATTGCGTGAATAAAATTTAGGGAAAATGTCTACACATACAAACTTTAAAAAAAAAAAAAAAACTTCAAAACAGAAATCACTCCAGAATTTTTTCTGAGCAGATGGTCCCTGTGTTTTTGGCAGAAGACATAAGGTTAACTAGAGACATGACAACTATCTACTGACGGGGAAGGGTGACTGCAAGAACCCAGCAGGCTCTCACTGTCTGTTTTCCTTCCTCCTTGTAGCAGGCACTTCAGGTTGGCCACCCCATGTCCATTCCCACCTCACTAATCCTCCTACTCCACTTTCATACCCACCCTCTATCCTACATCAATTCCCACCTCACATCCATTCCCACCCCTAACCCCTCTACCCCACATCCATTCCCATCTCACTAATCCTCCCACCCCACATGCCTTCCCACCCTCTAACCCCTCTATCCTATATCTATTCCCACCTCACCAATTCTCCTACCCTACATCCATTCCCACCTCACTAATTCTCCCACCCCATATCCATTCCAACCCCTCTTATTGGTATTCCTTGCCTATCTATCTCTCACTACAGAGGCAAAACACAACAACTGGCATTCTCAGGCTCTCGTGTGGCCAGGACTGGCCCTGTGACTCTGTATAGGAAAGAAAGGCCTGGCAAATCACAGACTAAGTCACACCAGCTCCTGGCAGCACTGAAGCAAACCTACCACCCACCTGCATGCTTCCTGATTCTAAGATAATTAAATGTCTCTTTCATTTAAGGCATTTTAGGTTGAGTTTTTTTTGTTATTTACAGTCAAGAATATTCCAAATACACTCGTCTATTTCTTCAGGTCTAAGGCCTTTTTTTTTTTTTAAAAAAAAAAAAACAAAAACATTGCTCTAACACATGGGGTCACCATGAGTCAGAATCAACTCAACAGCAGCTGGTTACTTGTTACCAGTGATCTGAAATCACCAAAGTTTTCTGACACTTCCCATGTACCGAATTTTCTTTGGACCTGAACTTGAAAACTGAAATACAATGGCTTAAAACATATAAATTTTAAAAAGTCTATGTAAATCACATCACAAGTAATAACCCTCAGCTATATTTGCCTGGAAACCCTTGTGGCATAGTGGTTAAGAGCTATGGCTGCTAACAAGAGGTCAGCAGTTCAGTTCCACCAGGCACTCATTGGAAACTCTATGGGGCAGTTCTACTCTGTCCTGTAGGGTCACTATGAGTTGGAATCGACTCGACGGCAATGGATTTGGTTGGTTTCTTGGTTTATATTTGCCTTACAAAAACATCTTTACACAGATTTTCTTTTTAAACAGTAAGTTACTAAAACCAAAACCAAACCCACTGCCATCCAGTCGATTCCAACTCATAGCGACCCTACAGCACAGAGTAGAACTGCCCCATAGGTTTTCCAAGGAATGCATGGTGGATTCGAATGCCTGACCTTTTGTTTAGCAGCCAAGCTCTTAACTGCTGTGCGACTGGGTGGGAGCAACGCTGAAGGTAAGAGTTCCACAAGCTTTGCTCCTGGCCACTATGTAACTTCATTGAATCACTACGGTTACCGGAGATGTGGGGCAGGCACAGTATTAGCCCCCTCCCGCCTTACCATTTTAGAATAAAGTTTTGAAAAGTCAAGTTATGTGAACAATTGTAACAAATTATTTATTAGGTAAGCTGGGTCTACCATAAAATGCAAATTTTCTATTAACAATCTTATTAGTATCGATATCTAGCTTTATTTAGAATATGTATAGTTCTAGAAAGTACATAAGAATCTCTTTATAATACTGACCTTTACAGTCAGGACTAATAACCACCCCACATAAGCTAATCACTTGATAACATGCTGAGAATAGTGCAGATAGGATAACGGCTAAATTACTACGAGCAGAATTATAATGGGGGCTACTGCTAAGGTAAAACCACTGCTCATTATCTTCAGTAAAACTCCCTTGTTTTCCCAAGTGGATGCGCTTTTTTTAATAACATGAGAATACAGCTGTGCTATAAGTTACTTCCTGAAGATAAGAAATCCAGCACCAGAAAACCAGTGCCACTAATCTTCTTATAAAGATTATGTTTGATGAGCGCATTAATATTTGGTGACCTGATTCTTAAAATGATATTTCAGTTCAGTGCTTTTTCTTAATGATGCAAAAATAACCCACTTCACAGGCAGACACAACTCATGGCTCAGCAGGGTGGCTTTCGGTGCAGGCAACACCATCTCCCTATGTTTGACCTTGAGGCAGGAAGGCTCAATGGTTAGAAGCACTGTTTTTTCAAGCCAGGCTGTAACAGTTTGAATCCCAACTCTGCCATTTACTAGTTGTATGAGCTTGGCAAGTTACTTAACTTCTCTGTGTCCCAGTGCCCTCATCTGTAAAATAGGGCTATTTACGTAAAAAAATGAGGCTGTAACCGTTGTGAGGATTAAATGAGTTAATCATGCAAAGTGTTTAAAACAGTTCAAGGCACATTGTTCAAAAACTGTTCGCTGTTTGTATTATCATTAGGCAGGCTTCCTCTTCTCAGTTTTGCCTGGCCCCAACTCAAGTACTTACCGGTTTCTATACTGCTATACTCTCTTTTGCAGCCCTTTCCAACCCAGTAAACGGCTCCACCATCCCCCCAGTTGATAAATCCAAATACATTTGTTATAAATCCAAATAGCTCAGCAGCTCTATAAATACATCAGTTGATAAATCCAGTACATCGGCAGATCTTGTCGACTTTACCCCCGAGATATATCTCACTACCTTACTGCCACCCCACTCCACCCCAACCCTGGTCTAAGCCTCCTCAGCTTGTCTTTGAAACCCTTCAACAAGTAGCCTCCTCTCTGGGTTTCCCTGCTTCCTCTCTTCCTCCCTACAGTCTAATCTCTAACCAGCAGGCAGAGAAAACTTTCCAAAGGATAAATCAGATATCTCATGTGCTTACGCTCCACCACTTCAACTGAGGAAAAACAAATCCAAGCTCTTACCAGACTCTCTGAGCCCCTAGATGAGCCCTGCCAACAGGGCTGGATTAAGGCATGTGAGAACTTGAAACAGGTCATTTGCCCCTCTTCTGTTCACTCACGCATTTGAAAGGAGTATGTGAGGTGTATATATATACATACACAAACGTGTATATATATATACACACACACACGTGTATATATATATACACGTGTGTGTGTCTTAGCTATCCACGATGTAACTTCTTTCTAATGCAACTATAATATTAGCAATTGAACACAAAAGTGGCACATGTCATTTCAGCAGTATGAGATGAACTGGATTCTAAAATTTTTAAAGGATACAAGGTAGTAAGATTTTTACCACATACCATATTTTCTACAAAAAGAATATTTCACATATTCTTCAACAAAGAAAATGAGTCAGTGAACTTAATTCTCAAAATGGATCAGAGACTCGTTACCTACTAATATAATCGGTCCTTGCCTATGGTAGGGGACCACAGGAGATAGATGTCAATGAAGGTGTTGAAGTGATAGGGGCCTCACAGCTTAAACAACCTTGCACATAGGCACCTTGCGCATTGTGACCTTGTGTGAACTTTCCACCAGCACATTCTCTTGCACTGGGGCCGGGAGCAATTTCATTTAGTGCCCTGCCGGTTCCCTTCTACTGCGTTGCTCGCTTTTCCTTGTGTCTTGTCTGCTTGGCATCTATGGGTCTTTGCATTGGATAACTGGTGCCTCTCTTTTATTGATGCCCTAAGCACGTGCTTACCTTGCTTATTGGGTAATCCGTCCCTGCCTGCCAACTTCTTCAAATCTATCTCCTACTCCCATCCATACCAAATGCTCCAGCCACACTGGCCCTTGTTCTGCCCTCAGGCTCACCAAGCTCATCCCCAAGCCTCTGCTCATACCTCTGCCATATTCACATGGCTGTGTCCCTCCCATCGATGCAAACGTCCTCAGAGAAGTCATCTCAAAAACTCAAATCTCTGATGGTACGATGAGTAAGCACTTGGCTGCTAACTGCAAGGTTGACAGTTCAGACCCACCTAGCAACTCCCCAGGAGAAAGACCTGGCAATCTGCTCCAGTAAAGATTACAGCCAAGGTAACCAGTTCTACTCTGTCACATGCAGTCACTATGATCAGAATCAACTCAAGGGCACCACCACCACCAACAACCACATTTCCCTGTTTTGTTTTCTTTATAGTTTATCACTATCTGAAATTCTTAACTACCCGTTCATTTACTGGCTATCTCCCTTGGCTAGAATGGAAGCTCCATAAGGCCATCTGAGATTATACCTGTTTTAGCTAGCTAGAGGGGACAGTGGTGGTTCATTGGCAGAATTCTGCCTTCCATGCTGTCAAGTCAATTCCAACTCACGATGACCCCATGTATTACAGAGTAGAAATGCTCCACAGGGTTTTCTCGGCTTTAATCTTTACAGAAGCAGTTCACCAGGCCTTTGTTATATGAATCCACTGGGTGGGTTCCAACCACCAACTTCAGGTCAGCAGTCAAGTGCAGATCAATCGTGCCAACTAGGTACTCTTAATCTTCAGCCCGTTTTAGTTTCTTAGTGCTACTGTAACAGAAATAACACACGTGGGTGGTTTAAAAAAACAGAAATGTATTATCTCACAGCTTAGGAGTCCAGAAGCCTGAATTCAGAACATCAGCTCTAGGGAAAAGTTCTCTCCCTCTCTCGCGCTCTCTGTCAGCTCTGGAGGGGAAATCCTTGTCTTAGCTTCTCTAGCACCAGCGTTCCCTGGTTCCTTATTGATCTCCATGTGCGTCTATCTTTCCCCCATTTTGTTAGCTTGCTTCTGTGCCTTAATTTGCTCTGTCTCAAAAGTGGTTAGGTTTCAACAGACTGAGTACAACACAACTAGATTGTGCCCAGCTACCACAACGAACTGCTCTGAAAGAGATCACAATAGAGGGTCCAGGACAGAGCTGGAGAAAAATGTAGAACAAAATTCTAACTCAAAAAAAGACCAGACTTACTGGTCTGACAGAGACTGGAGAAACCCAGAGAATATGGCCACCGGACACACTTACAGCTCAGTAATGAAGTCACTCCTGAGGTTCACCCTTCAGTCAAAGATTAGACAGGCCCATAAAACAACACAAGATGAAATGGGCACACCAGCCCAGGGGCAAGGACAAGAAGGCAGGAGTGGGCAGGAAAGCTGGTAATGTAGAACCTAGGGTCAAGAAGGGGAGAATGTCAGCAAGTCATGGGCTTGGCAACCAATGTCACAAAATATGTGTACCAATTGTTTAGTAAGAAGCTAGTTTGTCCTGTAAACTTTCATCTAAAGTACAATTAAAAAACAAAAAAAGCAAAGATGAGAAGATAAGAGGGCAGGGAAGCTAGAGTACTGGAAATGGAGCAAACTGAACATAATTAAAGAGAATGCTGACACATTGTGATACATGTAACTAATGTCATGAAAAATCTGTGTGGAAACTGTCAAATGGGAAACTAACTTGCTATGTAAACTTTCACCAAAAACTCAATAAACTATTATTAAAAAAAAAAAAGTGGTTAGGTTTAACACACCCTACACTCATTAGCATTACATGGTTAGGTTTAACACACCCTACACTCATTAGCATTATATGTTCTCATTAGCATAACAAAGAATACCCTATTCCCAAAAGGGATTACATCCACATGTATGGGGTTTACAACTTAGAACACATATTTTGGGGAAACACAATTCAATCCATAACAGCCCCCAAACTAAGTTTCCTGAAATACAGTCTCTCGGGTACTTCAACCAAAAGTGAAGTTTCAACCAACCACCTCTAAATTGCTTAAGTTCACTTCAGAAGGTGAAAAAAAAAGTCCCAGCCAAGTGCCCATTTCGCCTCATTTCTAAACGCTGGGGAAATGAAACTGACCCAGAAAGAAAGAAAGAAAAAAAAAAAATTCAGTATTCAAGGGTACTTGTTGGTGTTGGATGTATGTGTTAACCAAAGAAAATCCGCTGATCTTTTCCCCATCTTGGTTCTGGGGATCAAACACTGACTACAGCAGGGTAAGAATTTGAAGCAGCTTCTCCTTATTATCAAATCCTTGATTACAATGAGTAAGCCTAGCCTTGTGGTTCCATAAACCCCAATGAGCAACCTCACTGAACACGCACACAACTGTGGCACAACTCTCCTAAGGTCAGCGTGGGGCATCAAGTCACCAAATCAGCATCAGAGGAGGTCAAAACTCCAGAGGACCTTGGACATCACTCACACCAGCCTTTCACCACTCAGATGAGGAAACTGAGGTTCAAGAGATGACGTGATTTACCCAAAGCCACACCACTTGCATTGGGCAGAGCAAGGACAAGAACCCTGGACTGACTGACCCAGTGCTGCTGTCACTCCATCATCATGCCACCTATGCATGCAAGGACTGCAGAGAGCCCAGCTCTTCTTGGCATAGTCTTCAAGTTCTCACTTACAGGTTTGGCCCAACCCATTTCTAAATCCACTCCCCAACAGAGCTGACAAATTCCCCAAGTATGCTGTTCAAATATGGTTTAATGTCTGCTGTGTGCCAGCCACTCTGTTAAGCAGCAGGACCATGAAGGACAGATGTGTACCTTTAAGGAACTCGCTTTGCGGGGGACAGAGATAAGAGTGATGATACAGGTGTCTCCAGAAACCACAGCGGAGTAAGGGAAAGCTTCCCGGAGAAGTATTATCTCCTGCATTGCATCCCATGAGATGAGGAGTGAGCCAGACAATGAAGAAGGGAAAGAGTACGTCATGGCACGTAGAATAATAAATATAAACAAAATCTTAGAAGCATGAAACAGCATACGGCCACTAAGGGCAGCTACCTGTTGCTGAAGCACAAGGTTCAGGCTGGAATGGGTTGGGAGCTGAGGTGGGAATGGGATGGGAAGGGTCGACAGAGGACAGGAATGTTGCCAGGTGGTATATTGAAGGTATAAGGAAGTCACTCATCACATTTGTGTTTTAGAAAGATCACTCTGGCAGGGGTATTGAGAAAATATCTGAGGGAGGCAAGAATGTAGGAGTTTGGACCTCTATCACTAGAGTCAATACTAATAACAACAATGATCAAATTTTATTGTGTATTTTCTCTATGCCAGACACTGTTCTCAGCATTTTATACAAGTTAACTCATTTAATTCTCATACAACCTCACGAGGTATGGACTATTATTACCTTTTTACAGATGAGCAAATTGAGGCAGAGAAGCTAAGTTCCTTATCCAAAGGAGACAATCACCTAACCACTATGCATACTCTCTCTTCAAGTAAGAGGCCTGAACAGAGACTTCTGTAAAAGGGACGAAGGGAGGGGCTGCACCATCCAGCCATCACACTAAGCTAATGCCCAAGCTTTGGGTCCCCCAAGTCTTCCACACTGTCCTGCCCTCCTGCTCAGAAACAGAACCAAGTCAACTCAGAGTGAGTCTGTGCTCCATAACACAATGTCGCACCACCTCAGAAAAGCCCCCTGTCTGCAATGTCCTCCTTGCCCTTCCCAGACAGTATGAACCTACTTTCGGTGAAAACTGGGGTCCTGCATCCCTGACTGCCTCAATTCCAATAAGCCTCCTCAAAGAGCCCACAGTGACTCTTGGTTTTGCAGACCCACTTGGCACTTAGCTACATTAAAAATAACACAACACTGAACTCTTCCCAACTAAACACTGTAGGCTTCTTGAGGGCAAGAATTAGATGTTAGTCTTCCAAAAACATAGCACAGACCTAGCACAAATATCTGATTAACTGACTGAACCTGCCTGGGGAGCTTTTCTAGAACTACAGAAAAGAATTACAGTCAAGGATAAAAGGAGCATGGACAACGAAGCAGGGCTGTTGGCCTATTTTTCCAGCCCCAGAAAGACTATAGGACTCGGAATCGGGAGTCGGGATGTGTGGCCCATATCTTTACCTCTCTAGACTTTAGTTTCTTTGGCTGTAAAACAAGTACATTTATACAATTTCTAGGGCTCTAGTCAACTCTGGGAAACCCTGGTGGCATAGTGGTTAAGTGCTACAGCTGCTAACCAAGAGGCTGGCAGTTCGAATCTGCCAGGCGCTCCCTGGAAACTCTGTGGAGCAGTTCTACTCTGTCCTATAGGGTCGCTGTGAGTCAGAATCGACTCAACGGCAGTGGGCTTGGTTTTTGCTTTTTTTTTAATTGAACTCTGACTAAAAAAAAAAAAAAAAATCTTCAACAATCTAGCAATATCATTAAAATTTGTAACACTGATACCCTTTCAACCAGTAATTACGCTCTCTGAAGTTTACCTTAAGGAAAAAAAACTAGTACACACAAGAATGTTCAATCCGGCACGGTTCATCCATTGCAAAGAAATAGAAACAATTTAAATACCCAGCATTAGGAGACTAGTTAAATAAACCAACTGTGGTATACCCAACACAATGGAATACTACAGCACCAGCATCAACAGTAAAATAGATGTATACATACTGAAATGGAAGATATTCAGTGAAAAGGGCAAGTGGTAAAACAATTTATGTAGTAGGAGTCCTTTTTTGTTTTAATAAGAAGAAATACATGGTGGCATATGAAGAGAAAAAAGTCTGTAAGAATACAATCTAAAACTGTTAATGGCTGGTATCATTTAGAAGGAATTCAAAGGAAATGTCACTTTTTATTCTTTGAATTCTTTTCAGCATGCAACATATATCCTGTTATTAGTTGCTGCTGAGTCAATCTGACTCGTGGCGAACTCATGTGCACAAAGCAGAAAACTGTGATCCACAGGGTTTTCAAGGCTGTGACCTTTCAGAAGCAGATTACCAGGCTTCTCTTCTGAGGTGCCTGTGCATGGATCACACAAAAACAGGGTCATACTATGACCCAAGCAGCAGGATCCTCTGAGGCATTTATTGAGCATCTTCAGAAGAAGGGCCCTAGGCATTCTAAATCAAGGCAAGAAGCCACAGCCCCACATAACATTTCACAAAGTCTGAAAGCCACTTTCTGGCTTTCACAACTGCTCATGTAACTCCAACTCCTATTTCCTACAAGCTAGTTGTCTTGGTTGTCTAGTGCTGCTATAACAGAAATACCACACATGGATAGTTTTAACAAACAAATTTATTTCTTCACAGTAAAGTAGGCTAAAAGTCCAAATTCAGGGTGTCAGCTCCAGGGGAAGGCTTTCTCTTTCTGTCAGCCTTCTCATCAATGTTCCCCCAGACTAGGAGCTTCTCAGGTGCAGGAACCCAGGGTCCAAAGGAGGCGCTCTGCTCCCGGTGCTGCTTTCTTGGTGGTATGAGGTTCCCCTGTCTCTCTTCTTGCTTCTTTGTTTTATATCTCAAGAGATTGCCTCAAGACAATCCAATCTTATAGACTGAGTTCTGCCTCACTAACACAACTGCCACCCAACCTCCCTCATTAACATCATAGAGGCAGGATTTACAACATAGAGGAAAATCGCACAATACCAGGAATCATGGCCCAGCCAAATTGATGAACACATGGCGGGGGGGCGGGGGGGGAGGGACAAAATCCAACCCACAATACCAGTTGACAGCCCCTCCTGATTACCTTTTCCCCCAAAACAGGTGTGGATTGTGGAAAGAAAGGTAACTAGAGTGGTGGGGGGGGGAGGGCGGGCAGAGTCCTCTGCCTTTGGCCACACAATCCAGAAGTCTCTTTCCACCCACCACATGACAAACCCATTCCTTGGGGTCCTTGAAAACAAATATGCCAAATTTCTTCCAACTGAGTTAAATTCTGTAGAATCCGAATATTACAGCCTAGATAAGGAAACTCTTCAAAAGAATGATGAACAAAAAAACATAAAATATTCCACCTTACTTTTAGGAGTCCACAGTATTTTACACTACACACACACACACCATTAGATCTTCTAAAATACCACATGCAATAGCAAATTACCATTCCTGTCCACTAAATAATACCCAAGAGAAAGTTAATGGACATCCAGAAGTTGCTTCTATGCATTTACCAAGGCCTACCCCATGATCTCACCACTCCTCATAACTATCCTATGAGGCAGAGGGCAAGCGTTCACAGTCCTGCGTTCTGGGTAGAGTCCTAAAATAGGCTAACTTTCCCAAGACTTCTGGGAGCACAGTGAGAAGCCTGGAGCACTCACTGGATCCTCACCCAGAAGAGCTCAAAGGCCCTGTTGCATGCCACAGCAAAATCATGGTTGAGATTTTTGCCATCATTGCTAAGAAATGTTTACACTATGATTTCTGACCCTCCTGTGTGAATACCAGCTATACTTTGCCCCTAAAATTTCAAGTCTGGGGTAAAGGGTCCTTTTAAAGATATTCCAAGTGCCTACTTATGTATCACAGTGAACAGAAGGTGCAAGTTCAGCAGAGAGGATAATGCAATGAAATGGTGTGAAAACAAGCTGAGGGGCTTCTTGCTCACTGGAGGTCCCTGGAAAGAGGTGAGTGGAAACGTGGAAGCAGGCTCATTTTACCATGCTATCATATTGAAAGCATGATTCAATCTATGTCAATAAACCCATGTGTGTCAGAGTAAAACTGTGCTCCACAGGGTTTTCAATCGCTGATCTGTGGGACGTAGATCACTAGGCCTTTCTGCCAAGGCACCTCTGGGTGGACTTGAACCTCCAACCTTTTGTTAGCAGCCTAGCATGTTAACCGACTGCACCACCCAGGGATTCCAATGTCAACTCTAGAAAAGTTTTATTAAATGATTGTATTTATTTTTCACAAAGACCTTGAGCTATTTTTTAAAAAGACAGGCCAGCAACCAGTTTCCTTCCAAGTTACTCTAGAACAATAAACAAAAATTCTCCAAGTACTAGTCTTCTAAAGCTTCAGCAGAGGGTGATGGAACTAAAGTTCTTGGAAGAGCACACAGTACACACTCACATTGCCCAGAAAATAGAATCCACAGGGTCACCGGTGTCCTTGTGGGTGCATTTTCATAAACCTGATGGCCACATTCATCTGAACAAAACCAGAAATAAACAAGCTCTTTTTACCCATAACGCATCTGGCTGTCCATCTCTCTCCCAACCAAATCCCTAAATACAGACTTGCTGTATTTTAGAGAGTAATTTACAAGTTGAGCACAGGGACACCCCACAATCAAGGAAAATATGTCCACCAAAAGGAGGTCAATTTTTGTATTCTGTGGCCGACAAGTATTTATACAATGCCTCAGATGGGTCCCCAAGACTTGGAAGGTGGTATGGCACAAACAGCATTGGACTAGAGGGCAGGACACTCCCAGTACAAAAATCTTTGACATTGCCATCTCCTCCTCTTCATCCCCATAGGTACTGTATCATTTCCTCTGACCTAGACTACTGCAAGAAGCCCCGGAAGCACAATGGTTAAAGGCTCTGCTGCTAACCAAAGGTCAACAGTTTGAATCCACCAGCGGCTCGAGAAAAAAGATCTGGCAATCTGCTCCTGTATTGATTTGGAGCCCTGGTGAGGCAGTGGTTAAATGATTGGCTGCTAACCAAAAGGTCAGCAGTTCGAATCCACCAGCTGCTCCTTGGAAACCCTATGGAGCAATTCTACTCAAAGGTCAACACTTTGAACCCCCGAGCAGCTCCTTGAGCAAAGAGATCTGGTAATATGCTCCCATAAAGGTTACAGCCTAGAAAAACCTACTGGGCAGTTCTACTCTGTCATATACAGGGTCGCTATGAGTCAGAATTGACTGGATGGCACACAACAGACTACTACAAGGAGCTCCTGACTGGTCTCCCTGACTCCATTCTCTGAAACAAAGATCTAGCTGCACTGCACCTCTGCTCAACCAGGTTCCTCTGCCTACAGAATGGAATTCATCTCCTTAGCAAAACTAACCAGGCCCCTTTATGATCTGTTCCCAGGCTCCTCTCTAGTCAACTCCCTCTCAAACATGCACCCCACATTCTAGCCTCCTTGAAATGATTGATTTCAGCAGCAACCACATGCTTTTTCCCTCCTGCCAGCCTAGTTTGAATGTCGCCACCTCTAATGCCTTCTCTCAACTCCCCGGAATGCACGAGACTTCTCAAAGCTGTCATGACGGTCTGCAGAGGCTTCCTCCTGAGTACTCATCACACTCCCAGGCTGACTCCTTGCTCCCTGGTGAGCCCCTAGGTGGGGCAGTACAGTTGAGTGGTAAGTGCACACAGGGAGCTGGGTTCAAATGCTCTCTCCAGAACTGAACTTTAAAGTTTCTTAAATACCCATAATCCTCAGCTTCTGCATCTGCAAAACCGGAAGTATAATGGCAGGATTGGGTTGTTATTCAGATTAAGAGAAATACTTTATGTGAGGCACTTAATATAATGTCTGGAGCTCAGTAAAAATTTCAATAAGTGGTGGCCGTTGTAATTGTTATTAATACATAACATATACTCACTAAATGTTTCTTAAATCAAAGACACACTAATCTCCACTAGCCTGAAGCAAACTGCAATTTCTCTAGGTCTCAGTTTTTTGACCTGCAAGTGGGAGGGTGGGGAGTAAAACGTACAGAGGAAGGAAGGAAGGGCCCGACTAGTACATAAGAACAATCAGAAAACAATTAAGTGCGAAACTCTCTAGTAATAATATGGTAACAATAACAAGAGATCTGAGAAATAACAACTGTTTCCTTAACTTGAGAAATGTATGGACTGCCACTATAAAAGGAAAATACTCTCTTGCTCTCCAGCTCCTACCCCTGCAGTGTGCACCTAAATTATTTTTATTATAATGTTACTTAAATATGTACTAACATAAAGCTAGGTAGGTCCTCCTTTGGCTTTAGGCCTTATAAAACAATAAGGCAAAACAATTTAAAACTCTGATATGAAACCAATAAAATTCAAAAGAACTCAACATGAAGTTGGCATGACAGATGACGGTGATGATGCAGTTTTACAGACACTGCACCACTGCTCACAATGTGAATGAAGAACTGACCCCATTCGCAGCACTGGTTCCTCCTTGGGCTCTGTGAGCCCTTCAGCTACCAACCACTGTTCTCAAAACAAACTGTCATGAAATCTTTGTTCATGCAACTCACAGCCATCACCTGACCAAAATGCATCATTTCGGTACTAAGTCCGTATCTGCTCCTTCCCCATTTGCTGAAGACTACTAAAGGAGCACTCAAGCATAGGCCCTAAAATCTATGGCAATCTTTCAGATGCTACAGAATTTATGATTTTTTAAGGTTTATTACTGAAAAGAACATTTAAAAATTCAGTTATGGTTTTAAAAAATAAAAGCTTCTAGGAAAATGTCCTTAAACTCCAGTTTAAGAAACATTGTTCCATAAGAAAAGTGTCTTGCCATACAGTATCCAAAAGATCTTAGATATTTTAGATCTAACAGCATGCTGGCACTCTGTAAAGTGTTTTACATCCATTTATCTCTTTATTACTTTAACACCTAGAAATCGAAGGCTTGGAGAGAGTATTCAAAAGATGGAGTGGTGTTTTGAACCCCCTGATTCCAGAACCCTGCTCTCTGCCTCTTCAAGACAAGCTCTGTACCCAATAGATGGATTCTGATAGAAAGGGAGAAAAATGTGGAACATAATACCAAATTGTTATAGAATCCAGACTTACTGAACCTATTGAGGCTGGAGGAGTTCCCAAGTCCATTGCCCTGAGTAACTCTTCAAATCTTAAATTAAAACTATCGCCTGAAGTCACCTTTAAATTAACAGTTTAGCTCCAAAAGTAAAGATTGTCACCCTTGAGTATTGTGTTATTTTTAAAAGTTATCTATAAAGACCAAATGGGAATGGTGTCAGAAAATTGCATTGACTAAGGCTATGGTTGCAGAGTTGATCATTGTAACAGATGTCAATAAGTTTTACACCCGTAAAAAGCTGAATTGGCGAAAGTTGTGCGATAGATATATTTAAAACAACTACAAAAAGAATAGCTGCTGAGGCTGCTGTGTACAACCAAACACGTCATAAGATTTAGTTCCTTGGTTTGGAGTTTTAGGGTCATGGTTTCATGTGACATCCCAGTCAGTTGGCCTAAGAATGTGTTCAGTGCTTCTGTTTTACCACTTTGTCCATTGCATAGTGTCTAGGATCTTAAAAGCTTGCAGACGGTCATGCAGGGCTGGACAATTCGTCTCTATCTGCCTGGCGCAACAGAGGAAGGACAGTCAGGAATAGGAGGAGGATATGGAATATGTGGCTAACTGCCTCCATGAACAACTGCCTCCTTGGCCATGAAACTAGAAGAAATGGATAGTGCCTGGCTACCATTACTGAACATTTTGTTCAAAAATTCTACAGAAGAATCCTGATCAAAACGGGAAAATGCAAAACAGAATTTCAAATTCTCATGGACTGCAGACTTTGTGGAGCCATAGAGGCTGGATGAACCCCTGAAACTATTGCCCCAAATAATCTTTTTTTTTTTTTTTAATTGTGCTTTAGGTGACAGTTTACAGCTGAGATAATCTTTCAGCCTTAAACCAGAAATATCCCCTGAAGTCATCTAAAAACCAAACAGTAGTTTAGCTTAACTAGTAAAAAATATCTGCCTTGAGCATTAAGCTCTTTTAAGAACTGTCTATACAGGATTAAAGTAACAACAGCAACTTGAAAGATTAGATAGGAACCTTAGGGGGCAATGAGTTTATGTAAATGGGGGAGGAACAACTCGGAAAAGGCAGGTGAGAATGGCTGCACAACCCAAAGGATGTAAACAATACCACTGAATTATACATGTACAACCAGCTGAACTGGTATATACTTTTCTGTGTATATTCTCAACAACAAAATAAATTAAAAATAAAAAAAGACCAAAGGGACCACAGCTATTTTAAAGTATAACGAGAAGGTTACAGGGCAGGGAGTTTAAGTCAGTGGAAGTGAAATAATCAGAACAAAAATAAGGAGACTGCTGACACAATTTGAAGAACGTAACCAATGTCACTGATCAGTATGTCTAAAAACTGCTGAATGGGATGGGTTATGCTGTGTATATTTTCACCAAAACCAAAATAAAATATTAATATAAAAAAAAGACAAGTCCTGTACCCGAAGAGCCTCAGCAGGGGGAGACCAGCAATAGACAATGTGAATCCAGGGTAAAACAACCATGCGAGAATCAGAGACTAAGAGAGAAAAGATGGCATTTTGAGGAAAGAAATGACAGAATTTAGTGACAAGATGGGTGTAGAGGAGAAGGGAAGGATCAAAGGTAAGTCCATGAACATCTGAGACAGGAAGAATGGCCGTCTCACTCCTCAGAAATGGAAGCACTGGGAAAAGTTTGGGAGACAAGACCTAAATTGAAACAGAGTAGGTTTAAGACAAAAATAATGTATTCCAAATGGGGATGATGTCCTCTTAACACGTCACAGCTGGCGATGCTGAACATATTCATAGCAATGATGCTCACAATCCATGAAAATTATGTCCAAGATAAGACAGTCAAAGGCGCCCAGCACAGAAGAGATGGAGAACAAAGACCGGTGAGACAAGGGCACTGGATTTTGTCTCATTACTAGTCTCAATAGATCAGTGCACAGTAGAAGTCAGAATGTAGGAAGGGGAATTATGATGGCTAAGAAACAAGGGCAGCCTACCCATGACCAACACACGTGAGAACTCATTCAAGCAACAAGCATTTAACTGCCCACTATTTTTTTTTTTTATGTACTAGGCACTGTTCTAGGTTCAGCTGTGAACAAATGCACCTCTGGTCTCATACCATACTCTAGTAGGAGAGGCAAAGAACAAGTAAGCAAAAATACAGTCTAAAGGTAGGTAGTAATAAGTGCTCTAAGGGCTAGGGGAAAAAAATAAAGCAGGATATGGAGAGAGAATAAAAAAAGGGGGCAGGCATTTCAGAAAACGTCATCTGGTGTCTTAGTCATCTAGAGCTGCTACAACAGAAGTACGACCAGTGGATAGCTTCAATAAAAAGAAATTTATTTTCTCACAGTCTAGCAGAAAAAAAAAAAATTTTTTTTTTTTTTTTTAAGTAGGCTAAAAGTCCAAAGTCAGGGCTTCAGCTCCAGGGGAAGGCTTTCTCTCTCGGCTCTGGAGGAAGGTCTTTGTCATCAATCTTCCCCTGGATTAGGGGCTTCTCCGTGCAGGAACCCCAGATCCAAAGGACACACTCTGCTCCTGGCACTGCTTTCTTGGTGATATGAGGTCCCCCACTCTCTGCTCTCTTCCCTTTCCTTTTTTTAAGATAAAAGGTGGGGCAGGCCACACTCCAGGGAAACTCCATTTACATTGGATCAGGAATGTGACCTTAGTAAGGGTGTTACAATCTCACCCTAGTCCTCCTTAACAGAAAATTACAATCACAAAATGGAGGACAACCACACAATACTGGGAATCATGGCCTAACCAAGTAGACACATATTTTCAGGGGACACAATTCAATCCATGATATCTGGCAATCACCAAATCATCAACCGAACTCTAAATAACAGGAAGTGACAAGATGAAAATCAATGTTTTAAGCAATGAATGCTTAAAACCAGCCTAGATGCCGTGTTGATGTTAGACAAACAGCAGTAAAACCCACATATTTGAAGGTACAATGAAATGTATACAAGCCGGAACTTGATGGGACTGCCTTGTTTTTCCAGGTCTCGTAAGTTTTCTGCCTTTGACAGGGTACAGCCTTATCATCTTCTATCACTCTCTATTAGTGGAAAATATTTGAGTTTTCCTTCTCTGACAAGTGTTTGTCTTATATAGGTTCTGGTTTGCGCAGGTTTTAACCATATTTCAGAACCGGTGCACACTGAGGGGAAAACTAATGGCGTCAGATACACTGAAGAATTAAAGAGGAGAAGCCGAAGATCCCGTGGGGGGAGACAAAACAACTTCACTATGTAGATGAGTATTACTTTTGAAATCCCTTTCAACTTGAATATTCTCTCGATTGGAAACAGATCCCAGAGCAGTGATATGCTTGAGGGAAGAGAAAGAAGCAGAGGCGGGATATTCATATAAGACTTTGCAATCATTTAAATAACGATTTATTGAAGAGGACCTACTGGGTGCAGGGGTCCCGTGCTCATAAGGGTGAGTAAAAACCTGAAGGCACCTCCAGGAGTTTTAAGTGGGATCAACTCTGTTAATACAGATCCCATGTAGGGGGTGGGGGGGAAGGGATGGTGAGACTATCATGCAGCTGGGGCTAGGCTAACGATCAGCTTCTGAAGCTTTCTCTGCTGAACAGGAGCATGGAGAGGCTACCACATGGTTGAACCCTGGCTAAGGACCGGTGGTGCAGGCTCAGCAGCAGATCAGTTAGAATAAGGCAAGTAAGCATCAAATCCACAGCTGGAATGCTGCCTACCAATCAGCATCAGAAAACAGTCTCTCTGTCTAAGCTGCATGAGTGGGCTCATCTTGACCATATTAAAGCCTCTTAGAGCAAAATTCTCAAACATTTCCGAGCGGAGTTGAATAAACAAAATTCTATGCGTGACCTGACCTTATCATGGAACCAGATGATGTTGATTCTGAGGACAAGGAAATATTAAGCTGGAATATTAATGATACGAAACTGCCACAGAATGTAAAAACAAAACAAAACAAAAAAACCTTACTGGTTCCAGGAATGGCCAGATTCCTACGCCAAGCACACCTACAGCTCAGAGGACAGGAACGCACAGAGGCACCTGAGCAGCTGGGCCATGCACAACATCAACAACCACAACTCCCGCATCCTAAAGAAGTCCTGCCTAGGCGTGGTGGTGTGCAGCCACAATTGCTCTGATGAGGGGGTGGCAAGGTCTACCTCCGCCCTGCCATCTGTGACACAGCCTGGCAGAAGCAGCAGAGGAAACACTGTCCCAACTGCAATGGGTCTCTGAAGCTAATTCTTTGCTAAGGCCATGAGGGCTTCCTGGTCACCAACTTCTGGCACAATAAGCCTTCATCTTTTTCCAGTTAAAGGGACAGCATGATCATCTAAAACCAGTAACCAAAGTAGAAGCAGAGGCAAGAAGAGTGACAAAGAAAGTACACATGGCATATCCCTCCACCTCTCTGAAGCTGAATAGGGGCTCAGAGGCAGGGAACCCTATTTCCAGCAGATTCCTGTATAACCACCTGCAGCCAAAACTAGCAGTCACCCACTATGGCCAAATCCAGGAGGTGATCTTTATGAAGAGAAAGTACATGTGGATTTTAACAGCTACTTCCCTTCCACCACACACCATTCACCCCAAGAGGCCCCTTTTCTCCTCACCTACACCTGCCACCCTCACCATCAATGTTCCCTGTCAGTTTTCAAAGCTCATTGCCATCGAGCCAATTTCCAACACAGACAAATCAGAATCCTGACAACAAACTGAGGGCAAGACTTCTTTCTTCACACAAAAAGTAACATTTGGGGCCTGTCCTACTCCACTCTTAGACTCCCATTCTTAGTAAGGAATGAAAACTTGTCCCATATGTGAAGTGAAATGCTTTCTGCTTATTTTCACATTGTGGCTCTCAGCACCTCAGTTGCGTTATCTGTTGGCTTTCCATTGTCCCTGGTGAATATCAAACAGCAGAGATGTACAAAGCCCACCTACTTAGGATCACTGCATTTGTATTGGGGTAGTTATAGAGAATGTTGAATATACTGTGGAGTGCCAGAAAAAAAACAGTCCATCTTGGAAGAAATACAACCAGAATTCTCTTTAGAAATGAAGATGGCCAGACTTTGGCTCTTTTATTTTGAACTCATCATCAGGAAAGACCAATCATTAAAAATGGAGATTACACGTAAAAAGACCGGACTTAACAGTCTGACTGAGACTAGAAGGACCTTGGAGGTCATGGTCCCCAGACCTTCTATTAGCCCAAGACAAGAACCATTCCCAAAGCCAACTCTTCACACAGGGATTGGACTGGACTATAGGATAGGAAACGATACTGGTGAGGAGTGAGCTTCTTGGATCAAGTAGACACATGAGACTATGTGGACAGCTCCTGTCTGGAGGGGAGATGAAGGCAGAGGGGGTCAGAAGCTGGCTGAATGGACACGAAAATAGAGGGTAGAGAGAAGGAGTGTGCTGTTTCATTAGGGGGAAAGCAACTAAAAATAAATATAGCAAGTTGTATATAAATTATTGTATAAGAGACTGCCTTGATCTGTAAATTTTCACTTAAATCACAATCAAAATTAAAAAAAAAAAAAACAGCCACTGAAAACCCTGTGGAGCACAGCTCTACTCTGACACACAAGGCCCCCATCTGTTGGAACCGACTCAACAGCAACTGGTTTTACTGGATGCCTGGCACTGGCCTAGGCTCTAGGACACCTATCACAATTTCTGCTTTCATGGAGTTTACAGTCCAGAGAGAAAAACATCATTCAACAAAAAATTACAAGTATAATGCTAAAGGGAGAATACAGGTTATTACAAAATGTGTTGACTCAGAGGCTTCAGGAGAGCCTCCCTGAGGAAAAGACATTAAAACTGAGTATTCAGGATGAAAGGAAACGAGAAACCTAGGACAGAAATGAGGAGAGTGCTGACACATTGTGGGGAATGAAACCAATGTCAGGGAACACTTTAGGTACGAACTATTGAATGGGAAACTAATCTTCTCTATAAACTTCCATCTAATGCACAATAAAAATAAAATAAAATAATGGAGATTACATTTGGTAACATGGAGTGTCTGCAAAAAACCCCAATGAGATGGATAGACAAGAGAGCCGCAACAATTGATTCAAGCATGGTGGTGATCATGAAGATGGCACAGAACTGGGCAACATTTCATTCTGTTATAGATAAGACTGTTGAGAGCTGAAGCTGATTGGGCAGCAACTAACAATACCTAGAATAACATGACACCTTGGGAATCGTGAGAAAGAAAGAATCAGGAGAGAGGGTTAAAGACTTACGGAGGTGTGGAAAGCTGAATTTATACCTGAAATATTTAATACTTTGTGTAGTTATGGGATTAGTTTATAAAATGTATTTTCTCATTGATTTCTAAGACTTACCAAACAAGGAATATGAACCAACTTAATTCAATACAGGCAACGAAGAGCAAAATTAAATGGCAGTATGTGCTTTCACAGGGATCACAACAGAAGGCCCCAGAGAGAGCTGGAGAAAAATGTAGTAACTAAAAAAAAGACCAGACTTACTGATCTGACAGAGACTGGAAAAACCCAGAGTATGGCTCCCAGATACCCTTTTAGCTCAGTAAGGAAGTCACTCCTGAAGTTTACCCTTCAGCCAAAAACTAGACAGCCCCATAAAACAAAAATGCGACTAAAGGGGCACACCAGTCCAGGAGGAAGGATGAGAAGGCAGGAGGGGACAGGAAAGCTGGTAAGGGGGAACCTAAGGCCGAGAAGGGGAGAAGAGTGTTGACGTGTCATGGGGTTGGAAACCAATGTCACAATATAATATGTGTATTAATTGTTTAATGAGAATCTTGTTTGCTCTGTAAACCTTCACCTAAAGTACAATAATAAAAAAAAAAAATTAAATGGCAGTACAAAGAGAAATCCTGGTGGTGGCAAACGGTCTCCTTTGCCTATCCTTCCTTCTTCTTCCTCACTGTCTTCCCCTTCCACAAGGGCTTACATTTTGTCCAGTTCATCTTTATTCTTTATAGCACCTGACTCAGTGCCAGGTTCATAATATGTGCTTGATAAATGTTTGCTTAAAAAAGTCTTGGCATAATGAACATGATGCTCATCAGACAGCCATATTGTGAACGCCAGTTCCTTTTGTGGCCTGAAGTACTTTACAACAAAGGTGAGCCTAGACATCAAATCTGAAAAGAAGCATGCAATAAATAGATAATTTTTTAATTAAAAAAAAAAAATTCACAGCTGATGAGAAGTTTGATAGCTGTGGCACCTTCTCCACCTCACACTCACCACATTTGTAATAAGGTCATGTCTCCCCCCACAAAGCTGTGAGTAGCTCAGAGGAATAAGTACCTTCTTTAATCCCTATATTCCCAGTAACTAGCAAATAATGAAAGCTCAGTAAATGTTTGACTGACTGAGGCCAAGTTTTAATGACATGAGTAAAATAGGAGAGGCTGAATAATTAAAGGTTTGATGGGTGTGAGAAGCAAAACGGGCCAGATTCCTGCTGGGTGTCCAAAGCTAGTGACTGCCTCTAACCAGCTGTATGGCCCTGTGAAAGGCACTTCAGTTCTGAATCTCAATTCCTTCATTTGTAAAATGAGGGGACTGGAGCAAATCAGAGGTTGTTCAGTGGACAGGAGACGATTTTCTTTATCCTGAGGCCTGGAGAGAGTCTGTGTCTTTGCTGTTTGGAGCAGGGGATGCAGGCCTCCCCTTTGGTTGTTATTCCAAACAATTTCAGAAAGGACGTACAGCTCGTATGGCTTCCACCACAACAACTTTTGGGGTTTGTCAGCAAATTGACCTGCTGGTGAAGTGGCAGGCAAGGAGCTGGGCTAGGGGGCAGAGACAGTAGTGAGTGGTGCTAATGAGTTACACAGATCTCAGAAATGAAACAACAAATAGCCCAAGGAAAGAATTTAACTGTGAATGGAACTAATTTTTGTGTTTTCAGGACGGTTTCTGAATCTGTCATGTACACACTCAAGCACTCAGACACACAGTTAATCAGGGAGAGAAACAGATTTTGAACAGCGTAAAAACTATAAAACAAATTTAAGAGCTGTTAGAGCAATAATTACCCATAGGCAAGACCACCCACCGCTAGCCTCTGAAAAAACTTGTCTATTTACCATATGTACAGAGTGCCATCAAACTACATTTTGAGCTACTGAGAACTTTTTATTTAGTATCAATAGAACTACTTCCAAAACCCATAATCTCCCATACCAACTGCATTCCCCAAGATTACAGGAAAACCCACGAACTCTGCAGAAAGGAGTGAAAAGCCAACCTTATCAAAGGAAATCTTCCAGTTGTATAAAACAAAACAAAAAAAACACCAAAAGAACACCGTAACATTTCTAGTTGAATAACTTCTCATTCATTCATTAACAACCTCATTCTGAAAAGTATTAAATTACATACTCTATATTCTTGGTGACAGCAATGCCTAAAGATTATACAACCAAGTCAACTTAAACTAAAGGACAGACAAAGCCATGTGTTTGAAAATGCCTGCAAAATAATAAACGCCTGAGGGAACTGGATGGCTTTTCCGCTTCCAAGCTAAATAGACGGGGTAGGGGAGCTTTGCAAAGATCATAGGTAGGATAACCTTCACGATTACAGATAGCAAACCAGCCAATCAATTCCACACGAACCAAGTCAATCAAAGAAAAAGAACAACACATGAAATGTTGTGAAAAATGCACAGTTTTGATTTTTAAAACACTGTCAGCGCTAGAGATCATATCAGGTCATTTGACTCGTGAGTGTTCCTGTGACAATGACTTGACTTTGTGTTAACTAAAACTTAAGCAAGGTGTCTGAGTTTCGATTCTCAGGCCTTCGGGCCCTCTCCCTACTTCCTGCACACCTTTGGACTACTGCACACTGACTTCCTGCACGCCTCTGGATTTGGGGTGCCTTCCTCCCTCCTTAAGGGTTACTTAAGCTACGTTCCAGAGACAAGCTCGGAGGTCAAAAGTTCGCAGTCCTCCGGCCCTCCATTAAAGCACAATCAGTATGTGCTTGGCAAGTTTGGCCGCAGCAGAGTGATTAATTTATGTAAACAAGTCTGAAGAGGTAACGCATCACTGCAAGGCAAAAGTCAGCAGGCTGAATATTGCCGTTCCGGGAGAGGCGGCTGCCAGGCTCGCCCGCCGGTCTGACGTTCACCGCGGCCCTTTCAACGCAACAGGTCCACGCAGGCAGAGCTTGGGCGGCGGGCATCTGGGCACCTGCCCACAGCTCCCCAGGCCCAGACCTTCTCCATACCCCTTCACCTCGTGTCCGTTCCCCTGACCAAGGAAGGCCTGCCTAGCTCCAGCTCTTCTGAGCACGGTCCGCCCGCGATAAGGCCCAGAGAACATTCCTCCGAAGATGCCGAGATAGTGCGGCTCCCTTGCGCACTGCCTACTTTCTCAGGGACCTGCCTTGGACAAAGGGGAGACGCATCCTTGCCAGTAGTGGAGGAACGCGGATGAGGGGAACGGCCCTGGGGTGCGACATGCAGTGCTCGGTCCGGCTGCGGACAGCCGGAGCCACCTGGTTCCTCATTTCCCAGGCACAACTGTCAAGTGTTAGGACGAAGTACCTGATGTGTACTTATCAGTCCAGAACGTTTCTCCAAACACACAAGCTCTTTTTCTAATTGGAAAACACCAGTTTGCTTTGTATAAAATGAAAAGAAACTTTTACCGCGGCGGAGGCCGGGGGAGGTAGGTAAGAGGATAAAGAAGCAGGTGAATGCGGGAAGGGGTGGTTCCGGCGGGTGCTCCTAGCCGGTCCAGTCCAGTGCTGGGAGAGAGATCGAGAGGAAGGGAAAGGGCGCAGCTGGCGGGGTCCCACCGCGCTCCCTGGAGGGCGGCGCGCAGGTGAGGCCGGACACTCACCTCCGGCAGCTCGCGGAGCTGGTTGGCGTCCAGCAGCAGCTCTTCCAGGCTGCGGGCGTAGCGGTAGATCTCCTCCGGGACGTAGACCAGCGAACAGTGGCGCTTGTCGATGCTCTCCACATGACGGTTGCACCGCCACAGGGGGATGCAGTGGAACATCGCCGCCCCGCTGCCAGTGGAGCCGGGTCCCGAGCCGCGGAGACCCGGGCTCCGAGCCCGCTCCGCCCGGCGCCTCCGCTCCACCCGCAGCGCGCTGCGCGATCGTTGGCTCCCCGCCTCGCTCGCTGCTCGCGCCAGGCTTTGCTTTCCGAAACGTTCCCGGGAACCTCGGGCGGGAGTCCCAGACAAGTCCCAGAGCCCCCACCCGCCAACTGGCCTGTCCCCTCCCACCTTCCAGTCGCCACCACCGCCGCCGCTGCGGGAGCCACCGCGCGGAGCTTCCTACTCGCTGCCGGCGGGCGTACCGAGCATGCGCGGCAGTGGGCGCGCGCCGAGGGCGTTTCCTGGCGTGGGGGATGCTCCGCTCCGGGTTTTCTTGGCGACCTAGATCCGGAGAGGGTCGGGAAAGTCGCGGGTCAGGCTCTAGCTGTCCCCCTTACTCCGGCTGGGACCTGAGAAGCGTCGGGTCTTCTGAGGAAGCCAGACTCCGAGGGGACTAGGGGCAAAGTGCAAAAATAAGGCGGGGATGGGCGGTTTGAAGAAATTCGAACAACTCTAATTTTTATTTTTCCTCACTCTCAGAGCGCTCCCCCTCCCCAAAACAACTTTCTCTTCCGGGGTCAGGCAGGACCGCCCCGAAGCGTACCTTGCGCGCTGTAGGCACCCGGAGCTACGGAATTTGGTTTGGTGTTGCAGAGTGTGTACTGCTGTTGCTGCTGCTCTCGGGCCACTTGTACGCTCGCTGCCCACAGCAACTCTAGAAGTATGAGTGTGGCGACCCCAGCGCCGCAGGGCGTCCTGGCCCCTGCCCTGCCCTCTCGGCGGAGGCGTCACCTGCAGGCTTTGTAAACTGCAAGCGCGTCTTCAGTAATCATTGTTTTACATACAAAGAAATAAGGAACCCCCTCCCCAAACAACGAAAAGTTTCCGAGTCTCAGTCTGCGAGATTCTCATACTTGGGAGTGCGTCCAGGCAGGGGCCCAAGTGCAGAAACTGGAGCTGGCAAAGGTGAGCTTCTGGGCCGATTCCAGGGCGGCCAGATGTTGGACCCCGACGACTACCTCGGGCTGGGGGGAGGGGTGAGGAGGAGGTTGCACGGGGGCGCAGCCTGCGTCTTGCCCTTGAGCTGCACCAATATCCCGTCCCTGCAAAGTATAGACTGCTGCCCAAGGAGAAGTAACTGAGGAGGACTCGATAGGCTCACTGTTAGGTAATAACGACCATTCCCTCGCCAGCCCCACCACCCCCTTCCGCCTACGCCTTCCACTGACCGGGGCCAGGACCCTGGACTGTCTCTCTTCTCCCGGTGTGCTCGCACCACACTCCGCGTCTCGGAGTAACGAAATGCTCTCCTTCACAAGGGGGAGCCGGCCAGTTCAAGACCAATCATAGGATTGTTTTTTCGGGATCTTCTCGGATGCCCAGCCCGGCCGTCCCTAATCTCCAAACTTTCCCCTTCAACTTGACTCAAACATGTGGTTCCACCTGTGGCCTCTGCCACGACACCACGGCTCTCCCACCCCCACTCCCGCCCCTGAGCTGCCATAGCTAAAATCTGGAGTCACGGAGTCCGCATTCTGCTGAAGATTGAAAGCTGAGCATGCTCAGTGGCCAAGACAAGTTTTGGTCTGAAACTTGTTTTTGCAACGCGCCTGTAGCTCCAAGGCTTTGAGAGCAGCGCCGTGGAGCGGGGGCTCTTGGAGGAAGAGGAGACCGCCATGGGTTAGAGCCTAACGAGGCCACACACTCTTCCCTTAGTTCCAACTAGGCAGTGTACAGATGGGTTTCACTGCGGAGACGTGGGAAGGGAGACACTTCATCATTTCAACTCTACTAAGGAGACTCCTTTTTTCTGTGTAGGTCCCTTTCATTTCTAGCCCAGCCTAATCGCGTCAACTCAATCCAGTCAATAGCTAAACTGTTGCTCCACCTTCTCCTTTCTTTGTTCTGATTTGATTCCTACATTCTCATTCAAGGCTACTTGGACTTTCAACTTCAGCCCTGCTTCCTTCATCATGCATTCTATTAACACCTATAAAGCCCATTTTGTGCCACCCTAGTAGACTTTTGGAAGATGTCTGAATCTGGGAGTAATTCACTGTCTTTGGAAGTTTTCCAAATGCTTTTTAAATATAAAAATAAAGAAGTCCTGCTCTGTCAATAAATCTCATGTTGACTTTCTGAGATTATGTACTAGACTATTTTAATAAACACCAAATGTGTTTTAAAGATGTGGCCAGCCTTTTTAAAAGTTTAGACCTCAGTAAGCACTTGTGTGCCTCTCCAAGGTGCTTACACTTCCTTGTCTTATGATTATTTTTGTGTGGCCTTATGGCCAAATTACCTGTTGGACAGCAGATACTGTCCTACTTGCTTTGTAGATTCCAGCAGTTACCACAGTGCTACATGCACATTGGAAACCCTGGTGGCTTAGTGGTTAAGTGCTATGGCTGCTAACCTAATGGCCCGCAGTTCAAATACGCCAGGTGCTCCTTGGAAACTCTATGGGGCAGTTCTACTCAGTCCTATAGGGTTGCTATGAGTCGGAATCGACTGGAGGGCAACGGGTTTGGTTTTTTTTTTTTTTTTTTTGGACAGGCACACTAAATGATCAATACGTTTTTGTTGCATTGACCCAAACACCAGTCAATAGCAGAATTCTTGACTTTCCTTGTTTCAAAGGATCTGCCAAGAAGCAGAAACATTAGTCTGATAAAAGAATAAGAAAAAAAAAAAAAAAAATCAAACCAACATCTTGTCAACTGCAGAAAAGGAACCAATTAGCCCTTTATCTTTCTAAAGAGTTTTAGGGTTTCCCTGTTTATATAATTTCTAGTTTCTTTCCCCATATTACAAATGAGCTTGACTCAGTGTAAAGAAAATTAAAAATACAATCTAAATCAACTTCTTTTTGGCAGAGTGTAATTTTTTCATTATTTTACTGTGAACCATTTTTAAAAGCCTTTGGAGCTAGAGATATCCGGGTTTGAACACTGGCTCTGCCACCTAACGTTTTTGTAGCATTGCACAGGTTACTTAACTTTTACAAGCCCCAGTTTTATCATCCTTAAAATAGGCACAATGGCCCATGGGATGAGACAAGATTAAGTGAAATAATGTATGTAAAGTGCTTAGCAGTATGTTAGGCATACATCAGTTCGATCTTTGCCGACCAGTTGTTCTACATGACTAATAAACTATGGCAGAAGTGATTGTATGTCACTTTCAATATTAGGTTATTAAAGACATGATTTCTGTCTTTCAGTTCACTTGCTCTGGGGAAGCCAACTGCCATGTTGAACAATATGAGTGAGTCATCTTGGAGGCTGATCCTCAACCCAGTCAAGCCTCCAGATGACTGCAGCACTAGCTAACAGCTTCACTGCAACCTCATGATAAACCCTGACCCACAACCACTCAGCTAAGCTGCTCCCAGATTCCGGACCTTCAGAAACTGTGTAAGATTATACATGGTTGTTATCTTAAGGCTGCTAAAAATTAGGGTAATTGGTTATACACAATAGATAACTAATAAGTATACATCCTATGTATCAGACATCGTCTAGATTATGGAAGATACAACAAAGAACCAGATACATCATTCCCTCGCAAAGTGTGTACTCTAATGTTAGGAGAATGATCAATGTTCAATTAATGGTTTGTTGTTGTTGTATGGTTTGAACATGGTGGCATCATTGATTTTTTTTAAGTGAAAGTCTAGTGTAGCTAGTAAAAAAAAAAATTTTTTTTTTAAGCTAGTAAGATGGGGTAAAATGGAGATTCAGAAGTGTCTTTTAGCTCTCTAGTGCTTCTATAACAGAAATACCACAAGTGGATGGGTTTCACAAACAGAAGTTTATTCTTTTACGGTCTAGGAGGCTAGAGGTCTAAATTCAGGGTGCCAGCTCTAGGGGATGAGTCAGAATTGACTCAATGGCAGCAGGTTAGGCTCTAGGGGAAGAATTTATCTCTCTGTCGGTTCTGGGGGAAGGTCCTTGTCATCAGTCTTCCCCTGGTCCAGGAGCTTCTCAGTGCAGGGACCCCAGGTCCAAAGGACACGCTCTACTACTGGCACTACTTTCTTCTTGGTGGTATGAGGTCCTATTCCTCTCTGCTCACTTCTCTTCTATATCTTTAAAGAGATTGACTCAGCATACAGCCTAACCCTATAGATTGAGTCCTGTCTTGTTAACATAACTGCTATTAATCCTGTCTCATTAACATCCTAGAGGTTAGGATTTCCAACACGTAGGATAATCACATCAGATCATAAAATGGTGGACAACCACACAATAGTGGAGATCATGGCCTTACCAAGTTGATACACATTTTTGGGGGACACAATTAAATCCATAACAAGATGTTTGGGCATATAAATTTTAAAATGATATACTACCATCCACCTAATAAAATGAGTAAAAATAGAAAGACTGACAAGTCCCAGTGTTACTGAAGATGTGGAGGTACTGAAATTCACACATTGCCGATGGGAAGGTGAATGGTACAATCACTTTGGAAAATGATGTGGAAGTTTCTTATAAACATATCTCTACCCTAATGATCAAATCATTTTCCGCTAAGTATTTACACAAGAAAAATAAAAACGTATGTCCACAGAAAGACTTGTTCACAAATGTTCATATCGGTTTTCGTCATAATAGGCAAAAACTGGAAATAATCCAAATATCCATCAAATAGATAAAGTATATAGTAAATCAAAACAATGGAATACCACTCAACAATAAAGGAGCAAACTAATAATACATATAACAATGTAGAACAATCTCAAGAACAGTATGCTGAGCGAAAGAAGCCAGATGCAAAAGTGTGCATATTGTATGACTCCATGTATTGAAAATTCTACAATATTCAAACTAATGTAAAGTGGCACAACTCAGATCAGTAGTTTCTGGCAGTGAAAGGGAAGAGGAGATGGGGATAGGCAACACAAGGGGAGGATTGGTTGCAAAAGGCATGAGGAAACTTTTTGGGTCGATGGAAATATTCTAGATCTTGATTGTGGTAGTGGTTATTTCTTGATTTTGGTGGTTTGTCAAAACTTATCAAACTGTATACTTAAAATGGAAGCATTTTATTATATAAAATTTATACCTCAAAAAGCAGTCCTGGTGGTATAGTGGTTAAAGCACTTGACTGCTAACCAGGAGGCCGGTGGTTTGACCCCATCAGCCATTCCATGGGAGAAAGATGTGGCACTCTGTTTCCACAAAGATTACTGCCTTGGAAACCCTGTGGGGCAGTTCTACTCTGTCCTGTAGGGTTGCTGTGAGTTAGAATCAACTCGACTGCAACAGATATACCTCAATAAAGTTAATTTTAAAAGTTTACGAATAGTATATAGGTAAAGGTCAGCAGTTAGAATCCACCAGCCACTCCTTGGAAACCATATGGGGCAGTTCTACTCTTTCTTATAGGGTCACTATGAATCAGAATTGACTTGGGGGCAGTGGGTTTGGTATTGGTTTTTAAATATGTCCAACAAGCAGTTGTAAATTATATCAAGGTGACGTGTAATGTTAGTCAGTCAGCAGATATTTATTGAGTGCTCACTATGTGCCAGGCAATGGGTTAATTTACTGGGGAGACAAAAAGGAATAAAACAGAGCTTTCAATCTTACTAGAAGAAAGAAAGGCAGTTATCAAGGAAATTATAATAAGTTATAGTACTATCGCGGTGAAATACCTGTTTTATTTTTTCCTGAGTCTAGAGAGGATGATCTTTTTTGTCTCATGAAGAGTAGCTTGAGTAACCGTCTGAGATATTTATATGCAGGTCAAATAGGCAAATCAAATCTTATGATATGCAAAGTTGGACAGTGGGAATAAAGACCAATTTGCAAAAAGATCATAGAGCCCTCTGGGAGAAGAAGCACTCAGACTCTAACCCATCTTCCCCAAATTTGAATTTAAAGATATTTTCTAGAGATTATATATCCCTGCTGTTAGCAAGGCTACACTCAAACCATTCAAAAAACTTGAGAGCCTATACAATCTCATGGGTAAATTAGACTTTAACAACCTTTATTATCAGGACCAATTTTACCATCCTAAAATCTCTCTGATTTTCTATCACTATTTAAATAAAAATTCTGTCCCTTATCCATTTCTTTTTAATTGGAGTGTTTAGTCCACTTATATTTAATGTAATTATTGATATGATTGGATTTAAGTCTACTGTTTTATCATTTTTTTTGTTTGTACCATGTTTTTTGTTCCTCTTTTCTCGTTTCCTCCATCATTTCAGTTAGTGAATATATTTTATAATACTTTTATCTGTTGATTTTCTAGCTGTAGTGGTTGCTCATTGGAATACAATATACATGCTTAAATTTTAAGTCTAGTAGAGTAAATATGCCACTTCATGTAAAATGTGAGATACATGAAATCATCTAAGTCATTTGCCACCCTCTCTGGTTGTTTTTGCTATAATTCATATATAACATACACAAAAAATATATATTTATATAAAATATATATATTATATGTAATATATATATTATATATGTTGTAAACTACACAATCAGATTTTATAATTTTTCTTTAAACAATCATATGTATTTTAAATGTATAAGAGGAAAAAATAGTCTTTTATATTTACCCACATGTTTACTGTTTCCAGTGCTCTTCATCTCTACCTGGTATCATTTCTATTCACCTTTTCAGTGCAGGTCTGTAGGAAGCAGATTTTCTTAGTTTTCTTTAATCTGAAAATATCTCTATTTTACCTTACTTCTTGAAGGATATTTTCAGTGGATATAATTCTGGGTTGACGTTTTTGTTTGTTTGTTTTCCAGCATTTAAGAAATCTTCAACTCTCTTCTGGTTTTCATTATTTCTTATAAGAAGTCAGCAACAGTTTAAATTGGTGTTGTATGTAGTGTGTCATTTTTTTCTCTATTTTCAAGATTTTCTCTTTACTTTTGGCTTTCAGCAACTTGCTTATAATCTGCATGTATTTATCTTGATCAAGGCTTACAGAGCATCTTAAATCTGTAAATGTGTAACTTTCACCATATTTGGGGATTTTTCAGCCATTACTTCTTTAAATATTTTTGCTTTGTTCTTTCTTTTTTCCTTTTGGGATTCCAATTTTACAAATGTTGGACCTGTTGATATTGTACCACATATTCTTGAAGTTGTGTTTATTATTATTTCTGTCAATGTTTTTCTCTCTGTTCTTCAGAATGGATAATATATATTAATCTAACTTCAGGTTTACTGGTTCTTTCTTCTATCATCTCCAAGCTGCTACTAAACCCATATAAAATACAATTTTAGATACTGTATTTTTTAGTTCTCAAATTTCCATTTGGTTCTTTTTTATATAGTTTCTATTTATTTGCTGGGATCTTGTATGTGTACATTTATTAAGAACATATATTCCTTTACATACTTGATCGTAGTTATAATAGCTGCTTTAAACTCCTTGTAGGCTAATTTCAACATCTGGATCATCTCAGAATTAATATCCATCAATTGCCTTTTCTTATAAGTGTGAGTTATATTTTCTTGTGTCTTCATATGTCTAGTAATTTTGGATTGTATCTTGAATATTATGAATGATAGAATCTCTGGATTCTATTTTATTCTTCCAAAGAATATTAATTTTGCATTTTATTATTTTTTTTAGCAGGCAGTTAGTTTGGATAAAATAAAACTCCAGACTCTTTTCTTCTGTGGTGGGTGGCAGCTGAAATTTTTGTTCAGCTATTTTAGCCATTACTGGGTTGCTTGGAAGCTGAGCCACACATGCATAATTTAGAGGTCAGTCAGAGATTTGGACAGAGCTTATTGCAGAATTTGGAGCTTCCCCTCTGACGCTTTCCTTTATGAGATTTTCCTTTCCTCACTTTCCAGCTGCCGTGGTCACCTCAAGTCTGACCTATGGCAAGCCAGACAACTGTAAATATGCATTTTAGCTGACCTATGAAGTACGGACTAGTGTTTATACTTGCCAAAGCGATAAATAAAAATAGAAAAGTCACCCTTCTTCCAAGTGTAGACTCCCCTTCAGTTTCTGCTTGCTCTTGGTCGCTCTCTAGTACTTTCAGATAGTTGTTTTTGTTTGTTTGTTTTACTATATTTTATCCAGAGTTATGGCTGTTATCTGTGGGAAGGTTGGTCTGATAGCAACCACTTAGTCATTACTGAAAGAAAAACCATTACTTCTTGCTGTTTGAAAATTGTAATCATTTATTTATTTAGCTTCACAGACCCTGTGGGGCAGTTCTGCTGTGTCCTGTAGGGTCACTATGAGTTGAAATCAACTCAACAGCAGTGGGGTAGATTGTAATAGTATATGGGTAATCCAGAATTTTACATTACAAAGATTTTAATCTACTCCTCCATTCAGAGAAGTTATAAATGAGCAGTCTGAGTTTTATCCGCATTATTATTTTTCTCAATGTGCTAGTGATGAGTCAAATATTGAACAACATTTTGCCTTGGTGGAAATGAGCCAAATACTCTGTTGTGAGGGGTGGTATAAAGAGCACATGATTTAGCATTGGATTTTTACATCTGCCTCTGCTAGGGATGAGCTCTTGGATGAATCACACTTAACTCCAAAATTTATTTTCTTTGTTTCTAAAACAGAGATGAAAAATGCTACTCTTACAGGGCTCTTGAGAGGACTGCGGGTTAACATAGTAGAAAGCTTTCTATATACTGCAGAACACCCCATATTAGGTATTACCTGTTAAACCCGTTGCTGTCAAGTCGATTCTGACTCATAGTGACCCTATAGGACAGAGTAGAATTGCCCCATAGGGTTTCCAAGGCTGTGTATCTTTACAGAAGCAGACTGCCACATCTTTCTCCTGTGGAGCGACTGGTGAGTTTAAACCACCAGTTTTTCGGTTAGCAACCAAACGCTTTAACCTCTGTGCCACCAGGACTCCTAGTGGTTAAGAGCTTGCCTGCTAACCAAAAGGTGAGCAGTTTGAATCCACCAACTGCTCCTTGGAAACCCTATGGGCAGCCCTGCTCTTGTCCTGTAGGGTTGCTACAAGTCAGAATCAACTCGACGGCAACGAGTTTGGTTTATTAGGTATTAATCATGGTTAATACTATTTTCTTAGTTACCAGCCAAAAGAAAGCCTATCACAAGAGTTCTTTGTTTGGGTAAATAATATATAAATTATTGGATTGGTACAAATGAGACTGTAAAGTATTTCGTTGTGAAAGAGTTTATAATAGAGGAGCCTAATCAAAACTAGCACCTGCTGTTGAATCCTTTTTTCCAGGCCTCTGCCTCAGCATCACACCCTATTTCTCCGATAAAGCAGAAACGTGGGGTGAAACTTAGAGGGAGCTCACGAGCAGCCTTCCCCAGGTTGTGGTGCTGCTTTACATTCATATGATGCTTTATAGTTTAAAAGAGCACATGAATATATATCATCTAACTTGATCAAAATGTATTTTTTAATCATTTAAATAAACACATATGCCTCATTTATTTTCTACCTGGATCCAGAAAGCATTTAAGAATAAATTAGTCTTTTCTTATACCACTTTTATTTTATAGTTTTGGTTCCTACGATACAAATTAAATCAATATGGACACGAATTTTTACCAAAAGCCAAGAATTACTTCATAAAACTAAGAGAAAAAGATACTTATGAGCAAAACTGTGCTCTTTCTAATGAGCAGTGCCATTCAAACAATTCACAGACCATCAGTAATGACAGTATGTTGATGAGTTAACTAAAAGCAACCTGAAAGGTGTCACTTTTCCCCAGTCAAGTTTGTATCATCCGTGAAATTGGTGTAAACTTGACTAGAAAAATAATACACCTTTTAGGCCCCGTTAGCTGAAAATATTGTGAAGTTATTGATAAAGCTTTATTAAATGAAGCAAAGAAAATTATTACCTTCCCGGCCACCAACTAAAGAAAAAAAAAACACACTTTTTTTTTTTTTAAACTCTTTAAGAGTAGCAGATAGCTTATTTTTCATTTCCCAATAAAATTACTAATAAAATAATAAAAGTAAGACCAATCTATATTTTTTCAAGTACAATACTTATATTTTTATCCAGTCACATTTCTTTGCTTCAAAGACTACCTGGAGATCTCCTAAATGCTGTTTCATTCTCTTTAGTTTCCATTACTGGGTCAACTAACAAATCATCTTCAATTCCCATTTTCTTTCCACAAAACCCAGGGAAGAAATGTTTTTAAGAAGAATCAGTTTGTTGTAAAATTTTCATTCTTATTTATGAGTACCTTGGGAGGAAATAATTTCTTTTTCCTTTTTTTTTTTAAATCTACTAACACCTTGAAAGAAGCAAAAATTAAGGAGTTTGGATGGAAATATCAATATCTGATACTATTATAAATTGATCATTGATACAGCTGAATCAGTTTACAAAAAGACAACACTACCTTAAAGAAAATATGCCCTGCTTTAAGAAATTCAGGTATGAGGATACTTAATCTTACAGCAAGTATCAGCTGGAGGTGATCCTGTCCCAGGATCTGTTGCTTTGCCAAAAAGATTTACTGAACAGTTTGGTTTGTTGCTTGCTGTCAAGTCAATTTCGAGTCATGGCAACCCCATAGGGCAAAGTAGAACTGTCCCATAGGGTTTCCTAGGCTGTCAATCTTCATGGGAGCAGATCGCTAGCTGGTAGGTTCGAATGGCCAACCTTTCAATTAGCACCTGAGTGCCCCTTGCTGAAAAAATTAAATAGATAATTATTTTAGTGCAGCTGAAACTGTATTTTATTTATCAAAAAGTTAAGTTGCATACAACTTTATAGGTACGTATGCAGTGCACAAAGCTCAGCATAACTGTATTAGCCTTAAATATGATAGTGTTGATTGAAAGCAGTTAAAATGACAAATGCTGTGAACACACTATTCTTTGAAAGTCCTAAGCCAATCAAAATGTGAACCCTCACCAGACAGTTTTAATATCTCTCAGACATGATGTGTAATAAGAATTAGGGAACGTTCACATTAAAAGTACAATTTGCTGAAATCCACATGTGTGTAGAATATAAGGAAAATTTGCTTGACAGGCTTATATGAGATTTTTTTTAATGCCTGAAGTGATACAGAAAATAAAAAAAACTCCCAATTATATGTAAAAACTTACACCAATTCCTTTCCAGGCCATAAAGAACAATTATTAACAAAAGTTACTGAATTAGGAATTCAGTGAGTTCCAGTTAATGACGTCACTAGGGGAGATGTCACCCAGTGTGGTAACTCATGGTGTCACCTCCCTCCATGGGCCTCCTCCCGTAACAGACCGTACAGAAGAATCCTTAGTGATGTTTCTTGTATTAATGTTACTCGTAAATCAGAATTTCCAAATATCACTCCTTCTTTTCCTTTAATCTCTACTTCATTTTCAAAAAAGTTATTGATACAGGTTCACAAATATTAATTACCACAGTAGTATAGGTAAAACACCATAAAATCTCACAGAAACACTGGCAGCGATGAAAACAGCAGTGTGTGCTTGTAGGATGTGCAGACGAAACCACGTGAATTAAAGCATCACTGTAATCAGGTAATAAGGACAGCTCTGACCTGAGTGAATTAGAAGGTTCAAAAAGTAAATTAGCATAGAGTTTTGACCTTGTAGGTATATTGATTCATGTAAGCTGGGATTACAAAAAATGTTTTTGTTGTTATAACTAACTACGGCGGTATTTTTATAGACAGTCATTTTGTCATCACCTCTCAGACAGTGTGGTCCACACTCCCTACACCCCCCTGATAATGCTACTGGTTCCAGTCCTGGATATTAATAAAATAACATTAGACCTCAGAGGAATCACCTCATCTGTGCCTCAGTTTCTCTATAACCAAAGCAGATGGGATAGCAAAGTATATAAGGCCCCTGACAGTTTTAAAGGGATTGATCCTTCTTCCTCAAAATGTTCTGCTAAGAATACATTTTAGCATAAGTAGATAGCAGAAAGTCCCCCATAAGTAAATTATCCTGTCAGATTTTCATTTTTGTAAACATGTTCTTCCTTTAATGATTCACAGGCAGTGCACACTAGAAAGAGTAAGGTTCTGCTCATACGTGTCTCTTTCCATTCTAATTTTCCACAATCACTTTTTCTCTTCCCCTTCCTAGGTAACTATCATTGTCTCCTCCATTTCCTCAGGAAGATAAGAAAATCTTCTTTTTTAAATATTCATCCAGCTCCTCGTGCCTCTCTACCTTACTGAAAAGGAATGATGCAAAGGTAGAATTTGACAAGTTCAATAGAATGATTGACAGTCATAGACAACCCAATAATTAAATACTCTCTTTGTTAAAATGGACTCTCATAGAAATGAAAGAACATAAAATTTCAAACCTCCACTGTTGTCGATCTACCTTTTTATTTTATCTCCAAGTATGTTATTTACATAAAATACATGTTTTAGTATTTATATAATGAAAGTTTAATATTTATACAATAAAAGTTTAATATCTATAATACATATTTGATATTTATGATATACAGTTCCATCATATATATTTTAATACTTATATGATTCTCATTTTAAACCTAAATGGATATAAACATAACATTTGATCCATTTCATTCCCCGCTGGGAGGATAATGCAAGTAGGCAGTGCCATGGGTAAAGGGCAGCCAGTAAGAAGGAGAGAAAAAGGAACCAAGATAATCTACAGACAGGATGCCTCACGCTGGGGAGGTTACTGTAGTGCATTATGATTTAGTTAGGGCTAATAAACATTGCCCTCCCAATGTAGGTTGGGAGTGGTATTTATATTTCAGTATGGTATTTGGCAAGACTTTGTCTCATGTACCTTAGACATGTCATCAAGAGGGACCAGTCCCTGGAGAAGGACATCATGCTGGGTGAAGTAGAAGGTCAGCCAAAAAAAAAAAAAAGGGAAGAACAACAAGATGGATTGACACAGTGGCTGCAACAACGGGCTCAAACAGAATAATGACTGTGAGGATGGTGCAGGACCAGGTGGTGTTTCATTCTGTTGTACATATGATTGCTGTGGGTCAGAACCAACTTGACAGCACCTAACAGCAACACAGTATTTATATTTCAGCCACGACTATTTACCTGATCTTTGGTGCTCCCTGAGGAAGGAAGCCGGAGGGGTGTGGGTGTGTGTGGGTGTGTGTGTGTGTGTGTAGTGGAAAAAGTACCAAGGAGATGTCAAAGGTAAAATGGTTTTTGAGAAACAGACTCCGAAAAAGTGTATACCTGTGCACAGAACAGGAATAGAAAGGTACAGATGGTGTGAGAACTTGTAAGGCTATGCAAAATAAGTCACTGTTTTTGTTAATGTTATTATTATTACTACTATCATTATTCCTGTGGGGATTGTGTTGGAGCTTTATTATTGGTATAGCCAATTACCCAGCTTAGTAAAGTTTATGTTCCCCAAGTATGTAAATTTCTTCATAATTTCCATACTCTTAACACTGGTAATGAGTAGAAATATAACCAGCTGAACCATTCAGACGCACACCTAAGCAGGACTAACTTTTCTGTAAAAGACATAAGATTGGGCAGATCACAAGCCCCAGACTGACCCTGTGAAACTGTTTAAGCCACATGGTAGGCAGACTCTAATATGTCCACAGTGATCACCTCTGGTATTCACGTTCTTTTGTTATCCCTTCCGTTCAGTGTGGGCTGGACTTATTGATTCGATTTAATGAATAGAATGCAGCAAAAGTAGAGTAATTTTACTTCTGAGATTAGATTATATCTTGGGTGCTTTCTCTTGGATTGCATGCTCTGGGGGAAGCCAGCTACCATGTCTTGAGGCAGCCCTGTGGATAGGCCCACATGAATAAGCTTAGAAGGGGACCTTCTGAGGCCTGTTGACAGCCATAAGCAGACCCCACACCTACCCAACTGAGCAACAACTGATATCTTGATGGCAACCTCATGAGAGACTGAGCCAGAACCACCCAGCTAAGCTCTTCAGGGATTCCTAACACGCCAAAACTGTGAGATAATAAATGTTTGTTGTTTCAAGCTGCTAAATTTGGGATAATTTGTTACACAGTAATAAAAAACTAAGGAGCCTTTGTGGTACAGTGGCTAAAGTGCTTGGCTGCTAACTAAAAGATTGGTGGTTTGAACCCACCAGCTACATTGCAGGAGAAAGAGGTGGCAGTTTGCATCCGCAAAGATTTACAGCCTTGGAAACCCTATGGGGCAGTTCTACTCTGTCCTGTAGAGTTGCCATGAGTCGGAATCAATTCAGCAGCAGTAGGTTTGGTTTTTTGGGTTTTTTTTTTTTTAAATAGATAACTAATGTAAACCTTAAGAGATAAGACATACCCCATAGCTGAAATGCTGTAAGGTGTGGCAGGAGAGTCAGAGTGGAGGTGGGGAGGGGGTTATATAGAGAGAGATGAAGAGGAAACTGCTCGATGAGCACCTATGCTGTGCTAGGCACCATGCCAGGCGCTTGACAGACATTATCATAGTTATTCTCATTACACTGTAACTGGTATAATTATCCCCACTTCGTAGATGTGCTCAGAAAGCTTAAGTCATTTGCCCAAGATTACACAGCTAATAAGTAGCAGAAGCCAGATTTTGAACAGTGGTCTGTCTATACCCGAAGCTCCTGCTTCTGTTATAGCCCTAACTGCAACAAAAAAGGGAGAGCAAATACTTCATAACACTAGTAATGAGTGAGAATGTACCCAGCTGAACCATTCAGGCACAAACCTAATGTGATAAGAGCTGAAGTAGGGTATGAGCAGAGAGCTGTGGGAACATGAAGGGAGCAGCATCTCATTCTGATCATAGTGTGGGAAGGGCAGGGAGGGGAGACCCCACAGAGGGAATTTTATTAGAAAATAACAGTACAGCTTCTTGATGACACCTGGGAGGCCTTAGTTAGCAAGTCATGTAGAAAGCAATATGAGGCTTGGGTTCTGGAATCTGACATGGGTTTAGACAAGTTACTTCTTTCAGCCATAGTTTCCTTATCTGTATTGATTTAATGAGGCAATGTGTATAAATTGTTTGGCAGAGAGTCAGGTATATAGCAAGCTCTTAACAAATGTTTGCAGTTAATAATACTGTTTTTGTTTTCCCTTCAAAATTGACTTTCCCTTGATAAATGTGTAATTACTAATACTATATTTTATGCCCATCAGTCAGAGTGACTTTTTTTTTTGGAGAAAAAAAATATTTTCCTATGATAATTGGGCAAGAATTGAGGAAAGGAAAAAAGAGAGAGACCGAGAGACAATGTAAGAAAAGGAAAACGGAGTGAAAACAATAGGTGTATGTGTGAAAGATAATGATATCCCAGTACCCCAGTGCCATCGAGTCGATTCCGACTCATAGCGACCCTATTACAGTATGAACAAATAAGCAGATCTGGGAGCAGAGGCCAGGAGAGGACTCTGGCATGTGGACTCTGGGGGGACCAAAGACCATGTTTTTTATTCATCTTCATTTTCTCAAGAACAGTGATTCAATGAACATATAATGAACGCACTCATTCTTCCATTCAGCAAACGCTTGCAGAAACCTACTGTGTGCTGCCATTCTTCCATGAGCATAGCATTGTGGAGCTTATATTCTAGCAATAAACACATAAAATACCAAATAAAACTGCATACATAAAAGAGTGAATACATTTCCTTGTGATAACTGCAAGGGAAATATTAAAGCAGGAAAAGAAGCAGGAAAGACTAAGGAGGTTCATGTGCTGCCTTAGCTAAGGCAATCAGGAAAGTCCTGGATGAAGGAAGAGCAAGAGATATAGGAGCTAACAGCAGCACCTCCCACAGTGTCATTCTGTGACCAGCCTATGATGCATCACCCACATGTTGAACTGAGGTAGAAGAAAGGAAAGAAAAACCTAGGTGTTAATTACTTTCAGAGTGTCTGATCAATTCTAAAGTTTAAAGGCTATGATTTCTTTTGAAAATGGTTAATAATATGTATATGTACTTTTTATAATAAAAGAAGAGTTTTCATCTATCCAGAATTCCATCTATAGAGAGAGATGGAGGCTGGCAAATATATAAGCAATGTAGATAGTCAGCAAGATAAATAGGTAGGACTAGAAATTATTTTATAAATATAGGATTGTTCTATATGTGTTATTTTTTTTAAGAAAAATAGTTGATTTTACTTTTAGTCAAAGTAAAACCAGAAGGAATTATGAAACCTCAGATAAATGTTTATTTACTCAAGAGCTATTCATTCCTAAAAGATTTTTATAAAATTAAAGAAAAAAAAAGGGATATTAAAACTATTCAAGTTTGGAGAGTGTTGGAAGGAATGCGAGGGGGTGAGGACTGTATTTTTCAAGTGTAGAGAGTATTGATTTGCTCTGGCTAGGAAAGATGAGGTGGTGAGCACACTTGCTCGTCTTCCAACTTCTTGATGTTTTGCTTTGTTTTATTCTATTCTGAAACCATAATTTGTTCAGTTTCCTAGAGCTAGATCCTGTAATTGACTCACATTGGTCTCCCTGCTGTACCTTTCCCTTCTACACAACAATTCATTTTTCAGTGCCTCATTTGTAAAAATGAGTTGACAACCAAGGGTCACCAGACATTTCATGAAGACTTCCAGTGTTAAATACAGTGACCAAGGTAAATGAAGAAGGAAAAAAAAAATAAGAAAACAAGAGACTTAAAAAAAAATTTCTTTTAATATCCTCAAAGAGACGTAGCCGTAGCACAATATTACATCTGTAAGGTAAGAACAGGATGCTATGACAAATAAACTATTGGAGAACAAGGAAGAGTTCTTGAAAATTAAAAATATAAATGCTAACAAAATTCATCAGAAGAGTAAAAGGTAAAACTGATAAAATATCCTATAAACTCAAAGAAAACCAAAAAGAATTAGAGCATACAATAAGATCCATAGAGAATCAAATCAGAGAAGATTGAAAAGGAGAAATTCTTAAATAATACAAGAAAATTTCCCAGGGCTAAAGGATAAAAATCTCTAAATTGAAAAGTCCCACCAAGTAGCCAACAAAATACAAGCAAATAAGCAAACAAAACCATACCAGGGCATGTAGTTGTGAAATTAGAACACCAGTTATGAAGATAAAGAGAACATCCTAAATACTTCTAGAGAGAAAAACACAGGCCACCTAAAAAGGAGCAAAAGTCAGAATGGCATTAGACTTCGCAACAGCAACAACCTAATAATGCCTAACAATGGAACAATGCCTTCTAAACTTCAAACTTGCTAATCTCACAGCCTGCTACAAAAAAAAAAGCTGTTATCCATGTATGAGGGTAACATAAATTCATTTTGAAACCATGCCAAGCCTCAGAAATTATGTGTTTCCTATCTTAGGAACTTTCTACAAAATGTTCTGTACAAAACAAGGTGGTGTTGTTGTGTGCCCTTGAGTCAATTCTGACTCTTAGTGACCCTATAGAACAGAGTGGAACTGCCCCATAGTTTTCCTAGGCTGTAATCTTTACAAGAGTAGATCGTCTGGTCTTTTCTCCTTCAGAGTGCTGGTGGGCTCGAACCGCCGACCTTTTCATTAATAGCCGAGTGCTTAATTATTGCATGATCAGGGCTCCTTACAAAATAAGATAACACACACACACATAAAAGTGAAAGACAAGAATTTAGGAGATTATTTCAGGGACGTTCCAGAATCACAGCCATATAGAGGCCTGGAGAGCTACCAATAAAGGTTGGAATAGCACAGAGGGCTTTAGAAGGATCTCCTTGAAAAAATAATGTCACCAGAGAATTATGATGATGTTTTTGAAAACCAACAACGAGGAATGAACAAACAAAACAGGAACCAACAAAAAGGGAGGATTATTATAAGAAAGACATTGCAAGAAGAAAAAAAAAAAGGGCTTAGACCAGGAAAATCCAAATGGTATACAATAAAGTGCAATCATAAGATACTATGTGATTCCGCAGTGACATTTACATGCAATTTGCTTCATTAATTTAACCAAAAATGATGATATAACTATATTGGAGGGTAGAGAGATGAGATGGGGGTGTAAAGGAACTAAACTGTCAATTGTCATAGCAGGAAGTAAATTTTCTCAAGTTGATAAACTGGGAAACTGTAGTATGAGCATGTTATTTAGAGATACGAAAATACTTATAAAAAATAAATAGCCAAAAGAGTTAAAGGTGGCTGTTTCTGGGAGGGGAAACCTGGTGGCGTAGTGGTTAAGAGCCACAGCTGTTAACCAAAATGTTGGCAGTTCGAATCTACCAGGTGCTCCTTGGGAACCCTATGGGGAAGTTCTACTCTGTCCTATTGGACTGCTATGAGTTGGAATCTACTCAACAACAGGTTTGGTTTGCTTTATTTCTGGGAGGTGGGGGTGTGGTGAGAACAAGGATGATTGTCTCTCATTATAAGCTTTTATACTATTTGATACACATTTTTCACAAAGTAAATATATTGTTTTGAAGAAAATTTCATTAACACAAAGGAAAAAAGAATCTGAAAAAAGATTATTAAATATCCGAAGTTCTACAGTATTTTGGCCAGGGGAATGTTCCATAAAGGTGTTGCAATTCACCTATGACAACTACAGAAACATATTAATATATTCTCTCATTTGGAGCAAGAAAGACGTTTTACAGGTTTACATGTAAAACCTCTTGGTTATTTTCATTTAACGACATTGACTTTGTCAGCGACCAGACCTACGTTCTGAATCTATCTGACCCTTTCTTAAGGTATTATTTCACTTGTTACTCTATCTCTTGTATTTCTTATGAACAAGAAATTTAGTATAAAGACTTGATTAGGTTATGATTAAAGCTTTTTGGTAAATATACTTCATAGTAGACTGATAAACAGCATCATGATAAATGGAGAAAAAAATTGAAGTTGTCAATGATTTCATTCTACTTGGATCAAAAATCAATGTCCATGCAAGCAGCAGTCAAAAACTCAAATGATGTGTATTTCATTGGGCAGATATGCTATGCTGACAAAGACCTCTTTAATGTGTTAAAAAGCAAAGATGTCAATTTGATGACTAAGGAACTTGACCCAAGCCATGGTCTTTTCAGTCACCTCATGTGCATGCTTAAACTGGACAATGAAAAAGGAAGACAGAAGAAAATTTGATGCATTTGAACTGTGGTGTTGACCAGAAATACTGAATATACCATGGACTGCCAGAACAAACAAATCGGTCTTAGAAGAAATACAACCAGAATGCTCCTTAGAAGTGAGGATAGCAAGACCTCACCTCGCTTACTTTCAACATATCAGGAAAGATCAATTGCTAGAAAAGAACATCATGTTTGGCAAAGTAGAGGGTGAGCAAAAATGAAGGACCCGTTAATGAGAGTCCATAGCCAAAACAATGGACTCAAACATGCCAATTATCATGAAGGTGGTCCAGGACCAGCAACATTTCGTTCTGTTATACATAAGGTTGCCATGAGTTGACAACAGCAACTAATGACAGTACTTCATTGGTGCTGTATACTTCACCTTACAACTCTTCAGGATATTAGTTATAAGTATATACCAAGTATATATCAGAGTATTAGTATAAGTACAGTTACTAGGTTAAGTTGATAACCACCAGATTCCTCCATTATAAAGACACTTTTGTTTCTTTTAAAAAAATAATAATAATAATTTGTGGGGTGATACCTTAACACCACATAAATAGTCTGTTCTCTAGCAACCTTTCACCTAGTTTTAGCATTCATTGCTGATCCTTGCTTTTTTCCTTAATTTCATTAACCCAAACCCATTGCCACCAAGTCACTTTTGACTCATGGTGACCCTATAGGACACAGTAGAACTGCTCCCATAGGGTTTCCAAGGCGTGCCTATTGGATTTGAACTGCTGACCTTTTGGTTAGCAGCCATAGCTCTTAACCACTACACCACCAGGGTTTTCTTTATTTCATTAGGAACTATAAAAATTATGCTTTTCTAGTTCTATCATCTCTTTTATGTTTACTAGCCAGTATTCTTCTGTTCCCATTACCTGGTATCTTGGTTATCTAGTGCTGCTGTAACAAAAATACCACAAGTGGATCCCTTTAACAAAGACAAATTTATTTTCTCACAACCTAGTAGGCTAGAAGTCCAAATTCAGGGCATCAGCTCCAGGGGGAGGCTTTCTCTCTGTCAGCTCTGGAGGAAGGTCCTTGTCATCAATCTTCTCCTGGACTAGGAACTTCTCCACACAGGAACTCTGGGTCAAAAGGACATGCTCTGCTCCTGGTGCTGCTTTCTTGGTGATATGAGGTCTCCCCCTCCCCCCACCACCTGTCTCTCTGCTCACTTCTCTCTTTTATATCTCAAAAGAGTTGGCTCAAGATGCAATCCAATCTTGTAGATTGAGTCCTGCCTCATTAACATAACTGCTGCCAATCCCACCTCATTAACATCATAGAGGTAGGATTTACAACATATAGGAAAATCACATTAGATGATAAAGTGGTGGACAATTGCACAATACTGGGAATCATAGCCTAGCCAAGTAGATACACATTCTGGGGAGACACAGTTCAATCCATGATATTCCATTCTTTCGCCCCCAAAAATTCATGTCCTTGTCACATGTAAAACATATTCACTGCATCATATCATAACAAAAGTCTTAACTCCAAGTCGAAAATCCAAAAATTCCTCTTTACCTGTGAAATCTAGAACACAAGTTATCTGCTTCCAAGAGTACGATGGCAGAACAGGCACAAGCTAGACATTTCCATTATAAATGGGAGAAACTGGAGGAAAAGAAGAGATGAGAGGCATCAAGCAAGTCAGCAGAACACATTACATTCGTCCTCAAGGCTTTGAAAATAACCCTCTGTTCTCTGAGACAATTTACACAATGGCCCAGCCCTCCAGACTCTAGGTATTAGCCACACTCTCCAGATTCTGAGTAGAGACCCCTCGGTCCTTGGCTTCAGCTCCACCTTCCAAGCCCTGGGCTTCAGCTCCACCTTCTAAGCCCTGGGCTTCAGCTCCACCTTCCAAGCCCAGTAGGATGACAACTCTGCTCTCTCAGCTTTAGGCGCACCATTCTCCTCATCTATCTGAGTGGTGACTCCACCCTTAGAAATGCCAGAGGCCATGGATCCACCCTTTGAGACCCCAGAGGTCATGGCCATACCCTTTGAGACTGAAGCAGCTCGGCTTCCTATGTTCCTTGTCTTTTCAGCTTCTGCTTCCTCATTTCTTGGCTTCTCAGCCCTCATCACCCACATCTGCCCTGCTGGGACAAATATTCCAAAGCTCTGTAGCTCTACCAATAAGTGCCTGGAGACACCCACTCCACCAGTAAACTTTGGCAGGAAGGCACTCAGCTCTCTTGCTCTGTGGGTCGCAAGCCTAGCTCAATCGATAAGTGCCTGAAGGAACTCCACTCTGCCAGGAAGCCTTCTGGGCAAAGGTACTTAGCTCTCTCACTCCATGGATCAGCTCTAGCACTGCCTGGCACTGGTCTTCTGGTTCTGCTGCTGCCGGTTCTCTGCTGCTGCCAGTTCTCTGCTGCTGTTTCTCACCATCTGCACCTTCTCTGGTGTTAACAGTTCTCCTCACTTCCTTTTCAGTCTTCTATCCATTCACAGTTTCAAAACGACTTTCACATTTTAGTTATCTGTTAGAGTGGCACACCCCACTCCCAGTACCAAATTCTGTCTTGGCTTTCTAGTGCTGCTATAACAGAAATACCCACATATGGATGGCTTTAACAAAGAGAAATTTATTTTCTCACAATCTGGTAGGCCAGAAGTCCAAATTTCAGGCATCAGCTCCAGGGGAAGGCTTTATCTCTGTCAACTGTGGAGGAAGGTCCTTGTCATCAATCTTCCCCTGGACTAGGAGCTTCTCAGTGCAGGGACCCCCAGTCCAAAGGATGCGCTGTATTCTTGGTGCTTCTTTCTTGATGGTATGAGGTCCTCATGTCCCTCTGCCTGTTTCTCCCTTTTATATCTCAAAAGAAATTGGCTTGAGACACAATCCAACCTTGTAGATTGAGTCCTGCCTCATTAACATAGCTGCCACTAATCTCACCTCATTAACATCACAGAGGTAGGATTTACCACACATAGGAAAAAAATCACACCAGATGACAAAATGGTGGACCGTCACACAATACTGGGAATCATGGCCTAGCCAAGTTGATACACATTTTGGGGGGACACAATTCAATCCATGACACCTGGGGATGAACTAAGACAAATGTATTTTGAAACTTCAGCCTTTGCCAACCATTGATATCACTGGAACATCCATTTTATGGTTTTGTAGACTGTACTTTGCAGAGCTCTGGGGGTGCCCTTGACATAGTAGTCATTGTAAATTTGTGTAATTATTGTGACAGTTTTCTGGAAGACAATGAGAAAGTGTCTTGAGGAAGAAGGCCGTTTTCTAATTTACACAGAATTACTGTGGCTAGCTAGCATTGGGCTAATAGCTGGAATATATGTACCTCCATCCTTGGCCACTCACCTGGTGTTAGACTAGATGAACCTTGGAAATCAGCTTCTGAAACCCACTCCAGGATCTGGTCTGTTCCCAGATTGTACCCCTTTCCCCAAAACTCTGTCCTACCAGGTACATTTCCCCCATTCTTTCTTCCTACCTTACAACACTTTATCATCCACTGGGAGAGCAGTGAAGCAACACTGTAAACAATTTGGGATATTTTCTGGTGTGGAGGAAGAAAAGGAAGGCACCTGTTATTCATAGACCCGAAGTCCCCTGATATTTCGTATATTCACCATGCACTGGGATCCCCTCTCTTCTGTCTCATGCAGGCATAAACAGGATCGACCATTAATATCTTTCACTCCTTGTTTCTAACAGACTGTAACCTTGCAGTGCTGTACATTTTGCATTGTGTTTATAAACAACCAAGAGAAATTGCAAAATATCTTAACTCGAAAACATTTGCATGGAGTTGCTTCCTGGTGAAAACATTGTGCATCTAGTGGAGCAGAGCAAAGTGTCCTCTTCTGGGCTCATTAAGCTTCTGCAGGGTCACTCTATTCCTGGCTCACCTAGAGCGAACTTCTGTTTAAAAGCTGTCACGTGCACTTCCCCTTTGTGCTCTGTGTTAGAGCAATTCACAGAGCCATGGAAATTTTTCAGTTCTTCCCCACCCCCTTCCCCAGGGAACCTATTGGCAATTACAGTCTTTACTTGACAAGGTCCTTTTGACATAGAGTGGCTGACGGCAGTTGCCTCCAGGAGGGTTCGGCTGTTTTAGGAACAGGGTGACAGTTATCCGCTTCCATTTCCCTTGGCTACCACTTTTGTTGTTAAAACTTTCCCAGGACTTTTGGGGGTGGTTATTTCTTCTAGTACCATCATTACAATTTCCTTTTCTCACTGCGGGTGCTGTCGTATATAATGAGGCTCTGTGCTCTAAAATAAAGGCAGAGGTGGTGATTACGTTACCATCAGCTGAATACCACTAACTTTGTCCCTATGAAATTTAGAGAAGCTCCGTGTGCTGACTTTTATTTTTGTTTGCTTTAACAAAAACTCAGTCCATGCACCCATGAAGTACTCGAGTTTAGAAACTAGAAAACAGTTTGAACCACCCTGTCTGTAGCTCTAAATCAGGGTTTATCAGCTTCGGCACTGTTGAATTTTGGGGCAGATACTTCTTTGCCGCGGGGGCTGTTCTGTGCATTGTAGAATGTTTAGAACATCTCTGGTCTCTATCCACTAGATGCCACTAGCAAAGCCCCTTTCCACTAGGTTGTAACAAGCAGAAATGTCTCCAGATATTGCCAAATGTCTCCTGGGGGGTAAAATTTGCCCCCAGTTGAGAATCGCTGTGACAATGTATAGAAAAAGGAAGTCAAGCACCACAGAAATTCATCAAGAAGGAAGAACTAGTGTATGAAGATTTTCAGGGATAAGTGTGAATGCCAGAAAAACAAACCAACATGGAAAATTATTTATGCTGATAAATTATAAGTATCTATATGAAAGCTATAAGGAACCGCCAGAAATTCAAGCTGGATTCAGAAGAGAATGTAGAACCAGGGTTATCAGTGCTGATGTCAGATTGATCCTGGCTGAAAGAAGAGAATACCATAAAGATGCATACCTGCATTTTATTGGCTACTCAAAGGCATTCAACTGTGTGGGTCATACCAAATTATGGACAACGTTGCTAAGAATGGGAACACAGCAAGGGGATACTGTGTGATTTAAAGTCAGGAAAGTGTGCTTCAGGGTTGTATCCTTTCACCATACTTATTCAATCTGTATGCTGAGCAAATAATTCAATAAGCTGGACTATATGAAGAAGAACAGGGCATCAGGATTGGAGGAAGACTCATTAACAACTTGCATTATGCAGATAACACAGCCTTGCTTGCTGAAAATGAAGAGGACTTGAAGCACTTACTGATGAAGATCAAAGACCACAGCCTTCAGTATGGATTAAACCTGAACATAAAAAAAAAAAAAATCCTGACAAATGGACCAATAAGTAACATCATGACAAATTGAGAAAAGATTGAAGTTGTCAAGGATTTCACATTACTTGGATCCACAATCAATACCCATGGAAGCGGCAGTCAAGAAATCAAAAGATGCATTGCATTGAGCAAATCTGCTGCAAAAGGCCTCTTTAAAGTGTTAAAAAGCAAAGACACTTGACCAAGCCATAGTATTTTCAGTGGACTCATATGCATGTGAAAGCTGGACAATAAATAAGAAAGACGGAATAAGAATGGACACCTTTGTGTCGTGGTACTGGTGAAGAACATTAAATATACCATGGAAGAAGAACAGCCAGAATGCTCCTTAGAAGAAAGGATGACAAGACGTCATCTCATATGCTTTGGATGTGTTATCAGGAGGGACCAGCCCCTGGAGAGGGTCATCTTGCTTGGTAAAGTGAAGGGTCAGCGAAAAAGAGCAAGACCTTCAACAAGATCAGTTGACACAATAGCTGCAACAATGGGCTCAAACATAACAACAAACATGAGGATGGCGCAGGACCAGGCAGTGCTTCGTTCTTTTGTACATAAGTTCACTATGAGTCGGAACCAACCAGGCAGCACCTAACTACGACAAAAACATATGAAAATTAAGGAGCCCTGGTGGTGCAGTGGTTAAGTTCCTGGCAGCTAACTGAAAGGTTGGCATTCAAACCTACCACCCACTCCACAGGAGAAAGATGTGGCAGACTGTTTCAGTAAGGATTTACAGCCTTGAAGGTCATCCAAACTCCCTGAGGGACCATATTACTGGGCTGTGGGCTGTGGGGACCATGGTCTCAGGGAACATCTTGCTCAGTTGGTATAACATAGTTCATAAAATGTTTTACATTCTACTTTGTTGAGTAGTGTCTGAGGTCTTAAAAACTTTTGAGTGGCCATCTAAGATACTCCACTGGTCTCACCCTTCTGGAGCAAGGGAGAGTGAAGAAAACCAAAAACACAAGGGAAAGAGAAACCGAAAGGACTAATGGACCACAAGTACCACAGCCTCCACCAGACTGAGTCCAGCAGAACTAGATGGTGCCTGGCTGCCACCACTGAGCACTCTGACAAGGATCACAATAGAGGGTCCCAACAGAGCTGGAGAAAAATGTAGAACAAATTCTAATTCACACACACAAAAAAGACCAGACTAACTGGTCTGACAGAGACTGAAGAAACCCCAAAAATATGAGCCCGGGACTCCCTTATAGCTCAGTAATGAAGTCACTCCTAAGGTTCACCCTTCAGCCAAAGATTAGACAGGCCCATAAAACAAAAGGGAAGTAAATGGGCACACCAGCCCAGGGGCAAGGATGAGAAGGTAGGAGGGGACAGGAAAGCTGGTAATGGGGAACTCAAGGTCGAGAAGGGGAGGGTGTTGACATGTCGTGGGGTTGGCAACCAATGTCACAAAACAACATGTGTATTAATTGTTTAATGAGAAACTAGTTTGCTCTGTAAGCCTTCATCTAAAGTATTAAAAAAAAAAAAAAAAAAGAAAAGATTTACAGCCTTGGAAACCTGATGGGGCAGTCTGCTCTGTCCTATAGGGTTGCTATGCGTTGGAATCCACTTGACAGCAATGGTTTGTATGAAAATTAACCAATGAAAACCCTATGGATCACAACAATTCGCAACCGATCATAGGGATGGTACAGGCCCAGGCAACATTTCATTCCATTGTGCACTAGGTCACTGTGAGTTGGGGTCCAACTTGACAGCAGCTAACAACAATATATGTATCACTTGGCTCCAATTATGCAATAGGCTAATGTTTAAGCAATGTGTTATAAACAATTCCTGTGCTGAACTGATAAAGAATGGTGCCATCCTCAGCACTACCCTGTCTGAAACATTCAGCCACTCATAAAATGCTAATAGCAGCTTTTATGTGCCTTGAGTTTCCCCAGCAAGAAAATTGGAGGGTTGGGCTGGGAGAGCTCTTAAAGGGGGCAGAATCGACTGTGCCCTCCCTCCCCATTGGAACATGGGCAGAGAACTTTAGGGTCAATCTTCAGGCAAGTGCAATAGGTACCTGAATTCGACGGGGGTGGAGGGTGGGGGTCAACACAAGGCAGGATCAGTTGTGATCTCCCAGCTGATGAGTCCAGAGAAGAAATAGTCCCCTCCTACCCGCTGCTTCACCTGCAGCTGCTGTTAAAGACTAATGACATACTACTGGGAAGGCAAGGCCCCAGGCCGAGATGAGCCCCTTGATTTCACAGAACATTGGGGCCTTTGTACCATTTTATAAGGCAGGTTTCAATCAACCCTGGAGCTTTACCAGAAGGTGAGGCGTGTTGTGTTGTATTGCACCCCCACTGTCTTAGGCACTTGTTGCTCTAAGTGTAACTTCGTGTACAGCATAGAAAAGACAGACAAAGCATAGCATCTTGTGTTGTTTAAGCCCAGAGCTAGCAATTAGGGCAGATTTGCAGAAGTATTTTATTGTTTTTGAGTTTCCCAAGGTTAATTCCAGCTGCTATGTACACACTGGGAAACCCTGGTGGTATAGTGGTTAAGTGCTACGGCTGCTAACCAAAGGGTTGGCAGTTCGAGTCCGCCAGGCGCTCTTTGGAAACCCTGTGGGGCAGTTCCACACTCTCAGGGAAGCCTCTCTTGCTCCTTTACCTGCGTTCACATGCCAAGAGACCATGCCTGGCAGACTGCAGAGTCAACGCAAGCATGGTTAGAGAAGAAAGCAGCCCTAGACAATACAAACATGAGTGACAAAGGTCCCCCACTCACTCCCTTCCATGGTAAGCCACTAACATGCAAGAATGTTAGAAATCTCTTCAGCCAAGGAGAGCAAGGCTCTTCATGTTCAAATGCAATTCACTAGCCCCTCTGGAATCCAGTACTTACTTACAAAGATGCCAGCCATGTCCTTAGGACATGTTCTTAAGTGCCCTGGGTTTTGCTTGCTGCTTCTCAAATCTGTATTTTTCTCTTCAGCTCTGTGGATTTCTGAAAGGCTCTAGTTTGGTCAGGAGTTCCTGGGTGATGCAAATCGTTGTGCAGTTGGCTACTAATTGAAAAGTTGGCTGCTTGAACCCACCCAGAGGAGCCTTAGAAGAAAAGTTTGCAGATCTACTTCTGAAGAATCACAGTCATTGAAAAAACCCTGTGGAGTGCATTAGTTCTACTTTGAAACACATGGGGTTGCCATGAGTCAGAATCGACTCAATAGCAACTGGTTCTGGTTTGGTTTTTTTGGTTTTAGTTTGGTCAGCATTGCATGTAGGCAGGCAAGATGATAATGTTAATTATAAATATGAGAAAATTTTTTTTCTCATTATATAAGTAATGCTAACTCATTGTAGAACATTTGAAAATCCAAAATAATATTTTAAAAGATGCCGTTATTCCCAACACCCTAAGATAAATCAATTTGATCTTTTCTCTTGTGGAATTTGTAATTAAGATATAAACAGTTGAAAGTGGGACAGAGGCTACAGATAACATGGAGAGACACAGTGGTCAAGAACCATGGTATTGGAAGAGCACTAGAATAGGAATCTAGTGACTTTTGCTGGTGAAGAGATTTAGACTCTCTCTACTCAAAGTGTGGACTGCAGACCAGCAGCCTCTGCATCACCACAAGCTTGTTGAAAATGCAGCGTATCAGGCCATAACCCAGACTTAATGAATCATAATCTGCATTTTAACAAGATCCCCAAGTGACTCACATTCAAGTTTGGAAAGCACTGCTCTAGATGACCTGACAGCTACAGCTCTGTTGGATCCTGAAAAATCTTCCACCTGTCTTTGTGAGCCTTGATGGTCTGTGTCTTCCTTTATTCCCACAAATCCTGGTCATGTGGCTATTTTTTATCTGTTTGTATTCTCATAACTCCCTCTCTTCCCAGGACTTTGCAGTATTTATTTAGGGTTATGCTTACAGATTTTATATTACCATGAACAATTCATTTCTTCTGATTGTGCTTGGTTACTCAAGGTTGGCCTTTATCTTAGTAGGAAAATACAAGAACTAAGTTCTAGATAAAGTTACAGAGGAACAAAAAGAAAATGGGTATAACGTGCTTGAGTAGACCAAGTTGAAAACTCAGAAGATCCCTTTCGTGGAAGGCTCAGGGCTCAGACAGATTAGGTTTCCAATCACAACTTTACTAATCACTCTCAGATGTAATGACTTGCAAAGACAGTGATGGCAGCTACTAGATCAGTGGTTCCTATGCTTTGCTGCACATCAGAATTACCTGGAGGAACTTACAAAAATCCCCATGCCCTGCCCAAGTTACACCCATTCCATAAATTGGCATATCTGGGGGTGGGAGCCTGGCAGCAGCAATTTTTAAAGATTCACAGGTGATTTCAATATGCAGCAAAGTATAGGAACGAATATACTAAATGGTGAATTCCTTAATAAAGCAAATGGTTGACTCCTGGTTTACCTGTTTTATCCAGATTTACCAACATTGAGTTGGTTTGCTTAAAGTGAAATGCACATGTAAATTATTAGATATTGATAATTACTCTTTGTGTGAGAAAATGCAGAATTTGGGGCCACTTCATTCCTACCAAAAGAGAATCTGCAATTTAATAAGATCCCCAGTTAATTCTCTTGCACATTAAGATTTGAGATGCATTTATCTGTCTCCCTTTCCAGGTTGTAACTCCTGGGAAGCCTGGACTAGACCAGAACTATCCTGTTTCCCTCACTGGGCCTGACAGTGCCCTGCAGGGTGAGGGAGTTAAGAACATTTAGTGAATTGAATTGGGAATGAGAATACAGTCAGCCCTGTCTGTGGGTTCTGCATACAGTTATCAGTTGAACCAACCACAAATTAAAAATATTCAGGAAAAAAAAAAAGTTGCAAAACTTAAATTTGCCACATGCCAAACACTACACTGAATCCATGTGAATTAAGTGAATTATAAGCATACTCTGATGTAGCCTCCAGCCATTTCACAGATCCTCAATCTGTCTGTGGAATGACAGCAAGGACATCATACATGAAGAAAGCAAAAGGTCATTAAGAAGACCAAAATGGATGTCAGAAGAGACTCTAAAACTTGCTCTTGAACAGCAAGTCACTAAAATGAAAGGAAGAAATGATGAAGTTACAGAGTTAAACAGAAGATTTCAAAGGGCAGCTCTAGAAGACAAAGTATTATAATGACATGTTTGAAGACCTGGAGATGGAAAGCCAAAAGGGAAGAACTGCTCTACATTTCTCAAGCTGAGAGAACTGAAGAAAAAAATTCAAGCTTTGAGTTGCAATATTGAAGGATTCTATGGGGAAAATATTAAACGACTCAGGAAGCATCAGAAGAAGATGGAAGGGATACAGAGTCACTATACCAAAAAGAATTGGTTGACATTCAGCCATTTCAGGAGGTACCATGAGTAGGAACTAATGGTACTGAAGGAAGAAATCCAAGCTACACTGAAGGCATTGGTGAAAAACAAGGCTACAGAAATTGACAGAATACCAATTGAGATGTTTCAACAAACTGATGTAGTGCTGAAAGTATTCATTCGTCTATGCCAAGAAATTTGGAAGACAGCTACCTGGCCAACCAACTGGAAGAGATCCATATTTATGCCTATTCCCAAGAAAAGTGATCCCACTGAATGTGGACATTATCGAACAATATCATTAATATCACACACAAGCAAAATTTTGCTGAAGATTATTCAAAAGTAGCTGCAGCAGTGTACCAACAGGGAACTGCCAGAAATTCAGGCTGGATTCAGAAGAGGATGTGGAACCAGGAATATCATGGATCCTGGCTGAAAGCAGAGAATTCCAGAAGGATGTTTACCTGTGTATTATTGACTATGCAAAGCCATTGAACTGTGTGGATCATAACAAATTATGGATAACATTGCAAAGAATGGGAATTCCAGAACACTTAATTGTGCTCGTGAGGAACCTTTACATAGATCAAGAAGCAGTTGTTCAGACAGAACAAGGGGATACGGTGTGGTTTAAAGTCAAGAAAGGTGTGTGTCAGGGTTGTATCCTTTCACCATACCTATTCAATCTGTATATTGAGCAAATAATCTGAGAAGCTGGACTATATGAAGAAGAATGGGGCATCAGGATCAGAGGAAGACTCATTAGCAACCTGTGTTATGCAGATGACACAACCTTGCTTGCTGAAAGTGAAGAGGACTTGAAGCATTTATTGATGAAGCTCAAAGACCACAGCCTTCAGTATGGATTATGCCTCAACATAAAGAAAACAAAAATCCTTACAACTGGACCAGTAAGCAACATCATGATAAAGTGAGAAAAGACTGAAGTTGTCAAAGATTTCATTTTACTTGAATCCACACTCAACAGCCATGGAAGCAGCAGTCAAGAAATCAAAAGATGCGTTGCATTGGGCAGATCTGCTGCAAAGGATCTCTTTAAAGTGTTGAAGAACAAAGGTGTCACCTTGAAGACTAAAGTGTGCCTGGTGTTTTCAGTTGCCTCCTATGCATGTGAAATCTGGATGATAAATAAGGAAGACCAAAGAATTGACACCTTTGAATTGTGTTAGAGAAAAATATTGAATATACCATGGACTGTCAAAAGAATTAACAAATCTGTTTTGGAAGAAGTATAACCAGAATGCTCCTCAGAAGCAAGAATGGTGAGACTACATCTCACATACTTTGGACATGTTGTCAGGACGGATCAGTTCCTGGACAGTCAATGAAAAAGAGGAAGACCCTCAATGAGATAGATTGACACAGTGGCTGCAACAGTGGGCTTAAGTATAACAACTATTTTGAGGATGGTGCAAGACTGGGCAGTATTTTGTTCTGTTGTACATAAGGTCACTGTGAGTTAGAACTGACTCAATGGCACCTAAGAACAGCAACAGCCTGTCTCCAGCACTTGTTGTTTGAGCTTTGTTCACCTCTTGTCTCATTGATTTGCTACTTGTGTTATGTACACTCTGTTTCTGTGAAAAAAATGGCCCCCCAAAAGCAATTAGAAGGTCAAAGCAACCCCTCAAAGGCTAAGTGTGAGAGGGTTGAGGAGAGCAAGAGGAAGGAGTTCAAGGCTAGTTAAGGGATGGCTAGCTAGCTATGTAAAGTGTTATAGCCTCAAGCACTTAAAGATCATGGAAGAATCAGCAATGGCTGATCCTGAGGTGACATCATTGTTCCCAGAAGAGCTCAAGAAACTTATAGAAGAAACAGTCTGCGTTCCATAGCAAGTCTTCAATTGTGATGAAACAACTATTTACATAGCATTTACATTGTATTAGGTATTATAAGTAATCTAGACATTGTTTGGAAACCCTGGTGGCGTAGTGGTTAAGTGCTACAGCTGCTAACCAAGAGGTCAGCAGTTTGAATCTGCCAGGTGCTCCTTGGAAGCTCTATGGTGCAGTTCTGCTCTGTCCTATAGGGTCGCTATGAGTCAGAATCGACTCGATGGCAGTGGGTTTGGGTTTTGTTTTAGAGATTGTTTAAAATGTATGGCAGGATGTGCATAGGTTATATGCAAATACTATGTTATTTTATATAAGGGACTTGAGTAGCCACGTATTTTGGTATCTGTGGGGGGTCCTGGAACCAATCCTCCTTAGATACGGAGGGACAACTGTACTTACTACTGGTTTAATGTCAAAGGCTGGGATGCTAAGGTAATCATTAACACCAAAGAGAACAGTACTTCTAGAGCAGTAGTTTTTGTTTAAGTCACAGACCCCTTTGAGAAATCTAATGAAGACCAAAGACCATTTTTTTAATCTTTAAAAATACTGCATGCAATAAACAGAATACAAAACATTACCAAAAATGATGAAGAGAAACCAGATAACAGGGAGCTCCTAAAAATCAAACACTTTTTTTTTTTTTTTCTATGCTCATCTAAAGACTTCACCAAAAGAGTAAAAAGACCACCTACAGATTGGGAAAGAATTTTCAGCTATGACATCTCCGACCAGTGCCTGATCTCTAAAATCTATATGATTCTGTTAAAACTCAACCACAAAAAGACAAACAACCCGATCAAAAATTGGGCAAATGATATGAATACGCACTTCACTACCAAGAAGATATTCAGGCAGCTAACAGATACATGAGAAAATGCTCTCAATCATTAGCTATTAGAGAAATGCAAATTAAAACTACGAGGAGATTCCATCTCACTCCAACAAGGCTGGCATTAATCCAAAAAACACAAAATAATAAATGTTGGAGAGGCTGCGGAGAGATTGGAACTCTTATACACTGCCAGTGGGAATGTAAAATGGTACAACCACTTTGGAAATCTATCTGGCATTTTCTTAAAAAGCTAGAAATAGAACCACCATACAACCCAGAAATCCCACTCCTCGGAATATACCCTAGAGAAATAAGAGCTTTTACATGAACAGATATACGCACACCCATGTTTATTGCAGCTCTGTTTACAATAGCAAAAAGCTGGAAGCAACCAAGGTGTCCATCAACGGATGAATGGTTAAATAAATTATCGTATATTCACACAATGGAATACTACGCATTGATAAAGAACAGTGACGAATCTGTAAAACATTTCATAACATGGAGGAACCTGGAAGGCATTATGCTGAGTGAAATTAGATGCAAAAGGACAAATATTGTATAAGACCACTATTATAAGATCTTGAGAAATAGTATACACTGAGAAGAACACATACTTTTGTGGTTATGAGGGGGGGAGGGAGGGAGGGTTGGAGAGGGTTATTTACTGATGAGATAGTAGATAAGAACTACTTTAGGTGAAGGGAAGGACAATACTCAATACACGGAAGGTCAGCTCAACTGGACTGGACCAAAAGCAGTTTCTGGGATAAACTGAATGCTTCAAAGATCAGCGGAGCAAGGGCGGGGGTTTGGGGACTATGGCTTAAGGGGACTTCTAAGTCAATTGGCAAAATAATTCTATTATGAAAACATTCTGCATTCCACTTTGAAGTGTGGCGTCTGGGGTCTTAAATGCTAACAAGCGGCCATCTAAGATGCATCAATTGGTCTCAACCCACCTGGATCAAAGGAGAATGAAGAACACCAAGGTCACACGATAACTATGAGCCCAAGAGACAGAAAGGTCCACATGAACTAGAGACTTATATCATCCTGAGACCAGAAGAACTAGATGGTGCCCAGCCACAACCGATGACTGCCCTGACAGGGAGCACAACAGAGAACCCCTGAAGGAGCAGGAGAACAGTAGGATGCAGACCCCAAATTCTCATAAAAAGACCAGACTTAATGGTCTGATTGAGACTAGAAGAATCCCGGTGGTCATGGCCCCCAAACCTTCTGTTGGCCCAGGACAGGAACCATTCCTGAAGACAACTCATCAGACATGGAAGGGATTGGACAATGGGTTGGAGAGAGATGCTGATGAAGAGTGAGCTACTTGTATCAGGTGGACACTTGAGACTGTGTTGGCATCTCCTGTCTGGAGGGGAGATAGGAGGGTAGAGAGGGTTAGAAACTGGCAAAATCGTCATGAAAGCAGAGACTGGAAGGAGGGAGCGGGCTGACTCATTAGGGGAAGAGTAAGTGGGAGTATGGAGTAAGGTGTATATAAGCTTATATGTGACAGACTGATTTGATTCGTAAACTTTCGCTTAAAGCACAATAAAAATTATTTAAAAAAATACTGCATGCAATATTAGGTGGACCTTAGATTTCTGGAAGCCCATACATAAAATTCCTATGCCCATGGCAGTTAAAATTTGAGCCTAAAGTATTCACTGAAGCCTTGGAATATCTACGCAACTTCCCTTCATCTTCAGATTAAATAGAGGGTAGGGTAGGATTTTTTAAAAAGTACTGATAACATTTTAATTAAAAGTATTGTTAAAGAAGAAAATCTTATACTCTGTTATGAGTAAAAGAAAAAGAGTTTTATTGATGAATAATACAGCTCAATCTGGGCAGCACTAAGTAAAAAATACAAAGCACTCCCTCATTCAAGTGGAGAAAGGAGTCTGTATACTTAGAGAACAAAGGAAAGGTAGGGGGTTAATGATTGATTATAGATAAGATCAGCTTCAACTTGAAGTCCTTTGAAATGTGAAGGTCAGCCACTTGGCTAGGAAGGGGTGAATTACCAGTTAGATGAGTGCTGCCAACTGGTTTGGTTATACATGATTGTAGTCATGAGCACATTTTTTCCAGGAACAAACTGTTTACATCTTGACACATCCTTCCAAAATGCTTTATATCCTGACATTTTGCTTCCTGGAAATTCATGTTGGTCCCATCATTCTTATGTCTGATACAAGTGCTTCCAGTTTAAACTTTATGTTACATTTCCCCCTTTTGATGAAAACTCCTTTAGAGGATGCTGATCAGCCATGGTGGAGTAGTTTTTCTTCTGCAAGGACTTTGCTTGTTTTCTGCAGAAGGTATGGTTAATAAAAATTATTTTCCTCACCTTGCTGAGCTAATAGGCCTCATCCTCTGGATGAGTAGGTTTTATGGGGAACATCTTAATGCAGGGTGCCACATTTGAGGAATATTTCTCAGTAAGGACAGAATGATAGAGGTCAAAATGAAACATACCCAAGGAGACTAAAGAGGTGATTAAACAACATGATCATTTGGTGAAAGCCTGTGAAACCAGCATAATTTTATGTGAAGAGTCAAATGGTTTTGAAGTACAGCATTTCATGAAAAAATGTGTTGAATAACAGCCTTTTATAATTACAATAATAGAAACAATGGGGAATATAAAGATTCCAAAATAAAGTAGCAGTTTTTGTCCACTACCCCAAGAGGAAAACCAGTTACTTATAATATCAGTTAAGGAAAGAACAGGATTGTTGAGGTACTACACATTGCATATGATTAACATAAATGGAGTGTAATATTAGCACTATTATCAAGAATATAGATACAGGAATAAGATTTTATTATGGCATAGGTACTTTTTTTTTTTTTTTTTTTTACCTTCTTGGGCTGCAGTGAGAATGCAAAGGGCCATTCTATTTTTGAGTACTACTTTTCTCACCATTGCTATTTTGGTATTGAACTCTTCAAGCCCATGGACACTGTCATTTAGGGCGGTTTGTACATATTTGGTTAATGTTTCTACATGCTCTATAACATCTTCTAATCTTATTTGAGGTACAAAAATAGAAGCCAAATGATTATACCACTGAGATACAGATCTGGACTTAATCAGCTCTTAAAAGGAAGACATCATCTAGAAGAGCTAAGTCAGTTAATATTCAACATTGGATCCAGCTCAATCCTATAGTACATCTGCTAATCCATCCAGGTGGGAGCCAAGGTCAAAAATTGAGCCATATAAACAAGATGTGAATTTGGGACAATCAAATATCTAGAATCAGGAGATGAGAAAAACCCTTACATAGGATATTCTGTAGCCAGCACAGTGTTATTAGTTACTGAAATAGCTGATTCTTACAGTAAAAGAGGGCAAGAAGAAAAGTTTCTAATTTCTAGAAAATAGAACACTGAACATCAGCAATAATCTCATATAAACCTTATAGTAATTCTTTTAGTTTACTCAGCCCTATGTAGTTAATTTTGATTCCATGTAATGCTGGATCAGCAGCAGTTTGAAAACCCCATCAGAAAGAGTTCTAGAAATCTTTAGCCTAATAGTATCCAAGTTTGAAATATTATAGTCTTCTTCATTAGTCTGGAAACCCTGGGGCATAGTGGTTAAGAGCTACCACTGCTAACCAAAAGGTGGGCAGTTTGAATCCACCAGGCACTCCTTGGAAACCATATGGGGCAGTTCTACTCTGTCCTGTAGGATCACTATGAGTTAGAATTGACTTGATGGCAATGGGTTTGGGTTTTTTTTGGTTTTCTTCATAAGTCTGATATAGACCAATTGGAATAACAAAGTTTATTAAGAAAATGTTCTGCATCCCATTTTTGTGAGTGGCGACTGGGGTCTTGAAAGCTAGCAAGTGGCCATCTAAGATACATCAATTAGTTCCAACCCACCTGGAGCAAAGGAGAATGAAGAACACCAAAGACACAAGGAAAATATTAGCTCAAAAGACAGAAAGGGCCACATAAACCACAGACTCCATCAGCCTGAGACCAAAAGCACTAGATGTACCCAGCTACCACCAATGACCGCCCTGACAGGGAACACAACAGAGAGTCTCTGACAAAACAGTAGGAAAGTGGGATGAAAAGACCAGACTTAACATTCTGACTGAGACAGGAGGGACCACGGAAGACATGGCCCCAGGCTCTCCATTAGCCCAGAACTGAAACCATTCCCAAAACCAACTCTTCAGACAAAGATTAGACTAGGCTATACTACATAGAATGATACTTGTGAAGAGGGTGCTTCTTAGTTCAAGCAGATACCTAGACTAAATGGGCAGCTCCTGTCCAGAGGCAAGATGAGAAGGCAAAAAGGGACAGGAGCTGGTTGAAAGTACACAGGAAATCAGGGGTGGAAAGAAGGAGTGTGCTGTCACATTATAGGGGAGCAACTAGGGTCATATAACAATGTGTGTATAAATCTTTGTATGAGAAACTAACTTGAACTGTGAACTTACACTTAAAGCACAATAAAAAAAAAGGCGTATATAATCCATTTTTGTTGAAATAGTTTGGTCAAGCATTTTAAGTGAATCAGCAAAGTAAAACATATCAGCAAATGACAACTTAAAAAATGTCCATGATTAACTTATAATAATAATAACTAAAAGTGAAAGAACTGATGGGAATTAATTACAAAAGTAATACAAAGCCACATAAAATCAATTTAAGAAAAGAAAATTTTAGATGAAAATCTCTCTAAACATAATGATTAACCTTATTTTCAAAGAGCTTTACATATAATACATAATAACCTTGAGACATAATACTAAATAGTCAGGATATACCGAGAGTATCAACTCTGTAAACATCTGAATAGTAATAAAAACTCCAAGGGTAAATGATGTGAATGCTCTAGTTAAAACCATTGGCTTTGATGATGCTAGATTCAAAGGAAATAAAATTGTGACTAAGTTGGCAATTGAAATAATAAAATTATGACATAATATCACACCTGTTGTCTAACCCTAACCCTAACCCTAACCCTAACCCTAACCCTAACCCTAACCCTAACCCTAACCCTAACCCTAACCCTAACCCTAACCCTAACCCTAACCCTAACCCTAACCCTAACCCTAACCCTAACCCAGGCAAATATTACTGACACAAATTTTAACTCAAAGAAAATTTGAAACTTCTCCTGATATGACATGTTTCATGTAACTCATAACATTAAATAAATTTTTTCTCTTTCTAAAACAAAAACAAATCTTTTGTGGCTTTCTACTAAGTTTCAAACTTGTCAAGGGTTTATCATAGGTTACCAAGAAATAATACTTGAGTTATTTAACTAAAGATCTTAAAGATAAAATCTTTAGCTTTTTCCAAAGCCATGCAGCTTGGTTTTTGACTCAGGAATTTATTCTCTCGAACCCTTGCCTTCAAAACAGACTGCACAAAGAATAAAATTAACTCTTTCACTCCAGTAATCAAAGAAAATTTTGTTATCTTAACAGCGAGAAACCCAATTCTTGCTTTATATGCTATTTGACATTAAAGCTCTTAAAAATTCTCATTAACCCATCAAGCTTTTAGCTGCAGTAAATAAGAACTTTGACCATATCAAATAAATTCCCTTTTAAATTTCTTATCCTTGTTATATATCTTTTGTAGTACAATGCTTTAAGTGGGAAAAGTGAACACACTTGTTACTAGACTCAAATATAGATATAAGGATATATATTTTTTTCTCTGTAACATGAAAAGTAAGAGCCTATAAAGTTTTTTTTTATAAAGTTTAATTATAATGAATAATCATTAACTCAATTTAATATCAATAACCCCAGTGCCATCAAGTCGAAGTAGGTTACCTAAAAATCTTGGAAATTAATTTAAGCCTGTATACTACAAAACATAATTACTGTTGAAGTAAAGTTTGTCTAAATAGCCTATATTTCCATTCAAATTTTTACCATTTCTTACAGTTTCTCAATTTAACCTTAGATTTTTCCATAGGGTTTTTTTTTTTTTTTCAATGTTGGGGAGCCACCCAATTTTTGGTAACTGTTTTAAGACATCATTTTTCTTATTTAGACTACATTAATTTCCATATTATTTGTTTCCTGGTTGGAAGGGGTCTTTTCAAAACCTTCTCTGGAGCAGTTTGTGTCTCAGAGGCTCATTGACAAGAAAGAATTGGTTAATCGTAACTTATTTACATATCGTATTTTGAAAGACAAAAGATAAATAAACTCTTTTGATTCTGGAATTAATAAAAATTACTCCTTTTCCCTAAAAAAAACATATTTTGTAGAATATCTAGCTTAAGTTACTTAGAAATCTTTTGCTTTTAAGATTTTGCTTTCAAGGTTGACATAAATATAAAAACCTTTGTCAGAATGAATTTATTTTCATTAATTCCTGGGAATATTAGGACTGTTTAATTTACATAAGTGCTTATTTATCATTAAACCAATCAGAGTAAGTTGTTTGAAGGAATGTTATAATCTAATTTAATAATACCATCAGGAAATAGGAAATTATTACATTTTTATAACCCTGTCTTTTACAGGTTTTGTAGAATCCTTTAGAGAAGAAATTTAGAATTTGTCCTATTAAAAGTCCTCGTTATACCAATCAAAATAAACAATACTTTTCAGCGTACTTTTCAATAGACCAATTTATATCACATTTTGTCAATGTTGCTACCGAAAACTCAACTCATAAGACAGGTGCAAGAAATAGTTTTTCTTGAAAGAGCAAAAAAAAAACTAAGGTTTAAAAGACTGCCTCATAAGAAAAAAAAAAAAAACTAGTGACTGTCAGTCACAGCTTCCTGAGACAAGACAGAAACAAAACAAGATAGAAAAACTGCATAAATTCACAGGATTGTGAGGCCAGCTCAAATCCCAGACTTATTCTCCACACCACATAAGACAAACATATGAGGAACCCAGTTTCTTAAAATGTATAAGCAATTCTTGGATGATTGACTCAATTCAACAGAGAAACAGGTCCTAGGTAAACTCATTAACTTGCCAGAATCTCAGATGGAAGGATTTTATCCAGCCCCTTTGACTAAAGCTGAGCATTAACAAAAGTTCTCAAAAAGAAAAAAACAATACAAAAGGGAACTCATTTTCCCACGATCACTGAAATTCTAAATTACTTTAAATATATTCAGCTTATAGTGTTTTAGAACATGAACCCCAAACCATCGTCCTGGTCAGGGGGTAATCTAGGCTCATTTATCAAGGATGTTAAGAATCTTATTCTCTTAATTCGAAACTTTGATTTCCTAGAGTCAAAATTCCTAGTGGGGAGTGTGCCATAGAATTTGGTCAATGTTTTGTTTCACAGTGTGCCTCTGTCACATGAGAGTTTTCTTTTGGTTGATGGGAACCCTAGTACTCTGGCCCATCTCATGTCCCAGCTTATTCTTTCACAGTGCCTTCCTGTCAGTGGCAAGCATTGTAAGGGGATCTAAGATGCCTGACACATGCCCACATATTTTTTAAGCTTAAAGACTCTGAGATTCCTTCGTAGGAACCATACCAAACCTGGTTTCATTCTTTCTGAATCTAACTCATTCTGCTGACTAGAGACCTAGTCTCTTATTTTAGACCTTAAATGTACTTGTCTCTCCAATTGGAAAATACCCCAAAGTAGCTATGGATTTTCCAAACTGTCTCAAGTGAGGTTATGCCAGACAGATAAGAACGTGCATCATAAGGGATCATAATGCTTATTCATGTAGTGAGCAGGAGTCCCAGGAGGTGGCTCCAAATCTCCTTTAGGCACAGCATTCCCCATTTTATAATGACAATTACAGTAAAACAGCCTTTTACTTGCAGGAACCAAAACAATTCCACAATGAAACTCAAAGAGCTGTTAATGCAAAGGAACAGAGCTCAGGCTTAAGAGGTTTAGTTTTTTTTAACCTTAAACAATTCCTGAGAACTCATGGAGACAGAGAGCCAAGAGTGGTACAGCAGCTACCATGCCCGTGTCTGGATGCCTCCTTAGGGATCGTCAAAGATAATGCATTTTCGAAATCCCACTTCTGACACCAGAAATTTCAAAGAAGAAATCTCATACTCTGTTAGGAGTAAAATAAAAGTTTTATTGAGGAGTAATACAGCTCAAGCTGTGCAGCACTAAGTAAAAATACAAAGCAGTGCTCCATTCTAGCAGAGAGAGGGGTCTGTATACATGGAGAACAAAGGAAAGGCAGGGGGTTAATGATTGATTGTAGATAAGATCATATTCAGCTTGAAGTCCTTTGAAATGTGGCTAGGAAGGAGTGAGTTCCCAGTTAGGTGAATGGTGCCACCTGGTTCAGTTATACATAACTGTAGTCATGAGCATGTTTTTTCTGGGAACAAATGGTTTACATCTTGACACATTCTTCCAAAATGGTTTACATGCTGTCATTTTGTTCCCTGGGAATGCATGTTGGCCACGTCATTCTTATATCTGACACAAGTGCCTCCAATTTGAAAAATTTCTGTTTACATGGTAAACCAAAAATAATTTCACAAGGACATGGCAGAGATATTTATTTAGGCCTTTAGACACAAGTCTCAAGCAAGTGTGTTGACTAGCACTTTGGTTTTCTTTCTTGTACTGTGAAGATCTTTAACAGCCTTTAAAAAAAAAAAAAAAAAACTTTAAATAGATCTATGATCCAGAATAACCATGAACTTTAATAGAACAAGAGAGTCATGGAAATCACCCCAAATATCCAAACTCTGTCTAAAATAGATTGGGCACCTCATATAGGGAAAAAAAAAATCAGAAAAGGTCGCTTATATGGGCTCCACACCCAGGCAATTAGTCAGTCCTATTATTGAGACATAAAGCAGAAAGAGGAAAAAAAAGTGCTGTAAGAGTACTGTGAATATATGCGTTTAGGGGGTGGAGTTAGAGAAGACTCATAAATTGGATTTGGCTCACAAATTGTGTTTAATTGAGATTGGCAGTAAAAGACATTTCTACAGTTTTGATACCTTTACTGATTTGAGTCACAATGAAGTTGTCAGTGATTTTATTCTACTTGGATTAACAATCAATGTCCAGCCAAGAAATTAAATGACATATTGTCTTGGGCAAATCTGCTGCAAAATACCTCTTTAAAGTTTTAAAATCAAAGATGTCACTCTGATGACTAAGGCATGCCTGACCCAAGCCATGATATTTTCAGTCTCTTCATATGCATGGGAAAGATGAACAATGAAAAAGGAAGACAGAAGAATTGATGTATGTGGATTGAGTTGGTGAAGACTACTGAATAAACCATGGACTGCCAGAACAAACAAATCAGTTTTAGAAGAAATACAACCAGAATGCTACTTAGAAAAAGGATGGCAAGGCTTTAGCTCACTTACTTTGTACATATCATGAGGAAAGACTATTCACTAGAAAAGAACATCATGTTTGGTAAAGTAGAGGGTCAGCAAAAACAAGGAAACCCTCAGTGACATAGATTGACACAATAACCACAACAATGGACTCAAACATACCAGCTATCATGGGGATGGCACAGGACCAGGCAACGTTTCATTTTGTTATACATAAGGTTGCCATGAGTTGGAACCAACTCGACGGCAACTAACAACATTTGAAGAATAATAATTTAATTTACTTATTTATGTCATGTTTTGTTCCACCCAAGATTTAAAGTAGATTATATGAATGTATGTGCCATAGAAGAAAATAAAATTTTGAAGAAAATAAGTCAAGTGAAAAAATAAATGGTAAAAATGATGAAATGAAGCAGAAGTCAAAAACTGCACTCCATAGGTTCTGTATATCTGGGACACAAGGGCTACTAGTTGAGCTCTAAGTTTTATTATAGCAAAACAATGAGTGAATTCACAATTTCCTAATATAAAAAACAAGACTATTATTCCTGTAACCGAGACTAGAGATAAAATATCTCATGTGACATCATATAGGCTAGTTTGTAAAAAATTGAAAAACATTCTCAACTTCCTTACAGCAAAGAGTTTCATAGGATTATGACATCAAGTTACTGAAGTATAAATTTCAAGGGTGGGCAGACAGAGCACATGTTTATTTTATTCACTGCAAATGGCCATCCAAGCTGCCAAGAAACCATTCCTCCTGACCCTGGCTCTTGTAGTGGTAGGTTCTGTGGGTGCACTTCAGTGAGGGGAGGTCTGTATCCATCTCATGCTGCTCCGCCCATAGCTGAGGCATTGGCCATAAGAACTACAACTTTGTATTATTTCTAATGTATTTCTCTGCAAGTCAATAAAAACATAATAAAGGTTACTAATGGAATAATTGTGAGTCTACTCCTTTGGTAGAAACTCAGACTAGCAATTTTTCAAAGGAGAAAATGTCTAATATGTTAAATAAATAAATAAATAAACCCAAACCCATTGCTGTCAAGTTGATTCTGACTCATAGCAAACATATAGGGCAGAGAAGAACTGCCCCATAGGGCTTCCAGGGAGCAGCTGGTGCATTCGAACTGCCGACCTTTTGGTTAGCAGCCAAATGCTTAACCACTATGCTACGAGGCCTCCTCTAATATGTTAACAGGACTATAATTTATGGGAGAGTAAAGGGCATTACTTTAAGAAAAAATAAATCAGTCTGAGAGACTCCAGTCATCGTGTTAACAAGACAAAATATGGACAAGAATTAGTGTCCAGAATGGGGTCGCCATGATTTGGAATTGACTCAGTTGGCAACGGGTTATTATTATTATCTTGATCCACTCTGATGGTTGGAAATCTACCCCAGGTGTTGCATTTAGTTGGAGATGGGATTTTAATTTTTTTTTAACTAACAGTGTTTCCCAGACTTCATTAGCATATCATTTTACTTTTATAATCTTTGCATAGCATTTTTACTGTTATTTTTCTTAATATTTTTCTTGAAATTGACTTCTAAACTTTATCCATCCTAAGCAAAAATATCTGTGGCATTACAATGTGCAAGATATTTTTTCCAACACAAAATATACAATATTTTTTAAAGTTTGCCCATGAACCACCTAAAATTGTTTCTCACATCTTATGTTTTGGAGGTTACTGACTTATGAAATATGAAAGCACCTTAGCTATGGTGTAGAATAGTGGTTTGGGATGCAGATTCTGGAAATAGACTGCCAGCATTCATATCCCAGCTCTTTTCCTTTTAAGTTGTGAGACGTTGGACAAGCTACTTAACCTTTCTGAGCCTCAGCGTCCTCATCTGCAAAATGGAAACAATATTGCTAGCACTCATGTCAAAGGATTATTATGAAAACTAAATGAATTAATATATATTAAGTGATTCTAACAGGGTTCAGCACATAGTAAGTGCTATATGCTATATACCATTATTATTGTTGTTTTTCTTGTGTGGCATCAAATCCCATCCCTATAAGACAAAGTAGAACTGCCCCATAGGATTTCCTAAGCTGTAAATCTTTACAGGAGGAGCAGATTGCCAGGTCTTTCCTCCTTCGGAGCCACTGGTGGATTCGAACTACCAGCCTTTTGGTTAGCAGCCAAGTGCTTAACAATTGCACCACCAGAGTTCCTTACCATCATAGAAGAAAGTAAGATAGCCTTTGCTCTAGAGAGGTCAAGAGTGTTGGCCTTGTTGGTAGAGCTGGGGAAAGGTGAGCTTCCTTAACTCTAGGAACTGACCCTTTTCTGTTTCCATCACCCAATTCATACCTTGGGTGACTAGTATCAAATCTGATGGACAAATTTATGGCTTCCCACATGGATCTAAATTTTCTGAGGTAATAACAATAGTTATAATGAGATTTTTTTTTGGAGTCCTAGGATGGTGCAAATAGTTAATGTGCTCACCTGCTAACCAAAAGATTGGAGGTTCAAGTCTACCCAGAGGTGCCTCTAAATAAACCCCTAGCAATCTGCTTCTAAAAAAGCAGCCATTGAAAACCTGTGGAGCACAGTTCTGCTCTGACACACATGAGGTTGCCATGAGTTGGAATTGACTCAATGGCAACTGGTTTTTTGGTTGGTTTGGTATGATGAGATTTAATTTTTCAATTTTGGTTTGCCATCTATTATTTAGTAATAAATTGGCAGGTGTCAAGGAAATGTATTGGGGAGGGGAGACAAGAAGAACAGAAAGAAAGGAGGGGGGTGGGAGGAAAAGGACATGGCCAGGCCTAAGAACATCAGGAAATCCAGTTAGTGAGCTACAAAAAGCTGGCACAGGGATTAGGATAATGGATGAATTTTATTTTCTTTTTTCTGCATTTAGTAAGTTTTCTACGATGAACATGTATTGCCATTATAATCAGAAAAAATAAAAGGTGTTATTTTCTTAATTAATAAAATGTGTCACTGAAAAAACTCCAAATAACAAAGGATGTTCAGGGAGAAAGAAATTCAAATTAATGATAACTCAATACACATAAAAAAACATAGTAGAAGATAAAAACTGTGACACGGTAAAATTTTACACTTGTTCATGAACGGCCACCAAGAATATCAAATGAATAACTCAATAAAAGTATTAGCATCAAAACAATTGTCTTAGTTATCTAACGTGGCTATAACAGAAATACCACAAGTGGATGGCTTTAACAAAGAGGAATTTATTTCTTCACAGTAAAGTAGGCTCAAAGTCTAAATTCAGGGTATCAGCTCCAGGGAAAAGCTTTCTCTGTCAGCCTTCTCATCAATCTTCCCTCGGACTAGGAACTTCTCCACACAGGGACCCCAGGTCTAAAGGACACTCTCTGCTCCTGGCACTGCTTTCTTGGTGGTATGAGGTCCCCCACTCTCTGCTCTCTTCCCTTTCCTTTTATCTCATGTAAGATAAAAGGTGGTGTAGGCCACATCGCAGGGAAACTCCTTTTACATTAGATCAGGGATATGACCTTAGTAAGGGTGTTACAATCCCATCCTAATCTTCTTTAACATAAAATTACAATCACAAAATGGAGGACAACCACAGAATACTGGGAATCATGTCCAGTCAAATTGATACATACATTTTTGGGAGGACATAATTCAATCTGTGATAACAACTTTCTATAGTCCTATTGTTAAACATTGCTTGGAAAGTAGAGATTCATCACACAGCGATAAAGAAGTGGGAGGCTGGGATGAAGTCTTCTAAGGCCCACTCTCTAGTCTGACAACACACATGTGGGCTTTGACCAGCAGTGTTCAGTTCTTTGGGAGATTTTACTTGCAGACCCAAGGGCCCGTAACTACGCATGGCGATCACAGCTGTCATAGTACTGGGACCTGTCTGGAGACTATGCTCTCCACTACTTACATAGTTGTCACATCCCAAAAGGTTATATATATATATATATATATTTTTTTGAATCTCAAAACCTGTATCTCCATAGAAACTATTTTATAATTGTTTAATAGGATTCCAGGTTCTCTTGTGTTTTCAAAGATATTTTGAATCTGGTATACCCGTTGCTGTGGAGTCGATTCCAGTATAGATCTGATATAAATATTCTTGAGCTTTCAGGTACAAAGAGAAAAAAAAAAAAACAGCTGTTGTCAAGTGGATTCTGATTCATGATGACCCCCTATGTATCAGAGTAGAACTGCCCTCCATAGGATTTTCAGTGGCTGATTATTTTTTCAGAAGTAGATTGCCAGGCCTTTCTTTAGCAGCACTCTGAGTGGATTTGAACCTCCAACCTTTCCTTTAGCAATTGAGCACATTAACCATTTTTACCACCCAGGGACTCCTTTTAGATCCACAGGCTCCCTGGAACCTGCATGAGTTTCCACAGCAGCTTTCCTGAAGGATTTCTGGCCTGCTGGGAGCCAGGGTTATCTTGTGTTAGGTGTTTACAAGTCAGGAATGGCTTGTTCAGAAACCACAAAGCAACTGGTATTTCCATACTTCCCCCTCTACATTTTTCAGTCATCGAAATTTCCTCCCTAGCCCCACTCTTTTCTTAGTGTTTTGGTTTATCATGTGTCCTACATAGTAAAGACAGCATCTATATATGAATTCTGGGGCTGAGGAGAGGCCTAAAGAGCAGCAAAGTTTTAATTTCCTGTTTGAAAAAAAAATCTTATTATTCATATAAAAAACATGTGGAAACAGACTCCTTATTTAACCAAATAAAGGGGGTGAGGCTTATCAAGGATGTGACATGGTTCTTCAGTTAGTCATTCCTTCTGTGTTCCCAGCTAGCCTGAGTATGTCTCTATACTGAGCTCAATATGAAATAGCCTCTTTCTTATTCTTTTCATCTGATATTTCAAGAAGTTTGTGAGAAGACAAGCTGCGCAAATCTTTGAGGGCATCTTGAGCTTAATTCAGTATGGCCTTCCAGAGATGCTACTGCCAATTGCTAAATTATCCCCCTATCTTGCCTTTTCATGGCGGTGGCAGATTTAGGAATAAGCAGAGGCTGTGTCTACTCGGCTGCTATCCAAAAGATTGGAAGTTTGAACCCACCCAGCGACTTTCTGGGAGAAGGACCTGGTGATCTTTTCCTGTAAACATTACAGCCTAGAAAATGCTATGGGGCAGTTCTGCTCTATCAAATGGGGTCTCTATGAGTTAGAATCAACTCGAGGGCACCTAACAACAACAATGACAGAACACTGATTGACATGGGGCAAGATTTTCGCTGAACCACTTAGTAGCTGTGTGGCATGATCAAGTAGCTTTATCTGTTGAGGCCTCAGTTTATCATGTTTAAAATGGCAGCGACAAACCTACCTCATGAAATCAACAATGAGTTAGATCATTTGACTCATCAAACATTTGAGTACCTATATGTCATAAGCACTGGGGATATGGAGTTGAATAAGACAAGACTCTTGCCCTCAAATAACAAAGCATCTAGTAAAAAAAAAAAAAAGGAGATGTAAAATGTCAAATATGTAAGTAGGTGAGTTTTAATTAAGTGCGTTTAGTGTGACTATAGAATTATATTCAACAGTGGTTTTCAAGATGGAAGATTATATCAGACACAAATGATGAGCTTTTCAATAACACCCAGTCACCCTTAGGGCAGGCGAGTGCTAGATTCTCAGTAATTCTTTAAAATTGCTACCACACATATTTAGCAATAGAAGGCATGTTGTTTAAGTCAACTTCCTGACATCTTCAAGTAGGAAAACTCCTGTGTAACTCTTTCCCACTCCAGCCTCCCAGAACCTCTGCTCAATACAATGTCCTTTGGCAAAATTAGTTACATCCTTACTTTCAGCATCTATTTACATGCTAATAACTCTGAAATCTGTATCTTTAGTCCAAATTTCTCTGCCGAGCTCCAAAACAACTGCCTACTCATGGACCATTATATTCTAGATGATCCATAGGTTTCTCATTTGCAATAAAAGCAAAACTGAACTCAGAGCCTGCCTCCCTTCTGCTGGCAGACTCATTCTCCTATGAAGGACACACAACTTGCCCAAGCCAGCTATCTTGGAGTCATCCTAGATTCCTTTCATCCTTTCTGCGGTTTTTGGTCATCCACTAAATCCTATAAGTACTATCTCTGAAATACAGCTCTTCACCTCCACTGCCCTGATCTTAATTAAGACGAACAATGTAATGGCTTTTTCTGGACAATTACAATGACCTTCTTATCACTTTGAATAAGACTGGAAGGTTATTCTCTCTTAATCATAATATTTCTTTCCCACATGTAAATCTGGTACTATTATCCACTGCTGAAATTCTTCATTGGTTTCCCTCTCCTTCTTAGCCCCAGCATCTGGCACTGTGCCTTACTCATTTGATGAATGACCAGTTCTAGGGTAAGTTGAGGGTCTGATGCATGCTCCAGGAAGGAAGCTGTATAAAAAAATAATTATAGAATAGGTCATCCTACACTGAGATAATTTACAGTATGGTTCGGAAGGCACTGGAAGAGTCAAATAGCATGAAGTTTATTTGGGGACCTCTTATTAAATAGTTATGGTGTGTCAGTTGCTTAGGTTACAATGATTAAATGCACATGAAATGAGAATATTAGATTGAGTTTTGAGCCACCATTTTACCTGTGTAAAATACTTGTCAGAGAATGGAGCTAAGGGAGCTTGAGTTGAGACTTGAAGGTTAAGCAGGAACTTGTCAGGTTATGGTAAGGAGCCCTGATGGCGCAGTGGTAAACCATCTGGCTGTTAACCAAAAGGTCAGTGGTTCTAACCCACCAGCCGTTCCATGGGAGAAAGATGTGGCAGTCTGCTTCTGTAAAGATCTCACCCTAGGAAACCCTATAGGGCAGTTCTACCCTGTCCTGTAGGGCTGCTATGAATCAGAATCAACTCGATGGGAGTGGGTATAGGGAATCAGAAGCTACAGTGAGAGGAAGCATGGTGTTTGGAAAATGGCAAGCAGTTCATTTCCATAAGAATGAGGGTACTAAGGGAAGATGGCAAGACAGGAGACTGAAGGGTTAGGCTGAAATATTCATTCATTCACTCACTCACTCACATGCTCATCAACATATATTTATCAAATATCCTTTCCAGAGTTTCCTATTAGTTTCATCAGCCCCAGGGATATATCCCTGGGTAATGTTTAAGTCAAGACATTGAGAGTTGCCTGTGGGCAAGCCAAGGTCTTTCCAATTGCCTTTGTATGCATGCGAAAGCTGAATAGTGAAAAAAGAAAACAGAAGAATTGATGCATTCAAACTGTGGTGCTGGCAAAGAATATTGAATATACCCTGGACTGCCAGAAGAACAAACAAATCAGTCTTAGAAGAAATTCAACCAGAATGCTCCTTAGAAGCAAGAATGGCAATACTTAGACTTAATTACTTTAGACATATCACCAGGAAAGATCAATCGCTACAAAAGGACATTACGTATGGTAAAGTAGAGGGTCAGCGAAAACCAAGGAAACCCTCAGTGAAATGGACTGGCACAATAGCCACAACAATGGGCTCAAACATACAACTATCATGAAGATGGCGCAGGACCAGGCAACATTCCATTCTGTCTTATATAAAGTCACCATGGGTTGGAGCACCAAAGATGATGATTCTAAGTGAAGTCACCACTGGTCTACTGCTTCTTCCCTTCCCAGTCTATCCCCAGTCTTCATAACATGCCTTTAAACTTTTAGGTATTTCTGTCTATTATTCTAGCCATAAGTTAGAGGTTTCATCCTTTAATTTAAACAAAATGGAAGGAAATAAAAAACATTTAAGGAGAAATAAAGGAGTTCAACAGTTGCACAAAAGCCTGTTTGCTACTATAAATATGGAAGACTAGAAGGGGTACAGTTTAACTCAACTTCCTGCTACATTCAGTGTGTAGTTTTCATTTTTTAAGCTATCAGTGTTCAATCATTACTCTTGTACTCGCAATCTTTTCTTTCGTGTACGTGAGTTTCTCCCTATTAAGAGAACCTCTCTTTTGGAAGCATTTTTATGACAATGACTATAATTACAACCCAAGTCTAAGCCGGAAAATGTAATGATGTGAGAGCTTTTGTGATAGGAAGGGTGGAGAAAGAATGAAGGCTTATAATTTCCTTTGAGGTGTCTTGAAGTCTGACAGCAGCCTTGCCCTTATGATATAAATGTGCATTGACCCGGAGATGCAGGAGAACCAGGACACATTACTGCTACATGGACCACAAGTCAACAAGCAAGAGAGACTCAGCACAGTGCTGAATTCTCCATGACTTCTTTAAAAGGAATAGTCTAGAACAATAGTACCCAATATTTTGGAAGATGGGGGCTTCTTTTTTTTTTTTTCCCCTTCTTTTTTCATGGTGTCTTTTGCGGGCTTCTTTTTAATGACAGAAATGTTCGTTCCTCACATGAGATGAGTTGTCCTTTTCATATCCATCATTTGAGGAAATGCATAATGATAACAGGCAACCACAAATTTGTTATTCTTTAAAATTGCTACTACACGTATTTCACAATGGAAGGCATGTTGTTTAAGCCAACTCCCTGCTATCTTCAAGTATGGAAACTTCCACGTAACTCCTTCCCACCCTAGCTCCCCAGAACCTCTACTCAATACAATATCCTTTGGCAAAACTAGTTACAGTCTTACCTTCAACTTCTATTTGCATGCTAATGACTCTGAGTCTGTTGAGCTCTAAAACAACTATCTACTAATGAACTGTCGTGGAGCCCTGGTAGTGCAGTGGTTAAGTTCTCAGCTGCTAACTGAAAGGCTGGCAGTTCAAACCCACCAGCCGCTCCACAAAAGAAAGATGTGGCAGTCTGCTTCTGTAAAGATTAACCCAGCCTTGGAAATTCTATGGGGCAGTTCTACTTTGTCCTATAGGGTCACTATGAGTCAGAATCAGCTCAATGGCAACAGGTTTGGTTTCAGTTAATAGTTTTGTGGATGATCCACAGGTTCCTCATTTGAAATAAAAGCAAAAGTGAACTCAAAGCCTTCCTCCCTTCTGCTGGCAGACTCATTCTTCTGTATAACTCACTGGACTCCTTCCATCTTCTGTACCATTTTTAGTCAGCCACCAAATCCTTTAAGTGTTATTTCTGAAGTGTCATTCTTGTTATTAGGTGCCTTCAAGTCGGTTCTGATTCATAGTGACCCTATTCCTATACCATGCTCCTAATAGTTATGTTTGAGCCCATTGTTGCAGCCACTATGTCAGTCCATCTTGCTGAGGGTCTTCCTCTTTTTTCCTTGACCCTATAGTTTACCAGGCATGGTGTTCTTCTCTGGGGACTGGTCCCTCCTGATAACATGTCCAAAGTTTGTGAGATAAAGCCTCACCATACTATCTTCTAAGAGGATTCTGGTTGTACTTCTTTCAAGACAGATTTGTTCATTCTTCTGGCAACCCATGCTATATTTAGTATCCTTTGCAACACCGTAATTCAAATGCATTGATTCGTCTTTGGCCTTCCTTATTCATTGTCCAGCTTTCCAATGCATAGAAAACACTATGCATATGAGGCAATTGAAAACAGTGTGGCTTCAGTCAGGTGCAACTTTGTCCTCAAAGTGACATCTTTGCTTTTTTAACACTTTAAAGAAGTCTTTCACAGCAGATTTGCCCAATGCAATGTATCATTTGATTTCTTGACTGCTGCTTCCATGGGCATTGATTATGGATCCAAGTAAAATGAAATCCTTGATAACTTCAATCTTTTCTCCATTTATCATGACGTCACTTATTGGTCCAGTTGTAAGGATTTTTGTTTTCTTTTTGTTGAGGTGGGTAATTCATACTGAAGGCTGTGGTCTTTGATCTTCATCAGTAAGTGCTTCAAGTCTTCTTAGTTTTCAGCAAGCAAGGTTGTGTCATCTGCATATTGCAGGTTATTAATGTGTCTTCCTCTAATCCTGATATCACATTCTTCACATGGTCCGGCTTCTCGGATTATTTGCTCAACATATGGATTGAATAACTTTGGTGAAAGAATACAACCCTGACACACACTTTTCCTGACTTTAAACCACACAGTATCCCCTTGTTCTGTTCAAACAAACTGCCTCTTGGTCCATGTACAGGTTCCTCATGAGCGCAATTAAGTGTTCTGAAACTCCCATTATTTACACTGTTATCCATAATTTGCTATGATCCACACAATCGAATGCCTTTGCGTGGTCAATAAAACACAGGTAAACATCTTTCTGGGATTCTCTGCTTTCAGCCAAGATCCATCTGATATTAGTGATGATGTCCCTCATTCCACATCCTCTTCCTAATCTGGCTTGAATTTCTGGCAGTTCCCTGTCAATGTACTGCTGCAACTGTTTTTGAATTACCTTCAGCAAAATTTTACTTTTGTGAGATGTTAATGATATTCAATAATTTCTCCATTCTGTTGGATCACCTTTCTTTGGAATGGGCACAAATATGGATCTCTTCCAGTCAGTTGACCATGGAGCTGTCTTCCAAATTTCTTGGCATAGGCGAGTGAGTACTTGCAGCGCTGCATCCATTTGTTGAAACATCTCAATTGGTATTCTGTCAATTCCTGGAGCCTTGTTTTTCACGAGTACCTTCAGTGCAGCTTGGACTTCTTCCTTCAGTACCACTGGTTCTCGATCATATACTATTTTCTGACATGGTTGAAGGTCGACCATTTCTTTTTGGTACAGTGATTCTGTGTACTCCTTCCATCTCCTTTTGATTCTTCCTGAGTTTTTCAATATTTTGCACATAGAATCTTTCAGTATTGCAACTCAAGGCTTGAATTTTTTCTTCAGTTCTTTCAGCTTGAGAAATGCTGAGCGTGTTCTTCCCTTTTGGTTTTCTAACTCCAGGCCTTTGCACGTTTCATCATAATACTTTGTCTTTTCAAGCTGCCCTTTGAAATCTTCTGTTCAGCTCTTTTACTTCATAATTTCTCCACTTCGCCTTAGCTACTCTATGTTCAAGAGCAAGTTTCAGAGTCTCTTCTGACATCCATTTTGGTCTTTTCTTTCTTTCTTGTCTTTTTACTGACTTTTTGCTTTCTTCAAGTATGATGTACTTGATGTCATCCCACAACTCATCTGGTCTTTGGTCATTAGTGTTCAATCCGTCAAATCTATTCTTGAAATGGTCTCTAAATTCAGGTGGGATATACTCAAGGTCATACTCTGGCTCTTATGGACTTGCTCTAATTTTTTTCAACTGCACCTTGAACTTGCATATGATAGTCTATTGCACAGTCAGCCCCTGGCCTTGTTCTGACTGATGATACTGAGCTTCTCTATTGTGTCTTTCCACAGATATAGTCGATTTGATTCCTGTGTATTCTGTCTGGCGAAGTCCATGTATATAGTCATCATTTATTTTGTTGAGAAGGCATTTCCAATGAATCGGTTGTTGATATTGCAAAATTCTGTCATAAGATCTCTGGCTTCATTTCTGTCACCAAGGCCATATTTTCCAACTATTGATCCTTCTTTGTTTCCAACTTTCAAATTCCAATCACCATTAATTATCAATTCATTTCGATAGCATGTTTGATCAATTTCAGACTGCAGAAGTTAGTAAAAATTTTCAATTTCTTCATTTTGGGGTTTAGTGGTTGGTATAATAGTCATATTGACTGGTGTATGGATATTATGCTATCACTGACAGCATTATACTTCAGCATTGATCTTGAAATGTTCTTTTTGACAATAAATGTGACACCATTCCTTTTCAATTTGTCATTCCCAGCATAGTAGACCATATGGTTGCCTGATTCAAAATGACCAATACCAGTCCATTTCAGCTCACTGCCTAGGATATCTATCTTCAAACATTCCCTTTCATTTTTGACAACTTTCAATTTTCCTAGATTCATACTTCATACATTCTATATTCCGATTATTAATGGATGTTTGCAACTATTTCTTCTCATTTTGCATCATGCCATATCAGGTCCCGAAAGTTTTACTCCATCCGCCTCCTAAAGGCCAACTGTACTTTGAGGAAGCAGCTCTCCACCAATCATATTTTGAGTGTCTTCCAACCTGAGGGGCTTATCTTTCAGAACTGTATCAGGCAATGTTCCTCTGCTGTTCATAAGCTTTTCACTGGTGAATATTTTTAGAAGTATATCACCAGGTCCTTCTTCCTAATCTGTCCACCATGGATGACCCTGCCAGTGTTTAAAATACTGGTGGCATAACTTCCAGCATCACAGCAACATGCAAGCCACCACAGTACGACAAACCAACAGATGATCTTTGAAATACACAATATATATCCCAAAGTCTTCATCCCCAAACAAATGAGTTTTTTTTTCATTAATCACAATATCATTTATAGATTCCTAACAAATAGTTTTGAGAAATATGTTTGAGAAATAGGATTTATTTAGTCTACCATCAAAGCTTGGCCTCTGATATGTTTGATAACATTTGCAGCAGCTTAGAAGTCTGTGATTTCGTCTTGCTTTCCTCAAAGGTCACAGTCTTGGGATAGTATGTTCCCCGTATTCATTCATTTGATTATTTGTCTCTTTTCATTAGGAGAAAAAACAGTTTTAGGGATGTACTGTATTTGGGCCTCATGCTAATGGCTGTAGATATAGAGTCAAATAACACCTATCCTAAAGGAACTTAGGTTCAGTAGGGAAGACAGACATATAAATCTGTAATAGCACAAGGGGCTCAAAGGAGGATATGGACAGTTCCACAGGGGAAAGCGTGGCTAGAAAAACTTGCATATAGGAGGTGTATCAGCTAGCTCTTGCCACAATAATGCTTTGTAACAAATCATTTAAAGATATAGTAACTTAAAACAATAACTCTATACTCTCAGGCTCATGGTCTGTGAGTCAATGGCCAATCTTCTGACCTGTGCTTGACTCCAGGCTTTGGGTTCCAATTTCCAAGCTGCAGATTTGTTTCATATCTGCTCCACATGGCTCTCATTCTCCTTGACCAAAGCATGTTCTTCTCAGTGGATCACTAAAGCACAAGAGAGCCCAACTTTGCAAAGCAGTCAAGTCTTTGCTTTTGCAGTGGTCACTAAAATTCCATTAGCCAAAGCAAGTTACATGGCCAAATCCAAGCCCAAAGTCAAGGGCAGAGAATTATAAGTATATTCCTCCTACCATTAGGTCATGATTTGGTATGGATGCTACTATAGGAACATGAAGAATTGGGACCAAAAATTCAATTAATCACAAGAGAGAACTTTTGTTCTACATCCTAAAGGATGATTATAAGTTTGTCAAGTGGGTGTAAACACCTGAAATAAAAATCAGGAGAAATAAAGGAACATTAGTACATACTATCTGGCCTTATCTGGCCTAAAAGCAATTTTCTGAGGGACAGAAGTTGGAACTGTCCCAGGAGGTCCATGCAAAGTATCTGTCACAGAGTGTACCTCTAGCAGTAAGGCCAGTAGTGTCTAGGACTGAGCAGTTTTATGCATGACCAGAGCTAGATCTTGTTGTTTTTAGTTACCACTGAGTTCACTCTGACTCATGGTGACCTTGTGTACATGTAATAGACAAAACATCGCCCAGTCCTGTGCCATCTTCATGATCATTTGTATGTTTGAGTCCACTGCGGTAGCTATTATGTCCATCTATTTCCTTGAGGGTTTCCCTAGTTTTTGCTGACCTTCTACTTTACCACACATGATGTCTTCTTCTAGCAATTAGTCTTTCCTGATGGCATGTCCAAATTAAGGAAGTTGGAGATCTACCAACCCAAAATCAAACCCATTGTTATCGAGTTAATTCCAACTTATAGTGACGCTACAGGACAGAGTAGAACTGCCCTATAGGGTTTTGAAGGCTGTAATCTTTACAGAAGCAAACTGCCACATCTTTCTCCCATGGAACAGCTGGTGGGTTTGAACCAAACCTTTCAGTTGGCATTTAAGTCCTTAACCACTGTAATACCAGGGCTCCTTGTTGAAGGTCTAGAGAAGATTTAATGAAAGGCTCCTCCTGCTGTCTCTAGGCCCAGATTGACCATATGAGGGTCATTTTAACACGCTTTCTCCAGGTGATGAGAGTGGCATTTAAAGGAAGAAAAATAAGACTTGCATTCTATGCTACTTCCTGCACTAATCCATTCTTCATGCTGCTGTCTTCAAAATATTGGTGTTGTGATTTGCATTAGTTTCATATTGCTGCTGAGTGGCTTAAAACACAGATTTATTATCTTAAAGTTCTGGAAGTCAGAAGTCTGAAATGGGCCTCATGAACTAAAGTCTAGCTGTCAATTGGGTTGCATCCCTCCTGGATACTCTAGGGGAGAATCGTTTCCTCGCCCTTTATAGCTTCTAGAAGCCAACTGCATTTCTTGGTTTATGGCCTCTTCCTCCACCCAGAAGTGTAGCATCTTCAAATCTCTTTCTGACTCTAAACTTTTGCATCCCTCTTCCACACTTAATGGGCTCTGTGATCACATTGGGTCCACCCAGGTAATCCAGGATAACCTTATTTTAAGAAAAACTATTTAGCAACCTTAATTCCATCTGCAACCTTACTTCCCCCTTTCATGTAACATAACATATTTACAGATTCTGGGGATTTGGATGTGGATATCTGTGGGTGGCCATTATTCTACCTAACGTGATTCTTGGGGAAAAATTAATAATACTTCACATTAGTATTATGCTTTATGGCATACCAAGCACTCTCTGTTTTATGCTGTCACTTTTGAATCAGCGGAATAGTCCTGATGTAAGCACAAAACCGTTTTATAGGTTAATAAACTGAAACTCAGACATGTTAAATGGCAACACTGAATAGCATGGTAGTTACTTACTGCTTTTTCAGTTACCTCATTGGAGCCTTGCGTGTTGCTATGATGCTGAACAGATTTCACTGGAGCTTCCAGATTAAGACAGACTAGAAAGAAAGGCCCAGCGATCTACTTCCAAAAAACTCAGCCAATAAAATCCCTATGGATATAACAGTCCGATCCTATTGTGCATGGGTTTGCCATGAGTTGGGGGCCAACTCAACAGCAGCTAACAACAACTCTAATGTATCTGTATTGGTCCTTAACACACTCTATTGCAATTTGTTATATGTCTGTTCTACTATCTCAAGGTAGGCATGGAGTCTTTTTATGCTCTGTGACTTAGCATTCAAGGAATGCTAAAGAAATCAACATTTACTAGATACCCATTATGTGTATCTTGCGTCAGGAGCTCTACATATGATTTTTAATGTATTCCTCACATACTTATAGGTAAATAAACTTGGGCCAAGATTACACAATTCACAGCATAGAGCAAGACTGGAATTCACACCAAGATTCATGTGACTTCAAAGCCAGCACTCTTTCTCCTACTTCCAATGGACCAGAAGACCCCTCAGTGACTTTCAAAGAAGAGAAGTGGGTTTAAAAGTAATCCAATACCGTTGTTTTTTGTTTGTTCATTCTTTTTCAAAATGACTTTTGGTGGTTTCTCTAATGGAGAAAATGCTCAACCTTAATCTTAGTTCCAGCAATCAGTTGTGTGACCTTTCTTTTATAACAAGGAAGTTGGACTAGATGGCCTCTAAAATTCCTTCTGTTTTGTGACTTGTTGCCTTTCACACAGGTTAGAAAAAGAGCTGGGGCTGCAACACTGATTTTCTGTCAACTCTTTCATAAAGGGGTTAGCTTTTTCTATGAGCTCTACTATGTCTGTGAGATGTTCCAGTTTTAAGATAGAACATTGTAACCTGAAGTACATGCTTACACTTCTCTCTCCAAATCTAGATGTATTCTGGCCAAATAAACTATGACACTTAAAAATAAAACCCAAGGCATAAGCAGAGTACAAAACATTACTAAAAATGACGAAGAGAAACCAGATAACTGGGAGCTCCTAAAAATCAAACACCTATGCTCATCTAAAGACTTCACCAAAAGAGTAAAAAGACCACCTACAGATCGGGAAAAAATTTTCAGCTATGACATCTTCGACCAGCGCCTGATCTCTAAAACCTATATGATTCTGTTAAAACTCAACCACAAAAAGACATACGACCCAATCAAAAATTGGGCAAAGGATATGAATACGTACTTCACTAAAGAAGATATTCAGGCAGCTAACAGATACATGAGAAAATGCTCTCAATCGTTAGCTATTAGAGAAATGCAAATTAAAACTACGAGGAGATTCCATCTCACTCCAACAAGGCTGGCATTAATCCAAAAAACACAAAATAATAAATGTTAGAGAGGCTGTGGAGAGATTGGAATTCTTATACACTGCCAGTGGGAATGTAAAATGGTGCAGCCACTTTGGAAATCGATCTGGCGTTATCTTAAACAGTTAGAAATAGAACTACCATACAACCCAGAAATCCCACTCCTCGGAATATACCTTAGAGAAATAAGAGCCTTTACATGAACAGATATATGCACACCCATGTTTATTGCAGCTCTGTTTACAATAGCAAAAAGCTGGAAGCAACCAAGGTGTCCATCAACGGATGAATGGTTAAATAAATTATGATATATTCACACAATGGAATACTACGCATCGATAAAGAACAGTGACGAATCTGTGAAACATTTCATAACATGGAGGATCCTGGAAGGCATTATGCTGAGTGAAATTAGTCAGATGCAAAAGGATAAATATTGTATAAGACCACTATTATAAAATCTTGAGAAATAGTATACACTGAGAAGAACACATTCTTTTGTGCTTATGAGAGGGGGGAGGGACGGAGGGTGGGAGAGGGTTATTCACTGATTAGATAGTAGATAAGAACTACTTTAGGTTAAGGGAAGGACAACACTCAATACAGGGGAGGTCAGCTCAACTGGACTGGACCAAAAGCAGTTTCTGGGATAAACTGAATGCTTCAAAGGTCAGCGGAGCAAGGGTGGGGGTTTGGGGACTATGGCTTAAGGGGACTTCTAAGTCAATTGGCAAAATAAATTCTATTAAGAAAACATTCTGCATCCCACTTTGAAGTGTGGCGTCTGGGGTCTTAAATGCTAACAAGTGGCCATCTAAGATGCATCAATTGGTCTCAACCCACCTGGATCAAAGGAGAATGAAGAACACCAAGGTCACACGATAACTATGAGCCCAAGAGACAGAAAGGTCCACATGAACTAGAGACTTACATCATCCTGAGACCAGAAGAACTAGATGGTGCCCAGCCACAACCGATGACTGCCCTGACAGGGAGCACAACAGAGAACCCCTGAAGGAGCAGGAGAACAGTAGGATGCAGACCCCAAATTCTCATAAAAAGACCAGACTTAATGGTCTGACTGAGACTAGAAGAATCCCGGCGGTCATGGCCCCCAAACCTTCTGTTGGCCCAGGACAGGAACCATTCCTGAAGACAACTCATCAGACATGGAAGGGATTGGACAATGGGTTGGAGAGAGATGCTGATGAAGAGTGAGCTACTTGTATCAGGTGGATACTTGAGACTGTGTTGGCATCTCCTGTCTGGAGGGGAGATAGGAGGGTAGAGAGGGTTAGAAACTGGCAAAATCATCATGAAAGCAGAGACTGGAAGGAGGGAGCAGGCTGACTCATTAGGGGAACAGTAAGTGGGAGTATGGAGTAAGATGCATATAAGCTTATATGTGACAGACTGACTTGATTTGTAAACTTTCACTTAAAGCACAATAAAAATTATTTTAAAAAAAAGTCATTTTCATTTTTTAAAGGCGTAGTAAATTTCTTAAAACTATTTTCATTGACTGCCTTTTAAAATAAAAAATTAAGAAATATTTCAAGCATATAGAAAAATATGGGAAATAATATAGCATCGATTTACTCAATATCCAGATTCAATAAATGTTTACATTATACATACCAGTTTCGATCTTTTTAAGAAATAAAATATTAGAGATAAAATCAAAGTTCCCTAATCTCACATTCCTTCTCAACTTCCCAGTGGAAAAGAACTATCCTGAAGTTGGTGTATACTCTTCCATTCCTTAATTTTAACACATATATTTATATCCATAACACCTTGATATAATGTTTTGAGTGTTTGTGAAACTTCTATAAATGGCATCATACAATAAAGAACCTTTTGACAACTTGCTTCTTTTTTAACTCACATTTACTCACTGCTGTGTTTTCAAGATTTATCCATATTAATGTGTAGATTTAGTTTATTCATTTTAACTGCTGTGTTATATTTTATTATATGACTGTAGTATATTTATCTTTCCCTATGATGGTGCATTTAAACATTTTGATATTTAAAACAGTGATGCAATGGACATTCTTCCTTAAATGCACCTCTTTGTCCCTGTGGGCTAAAGAGTTACTGATGGCAGTGCTTCTCAAATTATGGATGGCAGCAGACTGCCTCTGCTTCATGATAAGTATGGAAATTGGGAATAACCATTCACATACTTTACTAGCAACTCGACTGAGTTTTTTTTTTTTTTCCTTCTATTGAACCTAATAATGATATTCAGGCTTGTATTTTGTATGTCTGTTTTTAAATTTCATTTGATTTATTCAATTTTATTGAAACTTACAAAAATATTGATCCCCAACAAATGGAAAAACTTAGATTTTCTTTATAGACAGCATGAGAATTTCTGCAAGGCTTCCACCTAAAAATGGCTTTTCCAGCTTGAAAAGTAGCTCTATAAGGTATTATCAAATTGTACTACAGCACTGTCGTTCCAATTTGCAATTTCACCAGCAGTGTATGAAAGTTTCCTTCTTCCCACATTCTGTCCGACAGCTGCATTATCAGACTTTTAAATCTTTGCCAGTACAATAGCTATGAAAGTGTTTCATTTTAAGTAGCATTTCTCTGATTAATAGTGAAGTTGAATATCTATTGATATGTTTATTAGGTTCTCAATTGTGTGACTTTAACAAGGTAAGTTTTCTCAGTTTGCAAAGTGTGAGGGAAAATATGTCTTTAAAAATATAGCTAAAGTATTATAACAGGAATAACTGGTTTCAACTAGGAAAAGCCTAGGAATAGCTAGTTTTGACTTGATGAAGGACTGGAAAAGCTAGTCTTAGCAAATTAATACATAAGTAGGTACTTTAGTATATACGTGTCTTTCCTGAATTTTTTTTTTTTTTCTTTTGGACAGTCATTCAGTCGCCACCATTAAGACACTTTACTCAAGCAGTTTTCACCAAGCATTCTTTATCTGTCATCCAGTTCTGAACACCCAGTGATTCACTAGTGCTAATGAGATTGAAGACACAGTGAGGCTGAGAGGGCATCCACGAGCATCATTACTTTCTGCAGCTATGACCTGAACTCCCATTAACTCAGCCTTTGGAGTTGAGTTACAGGAGAACTGTGAAAAAGATGTGTGGATGTGGACAAATAAGCCAGGCAGCCCCTTCCAATTCATCCTGAACTCAGCCTGAGTGATTTTTTAAAATGCAAATCAGAGCCTATGCTTCTACACTTAAAATCTCTCAATATCTTCCTACAAAATAATAGAATCTGAAATGCTTGGCATCAGCCTTTTCTGCCTCTTCCACCTCATCTCACTCTACCCTCCTCCTAGCCCATCATATAAAATTGATGGCAGAGCTTCAATTTATGGCACGCTATTACACTGTTTAATTCCTTGGTTCAAGATGGTTTCTATTCCCAGAAAGCTTTCTTCCCTTGATTGGCCTTGTGCACATCTCCACCTCATTCAAAACTCAGCTATGAAGCCTTCTTCAGGGAAAGCTGATTATTCGCCTTTATCAAAACCAAACCAAACCCATTGCCATCGAGTCAATATCCTATGGGACAGAATAGAACTGCCCCATAGAGTTTCCCAGGAGCGCCTGGCGGTTTTGAACTGCCAACCCTTATGGTTAGCAGCTGTAGCACTTAACCACTACGCCACCAGGGTTTCCATTTGCCTTTATATACTCCACTAAATTAAATTTTAAAACATATCGTTCCTGTCTTTGGGTTCTCTAGGGAAACAGAATCAGCGAGATGTATGTATTTCAAGGAATTGGCTAGAAATCCAAAATCCATAGGTTAGGTGGCAGGCTGGAGACCTGCAAGCTTGTGTCCCAAGATCCAGGGGTCAGGTGACAGGAACAGTGCAAAGTGGACAGAGAGTGAGTTCTGCCAAAATATCTATTTGTAGGCAGAGGCAGACCATACCCTACGGAAACTCCCCTTTCAATGATTGATTGATTGCATTACCTTAGATTAAATTATGGAAGGTGATTACTTACATTGCAAGAGATTACATTATGGAACAGCAACTAGTCTAGTGCTTGACAAACCATTGGGAACCATAGTCTAGCCAGGTTGACACAAAAAATTAACTATCACAACTCCTTTATAAATAAACCTTTTATTCAAGGTTTATAGCTCTGTGAATTATCACAAAAAGAACAACCAGTATAACCATCACTCTAGTCAAGACATAAAACATAGAATGTTCCTCTCCCCACTGACTAGTTTTGCCTTTTTTCTTTTTAAAAATGAAATCATATAATAAGTACTTTTTTTGTGCCTGACTTCTTTTACTTAATATTTGTGAGATTTATCTATGTTGTACATAGGAATTCATTCATTTGCTTTGCTGTATAGTATCTCATTTATGACTACACCACATGTGTTGGTCATGTTATGTTAATGGTTAGTGGACATTACGCTTGTTTCCACTCTGAGACAATACAAGTAATGCTGCTATAAATATTCATTTCATACCCTTGTTTTTAGGTACACATGTATGTATGCATTTAACACACCCTTTCAGTAAGGAATATAAATAGGAAAAAAAAGACAAAAATAGTAAAAATGTGAAGATTTGGACAATATGATTAACAAACTTGACCTAATTTATACACATACACAACTCTTAGATGCACATTTTTCCAAGTGCATATAAAATAAAAAATTTAACCGTATGCTTGGCCATAAAGGAAGTCTTAAGAAACATCAAAGAAATGAAAAAAAGAGAATGTTCTCTGACTTTAATGTAATTAAGCTAGTAATAAAACAAAAATACCATGTGAAAATCCCACGTTTTTAGAAATTAATAATATACTACAAATAAGCCAAATGAATAAAACAAAAAAATCACAAAAGAAATTAAAAGATATTTTTAGTTGAATATATTTAAAAAAAAAAATGTATCAGAACTTGTGGGCTGTGTCCAGAGCTATGCTTCAAGGGGAATTTATAGGCTTAATGCGTCTATTAGAGAAAGAGAAAAACTGAAGATGAAGGTATCATTCTATTGTCTTTTGTATTCTGTTTTTTTCTGTTGAGAAATTTGTCAGTCTTATTGTTGTTCCTTTTTCCTCTGGCTACTTGTAAGATTTTCTCTTTGACTCTTTTTTTTTTTTTAGTAGTAGTTTTACACGATATGGATATATATTATTTTCTTGGTTTCTATCCTGCTTGAGTTTCATAGTACTTCTTGATTCTCAGCTTGATGTATTTCCTCAGTTTGGAAAATCTCCAACCATTATTTCTTCAAAATTTTTTCTGCCCCATTATCTCTCTTCCTTCCCCTGGGACTTCAGTTATAAATATAGGCTTTTTCACCATATTCTTCATGTCTTGATGGTCTTTTCTATATTTTCTCTCATTTTGTTTTCCTGTGTTTCATTCAAGATATTCTCTTCGAGTCTGTCTCTAGTTCACTAATTCTCTCTTCAGCTGTGTCTGATTAATCTACTGGTAAACTTATATTTTGAGTTCTTAATTTCAGTACTTTTCAGTAGTAGTGTGTCTGTTGACTTATTTCTTCCTGATTTTCTGTTACCTGACAATGTGCCCCATCTTCTTATTTAGTATCTTGAATATATTAATCACAGTTATTTTGAAGTTTATTTCTGATAACTACAGTATCTGGCTCTCCAGTGGGTGTGTTTCTGTTGTTGCTTTTCTCTCTCTCTCTCTTTTTTTTTTCTATCAGTTTTTATCTTTTCTGAATGGTTATATCTTTTTTTTTTAATGGAGTGCCTGATATTCTATATGAGGAATTACAGAGATAATATGGGGCTCTGGGATATATTATCTTTCTCCAGAAAGGATTTACTTTTTATTCTAACAAGTTGTTAGGCTAGGGGTATATCACCTTAATAAACTTAGGATTTGAACTGACTCAAACAGCTTATCAGGATCCTTCCTAGTTGGTGGGCCTCAAACTCTAATTTTTGTACCCATTTCACTTCTGCCTTGTGAGACTACTAAAAGCTCTGCTCAGCTTCCCAGCGTTTTATCCACTCCTTCAAAATTAGCATATGCCTCTAGGAGTAAAGCAGCAACAAATATTGGACTCGCTCCTCAGGGCTTTCCATCTCTCTAGGAGCTTGGCCCCTTCACTACCTTAGTAGCATTTTGATGCCTTAAAATACGTATTTTAAAATATTTTTCCAGCTTTATTCTTAGTAGGCAAGTTGGTCTGAAACAAGCTAGCATACAGTTATTGGAAGCAGAACCCCCCAGTAAGTACTTCAGTCAACACACTTACTGGTTTCTTTGTCTTTTTTTTTTTTTTGACTGTTGTCCTTTTTTTTTTTTTTTAATGTAGTTTAGATGAAGGTTTACAGAGCAAACTAGTTTCTCATTGAACAATTAATACACATTGTTTTGTGACATTAGTTGCCAACTCAATAACATGTTAACACTCTCCCCTTCTCAACCTTGGGTTCCCCATTACCAGCTTTCCTTTCCCCTCCTGCCTTGTCATCCTTGCCCCTGGGCTGGTGTGCCCATTTTGTCTTGTTTTGTATTGTGGGCCTATCTAATCTTTGGTTGAAGGGTGAACCTCAGGAGTGACTTCATTACTGAGCTATAAGGATGTCCAGGAGCCATACCCCGGGGGTTTCTCCAGTGTCTGTCAGACCAGTAAGTCTGGTCTCTTTTGTGTGTGTGTGTTTTAGAATTTTGTTCTACATTTTTCTCCAGCTCTGTCCAGAACCCTCTATCGTGATCCCTATCAGAGCAGTCAGTAGTGGTAGCTGAGCATCATCTAGTTATGCTGGACTCAGTCTAGTGGAGGCTGTGATATTGTGGTCCATTAGTCCTTTGGACTAATCTTTCCCTTGTGTCTTTAGTTTCTTTGTCTCTTGCTATTGTTCTCTCTCTTAGACTAATGAGCATCTGAAGGTAAATGGAATACATATTCGTTTATGTATAATCTTGGCTTGCCTAGTGCTTGAGACTTAGTGCTCAATAAATATAGAAAGGAAGGAAGGAAGGATGAAAGGGAAATCAACTTTCTTAGTATTGCCTTGTGTTTATCACCAAACACACTTGCATAAAATAAAATGTTGATTTGTATATGTTACATTCCCCTTTGAGTCTCAATTACTTTCCTCATGTCTTTTTCCCTTACAGCTTGAAAGAAAACAATCTGATTTTATTCTTGGTGGCAACTATGTCCAGTTTTTGTTACATGTGACATTGTAAAATTATAGTGATAGGATTCCAAAACACCATTCCTTTAGGCAAGCTGAGTACTGAGTCATCAACAAGAGATTGGAGAAATGGAACAGTTCCTGGCCCTGAGCACTCATATAGTTCATTTTGCTCTGCAGGAGCTGAAGGATATCTCTTAGATGCTACTGGGATCTTTGTGGTTTGGGTACATGCTTAACACACCTTTGTCTTGGGGTCTTTGAATTTCCATTCCCTGCCCTGAAACACTCTTCTTCTAGATATCCTCAAAGTTCACCTCAGAGATACACTCAAAGCACACAGAACAATACCTGGCACACAGTAGTTATTGTAAAGAAGATTGAAGGAGTTCTAGGAGTTCAAGTGTAAGAAGAGCTCCATGAGGAGTGGCTAGGATTCACCTAGAGAGAAGAAATGATTTGCATGGGGGACAGAGAAGAAAATATTCTGGTCAAGTAAACAAATGCATGGAGCTGTGAAGGCAAGGGCCTCTCTAGACACCTCACCATGAGTCTAGGCGTTTAGGTAGGAAAATGGCAGGTGGTAGGTGATTAGGTTAGAAAAAATAAGTTGAATCTACAAAGTAAAGGGCCTTGAGGACTAGACAAAGAAAGGTTTTGGACTTCACATCATATCTCCTACTTCCAGACTCTTGATTTGTTTCCTTACTAGAATATGAGTCCTGAGCATAGACTGGGAATGATGCCCTGCACTTGATGGGCAAGCAACATTCCAGTCATTGGTGGTTAAGCACTCGGCCTCTGGGATAAGAATGTCTAGGTTCGAAAGCTTACCCCATTCTGCCTGTATGACCTTAGGCGAGGTACTTAACTTCTCTTCACCTCTGTTTCCTTATCTGTAAAAGAAGGATAATAATGGTCCCAGCCTCTGGGTAGTTATGAGATAACCATGAGATATTAACCTGTAAAGCATTTAGCACACAACTTGTCGCTTAGTAAGCACTAACTTGGTGCCATCAAGTCAATTCTGACTCATGTCAATCCCATTTGTTAGAGTAGAACTGCTCCAAAGAGTTTCTGTAGAGATGCCATAGAATCTTAACAGAAGCAGATCTCCAAGCCTATCTTCCATAACGCTGCTGGATGGGCTCAAACAGCCAACCTTTAGGTTAGCGGTGAATTGCAAACTGCAAAACCTATTGCCACCGAGTTGATTCTGACTCATAGCAACCCTATAGGACAGAATAGAACTGCCCCCTAGGGTTTCCAAGGAGTGCCTGGTGGATTCGAATTGCCTACCTTTTGGTTAGCAGCTAAGCACTTAATCACTGTGGCTCCAGGGCCCCTGTCACTGCCCAAACCAAACCAACTGCCGTCGCATCAATTCCCTATAGGACAGAGTAGAACCGCCCCACAGAGTTTCCAAGGACTGCCTGGCGGATTCGAACTGCTGACCTCTTGGTTAGCAGCCATAGTACTTAACCACTACGCCATCAGGGTTTCCGGTCACTGCCCAGAGACTTAAAAAACAAAAAACACAAAACCATTGCTGTCAAGTCAATTCTGGCTCATAGCGACCCTATAGGACAGAATAGAACTGTCCCATAGGGTTTCCAAGTCTGTAATATTTACAGAAGCAGATTTCCACATTTTTTTTCACTGAGCTGCTGGTAGATTCGAACTGCTGCTGACCTTTGGGTTGGCAGCTGAGCTTTTAACCACTGCACCACCAGAGCTCCTAGTAAGCATTAGCTATTTTTAAATTAAGGAGCCCTGGTGGCAAAACTGTTAAGCCCTTGACTGCTAACCAAAATGTTGGTGGTTCGAACCTACCAGCAGCTCTGCAGAAGAAAGAGCTGGTGATGTGTTCCTGTAAAGATTACAGCCAAGAAAACCCTATGGGGCAGTTCTGTTCTGTCACATAGCATCACTATGAGTTGAAAATGGACTGAACAGCACCTAACAGCAACAACATTGTTAATTTAGTAAATTCGTAATTCATATAGTATTTTCCTTTTATTCAAGATTCAAATTTTGCCCTATGGGAGAAACTTAAAAGTAGGGATGTTGAGAAAGAACTTTTACCAAACAATGCAGCCTAGTAGCTATACCCCGTCCTGCTCATCCCAATTTCTCTGGGACTTAGATGGTCTGGCCCAAGTGATAGGTGTTGTCTCTGATTCCAGAATTATGCACAATCAAGTAGTAATGTGGAATTGGCTGCTGGGATTTTGACCTGTTCCCATGACACCTAAGACCTAATGAGCAAGGAAAGGATACTTGGGAAACTTTATTTTTCTGATCATTATTTTGCTTCCCAGAGCTATTTTTCCTTTTTTAAGTTTTTTTTTTTTCCTCTAAAGCTTAGCTATTTAAAAAATGATTAGAAATCAGATGTATATGATTCCATAACAGTTTATTTTCCTAACTGGTATGTTTTACAGGCAGCTAGCATGGTACGGATTATGTTTATCAAGGACTGGAAATGACAGATTTAACTAGAGCAAGTAAAACAAAACCTGAAATGCAACATAGATACATTCCTGGTTTGTGTTTTAACTTGTCCTCTAAGTGTATATTAAAGAGACTTTGACAGGATGGGCAGGAGGGTGACAGCACTAAGGCGACACCATTACCAAGAACAGTCACTTGATGAATCCTAATATTGCAAAGAGCCACTCCACTGAGTCTAAGATTAACTTAATGTAAGATTCTGCCCTGGGAAGACATCACTATGTTGGATCCTCCTCCCACTGAATATGTTTCATATCTGAGCTTAGTATTTTCAACACTTACCTCTAGGTCTATTTTCAGTTCCTGTGCAAAGGATTAATGAAAATAACTCCATATAATGTGACTAATGCCTCAGAAATACATCCCATCCTAGAATTTATGGAAAAGCTTGCCTTTCTATAAAAAACTCCTTCAAAAAATAAGGTAAAGGAAATAAAATCGCATATTATCTAAGTATAAAAATTGAAATTTTAATTTTGATATTGCATTCAGTGAACCTTGGTCAATGAATGCTTATTTTAAAAGAAAACACAAACAGCAACCTTCCTACTAATGGTAGGAAATTACATAGCTATTTAGACTATTGAATTAATGCAAATTAAGGTACACACGTTGATGTTGTTCACTTAGAACACAGGTGACTGCGCACTTCACTATTTTCAGAAACAGTTTTCTGTTGTAACACGATGGACAAATCAGTTCCCTTTTGGGCTCAATTATCTGTAAAGAAAGTAAAATTATACTTCTTACCTCACATGATTATTATGAAAATAAGTGAAATCAGGTAAAAACATAACTTTAAAGCTATTAAGAGTATGCAGTTATTATTAATAAGTAAGATTACAAAAGAATGAAAACTCAATAAAATTCTAAACATTTATTTTTCTTCTAAGACTATGCATATATGTATATACACTTTTATCATTGTTAACTTGAAGCAGGGTCCTATAAGGCTATACATAAGAAAAGTGTTTTGCATGGAAATTTTACTATTAAGACTAGAGATTTCTCTATCAACTTATCAAGCGCTTTCTTCATTTTCCACAACCATAATAGAAAAATTTATGTTCATTATACTAGAACATAATTAGTGGTTATTTGTGTAAACAGAGTTACATAAAAACAACAGGTGCAAGAACTTGTAGATGAAGTCCTCAATTACAGAGGCTGTGAGGATTTGGAGCAACAGGTCCAAAATACCCCAGGAGCAGGTGTTTTAGGTAGTCTTATGGCTCATGTGGGCACTTAGACATATTTGATGTTGCAGATGACAGCTTGCTAAAGTCAGGGCTGAACAGGACAGCTGGTGTGAGGATTAATGGCATGTAAAGGGGCTGGGGGTTGGAGACTAGAGAAGCTATGATCAGAGCCCAAACTGGGGCCAGATTTGGCAGAGTTGGTTTCTGTGTTTCTGAGACCCTCGTTTCAATGCTGGCCTCTCCATCTGCCCCTGGTCTCTTTCTTGCTCTCTGTTGCCCTATGCTCTCCACTTCTGAATTGCATACTGTCTTCCTGCCTGAAGCTCTCCCCAGCTCTTCACATGGCTGGCTCCTTCTCACTGTTTAAGACTCAGCTCAAATTTTACTTCTTTATAGAGGATTTTCACTGACCATTACTGTAATACCTCCCAGTGTCTCTCAATCCTATAAACCAAAAATGAAACCAGTTGCCATGGAGTTGACTCTGATTCATGGTGACCCCAAGAGTGTCAGAATAGAACTGTGTTCTATAAGGTTTTCAGTGGTAGATTTTTGGGCGGTAGATTGCCAGACTTTTATTCCAAGGCACCTCTGGGTGGACTCAAACCTCTAACTTTTTGGTTAGCAGCCTAGCACTTAACTGCTTAACCCTTTGCACCACCCAGAGACTCCTATCCTGTAAGCCTATTTATATTTCTCCAAAGTAGTTATCACCATCTGCAACGTTGTTACTTATTCATTTGTTTACTGTTCACTGTGTGTTGCTGCCTATTAGAATGCTTTATAAGAACAGGAACTGCATCCTCAGCAGTTTCTATGTCGTAGTAAACATACATCAAATAACTGATGAATGAATGAGTATATTAATCTACAAGCCCCTCTTCAGCTGTACAATTTTCTGCCAGATTATCTCTTCTTTCAAACAGCTTTAGTTTTATCTTCTACTCATTCAGATTCCCTGTTCTCAGTCTTTGAGCTAATACTGTGTTAATCAAGATTAATTCTTTTTAACATGTTAGTCAGCCAATATGGCTACTCTTTTACATAACAAAATGATTAAACCTAGTTTAACAGTCCTTTGTGATCTATTTCTTAAACGTGTATATAAACCATTGCCATCAAGTTGATTCTGACTCACAGCAGTCCAAAGTGTTACAGAGTAGGACTGTTCCATGGGGTTTTCTTGGCTCTAATCTTTACAGAAGCAGATCACCAGGGCTTTTTTCCATGGTGCCACTGAGTAAGCTCAAACTGCCAACCTCCATGTTAGTAGCTGAGCACAAGCCATTTGTGCCACACAGAAACCTAAAGGCCTATACAAACCAAAACTTGTTACCATCAAGTCGACTCTGACTCATAGTGACCCTATACAACAGAGTAGAACTGCCCCATAGAGTTTCCAAGGAGCAACTGGTAGATTCAAACTGCTGAACTTTTGGCCAGCAGCTGAGCTCTTAACCACTGTGCCACCAGGGCTTCTGACAATAAAATGTGTATGTTAAAATGATTAAAGTCCTAAAACAATTAAAAAAAATAGAAAAATAAAACTGCAAAGATGACTGAGTAGAATCTTAAAAAATAAAAAAATAGAATGCTTAGAAATGAAATACTCAGTGAAAAGACTAGGAAGAGCAAAATGGGTATTAGAGAACTGGAAGGTAGTTCTGAGCATGAATCACAGAAAGATTTAAGAGATGGAAAATATGAAGAGAGTTGAAGAGTCATCGATGACAGGAGGAAAAAACACAACAGCCATCTAATAGAAGTTCCAGAAAGAGGATAGAGAAAAATGGGGAGAAGGCAATATTTGAACATACAACAACTAAGAATTTTCCAAAATTTATGGAACACATAAATCTTCAGATTCAGAAAGTTCAATAAGTCTTGATAAGGATAAATTTATTCCTAAACACTGTTGTAGTGAAACAGCAGAATATCAAAGACAAAGAGCTTACCAAGCCCCAGAGAAAAAAGTCAGACTATCCAAAATAAGCAATGATTAGATGGATTTAAGAATTCTCACCAGTATCACTCTAAGTCAGAAGACAGTGCGATAGTATCTTCAAAGTGCTGAGAGCTGATAAGTATCAACCTAAATTTCTATACCCAACTAAACTGTCATCCCCCCCAAAAAAGAATGCACCCCTAACAGACCTTACTAATGGATGCACTTTAGGAATAACCAAATTGAACTCAGCAGGAAGGATGGAGATAAAAAAGACATAATAAGCAAAGAAATTGGTAAATATGTAGATAATTCTAAATGGGTCTTGATTGTGTAAAGCAACATACTACTAATGATTGATTACATGGCTATAAAAATAGGATGGAATTAAAACAAGATGGGAGAGATTACTGGCTTAGAGTGTTCTAAAGTCTTTCCATTCTTGGGAGATAGGTAGAGACATTTGTTAACCTTAGACTTTGAAAGTCACATGTGCATAATCAAATTGTGTCACCACCAATAGAAATGAAATGAATAATTTTCAAGTGAATAGGGGTGCTCTCAAGAAGTATGTGGCCTAGTGCTGTTGATAAAGTATTTCACAGCTAGAGCTGAGGCTCTGCTTCTTTTGTGAAAGGTATCTTCTCCAAACATACTTAGGGCTTCCTTTTTCTTTGCACTTGGATGTCTTGGACAAACTTCTTATAGTGGAAATTATAATGACCTGTTTCTTGGGACCTCTTTCCTGTGCCTTCCTCACCATTGTATCCCAGTGCTTAGTACAGAGCAGGCATTTTCGTGTTTGTAGAATGAATGGATGTGACTTATTCAAGGTCATACAGCTACCAAGGTCACAAGCTACCAGATAAAGAGCAAGAACCTATAACTTTGCATCCATAGGCTGGTTTAGAGCTATCTGAAAAAAGATGTTACATCTGAAAAAAATGTGTCACATGGAAATAGCAACTGCTTGATTAAAATAAACAGAAATCTCTTTGAGATCAAAAAGCAAGTGAAGACAAAGAGAAATTTCACATTGGTAACTATTGTTAGGAAACCCTGGCAGCATAGTGGTTAAGGGCTATGGCTGCTAACCAAAAGGTTGGCAGTTCGAATCCACCAGGTGCTCCTTGGAAACTCTATGGGGCAGTTCTACTCTGTCCTATAGGGTCACTATGAGTCGGAATCGACTTGATGGCAACGGGTTTTTTGGTTTTTAACTATTGTCAATATCTTGTTTAAAGAAAACCCACCCTTTGCGGATGATGCTGGTAATGGAGCCAAAACCTAGAACAGGCTTTCAGAGCCACTGATTTTTCCACGGAGAATCTGACCATATTCATCCTGAGGGCTGGCTTCATTCCAAGGTAACCTCTTCTGTGGTATAAGCCCAGGGAACTGAGGGGTCTCCACCTGCCAGCCTGTCACCACTAGGAATTAAAACCTTCAAAAATCCTGTATTAAAGTCATTGTGCCTCAGGCCCCTATTGGTGATCAGTTAAAGGGGCTAGAAGGTGGGAGGACTGAGATTTAGCTGGGAATTTGGTCTTGGAAGAGTCTGTACTGAATAAGCAAGCAAAGAAAAGGAACTGAAGGAAGGGAGTTGGAGGGGAGGAAGCTAAAAGGTGAAGGAAGATGCCAAATACCTATTTCACAATTTTGCTTAGGGCTAACTCTGTTCAGATTTTCAGCCTCAATACCCGACATTTTACAATGCGAAACACATTTGACCTTCCCTTATCTCACAGCAAGATTAAAGGGCAGGCAGGGAGTGAAGGGTCTTTTGAGAGCCTCTGTCAGCACATGACTGTATTAGTCTTCCAGACTCCAGGTTATATTATCCCTGTGGTTTTCTCTAGCTCTTTCATTAACAGTCACAGAGCCAAGAGAAGCAGATAGAGAAAGAAAGTGATTCCAAAATCAGCTTTTCTTCCTGAGGAGGGTGGTAGCTGGCGCAGGCGGTAAGGAATGAGGCAACTCTGGGCCAGAGGGAGAAGGAGGGGCTGAGGATGAGAGCTGTAGTTTGGGTGCTTGTCTACACTTAGTGATTTGCTATGGAGGTCAGAGTAATACTAGATCTAGGTAAGAAGCCTTCGACAAACAGATTGAAATCCTTAAATGCAGTATATTCCTCCTCTCAGACAACCTCTTCTCTTCTTCACCTGACTCCCACATAAAGAAACAGCAGAGAGGAAACATGCTCTCCTAGAAAGACTAAAAGAGGTTAGGGTATGTGCGCGCGTGAGTGTGTGCGCGCGTGAGTGTGTATGAGTGCGTGTGTGTGTGAGTGTATATAAGTGCATGTATGATTGCGTGTGAGTGTGTATGAGTCTGTGTGTATGAGTACGTGTGTGTGTGTATGTGTGTAATGTATTAGCAAGAATAGACTGAAGAATTTGGGCAGCAGAAATATGTAGTGTTTCTGTCACACTTGAGTAACTAAGGTTAATTTTCCACTCCAGCCTTTAAGTTTGAGGTACGAGGTGAAGTTTCTCTTTGTTCATTCATTAATCTGCTTTGACCCTTTTCACAGGCTTGTGGAACTTTCTCAGAAGGGGCTTTATGACTGTCATGACATTTTCATCTCTCTGGGCCTGGGACGCTATGAGTCGGAATCGACTCGATGGCAACAGGTTTGGTTTGGTTTTGGGGGGCCTGGGACAAGGGAGAACCCTATAGGCTCCTGAGGATTTTTTTTTTTCTATAATTAGCATTTCATTTAAACCTTAACTCTGAAAAAGAAAGCACACTGTAGAGACAGAGCTTCCACTTCCGCCTATTCTGATTCTAGCTCTACGGGGCTTTGAGTAAGTCGGTTTTGATCTTTCTTTGAAAATAAAGCTTTCTCTTTTAAGCCTACCTATTTGTACCTGTTCAAAATATATAGTCTAATACTTTTACCTCTGAATTCTTGCATATATCCAAGGGTTTTACTGAACACATCTTGTTGGGAAAATATCATCTCCCAAGTGGGTTTAAGGTGAGAAGAATCCAGTTGATGGGCCTACGTTTCATCAAACTGGATTAGGGCCTAGATTGCCATTATTATTTGCCTGAGGGAATCGCTGTTGTAGAGGAGTCCCTTCCAAAATGATACCTGCAGAATTGTTTGAATGTCTTTGTTGACAACACTCGGCATTAGTGATTCAACCACTGGGTTAATGAGAACTTAGACTTGCAGCCTATGGTCAGCTCTTAGAGTAAACACTGTTTTCCTCTCATCTAATTACAAGATGTTCTTAAATGTCATCATTTGGTAAAAGAAACTACAGCTACAAATTGCTTCATGAACCGCATTGTTGGGACTCAAAAATGTGTCTGCAATTTAGAGAAAGAGAATGTGTTTGCAATTTACCAATAAAATGCAGAGACCATAGGAAACTCTGCTCTTCACAGGTGATGGGAATAATCTCTTTACAGATATTATTTTCTTTACTCTCCCCCATCTTCCACACTGTCCCCACTTACAAAAGGTCAGATCCAAATCAGAATGTCCTCCTCCTTTATCAACAGATTTGATGTGGTAGGTTCCATAAAGTTGCTGGCTTCAGTGGTATTCTAGATTAGTCATTTCTTTCTCCAAGCCCCAACAACAACTTTCCATTTGAATGATCAGTTCAAGAACTGAACACACAAAATATTACCACAGCACCACCACTATCAACAACATCAAAATGTACAAACAAAAAGAACGTTCTTTAATTCAATCCAGTTTGATCAAATACCTTAGTGTGTATGGTGGGTCTGTTGTATTGGGCTACACTGATTATTGTAGAACTTTATTTGAATATTGACCCTAAGGAACTGTAATACCTAGGGCCCTCCAGAGCCCACCTGCACACGTGCCCCTATGCCATATGGATAATATCTGAGGTACAGAAAGAACACATTTAAAGCGGTCAGTGAAATGCTGCCAGGACCCCCAAGATTCAGATCAGTGGGGACTCTGTTCCCAAACACGCAACCTTCTTCCTGGGAGGCCCTCCTGCTGAGTATGACTACAGACCCTTGACCGAAGGACCCAAAACCTCTCACAGAAAAATCAAAATAAGGCTGAGATAACAACCCTATATGTAATGCATAGGTTATTGTACAGCCTGCCACTCCGGTGCCGTTTTGGTGAGCTTTTAAACAGTAATTCCTAAAATAATCCTTGAAGGCGCTGTGCAACACTACAACCACTAGAGGGCGGAGCAGACCACTTCAGTTTTCAAGAGCTTTTAAATTGCGGACCTTTTGGTTAGCTGCCAAATGCTTAACCATTGGACCACGGGGATCCTCCAGAGAAGTCGGGAGAAAGTTACATTGAACTCTGGGCTAAATGCAGAGTAGACCATTTCACTTAGAAGTGTTTCAGCTTCTATATTCCATCCCACTGTTGGAAAACCTGGTGGTGTAGTGGTTAAGTGCTACGGCTGCTAACCAAAGGGTCGGCAGTTCAAATCTGCCAGGCGCTCCTTGGAAACTCTATGGGGCAGTTCTACCCTGTCCTATAGGGTCGCTATGAGTCGGAATCGACTCGACGGCACTGGGTTTGGTTTTTTGGTTTGGCTGAGTTAGGGGTAGAGGAGTGGACAGGCAAGTACTACATAAAAAACCCATTGCCATGGACTTGATTCTGACTCATGGCAACCTTACAGGACAGAGCAGAACTACCCCAGAGGGTTTCCAAGGAGCAGCTGGTGTATTTGAACTGCCGACCTTTGGTTAGCTGCCAAATGCTTAACCACTGCACTACCAGGACTCCATAAAATACACTGAAATTTAGTATTTCATTGGAAGAAATGATTTTTGCTTTTTATAACTTTCATTTGTTAAAATAGTTCAGCCCATTCTATGTGCCAGAGACTGTGCTGGGCACTGAGAAAATAAACACACATAGCTCTTGCCGTTGCCCTCTACAGGCTTACAGTCTAGCTGGGGAGGGAGACAAGTGAATTGATCAAGTGACCCCATGTGTTTCAGAGTAGCCCTGTGCTCCATAAGGTTTTCAGTGGCTGTGAGCTTTTGGAAGTAGATTGCCAGGCCTTTCTTCCAAGGCCCTTTGGGTGGATTCGGACTGTCAACCTTTTGGTTAGTTGCCAAGCACTTAACCATGTGCACCACCTACAATGTCCTAAATGCAATGAAAGCTCAGAAGAGGAGACTCTAAGTCAGAGTTGGGAGTAGGGCCAGCAGACAGTATTTCCCCCCAGACACAGTGACTGAGCGTGCTGGAGGCCTGAAGACCAATTCAGAAATCACTGGGCAAAAGAGAAAGACAAAGCAGAAGGAGAGAGGTTTTTGAGTAAGTGCTTTCAGTATATAACAGAAAAATATAATATCCAAATACAAAAAAATAGAGAAAAGCCCTAGTATGAAGCAACTTGTTTTTTAACCATAAACTTTTCTAGATTTCAGAAGCTTTGGGATGAAAACAATTTAGGAAGAAAACAGCAACATAACCAGCCATTTGAATAGCATTTCTATTGTGTGTGCAGAGGTAACCTGTGAGCACTGCAGGCTAATCTGGGCGGTCCCCAAAGAATGACAAGGGCTATGGCTTGGTAAGTGGGATTCGTTTCCTCCTAAGAATCATACTAGAGCAGTCCCCACTTCTCTGAAATTTAACCCACCAAATGTGCCTGGAGTGCTAACACAATGGTTGTCAATCCTGGCTATCCTTTTGAATCACCTGGGGAGACTTTAAAAAACACAGATGTTCACCACCACCACCACCCCCATCACCCCCAACCCTACCCCCCATCATTCTGATTTAATTGATCAGGGTTGGTGCTGATGTATCAGAATTTTTGAAAGCTCTCTAGATTAATATAATATGCAGCCAGGGTTGAAGCCTACTGAGTTACGCGTAACTACTAGCTGATGGCACTTCAGTGGGAAAATACAAGATTCCATCTGGGAATATGGACAACGTAGCTTTTTCTTCTTGAGCACCAGGAATGAACTGGACCTCCTTTCTGTGTATCTGGAGTCCCTGGGTGGTGCAAACAATTAAGCACTCGACTACTAACTCAAAGGTTGGCAGTTTGAATCTACCCAGAGGCTCCTCTGAAGAAAGGTAAAGGTCAAACCTTGAGAACCCTATGGAAGCAGCTCTACTCTGACACACTTGGGGCCTCCATGCCATGGTTTGGTTTCCTATGTAACTTACTTGCACCTTCAGCACCTGGAATGGTTTTTAGGTAAAATCCATTAACATCCCCCCAAAACAGTAATATTAAGATAAAAACAAATGCATAGAAATTGTTGCAAAATATTTGTTATTTTGCTTTTCTCATAAGTCAGATTTTAATTTCTCATTGGAAATTTCCTGTCTTTGGTCCTTTTCTCTTTTGTCCTCCATTCAAAATCCCCTGGGTCTTTGTACTTCTTTGCCCTTCTTTGCCGTCCCAGCTTCCTCTCCCAGCAACAGAGCAGGATTCCTCAGCTTCTGAAGCTCCCATTGGCTTCACCCTGGAGTTCAGATGGCAGCTCCCCACTGTGAAGTAAGGGTGGTGGCAGGCAGCAATTTTAAATTTATCACAGAGCATCTATAAGACTGACAAACTTTCTCTTGACCATTTAGCTCCTCTCGTTATGCTAACACATTGCTTTATTTTGTATGTTACTTTGGTCTTCCAATAATTCTTCTAATCACAAGTAATGTAAGAGCAGGGAGGAGGAAAATATGGGAGGGAGAGGGGAAGCTCTCCGGAAGCTGCCCTGAAAGCTTGCAGTCCATCCGCAGGTGTGCTGAATTGGAAGCTAAGGACGGGGGGGGGTTGGATCCCACAATAGCTGCTCTACATTTGTTGGGGACCCTGATTCAAACTAGCAAGCTGCCGTACACTAAAGTTAATCCTCTTGTGGACAGAAAGCTGCATCAAGCAAGAACTCTAGTTGGATGGCCAGGAAGATGTTAACAAGTAGTGAGAGCCGAAGAAACGAAGAATTAGTAACTGGCAGCCTCCAGTGCTTGCAAGGCAGGGGAGCCGCTGCTCTGGCACCTTTGTAACACTAGAGGGCAGGGCAGAGCAGCAGCACTGTTGCCATAGCATCAACTCCAACTCTTGAAGACCCTTCTAATAAAACAGGCATGGTATCCAGCAAAGAGGGTGCTTTGAAGTTGACCAGGAAAAGAGTAGAAACTAAAAGTAAAAGGTAGCATTTCCTTTTAATAGCTTTGAGTAAGGAGACCTTTATTCAGTGAACATGACAGTAGGCTAGAGATACGGAGATGAAGAGTTTTGAGGTTATCTGAAAAAGCAGTTTACCTCGGTAGAGACAGGACACACGTCCACTTCAATAATATAAATTTAGCCTCTCAGGGGCCTTTCATGAAGCACTTCCAATAATTCCCCATACTTTCCCTGATTTTATGCAGCAAACTCTGAGGCTAACAGAGACAGGAATTTGTTTCACATAAGACCCAAGAAACCAGCTACATGTGTGCCACACTGATGGTGTCATCAGTTACGTTCAGCCATCATCATTTCACTTCAGGGGGAAATCATCACAGCACAAAGAAAACTTTTAGCCATCACATGAAAATATTTTATAATGCTGGTATTTATGTCAGCCTTTATTGAGCATTTAAAAAGGAACCAAAAGGAAGAGAAAGTGGGGTTCAAACTCTACAAGAGTTTTCATAGAGTCCTGGAGAAGTTGGAACGTGTTTCAGTCAGAGTTCCAACAGGAAACAGATGGCTGGCCCAAGTTAGGATAATTGAAGGAGGGTTTTCCTTATTCCCTTGTCAGCTTTAGCAATCCATTTTAAGAGATCTTTTAAAAATTCTTTATCTAGTACGTGTAGTTAGCAGAGATTTTCTTTCATCTATATTTTCTGCTGTATTCCCAGAAACTCTCAGAGGTGAAATAAGAGATCTATGATATGCTATCCTTTTTTGTTGTTTTTATTACTTTGTGCAAGGTACTGGCTAAACACTACATGCATTATCTCATTTAATCCTCAAAACAATCCTTTAAGGAAAGGCTGTTCAAATCTACACTTTAAATGGAGAAGGAAAATGAGGCTCCAAGAGATTAAATAAGCTGCCCAGAATTACTAAATTATTAATAAAGCCAGTTTGTCTGATGGCCAAATTCATGCTTTTAACTTCAATGTTGTTGTCGTTGCGTGCTGTTGAGTCAATCCTGACTCATAGCAAACCCATGTGACAGAGTAGAACTTCCCCACAGGGTTTCCAAGGCTACAGTCTTTACAGAAACAGGTTGCCAAACCCTTCTGCTGAACAGCAGCTTGTGGGTTGGAACCAGGCAGTTTGGTTAGCAGCCAAACACTTAACCATTGTACTACCAAGTCTCCTTTTCTCCACAATACTCAATGCCATCAAGTCAATTCCGACTAATAGTGACACTGTAGAGCAGGGTGGGTAGTGGGTTAGAGCAGGGTAGAACTGCCCATAGGGTTTCCAAGGCTGTAAGCTTTACGGGAACACACTGCCACATCTTTCTCCATTTATGATTCTAATCCCCAGCAAAGGTCAGAAACCACCATCAGTGCTCTATCCTCTGCTTACACCATTTTTTTCTACATTAAAGGTTTATTATTTTAATTTTTTAGTTTAACTTTGAACAGGTAATATGCCAGTGATTATAAACCAGGAAGTAAAATATATTTACGTATCCAGTGGAAAATTTCCCTCCAAATCTCCTCCATCTGCCCATTCTCCTCATTCACCCATATACTGAGTGACCACTGTTCTTAGATTCTGTTATGTCCTTCCAGAGTTTCTTCATGTAGGGACAAGGAAGTACAAATACAGATAACCATTTCCCCTATTTTTATACAAATGTAATGTGCTATACACATTTTTTGTTTACTTACAAAGATCTAGATCTTATAGATTTTATATCAATGCATAGAAAGTTCCCTTGTTCCATCTTGTATGTTGTTATTGTTAGGTGCCGTCAAGTTGGTTCTGACTCATAGCAACCCTATGTGCAACAGAACGAAACACTGCCCATCCTGCACCACCCTCACAATCATTGTTATGTTTGAGCCCATTGTTGCAGCCCCTGTGCAGCATTGTTGCAATCCATTTTGTCAAGGGTCTGCCTCTTTTACACTGACCCTCTACTTTATCAAGCATGATCTCCTTCTCCAGGGACTGGTCCCTCCTGAGAACATGTCCAAAGTACATGAGATGAAGTCTCACCATCCTTGCTTCTAAGGAGCCTTCTGGCTGTACTTCTTCCAAGACAGATTTGTTTGTTCTTCTGGAAGTCCATAGTAGATTCAATATTCTTCACCAACACCATAATTCAAAGGCATCAATTCTTCTTTGGTCTTCCTTATTCATTGTGCAGCTTTCGCATGTATATGAGGTGACTGAAAACACCATGGCTTGGGTCGGGTGCATCTTAGTCCTCAAAGTGACATCTTTGCTTTTCAACACTTTAAAGAAGTCCTTTGCAGCACATTTGTCCAATGCAATATTTGTTATAGCTGCATATGCATTATAGATTGCTGTTAGGTGCCATTGAGTTGGTTGTGACTCATGGCGGCTCCATGTACAACAGAACAAAACACTGCTTGGTCCTGCACCATTCTCACAATCATTGCTATGCCTGAGCCCATCACTGCAACCAATGTGTCAATCCATCTTGTTGACTGACTGTATGTAGACATTATACAGATGTACCAAAATTTATTTAATCAGTTCCATGTCGATGGATAATATTTTTTATCCAATATTTTGTTATTAAACAATGCTCTAATGAATAATCTTGCCTGTGGGTAATTTCATGTATGTTCAAGTGTATCGGTCCAAAAAAAAAAAAATCCTAAAGTGGAATTAGCAGATCAAAAATAACCTTGTAACTTTAATAGACTTTACTAAATTGCCCTCCATAGGAGTTTTCTATATCTTTATATATACATAATATATAAATTATATATTATATTATATATATGTATAATTTCAATATCATAAAATTCACTTGTTTTTAGTGTATACTTCAGTGATTCTTAGTAAACCACACTATCACACAGTCAGCCCAGTGATCTTTATGGTGTCATTGGATGTCCCACACCTTTTAGGTCTTCACTTAACTGATTTTTGTAGCATTTAACACTGTCGATCGCTCTCTCGTTCCTAAAACCCTCTTCTGTTAGTTTCTGGAAGCTATACTTCTGGTCTCCTACCTCTGACCATATCTTCTCAGGTTCCTTTGAAAGCTCTTACTTATCTTTTTGCATCTGGAATAATTCTCCAGAGATCTATTCCTAGGTCTGTTCCTTAGTGCGGAGTCCCTGGGTAGTGCTGCTACCTGAAAGGTCGCAGGTTCAAATCCACGCAGAGGTACCTCAGAAGAAAGGCCTGGTGATCTATTTCCGAAAAATCAATGATTGAAAACCCTGTGGCACACAGTTCTACTCTGACACACATGGGGTTGGCATGAGTCAGTGTCAACTCTACAGCAGCTGGTACCCTTTTTATGACAGCGTGGCCTCTTCAGGTCTTCCAGTAGCCTGCGGGGCTTCGCAGGTTTAGCTTCCCCACTTGGTGTAGACCCAAGGCCTACTCTCCCGTCCTCCTGCCCAGGATCCTTAATCCCCAAAGCGGTAATTCTTGATCCAGTGTTTTTGCCAAAACGAGACATAGGTATATATGTATACCTTGCATTCTGTAAAACCATACATTAAAAACAACATGGTTTATGGGAGAAACAAACAAACAAAAAAGGGACATGCAACTTGCAACTCAATCAGTGCACCTTTGTGACATGGGAACTGATGCATACAACACTAATTTTTACAATAATATTAGGAGTTGGAACCACACAGTAAATGCCAATCAAATAAGAAATGCTACGGCAAATATAGAGATTTACCTAAAGAAAAGGTGAAGGTAGTTAGTAAGGAGGGTTTGGGCTGGCTGAGATGCAGAGGCAAGGACATAGCAACCTCATTCTCAGAAATTGCAGGGAACAGTTGCAGGCTTTACATGAAACGCAGAGGTGACGGGGTGGATGTTCTGGTTTGTTATCTAGTATTTTTTGTTTTGCACAAAGATTCAGGAGACTCACACAGTTAGGACTTCTAAGACAGAGCAAATTACCAGACGGAGCTGAGAGTGAGAATTTGCAGTGGAGGTACTTCAGGTACACCGTGGTATTCCTCCACAGCTGTGTCAGGGGAACTTGTACTCAGCTGCTGCTACTGTGGCAGCAAGCATTCGCATCCTATGGAAAAGTCACGCATGAGCCGATGAGACTTCTGCATTTTCCTGGCATCATTCCTCTATTTAGTATCGTATCTAAACTGGCGCGTACGTAGGAGGCATGTGCTACATCAGAACAGACCGGAGTGGTGTCAGCTCTCAGGACCACCCTGGCCTCCGGGCTAGTTTCTGGTTTATTTATTGTTTTTAATTTTTGCCCCTAAGTATTGCCTTAATATCTTGGAAGTCTAACAATGCATTGAAAGATATGTTTGCTGGAATTGATCCTGCATGTGGGTGTCTTAAGTGGGATGGCATTTCAGAACACCTAGTCCTCTTTTCATCCTCTTCCGCCTAGCATCTCCAGCCTGCTCTGCACCCCCTGTTCCCGGGAAGGTCTCTGGGTCTGGGAGATGAAACTGTGAGGCTGGGTCAGTCACCGAGAAGCATTCAGACAACAGTTAACCATTCCTCCCACTGTGGCCTTGAAATACCCACAGAGCCAGTGCAGAGATGGTAAGGAAGGAGCACTGACAGACAGATGAAAAAGGGGCAAGAATTCCCTAGCATAAAGTGCCAACACCCCTGCCCTGAAAAGGTAAGAATAAAATGAGTCATCAAGTGTTTCAAAGATAATCTCATAGACTGCAGTACAGCATCACGTTATACCATAAATCACGGGCAGCACATTGGCCACATTATCATAGATTTTCCCGTCTCATGCAGAAACTACGATGAGAATCAAACGAAACACTCACTTGCATGGATTAGTTAAGGTGATAGAGAAAGCACTGGGGGCTTCAGTGAAAGTCACAAGGCTTCAGTATTGCCACTCAATCCATGCCAACACCTCATCCTCGTTCATCAAGCCCTTCATTTCTCCATCTTCAAGGGGCAAACTATCACCTCTGTCTCCAATGATAGATGGTCAATACGCACCTGACATTTTCTAGTGAAATAAGTTCTTACAAAGGAGTTGCTATGGCTTAAGCAACAGTTCACTTCCTAAAAACTGTTAACTGCTCCAGACCTTCTGTTAGCCCAAGACAGGAACCATTCCCAAAGCCAACTCTTCAGACAGGGATTAGACTGGACTATGGGATAGAAAATGATTCTGGTGAGAAGTGAGCTTCTTGGATCAAGTAGACACATGAGAGACTATGTGGGCAGCTCCTGTCGGGAGGGGAGATGAGAGGGCAGTGGGGGTCAGAAGCTGGCCAAATGGACACGAAAATAGAGAGTGGAGAGGAGTGTGTTGTCTCATTATGGGGAGAGCAACTAGGAGAATATAGCAAGGTGTATATAAATTTTTGTATGAGAGACTGACTTGATTTGTAAACTTTTACTTAAAGCACAACAAAAATTTAAAAAAGAAAAAAAAAAAAGAACTGTTAACTGCTTTCCCTACTGGAGTCCCTGGGTGGTGCAGTGGTTAATGTTGCTAGTCAAAAGGTTTGCAGTTTTAAGTCCACCCAGAGATACCTCAGAAGAAGGCCTGCAAAATCAGCCATTGAAAAGCCTGTGGAGCACAGTTCTCTCACACACGGGGTCATCGTGAGTCAGAACTGACTCCACCGTGATTGCCTTGGTTTTGGTTTGGCCTTCCCTATTACAGTTTCCACAGCTAGAGGCGAGGCGGAAAACCACGAGATGGCAGTCACGTTTTATGGTCATCAGCATATTACTGACCCAAAAAAAAAAAAAAATTTTTTTTTTTTTTATTCTAAGAACTGGCAATTCTGATTTTAAATTATATCACTTAAAGTCCAAAACATTAAAACTTGTTGAACTTTCAGGATAATAAACGAAAGTCTATGTAGGAGGAGTTTATATTAAAAACAAACATTTCCCCCAAAAGTTCTGTTTGTCTCAAGACTAGTGAAATATAAGAGCACTGACTATTCCCAATGAAGCAGATTTCATGTAAAATAACCCGTCAGATGAAAATCGCATGGCACATTAAGATCCGGAAGCATATTATATAATTTAAGAAAAGAATGAGTCATAAAGTAATCTGAATGTGAGCTGAGCAGTGCTGTGGAGAGCTCTTTGGCTGATGCTCAGAAATAGTCTGTGGATACCACACTCCTCAGTATCACTAGGCATCTCGGCGGGATGAGCCGCCTGGACAGTGGGCCTGGTCCAGGGATGGCAAGACCCCAGAGAGGTGAGTGATGCCTGGCCATTGGCCTCAGGAAGCCAGATGGTTCTGGCCAAGCCCTGAGATTAGCACGCTGACTCGGGCAGGCACAGGAGGTGTTTTTAGTCACAGAAAGGCCTAAGGATATGCATAGGCTCCTGGGAAAGCCAAGCACATCCCTTCTCGGGGTTCAGGTCACCACAGGATATGTCTATACTTTTGGTCAAATTTAGGAACTTGTGAAACCTGACCTGGACAGAGCCCGAATCCAAACCCAAACTATTATCTTTCTATGCATGCACGTGCATGTGTGTGCACACACACTGTCCATTTTAGAAATACTATAAGACAAATATGGAGCCCTGGAGGCGTGGTGGTTAAGAACTCGGCTGCTAATCAAAAGGCCAGCAGTTCAAATCTACAAGCTGCTCCTTGGAAACCCTATGGGGAAGTTCTACTATGTCCTTTAGGGTCACTATGAGTTGGAATCAACTCGATGGCAATGGGTTTATAAGACAAATATAACCCAGGTATCAGCTGGGACCTCTATCTTGAGAACATGGTGAAATTTTCTAAAACCTCCAAATGCAGAGCTTGTGGAAGTCTTGAGCAGCACTAGTTGTTTTCCATTTGTTTCTCCTCCCTGGCACCTGTGAATGTGGCCTAGTTTGGAAATAGGGTCTTGAAAGTGGTATCAGTTGAGTTAACAGGAGTTCATACTGGAATTGAGCAGGTCCCAAGCCAATGTGAGTGCTGGCCTTATAAAAGAGGAGAGGAGACACACAGAGGAAAGACAGTCCTGTGAAGATGCATCTACAAGGAGAAAACCAAGAAGGGCTTGGGACTGCTAGAAGCTGGAAGAGACAAGGAAGTATCTTACCCATGAGCAGACACAGAGGACGGCTCTGCCAACCCTCCAAATTCAGACTTCTAGCCTCAGAGCATGAGACAATAAATTTCTGTTATTTAAAGCCACCCACTTTGTGCTATTTTATTACAGCAGCCCCAGGAGACTGATGCATCAACTAGACCCCATCATGTGTCATCTTCTCCTGCTGGCATCCTGACTGATATATAAGCCCTTCCAGAAATGTCTTTGGATTCCTGAAAGTCTTATGGTCACATGTTCACTGCTGCAGGCACTTCCTGCTTCTTTACCTTATAGCTCTAAACAAGAAATAGCCTCTACACTGGTTTCTAAACAAAGCATAATCAAAGTGTAATTTAAAAAATAGCAGGTCATTCGTATGTCCAGTAAGTTTACTGAAAAGTTGGGGCAATGGAAAGTGGCCATATCACATACCACACAGTCAACAACTTAAATATCCACACTAGACACACAGAGCCTAGTGTTTAAGACCATGCACCCTGGAGTCAACAGCATGGACTTAACCCCAGCCCTACCACTTCCTAGCTGCTGTGTGATCTTGGGCAAGCTCCCTAATGGGGGGGGTGGGGGGGAAGGACTAGTTTTCTTCCTCAATCTCTTTCTCTATCTCTCTGCTTTTGTAAATGGGGATGAGCACAGCTCCTACCTCCTAGGGTAGTTGTGAGGATTGAACAAATTAGTATATGTAAAATTCTTAGATGTCTGGCCATAATAAGTACACTGTTTATTAGCTTTATTAAATATTATTATTACTAGACGCTTTCCAAAATAGTTTTCAGCTACTTTTTGCACACTGGGTTTCTTCGAGGCCCTTTACCATCTTGGCACCTTCCTTTTTTCAAACTTTCTCATTCCTTTCTCCTTTCTTTCACTTGTCTTCTCCAGGACCACCCTGTCTATCTCAACAATTTCAATGACTCAAAATCAGCACATCAGCTCCAGACTGGCTGCCCAATCTCATGCAACTACATGAAGGAAATTCTGCACTGGACAGCGAGGGTGATGCACTCATCCAACTGCCCTCGTCCAATCAGGCCCAGCCCAGAGCCCCCAGAAGACCCCATAGACACAAGTCCCAGAGCTCCTCAGGGCATCAGTCAACCTGCATGTGGGGGTAGGAGATAGAGGGCTGGCGAGTACCCCAAAGGAGTGAATCAAGGACCACAGCACACAGGGAAATTAGGCCCCATGCAGGTCCCTGTTGGCTCAGGACTTCACACCCAGAGGGTTCTGCCCACCCCAGTCAGTCCCAGGCACCAGAAAATGATATAGGAGATTTTTGGGAGGCAGTCCAAAACACAGGGCCCTATGAGGTGCAGGGCTGGAGTGGGAGCCCTTTTGCCTGAGTCTAAAGAGGGAGTGGTCTTCTCTTCACCTGCCTCCTTTTGGATTGCCCCAGGGAGTATTTTCGTCTATAAAGCAGAGTAATTTAACACTTCCTAATTCCTACTCCCAGCCTTACATGGCCTCACCAATCAGATTACTCTATAGAAAAAGCTGCCTTCCATTTAACAGTAAAATTTTGCTGAAGATAATTTAAAAACTGTTGCAGCAAGTACATTGACAGGGAATTGCCAGCAATTCAGGCCAGATTCAGAAGAGAACATGGAACAAGGGATAGCATTGCTGATGTCACAAGGCTGAAAGCACAGAATACTACAAAGATGTTTACCTGTGTTTTACAGACTATGCAAAGGCATTCAACTGTGTGGATCATAACAAATTATGGATAACATTGCAAAGAATGGGAATTCCAGAATACTTAATTGTGCTTATACGCAATCTGTACATAGACCAAGAGTCAGTCTTTCGAACAGAACAAGGGGGATATTATGTGGTTTAAAATCAGGAAAGGTGTGCATCAGGATTGTATCCTTTCACCATACTTATTCAATTTGTATGCTAAGCAAATAATCTGAGAAGCTGAACTATATGAAGTATACTCCATGGCATCAAGATTGATGGAAGACTCATTAATAACCTACAATATGCAGATGATACAACCTTGCTTGTGGAGAGTAAAGACAACTTAAAGCACCTATTGATGAAGATCAAAGACCACAGACTTCAGTATGGATTACACCTCAACATAAAGAAAACAAAAATTCTCACAACTGGACCAATAAGCAACAACATGATAAGTGGAGAGAAGATTGAAATTGTCTAGGATTTCATGTTACTTGGATCCACAATCAACACCCATGGAAGCAGCAGTCAAGAAATCAAAAGACACGTTGCATTGGGCAAACCTGCTACAAAAGACCTCTTTAAAGTGTTGAAAAGCGAGGATATCACTTTGAGGACTAAGGTGCAGCTGACCCAAGCCATGATATTTTCAGTTGCCTCATATGTATGCAAAAGCTGGACAATGAATGCGGAAGACCGAAGAAGAATTATTGATGCTTTTGAATTATGATGCTGGTGAAGAATACTGAATCTACTGTGGACTGCCAGAAGAACGAACAAGTCTGTCTTGGAAGAAGTACAGCCAGAGTGCCCCACGGAAGCAAGGATGGCAAGTCTCACATACTTTGGACATGTTATCAGGAGGGACCAGTCCCTGGAGAAGGACATCATGCTTGGTAAAGTAGAGGGTCTGTGAAAAAGAGGAAGACCCTCAAAAAGATGGATTGACACAGTGGCTTGAACAATGGGCTCAAATATAGCAACAATTGTGAGGTTGTAGCAGGACCAGGCAGTGTTTCATTCTGTTGTATGCAGGGTTACTGAGTCAGTACCAACTCGACAGCACCTAACAACAAAAACTCTCCTTATGAGAGACTCCTAGGTGGCACAAATGGTTAAAAACTTGACTACAAATTGAAAGGTTGATGGTTCAAAATCCACCCAGATCTGCCTCTGGAGAAAGGCCTGGCAATCTGCTTCTAAAAGGTCATAGCCTTTAAATCTCTACAGAGCACTTCTATTCTGCAACTCATGAGGTTGCCATGAGTCAGAATTGACTCCCCAGCATTTTGTTTTTCTCCTTATGAGACACTTAGAGCAATAAACTTCTGATAACAACAAATGAGGAAAAATGAGATGATAAAATAAAAATTACCCTTAATTCCACTACCAAGAGATATCACCTGGCAACATTTTGGCTTACGGAACACCATGCAACTTAAACAGAGGTAGAGTAAAATATGTGGACATAAAAGCATGTCTGTAGTACATAAAACAGGACACTCAGTTAAACTTGAATTTCAGATAAACAACTAGTCATTTTTTTAGTATAAGTACATCCCATGCAATATTTGGGACATACCTACGCTAAAAAAACAATTATTACTGATATGAAATTTGTGTATCTTCAGATTTAACTGGGATGTCCCATATTTTTACTTGCTAAATCTGACAGCCCTAAGTATATTGTGAGGACAAAAGAATCAAATTGTCAAATCTTATGTTTAGATGGACCTTATTTATGTAAAGAAAAAGTATTCTATACATAAACATACATCACACACACACGCACACACCCTCATAGATAAATTTAAAAAACCCTGGAAGAGTATAAACAGAATCAGTACCTTTTGGTGTAGGATAGAGAAGGGAGGAGAGCTTTTACTTTTTACTCAACACACTTTTATGTTATTTACATTTTTAGACATGAGCGTATTTTGTGACAAAGTAATTTAAAAGGTGTGATGAACGCAACATGGGTGAAAATACTTAGGAAATAGGTGAAAAAGCTAAAGGTATGACTGAGTATTCAGTATAATTACATTTATGATTATTGAAATTCCTACTAAGGATATACACTGAAAGATAATAATAGTTAAAGACACTGTACTAGGGACGTTCGCCTACATAATTAGTCTACTAAAATGATATTTGAATCTGCTCTTTGATTTGCTTACCCTCATTTAGGTCACCTCTAACTTACTGAGGAAGAAGGGAAAATTGGAAGCCCACAGAAATGAGAGGAACTCACAGGCAGGGGTTTAGACTGTGAGCTCATAAATAAAATTTGGGGTGGCATTTTGCATTTGGCTACTGCTCTTTTGTACCATGGTAATACCAAGAGTCCCCGGGGTCCAAAGAAGCTAAATGTTCTCTGAAGAGTTGGAAAACTTAAAGGTTGCTGATACCATTTTAAAGGCCTGTAAGTTTATTCCGAGAGCCTTTAAAATTGTGTTCTTAAGATACTAAAGAATTTTCTTTGCATAGAAAGCATCTATATGAAACTTTAAACCATTAGGTTGTATCAAACATTGGCCATTTTATGTTTAACCTAATATCTACAGGTGAGGCCTAGCCACAAACTTGGCCAGTTGATCCTTTTTCTAAAAAATCGCATGCCAAAACTTCTCCAAACTCCATATGCCTCTCATTCTACTTGACTGCACAGTGTCATTGTTTAACCCTCCTACCTCCTGCACTCCAAAGTATTCCCTCAGCCAAGCCATTTGCTCCTTTAGATTCTATTTTGAGGATGGCTCTTCTTTGGAGGAAGCCATTAGAGCAGCTGCAAGATGTCTGTTCGTCTGTGGCAATAAATAAATAAGTAAAAACTTTACATGTGAGAGAGCACCAAGGCCCTCCCTGGCCCACTCAGAATTCAGAATGCAGCTCTAAGCGGTGAGCCCTGCTGGTAGGGAGATGGAGGGTCCCTTCTCCTGAGCCAGTTGATGCTGGATTTAGTGATATTCACAATAAATATGTGGATATGGAAAAGGAAGAGGTCTGATTTGTTGCCATTAATGTTAAAAATGACTTTTTTTAAAATTCGTTATCAGATAGTATTAAGACTTAATAGAAAGGAATGATTTATTTATTCCTTATGATAGGTTTTATTCAAGGAGAATTTAAATGTCGATTCAGTTCTCAAGGAGTTAATAGATGAGGCATAGAATATTACTACTACCTACCAGGAACCCTGTTTGTGGCACAGTGGTTAAGACCTCAGCTGCTAACCAAAAGGTCCACAGTCTGAATCCACCAGCCACTTTTTGGAAACCCTATGCGGCAGTTCTACTCTATGCTATAGGGTGGCTATGAGTTGGAATCAACTCAACGGCACCTGGTTTGGACTGCCTACCAGTTGCCATGGAATCATTTCCAACACATGGCAACCCCATGTGTATCATAGCAGAACTGTGCTCCATAGGGTTTTCAGTTACTGATTTTTCCAAAGTAGATTGCCAGATCTTTCTTCCAAGGTGGCTCTGGGTAGACTCGAACCTCCAACCTTCTGGTTAGTAGCCAAGTGCATTAACTGTTTGCACCACCCAGGGGCTCCATAAATACAGTAGCAAGTGATAAAATCTTAGATATAAAAGCTAATATCTTTGAGTGCTAACTATTATGTGCTTTCACTCTTATCAAGCATTTTACCTCTTTTATTTCATTTTCCCAACCACCCTACAAAGTAGGTTGCTGGGTAAACGAACAAAAAACAGCAAGAATCAGGCAGTTCTAGTAGATTGTTGTTGTTGCTAGTTGCCCTCAAGTAGATTCCAACTCATGATGACCCCATGTGTGCAGAGTAGAACTGCTGTGTTTTCAAGGCTGTGATCTTTCAGAGGCAGATAACCAGGCCTGTCTTCCAGGACACCTCTTGGTGGGTTCGAACCACAAACTTTTCAGCTAGTAGTCAAGCATTTAACCATTTGCACCACCCAATCAGCCTCCAATAGATTAAGTTACATTTAAAGATTGTGAAATTTCATTTCTTCATTTCCAAGTCATAGACTATATAAACTAATTTTAAATACCAATTAAATGGAAGCTCAGGGGAAAGGAGGACATGTCCTCCAATTGCTGGGTATCTGGTAACCCAACCTGCTTCTCTTTCCTGCCAACAGCAGGCTCTGAAGTCTATCCACAAGATCCGCCACCATTCTGGGCACTTCCCTCAAGTGGCATGCCCGGCAGGGTCACTTAGAGTTTTTTGAGATGAGGTATAGAAGTAAAGGGCCAGTCTGGAGTCAGAAAGGGAAGCAGCCACAGAAGCTTGCTTTATTACATGCAAAACATTTGGCCTGAATTCAAAGTCCAAGGAACGCTGCTTTTATCCCTGGTTGTCTAAATAAGCCCTATTTCTTTCCAGGGAGGCACAGAGAATCTGGCTCGCATAATGTGACCTTAAATTATATTAACATACTTTAAACTTCAGGCCAGAGAGTTGTGAAACAATGATGAACCCACCCATTGGCCTCCTCCTTGTTTATGGTGGTGCTTAAATCATGCTTCTAACCTAAAATTGAGCAATGAACAAGGACCAAAGACCCTGCCTCATGCCCTTGATATCCCCCAAAGCATGTCATAGTGACAGGGCATGTAGTGTTAAGTTCAATATATCTTGGCTGAATGTATCACTAAATCATGATTGTTAATTTATTCTAATGTTAGAAAGGGACCAAAGACATCAGTGCAGAGAATGTGTTCTATTTACCTGGATTGGCAGGCAGAGTGTGAAAACTTCCCATGTTTATTCCCTTCACACTTTCCTCTCCCCCAGAACCTACCATCTGTCCTGGAATATCATTGCTCAAGCAGGGTTACCTCGGCTAGCCTTTTAGATAGCATTTTGTCATGAACTATAAGTAGCAATGATCCAGAAGGCAGATCCAAGATGAATTTACTGATCCTTTTCCCCTTCCCCTACCTGAACAATACTGTACAAAAACCCATACAGCCGAGGGACACCAAAAGCTTGTTAAAAAATGTTGTGTAAGTGAATTCATCATGCACACTTGCATCGCTCTTTCAATTGTTTTCTCTGTCTTCACCCACCAACACAACCCACACACTTCATTCATGAAGGGTTTATGGAGTAACCTTCATGGATAAATAATGGTGGGGACATAGGATGAGTAAAACATAGGCACTGCCCCATAGAACTTACAAGCTAGCAGAGGAAATAAGACATGTAATATAATCAGGAAGTGATTAAGTGGTGAAAGAAAGATAAACACACAGTGATATGTGAGTTCTTACAAGAGGCCGGTTTCCTGTAACCCAATGAGTATGTTTGAGAGTAGAAGGAGGATGCTTTGGAGGGATCTGAGCTAGACCTGGAGCAAAGAGTAGGATTTCATTACTTCCAGCCAGGACCTGGTAGAGAACGGCACCAACAGAAGCATGGAAGTAGGGAATTACACGGCTGTGTTCAGGAAACAGTAAGCAAATTAACTTGGTTTCATCAGTGTGACCACACATCAAGAGGAATGAGAGGAGGTAAAAGGTAGACTCCTGTCAGATCAGGAGCTGCTCCTTGGGAGCTCTATGGGGCAATTCTACTCTGTCCTATAGGGTCACTATGGGTCAAAATCAACTCAATGGCAACAGGGTTTTTTGTTTTTAACAATGGTATGGGCAGCTTTAGGGACACCAACAAGAGATAGTATAGAGGCTCAGAGCCAGCAACAGTGGGAGCTGTTACTACACCAAAGCCTGAAGGACAAGTGTAGGGAGCTGGGGCTGGGGGGTGGGGGGGGGCGGGTGGGGAGGAGGCACACATAACAAACGCCAGAGAGACATCAACTGTGTAAGGTATCTCTGCAGCCTTCTGTACAGGGACACAGTTCATCTCAGCATTGCCAGGGAGGGGGCTGGGGCACTAACATCCCTTCCTTCTCTCTTCTGCCCTGTGATTACCCTCCTGGTACTTCCCAAATGGGAGCCCGAGGGCATAGGATTACATTAATGCTTTCTGGAACACAGAACAGGGTGGAGAAGAGTAGAATATCTGGTGGGGTGCACAGAAGATGTCCAGCACAGCAGATATTATATCCTAATTTGGCAGATGAGCAAACTGAGGCTTAAAGAGACTAAGCTTGCATTGTGTACCTGTCAAATATCAGAGCCAGGATTTTAACCCAGGTACATTAGACTCCAAAGCAAGTGCTTTCAAATCACATTAGCTTCAATCCTGTTGCAGAAATGTTGAGGCCCCTTTTCATAGCACAGATATGCAGTTTAATTCTCATGGCTCCCACTCCATTTCAACAACCAATCTTTGGGTCATAGTGGCAGAGGGTCCAGAGTGTTGGAGGATGTTACTCTAAAAAGGGCAAAAAAGAGTACCAAGAAAAATGCCAACCATCTATAAAAATAGTAAGGGGTCCATGGACTGGAGGATTTGAAAAAAAATAATAATAATAACAGTTCAATAATAATAGCTAGCATTTGGTTGGTAGTATGGTGTTTGAAAGGACTCCTAGTGGCACAATGGATAGGCACTCAACTGCTAATTGAAGGGTTGGCAGTTCAAACCCACCCAGTACCTCCATGGGAGAAAGGCCTGGTGATCTGGTTCCATAAAGATTATAGCAAGAAAAATTCTATAAGACAGTTCTACTGCATTACATGGGGTCTCTATGAGCCAGAAACAACTCAATGGCACCAAGCAGCAGCAGCATGGTATTTGAAATACTTTACATAGATTATTTCAAGTGTTACTGAAGCTTAATGAAGTGGATGTAATTAATGGCACCCATGGTTCAGAGATGTTAATTAGTGGAGTCCCTGGGTGGTGGGTGGCACAAATGGTCAAGTACTTGACTATTAACAGAAAGGCTGGTGGTTTGAACCCACCCAGAGGTGCCTCAAAGGACAGGCTGATGATCTGCTTCCAAAAGGTCTCAGCCTTGAAAACTTTATGGAAGGAAATGGCCCAAGATGGCGACTTAGTCACACACACCATGCCATCCCCCTACAGCAAAGTACCAAGAAACTAAGTGAAACAGATACAAATGACAATCTGGGAACCCAGAACAGGCAAACAGAAAGACGAAGAATTAGATCAAACATTGAAGGGAAGGAGAAACTGAAAAAAACAATGAACAAGGAGACTTACAGACTGTAGGCACCCTACAAGCCAACCTGGTGCAGCATGGCCATCTTGAAACAAAGCAAGCAGTGTTCCCAGGTGAGCAACACAGGAAGGCAACTTCGCGGAATCCCCAATAGGAAACACAGATACTGTGTAATCACTTGGAGTGAAGCAAGGTGAACAGAACATGAACTGGATCTTAGAAGGGAAAATGCAGGAAGGCAAGTGAGAGCCCTAGGGATCCAGGTGACCACTGAGCAGGGAGGGAGCCAGAAAATAAGGATACAAGTACTCACCAGCAGCAGTTCATGATTATTTGGGTGGGTGGCACTGGCAGAGTGGAGGATCCTTGAAGAAGCGACTAGAAATCTCCCACCCAACCAGACTCTGGACAGGCCGCCCTCATTGCACCTCCTGATCACCAACTGCATTCTGTGGGGAGTGCCCCTCCTCACCACGCCCTTCTAGTGACCAGCAGTGAGGCCCCCTCCCCCCCAGACCAGTGACCTGGGTCACACACTCCTGTGCTGAGGAAGAATTTATGCATAATTGGAATTCCAGAAGAGGAGGAGAGAGAAAAAAAGCACAGGTAGAATTTTTGATTTATTGACAAAAAACTCCCCTAATATCATGAAGGTTTCCATCCAAGAAGCTCAACAAACCCCATACAGGATAGACCCCAAAAGAAAGTCACCAAGACATACCATAATCAAACTTTCCAAAACCAAAGACAAAGAAAGAATTCTGAGAGCAGCTCATGAAAAAAACAAAACATCACCTACAAAGGGACACCAATAAGACTCTACACTGATTTCTCAGCAGAAACCATGCAGGGAAGAAGGCAGTGGAATGACACACATAAAACCCTGAAAGAAAAGAATTGCCAACCAAGAATCATATCCAGCTAAATTGTCTTTCAAATGTGATGGTGAAACTAGGACATTCCCAGATAAACAGAAATTAAGGGAAATTTGTAAAAACCAGACCAACCTTACAAGAAATATTAAGAGAGTCCTTCAGACAGAGAACCAATGACATCAGACAACAAGCTGAGATTAAGACATGACATCACCCAGATACCAACTCAGATAAAGAATTCTCAAAAGTAAAATAAAGCTGCATAACTGAAAACAGGGAACCCGAGATATCAATCTGTAAACAATGACAACTTTAAAACAAAAAGGGGAAATAAATGGTGGCTACAGAACTTCCATATGGAGAGGAAGTCAAGGCGATGTCATAATATAACACTGTTTTAAACTTAGGAAGATAAAGATAAGTTTCAGAGTAACCACAAAGAAAATTAATAAATCTACTCACCAAAATAAAAAAGAAAATAATACTCAGTAAACACAAAATCAACAACAATGAAGAATACAAAAAGAGAATCCATAAACAAAAAGAACTCAGCACAGAAAATTAAGCAGAACAAAGAAATCGTTACCACTACAAGAAAAAGTATAACAAAATGGCAGCAGTATATGCATACCTAAATGTAAATAGTTTAAATGCTTCAGTTAACAGAGAGTGGCAGAGTGGATTAATAAAAGAAAAAAAAAAAATGACCCATCAATATGTTGCCTACAAGAGACACGCTTTAGATACGAAGACATAAATAGGTTAAAATCAAATAATGGAAAAAATATATCAAAGAGTAACCAAAAGAGAGCAGGAGTGGCAATAAAATTCTCTAATAAAATAGACTTTAAATCAAAATCCATTTTAAAAGACAAAAAAGGGCATTATATAATGATTAGAGGGTAAATCAACCAAGAGGACATAACCATAATAAATATTTATGTACCCAATGACAGAGCTCCAAAATATGTAAAACAAATTTTAACAGAATTGAAAACAAAGAGATAGTTCTACAAAACAGAAGTTTTAACACACCACTTTCAATGATGGACAGAACAACTAGAAAGAAACTCAACAAAGATCAGAATATCTAAATAACACAATCAACCAACTTGACCTCACAGACATTACAGAACACACCACCCAATAGCAGCACAGTAGACATTCTTCTCCAATGCACATAGATCACCCTCCAGAATAGACCACATTTTACGCCAGAAAGCAAACGTCAATAAATTAAAAAACTTTGCAATAATACAAAGCATCTTCTCTGACCATAATGCTATAAAACTAGAAACCAATAACAGAAAGAACAAGGAAAAAAATAAATACATGGAAACTGAATAACACTTAAAAACTATTGGGTAACAGAAGAAATTAAAAATGACATTAAAAAATTCCTAGAATCAAATGAGAATGAAAACACACCATACCAAAACCTTTGAAACACAGCAAAAGCAGTGCTCAGAGGAGTATTTATAGCAATAAATGCACACATCAAAAAAGAAGAAAGGGCTAAAATCAACAGCTTAATCCTACAACTTGAACAAATAGAAAAGGAGCTGTAAAAGAAGTCCACAGTCACAAGAAAGGAAATACTAAAGATAAGAGCAGAAATAAATGAAATTTAGAAAACAGAAAAACAATAGAAAGAATCAACAAGACTAGAAGTTAGTTCTTTGAGAGGATCAATAAACCTGACAAACCACTGGCCAAACTGACAAAGGAAAAAAATGAGAAGATGCAAATAACCAAAATAAAAAATTAGGTAGGTGACATTACAACAAAACCAACTGAGATAAAAAAGAATCAGAATATCATGAAAAATCTTACTCTAACAAATTTGAAAACTTAGAAGAAATGGACAAATTTTTAGAAACACACTACCTACCTAAACTAACAGAAGCAGAAAACCTAAATAGACCCATAACAAAAGAAGAAATTGAAGATGTCATTAAAAAAAACACTCCCAACGAAATCCCTGACCCAGATGGCTTCACTGGAGTCTCCTTCTACCAAACATTCAGAGAAGAGTTGGCACCAATTCTACTCAAACTATTCCAGAACTTAGATTAGGAAGGAATGAATACTCTCTAATTCATTCTATGAAGCCAGCATAACCTTGATACCAAAGCCAGGCAAAGATACCACAAAAAAAGAAAATTACAGACCAATATCCCTCATGAATATAGATGCTAAATTTCTCAACAAAATCCTAGATGACAGAATTCAACAGCATATCAAAAAAATTATACATCATCATCAGGTGGGATTTATGCCAGGTATGCAAGGTAGGCAGTCACAATCCAAATCCCAACAATGTTCTTTAACAAAATGGAAAAACTAATTTCAAACTTTATATGGAAAAGAAAGAGGCCCCAAAATAGCTAAAGCATTATCAAAGAAGAAGTCTTTTTTTGCTCATTAAAAGACTTTACCAAAAGAGTACAAAGAGAACCTACAGACTGGGGAAAAAAAAATTGGCAACAACCTATCTGAAAGGGTCTGATCTCTAAAGTATATAGAAAATTTCAGCACCTCAACAATAAAAAGACAAACAATCCAATCAAAAAATGGGCAAAGGATATGATTAGGCACTTCACCAAAAAAGACATTCAGACAGCTAACAAACACATGAAGAGATGCAAATCAAAACCACAATGAGATACCATCTCACTCCTCCAAAAACAGCGCTGATTAAAAAACAGAAAACAACAAATGCTGGGGAGATTGGAACTCTTACACACTGCTGGTGAGATTGTAAAATGGAAAATGATATGGCACTTCCTCAAAAAGCTAGAAATAGAAATACCATATGATTCAGCAATCCCACTCCTAGATATATATCCTAGAGAAATAAAAGCAGTGACACAAATAGACATAAGCACACCCATGTTCACTGAAGCATTACTCACAATAGCAGGAAGATGGAAACAACCTAAGTGTCCATCAACGGATGAATGGATAAAGCAAATGTGGTACATATATACAATGGAATATTATACAACAATAAAGAATAACGATGTGTCCACAAAACATCTTATAACACGGATGCATCTGGAGGATATTATGCTGAGTGAAATAAAGTCAATCACAAAAGGACAAATATTGTATGATAGCACTTTTATAAAAAGTCAAGAATAGGTTTACACACAGAAAACAACATTCTTTGATGGCTACCAAGGATGTGAGGGGAAGGGAGACTAGTTGTTGTTAGGTGCTATGGAGTTCCGATTCATAGCAACCTTATGTACAACAGAACAAAACACTCCCCAGTCCTGTGCCATCCTCATAATTGTTGTTAAGCTTGAGCCCATTGTTGCAGCCACTGTGTCAATCCATCTTGTTGAGGGTCTTCCTCTTTTTCACTGAACCTCTACTTTACCAAGCATGATGTCTTTCTCCAGGGACTGAGCCCTCCTCGTAACACATCCAAAGTATGTGAGACATAGTCTTGTCATCCTCACTTCCAAGAAGCACCCTGGCTGTATTTCTTCCAAGATAGACTTGTTCATTCTTCTGGTAGTCCATGGTCTATTCAATATTCAACACACTAATTCAAAGGCATCAATTCTTTGGTCTTCCTTACTCATTGTCCAGCTTTCACACATATATGAGGTGATTGAAAATACCATGGCTTGGATCAGGCACAGCTTAGTCCTTAAAGTGACATCTTTGCTTTTTAACACTTTAAAGAGGTCTTTTGCAGCAGATTTACCCAATGCAATGTGTCATTTGATTTCTTGACTGCTTCTTCCATGGGTATTGATTGTGGATCCAAGTAAAGTGAAATCCTTTACATCTTCAGTATTTTCTCCATTTATCATGATGTTGCTTATTGGTCCAGTTGTGAGGATTTTTGTTTCCTTTATGTTGAGATGTAATCCATACTGAAGGCTGTGGTCTTTCATCTTCATCAGTAAGTGCTTCAAGTCCTCTTCACTTTCAGCAAGCAAGGTTGTGTCATATGCATATCACAGATTGTTAATGAGTCTTCGTCCAATCCTGATGCCACGTTCTTCTTCATATAGTAGACACACTTAATTCTGGTGAAGGGAAAGGCAATACTCAATATGGGGGAAGTCAGCACAACATGACCAAGGTAAATGAAGACACTGTGAGGTATGCAGGAATAAAGGACAACTGCGGTAAATGCTATAACATATACAAGTCTATAACAACAGTAATAACAACCAAAAATTTGTGAGTGGTTATATAGGTAGATACGTATGCTACATAGGTGTGGGAGGGTGTATGGGAGTACATACACGTGCATATGTGGGTATAGTTGTGGGCCTTTGTATATACCTATTTGTAGGTTAAAAAAAAATAGGTACTGCATATATATTCATATATACAGTAGAGCACACATGGGACACAGTTAGGGAAATGTCTTAGACATTTCCAAACACCTCATAGAACTGAGTTACTGGGCTTGAAAGCTAAGGACCATAGTCTTGGGGGACATCTGGGTCAATTGACATAACATAGTTCATAATGTTCTACATCCCAGTTTGGTGAATAGCATTTGGGGTCTTAAAAACTTGCAAGCAGTCAACTAAGATACAACTATTGGTCTTTTCCCATATGGAGCAAAGGAGAGCAAAGGAAACCACAGACTCAAAGAAGCAATCTGTCCACAGGACTAATGGCCCACATGAACCACAGCTTCCTCTAGCCTGAGACCAGAAGAACTAGACGATGCTCGGCTACCACTACCACCCACTCTGATAGGGACATAGAAGGTCCCTGTTTCAATGGGAGAAAAATGTAGAACAAAACTCAAATTCATAAAAAAAAAAGACCAAACTTACTGGACTGATAGAGATTGGAGGAACCCCGAGACTATCACCCTGAGACACCCTTTTAACCTGGAACTGAAGCCACTCCAGAGGTCACCTTTCAACCAAATAATATACTGATCTATAAAATAAACAATAACAACTGTAAGGAATGTGCTTCTTAGAACAATCAACTATATGAGACCAAACAGGCAACATTTACCCAAAAGCAAAGATGAGAAGGCAAGGAGGGGCAGGGAAATTGGAGGGATGGAAGCGGGGAAGGCAGTGTGGAAACTGGGAGAATGCTGACACATTGCAGGGATAGAAACCAATGTTATGAACAATTTGTATAAATTGTTGCATGGGAAACTAATTTGCTGTGTAAAATTTCACCTAAAATACAATAAAATGTTCTTCCCCTTCCCCCTCCACCCCACCCCCCAAAAAACCTTAGACTAGTTCTACTCTGCACATGTTGGATTACCATGAGTCAGAATCGACTTAAAGGCAGCTAACAATAGCAACAAAGTCACACAGCTAAGAGAGTGGCAGAGCAGGATGCACATACAGGCACTCTGACTCCAGGATCCGTAAGCCGAACCTGCACAGATTCTCTTTGGAAGATACGAAATAAGCACTGGGAAAAGACATAGACTCTCTAGTAAGAAGGGAGAGGCATTAGGATTTTAGAAGCTTATGCTTATTGGAAAATCATGTAGCCTGTGGCTATCTGGAGGAGAATTCTTCCAACGTAACCATTTGTCCTTTATGTCAAGACAAATCTTGCTTCCTTCAAATTTGCCTCCACAAGCCTTCTCCCATAACCTCCCCACCAGGACAATATTATTACCTCGAGCCACTTGCCTGTGCCACACCCTACCCTGCCTCCTTTCTCCATTCCTCCAAGCTAGCAGTTCTGCTTCCATCCCTTTTTGGCTAGTAATAAAAAGATGAGGTTGCTGGAAGCTATAGTTTCAAGAGCATACCTAAACATGGATCCATTTTCTTCAATAATAGTTTTCTCCCAGTGGATTAAAAATTTCTTTTAATTTGGAAATGTTTGTCTTATCCCATGAATGGGGATATTTGACATAGTTAAGGATTATGGTGAGCCAGGTATGGCTCTTAGTTCTTCGTATTAATTCATTTAATCCCTATGAGTTACCTGAGGAGGATGATACTATTATTATCTCCAATTCACAGATAAGAAAACTGAGGTTCAAAGAAACTAATTTATCTCTTGTTTCCTAGTTAGGTAAATGCTGGAAATAGGTAACACCTGTGTTCTTGAATCCTAGCATTGAGTAAGGTCTCATTTACGATTTGATAGAGCCCTACTGAGTCCCATGATGCTGAATATTAACCAGGAGGTCAAACCAGTTCCTGTCCATTCAACCCCCTGCTGGGAATTCACATTTCCACCCCAGATATACTGGATCAGAATGTACATTTTAACAGTATACATAAGAATCACCTAGGGATCCATAAAAATCACCTGAGGATCTTGTTAAACTGTAGATTTTGATTCAGTACATCTGGGGTAGAAATGCAAATTCTCAGCAGGGGGTCAAAACAGAAACAAACTGGGCACCATGGAGCTCCCTTCAGATCACCTCTCTCAGTTGAAATTTAATCTACTATGTGATTCTCTTATTACAGTTCTGTCTTTACTACTGAATTGTAGCTCTATGAACTCAAAGACTATATATAATTTTTGTTGTTCTGCATTGTATTCTTAACCCAGAAGTACCTAGGACATAGCAGACACCCAACAAATTTTATCTGAATAAACTAATTAACTGATAGGAAGAAATTAAGAAATAGAATTTGTCTTCAAGTTGTTCACAGACCCGAAAAAGAGAAAGCAAAGGAAAAAAAAGATAATACAATGTAATATATGCTACAATAAAAATACACAAAGGCCAGCTAAGAAAAGGAAGAGGCAAATGCTTAACTTTTTTTTGTTGTTGTTAGGTGCCATCAAGTTGCTTCTGACTTACAGTGACCCTGTTGACAACAGAACAAAACACTGCCCAGTCCTGTACCATCTTCATATAATCGTTGCTATGTATGAGCCCATCATTGCAGTTACTTTGTCAATCCATCTGGTTGAGGGTCTTCCTCTCTTTTGCTGACCCTCTACCAAGCATGATGTCCTTCTCCAAAGACTGATCCCTCCTGATAATAGTGTTCAAAGTACATGAGAAGTCTCGCCATCCTTGTTCCTAAGGAGCATTCTAGCTAGTATACCCAATATTCTTTGCTGAAAGCATAATTCGAAGGCATCAATTCTTCTTCAGTCTTCTTTATTCATTGTCCAGCTTTTGCATGCATATGAGGCAACTGAAAACACCATGGCTTCGGTCAGGTGCACCTTAGCCTTCAAGGTGACATCTTTGCTTTTTAACACTGTAAAGAGGTCTTTTGCAGCAGATTTGCCTAATGCAATGTGTTGTTTGATTTCTTGACTGCTGCTTCCATGAACATTGATTGTGGATCCAAGTAAAATGAAATCCTTGACAACTTCCATCTTTTCTCCGTTTATCATGATGTAGCTTATTGGTCCAGTTGTGAGAATTTCTGTTTTCTTTATGTTGAGGTGTAATCCATACTGAAGGTTGTAGTCTTTGATCTTCATCAATAAGAGCTTTAAGTCCTCTTCACTTCTAGCAAGCAAGGCTGCATCACCTGCATATCGCAGGTTGCTAATGAGTCTTCCTCCAATCCTGATGCCATGTTTTTCTTCATATAGTCCAGCTTCTCAAATTATTTGCTCAGCATACGGACTCAATAGGTATAGTAAAAGCATATAATCCTGACGCACACTTTTTCTGATTTTAAACCACACAGTGTTCCCTTGTTCTGTTCGAATGACTGCATCTTGGTCTAGGTACAGGTTCTGAATGAGTACAATTAAGTGTTCTGGAATTCCCATTCTTCATAATGTTATCCATAATTTGTTATGATCCACACAGTTGAATGCCTTTGCATAGTCAATAAAATACAGGTAAATATCTTTCTGGTATTCTCTGCTTTCAGCCAGGATCCATCTGACATCAGCAATGATATCCCTTGTTCCATATCCTCTTCTGAATCTGGCTTGAATTTCTGGCAATTCCCTGTCAGTGTACTGCTGTAGCCACTTTTGAATAATCTTCAGCAAAATTTTACTTGTATGTGATATTAATGATGTTGTTCAATAATTTCCACATTCTGTTGGGTCACCCTTTCTTTGGAATGGGCATAAATATGGATCTCTTACAGTCAGTTGGTCAGGTAGCTGTCTTCTAAATTTCTTGGCGTAGACAAATGAGCACTGTATCCGTGTGTTGAATATTGTACAATACTAGTGTTAAATACAAATATCTGACCAGAATTACCAAAATTACACAGTTTGTATTTCATAGCTGATTCCCAGAGAATATCTTGAGCTGGACAGCAGAGAGAATATATAAGCCAGACTCAGGAAGGTTGGAAACAGAGAAAGAGGTCCCCCCAAGCAGAGAACTACTGAAGGAGCACTTTTGGGCTCAGAGACACCCCTGGGGGAGTGCAGACCCTCATAGGTCCCCAGAGGCCTCACCTGGTGACGTAAGGTATGCGTGGGTTTTCTGGAGTCTGATAGCTGCTGGATTCCTCCTTCTATCAGCAACTGGACAAGTGTGCTGCCCCCAGAGGGCATAGGTTCTGGGGAAATCAAGCCAGGTGTCTCCTCAGCCCACTGCCTGCAGCCCAACCCCTGGTAAGTCCCAAGGATCTTTAAACTTCTGTACCAGCATGCCCTTGGTACTGGTTGGGAGTAGACCTGAAGCTTGCTTTTGCCAAGACTTCCCACCAAGACACCACCTGTGCCTAGCCACTCACCAGATGTGTGTGGTGCTGCCAACCTGGGGCAGGGACAGCAGCCATCACATCTCCCACAGGTTCCTGACTCAGCCCTTCCCCAGGCCTGCGCCCAGGCCTCTGAGTGGGGAGGAGAAGGCTGGGCGGGCCAGGCACTCAGGCACTGGGGAGTGAGAGAGCTGGCCAAGAACCCGCCCAGAGGAGATGGTGGAGGTGGGAACATGTACGAACTAAGGCTGCAAGCCTTGAGCATCCTCTGTTGGCCCACTGGACTTCACTTTCACTTACAAAACATAAATTCAAAGATAAAATTACTAAGAATTTCAAGGCAACAACTGTAGACTTTAAAACTCAAGTATGGAGCCCTTCCAAGAGCCGGGCCCAGTGCAGCTGTACTGGTTGCACGTCCATGAAGCTGGTTCTGGGCAGGGATAAGCAATACTTACAAGGTAAAAATGTGTGCATGTTGCAGGAGGCATGACACCTCTTAAGTAGAGGGAGAAACCTATGACAGCCAGTAGTTTTCTGTCTTGGGTGACAGAGAATTAGGGAATGCGGGTGAGGATCAGGTGTGTTTCTATGCGTGACTCTGTCATACTTTGGCATTGTCCACTTACCTGTTCTCCCGGAAGACCTCCACTGTCAGTGGGCAGTTGACTTTCAAAGAAAGGTATTTAGAATTTAGAATCCTGTTGCTAATAGAATATAACTACTCTCAAGTTTTCTCAGTCAGCAGAGCTCTATCTATCTACACCTACACACAAACATAGATATATTCTATATCACACACACACACAATGAATTTACACCAAGAACTCCAATTCCAATCACAGAGTTCATTCTGTTTTTCTCCTTTTCCATATTTGTAACTTCCCTTGCTGACAGTAAGAAACCTAGGGCCCAGTATCCTTGATACATTTACTTATCTAATGAATCCCCCTCTCTATAACCAATTTCTCATTGCTGTTGCCACGTATACTCCCTTCAACATCCCTTCCAGGCCACACTGGTGGGCTGGAGCTCTCCTCAGTCCACCTGGGCTCAGATGACCTGCGCTGAGCCACCCCCTGCATAGACACCCTCCTCACTCTGTGTGGGTACCAATACCCTGAGCCAGGCAGCTCTTCCACATGGATGCCATCTTTACTCCACTTGAGCTCCAATTTCTCAGCTCAAACTACCCCACTGTGCACAGACTGCCTTACCCTACTTGGGCTACGAACCCTGTGACAGGCCACCCCTTCACTCAGACAGCCTCTTCACAGTGCTTGGCAGCTGGTGATCTTATCTGAATTGTCAAATAGGCAATAAAAGTCAAGAAGAAAGGCCACCAAGCTAGCACATGTATTATTTAAGGGATCAGGCAGGAGAGGGACGGGGACACATGAGGTTGTACAGCTTCTCCTGCCACAAAGCAATTGTTACTCTTTAACTTTTCACCCTCCTGGTGTATTAAAGACATTCATCTTCTATTAGTCAGAATGAAGTTTAACTAACAGCAGTGGTCATTGGCAAACAGTGCAGTGAGTTACGGGAAGTTCTGTTGTACTCCAAACATCTTTGCCACCAAAAACAAGCAAAGTCTTGCTATTTTTCTGAAAATTTCTCTGAGGGCAGGATGACCTACAAAGAAAGCTGATACTACTTCAGTGGGTCCTTTGTATAGGTTTTTTGTTCAGTTGATTTTTAGACAATTTTATCTGAAACATCCCCCACAGACTATTAAAAAGCGGAAATAAATCAGACCTCATCAACTAACATAGACTAGGAATCCCTGGGTGTACAAAGGGTTAACATGCTGCACTGCTAATGGAAAGCATGGACGGTTCAAGTCCACCCAGAGGCCTGGCAACCTACTTCTGAAAAATCAACCACTGAAAACCCTGTGGAGCACAGTTCTACTCTGATACACATGGGGTCGCCATGGGTTGTAGTCAACTTGACTGCAACTGTTGTTTTTGTTGTTTTAATGTAGATTGCTGTAATCCTGAGAAATTAGTAGTCTTCTCACCTTCCAAAGGTCCTTTAAAGCAGGGTTCTCCCCTTAATTACATGCTATTCTTTAAATTCCTCTCACTATATCCATCTTTGATATTAATGCCTAGAACACTTGTCCCTGACCTTTTCTCTTATCCTTGCTCTTCAACCAAATCCTGGATTTCCTAACTAAATGTTATGGGTTGAATTGTGTCTCTCTAAAATTTATGTTGAAGTCCTAACCCCTAGCACCTATAAATATGATCTTGTTTGGAAATAGGGTCTTCGAAGATGTTATGGGTTAAATTAACAAGAGGTCATACTAGGGTAGGGTGGGTCCTAATCCAATCTGAAGGGTATCCTTGTAAAAGGGAGGAGACCCAGAGACCAGAGGGAAATGGCCATGTGATGACAGTTATGCTGCAGCTGCAAGCCAAGGAATACCTGAGGCTGCCAGAAGCAGGAAAGACAAGAAAAGATCTTCCCTAGAGCCCTCGAAGAGAACATGGCCCTGCAGACACCCAAATTCAGACTACTAGCCTCCAGAACTGTGAGACAATAAATTTTCCTTCTTATACGTCACCCAATTTGTGGCACTTTGTTACAGCAATCCTAGGAAACTTCTTGTTATTGTGGTTGTTGTTAGTTGCCATCACATGTACAGAGTAGAACTGCTCTATAGGGTTTTCAAGGCTGTGACCTTTCAGAAGTAGATCACCAGGCCTTTCTTCTGAGGTGCTGCTGGGTGGATTTGAACCATCAACATTTCAGCTCGTAGTTGAGCACTTAACCATTTGTGCCACTCAGGAAACTTGTGTTAACTTTATGACAACTTCTAGGGTCCCACCCCAGAGACCAGGAGTGACCAGTTTGCAGACTGTTTGACACTCTTCACGTTCCAGACACAATCTGTCATAGTCTGGAGACCGTAAGAAGGAAAATAATGGTGTGTGTGTGCAAAAGTATGTGTGTAGAGAGTGCATACGCATAGTACTAGCCAACAAGCCAACCCCCTTGTCTCCCTGCCATTGCTGGAACAGAACCCTGGGAATGGCCTTGGGAGGAACAGAAGATGACTTAGATTTAGAAGGAACTTGGTCACTCAGTGGCTTCTTCTATCATTTCTCCCATCAGAGTAGATCTCCTGGCTCAGCACTAGACCACAAGTTAAGTTCATTATATACTTGATATAATCCCAGCATCAACCCAAATTCTGTGGGTTCTGATCGGGGGACTCAAACTGGCTGCTCCTGGGCTGAGTCCAACCCCATAAAAAGTTTATATTTGTTCTGTATAGTGATTAAAAAATGTATTTAAATGCCTACAGTCAGGGTATGCCCTCAACAGCCTGCCAGAGTGTCTGCCCATCTGTTGTCCTATAGCCAGCCACCTGCCCCATTTCATACACACATCACCTGATACCAGGCCCCTGGTGGAGAGCCCATTAGATTATACTCATGACTTTCACTACTGATGATAATGGCCACTTCACTTCATGGCATTTATCACAATCTGACACTCCTGGTTTATTTGCTTACTGTCTTCCCTCTAATAACGGCAGTGACCTTGCCTCTCTTGTTCACCACTGTATCCCCAGCAGCTACTCCGTGTTCACTGGTGAATGAAGGAAACGGGTGTTACATTTTTCTTGCCATTTCGTTTTATTTAGATTGTGGCAAAAAAGTCAGAAAAGTGTAGCATGTGACAGTTGGTAGGACACAGTTCATCTGCCCTCACACCTTCACTTTGGGATGGTGAGGTAGAGGCCGGAGTTCCGAAGTGGCTTGTCCAACATCACACAGCTTGTCAAGAGCCGAGTGGAATAAAGCCAGGTCTCCTGATTCAGTCTGGCACCCTCTCTACAAAGACTATGGGCAGGGCCCAGCTCCAAAACAATTGGATTTTGTGGCTGAGTGAACAGTAAAAAAGAATGTACAATGAAAGGAGGAAGGAACGCCTGAGAGAGAAACATCATGAGACCTCTTAAAACAACAGGGTAAAACAGCCATACTGATGAAATGGGATTATTATTATTATTATTTTTTAGCATTAGCAAACTATTTACCACAAATAAAGATGCCTTATCTTCATACCAGCTGTGAGCAAATAGTTTTGTTTCCTAATTTATAATATTCTAGGAAATTTCACAGGAAATAGCCAGGGTAAGGCTCAGGGATGTTTTACCCCTGTTAAACTCTCTGTTGGGCTGCCCAGCTCAGCTCCCTCAAATGAAAATTTAATTTGCTAGTTAGGAAAGACATAGATTCAAACTACTCTTCTGGATTTCATCATGGTGTCTCTTAGAGGATGTACTCAGTCTGATCTGTACCATAGAATTCATTATCCTTATTACTGCTTTATAAATAAATCTGGATATGCTCCATGCAGAGTTTTTAAATATGTAAACCTGAAGCTGAGATCATCACTTAGTAAACCTCATATGGAGTGATGCTAATGAACTGAGACCGTTATATTAGGGGGGAAAAAAGTGAAGTCTCTTTGACTGACTTGAAAAAAAAAAAAAAAGAAAAAACATGAAAAATCTCCAATTTTAGAGCCAATTAATATTGGCTCTAAAACACACCAAGTCACTGGGTGGTGCAAATAGTTAATGCCATCAGCTGCTAACCAAATGGTTGGAGGTTTGAGTCCACCCAGAGGCACCTTGGAAGAAAGGCCTGGTGATCTACTTGCAGAAAGTCAGTCACTGAAAACCCTATGGAGCACAGTTCTACTTTGACACACATGAGTTCACCATGAGTTGGCATTGACTTGATAGCAACTGGTTTAGTTTTTTTGTATTGTTTCATCCACACGTGTGGTTGTTTTGTTCCACTCACAAACCCTGACTTATCCAAGTGTATAAATATCTCTGCTCTCTTGGAATTATGATTTTAAGATCCTTCAGATAACAGGTGTAAACCCATTCATGGAGGCTGGCTCACTTCCAAATGGCAAAGACCTCATCTAGACTTTGAGTATTTTTAGCTGTGACTTGCAAACATTTCTGCTCATTTCCACATGAGATTGGGTGGAGGCCTGCGCTCATGCCCAGAGTTCACTGCTAGCATTGGTCACTTGTGTGAGTGCAGCTACATTGGAAAATCATCTACTTCTTCTGGCTTGAGTGACACAGAAGCAATTGGATTCAGTCACCTCCTCACAAGGCTGATGGAAATGTGCCAGTTCAAGGATCAGCTCTGTTGCCCACACAACCCACCTACTCCCGCAGGTCATACGAAAATCAGGTAGTCCCTTATCCCCAAACTGGACAGGAAGGGAGCCTTGTTTCTTTTTCCTCTGCTTAAACAGATCTGCCCCAGGCTGAGCAGGGGGAAGGAGAATTGAGAGAGATGGTGGGGTTGAGAGGGGGCAGTAGAGTTGTAATTTCTAATAGTGCTGGAAAGACTAAGGTGAGGGGAAGTCCTCTGCCTCCTTTAAGAGATAAATTAAAAAAAATTAAATACATAGGCAAATAAATAAAGCTAACATTTTTAAGTGTTTACTATGTGCCAGGCTCTGTGTTAAGCATTGTTTTCAGGTATCTTCTCATTTAAGCCTCATAACAGTCGTGTGAAGTAATTACTATCATCATCCTCATTTTACAGATGAGGTATTTGAGGCTTAAAAAGGTTAGATAGCAACTTTCCCAGGTCATGGGCTTGAAAGTAAGGAAACCATACTCTAAACCATGGATTTGACTCCAGAATCCTCATTCACAACAACTGCATTGTTAGCATAACATCCAGTGTAAATGTGTTACAGAAAGGCTGGGGTCTACATGAGTTTAGAAAAATGCCAGATCAGAAGAACATCCAGGGGAACAGGAGGATATGTATTCTGATCAATAGACATGAGCATTCCATTCTGCTCTGCTATAAATTTAATCAGTCAGCTGACTGTCATTAATACAAATCTACCCAGTAAACCCTGATCAGTACTGGATGAACTGATGAAAATATAGTTCCTGAGACTGCACAGTTCAGTTTCAGACTTTGGACTCACAGTGGTTTCACTAAGGGGCAGGTCCCATGTGAAGTCAATACCAAGCAGTCACCCCATCTCAGCTGCAGCGTCAGTGCCGTTGACGATGTCAGTTGCCATGGAGTTGATTCCAACTCACAGTGACCCCATGTGTGCAGAGTAGAACTGCTCCATAGGGTTTTCAAGGCTGTGACCTTTCAGAAGCAGATCACCAGACCTTGGACTCACAGTGATTTCACTAAGGGGCAGGTCCCATGTGAGGTCAAGACCAAGCAGACACTCCATCTCAGCTGCAGTGTCAGTGCCATTGATTATATTAGTGGCCATCGAGTTGATTCTGACTTACAGTGACCCCACGAGTGCAGAGTAGAACTGCTCCATAGGGTTTTCAAGGCTGTGACCTTTCAGAAGCAGATCGCCAGGCCTGACTTCCAAAGGCGCCTTTGGGTGGGTTCGAACTACCAACCTTTTGGGCTAGTAGTCGAGCATGTAACCATTTGCACCACCCAGGGACTCCAGTGGCACTGATATGATGTTGCATATTATCCAGCCTGGTTTCTGGTATCTGATAGTGAAATCAAGAGAGATGATTAGAAAATAACTAGTTATGGTCAAGAAAATGCTTTTATGCAGTGATTAGAATTGAATTCCTGACATGTCAATTAGTCTAATAGAGAAGGAACCCTGATAATGCAATCATTAAGCACTTAGCTTCGAACTGAAAGGTCAGTGGTTTCAATCCACCACTGGCTCTGCAGGAGAAAAGACCTGGCAATCTGCTCCTGTAAACATTTCAACCTAAGAAATTCTATGGGGCGGTTCTACTCTGTCCTATACAGTTGCTATGAGTCAGAATTGACTCCACAGCAAACAACAACCAGTCTACTGGAAGCATCCTTCAATTGACTGGTTAAAGCGGGAGCATCCTGGGAGAACTCCAGGTATATCCTTCTCTGCTTCTCAGTCCTAGCCTTCTTTCACTTTAGGGCCTCTCAACTTATATCCTATTCATCTTCACCAAGATTCCAGTGTCCCTATTTCTAACATCAGCCCAGGATCCTGACTTTTCTTTGCTTGAACATTTGCCATTAGTTTTCTTGACTTTGGACTGCATCTCAGTGCACATTAATCCAGAAACTGGATGCTTTTTTTTTTGACAGTGCCTACCCAGAACAAAGAAATACTGCTGAGAGAAATAAAAGGACTTTGGCATCAGACAGACTTGGACTGGACTTCAAACCCCATTATTCATCAGCCATGCATTCTTGATCAAGTCTTGACAATGAATATTATTTCCTGCGAAAATAGGGAAAATACCTTACATCCTACAGGCTTGTTATGACTAAATGAAACAATGAATGGGTCAAGGGCCTATGGCAGTGCTGGAACATTTCAGGCTCTCACTAGCCTTAGCCTCTTCTCTCACAGCTGCCTACATGAACTTCTAGACTAGGGGTAAGCAAACTATTTCTGTAAAGGTCCAGATAGCAAATATTTTAGGCGTTGCAAGCCATACAGACTCCATTACAACTACTCAACTCTACCACAATAGCAGCCACAGACAATATGTAAACAAATGAGCATGGCTGTGTTCCAATAAAACTTTATTTACAAAAACCGACAGCCGGCCAGATTTGGCCCATGTAGTTTGTCAACACTTTTCTAGATAGAGTTAACGATACCAACAAAAAAGGACCACATAGCACTTGTGCCAGCAGCCTGAGTTTTATTCTCATGGTACCAAGATTTTGTTCCCATAAGTAAATGCTTTCAGGTTGAGAAACCTTTAAATAATATATTATTATAAATATTATGTAATAACATAATTTACGTTATGCAAATATTTATAAATATTTAAATGTAGTCTAACATACAAAGTAATTTGTGTTTTTTAAGCAAAATTTTTATGTTTTCAACTGTGCGAACTTTTAAAATTTCAATCAAAGACATATTGAGTCACACATCTCATTTTTCAACAAAGCCAGTATTTGCCCCTCAATAGGCCAGCCACCTCTCTTACCAGGCTTATGTCTGAGTTTGTCCTGAGGGTATACTTTGAAGATGAAGATTATTATCAGAGAAATTAAAAATGATGGGCTGTAGGATCTAGAGTCAGTTCTCTGGAAAAGTTTTGATAAAAATGATCCAATCTTGGTCCAACATACCAGTGTATCCAGCCTTCCAATCCTGGACTGATAAGTGAATCCAACTCTTGTCAAACATCATGCCAAGAATGTGATGCACAAAAGGGCGTGAGAAAACAAAAGCCAATAAATACTAATGTTATACCTTCATTTTAGATGTTAATGACACATAAATATTAGGAGTCTGGATCCGGGCCAAAACCCTAAGTGTGAAGCAGGGCTATCAATGTCTTATGGAAACTTTCACCAAGGACCTACTAAGTGCCCTTTAACCTCCAAAGAACCCTCAAGGTAGGTCATCCCCATTTTACATATAAAGAGACTAAATCTTAGAGGATTTAGGCACCTGGCTAAATATGTTCATCTAAATGGTAGTTAATCAAGCTAGTTTTAAAATCCTGGACTTCTCAGCTCTGAAGATCATTGCTACTTACGCCATGCTTCTTTCAAAGACTGGAAAAGTAATTTTATATTTACATCTTTGTTTTCTAATTAATGCTGCTTTTACTTAATCACCAGCATTTAAGAAAATAAACTAAGTCTTGAATTCAATTGCACCTAATATTTTTCTGTTTAAACAAATATTTCAGCTACATTGTGGGTTAGGAGCCCTGGTGGCACAGTGGTTAAGAGTTCGGCTGCTAACCAAAAGGTCAGCAGTTTGAATCCATCAGCTTATCCTTGGAAACCCTATAGGGCAGTTCTACTCTGTCCTATAGGGTCACTGTGAGTTAGAATCAACTTGAAGGCAATAGGTTTTGGTACAGTGTGAGTTATAAAGACTTTCCTGAGCTAGTGAAACCCTTTCAGCCCTTTACATTCCTTTTCCATATAATAGACCTGTCAAGTTCCCAAGGAAACTGACCTAAATATATACATTTAGGATAATATTCAATTATATATTAGGGACTTCCAACATCAATGAGTGCTTTAGTCATCTAGTGCTGCTATAACAGAAATACCACATGTGGATGGCTTTAACAAAGAGAAATTTATTCTCTCACAGTCTAGTAGGTTATAAGTCCAAATTCAGGGCATCAGGTCCAGGGGAAGGCTTTCTCTCTTTGTTGGCTCTGGAGGAAGTTCCTTGTCCTCAATCTTCTCCTGGTCAAGGTGCTTCTCAGATGCGCGGACCCCAGGCCCAAAGGATGCGCTCTGCTCCTGGTGCTACTTTCTTGGTGGTATGAGGTCCCCAACTCTCTGCTTGCTTCCCTTTCCTTTTATCTCTTGAGAGATAAAAGGTGGTACAGGCCACACCCCAGGGAAACTCCCTTTATCAGGGAGGTGACTTGAGTAAGGGTGGTGTTACAATCCTACCCTAATCCTCTTAACATAAAATTATAATCACAAAATGGAGGACAAGGGCGGAGCCAAGATGGCGGACTAGGCAGACGCTACCTCGGATCCCTCTTACAACAAAGACACGGAAAAACAAGTGAATCGATCACATACATAACAATCTACGAACCCTGAACAACAAACACAGATTTAGAGACGGAGAACGAACTAATACGGGGAAGCAGCGATTGTTTCCAGAGCCTGGAGCCAGTGTACCAGTCAGGTACGGCACAAGCACAGAGAGCTGCTCCACCCCCCTGAACTAACCCCGGGAGGGGGACCAGCTGGTTCCACGGGCGGCGTGGGACGCAGCCGGTAGGAGAAGTCCCCAGGAGGCAGTGACTGGTCTTGGAGCAGAAAGAGCAGCGCCCGAGCCGGGGAACCGTCCCGCAGGGATTTGGACTGGACGCAGCGGATTTTCTGGAAAAACTAGTTTCCCAGTGATGGCTCGGAGACAACAATCCATATCAAACCACTTAAAGAAGCAGACCATGACAGCTTCTCCAACCCCCCAAACAAAAGAATCAAAATCTTTCCCAAATGAAGATACAATCTTGGAATTATCAGATACAGAATATAAAAAACTAATTTACAGAATGCTTAATGATATCACAAATGAAATTAGGATAACTGCAGAAAAAGCCAAGGAACACACTGATAAAACTGTTGAAGAACTCAAAAAGATTATTCAAGAACATAGTGGAAAAATTAATAAGTTGCAAGAATCCATAGAGAGACAACATGTAGAAATCCAAAAGATTAACAATAAAATTACAGAATTAGACAACGCAATAGGAAGTCAGAGGAGCAGACTCGAGCAATTAGAATGTAGACTGGGACATCTGGAGGACCAGGGAATCAACACCAACATAGCTGAAAAAAAATCAGATAAAAGAATTAAAAAAAATGAAGAAACCCTAAGAATTATGTGGGACTCTATCAAGAAGGATAACCTGCGGGTGATTGGAGTCCCAGAACAGGGAGGGGGGACAGAAAACACAGAGAAAATAGTTGAAGAACTCCTGACAGAAAACTTCCCTGACATCATGAAAGACGAAAGGATATCTATCCAAGATGCTCATCGAACCCCATTTAAGATTGATACAAAAAGAAAAACACCAAGACACATTATCATCAAACTCACCAAAACCAAAGATAAACAGAAAATTTTAAAAGCAGCCAGGGAGAAAAGAAAGGTTTCGTTCAAGGGAGAATCAATAAGAATAACTTCAGACTACTCAGCAGAAACCATGCAGGCAAGAAGGCAATGGGACGACATATACAGAACACTGAAGGAGAAAAACTGCCAGCCAAGGGTCATATATCCAGCAAAACTCTCTCTGAAATATGAAGGCGAAATTAAGATATTTACAGACAAACACAAGTTTAGAGAATTTGCAAAAACCAAACCAAAGCTACAAGAAATACTAAAGGAGATTGTTTGGTCAGAGAACCAATAATATGAGATATCAGCACAACACAAGGTCACAAAACAGAACGTCCTGATATCAACTCAAATAGGGAAATCACAAAAACAAACAAATTAAGATTAATTAAAAAAAAAATACACATAACAGGGAATCATGGAAGTCAATAGGTAAAAGATCACAATAATCAAAAAGAGGGACTAAATACAGGAGGCATTGAACTGCCATATGGAGAGTGATACAAGGCGATATAGAACAATACAAGTTAGGTTTTTACTTAGAAAAATAGGGGTAAATAATAAGGTAACCACAAAAAGGTATAACAACTCTATAACTCAAGATAAAAACCAAGAAAAACGTAACGACTCAACTAACATAAAGTCAAGCACTATGAAAATGAGGATCTCACAATTTACTAAGAAAAACGCCTCAGCACAAAAAAGTATGTGGAAAAATGAAATTGTCAACAACACACATAAAAAGGCATCAAAATGACAGCACTAAAAACTTATTTATCTATAATTACCCTGAATGTAAATGGACTAAATGCACCAATAAAGAGACAGAGAGTCACAGACTGGATAAAGAAACACGATCCATCTATATGCTGCCTACAAGAGACACACCTTAGACTTAGAGACACAAACAAACTAAAACTCAAAGGATGGAAAAAAGTATATCAAGCAAACAATAAGCAAAAAAGAAGAGGAGTAGCAATATTAATTTCTGACAAAATAGACTTTAGACTTAAAACCACCACAAAGGATAAAGAAGGACACTATATAATGATAAAAGGGACAATTGATCAGGAAGACATAACCATATTAAATATTTATGCACCCAATGACAGGGCTGCAAGATACATAAATCAAATTTTAACAGAATTGAAAAGTGAGATAGATACCTCCACAATTATAGTAGGAGACTTCAACACACCACTTTCGGAGAAGGACAGGACATCCAGTAAGAAGCTCAACAGAGACACGGAAGATCTAATTACAACAATCAACCAACTTGACCTCATTGACTTATACAGAACTCTCCACCCAACTGCTGCAAAATATACTTTTTTTTCTAGCGCACATGGAACATTCTCTAGAATAGACCACATATTAGGTCATAAAACAAACCTTTGCAGAGTCCAAAACATTGAAATATTACAAAGCATCTTCTCAGACCACGAGGCAATAAAACTAGAGATCAATAACAGAAAAACTAGGGAAAAGAAATCAAATACTTGGAAAATGAACAATACCCTCCTGAAAAAAGACTGGGTTATAGAAGACATCAAGGAGGGAATAAGGAAATTCATAGAAAGCAACGAGAATGAAAATACTTCCTATCAAAACCTCTGGGACACAGCAAAAGCAGTGCTCAGAGGCCAATTTATATCAATAAATGCACACATACAAAAAGAAGAAAGAGCCAAAATCAGAGAACTGTCCCTACAACTTGAACAAATAGAAACTGAGCAACAAAAGAATCCATCAGGCACCAGAAGAAAACAAATAATAAAAATTAGAGCTGAACTAAATGAATTAGAGAACAGAAAAACAATTGAAAGAATTAACAAAGCCAAAAGCTGGTTCTTTGAAAAAACTAACAAAATTGATAAACCATTGGCTAGACTGACTAAAGAAATACAGGAAAGAAAACAAATAACCCGAATAAGAAATGAGAAGGACCACATCACAACAGAACCAAATGAAATTAAAAGAATCATTTCAGATTATTATGAAAAATTGTACTCTAACAAATTTGAAAACCTAGAAGAAATGGATGAATTCCTGGAAAAACACTACCTACCTAAACTAACACATTCAGAAGTAGAACAACTAAATAGACCCATAACAAAAAAAGAGATTGAAACGGTAATCAAAAAACTCCCAACAAAAAAAAGCCCTGGCCCGGATGGCTTCACTGCAGAGTTCTATCAAACTTTCAGAGAAGAGTTAACACCACTACTACTAAAGGTATTCCAAAGCATAGAAAATGACGGAATACTACCCAACTCATTCTATGAAGCCACCATCTCCCTGATACCAAAACCAGGTAAAGACATTACAAAAAAAGAAAATTATAGACCTATATCCCTCATGAACATTGATGCAAAAATCCTCAACAAAATTCTAGCCAATAGAATCCAACAACACATCAAAAAAATAATTCACCCTGATCAAGTGGGATTTATACCAGGTATGCAAGGCTGGTTTAATATCAGAAAAACCATTAATGTAATCCACCACATAAATAAAACAAAAGACAAAAACCACATGATCTTATCAATTGATGCAGAAAAGGCATTTGACAAAGTCCAACACCCATTCATGATAAAAACTCTTACCAAAATAGGAATTGAAGGGAAATTCCTCAACATAATAAAGGGCATCTATGCAAAGCCAACAGCCAATATCACTCTAAATGGAGAGAACCTGAAAGCATTTCCCTTGAGAACGGGAACCAGACAAGGATGCCCTTTATCACCGCTCTTATTCAAGATCGTGCTGGAAGTCTTAGCCAGGGCAATTAGGCTAGACAAAGAAATAAAAGGTATCCGGATTGGCAAGGAAGAAGTAAAGTTATCACTATTTGCAGATGACATGATTATATACACAGAAAACCCTAAGGAATCCTCCAGAAAACTACTGAAACTAATAGAAGACTTTGGCAGAGTCTCAGGTTATAAGACAAACATACAAAAATCACTTGGATTCCTCTACATCAACAAAAAGAACACCGAAGAGGAAATAACCAAATCAATACCATTCACAGCAGCCCCCAAGAAGATAAGATACTTAGGAATAAATCTTACCAAGGATGTAAAAGACCTATACAAAGACAACTACAAAGCTCTACTACAAGAAATTCAAAAGGACATACTTAAGTGGAAAAACATACCCTGCTCATGGATAGGAAGACTTAACATAGTAAAAATGTCTATTCTACCAAAAGCCATCTATACATTTAACGCACTTCCGATCCAAATTCCAATGTCATATTTTAAGGGGATAGAGAAACAAATCACCAATTTCATATGGAAGGGAAAGAAGCCCCGGATAAGCAAAGCACTACTGAAAAAGAAGAAGAAAGTGGGAGGCCTCACCTTACCTGACTTCAGAACCTATTATACAGCCACAGTAGTCAAAACAGCCTGGTATTGGTACAACAACAGACACATAGACCAATGGAACAGAATTGAGAACCCAGACATAGATCCATCCACGTATGAGCAGCTGATATTTGACAAAGGACCAGTGTCAATTAATTGGGGAAAAGATAGCCTTTTTAACAAATGGTGCTGGCATAACTGGATATCCATTTGCAAAAAAATGAAACAGGACCCATACCTCACACCATGCACAAAAACTAACTCCAAGTGGATCAAAGACCTAAACATAAAGACTAAAACGATAAAGATCATGGAAGAAAAAATTGGGACAACCCTAGGAGCCCTAATACAAGGTATAAACAGAATACAAAACATTACCATAAATGATGAAGAGAAACCCGATAACTGTGGCTCCTAAAAATCAAACACCTATGCTCATCTAGAGACTTCTCCAAAAGAGTAAAAAGACCACCTACAGACTGGGAAAGAATTTTCAGCTATGACATCTCCGACCAGCGCCTGATCTCTAAAATCTACATGATTCTGTCAAAACTCAACCACAAAAAGACAAACAACCCAATCAAGAAGTGGGCAAAGGATATGAACACACATTTCACTAAAGAAGATATTCAGGCAGCCAACAGATACATGAGAAAATGCTCTCGATCATTAGCCATTAGAGAAATGCAAATTAAAACTACGATGAGATTCCATCTCACACCAGCAAGGCTGGCATTAATCCAAAAAACACAAAATAATAAATGTTGGAGAGGCTGCGGAGAGATTGGAACTCTCATACACTGCTGGTGGGAATGTAAAATGGTACAACCACTTTGGAAATCTATCTGGCGTTATCTTAAACAGTTAGAAATAGAACTACCATACAACCCAGAAATCCCACTCCTAGGAATATACCCTAGAGATACAAGAGCCTTCATACAAACAGATATATGCACACCCATGTTTATTGCAGCTCTGTTTACAATAGCAAAAAGCTGGAAGCAACCAAGGTGTCCATCAACGGATGAATGGGTAAATAAATTGTGGTATATTCACACAATGGAATACTACGCATCGATAAAGAACAGTGACGAATCTCTGAAACATTTCATAACATGGAGGAACCTGGAAGGCATTATGCTGAGCGAAATTAGTCAGAGGCAAAAGGACAAATATTGTATAAGACCACTATTATAAGATCTTGAGAAATAGTAAAAAAAAAAAAAAAATGGAGGACAACTACACAATACTGGGAATCACGGCCTAACCAAGTTGACACATATTTTTGGGAGGACACAATTCAATCCAGGACAATGAGTAAATATTGGTAGAGTGCTACAGAAGGTATTAAAAATTCTGCATTACATTTGTTGTTGTTGTTGTTAGGTGCCATTGAGTCAGCTCCAACTCATAGCGACCCTATCCACAACAGAACAAAACACTGCCCAGTCCTGAGCCATCCTTACAATCGCTGTTATGCTTGAGCTCATTGCTGCAGCCACTGTGTCAATCCACCTCATTGAGGGCCTTCCTCTTTTCCACTGACCCCGTACCCTGCCAAGCATGATGTCCTTCTCCAGGGACTGATCCCTCCTGACAACATGTCCAAAGTATGTAAGACACAGTCTCGGCATCCTTGCCTCTAAGAAGCATTCTGGCTGTACTTCTTCTAAGACAGATTTGTTCGTTCTTTTGGCAGTCCATGGTATATTCAGTATTCTTCGCCAACACCACAATTCAAAGGCATCAGTTCTTCTTCGGTCTTCCTTATTCATTGTCCAGCTTTCACATGCATATTATACAATTGAAAATACCAAGGCTTGGGTCAGGCGTACCTTAGTCTTCAAGGTGACATCTTTGCTCGTCAACACTTTAAAGAGGACCTTTGCAGCAGATTTACCCAATCCAATGCGTCTTTTGATTTCTTGACTGTTGCTTCCATGGGTGTTGATTGTGGATCCAAGTAAAATGAAATCCTTGACAACTTCAATCTTTTCTCCATTTATCATGATGTAGCTTATTGGTCCAGTTGTGAGGATTTTTGTTTTCTTTATGTTTAGGTCCAGTCCACACTGAAGGCTGTGGTCTTTGGTCATCATTAGTAAGTGCTTCAAGTCCTTTTCACTTTCAGCAAGCAAGATTGTGTCATCTGCATAATGCAGGTTGCTAGTGAGTTTTCCTCCAACCCTGATGCCCCATTCTTCATATAGTCCAGGTTCTTGGATTATTTGCTCAGCATACAGATTGAATAGGTATGGTGAAAGGATACAGCTCTGATGCATACCGTTTCTGACTTTAAACCAATCAGTATCCCCTTGTTCTGTCTGAACAACTGCCTCTTGATCTATGTAATGGTTCCTCATGAGCACAATTAAGTGTTCTGGAATTCCCATTCTTCCCAATGTTATCCATAATTTGTTATGATCCACACAGTCGAATGGCGTTGCATAGTCAATAAAACACAGATAAACATCCTTCTGGTATTCTCTGCTTTCAGCCAGGATCCATCTGACATCAGCAATGATATCCCTGGTTCCATCTCCTCTTCTGAAACCGGCCTGAATTTCTGGCAGTTCCCTGTCGATAAACTGCTCCAGCCATTTTTGAATGATCTTCAGCAAAATTTTGCTTGCGTGTGATATTAATGATATTGTTCTATAATTTCTACATTCAGTTGGATCACCTTTCTTGGGAATAGGCATAAATATGGATCTCTTCCAGTCAGCTGGCCAGGAAGCTGTCTTCCATATTTCTTGGCATAGACGAGTGAGCACCTCCAGCACTGCATCTGTTTGTTGAAACATCTCAATTGATATTCCATCAACTCCTGGAGCCTTGTTTTTCACCAGTGCCTTCAGAGAAGCTTGGACTTCTTCCTTCAGTACCACTGGTTCCTGATCATATGCCGCCTCTTGAAATGGTTGAACATCGACTAATTCTTTTTAGTATAATGACTCTGTGTATTCCTTCCATCTTCTTTTGATGCTTCCTGCGTCGTTTAATATTTTCCCCATGCAATCCTTCACTATTGCAGCTCAAGGCTTGAATTTTTTCTTCAGTTCTTTCAGCTTGAGAAAAGCCGAGCTCATTTTATTATACTTTTAGCTGTTCCTGACAGCTGCAGTTTATGATTAGGAGAGAGGGACAGAGTTAAGATCAATGTAAATATCAACCTTTGGCATACCTTGAAATCACCTGGGATGCTTTAAAAAATACCAAAGTCTGGGACTCATGCCTAGAGATTCTGATATAATTGGTCTGGGTTGTGGCCTCCGTAACAGGATTTCTAAAAATTCCCCAGCCAATGCTAAAGAGCCGCCAAGGTTGAGAACTAAAAAAGTAATATAAAAATTCATTTTTAATTTGGTGATAATAAAAGTGAATAAATATGTAAAAAGTTTAGTTAAGATAGAAAGGCAATATGGATTTGGGCAGCTATTTTACTTTTAAAGACCTTTTACCTGTTACATGAAAACATACTTCTAAAAAGCTACCAGTTTGGAGGTGCCTACTGTGTGCCAGGGACTTGTGTGAGTGCTTTACATATGCTATCTCATGTGACCAAAATCATACTTAAAGGAAAATGTATGCCTTTCAGTGTATATATTAGAAAATAAGGAAAGATAAATAATGAATCAGCACAAAAATTGAGAAGGTAGAAAATAAAAGAAAGGAGAAAAGGAAGGAAATAATAAAGATAAAGGCAGAAACTAACCAAATGGGAAGTTTAAAGAAAAAAAAAATGAAGATGAATTACGAAATTGAAAGTTGAAAAGACAAATAAGATAGACAAATATAAACTGGCAAATACATCAAAACAAAAAGAGAGATACCATATAAACCATCATTATGGATAAAAAGAGGTCTATAACTGCAAAAACAATGGGCAATAAAACAATTACAAGGTCATACTACTACTACAAGAGCATACTGTATCCAATTTAATATCAATAAACTTGAATATTTACATGTTTTTCCAAGAAAGTCATGAATTGTTAAGATTAACTCAAAAAGACTTAGAATAGCTGAATAGAACAAGAGTAGGAGAAAATGAAGTGATGGTTAATCATCTACCTGTAATAAAGATGCCAAACCCTTTGCCATTGAGTCAATTTCAACTGATAGTGACCCTATGGGACAGAGTAGAACTGCCTCTATAAGGTTTCCAAGGAGTAGCTGGTAGATTTGGACTGCTGACCTTTTGGTTAACAGCCAAGTGCTTAATCACTTTGCCACCAGGGCTCCCTAATAAAGATAGCCCTTCAAAATGAAGGGATGTGAGCTTCCCTTTTAAATGTGGTTTTCTGGAAATTCTACATTAAACTTTCCACAGCCAACTCACTGGCGAGAATGTAGTCACATGGCCAAGGAAGTTTGGAGAAAATAATCTTTTAGCAAAAAGGGAGAAGGAAGGGTGGAAAGAAAGAAGGGATGAACAGATACTGGGAAATGGCTAGAATTATCTTACTACAGCCAACAACAATCAAATAAATAAAATAATGGAAGAAAGATAACAGAGATTTTCTTTTAAGCCACAAAAATAACACCAACAGGAAATGAGCAATCACTGTATTAAAAAAAAAAAAAAATCAACTTTATTTAAGAATACCTAAATGAAGCATGGTATGACTCAATATTCAAAGATATCAATACTTCCCTGAAGCCCTGGTGGCACAGTAGTTAAGAGCTTGGCTACTAACCAAAAGGTTCGGCAGTTCAGATCCACCAGCCACTCCTTGGAAACCCTACAGAGCAGATTTATTCTGTCCAGTAGGGTCACTATGAGTTGGAATCAACTGGACTGCAATGGATTTGTTTTCGGTTTTTGGTATACCTATGGAAGTAATCATTTGGGAATAGTTTTTTTTTTTGTTATGTTAATGAGTCCAAATCAGTGTGGAGTGTGTCTTAAACCCAATCTCTTTTGAGATATAAAAGGAGCAGGTTAGGAGCAGAAAGGAGCAAACACAAATGGGGGAAAAATAGATGCCACATGGAGAGCACCAAGGAACCTCGGAAAGCAGGGCTAGAGAAGCTGAGACAAGGATTTCTCCCCAGAGAGTGGACAGAGAGAGAGCCTTTCCCTAGATTTGATGCCCTGAATTCAGACTTCTACCCTTCTAAACTGTGAGAAAATAAATTTTTGTCCATTAAAGCCACCTACTTGTGGTATTTCTGTTATAGAAGCACTAGAAAACTAAGACAATGCCTAAAAATTATAAAAAGGATTATCTTCTAATTTTTTCAAGATGGTTGCAAAGTTCATATGGAAGATAAAATTCACAAGTATGGAAGATAAAATTCACGAGTATGAAAGATAAAATTCACAAGAGTGGACAAAGAAACTCTGACAAAGAAAAACTGTGAAGGGACAATTGCCCTCGTTGTTATATCAAAACATACTTGAAAGCTATTATAATTAATACAGTGTGGTATTTGGCTCAGAAGGTGATAAATAGATCAATACAACATTATATATATGAGAATCTATTTATGTTAATTTAGTTTAATTTATGCTAATAAAGAAGCATTTCCAGTAAGTGGGGGAAGCTTGTATATTACAGTAAATCAATCAGAACAATTGGAAAAAAGTCAGGTTACACCCATATGCTATCTTGTTTAATTCTCACAACAACATCACCAGTTACTGTTACATAAATTGGGGCATTTAACTAAGGAATGACAGATGCAGAAAGTTAAGGGATTTAATGCATAGTTTTGTCTGTTGATATATAGAGTCCTGGGTAGTACAGCTAAAGTTCTCAGCCGCTAACTGAAAGATTGGAGGTTCCAGTATACCCAGAAGTACCTCAGAAGAAAGGCCTGGCAATCTACTTCCAAAAAATTAGCCACTAAAAACCCTATGGAGCAGTTCTACTCTGACACATTTGGGGTCGCCATAAGTCAGAATCAACTCAACAACAACTGGAACTAATCCTATTTTATATAAGTAAGGCAAAGAAATCCTCTTTGTTAAGGTGAATGAGTATAGAGCTGAAGAAATGAAAGACAGCCATGAAAAAATCAAATTTAAAGTGATACAGAAGAAAAAGCAAACCAATCAACCCAAACGCAAACCTTAGACATGTGAGAGCCACAGGAGAAATGGTTTTTCAAAATGTTCTTAGGAAATCTCAATTATTTGGATCATGATCTATTCAGACTTTTAAATGGAGTTATTAACCCCTACCAGCCACTATGTCACCTGTGCTATAAGAGCCATCCCTGCAGAGGCCTGAAATGGAATGGCTGAGTGTGCAGTGAGGTCAGCAGCTATGTGTGGTACAAAGGAGAGAGGGCTCTGTTATGCCGAGCTATTATTGGGTGATATAAATGCCAGCAAGCTAGGCAAAAGAAGGGACTGAACTCAGTAACTTTCAGTAGCAGCCATTACATTAGCATTTCTGTACATGTGAGAAGCACACAGTTCCTTATAAAACAAACAAACCTGCTATGAAATGATTTTGCATACTGAATACATTTTATTCTTTTTAAGAGTATAGATAATTATCCAGTGTGATCACAATTATGTTGAAAAAACTATGCAAATATAAAAAGAATGAAAGCTGATACAAGTGAAATGATAATAATTGTTGTTCTTGGCTGTTGGATAATTGTTTTCTACATTTCTAATTTTTTTCTATTGAGTACTTAGTTTCATACTTGAAAAGAGAAATTTCAATGGATAAATTTTGTGAAATCAGAGCTCTCTAGTTCCCAAAACAAATTATTAGACCTTATGAGAGTCTATTAATTTGTATAATTAGGAGATTAATATATTTAACTTAGTAACTAGCATATATTAAGGATTTGGAAAAAGATGTCACACTATATACACCCACTCCTGAGTTATCAACATGGCTAGGTTCCAGCAACCAGGTTGTTATGTGACAATTGGCATTGTGAGAAAATGGAGGATGACCACATCAAATTACAAAAATGGAGGATGACTATATCATTACATAGCTGCCAAATTATATCAGTACTAACTGCCAAATCACTGATAATCATAGCACAGCCAAGCTGACACATAACAACCTTCACAGCCAGCATTACTCTCATCTTGTATCTCAGTATTCTTTACTGCCAGACGTATGTTGTTAATCCACAAAGTAGTTGGATAGTAGCTGCACTGAAGGCACTGGCAAAAAACAAGGCTCCAGGAATTGACAGAATACCAACTGAGATGTTTCAACAAATGGATGCAGTGCTGGAAGTGCTTGCTCATCTATGCCAAGAAATTTGGAAGACAACTTCCTGGCCAACTGACAGGAAGAGATCCATATTTATGCCTATTCCCAAGAAAGGTGACAGAACTGCATGTGGAAATTATCAAACAATATCATTAATATCACGTGCAAGTAAAATTTTGCTGAAGATCATTCAAAAGCAACTGCAGCAGTATACCGACAGGGAACTGCCAAAAATTCAGGCCGGCTTTCAAAGAGAATGTGGAGAGAGGGATGTCACTGCTGATGTCAGATGGATCCTGGCTGAGAGCAGAGAGTACCAGAAAGATGTTAACCTGTGTTTTAATGACTATGCAAAGACATTCGACCGTGTGGATCATAACACATTATGGATAATATTGTGAAGAATGGGAATTCCAGAACACTTAATTGTGCTCATATGGAACCTGTACATACATCAAGAGGCAGTTGTTTGGACAGAACAAGGGGATACTGTGTGGTTTAAATCAGAAAACGTATGCATCAATGTTGGATCCTTTCACCATACTTATTCAATCTGTATGCTGAGCAAATAATCCAAGAAGCTGGACTATATGAAGAAGAATGGGGCATCAGCATTGGAGGAAAACTCATTAATAATCTACATTATGCAGATGACACAACCTTACCTGCTCAAAGTGAAGAAGACTTGGAGCATTTACTGATGAAGATCAAAGACCACAGCCTTCAGTATGGATTAGACCTCAACATAAAGAAAATAAAAATCCTTATAACTGGACCAATAAGCAACATCATGATAAATGGAGAAAAGATTGAAGTTGTCAAGGATTTCATTTTGCTTGGATCCACAATCAGGCAGCACTGGATCCAAGTGGAAGCAGCAGTCAAGAAATCAAATGATGCATTGCATCAGGCAAATCTGCTGCAAAAGACTTCTTTAAAGTGTTGAAAAGCAAAGATATTACCTTAAAGACTAAGGTGCACTTGGCCCAAGCCATGGTGTTTTCAATTGCCTCATATGCATGTGAAAACTGGATGATGAATAAGCAAGACCAAAGAAGAATTCATGCTTTTGAATTATGGTGTTGGCAAAAAATATTGAAGATACCATGGACTGCCAAAAGAACAAACAAATCTGTCTTGGAAGAAGTACAACCAGAATGCTCCCTAGAAGCAAGGATTGTTAGACAACATTTCACATACTTTGGACCTGTTATCAGAAGGGATCAGTCCCTGGAGAGGGACATCAAGCTTGGTAAATTAGAGGGTCAGCGAAAATGAGGAAGACCCTCAACAAGATGGTTTGACACAGTACTACAACAATGGGCTTAAGTGTAACAACGATTTTAAGGATGGTGCAGAACCTGGCATTGTTTCATTCTATTGTACATAGCACTGCTATGAGTCAGAACGGCACCTAACAACAACAAAAGATTTTTTTACTATTGTCATAAATGTGAAATGTCGGATAATGAGATAGTTGATAAGTGAGGAGTAGGTGTAATCTCACAGCCAGGAATATACCCTAAGATGAAATGTGCAAGATTTATGTTTATGACGAAAATATAAAATATATATCTGAATAAATGAAGAGACATACCTTGTTTCTACATGGCATACTCAATACTATAAAGATGTCAATTTTTGCCACATGAGTGGACCATTAACATGTAATTTCAATAAAAATTCCAAAAAGAGTTTGCTTTAGAACCTGACATGTGAGATTCTAACATGGAGAAGAATCCATCTGGAGAAGAATAGAGAAGAAAATTCTTAAATAAGAAAAAATAATGAGGAAAAGCTTATCTTTTCAAGAAAGTTCCATAAAACTATTGTAATTAAAACAACTTGGGACAGTCACAGAAAAAGAAAAGAGATGAAAAAAGGAGGAGACCAGACCTTTGTATATGTAGGAATGATTATATGATAAAGGAAGCATTTTGAATATGGGAGTAACAGTCTGTTCAATGAATGAGGGTGAGAATGGTATTTGGAAGTAAAAGAAAATAAGGGACCTACTTCAATTCATACATAAAATATATATATTGTATATGGATTGATGATCAGATTGATTAGTAAATGACAAATCTATTCAGAGAGTAGATGGAAAAATCAGGAATATATTTTATAATCCTGGGGTGATGAAGGCTTTCCTAAGCTAGAAGTAAAACTCAAAAGATATGAAAGAAAATTGACAGACATAATGATACAAAAAGGAAACACTCCTGTAAAATATTGTAAAATAAATTGAAAGATGAACACTAGACTGGGAGAAAAATATTTGCAAAATACATAACAGGCAAAGTATTAATATCGAAAAGATAAGCAATCTGATAGATAAATAGGCAATCCTGATATAAACAAAAACCAAACCTGTTGCCATTGAGTTGATTCCAACTATAAAAAAAGAAATACTTATATCTAATGTTGTTGTTAGAGGTTGTCGAATCAGCCCCCAACTTATGGAGGTCCCAGGCACAATGGAACAAAACGTTACCTGTTCCTGTGCCATCCCCATGATCAGTTGTGGATTGGACCATTTTCATTGCCTGATTTTTGGAAGTAGATCACCAGGCCTTTCTTCCTAGTCCATCTTAGTCTGGAAGCTCTGCTGAAATCTGTTGAGCATCATGGCAACATGAAAGCCTCCACTAACAGGTAGTGGTGTATTGGCCAGGAATCAAACCTGGGTGTCCAACATGGAAGGCAAGAATTCTACCGCTGAACCACAATGACCCCTTCCTTAGTATTAGCACTGCCCAATTTTTAGCTAGGCACCCTGCTACCTGGAATAAAGCCTCCGTTTACCAGCTTCTCTTGCAGCTAGGTGTAGCTGTGTGACTGTCATTTAACAGGCAGAGAAAAACAGATTTTTAAAAAAACTCAATGGTGCCAATAACTTTACCTATTGATATTTTAACCCAACAACCATTGTGAAACCTTTAAAGAAATTGACTTAGTAATCCCCAAAACAAAGGAGACCTAGTTGCACAATGGTTAAGCACTTGGCTGCTAACTGAAAAGTTGGTAGTTCAAACCCACCCAGCAGCTCTGAGAGAGAAAGACTTGGCATCTGCTTCCATAAAGATGACAGCCCAGAAAATCCTATGGAGCAATTCTCTCACTTAGGGTCACTATGAGTCAAACACAAACTTGACAGCACCTAATGATAACAAAATTATGGAATCTCCTTAGGAAATAGGATTAAGAGTGAAGGAAAATAGGTATTAGGGTAGGTAACGATGTACTTCCCGTTCCCCTATGTACTCACCTCTCTGTCTAGTACTGTGCCCAATAGCTACTTCCAAGTGGCCGGAGTTGCCACACCTCCTGTCTTGTCCTTGACCGACGTGTCAAAAAGGAGGTAAAATGCATTGAGTGAGATGTGAAGGGACCACCTACATAGAAAGAGCATGGATTTCATAATAAGGAAACTGTAATATCTGTTTTAGTGGCTCAGAGGCGTTTTTGATCATTGTATTATTTCGGGTTACTTTCCAGATAGTAAGGAGTCACTGTGTTGTCTGAAAGAACTCAGAGACAGCCATCAAGCTTACAGAACATAATTTTAATAAATTCTTTTGTTCAGAAACAACTTATGCAATTTAAAGCTATTTTAAAACAACATAAAATTGGTGACAACCTGCATAAACACAAGCCACTGTGGTTTCAAGACTTTATGATTGCTGGCCTTCTTTTTTAAATAGGGAGCAGGAAAAATAAAATGATTGCTAAAACTTTACAAAAAAGCATCACATCTCTCCTTTCAGCTTCTAAAAATCTTGATCAGGGTGAGGCAAAGGAGAAATATTTCAATGGACTCGAAACTCAGACCATAGCTGGGTGAGCGAAAAGGGGGAATGTGGCAGACAGAATAGCAGGGACCATCAGTTATCTGGGGCAGTGAGTGAAAGGGGCTTTTTAGTCCTTTAAGTACCTTTTTTAGATAATTTGACAATAGGAACTAGAGACTAATGAGAGAATGGTATTTGAAGTCTAATTCAAGGTATATTTTGATCTTATTTAATTCCAGAGTTAAAAAAAAAACCATCACTGTCACGTCGATTCCGACTCATAGTGACACTGTAGGACAGAGTAGAGCTGCCTCGTAGGGTTTCCAAGGAGCAGCTGGTGGATTCAAACTGCCGACCTTTTGGTTAGCAGCTGAGCTCTTAACCACTGCATCACCAGGGGGGTCATTAATGTAAGCAAAAAAGGTCATCACCAAAGTGACAAGCTTTTTAAGCACTGACCAGCTAACAGGCATCATGCAGGGTACCCCTTGCGATCGAGTAGATTCTGACTCGTAGCAACCCTATAGGACACAGTAGAACAGCCCCAAGGGTGTCCACAGAGCACCTGGTGGATTCGAACTGCCAACCTCTTGGTTAGCAACCATAGCTCTTAACCACCACGCCACTAGGGTTTCCATGCTGGGTACAGAGATGCAAAAATGTACACAACAGGGACCTTGTCTTCAAAGATCTCAAAGGCCACAGAAGAGAAAAGCCCATATTTATATTATGATAAGTGCCAGCAGACAGAGAGATGCCGTTGTTGGGTGCCGCCGAGTCAGTTTTGACTCATAGCGACGCTATGCACAACAGAATGAAACACTGCCTGGTCCTGTGCCATCCTTACAATTGTTATGCTTTAGCTCATTGTTGCAGCCACTGTGTCAATCCACCTCATTGAGGGTCTTCCTCTTTTCCGCTGACCCTGTACTTTGCCAAGCATGATGTCCTTCTCCAGGGACTGATCCCTCCTGACAACATATCCAAAGTATGTAAGACACACTCTCACCATCCTTGCTTCTAAGGAGCATTCTGGTTGTACTTCATCCAAGACAGATTTGTTCATTCTTTTGGCAGTCCATGGTGTATTCAATATTCTTCACCAACACCACAATTCAAAGGCGTCAATTCTTCTTCAGTCTTCCTTATTCATTGTCCAGCTTTCACATGCATATGATGCGATTGAAAATACTATGGCTTGGGTCAGGTGCACTTTAGTCTTCAGGGTGACATCTTTGCTCTTCAACACTTTGAAGAGGTCCTTTGCAGCAGATTTCCCAATGCAATGCGTCTTTTGATTTCTTGACTGCTGCTTCCATGGCTGTTGACTGTGGATCCAAGTAAAATGAAATCCTTGACAACTTCAATCTTTTCTCCATTTTTCATGATGTTGCTCATTGGTCCAGTTGTGAGGATTTTTGTTTTCTTTATGTTGAGGTCTAATCCATACTGAAGGCTGTGGTCTTTGATCTTCATTAGTAAGTGCTTCAAGTCCTCTTCACTTTCAGCAAGTAAGGTTGTGTCATCTGCATAATGCAGGTTGTTAATGAGTCTTCCTCCAATCCTGATGCCCCATTCTTCTTCATATAGTCCAGGTTCTTGGATTATTTGCTCAGCATACAGATTGAATAGGTATGGCGAAAGGATACAACCCTGACGCACACCTTTCCTGACTTTAAACCAATCAGTATCCCCTTGTTCTGTCTGAACAACTGCCTCTTGATCTGTGTAAAGGTTCCTCATGAGCACAATTAAGTGTTCTGGAATTCCCATTCTTCGCAATGTTATCCATAATTTGTTATGATCCACACAGTCGAATGGCGTTGCATAGTCAATAAAGCACAGGTAAACATCCTTCTGGTATTCTCTGCTTTCAGCTAGAATCCATCTGACATCAGCAATGATATCCCTGGTTCCACATCCTGTTCTGAAACTGGCCTGAATTTCTGGCAGTTCCCTGTTGATATACTGCTGCAGCCGTTTTTGAATGATCTTCAGCAAAATTTTGCTTGCATGTGATACTAATGATATTGTTCTATAATTTCCACATTCAGTTGGATCGACTTTCTTGGGATAGGCATAAATATGGATCTTTCCAGTCAGTTGGCCAGGAAGCTGTCTTCCATATTTCTTGGCATAGATGAGTGAGCACCTCCGGCGCTGCATCTGTTTGTTGAAACATCTCAAATGATATTCTGTCACTTCCTGGAGCCTTGTTTTTCACCAATGCCTTCAGAGCAGCTTGGATTTCTTCCGTCAGTACCATCGGTTCCTGATCATATGTCACCTCTTGAAATGGTTGAACATCAACTAATTCTTTTTGGTATAATGACTCTGTGTATTCCTTCTATCTTCTTTTGATGCTTCCTGCATCATTTAATATTTTCCTCATAGAATCCTTCACTATTGCAACTCAAGGCTTGAATTTTTCTTCAGTTATTTCAGCCTGAGAAACGCCGAGGGTGTTCTTCCCTTGTGGTTTTCTATCTCCAGCTCTTTGCAAGTGTCATTATAATACTTTACTTTGTCTTCTCAAGCCATCCTTTGAAATCTTCTGTTTAGTTCTTTTGCTTCATCATTTCTTCCTTTTGCTTTAGCTGCTCGATGTTTGTGAGCAAGTTTCAGAGTCTCCTCTGGCATCCATCTTGGTCTTTTCTTTCTTTCCTGTCTTTTCAATGACCTCTTGCTTTCATCATGTATGATGTCCTTGATATCATTCCACAACTCGTCTGGTCTTCGGTCACTAGTGTTCAATGCGTCAAATCTAATTCTGAGACGGTCTCTAAATTCAGGTAGGATATACTCAAGGTCATATTTTGGCTCTCATGGACTTGCTCTGATTTTCTTCAGTTTCACCTTGAACTTGCATATGAGCAACTGATGGTCTGTTCCACAGTCGGCCCCTTCTGACTGACAATATTGAGCTTTTAAATCATCTCTTTCCACAGACATACCAATGACATTATGGGAAAACAGATGAGAGCGCCTAGCAGTCTTGAATATAGGTGGGGGAGGGAGGGCAGGAAAGGAGTCTCATGGGAAGAGGGTAATTGATGAAGAAGATAATATCATTCAAAACTTGTTAACAAAGAAAATTTTATCATTTTAATTCAATGTGGCCAGATGAGCCAGTCTCCAATTTTTATGAAGCCAAGTACTCTGCCACGGAAGCAAGTTCTCTGAATTATAGGCTTCTACATTCTAGAAGGGTTGACCCTTTGGTGGTGCCACACTGAATTAGAGTTAGTCTTCAGCTTTCATATCTAGATTGCTTATATTATTTGATACTTAAAAACATCCCTCAGTTATCATATGCTTATAATCATTGATTTGATATATTATTTATATTATTTGATACTTAAAAACATCCATCAGTTATCATATGCTTATAATCATTGGAGAACCATATTCTGTATTTTTAAAAGTATATCATACTTCGTTTTCTTCTTTACAAGTTTATCTTGTTCCAAAACAGTACTGCTCCCTTCAAAATGTCACAACAGAGCATGTGGCTTGCAAATGTCCATTTACGTCAAGAACCACTTAACTATACTGAGCACAGCCCAAACACAAGTGGCACGTCTTGGTGCTTATTGGGATAGGCTGTAGTAATTCACTGAACTAGCTGAAGGTTTTATGAATGTTTTTACTTCATTGATCAACCTCATGTTGAGTTTCCAAATGTAAGAGTCTGATGGGACCTTTGAACATATCTGTATTGTTGGGCTGGACTTAACTTAGCCAATGCTTTCCACTTAAAACCTATGTGTTTGAAATAATAAACTATGTTCCTTTGCTTCACCTTGAAAAGGCAATGTTTCATGCCTATTATCTGAAAATTCTTGGAATACAGATTTCCTAGCTCTACCCTCCTCCCCCTCCCCATATTTTCAGGAGTCACTAACAGCTCCTTTTTAAGGCAAAGATGACTTATTCCCACAATAAAGATGAGAAACAGCATTCGTTTTCCCCTTTGACCGATCCCTGAGCCAGCCCTTTTTAGTGAAGACAGATTGAGCAATACTGGTGTAACCCAGATGTCAGCTGAGGTTTCCAAGCCTTTTTGCTATTTAAACAAAATTGGCTTGAACTAAGTTGCAGCCATTGGAAGTTTTGTGCCTCACCAGGTGTCTTAGTATCCCAGGGCTGTTATAACAAAATATGACAGAGGGGGTGTCTCACAGCTCTAGAGGCTGGAAGTCCAAATCAGGGTATCAGCTGTATTGATCCCTCCTGAGGGCTCTGAGACAGGAACTGTTCCATGCCTACCTCCTAGCTTCTGGTGATCTCAGCAATCCTTGGTGTCTTTGGCTCATACATACATCTTCACATGGCACCTTCCCCCTGTATGTATCTCTCTATGTCTGTTCTTCTCTTTTATAAGGACAGGAGACCTTATTAGGACACAGTATATATTAAACATTTGCCATTTCAACATTTTTTACATACACAACTCAGTGATATTAATTATGTTCACCGTGCTGTGCAACCGTCACCATCAAGTGGGTTTTTCCAGTCAAAAAGCATCATCACTCCTACATCCAAACACCTGGCTGAGAGAACTGGAAATTCCAAAGCCTGCGTTACCGTCATTGCTTTGGTTGCAGCCATATGATGACGTAGTTGAGCACATGTGGCTCACTTACTGCTGCAAGGATGTCCTGTTCAGGCCCACACCCACAAGCGCAGCCATGTTTCCCAAAGCAGAGAGCCATACTGAAGTATAAGAAGAAGGCTCTGATACTGTCTGATGACTTGAGAGTTGTCAGGAGAACTAGAATCACAGATTCTCAGCACTGGAAATATATCCAAAATGGCCCAGTCCAATCCCCAGCCAGAGCACGAGTCCCTTCTACACAACACCATTCTTACAACTTCTTCTACTTTGACCTTTCCAGTTATAGGGAATTGGCTCTTTTACAAGGCTATTTTTTTATTGTTAGAACCCAGTTGTTATCAGAACTTTTCTTCCTTGTTCTTAATTTATTTCCCTGCAATTCCCACCACTGGGCCTAGTTTTTGCCATCTAAGGCTGCAAAAAATTTAATTGAATCTCCTTTCTGCACAACATCCCCTAAACCCCTTGCACTCAGGAGTCTCATCTGCCCTAAATTCTGTCTTAGCCATACTTTTCTTCATGTGTCCCTGATATGACACAGCTTCCTCATTCCAGCCATCTTCCTCAAGATGCAGAATAATTTCTTACTGTGCCAAGGCAGCAAAGCGATGCTTGACACATCATCTGACTAATGAAGAATAATTAGACCACTTATTTTCCCATGATCTGTTTTTCTATTATTGCAGCCTAATATCATGTTAACTTTTTTTAGCAGCCATTTCACACCTTGATGCCTATTAAAAGCTTGTAGTCAATTATAATCCTCTGATTTTTTTTTTTTTTTTTCACATGAAGTGTTGCCAGAATAGATATTCCCCAACCTGCGTGTCCTCGAGTGTGCATTAATGTAAGACCTCCCAAGGGATCACAGGGCAATCAAGGACTGGTCGTTAGCCTCACTTTATTGAACTATAAGATGGATCTAATAATGCTGGTGCCACATGAGAGCTGCCGTAGAAAGGACCACATCCCGGTGAACGTGTGCTCTTCTTCTAAAGAACAATCTATTTATAACCACAGTCTTCTCAAAGGACCTGAGGTGACCAGACTATGTACTTTTCTAGAAGTTGATTTTTATCCACAGCCTTCCCTTTTTCTTATCAAATGCTCTCTAGTCCCTGCTTCCAACAATTAAATATCCACCTAACTAGTTGTCTTTTCTCCAGGTTGATTGAGCTCTTAACTTTTTTTTTTTTTTTTTAAAACAACTGGGCAGGTCAAGAAACCCAACCCCTCTCTACCAACCAGAGCTCCGCCCTCTGCCACTGGGTGGCCTGGAGTTGAAGGCCAAAGAGGTAGACGAGGACTCTAACTGTTCTAGGCTAGAGCGCAGGCTCAGCCTGTCTTATCCAGTGGGACAGCAAAGGGTCATTCTAAAAATTGCTGGTGCTGGGACTGTCAGGTTGCTGCTGGTGGCTCCCTACCGGATTGTCCTCCCTCTCTCTCTCTCCACAGGTCACTTCCCAAGAGGAGCCTGCTGCTGAAACTCCATCATCACAGCTCAGGAACGCCACTTCACACAGGAGGGTAAGGAGCTGGCTCCATCCTCACCAAATCCTGTCTTCTAGATTCTGGGGTGTGGGAGTGGGGTGTGGGTGAGAGGGTGGGGGGGTGTCTGCGCGCCTTAAGTTGTACAGTTATTCTACTGAAAGGAGTTTACAGCTGGGTCAGATTGCTCATGTCCCTGATCTGAAGTTGGAAGTCAGAAAACATTTTCTTGAAATCTAAAGAATGTGATGTATTAGGAGAATGTCACACTAATAGAAATACAAGATAACGATGCCTACAAAAAAAAATGTACTTGTAATTTCTAACAATAATTTTAAGTCTGTAAAGCATAAACTATGTTTTTCTTCCACAATTTTTGTAGGGGAGGAGACTGAGAAAATGAAATTTCCAGATTTTGTTCACAAAGCTTAGATTTTTTTTTTTAAATCAGAAACTATTTAAACATTTGGTTTACATAAGTTTTATAAAAATGTTTAACCATAAAAAGATAAAATATATTTTAAAAGGTTTAAATAAAATGTAATCAGTTTTAACTAAATTGATTACTCAAAAATCAGAGAACTCTGAATTTCCAGAAATAAAACTTATTGGCAAAATAGAAATCTCCCCATCAAAAAAACAAGATTTTTAAAAATTTGATTATAAAACCAGTTTTTGTTTTAAATGTGCACATATGACTGTACTGATATCTGTTTTATATTAAATATCATCTTGGAAATGAAATGGTAAAGTGGAAAACCCCCCTCAAGTTGGACTTAACTTAAAATGGCAAGCAGAAGAAGCCGGGAGTGTTTCTATTCCTGGAGGTCCTGCTGATGAACCCAGACAGATGCAGCCATTGGAATGTGGCAGGGACAGGGAGCGCAAGCAGCTGATTCGCCCCTTTGGCAAGAAACCATTCTGGGATCCCAGCTCATTCTGGCCTGAGAGTGACAGTGACACTTTAGCACACATGGTTTTTTAGCTTGTCCTGTATAGAGTCTCTCCAGGAGGAAGGGGGGCTGGGGACAGCAGGAAAGAGAATATCCTTAAAGATAAAAAGATAATTGTTTTCTAAAATCAGCTCTAGAAGCTTTTATCTAGGTTCTGCTTCAGGCCAGGGGGAAGTGATTTAAGTTTAAGTAGGATACTCTCACATGGACTTGCCCACTCACAGAAGAGGGTAGAATTATGCCACCATTTCTTAGCAACATTATTCTCAGTCCAGTGGTTCTGAATCTATTTTGGTATTTTACACCTTTTTGAGATCCTCGTGAAAGCTCAGGGTACATTCTAGAGGAAAATATACATAAACACACATGCACGTGTTTCATAATACTGCAGAAAGCTCATGGACCTACCTGAAACCCAACACAAAGCAAGGTTGCCAGACACAATACAGGGTGCCCAGCTACATCTGAATTTCAAACTTTTTTAAAATCTTTTTTTTTTTAGTATATGTCCCCAATATTGCATGTTGTTGTGGTATCTCATCTAGGTAATTCCCACTCATAGTAACCCTATATGAGTGAGTAGAACTGCCCCCGTAAAGTTCTCTGCGCTGTAATCTTTATGGAGAGAAGCCTTGGTGGTGTAGTGGTTAAGAGCTTGGCCGCTAACCAAATGGTTGGCAGTTCAAACCCACGAGCTGCTCTGTGGGAGAAAGATACGGCAGTCTGCTTCCGTAAAGATTTACAGCCTTAGAAACCCCATGGGGCAGTTCTAATCTGTCCTATAGGGTTGCTATGAGTTGGAATTGACTCAACGGTAGTGGGTTTTTTTTTTTTTTTTTTTTTTTGGTTTAATCTCTACAGGAGCAGTTTGCCAGGTCTTTTCTCCTGTGGAGCAGCTGGTAGGTTTGAACCACTGACCTTTCAGTTAGCAGTTAAGTGCTTAACCATTGCACCATCAGGGCTTCTTAAATATTGCATAGGACACACTTACACTAAGAATGATTCATTGTTTATCTGAAATTCAAATTTAACTGGAAGTCCTGTGTTTTTATTTGTTGAATCTGGCAACCCAGACCTAGACACATAGACCCAAGGTTTAGAACCCCTGTCTCAGACCATTCATCCATAGCTGACAATGAGTTGATTCTAGGGTTCTGGTAGGCCATACTATGGGGAAAAGTGATACAAAAGCAGACTTTGACAGTTCTGACAGCAAAAGCCTGCTATGTATTCTTAACTCTCTGTAAAATTTTAGAACTGGAATGTACACATCTTTTCATTTGAGAGATGATTAAACTGAAATCCTGAAAGTTTGGGTGTTTTGTCCAAGGCCTATCAGATGGTTAGTGCAAAATGAATCTAATTTTCAGTTCTATGACAACCAAAGAGACATCAGTCTGGAAAACTCAATTTCCATCCATTCCACACATTATGAAAAATGTGACAATTTATATAACACAAACACACACACACACACACACAAGACTGGGAAAGAGAACAAACTATTTTTCTAAAATTTCCAACAAAACCAGAACTAAAAATGTCTGCACTGGGTCCTTGTAGTCCTGTATTTCAGTCTTGGAGAATAGAACCACAGTTAATTTTATATACTTTCTAGATAAAAGCAAGGCACAGGCTTTTAGCTAAATTGAACCGTGTGAAATTGACAGTATTGAACTATTTTTAAACAAAGGATGGTAATGTCATAGTCAACTAACACCTAAAAGGAAATGTTTGATTATTGATCAACAAATTCACGCAAACCTCCTTGAACCTGTTTATATTTTGGGCTTACCTGATCTACTGGAGTTTCATTTCTATACTATTCATAACAGAATAAAGACATCCATCGGATCTATTTGTCCTAAAACAAAACATTTAAATAGACAACTCTTTTATTTCAGTATTTGGAGCTCTCAGGAAACTTTTTGTCTTCTCCATATCCATTTTACACACCTCAGTTTTGCCTCACTTAATCTCTACTTTCTCATGCTGGCAAGAGCTCTTTCACCTACTATAGACTTGAAACTACCATGGATTTAAGGAAGCGATATAACATATCAGAGTTCAATCTGGGTTTGAATCTTTCCCTCCACTACACACTACACACTTGTGTGACCTTGGACACGTTTTTTTACCCTCTTTGAAACTTAATTTCCTCATTTTTAAAAAGAATATAGTTATATAACCAACCTTTTAGGATTGCTGTAATGCTTAAAATTTTAAAGATAAAATCATGCTAAGTACTTAACCCAGGGATCAATACACCGTAATCACTCAATAAATGTTAGCTATATAATTATTATTTTAGGTAGAAATACATAATATAGATTCATGCTTGGTGATTTCTATTTAGGAATTAGTTATCAGCGTACTTAACCGGGGCGGAAGAACCGGTAAGCACAGTATGCACTGGCTTACAGTAAGCAAGGGATGCACAGGCTTAATTGTGTTTACTTAGTAATCTATAGTGAAACCTGGCTGAAATTGCACGCTACAGAGATTAATAAGTAAGCACAATTAAACCCGTGCATACCTTGCTTATTGGATAATCCATCCATTTAATTAAAACTTGGCAAATACAAATAATGAAGAATATGACAATTTATATAACTCTGTCCAGCTGTGTATGATGCATGACACTATCATCACAGAAATGGCCCAAGAGCCAGGATCTGCAGTGAGTGGTGGGGAGGAGAGCGTGGAATTACATCTTTTTTGCCCTTGTGCCCAATTTCTAATGTGTAGCTCTTTGAGGGGGTCTGAGCTCTTGCTGATAGTGGGTGGGGCAGAGAGAAAAGAGGGATTCTCTGGGCTCCCTCCATGGATGAAGGAATACCTCCCCCCAGTAGCATAGGGACCCTTCTATGACCTTCTGCACCCGCTGCAAACTCTTCTTTCACCCAAAAAGGGAAGGGAGAGGAAGGGATTGGCAGTGCCTCCAAATAGCCACTCATCTCATTACACAACCTCAGCTGCTAAGGCTAGGCCAGCTCCTCTTTCCAGTGTTCCTACTATGGTAGGGACCATGTGAAAAGTGCAAGCCACTAACAGTCCCAAGGGCAAAGAGGAAGGCAGTACAGCTAGCTCTTCCTCCCTCTGAGCCCAAGGGAGCAATTTATAATAACCCCCCACCAGCCACCCCCACCCCAGAAAGGGAGAATCAAGCCTGTTGTGAATTAGGAAAAATGTGGAAACGGTTTTGAAACTCTCCCAGACATGGGCAGCTCAGTGACGGTGCACTCCCCAGGCAGCCCAAAACCCAGGGTCAAAGCCCTCCCTAGTGTAAGCTAACTAGAGTGATTGCTTTAGCTGCCACTCTTGGGGAGTCTCTGAGCTTGGGGAGTCCCTGAGCAGCTGGCCACAAAGCACTCCATCCAAAAAAAAAAAAAAAAAAGCCTTTAAAAACAACAATAAGTAAAACCCACAACCAACTTTGAGTTTGAATCAAAATGTGTTACTCATCATGTAGGTTATACCATGGATTATATATGAATGGATATATGCAACTCATTTTTGTACCACCTGTTCCTCACAACCAAGGGCCACCTTTGGGCTGTCACTGTGACCATCACTGACGATCAGCTAAAGGGCCTGGGGTAAATCAGACTCCAGGGATTGGTGGGTGCCCTATGACCCGAGGGTACACGGTGAGTGTTTGTATGATGGTAGAAAAAACTGTTGAAGAGTTCCTCTGCAAATTACTATGGACTACTTGTTCACATATGATCTAGTTACTGAGTAATTAACTTTTCGAAATATTCAGTTCTTTTCTAATCACCCTCTATTGGCCCAACCTTTATCAGGCTTAGAGCCTAGCACCATGACCAAATAAATAAATCGAAGTGAATTAAACTCTTCCATTTTCCTTTCACGCACATGTATGCCTTATGCTGCCCTTTTATAACTTCTTTCCTTTAAGGTTGCCTGTGCTCTTCATTTAGATGTAATTGTGGAAAAATATTTGTTGGTCAAGTGGCATGTTGAGTGTGTGTATATATATATACCAATGTGACTTGCCTTGTATCCATAATCACCAAAAAGGCTCATGTGAGGAGCCTAGGAAGTTTGTTAAAGGTTCGCTGTCCTCCCTGTGATAACAGAGCCTCTGTAACAGAGATTCTTTCATCCCCCACAATGAGGGAGCTAGTCTGCTCTGCACTGGGGCCTGGAGAACAGGATCCAAAACCAAACCAAACCAGTTGCCACTGAGTTGATTCCAACTCGTGGTGACCTCATGTGTTGCACAGTAGAACTATGCTCCACAGGGTTTTCAAGGCTGTGGTCTTTTGAAAGCAGATCACTAGGCCTTTCTTCCGAGGCACCTCTGGGTGGGCTTGAACTTCCAGCCTTTCAGTTAGTAGGCGAGTGCTTTCATTCTTTCTGGCCTGCAGCCCTCCTTAGGCTGAGAAAAGCAGTGGTTGGAGCCCCAGGCAGGGCTGAAGGAAGAGCACTTCTCAGGATGTAGGAGCCAGTGAACATTTCTTCAGTCTTAATGACTTGGCAGCAGAGCTTTGACCAGGCTTGGAAAGTATGACCTTGATCATCAGACTGTCTGAGAGTTCTGTGGGGTCCTTATTAGAACAGCCTGGCACAGATTGAGACCACCTGTGCAGGTAAATGGACCACCTCCTTTCTGAGGTGCAGACTCAGGAACAGGATGTAGTGGCCGCTGTTACGGAGAAAGACTGAATTTATGGAAAAATACAGCCACTCAGGCAGTTGTCTGATTTCAATAGTCTCTTAAATGCTCTCCTGTGTGTTTTCTCCCTCTGCCTCCCCTAGCTAGAGCTAGGGAAGCCAGTTACCTCTACAAAGTGATTTCTAAGCTCTAAAATTACTCTCAATCAAAAGCAGACAACAAATATGCTTCACAGTGGCTACTCTGTCAGAAATTTGTATGTGAGTCATAAAAGGACACTGATAAACTACCCATGCTTATCTGGGAGAAAGAGTAGATTTGCCCAATAACTGATTAAACCAAAACCCAAAACCAAACCCAGTGCCGTTGAGTCAATTCCGACTCACAGCAACCCTATAGCACAGAGTAGAACTGCCCCATAGAGTTTCCAAGGAGTACCTGGCAGATTTGAACTGCCGACCCTTCGGATACCAGCCGTAGCACTTAACCACTACACCACCAGGGTTTCCATTAACTGATTACCTTGGGCTAATTTGTCAGACTAGCTAATAATGTGTCACCCAGTATTTGTTGTTGTTAGGTGCCATAGAGTCGGTTCCGACACATAGTGACCCTGTGCACAACAGAACGAAACACTGCCCGGTCCTGCGCCATCCTTACAATCCTTGTTATGCTTGAGCTCATTGCTGCAGCCACTGCGTCAATCCACCTTGTTGAGGGTCTTCCTCTTTTCTGCTGACCCTGTACTTTGCCAAGCATGATGTCCTTCTCCAGGAACTGATCCCTCCTGACAACATGTCCAAAGTATATAAGACACAGTCTCACCATCCTTGCCTCTAAGGAGTATTCTGGCCGCACTTCTTCCAAGACAGAGTTGTTCATTCTTTTGGCAGTCCATGGTATATTCAATATTCTTCGCCAACACCACAATTCAAAGGCGTGAACTCTTCTTTGATCTTCCTTATTCATTGTCCAGCTTTAACATGCACATGATGCGATTGAAAATACCATGGCTTGGGTCAGGCGCACCTTAGTCTTCAGGGTGACATCTTTGCTCTTCAACACTTTGAAGAGGTCCTTTGCAGCAGATTTCCCAATGCAATGCTTCTTTTGATTTCTTGACTGCTGCTTCCATGGCTGCTGATTATGGATCCAAGTAAAACGAAATCCTTGACAACTTCAATCTTTTCTCCGTTTTTCATGATGTTGCTCATTGGTCCAGTTGTGAGGATTTTTGTTTTCTTTATGTTGAGGTCTAATCCATACTGAAGGCTGTGGTCTTTGATCTTCATTAGTAAGTGCTTCAAGTCCTCTTCACTTTCAGCAAGTAAGGTTGTGTCATCTGCATAATGCAGGTTGTTAATGAGTCTTCCTCCAATCCTGATGCCCCATTCTTCTTCATATAGTCCAGGTTCTTGGATTATTTGCTCAGCATACAGATTGAATAGGTATGGCGAAAGGATACAACCCTGACTCACACCTTTCCTGACTTTAAACCAATCAGTATCCCCTTGTTCTGTCCAAACAACTGCCTCTTGATCTACGTAAAGGTTCCTCATGAGCACAATTAAGTGTTCTGAAATTCCCATTCTTCACAGTATTATCCATAGTTTCTTATGATCCACACAGTCGAATGACTTTGCATAGTCAATAAAGCACAGGTAAACATCCTTCCGGTATTCTTTGCTTTCAGCCAAGATCCACCTGACATCAGGAATGATATCCCTGGTTCCACGTCCTCTTCTGAAACCAGCCTGAATTTCTGGCAGTTCCCTGTCAATATACTGCTGCAGCCATTTTTGAATGATCTTCAGCAAAATTTTGCTTGCGTGTGATATTAATGATATCATTCTATAATTTCCACATTTGGTTGGGTCACCTTTCTTGGGAATAGGCATAAATATGGATCTCTTCCAGTCAATTGGCCAGGAAGCTGTCTTCCATTTTTCTTGGCATAGACGAGTGAGCACCTCCAGCGCTGCATCTGTTTGTTGAAACATCTCAATTGATATTCCATCAATTCCTGGAGCCTTGTTTTTTGCCAATGCCTTCAGAGCAGCTTGGACTTCTTCCTTCAGTACCATCGGTTCCTGATCATATGCCACCTCTTGAAATGGTTGAACATCGACTAATTCTTTTTGGTATAATGACTCTGTGTATTCCTTCCATCTTCTTTTGATGCTTCCTGTGTTGTTTAATATTTTCCCCATAGAAGCCTTCACTATTGCAACTCGAGGCTTGAATTTTTTCTTCAGTTCTTTCAGCTTGAGAAATGCCGAGCGTGTTCTTCCCTTTTGGTTTTCCGTCTCCAGCTCTTTGCACATGTCATTATAATACTTTACTTTGTCTTCTCGAGAGGCCCTTTGAAATCTTCTGTTCAGTTCTTTTACTTCAATTCTTCCTTTTGCTTTAGCTGGTTGATGCTCAAGAGCAAGTTCCAGAGTCTCCTCTGACATCCACCTTGGTCTTTTCTTTCTTTCCTGTCTTTTCAGTGACCTCTTGCTTTCTTCATGTATGATGTCCTTGATGTCATTCCACAACTCATCTGGTCTGTGTTCACTAGTGTTCAGTGCATCAGATCTATTCTTCAGATGGTCTCTAAATTCAGGTGGGATATACTCAAGGTGTCATATTTTGGCTCTTGTGGACTTGGTCTGATTTTCTTCAGTTTCAGCTTGAACTTGCATGTGAGCAATTGATGGTCTGTTCCACAGTCGGCCCTGGCCTTGTTCTGACTGATGATATTGAGCTTTTCCATTTTCTCTTTCCACAGATGTAGTCAATTTGATTTCTGTGTGTTCCATCTGGTGAGGTCCATGTGTATAGTAGCTGTTTATGTTGGTGAAAGAAGGTATTTGCAATGAAGAAGTCGTTGGTCTTGCAAAATTCTACCGTTCAATCTCTGGCATTGTTTCTACCACCAAGGCCATAGTTTGCAACTACTGATCCTTCTTCTTTGTTTCCAACTTTTGCATTCCAATCGCCAGTAATTATCAATGCATCCTGATTGCATGTTCGATCGATTTCAGACTGTAGCAGCTGACAAAAATCTTCTATTTCTTCATCTTTGGCCCTAGTGGTTGGTGTATAAATTTCAATAATAGTCATATCAACCAGTCTTCCTTGTAGGCGTATGGATATTATCCTATCACTGACAGTGTTGTACTTCAGGATAGATCTTGAAATGTTCTTTTTGACAATGAATGCAACACCATTCCTCTTTGAGTTGTCATTCCCATCATAGTAGACTATATATGATTGTCCGATTCAAAATGGCCAATACCAGTCCATTTCAGCTCACTAATGCCTAGGATATTGATGTTTATGCATTCCATTTCATTTTTGACGATTTCCAATTTTCCTAGATTCATACTTTGTACATTCCAGGTTCCGATTATTAATGGATGTTTGCAGCTGTTTCTTCTCATTTTGACTCATGCCACATCAGCAAATGAAGGTCCTGAAAGCTTTATTCCATCCACATTATCAAGGTCAACCCTACTTTGAGGAGGCAGCTTTTCCCCAGTCATCTTTTGAGTGCCTTCCAACCTGGGGGGCTCATCTTTCAGCACTATATCAGACAATGTTCTGCTGCTATTCACAAGGTTTTCACTGGCTAATGCTTTTCAGAAGTAGACTGCCAGGTCCTTCTTCCTAGTCTGTCAGTTTTTCGTACTGTGGGGGCTTGTGTGTTGCTGTGATGCTGGAAGCTATGCCACTGGTATTCAGATACCAGCAGGGTCACCCATGGAGGACAGGTTTCAGCTGAGCTTCCAGACTAAGACAGACTAGGAAGAAGGACCCGGCAGTCACCCAGTGGGGCCCTGGGGAAATGGAACCAGAGCAAGAGAATTTAGATAAGGAGAGGGTCATAAAATTTTCCATGGGTGGAGAGGTCAGGGTCTGGTCGACATAGCAACAGAGAGGACACATCTACCACCAGGGGCAGCATGAATGTGGCAATGGAGGAAAGAGAAGGTAACAACAGGAAAAAGAGGAGGGCTAAGGAAGAACTTTGACTGCTTTCACTACTTTGTCTAGCTTCAGTGTGCCCTTTCTTTTCCTGAAGATTTCTTAATCCTATATTGCATACTATTCATACTGTCCTGGCATCCAACATCCTTTATGTGTTGGTCCAGCATTACCTGCCCAAGTATTTCCCTCATGAATCCAGTCATCTTAGTCTGCACCTAACATGCTGAATCATGCTGCCCTGCTTCAGCTTGAGGTTCTTCCTCTAGTTTTATGACCTTCTCCCTCCTCTGCCTACTCTTCTTAAAAACTCTTCAGGTATCAGGATCCAGCATGATTCACCTCACCTGCAAACTTTCTCATCCTAACACCACCACATCGTAAGAATCCCCTAAATTTGAATCCTTAAGCCTAGGTGCATAGATTTGATCTATTCCATGTTATCTGTTGTTTTGCCGATATAATCTATAACCACATGTCTCCAAGTTTTCTAAGCTTCTGGGGTTTCCCCTACCATTCATACTGAAATAAAAACAATCTGTTCCTCAGCCTATGTGGCTGCACAAATTCCACTTCTCTCCCTGGTATTATACAAAATCCCTTAGGAATATTTACATGTTCTAGAAATCCTGCCTGGTGGCTCTTTGTCAATTCTCATTCTGGGTCACTGTCTGTGCTTCTCCCCATATCACCTTCTGGTACTTATGACTGTTTCTCCATGATGTGGCAGGTTTTTTTTTTGTTTGTTTTGTTTTTTTCATTTGCTTCACTCCAAAGCTTAAACAGGTTCCTTCCTTTATTCCTGAAGACATAGCTAAAAGGCTGCTGCTTTTAATAAAAGCAGTTCAAATTTTTTGAACACTCATTTTTGCCAGGCACTCTATTGGATGCTCTACAGACATTTTCTCATCAAGTGTTCATAACAAATCCTATGAAGCACGTACTATTACTATCTTCACCTTGAAATAGGTTAATGGAGGCCCCAAAAAATTAGGAAAACTACCGAAAGTCATGCTGTGGTAAGTAGTGGAGCTGGTTTTTATGTTGTATTTTCATGATCATTCAGTTTGAAATATTATCTAATTTCCTTTGTGATTTCTTCTTTGACTTATGGTTTATTTAAAGTGTATTGTTTAATTTCTAAATATTGGACATTTTCCTAGATAACTTATTGTTATTTATTTCTAATTTAATTCCATTGTAATCAGAGATCTATATGACTTTAATGCCTTTAAATTTATTGAGAATATTTTGTAGTACAACTTAGGATTTCTCTTGATGAGTATACCATATGCACTTGAGAAGAATTTGTATTCTGCAGTTCTTGAGTGTAATATTCTATAAACATCAATTAAGTCAGGGTAATTGATAGTGTTGTTTAGATAATCTGTGTCTTTACTGATTTTTATTTACCTAGCTATTCTATCAATTGCTGAGAGACATTAACATTTTCAAATATGATTGTGAAACTGCCTGTTTCTCCCTTCAATTCTGTCATTTGTCATTTCACATATTTTCAAGCTCTGTTATTAGACATATATACATTTAGGCTTGTTATAGCTTCATGATGAATTGACCTTTTTATCATTATGAAATACACTCTTTATCACTGGTGATAGTTTTTGTCTTGAAGTCTATTTCATCTGATGTTAATATAGTCATTTCAGTCTTCTTATGTTTTGTTTCCATGGAAAACTTTTTCCATTTATTTACTTCCAATTTATCTCCATAAAAAGAAAAATTTTTTTTTTTTTTATATATATATATGGAAACAGAGAGATAGTCTCTTGTAGATAACATATATTTGGGTCTTACTTTTCTTATCTATTCTAACAATCTATGGCTTTTAACTAGAGTGTTTAGACCATTAACACTTAATATAATTATTAATACAGTTGGATTTAGGCTTACCATTATTTGTTTTTTGTTTGTCTCATCTAATTTTGGTTCTTCTGTTCCTGCCATCTTTTAAATTCACCTATTGACTTTTTAGTTACACTTTTTTTTGCATTTTTAAAATGGTTGCTCTAGGGCTTTTGGTGTGATAATAGCCATTGAGCACTTGAAATGTGGCTAGTCCAAAGTGAGATGTGCTATAAGTATAAAATGTACACTGGATTTCAAATATTTAATATGAAAAAAACAATGTGTCTTAGTTTCCTAGTGCTGCCATAACAAAAATACCACAAATGGGTGGCTTTAAAGAACAGAAATTTTTTGTCTCAGGGTTTTAGAGGTTAGAAGTTCAAATTAGGGCATTGGCAGAGCTATGATCTCTCTCTGTGGACTGTAGAGGAAAGATCTTTTATTTCTTTCAGCTTCTGGTAGCCCAGGGCATTTCGTGGTCTTTCTTGGAGACTTATGTGGTATCTTCCCCACTGTGTGTCTATATCTCTGACATCTGTTTCCCTTTTTATAATACACCACTCAGAAGGGATTAGGTTTAGGTCCCACCCTACTCCAGCATGACTTCACTAAGATAACACAAGAAAATCCCTATTTCCAAACAGGGTTATATTCACAGGTACAGGGGTTAGGACTTCAACATACCTCTTTGGGGAACACAATTCAATCCATAACAGAATGTAGAATATCACATTAATTTTATAGTGATTACATATTGAAATGATGATATTTTGGATATATTAGGTGGAATAAAATGTATTATTAAAATTAATTTCAGCTGTTTCTTTTTACTTTTTTAATGTACTACTGGAAAATTAAAAATTACATATGTGACATGTTATATTTCTATAGAACAGCACTACTCTAGGGATTACCATATGCAAAGTCAAATTTTTACAGGCTAGGTAAGTTAATATTTTACCATTTCATGTAAAACAGAAACCTTGCAACTGTATATATTAATTTACCACCATCACTATATCCTTTATGCTCTAATTGTCATATGTACTACATCTACATACATTATAAACCCCATAAGACAGTGTTGTCATTTTTGCTTTGAAGAATCATATGTATTTTAAAGAACTTTAGAGAAAAAAGTGTTTTATATTCATCAAGATATTTACCATTTATGATGCTCTTCACCCTTCCCAAAGATTTGTTTCTATTTGGCATCATTTCCCTTCAGTCTGGAAAATTTCTTTTAGCACTTCTTGACTGCAGGTCTGCTGACAGTGAATTCTCTAAGTTTTCTTTTATCTGAAAATGTCTTTATTTCACCTTCCTTTTCAAATAACATATTTACTGGATAAATAATAATGGATTAACAGTTCTTTTCTTTCAGCACTTTATAGATGATGGTCTCCCGTCCTGTGACTTCCATTGTTCATTTGAGAAGTCAGTAGTCATTTGAATAATTTTACCCTGTACATAATGTGTCATTTTTATCTGGTTGCTTTCAAGGTTTTCTCTTCATCTTTGATTTTTTTAGCAGTTTGGTCATAATAAAGGATCCCTCATGGCGCAGTAGTTAAATTGCTTGGCTGCTAACCAAAATGTCAGTGGTCTGAACCCACCAGCCACTTCATGGGAGAAAGATGTGTCAGCCTGCTTTCACGGAGATTTATAGCCTTGGAAACCCTATGTGGAAGTTCCATGAGTAGGAATCAACTCAATGGGAGTAGGTTTGGCTTGGGGATCGTAATAAACCTAGTTGTGGGTTTCTTTGTATTTATCCTACTTGAAATTTGCTGAGCTTCTTGAATCTGTACTTTTATGTCTGTTACCAAATTTACCAAAATTTGGGAAATTTTCAGCCATTACTTCTTCAGTTTTTTTTCTGCCTCATTCTCTCTCTGCTACTCTGTTACTCCAGTTACAGGTACGTTATACCTTTTCATATTGACTCATAAGCTCCGGAGGCTCTGTTCATTTTTGTGCAATCTTTCTTTTTCTCTCTCTTCCAGAGATTTGATAACCTCTAGTGATTTATGATCAAGCTCGTTGACTCTTTCCTCTATCATGTCCATTTTGTTGTTAAGCCTATCATCAAGTGAATGTTTTATTTTAAATATTATATTTTTCAGTTCTGGAATTTCCATTTATTAATGGCTTTTGTGTTTCCATTAAGCTTTTCTGTATGTTCATTTATTATGAGGAAGTTTTCCTTTGGATAATTGAGAATAGTTATAATGATTGTTTTAAAATTCTTGTCTGCCAATTCCAACATTTAAGTGATCTTGGGGTCAGCTCTCTTGAGAACGGGTGACATTTTTCTGCTTTTTTTGGTATGTCAACTAATTTTGGATTATATCCTGAACATAGTAAATGTTATGCTGTGAAGACTCTGAATTCAGTTATTTTCCACTGAAGAATATTATGTTGTTGTTTTAATAAGTAAGTAACTTAGTTAGACTCAAACTGCCAACTCTGTCTTTTTGGTAGCAGCTTAAACTTCGGTTGGGTTTTTTATCTTTAGCTGGGCTGCTTGCAGTCTGTCCTGCATATATGTGGTACAGCGGGCAGTCAAAGATATGTGCTGAGTTTAAAAATGGAATCTGGGGCTTCCCCTTTCTGGCATTCTTTTTTTGTGGCTGTGGTTGCCACAAACTCTGGTTCTTCGACAAAGAAATACTGTGACTTTTCTATTGGAGTTGTAGCTACCTTGTGCCACACCAATTGCAACCTGATCTTAGGCTAAAAGCAAAACAAACAAACAAAAATAGAGGTGTAGAAAGTCACCCTGTTCTTTTCCTTTTTTCCAAGTCTTGACTCCCCTAAAAAATTATCCTGCTTTTTTACACTACCCAGTGTCTCTGGGTAGCTCTACACTTCTCTGCCCCCCAAGCTAATAGTTTATATCTCTGAGATAATTTATCAGATAGGAGCTTTACTTGGCCATACCAGAGTGGAGCCTGACGAAGTTACCTGTATTTAAACCCAGGCAGTCCTCTTCAGAGGCTGAGGTCTTCACAACTATATTAGATGGTATTCCTAAAGGCAAAGAATGATTGAGTTGGCTATTTATCAAACTTTAAGGATACCTGAGGATACCTCATTTAAGGATGGTATAAGAAAATAACAATGTAGAAAAGGAAGATATAAAATTGAAAATTAGATATTATTGTTCCTTCATATGCAAGTCCCTGCTGGCCCTTTTCCTCCTTAGCTCCAACATATCACTGTGTTGTTGAGGAAGGATTCTCTCTCTTCTCCAGAAACCTCTGTTCCCAACAGAAGAAGCAAAACGTCTTTAAAATTAAAATAATCCAAAGAATTATACCCTGTATATAAGACCAGTATGTTTTAATACAGTACACCCATTGTTAAAATATTGAGATGCCTCTGTACTGAATTGGTAAATAGCCAAATAGACACTGCCCTAAGTGCTCCTTCCCCTGAAGGAGCTCTGGGTGTGCAGAGGTTAAGCATTTAGCTGCTAACCAAAAGGTCAGTAGTTCAAACCCACCAGCTGCTCCACAGGAGAAAGATATGGCAGTTTCCTTTTGTAAAGAAAACAGCCTTAGAAACCCCATGGGGCAGTTCTACTCTATCTTACAGGGTCTCTGTGAGTCTTAAATGACTTGATGGCAATGGGCTGAGCCCCCCTGAATTCCTCCCACCGTTCCATCCCTCTCCCAGGAAGCCCTTGTCCTCACTATGATCAAGCAACTGAAGGGTTACACAGGGAGACCTCTGGGATCCAGCTCCAGCACTGTGGTCTTGTTTTAGTCATCTACGGCTGCCATAACAGAAATACCACAAATGGATGGCTTTAGCAAAGAGAAATTTATTTTCTTACAATCTACCAGGTTACAAGTCCAAATTCAGGGCATCAGCTCCAGGGGAAGGCTTTCTCTCTCTGTCGGCTCTGAAGGAAGGTCCTTGTCCTCAATCTTTCCCTAGTCAAGGAGTTTCTCAGTCAAAGGGACCCCATATCCAAAGGACGTGCTCTGCTCCTGGTGCTTTCTTGGTGGTATGAGGTCCCCCAACTCTCTGCTTGCTTCTCTTTCCTTTTATCTCTTGAGAGATAACAGGTGGTGCAGGCCACACCACAGGGAAACTTCCTTTACATTGTATCAGGGAGGTGACCTGAGTAAGGATGATGTTGCAATCCCACCCTAATCCTCTCAACATAAAATTACAATCACAAAATGGAGGACAACCACACAATACTGGGAATCATGGCCTAACCAAGTTGATACACATATTTTTGGGGGGACATAATTCAATCTATGATAGGTCTGAACCCATTCTAGTTAATAGGTACCCTGCTCTATCAGTTGTTGAATATTTTAAATATAACCCCTACACACCACCAATGAAGTAACCTTTTAATGATGGTAAACAAAATTTTTAGCATTTCTGTTTGAAGCATTAGATTACCCCTCAGGTTCAGGGTTTCCTCCAAAACAATGTGTGATGCTTAGCCCTACATCTGCATGAATAAAATATTGGCCAAAGGGGTTCTTTACAGAACACAGACATAGCTTCCCCAAAGACGCAGTTGTGCTCTACCCCATGTGGCAGAAACTGCTACTATTTTTTTTTTTTTTACTTTGCTGTGTGTACCTAGCTCCTTGTAATCATTTTGTACTTGTCACGACTTGTCTCTCCAACATAAATTGCCTGCTGTGCTGCTTCGTCCTTCCCAGCACTGTGCTGCCCACACAGCAGTAGGTGTCTGATAACTGCTTGCTGAACAAAAATTTTAAAAATTTCCCAGAAAAGCCAACAAGAGAACACTCAACACATAAGTCAAATGCATTTGAAGACCAAAATGATGGTGGGTTCAAAATCTATGTCACAAGGTAAGGATGCATTTTGCATTGTTTGCAAAAAAGGAGGAGGAAAGATAAATGTGCTACAGTCTTGTAAACAAATATAAATATGAATGTGATGATTTAGGCTTAATGAGGAAGATAAAAATTCTTCTCTGCTTCCGACCTACCTGCTGCTCCCCTTCTACATGGAAAGGGAATAGGGACAAACACAATAGTAGCATTACAGAATTTCTTAAACACATATTCCATTTAACTAAACTGAGCACCTTTCAAGGAAGATCAAAGCCAAGTTTTACCCCTCACAATGAAATCAACAGCCAGATTTTAAAACACACACACACAAACAAAAAAAAAAAAATTGTAAAATACCTAAATGTCCATCAATAAAGGAACAGTTCAATAAATTATTATATATCCTTACTACAGGGTAGCATACAGCCATTAGAAAGAACAAGGTAAATTTATGTATGCTCTAATATGGAAAGATTCATAAGAGTTCCTGCTAGGTAAAAAGAGCAAATTGTTGAACAATATAGTATAAACTTGTTTTCATATAAGCATTCATATAGTGGTATGCTGGCACTAGTTTATACTGGCTCATGAGAACTGATTATTAAATTTTCAGAAATTTGGCAAGCTGGTTGTCATATATAGTCGATGTCTTCAAATCAGTCATGATGCATGTATTAGCACCAAAGAAATGGGCGCAGTATAAATCAAGGTTTTTCCCCAGATAGTTGGTTTACCAGCACATCACTGCTCAAAAGTATAGAGATATAAGTTTGTGTAATCTTATCAATTATTTGGGATGATATGTACCAAACTGTGAGCTGTTGAATTATGCACATTGATTTGTAATTTAAAAAAGGAAAAAATGAGGCATACCAGTAATCTCACAAAAAGTGAATGCTACCATGCTGTAAATCAAATCCACTTAAAGGTCCACGTGATATGGCATCTTCTGATGCTTATGCTCAATTTTTTGAGAAAGGCCAAAGCAGAATTTAATCTGCATGATATTTTAAGGGCAGTTTGGCTGCTAACCAAAAGGTTTGGCAGTTCGAATCCACTGGCCGCTCCTTAGAAACACTATGGGGCAGTTCTACTCTGTCCTGTAGAGCCACTACGAGTCAGAATTGACTCAATGGCAACAGGTTTGGTTTTTGGTTTGGCTTTATATATATATTTGGTAAACTTAAATATATTTCAAGCAGTGTTTACATACTAGAGCCTCTCAGAGCTACATTATAGAGCTAAACCCACACTTTATACAGGTTTAAAAGCTTCTTCAAATATTTGTAACATTGATAATGGGAGAATGGTTGTCATCTTTGACATGTGAGCATCCTTATAAATTTATCTCTCTGTAGATATAGGAATATTTCTATGATGCATATTCCTAGTTTTAAAATTTCAGTGTCAAAGGGTAAAAATAGGGGATTTTTTATAGACACTGCCAAATTATCATCCAAAAGGCTGTATCAGTTATACACCCAGCAACAATATATGGAGAATACCTCAACATTTGCTATTATGAATCTTGAAACTTTTACTGTCTGATGAGCAAAATTTGAAAAAAAAAATGGATCTCTGGGTTTCAGTTGACAGTTCTCTGATTAGTATTACATTTAGCATTTTAAAAGAATATTTATTGGCTAGTTGCATTTTATTTTCTATGATCTACCTGTTCATAGTCTTTGTTCATTTCTCGATTGGATTGTCTTTTTCTTATGCTTTGTAGAGGAAAAAAAAAAGTAGAAGCTCTTTAAATATTATGGCAATTAATTTTTTATGTTATGTATGTTGCAAGTATTTATTTTTCCACTCTGTTGCTTCTCTTTTAAATAATTGGTATTATTTTATACAATTTCTCATTTTTCTCTATACTCTGATCTGTCTGTCTTTATAGCTTCTGGATGTTGTATCATGCTCAGAAGAAACCTTGCTACCTTAAATTTTTTTTTAAATCCTAGTTTCTTCTAACCCTTGTATAAGTTTGTGTATATGTGTATCATTTAGATATTAAGTCATCTGGAAGTCCTTTAGTTAATATGTAAAGAAACCAATTGAACCGACGTTAGCATTACAAGTTTTTACCCACTGAGTTTTAAGTGCCATATTTATCCCATACTAAAAAAAAAAAAAAAATTTTTTTTAATATATATACACGTACATATATGTATATATACGTTTCTCTGGATGGCACAGTTTCCGCTTGACTACTAACCTAAAGGTTGGTGGTTCAAACCCACCCAGCAGTGCTGTGGAAGAAAGGCCTGGTGATCTGCTTCCATAGCGATTACACCCAAGAAAACCCTATGGAGTAGTTCTACTCTGTAACACATGGGGTCACCATGAGTTGGAATCAACTCAACAGCAACTCATTTGGGTTACCATACATATTAATTTCTTCACTGATAGAGCAAGTCTCGGCTTCATTATTCTTTTATTTTTAAACAAAATTCTTGGATGTCCTCTTACATCTAACTCCTTCCACTGAACTCTGAAATCATCTTATGGAGGTAATAACTAGGATTTTACTTAATTAGCATCAACTCTCCATATAAGAATGTGCAGCCCCTATTAAATCTTCTGGCAAAATCATACAGTGCTTATCATATGAGTCTCACTATAACAGGTTTCATTGCTACTAGAAATAAAATCATCCTCCATAATATTGTCTAAATGGGTAGAATTTTCCTAATATTAATATTTTATTGATGAAAACCTTCAGAGTGGTTGCAATTCACTTTTTCATGAGAGCAAACTGAGCCTTTCAAATGATGTTTAACTACTATTCTATAATTACTATACAGCTGAATCAGAGAAAATTTGGTCATTTCTGCTATATAATAATTACTTATCAATACAGCTATCTAGAGGGATATAAATCTTTCTAGAATTGTCTTCAACGCTTGTCACTGAAATAAACTACCAACAAAATATGCATATAGTTTAATGTACGTCTTTAAAATGTAAGTCTTTATTTGTGAGGTTAACCTACTTTATGCCACTAAAAAACTGTTTTCTTATAAAAATGAAAAGTTTCTCAGTGTAGCATTAGAGAGTCCAAACCACAATTAAAATAAAATTATGCTTTTTTTTTTTTTTTTTAGCAAGCTCTTGCCTGTGACAGTGTGTTTGCCAACATGGCACCCAAAAAGAAGACTATCAAAAAGAACAAAGGAGATATCAATGAGATGACTATAATTGTAGAAGATAGCCCCCTAAACAAACTAAATGCTTTGAATGGGCTCCTAGAAGGAGGCAATGGCCTTAGTTGCATTTCTTCTGAATTAACAGATGCTTCTTATGGCCCCAAGCTCTTGGAAGGTTTAAGTAAAATGCGACAGGAAAGCTTCCTTTGTGACTTAGTCATTGGCACCAAAACCAAATCCTTTGATGTTCACAAGTCAGTGATGGCTTCATGCAGTGAGTACTTTTACAACATCCTGAAAAAAGACCCATCTACTCAAAGGGTAGATCTCAATGATATCGCACCGCTGGGCCTGGCCACGGTCATTGCATATGCCTACACCGGAAAGCTGACTCTCTCCTTATATACAATAGGAAGCATTATTTCTGCTGCTGTTTATCTTCAGATCCATACTCTTGTAAAGATGTGCAGTGATTTTCTGATACGGGAGATGAGTGTTGAGAATTGCATGTACATTGCTAACATTGCTGAAACATATTCCCTGAAAAACGCAAAAGGAGCAGCCCAAAGATTTATCAGGGATAACTTCCTTGAATTTGCAGAATCAGATCAGTTTATGAAACTTACATTTGAGCAAATTAATGAACTTCTTATAGATGATGACTTACAGTTGCCTTCTGAAATAGTAGCATTCCAGATTGCAATGAAATGGTTAGAATTTGACCAAAAGAGAGTGAAATATGCTGCAGATCTTCTGAGCAATATTCGCTTTGGTACCATCTCTGCTCAAGACCTGGTCAATTATGTTCAGTCTGTACCAAGAATGATGCAAGATGCAGATTGTCACAAACTTCTTGTAGATGCTATGAACTACCACTTACTTCCGTATCATCAAAACACATTGCAGTCTAGACGCACGAGAATCCGCGGTGGCTGCCGAGTCCTAGTCACTGTTGGGGGACGCCCAGGCCTTACTGAGAAGTCCCTCAGTAGAGACATCTTGTACAGAGACCCTGAAAATGGATGGAGCAAGCTTACAGAAATGCCGGCTAAGAGCTTTAATCAGTGTGTGGCTGTGATGGATGGATTTCTTTACGTGGCTGGTGGTGAAGACCAGAATGATGCAAGAAATCAAGCCAAGCATGCAGTCAGCAATTTCTGCAGGTACTTGATCTTTTGTTAGGAAACGAAATGGTTCAATATTATGGGAAAGTAGTCTTGATATAAAAGTACATTAATCACTCTGGTTAGCCCAGTTCCTGGGCTCAATAAATCAGTAATAATAATAATTCCACCTCATATGTGTATAGCACTTTACGTTATATAGAGTGCATTCACATATATTATGCACTCTGGATTTCTGAGACAAGTCTGTGAGGCTTGCAGCGAAGATATGATTATTATGATTTTACATATGATAGACACGATACTCAGAGAAGTACCACTAATAGGTGGCAATTCATATTGTCTCATTTCTAGTCAGGTGCTTTTCATGATACACTGCTTTTCTGAAAGAAAATGGGTACAAATGTAGTGTTTAACATTAAGTGGTAAGAAAGATAAAAATAATGCCAAATTTCTTATAAGAGACTGCTACTGATGCCTGTCAGAGTCATAATTGGTAAATAGAATGAGACCATTAAAAATGTTATCAACTAATTTTAAAATTTATTTGAAAACTGAATAGCAAAGAAAACATCAATATTATTGATGCAACTAAAAAGAGTAAAAGCATAATAAACCCTTCATAAAATGAACTCAAATATCATTATTTTGTATTTAAGATATAAAATTAAACTTCCATATAAATGAAATATTTAGAAAGTCATGTTTATATCATGGTAGTAGCACAAAGTCAAACATAACTACTTAGCAAGATCTGGGAACTTAAATACCATTAAAAAGTATTATTTCATTTTGTGTGTATATGTGTGTGTGCAAGTTGGAATTGACCTGACAGCAATGGGTTTTGGTTTGGTTTCTGTGTGTGTATATATATATTATTTAAAAGGTTCCCAATAATTAGTTGGTTTTTACTCTTTGTAACTGTATAGTTAAGATTTGATTTGAGGGTTAAACGGGACAAAGATGAACATCAGATGGAAGGAGTAAGCTCTGTGTTTACAAAACTTCTGAACTATGAAAACAGGAAAGCATCAGTTTACTGTGACAGCTTATTTTTCTCCTGCTGATAACTCACTTAGTAGTAGTCAAGTTGCTGTTTTTGCAGTGTTGATTTCAGTGCTTATGGTACAATAACTGTAGTACTGAGCACTGAAAAACTTACATATTCCTAAACTAAAAAGTCTTACCTACTAACACATTCTAGAAAATAAAGAAGCCATGAAAAGTTAAGCCCTTTGTTGATGCTTTTGGGCATGAGTTCCACTGTCTCATTCTAAATAGAAGAAAGAAGACCTGGTTGAGTGGTTTAGCTTTTACTGTTACAATGGCCAGGACAAATAAGAAGGGGTTATTGAGAAAGCGGTGACATCCAGGCAGTCAATTCCTATCTTAATTAAGCAGTGAGAATCAGCTCGGGATGGCTGGGGTCTGAAGATAGGTAGAATTGACCTTAACGTGGTGGTGTTTCCTATTTTGGTTGCCACAAATACCCAGCTTCCACATGCATAGCTCATAAATCGTACTGGGGTGATGGATAGTTGAATATGGAGGACCTGGAACAGGGCGGTCCAGCTCTGTGGGCTCTTCTCCAAGTAGCTTAATAAAGGAAGTGGTCTTATGGAGAGTGGGATGAGGGATGGGGGGACATCACCAAGTGCCTGCTTTGCCTTTACAAGTGTCACACATTTTTCACTAGCTAAGAGAGAAACACTGGCTTCCAGGTGAGAACATGCCCAAGATCCCTAGTCTTTTTCCAGGGATAGTTATGGTTTACAGAGTAATTTGGGTTCCCTGGCTGTCACCGTCCAGGGCTGTCACACTTTCTCTGCCATTTCCAGATACGACCCCCGCTTCAACACCTGGATACATCTGGCCAGCATGAACCAGAAGCGCACGCACTTCAGCCTGAGCGTGTTCAACGGGCTCCTCTACGCAGTGGGCGGCCGCAACTCGGAAGGCAGCCTGGCCTCGCTGGAGTGCTACGTGCCCTCCACCAATCAGTGGCAGCCGAAGGCGCCCCTGGAGGTGGCACGCTGCTGCCACGCCAGCGCGGTCACCGACGGCCGCGTGCTGGTGACTGGTGGCTACATCAGCAACGCGTACTCGCGCTCAGTGTGCGCGTACGACCCGGCCAGCGATGCGTGGCAGGAGCTGCCGGCCCTAAGCACGCCCCGGGGCTGGCACTGCGCCGTCACGCTGGGCGACAGGGTATATGTGATGGGGGGTAGTCAGTTGGGGCCGCGTGGGGAGCGCGTGGATGTGCTGACTGTGGAGTGCTACAGCCCAGTGACCGGCCAGTGGAGCTACGCTGCGCCGCTGCAGGTGGGCGTGAGCACAGCCGGAGCCTCTGCGCTGCACGGCCGCGCCTACCTGGTGGGGGGCTGGAACGAGGGCGAAAAGAAGTACAAGAAGTGCATTCAGTGCTTCCAACCTGAGCTCAACGAGTGGACGGAGGAGGACGAGCTGCCCGAGGCCACCGTGGGTGTGTCCTGCTGTACCCTCTCCATGCCCAATAGTGTGACCCGGGAATCCCGGGCCAGCTCAGTGTCTTCTGTACCAGTCAGTATCTGAACCCAGGTAGATGCGGGAACGCTGGAAGCACTAGTATTTATTCGTAGAGCCACGTGGTTAACCTCTGAGCTAGCGAAAAGGAAATATATAACATTTACTACAATGATTATATTTTAAAGTTTATGAGCATATGTCTTGATGGTTTTAAATTCCTGGTATGGCATAATCTACCTCTGGGTCTTTTTCTTTCTTTCTTTCTTTTTTGAGCAAAATACAGGGCCATAGCCAACAAAGGAGAGAAGCTTTACTTCAGCAGCCACTGGGTGGCAGACGGAATTCAATGTAGGCTCTCTTCCAATGTGGCAAGCTTCCTAAACGTATAGCAGTTACACCCCCACTGGAGATTCTTCTTCTATGTTTTAGTACTCGTGGAGCTTATGTAAGCGGTTTCACGTGCAAAAATTTCTCTTCCTCTCTTTTTCATTAGGAAGTTGAAAATATTTATAAGTTTTATTTATTTAAGAATGGAAGTCCATCCGTGTCAGTAAAGCCTGGAGAAGATTTAATTCTGTATTTCAGCCAAGGCTTTGAAGTGATTTGAACTCGTTCAGTCATGGCAGACAAGGCGTACCTGGTGCGGGCCCGAATTTTTACAATTTGGGTGATCTGGAACAATAACCAGAACGGGAAAAATTACAGGTTGAAGCCCTGGAACGGGAGACTCAGAAGAGGCGTAGTGAGCCCTTTCAGGAGCCTGATGTATGACAATGGATTACTGCTAGAGCTGTGGAGAGTGACACACATTCAGTGCAGCTCTGTAGGCTGCCAACTTTGAGCTAGGCCACCATCTTTCAGCCACCACTGATGTTTTTGACTCAGACAGGGAGAGATTTGGTTGCTATGCAACACACATGCTGCCCCTGTTTTCCAAGCAGTAGATCAAGTTTCTAGCAGCACTTGACTGGTAATTTTTCCTGTTCCTGGTTAGTGTACTGGTTCACTTACATTTTAAAAATTCAGGTCCGTTCAGGTGTGGCTTCATCAGCCATGACTGAACTGGCTGAACCAGTTTAAAGCCCTGATTTCACACAGTTTCTTTCCCTACACAAAACTGAGTAAAGGATTTTGAGAGACATCTATGACAAAGCTATAAAGCTTAAAACCAAGTCTTACCGGAAAGGAACAGACTCCACCCAAGAACTGGCAAGTTGGTACATTTGACTTAGAACCAATTTCCTTCATTCTTCTACCAGGCCCCAGGCCCCAGTGTATTTTCCATCATAAAACCCTGCTCTCAAAGAAGGTACTAACATCAGTCATCTAATTTATAGTGCAAATTTAAATTATTTTGTTTTTTCTCTTAGAAGTATTTGCAATTTAACACTTGGCTCCTATTAAAGGAAATCCAAGTCTCACAGGAGCCTTGCCCTCACCCTAAAAACCACACCTACATGGTTAAAGGCAACTCTGACCCTCATGTAAGCCCAGGAAGAGCATCCAATAATGTCCTTAAGGATGTTAATTACTTTAAAGCTTATATAACATGAAGCTTGTACAACCAATAACAATAATTTGTTTTCTCCCACTCTTTTATATGGATGAAAATGAAGGAAACATTCAGGATTCTTGGATCTGCCATTAACTGGGATGAGTGGATTCTCTTTATAAATGTCACTGTTTCCCATTTCACATCAATCCTCCTGATTTCTTAATTAAAAATATAACATATTCATTTCACATAAAGGTATTAAAATAATATATGCTCATTCTGTTATATTTTTATTAATCTCATCTGTCCCAAATGAGTCCCTGGGTGGCTCAAACAGTTAAGCACTTGACTTCTAGCCAAAAGATTGGCTATTCAAACCCACCCAGAAGTGCCTCAGAAGACGGGCCTGGCGGTCTGCTTCTGAAAGATCACAGCCTTGAATACCCTATGGAGCAGTTCTACTCTGCACGCACTGGGTCGCCATGAGTTGGAATAAACTCAACAGCCGCAAACAACAGCCCCAAGTTAGTTTTGAAAATTAAAGTGTATCCGCCTGATATCTATAATTTTTTTTTTTTTACATGTTTGCCAAGTTTGGGGGGAAGGGAATGATTGTAGTAAATGATACGTATTTTCCTTTCTTATATTAATCACTTATTCTTTGATAATTTATTTATTTTGAAGAGAAAGTGGCCTATCAATTATGGGTTATGTGCAATTGGATTTTAAAAAATACAAAGCTATTTAAAGGATTAAACATGAGCGATATGGAAATACAACTGGGTTTTCATTAATCCTTTCCTCTCCCACCATGTAGATAGATAAGTTATTGCTAGAGTTACAATATTTATATCAAAAATATTTTATTAGAACTGTGAAAAGTGGTTCATATAGTACACTTGTGGAACAATTTTATATCTGCCCCTTACGAAAATCTCAATCTCTCGGTATTTAACGGTAACACTCAGTTTGTAAAGGCTATCAACAATATAAGTCAAGAACAAGACGTTAGTAATGTAAAAATACTGGGCTGTTTCCACATCCCACACAGAGCATAAGGAGCTTCACCAACTACAATTTCTAATGGCACCTGCCCCTTTAAATAGCGATTATGGATTTCACTAAAAAAAAAAAAAAAAATAGTGATTATGGATTACATATCACAAGTGAGCAAACAGATGTAACTCCTTGATGCACACTAATAGATGTGCCTCCCAGTGAGATCCTAGAAACATTGTGTGAAGAGGAAGACCTAGGGTTTGGAATGAAGTAAGAACCAGTTGTAACATTTTCTCATGAAAGAATGAGGAGAGCTGCTGAAACTAGAGGGCTTTTCACCTGTCAGAGCTTGGTAAGATAACAGCTGGTGCAAAAACTTGGCGGTGACTTTCTAGAAATGAAACTGGAGGTGTGTTAGAGCTGGATAAATCATTTGAAATGACCATTTATTGAATTTTCTACATTATTAATATGAAGACTCAGAAAATACATATAACTTAGCTTACCAGTTTTCTGGGTTCACTGCTGTTCTTTCTTCTGCTTCAACAGTTAAGTCAAGAAATGAAGACAAATATGAATTTGGAATGCAGTGACTTCTGACAAAACACATTGGTAGAGAGCATGGAACATCAGGGTTTGTGAAAGCTTTATATCCTGGAACGACCTGCACTGCTAATTGAAAGACACAAAAGTATATTTAAAAAAAAAGAAAAAATCAACATGATGTGTGTCACTTTTCATGTAATAAGTGAAACATACTCCTTAACCCAACTATAGAAGCAGTTGCTCCTAGAAAACTTGACAATTTCTCCATGTTTCCCAACTGGAAAATTTACTTCATCTTGATTTTATTTTAAGCTTACATTTAATTACACTCCTAAGTCCTCCGAGCCAACCATGTATTTCCTTTTATATTTTTGAAGGCAAAGAACTTGTTATTTTTGTAATGTCAGAGTCGTGTGATTAAATAAAAGCATCAGTTCAATGTGTCAGAGAAATAGCGCGTTACCCAGCAGCTGAAATAATAAAACCTAAGCTCTCTTTTTCTGAACAGGCCAGAGACCTGAAGAGAAAACCTCAAGGAAGCTAGAATTTAACATCATCTTTACATTTCTAGTCCGGCTCCTGGTGCCAGGTTGACACCCCTGATGTACTAATTGCTATTTTGGATAAGCAGTGGCATTGAGTTTTTTTTACTTCCTATGTTGTAAGAATGGTTATGAATAGGAGGTTGGTAATGGTACAGATTAATATAATTCTAAACAATGAATAGTAGTGGAGTGTTATGAGTGAGGAGGTATAATAAGTGAGGTAATAAGGAAGTGAGAAGGCACTGAATGGTTCTACAATTTAAGACAGAGCAGCAATTATAGTACATGTAAGCATATTTTATAAACATGCATATAAATAGAGGTTTCCCTGAAAATATGGACGTTAAAAGGTCAATTTTTTGCTTGTTATGCTAGCCAGCTGTCTTCACAATTCATCCAAGTTACTAGACAGAAAAAACTAGAATCATTTCATTTATCTTTTCCCCTCATCAAACTGGGCGAATGTATGTAATCTCTTTGAATCAGCCAGATTCCCATCGCAGCCACTTGATAAATATATTCTCTAGCACAAAGCAGAATGAAAAGGAATTGTTTTCCAGTCTTTCTCTTCATACCAATAAACAACATAGTTTCCCTAACCCTCTTCCATGGTAATTACAAGAAGTAAAGACACTAAAGTATTAAAGTTTTACCCTCCAGCACATTCACAGGGTAAAGACCATTTAAATTTCCCTCTCAGGGCATTTGAAATATAGTACTTGTCTTGGATACTCTTTAAAAACTACAAATTTAGCAGATTTTGGCAAAAATTTTCTTTGCTGAACACATTCTGGTACTATATATGGAACAACAAACTAAATTGTATGTAGTGTTATTTTGTAACCTCATCACTGTCAATAAAGCTGCATTCAATAAGACCTTACCCAATAATAAAACATGGGCAGTTCTGAAGTGTCCTTACTGTGATGAATGAGGCTTTTTTTTTCTTCTCTACTTAGTTTCCATGACGATTTACCTAAAACAACAACAAAAAGAAATAAATGAAAAAGTGTTCTAATAGTGCAAAGTAGACTAGCAGGATTAAACAGTATAAAACGTTGTTAGTGACTTGCTTTGTAACTCCAGCGAAAGTCCAACTCTGGAATATCTCAGCCCTGACCAACTGGACATCATAAATTCAGTGTAGTTTTTGGTCTTGTTTCCACTCTGGTCACAGCAAACCTGGCACAGAGTCAAGTGCATCCTCATTTGCAAGGAAACAACTTTTTAGGAAATGATATTGCAGTCCTTTACAGGCAAATCCTCACAGCCTTTCTTTCCCACCTCACCTTCCCAAGTGAGCAAATAAAGTGTAAGCAACATAAGATGCTCGACCTTTAATCTGAGTTAGTAGTTAAATAACTTTCAGATGAGGCTATTTGAGTCAATTCTAGATAGACAGACAGCTGCTGTCAAGTTGACTCTGATTCATGGAGATGTTACACGTAACAGAATAAAACACCTGGTCCTGTGTCATCCTCAAAATCATAGGCATATTTGAGTCTATCTTTGTAGCATTTTGCATTTTGTAGCTATTATGTCAAGCAAACCTCATCTTACTTAGGGTCTCTCTTGCCCTCTACTTCACCAAACAGGATGTCCTCCTCCAGTAATTAATCCTGATACCATGTCCAAAACAGGCGAGTTGGAGAATGTTCTGTTGTGATCAATAAGGTATTTGCTGGCTAATTTTTGTAAGCAGACCACCAGGCCTTTCTTCCTAGTGTTAGTCTGGAAGCCCACTGAAACTTGTCCATGGGTAACTCTGCTGCTATTTGAAATATCAATGGCATAGCTTCCAGCATCACAGCAACATGCAGACCACCATAGCATGACAAACTGGCAGATGGGTGGTCATTTCTAGAAAATCCTTAATAGCAGCAATACTTTTTCTTAAACTTCTCCAAGCTCCATAATCATGTAAAGAGACCAGATTAGCAGCAAAACAAAAACCAGCTGGTGCCACATTCCCGGTCTTGAGTGTACAGCTAGGTGCCCCAGTTTTTTTGTTTTTTTGTTTTTTTTGAGTTTTCTTTGAACTCCCATGTAACTCCCAGCTTCCTTATAGTTTTGTATTCCCTCGCACACTGACACATCAATCCACCTAACCAATTCACGACACACGTGAAACCAATTAGTGACATTAATTAAGTCTAAGATACTCAACTATGTATCAACGGAATAACCATTTGGCACATACTGTATTTGGCAAGCTTGGTAGAAAGACTAGAGACTTTTTAAAAGATATTCAAACCCACCTCTAGTCTTTTCTCTTACAAGGGTGGTATGGAAGTGCATTAGAAGGTCCATTTCAGGAAAGGGAACAGACCTTGAAGTGTCCCTAATAGTACCCTACTAAGCCCCTTTGTTTTCCTTTCTAGCCACGTTCCCAGGTGAAAGCTGAGCTGTACTCCTTCTTATGTCAACACCAAATTCCCACCTAGCTTCAGACCAGACATGCTCCTTAGAGAACGGTGAGGAAGGGAAGGCACTAACCTCTGGACTGATGCAGTAGCCTCTGATTCACCTAATGATCTTATACAGCTCCTTTTCTTGTCGGTTTTAAAGAAACATCTTTTCAAGTCAGGCTGGTTCATTTCTAACAAATTCCCAGGAAGTTACACATAAGAATCACCTGTGGGATCTTGTTAAAATATAGATTCTGATTCAGTATATCTGGGGTGGAAATGCAAATTCTCAGCAGGGAACTTGTTAGAAATGCAAGTTCTCAGCTGGGTTTGAACCAGAACAAGCAAGTTCAAAGTCCTGCTTCAGACTTTGCCTTGATACCCAATCATAGTTATCGAAGCGATGACAAGATTCAAAGGGAAAAACTTTTTTCATTGCTGTTTTTTGGCCCAGAAGGGGTGATATACCACAAAGGAAGAAGTAAGACCTTAATTATAGTGACAAACACTTCTCTCCTCCCCATCTGTCTTAGGCTGGGTTCTCTAGAGAAGCAAAACCAGTCAAGTGTATAAATACATACACAGAGAGAGAGATTAATATGAAGGAAACAGCTCACGTAATTGTAGAGGCTGAAACGTCCCAAGTCCGTGAATCAGGATAGAGGCTTATCCTGATTCTCATAGCCACCGGGTCCGGCGAACCCAAGATTGGCAGATCGGAGAGCAGGACTCTTGCTCGCAGGCTGTGAAGATTGAGGAATCCCAAGATTGGCAGGTAAGCTGCTAGCTCAAGTCCCAAGAATTGGAGGTCAGACAAACAGAAGACAGCTGCAGGATCCAGAGAGGGCAAAAGCCAGACCGTCTACTTATATTCAGATGCAGGCCACATGCCCAAGGAAACTCCCTTTCAACTGATCAGCTACTCACAGCAGATCCCATCATGGGGGTGATCACATATAAACACTGAGAATCATGGCCCAGCCAAGTTGACACACAATCTTAGCCATCACACCATTCCTGTCCCCACCATTGAGACAGAATTCAGTGAAATGCATGGAGGACTTAGGCCTTTTTCTTTGCCTGTTTTTGTTTAGTAGTCACATTTAGGCCTTTGCCACTTAGGCTCTACACTCAGGGATTCTGTCTCCTTCCATCTTAGGGCTAACTCCACTCTCAATCAGAGGGTAAACTGACAAGATCTAGAGTTGATGGGCCAGGCATGGAAGTGTTCTATGACATTTCCACCCACATTCATTTGGCCAGAACCAGTCTCATGGCCCCATTTAGATGCTACAGTACTAGAAGTGTTCCTGTAAGCCCAGGAGGAAAAAGAAAAGTTTTCATATAGCATTGTGTCTTTACAATGAATGACTACATTTTGGAAACCATTGCTCTCATCTTCCTTCCTGGTTATCAATGGGGCAAGTACCTTTTCAGTCAGACTGCCTCCTCAACCACCCCACTCTGGATCATTCACACCCTAACAGTGCTTTCCCCTCGCCCTTTCCTGGGTGGTGGTAAGCCTTGCGCTGAGCCCCCCATTATACCTCGCCTTTCCCTTTCAGAAGCACAAGTCCAGACAATTCACTCAGCCTTTTCTCAATTCTTTGCCCTTATAGGCCTTCACCATGCATTACATGTATTCTGTAAATGTTGAGTGTATTCATAAATCTGGTTTCCACAGACCATCAAGGACAACCATCTAATATCAGGAATCACCCTCTTCACCCCTTCTATCCTGAGTCTCCCTGACCCTTTACCCCTAAAATTCTCTAAAGCCTTCTTGATTTTACCTCTTCTAGAACAATATTGGCTGTAAATTGTACGTCTGTGACTTAATTCCTCTCACTTCAGCCATACATGGAGTTCCCAATACATGATGCTTTGAGGAGAACACCATTATGTAGAATTTAAAAGGTGACATCCATGCAGCTATTCTTAATCACTCTGCAAGATCCCTCAGGGAGAGAAATACAGGGGCAGAAGGGAGGGAGACTTGAGCCTTCATTCCTAACCTTTATGAAACCTTTCCATTTACTGCAGGGTTCCAAGTTGAGAAATATTTTACTCTACCCCAATTCTGCATATAGGTACCAAAGGAAATTCTGTATGCAAAAAGAATCTCCTCCTTCTTTGTTGTTGTTGTCATTGTTGTTAGGTGCCGTCGAGTCGGTTCCGACTCAGTGACCCTATGCACAACGGAACGAAACACTGCCCGGTCCTGAGCTGTCCTTACAATCGTTGCTGTGCTTGAGCTCATTGTTGCAGCCACTGTGTCAATCCACCTCGTTGAGGGTCTTCCTCTTTTCCACTGACTCTGTACTCTGCCAAGCATGATGTCCTTCTCCAGGGACCGATCCCTCCTGACAACATGTCCAAAGTATGTAAAACGCAGTCTCGCCACCCTTACCTCTAGGAGCATTCTGGCTGTACTTCTTCCAAGACAGATTTATTCATTCTTTTGGTAGTCCATGGTATATTCAGTATTCTTCACCAACACCACAATTCAAAGGCATCAATTCTTCTTCGGTCTTCCTTATTCATTGTCCAGCTTTCACATGCATATGATACAATTGAAAATACCAAGGCTTGGGTCAGGCGCACCTTGGTCTTCAAGGTGACATCTTTGTTCTTCAACAGCTTAAAGAAATCCTTTGCAGCAGATTTACCCAATGCAATGTATCTTTTGATTTCTTGACTGCTGCTTCCATGGCTGTTGATTGTGGATCCAAATAAAATGTAATCCTTGACAACTTCAAGCTTTTCTCCATTTATCATGATGTTGCTCATTGGTCCAGTTGTGAGGATTTTTGTTTTCTTTATGTTGAGGTGCAATCCATACTGAAGGCTGTGGTCTTTGATCTTCATTAGTAAGTGCTAAGTCCTCTTCACTTTCAGCAAGCAAGCTTGTGTCATCTGCATAACGCAGGTTGTTAATGAGTCTTCCTCCAATTCTTATGCCCTGTTCTTCTTCATATAGTCCAGGTTCTTGGATTATTTGCTCAGCATACAGATTGAATAGGTATGGTGAAAGAATATAACCCTGACACACACCTTCCCTGACTTTAAACCAATCAGTATCCCCTTGTTCTGTCCGAACAACTGCCTCTTGATCTATGTAAAGGTTCCTCATGAGCACAATTAAGTGTTCTGGAATTCCCATTCTTCACAGTGTTATCCATAGTTTGTTACGACCCACACCGTCGAATGGCTTTGCATAGTCAATAAAACACAGGTAAACATCCTTCTGGTATTCTTTGCTTTCAGCCAAGATTCATCTGACATCAGGAATGATATCCCTGGTTCCACATCCTCTTCTGAAACCGGCCTGAATTTCTGGCAGTTCCCTGTCGATATGCTGCTGCAGCCATTTTTGAATGATCTTCAACAAAATTTTGCTTGCGTGTGATATTAATGATATCATTCTATAATTTCCACATTTGGTTGGATCGCCTTTCTTGGGAATAGGCATAAATATGGATCTTTTCCTTCTTTAACAAATATTAATTGGACACCTACCAGAAGCAAGCATCCTGTGGGAAGCCATCATGAATAAGACACTGTGTTTCCTACGCACAATGAAAAACCACAATCCTCATGGGTGACTCTTATGCCCAAGACACACTCATTTAGATCAGGCAGAGTCAACCTTACAAAATGCCATTAAATTAAAAAGCATTTACTGAGCACCAGGATTTTTTCAAGCTCTGTGCTCCCTAGGTTCTGTGGAGAAGAGAGGTAAATCCAACTTAGTGCCTGCCCTCCAGGAAATTAAAAGAGGTAAAAAGTTTTCTAGTTGATTCTGTTTGGAGGGTATTCTCCTTTTGTTCCCACCCCACACAACCAGAGACTTCTCACCCAGACAGCACCTCCATGATGTTTGTGGGCTTCTCTCCATGTTTGTGGGCTTCTGCTCATATCGTAGCACTTTCTACTTCCAGATATTTCCTGTTGGTTTGTTTATGCTCTGCCTTCCCTTTTAGAATATGTTCCTTAAGAGCAAGGACACTGTCTGTCTTGTTTACTGCTACACTTCCAGTACCCAGAACGATGCCTGGCACATACCCAACACCCACGGCCATCGATTCAATTCTGACTCATAGCAACCCTACAGGACAGATTAGAACTGCCCCATAGCATTCCTAAAGCTGTAATCATCACAGAAGCAGACTACCACATCCTTCCCCGAGGAGCAGCTAGTGAACTTGAACTGCCAACCTTTTGGTTAGCAGCTCAGCACTTTTAACCACACTGTGCTACCAGGGCTCCTTGCCTGGCACATAAACCAAAATCAAATCTGTTGCTGTCAAGTCGATGCCGACTCATAGCGACCCTATAGGAAAGAGTAGAACTACCCTATACAGTTTTCAAGGAGCACCCAGTGGATTCAAACTGCCAATCTTTTGGTTAGCAGCCATAGCTGTTAACCACTATGCCACTAAGGTTTCCTGCCTGGCACATAGTAGCCAAAAAAAAAAAAAAAAACCCAAACCCATTGCCACTGAGTCTATTCCAAATCATAGCAACAGAGTAGAACTGCCCCATAGGTTTTCCAAGGCTGTAAATCCTTACCAAAGCAAATTGCCACATCTTTCTCCTGAGGAATGGCTGGTGAGTTTGAAGGATTCAATATACTTTTGTTGAGTAAATGAGCAAATGAATAAATGAAATAACAAAATCATCATGACTTATTGCTTGCTACAGACATTTTCCAGCATTATCATTTGTTTAATCAACAAATAATTATTGAATATCTACTATATTCAGAGTACCTTACCTTACTCCATGAGTCACTAGAGATGAGCACAATAAAGTACACAGCTATGATAACTGGGATTTCTCCAAACTAGCCAGAAGCCAAAAATTAATTCCTAAGAAACATTACAGTTGAAAGGAATTATGCAATCAAGCCTTTACTGTCCACTTCTTTTAAAAAAAATAACTCTCAGAATATTGGTAATATCTCTACAGCTATTTCCCCACTAAATTTTTTAAAAATTGCATGCTTTCTCTGTATAATTCTCTCTCAAATCTCCAAATACAGGTTAGCACTAGTTTCAGTATTTTGCTAACAAGCCTTTACTGCTTACTAAATACATCATACATGTCTGTGTCTATGAATACATACCAAACCAAAAAACCAAATCCACTGCCATCGAGTTGATTCCAATTCATAGTGGCCCTATAGGACAGACCAGAACTATCTCACAGGGGTTCCAAGGCTGAAATCTCTAAGAAAGCAAACTGCCACATGTTTCTCCCACAGAGGAGCCAGTGGGTTCGAACTGCCAACGTTTTTGGCTAGCAGCCGAGCATTTAACTACTGTGCCAAGACTCTATGTATACCTACACGCACATATTATTTGATAGAATACATATGGTTACACACACATATATTCAGCATCATGTTGCTACATTTGCATTTGGAGATTAATGGCTATTCTGGTTCCATCCCTTACCTTATTTGAGAGCTAAATGAGTTAATAGATAACATTTGTTTCTTTAAATTACTTCTTGAGGGAAGCCATGTTGCTGGCCATATAAAGAAACCTGAGAAGGTGGAGCCTACCCATAGACAACCACAAGGCCAATTTGTGGCTTACATAGTTTGCTGCCTCCACATTTATTAATTCCTCCTAGTCGTCCTTTCAGACATTTTCTGTCATGACCATTCCTGTCTTGTCACCCAGCGTCTTAACATTGTGATCACTCCTTACTGCCCTCCCAGCCATGCTCCATCTGGCTTCCCATGCTTAAATTTCTCCCCTTTTCCCACATTAGTACCCCCAAAGCCTTTAAATTGACCAAAAAGACTTCAGCACGTGTTAACCCCTAGACTCCACCCTCTCCTACAATTCCAGTTTGTTGTTGTCTTGTCCTGGGTGCAACCCCCATGTGGCCCTGTGCTGAAGCATGCTGTAGCTTTCTCTCTGGTACCTGTGAGTACTAAATCTTGTTTTTTGGCCTTCCTACATGAGTCTCACTTCTTCACGCTTCACCTGACAGACCATCCCAGATACCCACAGACCCCTTTTGGGTCAAACTTAATACACGGACATTAGAGTCTGATGGGACTCCTAGTAGTGGGGTGCCTGAGGCCCAAACCATGGTGACCTTCAAAACCCCCAGACCAGCCTCCACTGGTCGTTCTCTCTTTCATGTCCCTCAGAGGTAAAGATACTGGGAACAAGTCACTCATGGCACAGTTCCAGATGATGGACAAGAAGGCTCCAGGCCTGGGTCTGCTAGAGATACCAGGAGACTGAGACACTGTATGAAGAAATTAAAGGTGGCAAATTCAGCTGAAAGAAGGACCTGCTCCCTCCTTAAGGATGCTCTGCAGAGGCCCAGTCCTGAAGACGACTTGGTGGACTGCAGACCTGCCCCGTGGCAACCTGGGGAGCCATATGGTGAAGATGGCAAGGCCATGTGGTGGAAGAGAGCTGGGTCACTGTGTCACTGCTGGAGAAGAGTGTCCCCCATCTTGGAACACTTGGATCGAATGGGGACAAGCTGGCTCCACTGAAAAATCCATGAAATTTTCACTCCCTATTGACTTCTCCTGAACTCTTACGCTTGAAATTCAGATTAAGAAATTAATGTCTTTGGTGAAGCCATTCGCTACTCTGCCCCGCCTGCCTGCTTGGACCAAACACAAACAAGGAGGAAGTCTTCAGGGAAATGAGATCCTTGTGACCTTTGTTGAAGCCGTGGTGGTGCAGTGGTCAACAGCCATGGCTGCTAACTGAAAGGTCAGCAGTTCGAATCCACCTGCCACTCCTTGGAAACCCTATGGGGTTCTACTCTGTCCTATAGGGTCACTATGAGTCAGAATTGACTCAGCAGCAATGGGTTTGGTTTTGTGTGTGTGTGTGTGTGTGTGTGTGTGTGATCCTTGTAGGCAGGTCAGGCTTACAGACTGCAGAAGGAAACTTTAGGAAAAGAATAAGCCTCCCTCAGGTATGTAGGCATGGAACTCCTCACTGAAGTGGGTCCAACCATGATACCCTGACATGTTGGTGTGCAAAGGATGGGTTATGGCACCGCACTGCTTTGATCCCTCCTAGTTGCTATAGGAGTCTCCAGGTAGTATAAAATGGTTAAGCACTCAACTATCAGCCAAAAGGTTGGTGCTTCAAACCTATTCAGGGACATTTCAGAAGACAGGCCTGGCAATCTGCTTCCAAAAGGTTACAGACTTGAAAGCCCTGTGGAGTAATTCCACTCTGCACACATGGAGCTGTCATTAGTAGGAACTGACTTAACAACTAACAACAACAAAAACACGTTTGCTGTAGGACCATATAGGGCCTAGAATGGCCAGAGCTCATGGGCTGGTCTTCTCCAGCTGCAGTCAGCCTTCTCCATTTTTCCCCAGTGCACTGTCCCACTTATCTATTTGAACAGCAAGCACAGCAAAGTTAGAGAGCACTGTTTTGTAGAACCTGGTTCCTCCTCCCCTCAGCCCACTGATGGTTATCCTGGTTGCTGGGCACTTGTCTGGGCTGGAAACGGAACACTCCACAGATTGGTGTGGCCCACAGGATACAGGTAACCAGCGTAAGGGCTGTGGTGCTCTTTGGAGACTTGGAGGGCTGGCTGTCTCTCCAGCAGCCCTGGAGCAGCTGTGCAGTGCTCTGCTGCTATTTTCTGAGTGCTAGAGTCAAGGCCCATGCCTCCGTAAGTTTCCTGGAGATTCCAGTATCTGCTAGTATGCTTGCTTTTATAAAAAAGAGATGACATACATACGGGGGATAATCTACCCAAAAGATTTGCTGCCTGGGTTGAAGAATGTGGTAAAGTCAGTGATAAGTTTAGGCTGCTTACACAAGACTATGAAGCTCTCAAATCAGCTCCAGGGGAGACCAGGCTTCCGAAGTCACAGACGCTGTGTTTCACAGCACTTAAAAAAAAATCTGAACAAGGCTACCTCTTCACTGGAAGACACAGTGGACCTTCTCAGCAAAGCACAGAGAAGCGAGACTCCTAAGCTTAACATTTCAGGAGTGATGATCTTTTGTCCTCAAGTACAGACACAGCTACTTAAAGACGCATCAAAACCCCTCCAATTCCAAGTAAATGACACTAAAATCATCTTAAAAGCATCTCAGAAAAATGTAGAACATCAGAGAGAAATAATGGATGGTTTGGATGAAAATGCTCACTTCAAGAAAGCCTATCGCTATTTTCCCAAGAAACACCGGGATGGAAGGAGAAAAGTGCAGAAACTGAAGAACAGATGAAAATGCTTGCAAAATCAAACACATGAGTGAAACAAGTTGTAACATGATAAAGGGAGCCAGTTAAAGTCTCTGACTGAAATGACGCTGAAGATGATAAATTTGCTTGCTCTATTTAGAGAAGATTACATGGATGGTGGGCGTCCCTGAGTGGCGAATGAGTTAAACACTCAACTACTAGCTGAAGGGTTGGCAGTTTGAACCAACTCGATGCTCCTCGCAAGACAGGCCTGGCAATCTGGTTCTGAAAGTTCACAGCCTTGAAAACCCTATGGAGCAATTCTACTCTGCACACTTGGGGTCATCGTGAGTCAGAATCGACTTGACAGCAACTAACAACACATGGTTGATGGCATGGTGGAATTAGACAAAATAGAAAATGGAGGCCACCTAGGCTGTCAGTAAGAAGGCAATGTGAAGAAATTCATTGATGCTGCTATCTTAAACAATTCCCTGAAAGGGCTTGAAGGAGAAAAGCAAGGAATTTTTTTTTTTTTTAAACATGTGAAGAAAATCAAATTAGTGGAGAGATTACACGTCAACTGAAAAGTCTCCAAACAGTGTGGAAATTCACAGCTTGAACAAGAGATTCAAAAGCTTCAGCTAAAACTTCAAGTGCTGCATATATACGTCAAGAGCACCTAATGAATGCTTTTAAGATGAAGAGAATTGGTCTCTTAGAAATAGAGAAGAAAACTGCTTAAGTGTAGGAAAGCATCAGCAGTATAAATAGGAACAAAGATGGCCAGAGTCCTGAAAAAAACGGTTGGAGAGAAAAAACTTCCCTCCTATCAAAGCTGGGTTGACTATCTCTCATGAGAAAAAAAGGCACAAGAAGTTTGGCGGCTGTGTCGACAAGCTGAACAAGCTAAGAAAATGGTCACCACAGATAAAAATTGGCTGTAGCAGAATTTAAATTACAGTTCTCCCAAGTTGCCCTCTAGTAGGTCAGTTAATGCCCCTCCCAAATGCTCATGCCCCAATCTCTGGATGCTGTGCATATGCCATGTTACATGCAAAAGGGCCTCTGCCAGATATGATTAAGGTTAAGGACCTGAAGATAGAGGGAGTAGCAGGGATTACCCAGCTGTGCTCAATCTAAACAACTGAGTTCTTAAAAGCAGAGAAATTTCTCCAGCTGGAAGAGGAAAGCAGAAAGGAAGTCAGAGAGATTCAAGTGTGAGAAAGATTCCATGTGCTATGGCCAGCTCTCAGATGTAAGGATGTTAGTGTGTGCTGGCCTTCTAGTCAATTCCAACACATAGCAACACTATAGGGCAGAGTAGAGCTACCTCATATGGTTTCCTAGGCTGTAAACTTTACAGGAGCAGATCACCAGACCTTTTCTCCCCAGAAGCCACTGGTGGGTTCAAAGTTCCAGGGACAGATTACCCAATAAGCAAGGTACGCATAGTCTTATTTGTGCTTACTTACTAATCTATAGGGCACAATTTCACGTATTTTTCAGAGGTAAAGCCCATGTGAAATTGTTCACTACAGATAAGTAAACACAAGTAAACCCACTCATACTTCGCTTAATGTAAACCCGTGCATACCTTGCTTACTGGTTAATCCATCCCTAGTTCAAACTGTCAACATTTCGATTAGCAGGTGAGTGCTTAACCAGTGTGCCACCAGGGCTCCTTAAGCGGTAGGAGCCCAGGTGCAAAGACTGGAGAGAAGCCTCTAGGAGGTAAGGGTAGCCCCCAGTTGACAGCCAGTAGCTGTCAGTCCTTACAGCTGCAAGGAACTGGATTTTGCCAACAACCTGAACGAGCCTGAAAGGAGATTCTTTCCAGTCCCTCCTAATAAGAGCCCAGTGGGCCAACGCCCAGATTTCAACCTTGTGAAACCCAGAGCAGAGAAAATAACTGAGCTAACCCAAACTTCTAACTTAAAGAACTGAGAGATAATACTCTAAGCCGATTGTGGTAATTTGTTACAGCAGTAAAAGAAAACTAAACAGGCCCTTTTGCCTCTGCTATTCAACAAATGGAGTCCCAGAGTGGTGCAAACAGGCAACACACTCGGCTGTTAACCAAAAGGTTGGTGGTTCAAATCCACCCACAGGTGCCTCCAAAAAAAGGCCTGGCTATATACTTCCAAAAAATCAGCCATTGGAAACCCTTTGGAGCACAGTTCTACTCTGACACGTATGGGGTCTCCATGAGTCAGAGTCAATGCCACGGCAACTAATTTATTCAACGAGCAGCTCTGGGCACAGGCCCAGGGGGATCAGGGCATCCCCTGGATCATCGGTTCCCAGGGGGAACAGGAAGGTTAAGCTATGAGGAGTCAGGGGTCCAGGGTTACATGCAGACATGATTCAGTTTTCAAAGCAGCCAACCACTGAACATCACAGCCACAGGAGGAGATTTGCCTACATTTTCTCTTTAAAAGTAATTTTGATTTATCTCTTTTTAGTTTAACTGCTATTTAACTGATGCTGCATTTGCTCATATCGAGGTTTGACAGAATTATAATTCCTGGGATAGTGTTTTTCAAATATAGATGGTTTTAATATAATTCTCATGAACGCATTAGTTATGCTTCATTCGACCCTGCAGAATTAGATCATATATGAATTTTATTTTGATTGAAATAAAAGGTTCACTATCACTTAAATCATCATTGAACTTTGGCATGGCCAGTTGGAGACATCTGAAAGAATAAAGATCATTTTTTATATACCATATGTTATTATAAATCTGTAAAAATGACTTAATATTTACCTCGAAATATTTTATTGGTTTTAAAAACAACACACACATACACACAAACATAAACAACAACACCCCCCCAGCTAAACATAATAATATTTTTATGTTAGCCCTAAATTAAAAAAAAAAAAAAAATTTTTTTTTTAAATTAACAGATGCAAATGATTTGACATTTTGCAACCATTTATTTCTTATTTTGAAATTTCTTTTCAACCTTGACTATTTCATTTGGAATATTCTTTGCTGTTTAAACATTAATCAATTTTATGCAGTTGAGATAAAAGTTTGCCCTTTGAGGGGAAAATATATTTCTTGAACTCTTGTTATATCTTGCAACCTGATAGGTGCTGGAAACCCAGAGATGAATAGATCTATCTCACTGTCCCCTGGGGGCAGGGGATGTAAGGGAGGAGACACTGGGGAGACAGACATGTAAACCAATTATTGCTGTATGACGCAATAGGAGTAATTCCAAGGGTATGTACAGACTCCCATGGGGGTGCTGCAGAGAGGTACCAAATTCTATCTGGAAGGGCGATCTGAATGTACAAAAGAATTAGAAATTCATTGTTGATGTGGATACTGTACTATGTTCAGAGAGCATTATAAAGTGTATACTCTGGCCTCCCTTGAATTTTGCCAAGAAAATTACCAAGGGCTATCACCTAACTGGAGTCCCTGTGGCAAGAACGGTTAAGTGCTTGACTGTTAGCCAAAAGGCGGGCAGTTCGAACACACGCAGTGGCACCTTGGAAGACAGGTCTGATAATCTGCTTTGGAAAGGTCATAGACTTGAAAAACCTATGGAGCAGTTCTACTATGCACATATGGGGTCTCCATGAGTTGGAATCGATTCGACAGCAACCAACGACAACCACCCACCTAATTGCCTCTTTGGTCTTTGGAAAGCCCTCTAAACTGAGAATTGGAAGACTGGAATTTTATGCCCAGGTCCAACATCTGTTAAACAAATAGTTTGGGCCTAAGTTTCTACAACTGTAAGAAGAATGGCAATTTATCATAACCATCCCACTTACTTCACTGGATAATTATAAAGATCAAACTCAATAATGTATGTGAAAGCACTTTGAAAACACCAAGGTGCTTTACAAACTCAGGTGTGATTATTTAATCTAGGTTGCAACATTTCTATACTATGTTGCCTGTGGCCATGAATGACATTACTATTATATATTTAAAAAAACAGATTAATCAGAGTAATAAAATTATTAATGATTCCTCAGCATTCCACAGCACATTTCTTCTGAAACCTTGAACCTCTGTTCCTCTCTGGCCACCCACCATCTTCAAAACATAAGCTGGGGCACACATTACCACCTCAGACTTGCAGAAGAACAAGGACGATGGAATAATAAGCCAAGCTCGACTGAATCAGGACTTGAGCTGAATCGGATCATTCCTTTGTATACCAAGTATGAAGAACACCAAATAGGCATGACAGTAGTGTTTTCTAGTAAATTATTTTAATAACTGCCCAGAGCAGGGAAAGATATACTTATTTTAATTAAAAATATTCTTCAATGTTCAACTGAAAAAAAAAAATCATGCCTCTAAAATTTAAAAGAAAACATTACTTGACAGAACATGTCTCCTGTGTGTCCCCTGGGCTCCCAACTTCCACCCAATGGTCGACTCACCTGTGGGGCCTTTCCTGCCACAGTTCTGCTCCAGCCATTCCAGGCACAGAAAACCCTTCCCCATCTACACCCATGGAAATTCCTCTCCTCCTTAAGCTCAGCTCAAATGCCAACTCTACCCTCATCCCAGTTGCTGGAAATGTCTCCTTCTTTTGAAGTCCCTCAACATAAACTGGGGGGTAAGAAACCAGGCCTTCGAGTCAGTCTGTGTCTGCATCCCAACCCTGCTATACTTACTAGCAACGTTTCTGCTGCTGGTCCCTTATAGGTAAGTGAAAGGCTGGTAATGCTAATAGCAGCACAGACATCACAGGGTTATTATGAAAGATTAATGTAATGATACAATTAAAGCACATGTTTTGATACATGGTAATATCCAATAGATATTAGCTGTCAAATTCCTTTCTTCTATTACTAGGCAGATTTTTCATACTTTAGCAGGTAGCCAGTTCTCTGATAACAGAAATGTGTTCCATATCTGCCTTGCACAGAACATAAGAGCTCTGCACAGCTCTGCCATTTATGAGCTCTGCAAGCTTGGCCTATGATTTGATTTTTTTTAAGTCTCGGTCCTTTCTCTGTAAAATGGGAATAAGATAAAAATTAAAGGCAAGAAAGTATATTAAAACACATAGCACACAGTGCTGGTCATATAATAAGTTAGCAATATATTTGAGCTATTATTCGGTGCTTAAGAGACTATATTAAAACTACTATATATTAAAGTTTTGGAGTCCCTGGTTGGTGCAAACAGTAAATGTGTTCAGCTGCTAACCAAAAGTTTAGTAGTTTCAGTCCACCCAGTAGGCACCTTGAAAGAAAAGCCTGGCAACCTACTTCCAAAAACTCAGCCATTGAAAAACCTATGGAGTACAGTTCTACTCTGACACACACGGGGTTGCCATGCGTCAGAATCGACTCAGTGACAACTAGTTTTTTATATTAAAAGATTAAGGCTCTGATATCAGGGTTCTTCTCAGACAGTATTTTCTGACTTATACAGTTGAGATTACAGATCCAATTGGTAATTATATTTCCAACCTGGAAATGTAAAGTAGAAAAAAAGAAAGAGAGACAGAGAGACCAGTGTTAAGATGCTCAGGGCTGGGCAGACAGCATCAGGCAGTGCTTATGAGATACAACCTCTGCAAGAAACAGGCCCTTAGCACTACACTTACAAGAGGGCCACCACCTTCTTCCTGATTAACAGAGAAAAGAAGGAGGAAATGGGGAAAAGTAGAGCAAGTGGGGGAGAGGGCAAGAGAACGAGGTGAAGGAGAGTGGTGGCCTAGGAAAAGAGGACGAGGAGAGAAGATTTGTGAATAAGGAAGCTTTAACCTAATGTTTGTCAGTTAGAGTGCTACCACCCCTGGAGGGTGTTTGTCTCAACAATTGAGGGTTATTACTCACAAGGTGGAGTCCCTGGGTGGTGCAAACAGCACGCTTTACTTCCAAGAGAAAGGCCGGAGGTTCGAGGCCATCCAGAGGCACCTTGGAAGAAAATCCTGATGATCTACTTCCAAAAAATCGGTCACTGAAAACCCTACAGACCACAGTTCTACTCTGGTATACATGGGATCACTATGAGCAGGAATCGACTCAAAAGCAACTGATGGTTTACTCAAGATAATTATAAAGATTAATAAGATATTACACGTAAAGCACACATTCTTTTACACGGTAAATCCCATAAATATTTAGCTGTCAAATTCACTTCCATTCTAGGAAAATCTAATCTCCTATGGCGAAACCGCTCATGGTATGTAAGCCACACACCCTGGTATTGGTTCATACTTGTAGATATTGCATATACAGATTGCACATATAAGTGTGAGCATTTGACCAGCTCATTATGACTTTACTACTAAAAAACCCATTGCCATTGAGTCGATTTCATCTCACAGTGGCCCTACAGGACAGAGTAGAACTGCCCCATAGGGTTTCCAAAGAGTGGCTGGTGGATTTGAACTGCTGACCTTTTGGTAAGCAGCCGAGCTCTTCACCACTGTGCCGCCAGGGCTCCAAGTTTACTATAGCCATCCCTAAACAATAAATATTTGTTTATTATCATTTACTTTCTTTTTATTTTTTCTTCATGTTTCAGTTGGGGCATTATATTAATTTTTTAATTATGTGTATAAGTAGGTTATATTATCTATGAAATTCATTTCGGGGTTTTAAATTCTCGTTATAAATAGAGCGTGTTGGGACTGAACCCCTGCCACAGCAACAATGCTCACCCATCAGTTTCCTTTCCCCTCCTGACCACTTAAACCAGTAGGAGCTGCTAGTTTGCAGGGGCTCCTCTGAAGAGGTCCTGGACTCCAACCTTTTCTTCCTGAGCCTCTGACACACTCCAAATGCATGCTGTGTGAGAAAGTAAGTAGACCTACTGTCTTAGTTATCTAGTGCTGCTATAATATAACAGGATGGCTTTAACAAAAATTAATTTTCTCACAATCTACTAGGTTACAAGTCCAAATTCAGGGTGTCAGCTCCAGGAGACAGCTTTCTGTCTCTGTCGGCTCTGGAGGAAGGTCCTTGTCCTCAATCTTCCCCTGGTCAAGGAGCTTCTCAGGTGCAGGGACCCTGTGTCCAAAGGACACTCTGTGCTCCTGGTGCTGCCTTCTTGGTGGTATGAGGTCTCCCACTCTCTGCTTGCTTCTCTTTCCTTTTATCTCTTTTATCTCTTGAGAGATAAAAGGTGGTGCAGGTTACACCCCAGGGAAACTCCCTTTACCTTGGATCAGGGAGGTGACCTGAGTGAGGGTGGTGTTACAATTTCGCCCTAATCCTCTCAACGTAAAATTACAATCATAAAATGGAGGACAACTACACAATACTGGGAATCATGGCCTAACCAAGTTGATACACACATTTTTGAGGGGACATAATTCAATCCATGACACCTACGAATAGTCACTATTACTAACTTTATCGTATAAAAAACCAAACCCGTTGCTCTCAATTCTGACTCATAGCAACCCTATAGGAACAAGTAGAACTGCCCCATAGTGTTTCTCAGGAGCAGTTGGTGGATTCGAACTGCCAGCCTTTTGGTTAACAGTCAAGTTCTTAACCAGTGCACCACCAAGGCTCCCTGTATTGTATAATAACATGATAAAAACAATAAAACATTTAACTTTGAGACAGTTGTGTGACATTTCCAATGAGCAGGCCTAGTGAGAGAGAATGTAACTTTTTATAAATGGTGCCGAAGTTGCCTTGACAATTTGTAGGTAGAGAGACATCTGTAATATAATCAAATCCTGAATCCCCTGCATAGCTTGAATAGACATCAAGAGGCCACCTAATTGATAGTCCCCTTCCTGCAAGAATGATCCTGCAACCCTTGGCAAGTATAAAGATCCTTTGCATTAGCTGGATTTTCAATGAGGAAAACATTACAACATTCTGATCTAGCATAAGGAGTATTTCCCAGATAGAAAGCAAACAGAGTAACGGTTGAAGACAAGACTTTGCAGTCAGACCACCTGGGTTCATAATCTTAGCTCTGGTTCTCATCAGCCTTGTGACCTTGGCAAGTTGTATTTATCATCACTGTTCCTCAGGCTCCTTAGCTATAAACTGAGGATAGCAATAGTACCCTCTTCATAGGGTGGTTGTGAGAATGAGTGGAGCTATCTGCTGTCAAGCACCTAAAGGAGTGTTTGGCACACAGGAAGCACCTAATAAATGCTAGCTTTATAATTCTTCCTGTGAAATTTCCTACCTTTGACTCTACCATGGGCCTCATTAGAACAGCAGAACGTTGAAGAATGACTTTAGCAGTGCTTATGTGTGATTCTGCTATACCAGGTACATGGTCTTTATATTCATCTTATCAATTACAGATCAATTAGGAGAAAAAGCTCTAAAGTGAAACAAAGACACCAGAGAGTTCCCCTTTGACAGGTGAAGACAAAAGGAGTTACATGAACATGAGCCACATATTCAAAAGAGTCTAGGCAGTACAGTGCTTTGTTATATTTCATGAGCTCATAGTATCCAAAGAAGCTAACGCAGTAGAACAATGCTAACCATATCAGGTTTTTCGGTCATGTTATCAGCTGCTCAGAGTACCAAACTGCCCTTAGCATTGGCCCTGAATTCAAATAACAAAAAGAGGGGAAGTGTTAAAATTACCATCTCTGTTCGACTTAAAAAATTCCAGATTGTCTGACTAAAAAATAAATCAAAGTGAAATCAGAGGATAGCCTGTGCATATGATTATAGTCAAGCTGATTATTAAGTTGGTTCTATTACTGAGACATCTAAACAGTAACAAGCAGAGGGAAGCACTCTGCAGAATTTGAGTTATTATTTTACTACAGCCCACGGGTGGTGAATTTACTAATTGCTGAAGAGAACTTGGACAAGTTCCACCCATTGGTCTGAACATCTTCACTCCTTAGGGAAAGCAGACATGGTTAACCTTTGAACATGATTTTGGCTGGGATAACTTGAGTTCTGTCTTGGTGTTTTTCCAGTTTTTAGAGGAAACAGTGTTTTCCTTGTCTTTAAATCTACTCTTTTATGTGTATAAGCTACCCCAACCAAAAAAAAACCCCAAGCCTATTGCTGTCAAGTTGATTCCAGCTCATAACGACATGGAGTAGAACTGCCCCATAGGGTTTTGGAGGAGCACCTGGTGGATTTGAACTGCCGACCTTTTGGTTAGCAGCTGTAGCACTTAACCACTGCACCACCAGGGTTTCCATAAGCCACCCCAGGAAAGTAAAATTACAAAGGCTGTTTAGCTGGCCATTTTTGCCAAAGAAGTGGGAGAAAGAATCAAGGCCTTTGAGCAGATGTCACTGAACTCTTACCAGAGGCTTGCTGTGTCCAAAGAACATCATTAGATGGGAGAAATAATGGGGAAGATGGGTCTCTTTCAGGGAAACTTGGAATAGCACAGTCCAGCCCACATTGTATCCTGAAAGTAGGCAGGAAATTTGGTTTCAGGCTAACTTCCAAATGATGACAATGTCAAAACAAAAAGAGGGAATAAACGGTGTAGTCATAGCCAAATGGAGAGGAAGTCAAGGTGCTATCAAGAAATAAAAGACTGGTTTAAACTTAGAAAAGTAAAGGTAAATTTCAAGGTAACCACAAGGGAAGCTAACAAATCTACCCATCAAAAGAAAAACATAAAGACTTGGCAAACACAAAATCAATAATAATGACAGAGATGAAAAGGGGAATACATAAACAAAAAGAAGTCAGTATAGAAAATTAAGCAGAACAAAGAAACTGTCAACACCCACACACATGAGCCTGCGCGCACACACACAAATACAACAAAATGACAGCAGTAAACTCACGCCTATCAATAATTACACTGAATGCAAATGGCCTAAATGCACCAGTAAAGAGACAGAGAGTAACAGAGACAGACACATCTTAGACACAAGCACATAAAAAAACTAAACTCAAAGGATAGAAAAAAATATGTCAAGCAAACAATAACCAAAAAAGAGCAGGAGTGGCAATATTAGTCTCCAATAAAATAACTTTAAAGCAAGGTTACAAATGTAAGGTACTAGGGAAATGGCAGTAACTTACAGTTCCATACAGGCAAAATGGTTTCTCTCATCACATCCTTTAAAAAACCAGTTGCTGCCAAGTTGATTCTAACTCATGGCAACCCCACGTGTGTAAAAATATAAATGTGCTCCACAGGGTTTTCGGTGGCTGATTTTTCGGAAGTAGATTACCAGGCCTTTCTTCTAAGGTGCCTCGGAGAGAATGCGAACCTCTAACTTTTCGATAAACAGCCACATATGTGCATTAATCATTTGCACCACCCAGGAACTCCCCCATCCTTTAAACCAAAAAAACCAAACCCACTACCGTCGAGTCGATTCCGACTTATAGCGACACTATAGGACAAAGTAGAACTGCCCCATAGGGTTTCCAAGGAGTGCCTGGTGGATTCGAATTCCTGACCTCTTTATTAGCAGCCACAGCACTTAACCACTGCACCACCAGGATTTCCCCCATCCTTTAAAGAAGGACAATTAAAAAGAAAATTACTCATAGACCATGTGAAATTTATTTTTCTATTTATTTGTCTGTCTGTTTATTTGGATCATGGGTCAGCAGCAATGGCCCATGGGCCAAATCTGTACTGGTGCCTATTTCGTGAGTGAAGTTTTATTGAAACAACCACACCTCTTTGTTCTCTTCTCTATGGCTCCTTCACACTACAATGGCAGAGTTGAGTGTTGCCTGCAAAGCTTAACCTATTTACTATATGGCTCTTTACAGAAAAAGTTTGCTAAGCCATTATTGAGTTCGCTACATAGGAAATCAGGAACTAAAGAACACCATAAGACAACACCACACACATGAATTACAAGTAATAATTTGCAATGAATCTCTTGGCATCACTGTTTCTTTGAAGAGCCTCTGAGGTTAGTGGTAAAAGCTTGCCATTAGTGCCTATTGGTAAAACCTAAGTAGAGTTCAAACAACTGAAAACCCCTACTAATCATAAGAGTTGTTTTTGTTTTGTTAGGTGCCATCAAGTCGATTCCAACTCACAGCGACCCTATGTACAACAGAACAAAGCACCACCCAGTCCTGCGCTATCCTCACAATCGTTGTTATGTTTGAGCCCACTGTTGCAGACACTGTCAATCCATCTCACTGAGGGTCTTTCTCTTTTTTGCTGACCCTCTACTTTACCAAACATGATGTCCTTCTCCAGGGACTGATGCCTCCTGATAACATGTCCAGCCAGAGTACGCGAGATAAAGTCTCGCCATCCTCGCTTCCAAGGAGCAATCTGGCTGTATTCCTTCTATGACAGGTGTGTTTGTTCTTCTGACAGTGCATGGTATATTCAATATTCTTCACCAAATCATAAGAGTAGAGATGCTAAAAATCAGTACTATTGAGTAAGAATCAGAATTCCAGAACTAACAGAAAAGAGGGCACTGAGTCAAAATGTAGTACAGCTCTCTAAGGCTTGAAGCAAGGGATAAAAATCCTCTATTCACGCTTGTTGATGGGCACTTTTTGGTGTTGGGATAAAAGCTGACATAACTTCTCCCTGCTTTTGTCATTCTCGCAATTTTTTCCCTCTTTTGCCAGGGTCACCAAACCCTGGGAGGGTATATCCACATAGTGCTGAGGCCCCTGTGCCCTTCCCAGGGTCCTCCCGGAGCACTCCAGACTCCACAGCCCTGTGGAAAACTCCTACTTTCTGTCCCAGGGGCTGAGCCTTCTTTCTGGCTCCTCTATCTACCCCCTTTTCCAGCCCTCTTGCTTTTTTCTAGTGTGCCCGTATTCTCAATGCAAATTGTGCTTTCTAGCTCGTCCCTATGGATGAACGCCTCAGTTGAACTGTCTGTCTAGCTTCCCATCAAAGCATCTTTTATTCCAGGCTCTGCAGCAGAAGCGCCAGATCTGATCTATCCTAGTCTGCTCTGACCTCATCATTTTCCCCTAAGGGCACAAACAACCAATCCCTACCACTAAGCCACAGGGACATCTGCGTGTTATGGTGGCCATTCCCTTTCTGCTGAATTTATCTTTCTGTAACAGTTTCTGGGTTAACTCATCTTAGAAAAACACACCAAACAGAACCAGAAGGGTCCTCTAATCTTTTATATCCCTAAGAGAATAAATAAATCAGTATATGTACTGAACTTAAAACTGTGCCTGCCATTAATAAGCACTTAATATATATTAGCCATTATTTTATCAGCGCAATGGTTAAAGAGCTTTGCTGCTAACCAAGAGGCTGGTGGTTCGAACCCACCGGCTGTGCCATGGGAGAAAGATGGTGGCAGTCTGCTTCCATAAAGATTTATAGCCTTGGAAACCCTATGGGGGAGTTCTCATCTGTTCTATAGGGTCGCTATGAGTCAGAATCAACTTGATGGCAGTGGGGTTTTTTTTTTTTTTTTAATTTTATCAAGGTCTGAGCTGGTGACTGCAGCTTCTTCAATGTTACATGCTGTTCAGAGGACTTCTGAAACCAAGCACCTGCTTCTAAGAACTGGCTTCATCGTGAGGTTGCCGAAACTTTAGTCTTATCTAGTATCTCTTTGGAATATTCTTCAATACCCGTTTTCAGGCTGGGGATGAAAGGACTTGGAAATGTGCTTTTAAATAGAATGAGAAGGCACAAATACTTGTACTTTTTATTTTTCTTATTTAATTTTTAAGCCACTGAAACTCAGTTTTGCCAATAGGTGATCCTCGAATTTTCACAGGCGTGGTGTAAAACAGAAGCATTTCTTCATCTTCTTAACAGAAACATCTTTTACAATTCTGCATGCAGCAAGAATCATGTTTCTCTACAGAAAGAACAGCCAAGAGTGAGAGAGACAGACAGATAGTCCTGGGTTCTTTACCAAGCATAATGCATTCCCCAAGACGAAGGCCATCTATCTTCATGTGCTGCTAAATTGTCCGTGAATATGACGTGCTTGGTGTTTACTGATCGGTTCACAAGCTTCAAGTCCATTCATTTCTGGTTCCTTGCCTTTTGAGCTCTTCAATCAGCTGGCCCTGGAGGAGAGAACTGCAGGATGGAGAGTGATAGGAATCAATGAGTAAAGGGCCAGCAGCAGTCAGACTAGGTATGGGCTTGTCTTGACAGAGGAAGATCATTTGGGACAAACACACTGTACTGTTCCTGACACTACCTGTCAGGTGTCTACTCAGGAAATAGCAATATGGAATGAATAACAACGAATGAGCCCTTAGGGACCAGATAAATAGCTTGGTAAATCTGTCACCGTGGAGTCGATTCTGACTTGTGGTGACCCTATAGGACAGAGTAGAACTGCCTCATAGGGTTTACAGAAGCAGATTGCCACAGTTCTTTTCCTGCAGAGTGGTTGGTGGGTTTGAACTACTGGCCTTTTGGTTAGCAGCTGAGCGCTTAACTGCTGTACCACCAGGACCCCACCGGGAAATTTCAGACAGTGGACATGGCTCCAGCACAAGGTTATCTGTGATCTTTAGACTCAAGTCTCTTTCAGAGAAGCTGGAGTTGGAGCTGGACCCATACTTGCCTCCAGGTAAATTCATTGCCATTGGGTCAATTCCAACTCATAGAGCCTCTGTATTAGTTTCCTGGGGCTGCCATACAAAGCACCACACACTGGGTGGCTTACAACAGAAGGAATCTACTCCCACACAGCTCTGGAGGCCAGAAGTCCAAAATCAAGGTGTCAGCAGAGCCACGCTCTCAGTGAAGCCTTTCAGGAAGGAACCCTTCCTTGCCTTTTCTACCTTCTGTGGGCACACGGCATTCCTCGGCTTGTGGCTATATAATTCCAATCTCCACCTCCATCTTTACATGGCATTTTCTCTGTGTCTGCCTCCTTTCCTCTTTTATATAAGGACACCAGTCATATTGGATTAAGGGTGTACCCTACTCCAAAATGACCTGATGCTAACTAATTACATCTGTAAAAATGCTATTTCCAAGTAAGGTCACATCCGTGGGTACCAGAGGTTAAAACTTGAACATGTCTTCTTTTAGCTTTAACAAACAGAAATTTATTTCCTTACAGTTTAGGAAGCTGGAAGTCTGAATTCAGGGCTCAAGCTCTAGAAGAAGCCTTTCTTTTCTCACTCTGTGGGCTCTGGAGGAAGGTCCTTATCTCTTCTCAGTTTCTGCTCCTGTGCAGCCTTCCTGAGGCTTGACATCGTTCTTCCCCCACCTCTGCTTCTCTCATTTGCTTATTTAATGTCTTTTATATCTCAAAAGAGATCGACTGAAGATACACCCTACACTAATCATGTCTTGTTAACACAACAAAGCCAGCCGGTTCCCAAATGGCATTATACCCACAGTCATAAAGGCTAGAATTTACTATACATTATTTTGAGGGGACATAATTCAATCTATGACATCCCACCCTTTGGCCTCCAAAAATTCATGTCCTTGCCACATGCAAAGCACATGCATCCTATCACCTCATCCCAAAAGTCTTCAGTTGACTCCAAGCTCAAAATCTCATCTTCTGAATCATCTAAATCAAATAGGGGTGAGACTTTAGGCGTATTCCATCCTGAGGCAAAATTTCTCTTCATCTGTGGACCTGTGAAATCTAGAATACAAGTTTATCTGCTTTCAGAGTGCAATGGTGAAACAGGCACAAGGTAGATATTTCCATTACAAAAAGGCACCAAGCAAGTGCAAAGCCCAGCAGAAAAACTTACGTTAGCTCTCAAGATTTGAAAATAATCCTCTCTTCTCTGAGACCATCTAGGCAATGGCCCTGCCCTCCAGACTCTGAATGTTGGCCATGCTTCCCGGATTCTGGGCAGAGGCCCCTCAGCCCTTAGCTTCAGCTCTGCCTTCCAGACCCACTGGGACTGCAACTCTGCTCCCTCGGCATTGGGTGGCCCCATTCTCCTAGCCTATCTGAGTGGCAACCCCATCCCTTCAGGCCCAACAGGCCCTGTTTCTGCATCTTGGGCATGGCAGCCCTGCCCCCTCAGCTTTGGGTGGTGTCATCCCCTAGCACACTTAAATGGTTGTCCCAAACTTCAGAACCAAGTTGCCAAAGATCTGACACCTTGAAACCTAGGAGGCTGTGGCCCCACCCTTTGAGATCCTAGAAGGCCCTGCTTCCCGTGCTCCTTCAAACAATTTTGCTGACCTACGAGCTGCTTCAGGGATGGTCCTTTACTTGGAGAACAAGAGATATGGCTCCTTTGGCCTGTTTCCTACCTGCAGAATTCCAAGAGGCAGACAGTGTTCTTTCCTTTCATTCTTTCTCTATCCCCTTCAGTGTAATCTGATGGAGTTTCCGCTCTGGTAGTTTTTAGTTGCATAGATCTATCAGTCACAGGCTTAATCTCTTTAACAAAAGATTGTGTAGCCACATCCTTGGTGAAATTCCAGGTCATATGTCCATAGTTTGTACAACAGAATTTTCCAAAACTTTAAGTTTTGTTTTCATTTTGCACAGTTCACTTTTAAGTCCACCTCTTTCCTTTTACTATGAGCAGCAAGGAGAAACCACGTGGACTCTTTAAGATCTTGCTTAGAAACCTCCTCAGCTAAGTATCCAAGTTCATCACTTGTAAGGTCTACCTTCCCCCAAACATTTTAACATAATTCAGACAAGTTCCTTGCCACTGGGGAAAAAAAAGCATTGCCCTTCCTCCATTGTCCAATTACAAGTTCAGAATTTTCTTTTAAAGCCTCACCAGAAGTACTTTTCAAAAAATCTTTCATATACAAAACATTATAAAGAATGTAGAAGAAAAATTAGATAACTGGGAGCTCCTAAAAATCAAACACCTATGCTCATCTAAAGACTTCACCAAAAGAGTAAAAAGACTACCTAAAGACAGGGAAAAAGTTTTCAGCTATGACATTTCCAATCAGTACCTGATCTCTAAAATCTACATGATACTGTAAAAACTCAACTGCAAAAACACAAATAACCCAATTAAAAAATGGGCAAAAGATACGAATAGACACTTCACTAAAGAAGACATTCAGGTAGCTAACAGATAAATGAGGGAATGTTCACGATCATTAGCCATTAGAGAAATGCAGATCAAAACTACAATGAGATTTCATCTCACTCCAACAAGGCTGGCATTAATCCAAAAAACACAAAACAATAAATGTTGGAGAGGCTGCGGAGAGATTGGAACACTTATACACTGCTGTTGGGAATGTCAAATGGTACAACCACTTTGGAAATCGATTTGTTGCTTCCTTAAAAAGCTAGAAATAAAACTACCATACCATCCAGCAATCCCACTCCTCGGAATATACCCTAGAGAAATAAGAGCCTTTACACGAACAGATATATGCACACCCATGTTTATTGCAGCACTGTTTACAATAGCAAAAAGATGGAAGCAACCAAGGTACCCATCAACGGATGAATGGATAAATAAATTATGGTATATTCACACAATGGAATACCACGCATCGATAAGGAACAGTGAGGAATCTGTGAAACATTTCATAACATGGAGGACTCTGGAAGGCATTATGCTGAGTGAAATTAGTTGCAAAAAGACAAATATTGTATAAGACCACTATTATAAGAACTTGAGAAATAGTTTAAACTGAGAAAACATTCTTTCGTGGTTACGAGAGGGGGGAGGGAGGGAGGGAGGGTGGAAGGGAGGCATTCACTAATTAGATAGTAGATAAGAACTACTTTAGGTGAAGGAAAAGACAGCACACAATACAGGGGATGTCAGCACAATTGGACTAAACCAAAAGCAAAGAAATTTCCTGAATAAACTGAATGCTTCGAAGGCCAGCGGAGCAGCGGCAGGGGTCTGGGGACCATGGTTTCAGGGGACATCTAAGTCAATTGGCATAATAAAATCTATTAAGAAAACATTCTGCATCCCACTTTGAAGAGTGGCGTCTGGGGTCTTAAATGCTAGCAAGCAGCCATCTAAGATGCATCAATCGGTCTCAACCCACCTGGATCAAAGGAGAATGAAGAACACCAAGGACACAAGGTGATTATGACCCCAAGAGACAGAAAGGGCCACATGAACCAGCGACTACATCATCCTGAGACCAGAAGAACTAGATGGTGCCTGGCTACAACCGATGACTGCCCTGACAGGGAATACAACAGAGAACCCCTGAGGGAGCAGGAGAGCAGTGGAATAAAAGGCAGGAGAGCAGTGGAATGCAGACCCCAAATTCTCATAAGGCCAGACTTAATGGTCTGACTGAGACTAGAAGGACCCTGATGGTCATGGCCCCCAAAGCTTCTGTTGGCCCAGGACAGGAACCATTCCCGAAGCCAACTCTTCAGACATGGATTGGACTGGACAATGGGTTGGAGAGGGATGCTGGTGAGGAGTGAGCTTCTTGGATCAGGTGGACGCTTGAGACTATGTTGGCATCTCCTGCCTGAAGGGGAGATGAGAGGGTGGAGGGGGTTAGAAGCTGGAGAAATGGACACGAAATGAGAGAGTGGAGGGAGAGAGCGGGCTGTCTCATTAGGGGGAGAGTAATTAGGAGTGTGTAGCAAGGTGCGTATAGGTTTTTGTGTGAGAAACCGACTTGGTTTGTAAACTTTCACTTAAAGCACAATAAAAATTATTTTTAAAAAATCTTTCATTATGTATGACTGTTAACTGGGAATTTTTTTTTTTAATTTCATTGTGTTTTAGGTGAACGTCTGCAGTACTAATTAGTTTCTCATTCAAAAATTTATACACAAATTGTTTTGTGACATTGGTTGCAATCCCCAAAATGTTTCAGCACTCTCCCCCTTTCCCTTTAAACACTGGGTTCCCTGTGTCCATTCATCCAGTTTTCCTGTCCCTTCCTACCTTCTCATCTTCCCTTTTGGGCAGGTGTTGCCCATTTGGTCTTGTATACTCTACTGAACTAAGAAGCATGCTCCTCACGTGTGTTATTGTTTGTTTTATAGGCCTGTCTAATCTTTGGCTAAAAGGTGGGCTTCAGAAATGGCTTCAGTTCTGAGATAGCAGGATGTCAGGGGGTCATAGTCTCGGGAGTTCCTCCAGAATCTGTGAAACCAGTAAGTCTAATCTTTTTTTGAGAACATAAATTTTATTCTACACTTTTCTCCTGCTCTTTCTGGGACCCTCTATTGCAATCCCTGACGGAGCAATTGATGATGGTAGCCAGGCACCATCTAGTTCTGGGCTCAGACTGGTGTAGGCTGTGGTTCATGTGTCCATTAGTCCTTCGGATTAATATTTTACTTGTGTCTTTTGTTTTCTTTATTCTCCTGTGCTCCAAACGGGATGGGACCAATAGACGTACCTTAGATGGCCATTCACAAACTTTTAAGAACCCAGGTGCTACTCACCAAGGTAGGATGTAAAACATTTTCATTATGAACTATGTTATGCCGATTGACCTATACGTTCCCAGAAACAATGGTCCCCGGCCCTCAGCCCCCGTAACTCAGTCCCTCAAGGTGTTTGGATGTGTCCAGGAAGCTTCTCTGACTTTGCCTTTGGTCAAGTTGTGCTGACTTCCCCTGTGTCATGTTTTGTCTTTCCCTTCACCAAAGTTAACGCTTGTCTACCACCTGGTTAGTGATTTCCCCTCCCCACCCCTCCTCTCCGTCATAACCATCAAAGATTGTTTTTTTCTGTGTGTAACCCTTTTCTGGGTTTTTATAATAGTGATCTGATACAATAGTTGTCCTTTTGTGAGTGACTTGTTTCACGCAGTATAATGCCCTCCAGATTCATCCATGTTGAAATGTTCTGCTCATTCATCATTGTTATTTATTGTTGTGTAGTATTTCATTGTATGTATGTACCAAGGCATACGCTCTTACAATATGTTATTCAGTTTCCATGTATTTAATTTTTTCCCTTGCTCTTCCTGTTACTGATTTCTACTTTTATGGTGTGTGACCAGAGAGAATGCTTTGTATTATTTCAATGTTTTGGATTTTATTGAGGGTTGCTTTGTGGCCTAAAATGTGGTCTATTCTGGAGAACGTTCTATGTGCACTGGAAAAGAATAATATACTTTGTGGCTATTGGGTGGAGTGTTTTATATATGTCTATGAGGTCAAGTTGGTCGATTTTGGAAATTGGTTGATTTTGCCTTTAGATCTTTTATGTCTTTGTTGAGTTTCTTTCTAGATGTTCTATCTTTTACCGAGAGTGGTGTATTGAAGTTCGCTACTATTACTGCAGAACTGTCAACTTCTTTTTTCAGGGCTGTTAATTTGTTTTATGTATTTTGGAGCCCTGTCTTTGGGTACATAGATATTTATTAAGGTTATGTCTTCTTGGTGGATTGTCCCTTTAATAATTACACAATATCCTTTCTTGTCTTTTATGGTTGATTTTGCCTTAATGTTTATCTGAGACTGGTATTGCTCCTCCTGCTCTTTTTTGGTTACTGTTTGCTTGATACGCTTTTTTTTCATCCTTTGATTTTTAATATATTTATGTCTGTGTGTCTAAGGTGTGTCTTTTGTAGACAGCATATTGATGGGTCTTTTTTTTTTTTTTTTAATCCATTCTGCCGCTCTCTATCTCCTTACAGGTGCATTTAGCCATTTACATTCAGTGTGATTATTGGCAGGTCTGAGTTTATTGCTCTCATATTGTTGTGTGTGTGCTTTTTTGTTCGTTCTGTGGTACTGACATTTTCTTTGTTCCTCTTATTTTGTGAGCTGACTTCTTTGTGTTTGTGGATTTTCTTTTCTGTTATTACAGATTTTGTGATTACTGAGTCTTTTGTTTTTCTTTTTTATTTTCATAAGTAGGTTTCTTAACTTTCTTTGCAGTTACCTTGAAATTTACTCTTATCTTCCTAAGTTTGAACCAATCTTTTACTACTTGATATTGCCTTGACTTCCTCTCCATTTGAAAGTTCTATACCTACACTATTTATTCCCTCTTTTATTGTTCTGATGTTGTCGTCATTTAGAGATTGATGTCTCTGTTTTCCTGTTTTAAGTCTTTTAGCTTTGTTCTATTATTAAGAGTTCTTTACCTAGGTTGGTATTTGGCTGATGCTGTCTTGTGTCCTAGACTCAGGTTACTGTTTGATGTTGTTGGTTCTCTAACTGATGAACTCCCTTTAATATTTCCTGTAAGTTTGCTTTAGTTTTTCTACAAATTCCCTGAATTTCTATTTATCTGGAAATGTCCTAATTTCACCATCATATTTGAGAGTTTTGCAGGATATATTATTGTTGCTTGACAGTTTTTTCTTTCTTTCAAGGTTTTATATATATTATCCCATTGCCTTCTTGCCTGCATAATTTCTGCTGAGTAATAAGACCTCAGTCTTATTGTTTCCTCTTTGTAAGTGACATCATTTTTCTTGAGCTACTTTCAGGACTCTTTGTCTTTGGTTTTGGCACGTGTGATTATGATATGTCTTGGTGAGTTTCTTTTAGGGTCTATGCTACATGGGGTTTGTTGAACTTCTTGAATGGTCAGCTTTTTGTCTTTCATGACATTTGGGAAAATTTCTGTCAGCCAATCTTCAACAGTCTTCTCTGTGTTTTCCATTTTCTCCACCTGTTATGGAACTCCAACCACATGCAAATTTTTGTTCTGGATTGTGTCCCACATAATTTGTAGGTTTTCTTCATTCTTTACTCTGATTTTTACTCAAAGTGACACCCATGGATTTGTCTTTAATCTTGCTGATTCTGTGTTCCATTGTTTCAAATTTGCTCCCAAAGCCTTCTATTGAGTTGCCCATTTCTGAAATATTGTTATCTTTTGAATATCTAGTTGTTGCTTTTGTGTGGTTTCTAATGATTTATTTTGACACTTTGTTCTTGCATTATTTCCTGAATTCTTCTATTGCTTTGTGTTTTCCTTGATTTGGGCTATGTTTTCATTGGTTTTGTCTGTGTTTCCATGATTTTGTCTATCTTTCCTGATCTCTTTTGAATTCCATATCAGGTAGTTTCACTTGATATCGCCTTGACTTCCTCTCCATTTGAAAGTTCTATACCTATACCATTTATTCCCCCTTTCATTGTTTTACCATTGTCATCATTATAGGTTGATGTCTCTGTTTTCCTGTTTTAAGTATTTTAGCTTTGCTTTATTACTGAGAGTTCTTTATCTAGGTTGGTATCTGGCTGATGCTGTCCTGTGTCCTAGACTCAGGTTGTTGTCTGATGTTGTTGGTTCTCTAACTGATAAAAAAAAAAAAACTAAAAAATAAAAAAAAATAGACTCTCTTTAATATGCCTTTTCTTCTACTAGAATGTTACTTGATTCTTTATTTTGGTCACTTGCTGGAGTCATCTTGTCTTTTTTTTTTTTGGCTTTAACCAACAGAAATTTAGTTTCTCACAGTTTAGGAGGCTACAAGTCCAAATCCAGGGTGCTGGTTCTAGGGGAAGGTTCTGGGGAAAGGTCCTTGTGTTTTCAGCTTCTGTTCCTGGGTTCCTTGGCCATCTTCCTGTGCATCTTTCTTCCCTCTGTCTCTGCTTGCTTCTCTGTGCCAAATCTGCTCTTTTGCATCTCAAAAGAGATTGCTTTAAAACACACCCTGCAACAATATGGCCTCTTTAATATTACAAAGACAACCATATTCCCAAACGGATCACATCCATAGGTGTCCGGTTAGGATTTACAATGCATATTTTTGGAGACACAATTCAATCCATAACAGGGGGTGCACTGCTGGGGAGGAGAGCGAGGCAGGAACAGAGAGTCCTGAAGGACATTATCCCCCACAGGAGTGCTCTGAGGGACAGATGCCATGGGCAGCTCCTCCTTTAGAAAGATCTGTGGGGGAGGGACTTGTGATGAGACCTGTACCCCCAGCCCCCCCCCACCCCCCCAGTTATCCAGCAGCTTGGTCTGAGGGGACAGGGTGAGCAGACATAGCTCAGAGATGTTGTAAAGGGGTGAAGCCCCCAGGGCTTGGGGCTTGACTGGGTGAAGGTGAGACCCAGGCCTCTCACTCTCCACATGAGGAAACTGAGGCCCAAGGCCACACAATAGGTCAATGGCAGAGCGAGGACAAGCCCAGGTCTCCCGAGCCCAGTGCTGCAGGATGCAGCCCCGCTTGGAGGCACCAGGGGTAGAGGCCACTCTCATGAAGCCCTCCCAGCCAAGTGACCACTGCCCCGCACCCATGTGTGCAGCTGGAGTCCCAGGTGACTCGAGTCGTCTCTATCATATTCTTTTCAAAGACGATTCCATCACTGACTAAAAGACTTTTTTAAAACAATAGTAAGGACAGGAAAAACATCTTGTCTGACCCTGAAATCTGGTTTGGGGTCTAAAAATTATGCCCTCTGTATGTGTGGGGGCGTGATTGGGAGGTGTCTAAGATGGTGCCCTCTTACCCCCTGAGCAGGGAGGGATTCCTGACAGTGCACAGCACTTGACAGTTTATAAAGCACCTATCATACCAGTTCCTGCCCTGAGCCTCACAAGTCTGCTGAGGGGGGGTGAATGTTTTCACCCCCATTTTAGTGATAAGGAAACAGAAAAAACCTGTTGCCATGGAGCCAACTGATTCATGGTCACTCCATGTATGTCAGAGTAGAACTGTGCTCCAACATGTTTTGCTTTTTATGTGAAAATATATACGCATCAAGACATACACCACCAAAGATGAGACAGGTACATAAAACAAAATGACACTAAAGGGGCACACCAGCCCAGAGGCAAGGATGAGAAGGCAGGAGAGGACAGGAAAGCTGGTAATAGGGAACCCACAGTCAAGAAAGGGAGAGTGTTGACATGTTGTGGAGTTGGCAACCAATGTCCCAAAACAATATGTGTATTAATTGTTTAGTTAGAAACAAATATGCTTTGTACAATTAAAAAAAAAGAAAAAAAAGCCATAAGATCAAGTGCTTGCAAAGATGTGTTGGAAAAAAACACACACACTAATTCAACAACTTCTACATGTATCACTCAGTGACATTACTGAGTTATCTTCTTCAAGTTGTGCCACCATTCTTCCTATTCTTTTCCACAAATTATTCCACCACCATTAACATAAACTCATGCCCCCTTAGCAAAAACACCTCCTTTCCCGCCTCTCTTCCACCCCTGGTAACCACTTGCTTCTGGCATGTAAGTGAGATTATACAGTACTTGTCCCTTTGTGACTGACTATTTTGCTCAGCATGATGTTGTCAAGCTTCATCCACGTGGTTGCATGCATCAGGACTTCATTTCTCTTTATGGCTGGGTAGTATTCCACTGTGGGTATATACTATATTTTGTTTACCCATTCATCTGTAGGAGTCCTGGTGGCCCAGTGGTTAAAGCGCTTGGCTGCTAGCCGAAAGGTGGGCGGTTTGAACCAACTAGCTGCACCACAGGAGAAAGATCTGGTGGTCTGCTTCCCTAAAGATTAGTCTCGAAATCCCTATGGGGTGGTTCTACCCTGTCCTATGGGGTCACTGTGAGGTGGAATCAAACTGACAATAGTAGGTTAAGTTTATTTACTCATTTACTTTTGGATGAATCCTGTGTGCCAGCTCTCCTGCCCCATCCCTGCTCTCCTCTGTTCTCCCACAGCTCTGGGCCTCCAGACTTCTCTGGGCAACCACCGAGGGCCTTGACGGCCTCAGGGAGAGGGGAGCAGGTGGCCCTTCCCCACCTACCAGCTCCCACTGGTCACCTGGGTCTTAGCCTTGGTGATGGCCAGCTCCAGGAAAGTTGAAGGGCTCTGTACCTTCAGTGTTGAACTTCTTGAAGGCCGAAAGTGTGTCTGTTTATGACACTGCCTCCCAAGAATTAGGGCCATGTCTGGCACAAACCATAGTTGTTTTGTTGTTGTTAGGTGCTGTCAGTCGGTTCCCACTCATGGCAACCCTATGTACCATAGAACGAAACACCGCCTGGTCCTGCGCCATCCTCACAATTGTTGTTATGCTTGAGCCCGTTGTTGGAGCCATATCACTGAGGGTCTTCCTCTTTTTCACTGACCCTCTACCTTACCAAGCATGACGTCCTTCTTCCAGGGACTGATCCCTCCTGACGACATGTCCAACCTATGTAAGACGAAGCCTTGGCCATCTTTGCTTCTAATGAGCATGCTGGCTGTACTTCTTCCAAGACAGATTTGATTGTTCTTTTGGCAGTCCATGGTATATTCAATATTCTTCACCAACAATGTAATTCAAAGAGTCAATTCTTCTTTGATCTTCCTTATTTGTCGTCCTTGTCCTGTTTTTTAATGTTTTGATATTGTCTGCTGTCTCTGAGACATTAAGATATTATTTTATTTATTTATTAATTGTACATTCATTTGTTTCATCCTGCTTTCTTATTTTGTTTTGATGTCAGGGCAGGGCAGCAGCAACCAGGCTGAGCCCCCTTCGTCATACACTGGTTTGGTGAGGTGACTGAGGGAAGACTAGGTGGGTGCTCTCTGCCTCTTGATGTTGGCCAAGTGGTGTGGGAGCATTCATAGCCCCTCACCAGACAGTCAGGGGTGTTGGACGTGGAGTGGTATGGGCTTGCTTTCCACCATTCAGCAGTTGGTCAAGTGGTGAGAGGGGAGGGGCAGTGCAGGCTCACTGCAGCAGTGGGCCTGAGCAGTAAGGATGCTTTAGCCACGTGGGCCAGTGGAAAGGTGGGGCGTGGCATACGGGGCTAAGAGAGGAAGAGAAAGAAAAAAAAGGGGGGTAGCCAGAGGGTAGGGGTGTGGTGGACCTGAGGCCTGGCAGGAAGGGTGAAGGTGACATATGGGGCAAGGCGGGAGCGAGAAAGAAAGAAAACAAACAAACAAAAACCAATAAATGACAGCACAGTGGGCACTGGCAAGTACAGGGCATGGAAATGGGGCAATGGTGGGCCAATGTGCTGCTGGCATTCTATCCTCAGTGATGCTTTGGAGGCTGGCCAGAAGGTGGCAGAGGTGTTGTACAGAACTATGTGGGAGGGAGAAAGAAAAGAAAAAAAGAGGGGAAAAAATGGCAGCATGGCGGGGGCTAGCGGGTGTGGGGAAAGGCCTGGAAGCTGGTAGGACGAGAGGGGAGGTGGTTTACAGGGAGGGGAAAAGAAAATACAGAAGAAAAAGAAAGAAAAAAAAGGCAGCACAGCAGGAGCCAGCGAGTGGTGGCAGGATGGATCTAGGGTTACGGCAGACCAGTGGGTCTCTAGCCACAGTGGCACAGTGGGGACTGGCGGGAAGGTGTGGAGGTGGTGTATGGGGCTTGGTGGGAGGGAGAAAGAAAAGAAAGGGAAAAAAAGGTGCAGCTGGTGGGTGGGGCTGGGCAGACCTTGGGCAGAGGTGGGCCAGTGGCTCTCTAGCCACGGCGGTGCAGAGGAGACTGGCAAGAGGTGGGGGATGCGGTATACAGGACTAGTTAGGAGGGAGAAAGCAGAAGAAAGAGAGAAAAAAAGCTGCACAGTGGGAGGAGGAGGGGTAGGCTTGGGGGAAGGGGCTTGGATTATGGACCCCAGCAGTGGGGGCTGCTGGGATGGGGCTATTCTTGATTCTACTGACCAGAAGGGTGAGGGATGGGAAAGAATGTTTCTCTGGTTACCAGGTGCTCTGTCTCTTGTTGGGAGCTCCATGAAGTTGCCTTCCCATACTCTCTGTCTGGGGTCATTGCTGGCTGTGTTCCAAGATGGTAATGCAGTGCCATGTTAGTTGGCAGGGGATCTCGACTTCGTATCTCTCCTTGTTTTCTGTTACCCATCAATTTCTTCTTCCATTCGGGTTTGATCTAAAACTTTATCTCTTCATCTGATGCTTAGGGTTCCAGGAAAAATGTTTGCATCTGTTTTACTTAGTTTTCTGGGTCTTTGCTGAGGAGGAATGGCATGGTGTATCTGTTTAGGGTTCCATGTTGGCTCTGCTTCCAAACATGTCTTTTTGGGTGACCCAATTCCATACCAGCCTCCCAGGGACATTCTAACACAAAGCTGCAAAGATTTGTTAGTATTTTGTGCTTGTTTATTGTTGCCCTTGTCACACAACATCAAAAATACTTATTCATCTTCCCCATTAAACTCTGAGCTCCTTAAGGATTAAGATGATATAGTTTTCATATTTAAATTCCCAATGCCCAGCGATCAATCAATTCACCAATCAGTCAAACAATCTTAGTTAAAAAGAACACTATAATTCACACCTGAAGTAGACTGATCATTTGAGACAGTGTTGGTGCTTTAGGATCTCCTCCAGGGTGAATTAGAAATGCTATCTCCAATGTAATCTACCACATAAATAAAAGGAAAGAAAAGAATCAGGTGATCACCTCAATTGACACAGAAAAGCCATTCGACAAAGACTAACATGCTTTCCTGATAAAAGCTCTCAATAAAATAGGTATAGAAGGGAAATTTCTCAATATAATAAAGGGCGTCTATGCAAAACCAATGGCCAACATTGTTCTTAATGGAGAAAGGCTGAAAACATTCCCCTTGAGAACAGGAACAAGGCGAGGATACCCTTTATCACCCCTCCTATTTAACGCTGTGCTGGAAGTTCTGGCTAGAGCAATAAGGCAAGAAAAAGAAATAAAGGGCATCCAAGATGCTAATGAAGAAGTTATTTGTGGATAATATGATACTATACACAGAAAACCCAAAAGACTCCACAAGAAACCTACTGGAACTAATAGATTCAGCAGAGCAGCAGGATACAAGATAAACATACAAAAATAAGTTGGATTCCTATACGCCAATAAAGAGAATGATGAAAAGGAAATCACAAAAACAATATCATTTATAATAGCCCCTAAAAAAAAAATAAAATACTTAGGAATAAATCTAATTAGGGATGTAAAGGACCTACACAAAGAAAACTACAAAACTCAACTACTGCAAGAAACCAAAAGAGATCTACATAAATGGAAAAACGTAACATGCTCATGGATAGGTAGGCTCGATGTTGTGAAAATGACAATTCTACCCAAAGCAATTTACAAATACAATGCAATCCCCATCCAAATACCAACAACATTCTTTAAAGAGATGGAAAAACTTATCATTAACTTTATACGGAAAGGGAAGAAGCCCCAGATAAGTAAAGCACTATTGAAGAAGAAAAATAAAGTAAGAGGACTCACACTACCTGACCTCATAATCTACTATACAGCTACAGTAGTCAAAACGGCCTGGTACTGATACAATAGATACATTGACCATTGGAACAGAATTGAGGATCCAGATGTAAATCCATCCACCTATGGTCACTTGATCTTTGACAAGGGCCCAAAGTCCATCAATGGGGAAAAGACAGTCTTTTGAACAAATGGTGCTGGCAAAACTGTTTGTCCAGCTGCAAAAAAAAAAAAGAAAAGAAAAGAAATAGGACCCATACCTCACACCATATATAAAAACTAATTCAAAATGGATCAAAGACCTAAATATAAAGGCAAAAACTATGAAATTCATAGAAGAAAAAATAGGATCAATGCCTAATGCATGGCATTAACAGGATACAAACCACAACCAACAACATGCAAGCTCCAGAGGATAAGTTAGATAACTGGAATCTTCTAAAAATTAAACACTTATGCTCATCAAAAGAGTAAAATGAGAACCTACCAAAACCAAAAAAACCAAACCCACTGCCGTCGAGTTGATTCCAATTCATAGCAAGCCTATAGGACAGAGCAGAACTGCCCCATAGAGTTTCCAAGGAGCGCCTGGTGGATTTGAACTGCCAACCTCTTGGTTAGCAGCTGTAGTACTAACCACTATGCAACCAGGGTTTCCAGAGACCTACAGACTGGGAAAAAAATTTTGGCTATCGCAAATCAGACAAAGGTCTCATCTCCAAAATCTACAAGAAAATCCAACACCTCTACAACAAAAAGGCAAATAATCCAATTAAAAATGGGCAAAGGAAATGAACAGACACTTCACCAAAGAAGACATTTAAGCGGCCGACAGACACATGAGGAAATGCTCACAATCACTAGCCATTAGAGAAATCCAAAACAAACAACAATGGGATACCATCTCACCCCAGCATTACTGGCACGAATCAAAAAAACAGGAAATAACAAATGTTGGAAAGGCTGCAGGGAGATTGGACTCTTATACACTGCTGGTGGGAATGCAAAATGATACAACCATTTTGGAAAACAATATGGTACTTCCTTAGAAAGCTAGAAATAGAAATACCATATGATCCAGCAATCCCACTCCTAGGAATATATCCTAGAGAAACAAGAGTAGTCACACCAATAGACATATGCCCACCCATGTTCACTGCAGCATTGTTCACAATAGCAAAAAGATGGAAACAACCTAGACGCCCATCAACAGTTGAATGGATAAACAAACTGTGGTACATACACACAATGGAGTATTACGTAACAATAAATAACAACGATGAATCTGTGAAGCATCTCATAACATGGATGAATCTGGAGGGCATTATGCTGGGTGAAATAAGTCAATCACAAAAGGGCAAATATTGTATGAGGCCATTACTGTAAAATCTCATGAAAAGGTTTACACACAAAAAGAAACAATCTTTGATGGTTATGAGGGAGGGAAGGGGTGGAGATGGAAAAACACTAAATAGACAACAGATGAGTGGTAACTTCGGTGAAGGGTAAGATAGTATACACTACTGGGGAAGCCAGCACAATCTGTACAAGGCAAGGTTATGGAAGCTCCATAGACTCATCCAAACTCCCTGAGGGACCAAATCGCTGGGCGGAGGGCTGTGGGGACCATGGTCTTGGGGAACATCTAGCTCAATTAGCATAACATAGTTGATAAAGAAAATTTTCTACATTCTACTTTGGTAAGTAGCATCTGGGATCTTAAAAGCCTGTGAGTGGCCATCTAGAATATTCCACTGGTCTCACTCCTTCAGGAGCAAGGAAGAATGAAGAAAACTAAAGATAAAAGGGAAAGATTAGTCCAAAGGACTAATGGACCACATCTACCAGAGCCTCCACCAGACTGAGTCCAGTACAACTAGATGGTTCCTGGCTACCGCCACTGACTGCTCTGATAGGGATCACAATAGAGGGTCCTGGACAGAGCTGGAGAAAAACGCAGACCAGAATTCTAACTCAAAAACAAAGACCAGACTTGCTGGCCTGTCAGTGACTAGAGAAACCCTGAGAGTATGGCCCCCGGACACCCTTTCAGCTAAGTAATGAAGTCACTCCTGAGGTTCCCCCTTCAGCCAAAGATTGGACAGGCCCATAAAACAAAATGAGACTAAAGGGGCACCCCATCCTAAGAGCAAGAACTAGAAGACAGGAGGGAACAGGAAAGCCGGTAATAGGGAACCCACGTTTGAGAAGAGAGAGTGTTGACATGTCATAGGTTTGTTAACCAATGTCATAAAACAATATGTGTACTGTTTAATGAGAAATAGTCTGTCCTGTAAACCTTCATCTAAAGTACAATGAAAATAAAAATTAAAAATGCTATCTTCCTCTTCCCTATGCCACTTCCAGTGTTTTAGTTTCCTAGTGCTGCTGTAACAGACACACAAAAAATAGGTGACTTAAAAAAATATAAATTTATTTTCCTACAGTTCTGGAGGCTAAAAGTTCAAAAAGCCTCTGCCATGTTGATTTCTTCCTTTTAGGTAGCCCTGGATGTTCCTTGGTTCCTTGGCTTATAGATGACCCTCACATAGCTTCTGTCTTCCCCAGTTTGTGTGCGTGTGTCTTTAATCTGCTCTTTTTATAACGCAGAAGTAATTAGATTTAGAGCCCACCCTACTCAGGTATGATCCAATTAATATAATAAAGAAAACCCTATTTCCAAACAAGATTACACCCACAGTCTAAGGGCTGGGATTCCAACATATAACACTTGGGGTGGTTACAAATGGCCCAGGAATGTTGGTCCCACCTTTGCCTTGAAACTAAAAGGTTCTGTATGTGGGGCCTTCAAAGAATGCTTAGGTTTCGTATTCTTCCACATGCCTGCCAGGTAGCTTGCACTCCTTCCAAGCCTGGTGGGAGGGATTCATCTAAATGCTTGTTGTAATCTATTGCATCATTCTTTTCTAGGCAAGAAAGAAAATTGCTTCCATATATCTGTGTGCCTAAACGTTCTTTATCTAATCTGACCGAAGGCATATCTTGGACTTTTAGTGCCAACAGTACTGGCCATTCTAGCAGTTTCCAATGTCGCCCTGGCCAAACATTCTGGAAGTGTCCATGACTCATCAAGTTCCACCTTCTGAAAGTTACAACGTTAGTATGAATAGTACAGTAGGGCCAGAGTCATAGCAATAGAGGGGACCGAACTGTCATTTCCAAAGAACCAATCCACTGCAAGTCTTTCCATTCTCCATCCCCCCGAATATTCTACTTTCTCTTTTTAATTCTCTGAAATAAATTCAAATTTGCCTTTTGGTTTCTTGATCTTAGTACCTCACTCTAGATGTGTTTAGATTCAATATCCTTCAATTGCCTTCATGTAGCTATTCACAATCCACTGGTTTCCTGTCTGTGTTTCACATTCTAGACTTTGACCTGTGGTCAAATACTTGCTACAAGGAACTGAAGAGTAGACTTTAAAGCTTTCAAAAGATAAAAACTGGAGCAGCACATCCAACCCTTACACATTGCCATATATTTCAGAAGTAGATGTTAGAATGTTTAAAACGGTAAGAAGAAATACCTTACACTCTACATTCCCCTGGCTAAACTGAGATATTATGAGCAAGAAAATCTTTCTAAGTTAGATATCAAGTGTTGAGGTATGGAGGTGGGTGGGTGGGTAACAGGAATAGAGGAAGGACCAAAGAGGAACAAAAAGAACTTTGAGGTGTGCTGGCTTGAACCCACATGCCCTGTGGGGCAATGAATTCTTTGATCACTCCCCAACAATAGTGGCTTCCAATTTCTGTGGAATTCTGGCACCCTATCATCTATTTGATTATCTAGTCTTGCTATGACAGCCTCCACTTCTGCACTTGCTACAAAAAAAGTTACATAGTACAAATTCATTTCATTTTTTTAAACAAATGTGCATCAACATGACTTTTGTTGCAAGCATTTTACAGCATTCCTTGAAACAACTTGCAACATCTTGACTAAAAGGGACACCGTTCTTTATAAACTTGAGCAGTTGTGTTGATATGACAGCATTAGTGGAACAGCCCTAGGAGGAGCAGAGAGCAGTTGTGACCTCAATAGGGGAGAAAACGGGTGAGAGGGAGCATTCCCATGAGATCCAGCCATACTTCCTACAAATGGATTCCAGGACAATCTCCTCATCACGTCCTTCTACTAAACCCTCCTTTACTTCAGCTAGTTTCAGCTTGTTTTTGATCCTTGCAAACAAATTATTCTTGCTTAGACCATGATGAATTACCACTCAGGAAAGGGATAAAAGAAGCCCAATAAAATGCCTTGGCAGGCACATCACATGCCTTCTGTCTTCCGGCCATCAGAGCACAGTACAGTACTAAATCAGTGTTGTGGTGCCTGGTTTTACAGATCTTACACTCTCCTACCCTAATGGAGCTATCTCCCGCTATCTGAAAATTTTAACGCCAGAGGAAAGTAGCATTTTGCCTGGGTTCACTGACCGGCATTTTTGTGTAGAGCAAAGGAAAAAGAGACATTAAATACCATAAATACTATGGAGAGGGAAAAATAAAAACATGGAGAACTGTGGCAAATAAAATACCACCCAAATGTGCATTCTTCATTTTATAGAACACACAAAAGGCCTGGATTTAGAAAACAAAACAAACAAACTCTGTCCCATTAGAATACTTACTGGGCTTTTCAACAAAAAGAGTCATTACCTTACGGTCCAATCTAGCTGCCTAAATTCTATTAAACTCGCTCCAACTTCGTCTGGTCTTAAAAGGAAAATGTGAAGTTTAAAACATTTATTCCCCAACTCTTTCAACGCCCCTCTCCCCACAGCTTACTGCTTTGTTTTGGTAACTTCCTTGCCTTCCACCCCAGGTGCTCATAAGTTGATTTATTTCCCTCATGCCCACCGCCTGGTCAACATGTAGTGTTCCATGGCCCATTTCTTTGAGGCTCTGCTTCCTGCCATGTGACAGTAGGTAGTAATAGTTTATACAGGAATTAATAGTGTGGAAAAGACTTTGGAACAGACAGCTAACTAGCACAGTGTTTTCTCTGGGCCTCCATTTCCTCATGCATAAAATTGGGTATTTTTTCACTCTCAGGTCATTGAGAGGATCAGATGAGGTAAACCGGAAGCTCTTGGCTAAGGGACAGTCAAGTGTAAGGCACTATATGCTATGAGGTATGTAACAAAGTACATGCCTCTTTTAGAAGTAATTGAAGTAGGTCCAAAATTCATGGAATTTGAGGCAGTGTTAGAAGTCAGTGGTCAGAGGACAGAGAACTTTTCCTCAGTGGGGACTTCCGTATCCTCACATCCTACCACATGGACAGAATGTGCTTTACATACATGTATCACAAACTCAAGCATCCTCAGTGTCAGAATGGTTAAGCGCTTGGCTGCTAGTTGAATGATGGCGGTTTGAATCCACCAGCCACTCCGAGAGAGAAAAGACTAGTCAATCTACTCCCGTAAAGATTACAGCCTACGAAACCCTATGGGGCAGCTCTACACTGTCCTATAGGGTCACTATGAATCAGAGCAACTCAAGAGCACAACAACAATAACAAACTCAGATGAAAAACTCTGAGAAGATTGGAGAGGTCATTCAGTAGAAAGGCTGAGGGAAGGTGAACAGTAGAACTTAGCAAGATTCTGTATCAAAATTGAAAGTTCGGAGATAAAATTTTATTGTAAATGAAAATTGTTGAAAGAAAGATGTATAAATTAATGGGAATTACAATCTGGTGAAGTTGGAACTAACTACTGTCTTAATTTTTTAATATACTGAATTGAAAGGAAGTTTAAAATGATTCTTGGTATAAATACTTAGCCAATTCAAAGTGCTTTGGGGAGAACAAAATGTCCCTTAACATATTAAGGAAATTAAATAATTTATTTAGAGCCTAGTACTAATAAATCTCTTTGACTCTTTGTTAGCAAAAACTTTAAAACCATCGTTAATTGAAGCTAGTTTTATTAAACAAACTTGGATTTCAAAGAATAGAAAACTTACTAAGCTTTAACCAAATAGGATATACAGCCAAATCCAGATAGATACATTTTAAGTAAATTTAGTTTGATAATGTGGCTGGAGATTTCATTCTCTGAAGTATCTTTAAAATAAAAGCTATGATTGTTAATGTGAAGACAATACACGTGGGTGTTATTGTATTAAAAAAAAAAACCCAAACCCATTGCTGTCTCGAGTGAATTCCGACTCATAGCAACCCTATAGGACAGAGTAGAACTGCTCTTCAGGTTTCCAAGGAGTGGCTATGAACAGCTGATGTTTTGGTTAGCAGCCAAGCTCTTAACCCCTGCGCCACCAGTTGGTTTTAATTTAACTAGTAAATTATTCCTACACCATTTTCCATGAAGAATGAAGGGCCACCTACAAAGTTTAATAAAATATAACTCAATAACATAAGTTACATATAGATGAGAAATAAAAAGGAAAAACAAAAATAAGATTATGAAACAGAATCGAGAATTAATCCAGTAAAAATTTAATTGTTACTATATAAAAAAAAAAATTTTTTTAATACTATATAAAGCTACTTAATTTGGTAACAACTTTTTAACCAGGTAAGAAGGAAAAAAATAGTTGACTTTTATAAATATATACTGTTTAACTTTTTACTTTTTCCAGTTTAAATTCTGCCTGTTGCAGGACATTCCAAAAATATTCCAGTGCACTTCTTAGAATCTTCTCATGAGTCTTCTTAGAATCAATGTCTTATATCTTATTGTCAAATTAAATTACAATTTTTTTCTACCTGACGGCTTAAAAACAGGGACTATAATATCATTAGAAAATCCTGCAAGAAAGCCAATCTCTGCAATACTGTGAACTACTGCGAAGTGATTAAATTTTTTTTAGGGATTGACAAGATATAAAGATAAATCTACATCTGTATTTTTGAGATGGGAAATTTCTGTTGGAATTGCTTGCGAGTTTCTGTTTACAACCTTCTAAGACTTCAACTATACCATTCTCCCTCATTAATAAACTATTCTGTTATTTAAAGCTTCCCCCTATAAAGTTATAGTTTTATCAGCTGTGTGGTTTTGCTCTCAACAAAGTCACCTCATAATTTCAGAAACACAGGCCTTAAGTACGTTCAGCACGCACAATCTTAGATTTTTCTGGGAAAGTCCTGCTTTCAAGCGTTCTATGCCATTTATCCCCTAAATTATCAAAATATCCCCCAAATTCCAGCACTTGAAAAAAAAACTATGCATTACAATAAAAATATATATAACTCAAAAATAATTCCAAGCCACAGATGGTAGAGAATCACAAGCTTAGGAAATATTTCAATTAGAATTAGTATGAATATTGTAAACCTGACATCCTGCCAATGGATAAAATTTTTTTTTTCTCTGTTCTGAGTAAATTGCTTGCTAAGATTCTCATGTATCAGATAAAAATATTAACATTAACAATACTTGCCTTGGTATCTCCAACACAGGGTACAACACATTTATTCAACAAATATATTTTGAGTGCCTCCCTTTCTTAACTATGTACCAGACATCTCTTTTCTCATGTTAAAATCTTGGTTCTTAATAGTAGAAACATAATTCTTTGCCATATCCTGTATTCTATACCATAGTTTCAGAATAGCAATGATAATATAACCACAAACAGCATGATAACTGAAAGGATCTTAAGGTATATTTGCAATTCCTTTTTCTTCTTAGTGTTTCCTACCAGATTCATACAGTTAAATTAAAAAAAAAAGTACTGTGTTTTAAATCAGTTGAAAGAATTCCTCTCTGTGTAGTTAAGCCACTAATTCAAATCAGTTATTTTCATTTCTAAAAATTGTTTTTTAAATTTAATTTTATAGTTATATGAAACCATTACGTGATTCCACAATTTTTCAACACAAGATATATTCAGAAAGTTTAGTGTTTATCCATTTCTTCCCCTCTGTTTCCAATATAGGTAACCAGTTGGGTTTTTTTTGTTTTTCAGTTTTTGTTTTATTATGCCATTGTTTTGTTGTTCTTTGTTTTTCATCTACATGTTTATTCCTTTCAATCTGGAAAATTGATCTTACATTTTTATAGGAAGGAAGTGATTCGAATTTCATAAATATGGAGTAATTTTGTTTTTTGTTTTTTTTGCTACTTTAAAAAAAATGAATCCTTTAACAGTGTATTTGTGTAAGAAGACACAGTAACCAAATTCTTCAATTCAGTCAAGGAACTTTTATTAGTCATCTCTGCTTCTCTCTTACAATTCAGCATCAGTTTAAAGCAAACAATAGAGGGCCTGAAGTAAAAGTAAGAGTGACCAAGATTGAATTAATTTCCAAGTTGCCGCTAGTTATTTCCTTATTGCTTAGGGAAAACTGGGTAGGGTTGTTGATGTTTTTAATATAAACTAATATGTATTTATGGAGCCCTGTGGCACAGTAGTTAAGGGGTCGGCTGCTAACCAAAAGATTGGCAGTTCAAATCTATAGGCCTTTCTTCTGTGGCACCGCTGGGTGGGTTCAAATCACCAACCTTTTGGTTACTCAAACCAAAAAACCCATAGCTGTCAAGTCGATTCCGACTCATAGCTACCCTATAGGACAGAGTAGAACTGCCCCATCGGGTTTCCAAGGAGCGGCTGGTGGATTCGAACCACCAACCTTTTGGTTAGCAGCTGAGCTCTTAACCACTGCACCACAGGGCTCCTTTCAGTTATTAGTCAAGTGCAAGCCATTTGCGCCATCCAGGGCCCTCCATGCCTATTTAGTCTTCTTTAATCTGGAAGGTTTCCTCAGGCTTTCTTTCTATTCAACAGCTGTGAGGAGTGCAGAGCAGCTGTTGTTAAAATAGGAACTTGTTTTCACATGTTCTCAAAGCCTTTCTAGGTGTGTGCAGCCCTCACAGATCAAATTTGGTGTGTGCAATTCTAACTTTCCAGAACCTATTTCTTAAGGCTGAATAAGCCTGATGACCCATTTTCATGAATCTTTATGTACAGCATCTGAAACCAAATTCACATACAAAGATTCAAGGCAAACTTAAAAATAGTACAAGTCATGGTGCTGCTGTAAGCCATTGAGTCAATTCCGACTCAGAGGCCTTATACAACAGGATAGAACTACCCCATGGGGTTTCCTAGGCTGTAATCTTTATGGGACAGATCTCTAGGTCTTTTCTCCTGTGGAGGCACTGGGTGGGTTTGAACCACCAACGTTTCGATCAGCAGCCAAGTGCTTAACCATTGCACCACCAAGGCTCCTTACTAGTCATGGTGATGGTAGCTAACAGATATGCAGTGTTTATTGCATATATTTAGTCACTTCACCCTCACAACAATCCTTTTGGAGGTCAAAATAATTATCAACATCCTCATTTTACAGCACAGGAAACGGAGATACAGGAAAATAATTTGGCTGTAATCACACAGAATATGGCAAAACCTGAATTTGAACCCATCTGGCACTAGAGGCTTCTATTAGTTCCTTGTCAGTCACGTAAACCTCGTCACCGCCTTTACAAATATACAGTCCAGCAGTTGAGTTCCTGGTCATTATGATAAATTGACATGTGGTATAAGTAGCAAAACCCATAAGAATGACATTCTGATCTAACTTTCTGAGCCCCACACCTTCCATGTGGGCTAGATAGGAATAGAAGACCCAGAGAATCACTGAATAAGTATTAGATAATATTGTTGTTGCTGTTAGGTGCCGTTGAGTCAGTTCTGACTCATAGGGACCCTATGCACAACAGAACAAAACACTGCCCAGTCCTGCTCCATCCTAACAATTGTTATTACGCTTGAGCCCATTGTTGCAGCTACTGTGTCAATCCATCTTGTTGAGGGTCTTCCTCTTTTTCTCCGGCCCGGTACTTTGCCAAGTATGATGTCCTTCTCCAGGGACTAATCCCTCCTGATAACATGTCCACAGTATGTGAGACATAATAGTTAACAGTTCCCTGAAAGCAGGAAATCCACAGAATCTGGGCAAATTGTCAGAGTCATATTTAAGTAAGTCAAATATTTACTCAGCTGGCAGGGTAAATACTGCATTTTTAATTGTTACCCACTTTAACCCACATTTAGCTAGCGTCCACTACGTATGGAGGACCATATTATACACTTTGGGGAAACACCATAAATAAATAAAAGGGCCTCGGGGAGCTTTTGTAAAAAAAAAATACAACTGAGCTTATACAATATACATTCATGGGGAACAAAAAGCTTAAGACTATTTACAAAGAAATATGCATGTGTTTAAAAATTAGTAATATACAAAGAAAACACTATTCACAGAAACCTTAAGGGAGCCATTGGAGTAGGGAAGGTTTAAGAAGATAAGTTTTTCTGAAGGTGTAAGTTCTGAAATGTATTCAGTAAACCAAGGGGCTTGGGGGCAGCGGTGGTGCAGTAGTAGGATTCTGAACTTCCCTGCAGGAGGCCCAGGTTTGAGTCCTGGCCAATGCAACTCAAGTATGGCTACCGACGGACTGACAGTGGAGGCTCGTGTATTGCCATGATGCTGAAGAGGCTTCACTGGAGCTTCCAAACTAAGATACACTAGGAAGAAAGGCCTGGCAATCTAATTTTGAAAAATTAGCCAATGAAATCCCAACTTGATGGCAGCCCAAGAACAACAATGTGGAGGTAGTCGTGTCTGGAATGGAATAAACATGCAGAGTTGGGAAGGGACCACAAACATGTGGACCTACAGAGGGAGGAGAGCTGTGGGCTCACCTTGGAAAGCTGAAAATTGCCATCAATAAGTGGTGAAGATGAAAAATCACCATTAACCCATTTGCCTGATGGGTTTAAAAAAAAATCCAGATGAGCTCAGGGTCACAGATGCCAGGATGGGAAGACTGTCTCAAAGGAGGGAGGGTTTTGTTTTTCAACAATGTTAAACCAATAAGCAAGCATGAAAGAGTAGTATGAAAACCCCCAGCAGACCAGACTGGAAGAACAGCACTGGCTTTAGAGAAAGTGATGCTCTCTGGTAAGCGGTACAGCTGAAGTCAGGTGGCAGGGAGTTAAGATGACAATGGGTGGTGAGGAAGTGGAGGTAGAAATGGAGATTATACAACTCTATCCATTTAGCCAGAGTCCCCTGGTGGTGCAGATGGTTAATGTGTGCGGCTGTTAATCTAAAGGTTGAAGATTCAAGTCTACCCAGAAAAGGTACCTCAGAAAAAAGGCCTGGAGATCTACTTCCAAAAAAATCCACCATTAAAAACCCTATGGAGCACAGTTCTACTCTGACTCACATGGGGTTGCCATGAGTTGGAGTTGAGTTGACTCCATGGCAACTGGTTTGGTTTTTTTAAGCCATTTTGTCAGGTACAGTTGTGGAACAGAATGATGATTGGTCACTGAAGTGAAGTCAATGGAAAGTTATAGTTTAAGCAAGGAGAGAACGCTGAAGATTAGCCACAAATTCCCTCTGCCTGAGATTGCGTCTAATAAGAGATGTTGATATAAAACCAGCTTTCATGACTTCTGTTATTAGGAGAATATTCAGAGGAAATAGGAAATATGAAAAACGTGAATGTTTGTGCAAAAAAAAAGAGGGGATTGTGTAAATAAAACTTCATACTGCCTTGTAAAAGTCTGCTCTGTACATGCTTAGAGCTAAAAGAAAGAAACAAGGGGAATGTGATCAGATAAAAATATCAAAGGACACTAAGTTAAATATTTACACACAAAGATTCAAGGCAAACTGAGAAATGGTAGTAACCACAGCAGGCATAAAAATTGCTTAATGTGATGGTCACTCTCAGTCTGAGCACGTTGGTGTAGAAGCAAAGACTCTACTGAGGGATCCAAAACACAAGTAGAGACACTAGTTTTTCAGCATATCTCATATTTTTGATAGAGGAGAGGATATATGAGTTTATTCACTAATTCAACAAAAATATTTACTAAATGCTGGAAAAACAGAAATGAATTCAATCTGGCCCCCTCCCTCAGGGAGCTTCCAGGCCAACGAAGCAGGCTGACAACTACAGTCCAAGGCAATAGTAACTACTAAGAACGAGGGCAACAAAAAATTTGTTTTACTGGGGAGTGGGGTTCTCCTCGGTAGACTCTCAGGAACCCCCTCACCCTTCCCCCTCAGCCTTCCAGCCTCTTTTATGCCAAGAGGATCCTGGATCACTCAAGGTGCTCTCTGGCATTCTTTAGCATTGTCCTGCTGCCTGACAACTAATGCCAACCCTTCCCTAGTAGGGCAGCCTCTATTCATTGCTGCAGATCCCACAGTGGTGTCACTAGGGGGGTGCAGACCATACCTGGTAACACTGTCAGAGGGGGTAACACCAAATTGACTGCCTATGAGATTTTTGTGCAGCGTGTTAGCAAAAATTTATCAGTTTTTATAAAAATATCCCTATAGTTATAACAACAAAAGCATTTTTCATAAGCCCAGCTTAGATATATCAATGTACCTACAAGGCTCAAACTCTATGCTAACTTATTTTTTGAACCTTCTAATGCCCTTTAGTCAGAACTGTCATTATTACCCACTTACAATGATGCTTCTAATCACATGGTTTCATTTGCATGCCCTACAAGCACCACTGTTATTTTCCAGTATTTTTATAGTTGCCGGTATTTTTATAGTTGCTGATTTTGTCAAATTTTCTGGTGTTTTAGCTACAATATTGTGGTAATTAGTATTTGTGAACCTATATCAATAACCTTTTTGAGAATGAAGTAGTTATTAAAGGAAAAGAAGGAGTGATATATGAGAATTACAATTTATGAGTAACATTAGTACAAAAAACACTGCTAAGGATGGTCTGGTACGGGAGGAGGTCCATGGGCCAGTGGGGGGGTGACACCATGAGTTACAGTACCAGGTGACACCAATTCTAGTGACACTACTGAGCTCCCAACCCCACTGTCACCACCACTTCCACCACAAATAACCAATCTTGCCATGGTGGTTCTTGCTGCTATTGCCAAAAAGTTAGGAGGGGTCTTCACCAGTGTCGGAGCTCTTATTGGCATTCCAAAGGGTTGTCCGGCTCCTAAAGTTTGTTTTCGTTTTTTGTAATTCTCTTTAAAGCAACTGACAGTACTTTGATTGTGTTCAACCTTGAGTGAGTTTTTTAACCACGTAATAGATGGCACAAACACACTCCTTTGCTTGTTAATCTAAATCCCAGTGTTCTGGTACCCGACTGTCAATCCCCAACTCCCTCACATCACCTCTGCCTAAAGAACTCCCCAGACAAATTTGGGCCACAGTCCTCGAGACAGCCAGGCAGACTCAGTTTCCCCCAGGTACACGGGGCCCATGTGCTTTGCCGTTTATTATGTGAAAGGGAGAGGCACATGAAATACGAGCTTTAGTGAATGAAAGGTGATCATGTAACAAGGCCTCCCTGCTCACTTCAGCAAAAGAAAGGAAGTGAAAGTCAAGCTCTCCACATATCCTTTTCACTAGAGAATTACCAAATCACAGTGACTCAGCAACATCGTGCCTTTTTGTCATTAACGTCTGATAATAGTCCACTGTGACCCAAACATCTTGCTCCAAACGTGCTGCCTTGGCACACCTCGCCACCGTTGCTAGGAAAACATATTTAATCTGTTTGTCAAAAGCAAAGATAGAGATTGCACGACAGAGGATGTAAGTGTATAATTTTGCTGTAAACTTTAGGAATGAAAAATTCCACAAAGAAAGTAGGCAGGGATTTGTAAAAATCAAAGTTCCTTTTCAAAAGGAATTTGTCATTGGTTCACACACTTGCATTTAAATTCTTGCTGACTCATTATACATTATTCACAGCTACAATGAGCTAATGTTTAGAAATTCATTCCATATGGAACCAGAGTCCAATATCAAATTCTTAAAAGCATGGAACTTGTTCTATCCACACCTGGGTATGTATTTAGTCATGAGTCTAGGTACACATACTCATTCTCCCCTCTACCCCCGCCCTGCCCCAACACACAAAGCAGTAAAGAAAATGCACAATTGTAGAAAAATGGGATGATAATTGGATACTGAAGTCAAGTCAATAAAGGACTATTTTTTAAGCTAAGAGAGAACAGTACAGATTAGCAACAAATTCCCTCTGAATTGCTACTCATATGCATACATACAGACGCTCACATGAAAACTCTTTTAAAAAACTTAAAATCAAATAAGGGAAAACAGTCAAAACTTGAACAAAGAGTATAGTGAACAAGGAGTCCACAGAATATTACTATTTAGTTGTATATATTTTAATTTTCTTAACTTTTAATTTTCAAATGAGAATTTACGATAAAATAATGATGGCATCATCTCACATCAACAGGGAAAAGGCAGTTAATTAACAAATGGTGCTGGGAAACTTAGGTGGCCATCTGGAAGAAAATAAAGTCACATCCAGGCTTTACATCTTATACCGAAATATATGACAGATGAATCAGATATTTAAACATAAAGAAAAAGAAACTATTAAAACACCAAAAACAAAACAAATCAAGAAGCCATGGGAGACACTAATAATTTTGGAGTGGGAAGATTATGTCACAAACCCAGAACAATAAAATTCAACTCTGTGTACCTAAAAAGTCTATATAGCAAATACCACCATAAGGAAAGACAAAAGATTAAAACAATAAACTGGGAGAAAATATTTGCAACACATCTCACAGATATAAGGCTAATTTTCCTAATAGAGTGTCTTCAAATTACTAATAATCTCATAGAAAAATGGACAAAAGATATAAAAAGACAATGCACAGAAAAGAGAAATACAAGTGCCTCTTATGAAAATATGTTCAACCTCACTCACAATAACAGACAGGCAAACTAGAACTACTTAGAGAGGCCATTTTCCCCTTAACAGATTGACAAAGATCCAAAAGTTCAATAGCACGTTGTGTTGGCAAAGGTGTGATAAAATTCCTTGCAATTTAAATTGGAATTTAAATTTGAACAACTTCTATGTTATTGGGGTAATTTAGTAAATCTATAAAATTCCTAAAAGTAGAATTGCTGGGTCAAAGGACACAACACATTTGCAATTTTCATAGATTTACTATGTAGATATTTTTCACACCTTTGCCAACAGCGTGCTATTAAACTTTTGGATCTTTGTCAATCTGATAAGAGAAAAATGGCTTCTCTGCCTAGTTCTAGTTTGCCTTTCTGTTATTGAACACATTTTCATAAGAGGCACTTGTACCTCTTTTCTGTGCATTGTCTTTATATCTTTTGTCCATTTTTCTATTAGATTGTTAGTAACTTGAAGACATTCTTTATCTGTTAGGAAAATTAGCTTTATATCTGTGAAATGTCTTACAAATATTTCCCCCCAGTTAATTGTTTATCTTTTGTCTTATGGTGACATTTGCCATACAGATTTTTTAGGTACAGAGTTGAATTTATTTTTCTGGGTTCGTGACATAATCTTCCCACTCCAAAATTATTAGTGTCTCCCATGGCTTCTTGATTTTTTTTCGGTGTTTTAATAGTTTCTTTTTCTTCATGTTTAAATATCTGATTCATCTGTAATATATTTTGGTATAAGATAAAAGGCCTGGATGTGACTTTATTTTTTTCCAGATGGCCACCTAAGTTTCCCAACACCCTTTGTTAATGAACTGCCTTTTCCCTATTGATTTGAGATGCTATCTATCACTATTATAACCTACATTCTCATTTGCACTCAGTCTATTCTAGAGTTTCCATTTTCCGTGACTGATCTAGAGTTTCTATCTTCCAGTGCCAAAATGTTTTAATTATTATACTTTAAAATATGTTTTAATATCTGGTAGGGCTAGCCAACCCCTCCCATACCCCACATTGCTCTTTCTGTTCTCTTCAGAATTTTCCTGGTTCTTGTTTATTTTTCCATGTGAACTTTGGAATCAGATTGTCTACTTCCAAAAATCTCATTGGTATCTTTATTTGGATCTCATTAAAGTTGTAGATTAATGTTTATGTTACCCATTGCTGCATAGTAAACTACTCCAAAATCAGTGGTTTAAAAATTTCATTATTATTTTTTATAATTTTGTTGGTTAACTAAGCTCGTGAGGGAAATTCTCAAGGGTTTGCAATTAGATGAAGCCTTCTTCCCTCTTATGTCTGGTGACTAAGTTGGGATGGCTAAAGCAGCTGAGGGCTGGCCAAGCATCTCTCTCTCTCCACATGACTAGCTTCGGCTTCCTCACAAGATGGCAGTATTAGGGTAGTCAGACTTCTTACATGGTTGCGGTGACTTCCACCAGACCACGCATTCCAAGAGACCTAGGCAAAAGCTTCAAGGTTTTTCATGACCTACCCTCAGAAGTCACACAGTGTCACTTCTACCATTTCCTATTAATCAAAAATGAGTTACAGGGACATCTAGATTCAAGGGGATGACATAAAAGCATGAATAAGTGGGCCATCTTTGGAGACTAGCTACCACTTAGGGAGAATGACAACATGAATATTTTTAAAGAAGGCTGTCTAAACAATTTTGTTTGTTTGGCTTATGCCTTTACATATCTTTTAGGCAAAGAGAATTTTCTATATGAAAATCAAGACATTTATTCATAAGTGTTAAGAACTAACTTCTGTGATTTAAAAAAGAAAATTAAAGCAAGGGAAAGTGTTAATACTACATATAAAATGACACTAACATTTTTATAACACTTCAGAGTTCACCAAACGCTTTCTTCCTCAATCTCAGTAGATCTTCATTTCTATACTAGGCAGTTTTATTATTCTGGTTTGACGGATGATGAAATAGAAGCTCAGAGGGGTTTTACTTGCCCAAGGTTCCACAGTTACTCTGACTGTAGAGTCCATTTTCTTTTGGCAGAGAAACTCGTGTCTACAGAAGCCAGGCTGATAATCAAAATAAGTTAACGGGCCCAGCTGTATTCTTTGGGCACACCTTGTCTGAGTAGTAAGTGCATAGAATATTCTTTATTTCCACAAACCATCATTCTGTCTTCAATTTTTCTCAAAATATGCTGTTGTCTTCAGCTACCTTTGATTCCCACTATTGATAAAGATAGAGTTGCAAGAAATATTTCACTTTCTTCTTAAGTCTATTATAAGAAAAACATGACAACAAACATGATGACAAGTGGCCAGTGAAGGGCATCCCATGTTGGGAATCAAAAGAAGGTGGTAGAGAGACTGTCACAAACTGAAAAGGAAAACACTCCTCCATTCCAGCAAATGGTTGTTTTGTAAGAGTGTGAGCTCAGGTTCAAAGTCTTCTGATTTTTCAAGAGATATTAAAAATCAATATTTCAGGTGAAATACTAGCAAAACACTTAATTTTATTTATTTAAAGATTGAGTGAGCCAACACTGGGTTACACAAACAAAACATATCTGAGAACTGAACTTGGCTTATAGGCTGCTAGCTTGTAAATTTGGCCTAAAGAATCAAGGGCAAAACTTAGGTATTACATTTAAATCTTAGTGTTAGAATGAATATTCATCTCCTCATAGCACCTAGTTTGTACTAGTACACATAACACCACTTTGTACCAGTTGTTGCTGTCAGGTGCCATTAAGCCGGTTCCGACTCATAGCGACCCTATGCACAACAGAATGAAACGTTGCCCGGTCCTGAACCATCCTTACAATTGTTGTTATGCTTGAGCTCATTGTTGCAGCCACTGTGTCAATCCACCTCGTTGGGGGTCTTCCTCTTTTCCACTGACCCTATACTTTGCCAAGCATGATGTCCTTCTCCAGGGACTGATCCCTCCTGACAACATGTCCAAAGTATGTAAGATGCAATCTCGCCATCCTTGCCTCTAAGAAGCACTCTGGTTGTACTTCATCCAAGACAGATTTGTTCGTTCTGTTGGCAGTCCATGGTATATTCAATATTCTTTGCCAACATTACAATTCAAAGTGTCAATTCTTCTTTGATCCTCCTTACTCATTGTCCAGCTTTCACATGCATATGATACGATTGAAAATACCATGGCTTGGATCAGGGACACCTTAGTCGTCAAGGTGACATCTTTGCTTTTCAACACTTTAAAGAAGTCCTTTGCAGCAGATTTGCTCAATGCAATGTGTCTTTTGATTTCTTGACTGCTGCTTCCATGGCTGTCGATTGTGGATCCAAGTAAAATGAAATCCTTGACAACTTCAATCTTCTCTCCATTTATCATGATGTTGCTTATTGATACAGTTGTGAGGGTTTTTGTTTTATGCTGAGGTGTAATCCATACTGAAGGCTGTGGTCTTTGATCTTCATTAGTAAGTGCTTCAAGTTCTCTTCACTTTCAGCAAGCAAGGTTGTGTCATCTGCATAACGCAGGCTGTTAATGAGTCTTCCTCCAATCCTGATGCCCATTCTTCTTTCCTTTTTATGGCTGAATAATATTTCATTATATGGCTATACTGCATTTTATTTATCCATTTATTAGTTGATTGACCTTTGGGTTATTTCTACTTTTTGGCTAAAATACTATTACTACGAATATTAATATATAAATTTTGAGGTGGACCTATATTATCAATTCCTATATACTTAACAGTGGAATTGCTGGGTCATATAGAGTTTTTTTATGAGGATAAGTCTTCATCTGGCTATAAGCCCATGTGATACCTGTCTTGGTCATCTAATGCTGCTATAACAGAAATACCGCAAGTAGATGGCTTTAACAAAGAGAAATTTGTTTTTTCACACTCTAGTAGGCTATAAGTCCAAATTCAGGGCGTCAGCTCCAGAGGAAGGTTTTCTCTCTCTGTCAGCTCTGGAGGAAGGCCTTAGTCATCAATCTTCCCCTGATCAAGGAGCTTCTCTGCGCAGGAACCCCAGGCCCAAAGGACACGCTCTGCTCCCCACACTGCTCTTTCTTGGTGGTATGAGGTCCCCAACTCTCTGCTTGCTTCCCTTTCCTTTTATCTCTTGTAAGATAAAAGGTGGTGCAGGCCACGCCCCAGGGAAACTCCTTTTACATTGGAACAGGGATATGACCTTAGTAAGGGTGTTACAATCCCACCCTATTCCTCTTTAACATAAAATTACAATCACAAAATGGAGGACAACCACACAATATTGGGAATTATGGCCCAGCCAAACTGATAACGCACATTTTTTGAGTGACAGAATTCAAACCATGACAATACCCCAAGTAAGAATTTCCCTCATGAGCCTAGTTAAGCAACAAAACTATAACAAATAATAATAAATTTTTAAGCCACTAAGTTTTGGGGTAGTTTGTTACACAGTAATAAATTACATGAATATTACATTAATCTAATTTGATGAGATCCAAGTAAAAACACCAGCGAGATTTTTGGAACTAGACATGCTGATTTCAAAGTTCATATGGGAAAAAAATGGCTAGGAAGAATAATTAGGAAAATTCTGAATATCGAAGTTCAATATTCAATTGTTCAATAATCATAATATATTGTGTAAGCACTATACTATTGACTCGACAGCAATGGGTTTTTTTTATACAAGTACTATGTTATAAAATATAGTCCTGTAATGTACAAAAAAACACTAAGCTACCCATTCTGCTCTTTGCAGGGATGCTGCGGCAGAGCCAAGCAACAGGTAAGTAATTGAGCCAAATGACAACTACAGCAGTGCTTCTCAAATTTTAATGCGCACACAAGTCACTGGGGTGAAGGTGGAAGCCTTGTTAAAATAAGTCTTCTGGTGTAGTAGACCTGGAGGTGGGCCTGACAGTCTGCATTTCCCACAAGCATACATTGAGTAGCAAGGCCCTAAAGCTTCTTCTAAACCTGAGTTTTCATAATCCTCTGTTAGAGGACCCATATATCTGTACATTAGACTACAGAAACCTAGATTAACAACATTTAACGACTGTTAGTCACTTGAAGGGAAAATGTATCTCAGAATATACAAAGTCTTAGGGGAACTTCACATGATTTAGAAATCTAGCCAGCTTGCCAAAAGAATAATGAAGAACATAATTGAGATGTGGGCGAAAATCTCTAAAGACTAGAAGCCTTTGCTCTGACATGCACCCTGAATATGGCTGTCCCAATGCCAAGATTGTACTAAAAGGTAATTAAGCCCAACCTTGAGAAAATATATGCTCTCAAGAGGCTCTTGAACTCTCAGCCTCATATGGAATTAGGCAATTCTGGAGGGCCCAATTAACATCTTGGGCCTTTTACTGGCAAGGAATAATTATACCCCTCAAACAAGCAAGATGCTTGTTAATAGCTACATAATAGACCATAAACGAAGTAAAGCAAAGTGGAGAACTCCACCATAGTCAAGGACAAAAAGCAATTCAGAGAATGAACAATTTCCACGAGGGTTATTATATTAGATTTGAACTGGTATCCTTGTCTCTAGAATCTTTTCACCCCAGTTTATGTTTCTTACCATAGCTTTTTTACCATAGCCAAAGTAATCCTCCCCAGAAAGGGTTTTTTGTATGCTGTCCTGCTGTGAAATCTTCTAAGTATTACTGTACCTACAAAAAAATAGAAATATTCCTTTTAGTTAACATTTCTATAAGTTTTTATAAAAGCACATCAAGATATAGGGCAGTTCCACCACTCCCCAAAATTCCCCACCCACCCCATTCCCCTGTTTAGCCAATCCTTTCTGCACTCCCAGAGCCTTGCAGCCAATGACCTAGTTTCTGTTTCTATAGTTGTGCCTATTTTGTTGTTGTTAGTTGCCATCAAGTCAGTTCCAACTCATGGCGACCCCACGTATGCAGAGTAGAATTGCTCCGTAGGATTTTCAAGCCTGTGACCTTTCAGAAGCAGATTGCCAGGCCTGTCTCCCAAGGCACCTCTGGGCAAATTCAAATCTCACATCTTTCCACCAGCAGCAGTCCAGTGCTTCACCATTTTTGCCACCCAAGGACTCCTTGTATCTATTTTAGGATATGATAAATGGAATCATACAGTATATAACTCTTTTATCTGGCACAATGCTTTTGAGATTCAGTGATGTTGTTGCATACGCCAGGAGTTTATTTCTTTTCATTGCTGAGCAGTATTCCATTACAGTGTCACAATGAACCATACTAGAGCAAAAGGAAAACCGTACCCATACTTGTGTGTGGTGTGTGTCTGTGTATAATATATAAAATGTATATATATCATACAAACATTATATACATATATATATAAAAGGAACAATGAAAGTAGTTAAAAATATTGAGAAACTGAAAATTAGGTATGTTACAACTAATAGTATTATTTTAAATGTAAAAATTTTATTTATACCAAAACCGGAATCTATTATTTTACTTTCCTGGCTTTAATGGAAACAAACTCATCGATATTTTTAAAAATCTGCACTTTTGCTTATATCATTTTCAATTGAGAGTGTTCTCATGTTTTACAATTTCTCTTGACCAGGTGGCAATCTTAAATAATTTTTCATTAGCTCTAGCTTACTACAATTTTACTTTTGCAGGACGCCACTGTGACTACTATTTATTATTAAAAAACTTCTCAAGGGCACATCCAAATTTTTACAAGATTGCATTAAGCAAACTCATTAATCATTTTTAGAAGACCCAACACAATACTGATTTCATATTAAAAATTATTGATATTTCAATAATAAAACCAACTATTTCAGAGGAAATTTCTACACAACTTAAAAATCATTAGAATATTTAAGAGCCAAGTCACTGACTGCTTTTTGTAAATCAGTTGTGTTCATGGAAACTAACCTTTTTCTAGTTAAATATTCAAAATCTATAGACATTCTATTTTTCATATCTCCATTTCAGATGTGAATTAGGACATGTATAATCTTCCTAACTTTAATTTGCTATGAACTTCTCCTATAATAATTGATACTGGAAATTTATATATTCCTGGCAATTTGTATATTTCTAATTTATTTTTCCTTTTTATTTATCAGCAAATTCTGGAAGTATACTCATATCTTTCACTAAAGTTTTACAGTCATCAAATACACCTTCAACGTAGTTTTTTTTCATTTGATATAAAAAAAGGAGTAGGTCTTCCATTAAGCATGCAACTTTATATATAGTCATTTTTTTGACTACAGAACTTTATTAACTTTTTCCACTTTGTTCAAAATATCATCCCATGCAGACAGGTTGCATTAAAATGTATAATCTACTGCACCAAGATATTTTTAATTTCAGCATTATTGTCTTTTCATTTGATATTATTATAATATCAAATATTACATTTCCTAATATTTGATAAACATCTTTAATTTGTATGCAAAGTACCTTGATTGCATTTGATCTTGACGCCCATACCGTCCGGTAACATAAATTTTAGAACAGATATATCCACAATGAAATTTTAGAATACATAATATAATAACTAGAAAATCCCACCTGCTAATTGAATTCACAAAAAAATGTATATATTCTATGTATGATATTTTAAAACGTTATCATTTGGATTCACATAAGCAGTATTTTTGCATTTTAAATAAAACTATGAGCTGAGCACTACATAACTTTAGCATAATCATTTGTATTGTTGCTGTTGTTGTCAGCTGCCGTAGTCAGTTCCGACTCACAGCGACCCTGTGTACAACAGAATGAAACACTGCCCAGTCCTGCATCATTCTCACAATCGTTGCTATATTTGAGTCCATTGTTGCAGCCACTGTGTCCATCTGTCTTGTCAAGGTCTTCCACTTTTTCGATGACCCTCTACCAAGCACGATGTCTTTCTCCAGGGACTCTTCCCTCCTGATAACATGCCCAAAGTTCATGAGAAGAGTCTCGCCACCCTGGCACTCTGGCTGTACTTCTTCCAAGACAGACTTGTTCATTCTTCTGGAAGTCCATGGTATACTCAATATTCTTCACCAACATCATAATCCAAAGGCATCAATTCGTCTTTGGTCTTCCTTATTCATTGACCAGCTTTCTCATGCATATGAGGCGATTGAAAACACTATGGCTTAGGTCAAGAGCATCTTCGTCCTCAAGGTGGTATCTTTGCTTTTAATACTTTAAAGAGGTCTTTTGCAGCAGATTTGCCCAATGCAATATGTCATTTGATATCCTGACTGTTGTTTCTATGGGTATTGACAGTGGATCTAAGTAAAATGAAATCATTGACTTCAATCCCTTCTCCATTTATCATGATAATGCTTATTGGTCCAGTTGTGAGGGCTTTTGTTTTCTTTACGTTGAGGTATAATCCATACTGAAGTCTGTAATCTTTGATCGTCATCAGTAAGTGCTTTAAGTCCTCTTCACTTTCGGCAACCAAGGTTGTTGACACCTGCATATCACAGGTTGTTAATGAGTCTTCTACCAATCCTGATGTCACATTCTTCTTCATATAGTCCAGCTTCTTGGATTAGTTGTTCAGCATATATATTGAATAAGTGTGGTAAAAGGATACAACTCTGACGCACACCTTTCTTGATTTTAAACCATACAGTATTCCCTTGCTCTGTTCGAACAACTGTCTCTTGGTCTATGTACAGGTTCTACATGAGCAAACTTAAGTGTTCTGGAATTCCCATTCTTCCCAGTGTTATCCATAATTTGTTATGATCCACACAGTCAAATGTCTTTGCATAGTCAATAAAACACAGATAAACATCTTTCTGGTATTCTTGGCTGAAAGCCAGATCCATCTGACATCAGTGATAATCACTCTTGTTTCACATCCTCTTATGAATCTGGATTGAATTTCTGGCAGTTCCCTGCTGGTGTATTGCTGCAGCTGCTTTTGAATGATCTTCAGCAAAGTTGTACTTGCCTGTGATAGTAATGATAGTGTTTGATAATTTCTGCATTCTGTTGGATCACTTTTCTTTGGAATGGGCATAAATATTGATCTTGTCCAGTCAATAGGCCAAGTAGCTATCTTCCAAGCTGCCTTCCAAATGAGCACCTCCAGCACTGCATCTCTTTGTTGAAACATCTCGATTGGTATTTGGTCAATTCCTGGAGCCTTGTTTTTCACCAATGCCTTCAGTGCAGCCTGGACTTCTTCCTTCAGTACCATCAGTTCTTCATCAGATGCTACCTCCTTAAATGGTTTAACATTGACCAGTTCTTTTTGGTACAGTGACTCCGTGTACTCCTTCTATCAGCTTTTGATGCTTCCTGTGTCATTCAATATTTTGCCCATAGAATCTTTCAAAACTGCAACTTGAGGCTTGAATTTTTTCTTCAGTTCTTTCAGCTTGAGAAATGCTGAGCATGCTCTTCCCTTTTGGTTTCCTAACTCCAGGTCTTTGAACATTTTATTATAATATTTTATTTTGCCTTCTCGAGCTGCACTTTGAAATCTTCTGTTCAGCTCTTTTACTTCATCATTTCTTCCATTTGCTTTAGCTACTCTATGTTCAAGAGCAAGTTTCAGAGCCTCTTCTGACATCCATTTTGGTCTTTTCTTTCTTTCCTGTCTTTTTAATGATCTTTTGTCTTCTTCATGTATGATGTCCTTGATGTCATTCCACAACTCATCTGGGTTTCAGTCATTAGTGTACAGTGCATCAAACCTATTCTTGAGATGGTCTGCAAATTCAGGTGGTATACATACAAGGTCATATTTTGGTTCTCGCAGACTTGTTTTAATTTTCTTCAGCTTCAACAGCTTCAGCTTCAACTTGCATGTGAGCAATTAATGGTCTGTTCCGCATTCAGCCGCTGGCATTGTTATGACAGATGTTATCGAAATTTTTCATTGTCCCTTTCCACAGATATAGTCAATTTGTTTCCTGTGTTTTCCATCCAGCAAAGTTTTTTTTTAACGTCCATGTGTATAGTTGCCGCTTATGTTGTTGAAAAAGGGTATTTGCAATGAATAAGTCGTTGGTCTTAAAAAATTCTATCATGCGATCTCCAGCATCATCTCTATCACCAAGGTCATATTTTCTAACTACCGAGCCTTCTTCTTTGTATTCCAATCACCAGTAATTATCAATGCATCTTGATTGCATGTTTGATCAATTTCAAACTGCAGAAGTTGGTAAAAATCTTCAATTTCCTCATCTTTGGCCTTGGTGGTTGGTGTGCAAATTTGAATAATAGTCATATTAACTAGTCTTCCTTGTTTTTTTTCCTTGTAGGTGTATGGATATTATCCTATCACTGACAGGGTTGTACTTCAGCATAGATATTGAAATGTTCTTTTTGACAATGAACACGATGCCATTTCTCTTCAATCTGTCATTCCCTGCAAAGTAGATCATATGATTGTTTGATTCAAAATGTATAGCAAAAAAACAAACCCACTGTCATCGAGTCCGTTCTGACTCATAGCGACCCTATAGGACAGAGGAGAACTGCCCCATAGGGTTTCCAAGGAGCGGCTGGTGGATTTGAACTGCCAACGTTTTGGTTAGCAGCCAAGCTCTTAACCACTGCTCCAGCAGACCCCCTTAAGATGTATAACCAAAAAACCCAGTGCTGTCAAGTAAATTCCGACTCATAGCGACCCTATAGGACAGAGTAGAACTGCGCCATAGAGTTTCCAAGGAGCGCCTGGTGGGTTTGAACTGCTGACCCTTTGGTTAGCAGCCGTAGCACTTAACCACTATGCCACCAGGGTTTCCTCAAAATATATACACCTCCCATATTTGCTCCATTATGATATCCCTGGCCATGAGCATTTTTATGCCAATAAGTTCTTTTTCCAATTTATTAGTAATTTCACAAGTTAAGCCATACTTATTTTTTTATTTTAAGAAATGCAATAAAATTTATTCTATTACTATGACATTATTCATATCTAATAATCTAACACACTTATTCACTATGGGTTCTGCTAAAGCTTCATGATGATACATGGAATTTGTATGGTAAAAAATTCATTCAATATTTAAAATCTGTTTTTGAGTTGCAAATATTTGATTCTGCTACTTTACTGGTAAAAAGTATGCATGAAAAACAAAGATAAAGATTCTTTGGAATAAGCGAGCCAGTCACAATGAATCTATTAGAATATTTAAAAAAGAAAGAAAGAAAAAACAGTCTTTTCAAAATCTTCAGCCATCATGTGAAACAGATTATACATCTTGTCCTTGTTTGGGTACAGGTTCTATTAAAATCATTTTCTTTTTTTTTTTTTTTTTTTCATTTTTTAACTTCTTTTAATACTTAATAAATTATTCATGTTTTCTAGATTAATAAAAATACTTCTAAATTATCTCTAATGCCTACATATAATTCTTGCCTGTAATTGTTGCATAATTGTTAACCAGTCATTTTTGCATGTTTAAGTTGCTTCCATTGTTAATATCGTGCATGCATGCAAATAGAACTCTAATAGTATTATGTTCAAATGAATGAATTGGACAGTTTGTAGCAAGGTAGTAATATTAGGCAAAACACATGCCTTGGTCCTTAGTGAACATCGCTACTGTTGCCTGTTAGAAATATCCTAACTAGAAATATCACACTCTGAGAGAACATTGGATTACTTTCTTTTGGGACAACCTTAAGCTAAATCATGGTAGCAGTCACAGTACTCCCGTCTTTGTCGCATTATAACTATTGTATGTGTAGTTAATAATCCTTCACATATCAAGTGTTAACACAGTATCTCCCTGAGAACCAGATGTTCAAATCCAAGGAAATGCCTTTATAGGTTCTTAATCAGTTGCCATCAAGCCAGTTCCAACTCCTGGTGACCCCATATGTGTCATGGTAGAATTAAGCTCCAGAAGTTTTCTATAGCTGATTTTTCCAAAGTAGATTGTCAGGCCTTTCTTCCAAGTTGCCTCTGGGTGGATGCGGTCCTTTGAGTTCAAAGCTGAATGTATTAGCCATTTGCACAACCCAGGTACTCCATATAGCTACTTACAGCCATTGAATTGTCTTATAACTATATTCATTTCTCTTAAGGGCAAGTCTTTGGATAATATCCAGAAATACAGAGTTGGGATTCATTTGTACATATGTAATATTTTTTTTTAATTACATAAAAACTTGAGAAATATTTTAGTTCAGTTTTCTTCTCCCAACCTTGAATATTAATACTATTTCTCCTTCTTCTTAAAGCATTTTCAACACAGGAACTTTTGATCAAAATTTCTCAAACTTCTCCTTTAATATTTTGTAACAAATACTTCTGAAACATAAGAGTTTGCTTTATTTTTTTCATGTTTACATATTTTTATAATTTATCCTATCACTGACAGCGTTGTACTTCAGGATAGATCTTGAAACACTCTTTTTGACAATGAATTCAACACCATTCCTCCTTGAGTTGTCATTCCCAGCACTGTAGACTATACGATTGTCTAATTCAAAAAGGCCATTACCAGTCCATTTCAGCTCATTAATGCCTAGGATATCGACGTTTATGTGTTCCATTTCATTTTTTTTTTTTTTTTTATAATAACTTTTATTAAGCTTCAAGTGAACGTTTACAAATCCAATCAGTCTGTCACATATAAGTTTACATACATCTCACTCCCTACTCCCACTTACTCTCCCCGTCTTGAGTCAGCCCTTTCAGTCTCTCCTTTCTTGACAATTTTGCCGGCTTCCCTCTCTCTCTATCCTCCCATCCCCCCTCCAGACAAGAGTTGCCAACACAATCTCAAGTGTACACCTGATATAATTAGCTCACTCTTCATCAGCGTCTCTCTCCCACCCGCTGACCAGTCCCTTTCATGTCTGATGAGTTGTCTTCAGGGATGGTTCCTGTCCTGTGTCAACAGAAGGTCTGGAGAGCATGACCGCCGGGATTCCTCCAGTCTCAGTCAGACCATTAAGTTTGGTCTTCTTATGAGAATTTGGGGTCTGCATCCCACTGCTCTCCTGCTCCCTCAGGGGTCCTCTGCTGAGCTCCCTGTCAGGGCAGTCATCGATTGTGGCCGGGCACCAACTAGTTCTTCTGGTCTCAGGATGATGTAGGTCTCTGGTTCATGTGGCCCTTTCTGTCTCTTGGGCTCTTAGTTGTCATGTGGGCTTGGTGTTCTTCATTTTCCTTTGCTCCAGGTGGGTTGAGACCAATTGCTGCATCTTAGATGGCTGCTTGTTAGCATTTAAGACCCCAGACGCCACATTTCAAAGTGGGATGCAGAATGATTTCATAATAGAATTATTTTGCCAATTGACTTAGAAGTCCCCACAAACCATGTTCCCCAGACCCCCGCGCTTGCTCCGCTGAGCTTTGAAGCATTCATTTTATCCCGGAAACTTCTTTGCTTTTGGTCCAGTCCAATTGAGCTGACCTTCCATGTATTGAGTGTTGTCTTTCCCTTCACCTAAAGCAGTTCTTATCTACTGATTAATCAATAAAAAAACCCTCTCCCACCCTCCCTCCCTCCCCCCCTCGTAACCACAAAAGTATGTGTTCTTCTCAGGTTTACTATTTCTCAAGATCTTATAATAGTGGTCTTATACAGTATTTGTCCTTTTGCCTCTGACTCATTTCGCTCAGCATAATGCCTTCCAGGTTCCTCCATGTTATGAAATGTTTCAGAGATTCGTCACTGTTCTTTATCGATGCGTAGTATTCCATTGTGTGAATATACCACAATTTATTTACCCATTCATCCGTTGATGGACACCTTGGTTGCTTCCAACTTTTTGCTATTGTAAACAGAGCTGCAATAAACATGGGTGTGCATATATCTGTTTGTATGAAGGCTCTTGTATCTCTAGGGTATATTCCGAGGAGTGGGATTTCTGGGTTGTATGGTAGTTCTATTTCTAACTGTTTAAGATAACGCCAGATAGATTTCCAAAGTGGTTGTACCATTTTACATTCCCACCAGCAGTGTATGAGAGTTCCAATCTCTCCGCAGCCTCTCCAACATTTATTATTTTGTGTTTTTTGGATTAATGCCAGCCTTGCTGGTGTGAGATGGAATCTCATCGTAGTTTTAATTTGCATTTCTCTAATGGCTAATGATCGAGAGCATTTTCTCATGTATCTGTTGGCTGCCTGAATATCTTCTTTAGAGAAATGTGTGTTCATATCCTTTGCCCACTTCTTGATTGGGTTGTTTGTCTTTTTGTGGTTGAGTTTTGACAGAATCATGTAGATTTTAGAGATCAGGCGCTGGTCGGAGATGTCATAGCTGAAAATTCTTTCCCAATCTGTAGGTGGTCTTTTTACTCTTTTGGTGAAGTCTTTAGATGAGCATAGGTGTTTGATTTTTAGGAGCTCCCAGTTATCGGGTTTCTCTTCATCATTTTTGGTAATGTTTTGTATTCTGTTTATACCTTGTATTAGGGCTCCTAGGGTTGTCCCAATTTTTTCTTCCATGATCTTTATCGTTTTAGTCTTTATGTTTAGGTCTTTGATCCACTTGGAGTTAGTTTTTGTGCATGGTGTGAGGTATGGGTCCTGTTTCATTTTTTTGCAAATGGATATCCAGTTATGCCAGCACCATTTGTTAAAAAGGCTGTCTTTTCCCCAGTTAATTGACACTGGTCCTTTGTCAAATATCAGCTGCTCATACGTGGATGGATCTATGTCTGGGTTCTCAATTCTGTTCCATTGGTCTATGTGTCTGTTGTTGTACCAATACCAGGCTGTTTTGACTACTGTGGCTGTATAATAGGTTCTGAAGTCAGGTAAGGTGAGGCCTCCCACTTTCTTCTTCTTTTTCAGTAGTGCTTTGCTTATCCGGGGCTTTTTTCCCTTCCATATGAAATTGGTGATTTGTTTCTCTATCCCCTTAAAATATGACATTGGAATTTGGATCGGAAGTGCGTTAAATGTATAGATGGCTTTTGGTAGAATAGACATTTTTACTATGTTAAGTCTTCCTATCCATGAGCAAGGTATGTTTTTCCACTTAAGTATGTCCTTTTGAATTTCTTGTAGTAGAGCTTTGTAGTTTTCTTTGTATAGGTCTTTTACATCCTTGGTAAGATTTATTCCTAAGTATCTTATCTTCTTGGGGGCTACTGTGAATGGTATTGATTTGGTTATTTCCTCTTCGGTGTTCTTTTTGTTGATGTAGAGGAATCCAAGTGATTTTTGTATGTTTATTTTATAACCTGAGACTCTGCCAAACTCTTCTATTAGTTTCAGTAGTTTTCTGGAGGATTCCTTAGGGTTTTCTGTGTATATAATCATGTCATCTGCAAATAGTGATAACTTTACTTCTTCCTTGCCAATCCGGATACCTTTTATTTCTTTGTCTAGCCTGATTGCCCTGGCTAAGACTTCCAACACGATGTTGAATAAGAGCGGTGATAAAGGGCATCCTTGTCTGGTTCCCGTTCTCAAGGGAAATGCTTTCAGGTTCTCTCCATTTAGAGTGATATTGGCTGTTGGCTTTGCATAGATGCCCTTTATTATGTTGAGGAATTTTCCTTCAATTCCTATTTTGGTAAGAGTTTTTATCATAAATGGGTGTTGGACTTTGTCAAATGCCTTTTCTGCATCAATTGATAAGATCATGTGGTTTTTGTCTTTTGTTTTATTTATGTGATGGATTACATTAATGGTTTTTCTGATATTAAACCAGCCTTGCATACCTGGTATAAATCCCACTTGATCAGGGTGAATTATTTTTTTGATGTGTTGTTGGATTCTATTGGCTAGAATTTTGTTGAGGATTTTTGCATCAATGTTCATGAGGGATATAGGTCTATAATTTTCTTTTTTTGTAATGTCTTTACCTGGTTTTGGTATCAGGGAGATGGTGGCTTCATAGAATGAGTTGGGTAGTATTCCGTCATTTTCTATGCTTTGGAATACCTTTAGTAGTAGTGGTGTTAACTCTTCTCTGAAAATTTGGTAGAACTCTGCAGTGAAGCCGTCCGGGCCAGGACTTTTTTTTGTTGGGAGTTTTTTGATTACCGTTTCAATCTCTTTTTTTGTTATGGGTCTATTTAGTTGTTCTGCTTCTGAATGTGTTAGTTTAGGTAGGTAGTGTTTTTCAAGGAATTCATCCATTTCTTCTAGGTTTTCAAATTTGTTAGAGTACAATTTTTCATAATAATCTGAAATGATTCTTTTAATTTCATTTGGTTCTGTTGTGATGTGGTCCTTCTCATTTCTTATTCGGGTTATTTGTTTCCTTTCCTGTATTTCTTTAGTCAGTCTAGCCAATGGTTTATCAATTTTGTTAATTTTTTCAAAGAACCAGCTTTTGGCTTTGTTAATTCTTTCAATTGTTTTTCTGTTCTCTAATTCATTTAGTTCAGCTCTAATTTTTATTATTTGTTTTCTTCTGGTGCCTGATGGATTCTTTTGTTGCTCACTTTCTATTTGTTCAAGTTGTAGGGACAGTTCTCTGATTTTGGCTCTTTCTTCTTTTTGTATGTGTGCATTTATTGATATAAATTGACCTCTGAGCACTGCTTTTGCTGTGTCCCAGAGGTTTTGATAGGAAGTATTTTCATTCTCGTTGCTGTCTATGAATTTCCTTATTCCCTCCTTGATGTCTTCTATAACCCAGTCTTTTTTCAGGAGGGTATTGTTCATTTTCCAAGTATTTGATTTCTTTTCCCTCGTTCTTCTGTTATTGATCTCTAGTTTTATTGCCTTGTGGTCTGAGAAGATGCTTTGTAATATTTCGATGTTTTGGACTCTGCAAAGGTTTGTTTTATGACCTAATATGTGGTCTATTCTAGAGAATGTTCCATGTGCGCTAGAAAAAAAAGTATATTTTGCAGCAGTTGGGTGGAGAGTTCTGTATAAGTCAATGAGGTCAAGTTGGTTGATTGTTGTAATTAGATCTTCCGTGTCTCTGTTGAGCTTCTTACTGGATGTCCTGTCCTTCTCCGAAAGGGGTGTGTTGAAGTCTCCTACTATAATTGTGGAGGTATCTATCTTGCTTTTCAGTTCTGTTAAAATTTGATTTATATATCTTGCAGCCCTGTCATTGGGTGCGTAAATATTTAATATGGTTATGTCTTCCTGATCAATTGTCCCTTTTATCATTATATAGTATCCTTCTTTATCCTTTGTGGTGGATTTAAGTCTAAAGTCTATTTTGTCAGAAATTAATATTGCTACTCCTCTTCTTTTTTGCTTATTGTTTGCTTGATATACTTTTTTCCATCCTTTGAGTTTTAGTTTGTTTGTGTCTCTAAGTCTAAGGTGTGTCTCTTGTAGGCAGCATATAGATGGATCGTGTTTCTTTATCCAGTCTGTGACTCTCTGTCTCTTTATTGGTGCATTTAGTCCATTTACATTCAGGGTAATTATAGATAAATAAGTTTTTAGTGCTGTCATTTTGATGCCTTTTTATGTGTGTTGTTGACAATTTCATTTTTCCACATACTTTTTTGTGCTGAGGCGTTTTTCTTAGTAAATTGTGAGATCCTCACTTTCATAGTGTTTGACTTTATGTTAGTTGAGTCGTTACGTTTTTCTTGGTTTTTGTCTTGAGTTATAGAGTTGTTATACCTTTTTGTGGTTACCTCATTATATACCCCTATTTTTCTAAGTAAAAACCTAACTTGTATTGTTCTATATCGCCTTGTATCACTCTCCATATGGCAGTTCAATGCCTCCTGTATTTAGTCCCTCTTTTTGATTATTGTGATCTTTTACCTATTGACTTCCATGATTCCCTGTTATGTGTATTTTTTTTTTAATTAATCTTAATTTGTTTGTTTTTGTGATTTCCCTATTTGAGTTGATATCAGGACGTTCTGTTTTGTGACCTTGTGTTGTGCTGATATCTGATATTATTGGTTCTCTGACCAAACAATATCCTTTAGTATTTCTTGTAGCTTTGGTTTGGTTTTTGCAAATTCTCTAAACTTGTGTTTGTCTGTAAATATCTTAATTTCGCCTTCATATTTCAGAGAGAGTTTTGCTGGATATATGATCCTTGGTTGGCAGTTCTTCTCCTTCAGTGTTCTGTATATGTCGTCCCATTCCCTTCTTGCCTGCATGGTTTCTGCTGAGTAGTCAGAACATATTCTTATTGATTCTCCCTTGAAGGAAACCTTTCTTTTCTCCCTGGCTGCTTTTAAAATTTTCTGTTTATCTTTGGTTTTGGTGAGTTTGATGATAATATGTCTTGGTGTTTTTCTTTTTGGATCAATCTTAAATGGGGTTCGATGAGCATCTTGGATAGATATCCTTTCGTCTTTCATGATGTCAGGGAAGTTTTCTGTCAGAAGTTCTTCAACTATTTTCTCTGTGTTTTCTGTCCCCCCTCCCTGTTCTGGGACTCCAATCACCCGCAGGTTATCCTTCTTGATAGAGTCCCACATAATTCTTAGGGTTTCTTCATTTTTTTTAATTCTTTTATCTGATTTTTTTTCAGCTATGTTGGTGTTGATTCCCTGGTCCTCCAGATGTCCCAGTCTGCATTCTAATTGCTCGAGTCTGCTCCTCTGACTTCCTAGTGTGTTGTCTAATTCTGTTATTTTATTGTTAATCTTTTGGATTTCTACATGTTGTCTCTCTATGGATTCTTGCAACTTATTAATTTTTCCAGTATGTTCTTGAATAATCTTTTTGAGTTCTTCAACAGTTTTATCAGTGTGTTCCTTGGCTTTTTCTGCAGATATCCTAATTTCATTTGTGATATCATTAAGCATTCTGTAAATTAGTTTTTTATATTCTGTATCTGATAATTCCAAAATTGTATCTTCATTTGGGAAAGATTTTGATTCTTTTGTTTGGGGAGTTGGAGAAGCTGTCACGGTCTGCTTCTTTAAGTGGTTTGATATGGATTGTTGTCTCCGAGCCATCACTGGGAAACTAGTTTTTCCAGAAAATCCGCTAAAAAAAAACTGCAGTCAGATCCCTATCAGAGTTCTCCCTCTGGCTCAGGCTATTCAGATGTTAATGAAGCCGCCTGGGGAGGGTGGGGGAGGGAACAGAGAGATAGGAGAGTAGCACCTCAGAATATAGCCAGAGTTGCTTGTCTTGCTTGGAAAGACTATTATATCTGAGATTCCCGCGGGCGCGTCGCCTATGTGTGCTGTCTGTGTGGAGATTGCCCCCGGGGGGTCTGGCCCGCTGGAGTCACGGTCAGATCCTCCGCTTCCAGCCCCACGCCCAGCGTCAAGGCTCCCCTACTGGGACGGTGCACTCTCGACTCCAAAATCAGTCGCTGCCTCCCGGGGACTTCTCGTCCCTCCAGCCGCGTGGCCGTGCCGCCCCCGTGAACCAGGTGGGCCCCCTCCCGGGGTTAGTTCAGATGGGTGGAGTAGCTCCCCGTGCTTGTGCCGCGACCGAGTGTCCCGGCTGGAACGCTGTTCTCCCCGCTCCAATACCAGTCGCTGCCTCCCGGGGACTTCTCCTACCGGCTGCGTCCCACGCCGCCCGCGCGACCCGGATGGTCACCTTCCCGGGGTTAGTTCAGGGGGTGGAGCAACTCTCCGTGTTTATGGCGTACCTGCGTGCAGTCCATATCCCTGTGGGACGGTTCCCCGGCTCGGGTGCTGCTCTTTCTGCTCCAAGATCAGTCACTGCCTCCCGGGGATTTCTCCTAACGGCTGCGTCCCACGCCGCCCGTGGAACCGGCTAGTCCCCCTCCCGGGGTTAGTTCAGGGGGGTGGAGCAGGTCTCTGTGCTTGTGCCGTACCTGACTGGTATGCTGGCTCCAGGCTCTGGAAACAATCGCTGCTTCCCCGTATTAGTTCGTTCTCCGTCTCTAAATCTGTGTTTGTTGTTCAGGGTTCGTAGATTGTTATGTATGTGATCGATTCACTTGTTTTTCCGTGTCTTTGTTGTAAGAGGGATCCGAGGTAGCGTCTGCCTAGTCCGCCATCTTGGCTCCGCCTCCAAATCATTTTCTTTTATTAGAAATTGGTGTCCATGATAGAGTATCATTAAAATTTATTGCGAGTGGCATTTTCTTACCTTTTTACTCACACTCAGGCTCACTAGTTTCTGAAATGTCTAACATTTCCCTTTCTTCAGTTTTTCCTTCACAACTCAAAAAACAGTCTCTTGTTAACTCTGAATTTGACGGTTTTTCTGTTCTAATAATATCAACGTTAGAGACTCGATCATCTTCAGGGGCTAAAATATTATATTTTGTAGCCAAACTTGTAACTGCTCATGTAAGTTTGATTCATTTATGTATGTATTTTTATTATTTTCCTGAACGTTACACCACTTGGGTTTTTAGGTGCCATATTTGCAAAAAAAACATTTAGTTTAACCTTACAATATACTTATTTTTTATCAATACGACATTTGATATGAGTAGAGAAAATATATAATAAACTTTAATTATATGAATAAACATAATTTATATAAATTACAACATTTAATAATCAAACAGTAGTGGGTTAGGACACAAAGCAATGAATAACCAGCACTGGCATAGTTGGCCAGGAAGTTCTTCTGAGAGATGAATTTTGAGTTTTCTAATGGAGTCTGCATCCCCTTCCCTTCCTTTTTCTCCCTATTTCCAGAACCATGCTTGTCCCAATTCAACAGGCAGAGTGGCATTTTTAACTTCTTTCTTTCTATTCCCTATAGGAATAGAAAACTGCAAGTTATGTATTTTCCCAGGCACAAAGAATAGGAAAGCCTTTCTCCATCTTTATCCTTTAATCGTCTAGAAGCAGAGCTGCTGAGAAGAGTATCTCCTTAAAATGGAGGCTGGCCAAAGAGTTTTGTCCAGGATTTAAGAAACGTGTGTGCACTAGGGAATAATTTTCAAATGATTTATTCCAGAGAGGTAGATATTCTTTGCCCTGGGTGGTCACAAGTGACCTTTTAGGCAAACACAGGGCAAGAAGACAGGCATTGTCCTAGGACTGGGATAAAACCAGGCCTTACATGTTTCATTCAAAGCCACCACTGCCTGAGATCCTTGTTCTATAAACATGTAGGTCTCTTTTGGTTTCTTGCAGAAGTGTTTTGTAGTTTTCTTTCTGTAAGTCTTTTACATCTCTGGTAAGATTTATTCCTAAGTATTTTATCTTCTTGGGGGCTACTGTAAATGGTATTGATTTGGTGATTTCCTCTTCAATGTTCTTTTTGTTGGTGTAGAGGAATCCAACTGACTTTTGTATGTTTATCTTGTATCCTGATCCTCTGCTAAACTCTTCTATTAGTTTCAGTAGTTTTCTTGAGGATTCTTTAGAGTTTTCTGAGTATAAGATCATGTCATCTGCAAATAGAGATACTTTTACTTCTTCCTTGCCAATCTGGATGCCCTTTATTTCTTTATCTAGCCTAATTGCTCTGGCTAGGACCTCTAGCACAATGTTGAATAAGAATGGTGGTAAAGGGCGTCCTTGTCTGGTTCCCAGTCTCGAGGGGAATGCTTTCAGACTCTCTCCATTTAGCATGATGTTGGTTATTGGCTTTGTATAAATGCCCTTTATTAAGTTGAGGAATTTTCCTTCTATTCCTTTTTTGCTGAGAGTTTTTATCATGAACGGGTGTTGAACTTTGTCGAATGAAAATTAAGCAGTTTCTATACTTTGAACTCAGAGACACCTGGATTCAAAGCAAATTTTTGCCACTTACCGGAGTTAAATTACTTGCCCACTTTGTAAAGTAGGAATAATAATACCTGCTTCAACAGACAGAGTTGTAGTACGGAGTAGGGATATTTTTTACAAAGTATTTGTCACACTGTAGTTGCTCAATAAATGGCAAGTGTCATTAAATATTTTCCTTAATAACCGTAACAATAATAACTTAGTCCTGTCAGTCCTGAGCCTTATCAACCCCACTCAGCCATAGCCACTCAGGCCTCCAGTTAACAAACTCGGTCCCAACAGCCAAGTCATGATTATTATAGACCCTGCCAAGTGTGCAGGGTCTACAGTTAGCCTTCTTGACCCTAGCTTGGGCTGATACTTAAACCCAACAAGTAGCAATCTGTCCCTTACCCCAGCCATCTTTGCTCAGTCTTTTGAGATTCGGTTTTTGCCCAGATTTCCTGGTTTGCACTCTAATTACCTAGTTACTAGGACAATCTTTCCCCTGAGCTCCACCCATTTTATTAGGGACTAAGCACTCTCCTAGTTATATCTACATTCCTCTTGATACCAAAAGCCAGAGTTGATCCAATAACACAGATAAACTCAAACCATGGTGACAATTGTAACTCTCACATCAACGCCACTTAGAAACTCTCACAGCTGCCTCCTATCCACTAATCAGACCAAATGCTGGCCTGATTGGCCTGACCTGAGTCAGAGTTTCCCTCTGGACAATAGGATATTAATTGCTGAAGCAAACTCGAAGCTGGGATAGACTTGAGGAAAAAGGATGTGGGTTATTTGAGGAAGGAGGAGAAGGGTATATGGACAGAAATTCCTAAATCACAACATCACTCATCCGTTCCTGCATTCTCTCCTCCCCTACATGCTTCAGAGGTCCTAGGGGATTTCCTCGCCAATAGATTATGATAAAACCTAAGGAAAAGTCTTCAAAACGCACACCCATAACCATGAAAATAGTTAAACATCACTATAACTATTCCTACATTTCTGAAAAATCCAGTTCATATCAAGATTGAGGTTGACAACCTCTGATGGTCCTGACTTAGTGGTTCTGGCACAAAATCCAGTTCATATCAAGATTGAGGTCGACAACCTATGATGGTCCTGACTTAGTGGTTCTGGCACAAAATCCAGTTCATATCAAGATTGAGGTCAACAACCTCTGATGGTCCTGACTTAGTGGTTCTTGCGCAGTGTTTGAGAAAACTCTTCCTGGTACTTAATTTCACTTAGGTGGGATTGACATAAGCTAGTAAAAATTTAAACCCTTTTCTGATTGAGCAACATGTTAATGCCAGTCAAAAAAAAAACCTGTTGACACATTTAATTTACTAGGCTAGAAAGCAAAGAAAAAGAATCATTGTCCTTGGCGTCTAGATTTAACTTTCTTTCCTCTGCCACTCCAGAGACGGGCAAAAAAAATTTTTTTTTCTAAAGAGCACTTTAGTCTTCCCAGGCTTCATACAGTATCTGTCTAGTAAATATTTTAGGCTTTGTAGTCCTCATACAATCTCTGTCTCATTAAAAATATAAAAACTATTCTTAGCTCCTGTGTCACACAGTAATGGGCTATGTTGTCCCCTGCTCCAAACCAACAACCCACAACTATCTGAGTAATGGCCTTCAAACTGACAATTCAAGTCAAAGACTATTTTATTTGGGACATGGTACTCACTGATAAAATCTCAGTTATCCAAACCCAAGAGTATAGCCCCCAGACGTTCTTTTACCTCAGTAATGAAGTCACTCCTGAGGTTTGCCCTTCAGCCAAAGATTAGAAGGCCCATAAAACAAAACAAGACTAAACGGACACACCAACCCAGGGGCAAAGACAAGAAGGCAGGAGGGGGCAAGAGAGCTGGTAATAAGGAAGCCAAAGTCGAGAGGGGCAGAGTGTTGACATGTCTTGGGGTTGGTAACCAATGTGTACTAATTGTTTAATGAGAAGCTAGTTTGTTCTGTAAACTTTCATCTAAAGTACAATAATTAAAAAAAAAAAAAACCCTCAATTATCTCTGAATAAGATTCCTAGCACTTACGAGAACTCATAAGTTACTGGTAATTCACTGAGCCTACATGTAAGATTTGTGCATTTTACTCATGGAAATTATATCTTAATAAAAATGTTTTAAAATATTACTAGTGTGTATTTATTTATTTAATCTCCATCTATGTCTATCTTATTTACCTTCTTATTTCCAGAACCAAGCACAGCACAGAGTAGACATTCAGTGAATGTTATGGAGAAAAGGAGAGACCAGAAATGGTGGTGGAGGTAAGAGGGAAACAATAACATCTGTGAACACGATAACCTAGAGCTATAAACTAAGATGAATCATAATTGAAGGACCAACTTTCTTGAGAAACACCTGTTAAGTAAGCAAAATAAAGATAAATCACCTCTGCGTTTCTGGGTCCAATAAACAAAATTGTTCTGCGAGAATCACGTATTGTCACATCTGTGGTTACATAGGTTCTTGGAGGTCAAGTAGTGCAGCACAATGCAGGAATCCCTGACAGGTGTATCAGGAGTGTGACTTTGGAAGTTGTAATCAACTAGTATGCAAAAACAAGAAAAAGTTCCAACATTAAATTTGATACCATTTTAATACGCATGATAGTTCTTTGAGGTTCCATAAATTTCAAAGTTCTTCAGGGTTGTATGTAAAAGACATTTATTTACATACCTTGTTGTTAGCCACCACTGAATCAGCCCCAATTCATGGTGACCTCATACACAATGGAACTAAATGCTGCCCAGTCCTGAGCCACAATCAGTTATGGATTAGACCACTGTGAACCACAGGAGTTTCACTGGCTGATTTTCAGAAGTAGGTGACCAGGCCTTTCTTCCTAGTCCATCTTAGTCTGGAAGCACCTCTATAACCTGCTCAGCATTATAGAAGCAACACACAAGACTCCACTGACAGATAGATGGTGGCTGCTCATGAGGTGCATTAGCTGGAAATAGAACTTCAGTCTCCCTCATGGAAGGCAAGAAATCTACCACTTAATCACCAGTGCCCCTTAACATACCATAAGAGTCAAGGAAAGAGGGGTGGCAGATTTCCACATGTACAGAATTAGAAAGTTATTGTCTTACTTATCTAGTGCTGCTATAACAGAAATCCCACAAGTGGATGGCTTTAACCAAAAGAAATTTATTCTCTCATAGTCTAGGAGGCTAGAGGTCCAAATTCAGGGTTCCAGCTCCAGGGGAAGGCTTTCTCACTCTGTTGGCTCTGGAAGAAGGTCCTTGTCATCAATCTTCCCCTGGTCTAGGAGCTTCTCCATACAGGAACCCAAGGTCCAAAGGACAAACATTGCTCTCAGCATTGCTTTCTTGGTGGTATGAGGTTCCTCATGACTCTCTGCTTGCTTCTCTCTTTTATATCACAAAAGAGATTGTCTTTAAAACATAGCCTAATCTTGTAGATTGAATCCTGCCTCATTAACATAACTGCCTATAATCCCACCTCATTATCATCATAGAGGTAGGATTTACAACACATAGGAAAATCACATCAGATAACAAAATGGTGCACAATCACACAATACTGGGAATCATGGACTAGCCAAGTTGACACACATTTTTGGGGGGGACACAATTTAATCCATAACATTCCACTCTTTGGCCCTCCAAAATTCATGTTCTTGCCACATGTAAAACATTCACCCCATCATTATCGAAGCAAAACTCTTAAATCAACTCCAAGTCCAAAATCCAAAAATTCCTCTTCATCTGTGAAATCAGGAATACAAGTTATCTGCCTCCAAAGTACAACGGTGGAAGAGCTACAAGCTAGGTATTTTCATTACAAATGAGAGAAGCTGGAGGGAAAGAAGGGATAACAGGCACCAAAAAAGTCAGCAGAATACGTTACATTAGCCCTCAAGGCTTGAAAATAATCCTCTATTCTCTGAGATCATTGAGACCATGGCCCTGCCCTCCAGACTCTGAGTGTTGGCCACACTCTCTGGATTCTGAGTGGAGGCCCCTTGGCCATGGGTTTCAGCTCTGCCTTCCAGGCCCACTGGAATGGCAACTCTGCTCCCTTGAATTTGGGTGGCCCCATTCTCCTAGTCCATCTGAGTGGTGACCCCAGAGGTCATGTCCTACCCTTTGAGACTGAGGCAGCTCTGCTTCCTGTATTCTTTATCTCTTCAGCTTCTGCTTTTTCCTGGTTCCTTGGCCTCTCAGCCCCTCGGGCCTCATCGCCTGAGTCTGCCCTGCTGAGGCAAGTGTTCCAAAGCTCTTTACCTGCACTAATAAGTGCCTGGAGGCACCCCACTCCACCAGTAAACTTTAGTGCAGAAGGCACCCAGCTCTCTTGCTCCATGGGTTGGTAAGCCTAACTCCACCAATAAGTGCTTGGAGGTACCCCATTCCACCAGGAAGCTTCCTGCACAAAAGCTCAGCTCTCTTGCTCCATGGGTTGGCTCCCGAACTGTCTCATGTTGGTATCCTGGTTCTATTGCTGCTTCTCGCCATCTGTGCCGTCTCCAGTGTAACAGTTCTCCTTACTTCTTTCTGAGTCCTCACCAGAATTGTCTTAGATGTCCATAATTCCACCAACAGTGTCTTCAACGCAGACTAGGCTCTTACTGTTCGGCACTTTAAAACTCTTCCAGCCTCTACCCATTCAGTTTCAAAACCACCTCCACATTTCAGGTATCTGTTAGAGCAGTACTCACTCCCTGTACCAAATTCTGTCTCTGTTATCCAGTGCTTCTATAACAGAAATACCAAAAGTGGATGGCTTTAACAAATAGGAATTTATTCTCTCATGGTCTAGGAGGCTAGAAGTCCAAATTCAGGGTGCCAGCTCCGAAAGAAGGCTTTCTGCCTCTGTTGGCTCTGGAGGAAGGTCTTCCTCATCAAGCTTTCCCTAACTGAGGAGCTTCTCCATGCAGAAACCCAAGGTCCAAAGGATGTGCTCTGCTTCTGGTGCTGCTTTCTTTGTGGTATGAGCTCCCCATGTCTCTCTGCTTCCTTCTCTCTTTTATATCTCAAAAGAGATTAGCTTAAAACACAACCTAATCTTGTAGATTGAATCCTGCCTCATTAACATAACTGCACTAATCCCACCTCATTAACATCATAGAGATAGGATTTACAACACATAGGAAAATCACATCAGATGACAAAATGGTGGACTGTCACACAATACTGGGAATCATGGGCTAGCCAAGTTAAAACACATTTTTGGGGTGCACAAAATTCATTTCCTAACAGTTGTAGACTAAGTGACAACCCCTCTCTGGAAAATACCGAGTCAGGGACATAGCTGCTATGAATCCAGCTTAGTTGTCCCATCAAAGTCACCAAAAAGAATACAGTAAGCCACCAACCCAACAACAAAAAGACAAACAATCCTGTTAAAAAATAGTCAGAGGACATGAACAGACATTTCACCAATGGGGACATTCAAGGGGCCAAAAATACATGAAAAGATGCTCATGATCATTACTCATTACCAAAAAAAAAAAAAAACTAAACCCATAGCCATCGAGTCGATTCCTACTCATAGCGACCCTATAGCACAGAGAAGAACTACCCCATAGAACTTCCAAAGAGCGCCTGTGGATTTGAACTGCCAACCTTTTGGTTAGTAGCCATTGCACTTAACCACTATGCCACCAGGGTTTCCCATTAGCCATCAGGGAGATGCAAATCAAAACTACAATGAAATACCTTCTCATCCCTGCAAAAATGGCACTGATTAAAAAAAAAAAAAACAGAAAACAACAAATGCTGGCAAAGTTGTGCGGAGATTGAAACTCTTATCCATTGCTCTTGGGATTATAAAATGGTGCAACCACTATGGAAAATGGTATGGTGCTTCCTCAAAAGGCTAGAAATAGAAATATCTCCTGATCCAGAAATCTCACTCCTAGGTATATAACCTAGAGATCTAATAAAAGAGACATTACCAGGACATATGCACACCTATGTGCACTGAAGCATTATTCACAATATTAAATAGATGGAAATAACCTAAGTACCCATCAACAGATGAATGGATAAACAAAATGTGGTACATACATACAATGGAATACTACCATCATTACCATGAAGAGTAATGATGAGTTCTTGAAACATAACATGGATGAATCTGGAAGACATTATGTTGAGTGAAATAATTCAGTCACAAAAGGACAAATATTGTATGAGCGCACTTTAATAAGAAGAGAAAACAAGACTCTTTGGTGATTACCAGGGATGGGGGTGGGGGGAATCACTCTCAAGATAATTAAAAAAACCCACTGCCTTTGAGCTGATTCCAACTTATAGCGACCCAATAGGGTTTCCAAGGCTGTAAACCTCTACGGAAACAGACTGCCACATCTTTCTCCTTCGGAGCTGGTGGTAGTTTCGAGCTGCCAACATTTTGATTAGCAGATTGCTTTAACCACTGCACCACCAGGGCTCCTATACCAAGATAATAAACACTTGTTATTTTTGGTGATGGAAAGAGTAGCAATGAATGTGGGTGAAGTGCACACAGCTTGATCAAGGTAAATGATGTCACTAAGAAGCGCACAAGAGAAAAGGACATTTTGGTAAAGGATGTAACAAATATACTTTTGTAACAATACCAACAACAACCAAAAAATATGTGTGGTTACACAAATATGTATATAGGCATATATGTGTATGGATATGAATATCTGAGTACATATGTGTACACAGATAGATGTAACTATAGGCTTAAATACATACAGGTATGTGTGTGCATGTATATCCATATATATAAAATAAACCACATAGGAGACACAGTTACAGATACTTCTTAGACATATCTAAACACCTTGTGGGACTGGTCTTCTGGGTTTGAAGGCTGAAGACCATAGTCTCATGGGACAACTCAGTTAATTGGCATAAAGTGTATGTTTTACATTCCAATGTGGTGAGTAGTTTCTCAGATCTTAATAGCTTACGACTGGCCATCTAAGATACAGCTGTCAGCCTCTATTCATTTGGAACAAAAGAGGAAGAAAAAAACCAAAGACTCAGGGAAGAAAGTAGTCTATAGGACTAAGAGTCTATATGAACCACAGCCTCATCTATCCTGAGACCAGAAGAACAAGATGGTGCCTGGCTACCCCTATTGACTGTTCTGATCAGGGCCACAACAGATGGATCTTGATAGAATGGGAGAAAAATGTGCAACAGAAGTCAAATTCTAAAAAGTTCAGACTTACTGGACTTGTTGAGACTAGAGGGCTGCCCAAGACTATCATCCTGAGATATCTTTAAACCTTAAACTGAAATTAACCCCTGAGGTCACCTTTTAGCTAAATAATAGACTGGGTCATAAAATAATATCACTCATAAGCTAAGAGCTTCTTTAAAAAATTGCCTATATGAGACCAAATTGTCAAAAATTATTCTAAAGCAAAGATAACAGGGTAAGGTGGCAGGGAAACTGAAATGAAAATGTTACAACCAGAACAGAATGAATTATAAGGATGACACACTGTAGAAAATGTAATCAATATCACTGAATAAATTTCTGTAGAAATTGTCAACGGGAAACTAATATATTGTGTAAATTTTCACCTTAAAAACAATATATTTTTTTAAGACTATAGTAAGCCTAATGACTGAAATTTCGACTCATAATAAGAAGAAACAGCTGCAAACATCTGTTAATAATTGGAACCTGGGATGTACGAAGTATGAAGCTAGGAAAACTGGCAATTGTCAAAAATAAAATAGAATGCATAAACATCGATATCCTAGGCATTAGCGAGCTGAAATGGACTGGTATTGGCCATTTGGAATCAGACAATCATATAGTCTACTATGCTGGGAATGACAACTTGAAAAGGAGTGGTGTTACATTCATCGTCAAAAAGAACGTTTCAAGATCTATCCTGAAGTACAAAGCTGTCAGTGATAGGATAATATCCATATGCCTACAAGGAAGACCAGTTAATACGACTATTATTCAAATTTACGCACCAACCACTAGGGCCAAAGATGAAGAAATTGAAGATTTTTATCAGCTGCTACAGTCTGAAACCGATGAAACATGCAATCAAAGTGCATTGATAATAACTGGTGATTGTAATGTGAAAGTTGGAAACAAAGAAGAAGAATCAGTATTTGGAAAATATGGCCTTGGTGATAGAAACAATGCCAGAGATTGAATGATAGAATTTTGCAAGGCCAATGACTTCTTCACTGCAAATACCTTCTTTCACCAATATAAACGGTGACTATTTTTTATACACATGGACCTCGCCAGATGGAACACACAGAAATCAAACTGACTACATCTGTGGAAAGAGACGATGGAAAAGCACAATATCATCAGTCAGAACAAGGCCAAGGGCCGACTGTGGAACAGACCATCGATTGCTCATATGCAAGTTCAAGCTGAAACTGAATAAAATCAGAGAAAGTCCATGAGAGCCAAAATGTGACCTTGAGTATATCCCACCTGAATTTAGAGACCATCTCAAGAATAGATTTGATGCATTGAACACTAATAACCGAAGACCAGATGAGTTGTGGAATAATATCAAGGACATCATCCATGAAGAAAGCAAGAGGTCACTGAAAACACAGGAAAGAAAGAAAAGACCAAGATGGATGTCAGAGGAGACTCTGAAACATGCTCTCGAGAGTCGAGCAGCTAAAGCTAAAGGAAGAATTGATGAAGTAAAAGAACTGAACAGAAGATTTCAAAGGGTCTCTCGAGAAGACAAAGTAAAGTATTATAACGACATGTGCCAAGAGCTGGAGATAGAAAACCAAAAGGGAAGAACACGCTCGGTGTTTCTCAAGCTGAAAGAACTGAAGAAAAACTTCAAGCCTCAAGATGCAATACTGAATGATTGCATGGGGAAAATATTAAACGATGCAGGAAGCATCAAAAGAAGATGGAAGGAATACACAGAGTCATTATACCAAAAAGAATTAGTTGATATTCAACCATATCAAGAGGTGGCATATGATCAGGAACCGATGGTACAGAAGGAAGAAGTCCAAGCTGCTCTGAAGGCACTGGCGAAAAACAAGGCTCCAGGAATTGATGCAATATCAATTGAGATGTTTCAACAAACAGATGCAGTGCTGGAGGTGCTCACTCGTCTATGCCAAGAAATATGGAAGACAGCTTCCTGGCCAGCTGACTGGAAGAGATCCATGTTTATGCCTATACCCAAGAAAGGTGATCCAACCGAATGCAGAAATTATACAACAATATTAATATCACATTCAAGCAAAATTTTGCTGAAGATCATTCAAAAATGGCTGGAGCAGTATATCAACAGGGAACTGCCAGAAATTCAAGCTGGTTTCAGAAGAGGACGTGGAACCAGGGATATCATTCCTGATGTCAGGTGGATCCTGGCTGAAAGCGGGGAATACCAGAAGGATGTTTACCTGTGTTTTATTGACTATGCAAAGGCATTCAACTGTGTGGGTCATAAAAAAAAACTATGGATAACGCTGTGAAGAATGGGAATTCCAGAACACTTAATTGTGCTCACGAGGAACCTTTACATAGATCAAGAGGCAGTTGTTCAGACAGAACAAGGGGATACTGATTGGTTTAAAGTCAGGAAAGGTGTGAGTCAGGGGTGTATTCTTTCACCACACCTATTTCATCTGTATGCTGAACAAATAAGCCAAGAAGCTGGACTATATGAAGAAGAAGGGGGCATTAGGATTGGAGAAAGACTTATTAACAACCTGCGTTATGCAGATGACACAAGCTTGCTTGCTGAAAGTGAAGAGGACTTGAAGCACTTACTAATGATGATCAAAGACTACAGCCTTCAGTATGGACTGCAGCTCAACATAAAGAAAACAAAAATCCTCACAACTGGACCAACGAGCAACATCATGATAAATGGAGAAAAGCTTGAAGTTGTCAAGGATTTCATTTTACTTGGATCCACAATCAACACCCATGGAAGCAGCAGTCAAGAAATCAAAAGATGGATTGCATTGGGCAAATCTGCTGCAAAGGACCTCTTCAAAGTGTTGAAGAGCAAAGATGTCACCCTGAAGACTAAGGTGCGCCTGACCCAAGCCATGGTATTTTCCATCACATCATATGCATGTGAAAGCTGGACAATGAATAAGGAAGACCGAAGAAAGAGTTGATGCCTTTGAATCGTGGTGTTGGCGAAGAATGTTGAATATACCATGGACTACCAAAAGAACAAACAAATCTGTCTTGGAAGAAGTGTCGCCAGAATGCTCTTTAGAGGCAAGGATGGCGAGACTGCATCTTATATACTTTGGACATGTTGTCAGGAGTCCCTGGAGAAGGACGTCATGCTTGGCAGAGTACAGGCTCAATAGAAAAGAGGAAGACCCTCAACGAGGTGGACTGACACAGTGGCTGCAACAGTGAGCTCAAGCATGACAACGATTGTAAGGATAGCGCAGGACCGGGCAGTGTTTCGTTCTGTTGTGCATAGGGTCGCTATGAGTCAGAACGGACTCGACAGCATCTAACAAAAATAACATGCTATCTTACGCAACCTGAGACAGTAACCCCCAAAATTGTTTGGGACAAAATTATACGCATCATAGATCAAGTATAAAAATGTCTACTGCAGTTAAAACCATGTTGCTGTTAGCTTGTGTCGAGTTGATTCCAACTCATGGTGACCCCACGTGTGCAGAGTAGAATGGTTCCATAGGATTTTTTGGCTTTGTTTTGTTTTTTTGATGTTGTTGTTGAAAAATATATAGCAGAGCATACACCAATTAAACTATTTCTACATGTGCAATTCAGATACATTGATTATATTCCTTAAGCTGTGCAAACACTCTCATCCTACTTTTGTGAGTTAGTTGTTCCTGCCCCATTAACATAAACTCACTGCCCCCTAAGTTTCCTATCCAATCTTTCATGTTGCTGTTGTCAGTTTGATCCCAAACAGATAGATCTTAAAAGAGCTCAGTGCTCAAGGCAGACATTCTTTATAAGTTGAGCTAAACAAGCAGACCGCAAGGCCTGTCTTCTGAGGCACCTCTAGGCGAGTTTGAATCGCCAACCTTTCGGCTAGTAGTTCAGCACTTACCTGTTTGCACCACCCAGGGACTCCTAATCAATGTGGTTCTATTGAGATTAAAAAATATGTGCAAATTTAATGTTTCTTGTATTAGAATGTTTAGGAGAATTAAGTCTATCAGAGGGTTAACCTTCTAATTACACTTTGTGTTACTGAGTGATATAACCTTGCTATTTTTTGTTGAAATCCTTTAAGTTTGTAAAAAGCACTGGAACACTTAGGAGAATTTTAAGTTCACCACATTTCTAAGTTTAATGTGTTGGACTTATAAAAATTATTTAAGTACTTGGGAAGGCATGGAAACCCTGGTGGCGTAGTAGTTAAGTGCTACAGGTGCTGACCACAAGGCTGGCAGTTTGAATCCACCAGGAGCTCCCTGGAAACTCTATGGGGCAGTTCTACTCTATCCTATAATGTCGCTATGAGTCGGAATCGACTCTATGGCAACGGGTTTGGGTTTTAGTTTTGGGGAAGGTTTCTTAGTCAGATTATTTTTTAAAGCTAAAGAACTAAAATGTACATTTGAGATAATTGAGTACAGATTCTGATTTATTTATTTGTTCAATACTTGATTGATTGATTTGCACTTTGAATGTTTTACCAGCCCTTTCCATTTGCTTGGGCCAAGGCACTTTCCTAAAATTTCAGCCTGAATCCTTTGTTTAGGTGCAGATTTTTTCCCCCCCTAATTATTTGGAAACTACTGTGTCTCTTCCTCTTGTTCTGCTCTCAGGTAGAAGTTCCTACTGTGTATAAACAGATCTGCAGGCTTTCTCATACTTACGTCCCTTATAGTGGTATCTAGTGTTTTTGTGGTTGCTTTTTTTAGTATTATAACACTATCACTGTTGATTGCCGTTTCCCTGAAGCATACTCCCAGGGAGTACAAACTGTCATTCATTGTCAACTACAGGTTCCAGTAACCTGGCCCCTGACTATCTCTTCTCTCGCTTTCTTTGCCATGCTTCTCTCCTATTCTTCCCACTAATGCACTATTGTCTGACACGCTGGCCTTGCTGTTCCTCAAGCAAACCACACTTCTCCGTTCAGAGACTTTGCACATGCTGCTGTCTTAGAATGCTCTTCCCCTAGACCTGCATGGCTTGCTACCTCACTTAATTGTTCAACACTTCCTTTGGTTCACTGAGCTTCAACAATGTCCTTATAACGACGCTGGCAGTGAAATCTCTTCTCTTACCCTTACTTTCTCCTCCACTTTAAAGGCACTTTACTTCTCCCCACTCCTTTCTTCTCTCCCCAATCTAGTTACATTTCCTGGGCTTTCACAAAGAGCTGGGAAGAGAGAATCATCAAGGGCTTGGCTTCCCTCTTAGAACAGAGTTAATCTGCATCAATTTCTGTGCCTGGAACCAAAAGAAAATTTATATAGTGAGCTCTTTCAGGAGATTTCTCTGTTTATAAATGCAGTGTAAAAAATTTAAGGTGCGTAATTAACAAATTTTTAAATAGAACCAAATAATAGTCAAAGGCCTTCAAAAGTGATTGCAAAACCCTGCTTGGTTTATAAATAAAATAAGATTTGTAACTTGAACTTTAAAGCTTCAGAAAAAAACATGCTTTTGAATCTATAACTTTAATAAATTGACTATTAACGACTAAAGCCTATACAAACCTCTTAACAGTTTCCTCCACACTTAAAACATTGAAATATTCACATTTAACATCTTCGTCACCAATCTTTTTCCTTCTGGTTTACACATACCTTAGAATTTTCGTTACTTCTTCTAGATAGTAAATTTTCACTGTGCCTGTTGTTGTTGTTAGGTGCCGTCAAGCCAGTTCCAACTCATAGTGACCCTATCCACAACAGAACGAAACACTGCCTGGTCCTGCGCTATCCTTACAATCGTTGTTATGCTTGAGCTCATTGTTGCAGCCACTGCGTCAATCCACCTCGTTGAGGGTCTTCCTCTTTTCCGTTGACCCTGTACTCTGCCAAGCGTGATGTCCTTCTCCAGGGACTGATCATCCTGAAAACATGTCCAAAGTATGTAAGATGCAGTCTTGCCATCCTTGCTTCTAAGGAGCACTCTGATTGATTGTACTTCATCCAAGACAGATTTGTTTGTTCTGTTGGCAGTCCATGGTATATTCAATATTCTTCACCAACACCACAATTCAAATGCATCAACTCTTCTTCGGTCTTCCTTATTTATTGTCCAGCTTTCACATGCATATAAAAAAAAATATGATGCAATTGAAAATACCGTGGCTTGGGTCAGGCGCACCTTAGCCTTCAGGGTGACATCTTTGCTCTTCAACACTTTGAAGAGGTCCTTTGCAGCAGATTTGCCCAATGCAATCCGTCTTTTGATTTCCTGACTGCTGCTTCCATGGGTGTTGATTGTGGATCCAAGTAAAATGAAATCCTTGACAACTTCAAGCTTTTCTCCTTTTATCATGATGTTGCTCGTTGGTCCAGTTGTGAGGATTTTTGTTTTCTTTATGTTGAGGTACAGTCCATATTGAAGGCTGTGGTCTTTGATCTTCATTAGTAAGTGCTTCAAGTTCTCTTCACTTTCAGCAAGCAAGCTTGTGTCATCTGCATAACGCAGGTTGTTAATGAGTCTTCCTCCAATCCTAATGCCCCCTTCTTCTTCATATAGCCCAGCTTCTTGTATTATATGTTCAGCATACAGATGAAAGAGGTATGGTTAAAGGATACAACCCTGACTCACACCTTTCCTGACTTTAAACCAATCAGTATCCCCTTGTTCTGTCTGAACAACTGCCTCTTGATCCTCGTGAGCACAATTAAGTGTTCTGGAATTCCCATTCTTCACAGTGTTATCCATAGTTTTTTTATGACCCACACAGTTGAATGCCTTTGCATAATCAATAAAACACAGGTAAACATCCTTCTGGTATTCCCCGCTTTCAGCCAGGATCCACCTGACATCAGGAATGATATCCCTGGTTCCACGTCCTCTTCTGAAACCAGCCTGAATTTCTGGCAGTTCCCTGTTGATATACTGCTGCAGCCGTTTTTGAATGATCTTCAGCAAAATTTTGCTTGCATGTGATATTAATATTGTTCTGTAATTTCCACATTCGGTTGGATCACCTTTCTTGGGAATAGGCATAAATATGGATCTCTTCCGGCATTGTTTCTATCACCAATGCCGTATTTTGCAATTACTGATCCTTCTTCTTTGTTTCCAACTTTCACATTCCAATCACCAGTAATTATCAAAGCACCTTGATTGCATGTTTCATCTATTTCAGACTGCAGCAGCTGATAAAAATCTTCTATTTCTTCAACTTTGGCCCTAGTGGTTGGTGTGGAAATTTGAATAATAGTCATATTAACTGGTCTTCCTTGTACGTGTATGGATATTATCCTATCACTGACAGCTTTGTACTTCAGGATAGATCTTGAAATGTTCTTTTTGACGATGAATGCAACACCACTCCTCTTCGAGTTGTCATATCCAGCATAGTAGACTATATGATTGTCTGATTCCAAATGGCCAATACCAGTCCATTTCAGCTCACTGAAGCCTACGATATCGATGTTTATGTGTTCCATTTCATTTTTGACGATTTCCAATTTTCCTAGCTTCATACTTCGTACATTCCAGGTTCCAATTTTTAATGGATGCTTGCAGCTGTTTCTTCTCATTTTGACTCGTGCCACATCAGCAAATGAAGGTTCCAAAAGCTTTACTCCATCCACGTTATTAAGGTCAACTCTACTTTGAGGAGGCAGCTCTTCCCCAGTCATCTTTTGAGTGCCTTCCAACCTGGAGGGCTCATCTTCCAGCACTATATCAGACAATGTTCCACTGCTATTCATAAGGTTTTCACTGGCTAATGCTTTTCAGAAGTAGACTGCTGGGTCCTTCTTCCTAGTCTCTCTTAGTCTGGAAGCTCAGCTGAAACCTGTCCTCCATGGGTGACCCTGCTGGTATCTGAATACCAGTAGCATAGCTTCCAGCATCACAGCAACACACAAGCCCCCACAGTATGACAAACTGACAGACACATGGGGGTTCACTGTGCCTATGGGCACTTATTGCAAAAATTCAAATTGATACTTCTTTATTTGACATCCAAGAGGTGCTCAGTAATTTCAAGTCACCAAGATTTTATAGTGCAATAACATAAGTTCTATAATTGAGATAAATTGCAAAATAACTAAAAATTTGGGAAAAAAAAGAACCTAAAAGAATCTGCTAATTTAGACTTGTTTTGTGTCATAAAGGAAACTCTGGTGGCATAGTGGTTAAGTGCTACGGCTGCTAACCAAGAGGTCGGCAGCTCAAATCCGCCAGGAGCTCCTTGGAGACTCTATGGTGCAGTTCTACTCTGTCCTATAGGGTCGTTATGAGTCAGAGTCAACTCGACGGCAGTGGGTTTGGCTTTTTGGTTTGTTTTGCGTCATAAAAATTTAGCCATACAAGGTAGAACTTTAACAAACCAGCATAATATATGTGGCCTACTATGTAGAATATCATGCCTCTAATTGTCCTAAATTTAAATTTAGGTACCATTAGCAGAAAACACTCCGCCTGGCATAACCTGACAAGCAGATGCAACAATAAAATAAGAGCTAAATACATATGACACCTATATCGGTTTGGGAACATTTTTTTCCAATTCTAAAAAAAATTTCTTAGCATAAGAAAATAATGCTATTTGCTTTGACTGTCATTCATTGCCATTTTAAAGAGATAAAATACACTGTTGTAATGGCTGTGGACATTTTTCATAATTGTAGAAGTGCATGGTAGACATAAAATCTTTTTTCAAAAATAAATAGCTTGGAAGCTAAGATAACAGAATAGACAGACACTTCCTGTGAGCCCTCTTTACAACACAGACCCAAGAAAACAAGTGAAACAAGTTAATTTAATAACAACCTAGGAACCCTGTGCATCAAAGGTAAGCTTAGAAAAAGAACTGAGGGGCAGGAAGAGACAGCTCAGAAGTGAAGACGAGTTACCAGACCTGAATCGCGGGGAGCCCTCAGGCACCATTCTCGGGAGCAGTGGCAGCAGCGGGCTAGTACTAGCGTTAGGCCGCAGTTTCCTCAGGGAGAAGCAGCCAGCCACACAGCCTACTTACACCTCTGGAACCAGAGAAGAAGGGCACTCTCTGCAAAACCTAAGTACTTGCGTATATTTTACCACACTCCCCGCCCCCAAGCCGGCTTCAGCAACTGACTTCCCTGGGCCTGAAATAGGCACTGTTGAACACCTACAGCCATCCTCCTGGCCTTGGAGAAGGAATAAACATGAATTGGGCGAAAAGATAATTTGCCAGTCCCACTAACCAGGGTAGCTCAGGACAGAAGCGGCTCCTGTCCAGGAATAAATGGTCCGTGGACTTTGAGTACCTTTCTCCTCTATGTGGACCTGTGTAGGACTGCTTCAAGAGAATAGACCCTTGTTGGAAGACTCCAACCATTTCAGCTGTGCAGCGGAGAGGTGGGTGTTTGATGTTTGACATTGCTTTGCCTATTAAACAGTGTCCTCACCTACCCACATCAGGGACCTAAGGGCTGGTAGCTCCATCAGGTCACCCAGCCACCCACGACAGGGGTCCAAGGATAACTGGTACCTCCCAGTCCTTACAGCCAAAAACACTGTGTGCCCATGGTCCATCTACAGAACCCACCTACCTGTATGCTCTAGGGAACAGGGATATGCTTTCCTGAGAGACATGTGGGGGACGATTCTCAGCCCCCTGCCTTGTTCAGTGTGACCCCCTGCTGCAACCAGATACCAGTACCTAAACCAATCACCCCTGCCCCTCTAAGACTGTAAGACAGAGACTGTACCACACACTTGATGATCAGCTACCTGGACACCTGAGCTGAATTCATACAGGAAAAGTAAATGGACTCCTAGACTGATCTACCTGGTAACAGCTCTAGCCATCTGGGGACAGGATGTCAGAGCTCCAAAGGCAAAAATAATCAAGCTAGCTCACTCAAGCAACCCATCTGGGCATATCAAAACAAAACAAATCAAGAAGTTACAACACAGTAAGTAAACATAAAAAAACTAATACAATAACTTATAGATGCCACGGAGACAACAGTCAGTATCAAGTCACATAAAGAAACAGACCATGATCGCCTCAACAAGCTCTCAAAACAAAGAATCAAGGGCTCTTCTAGATGAAAGTGCATTCCTGGAATTACCAGAGGCAGAATACGAAAGATTAATATACAGAACACTTCAAGATATCAGGAAGGAAATGAGGCAATATGCAGAACAAGCCAAGGAAAACACAGATAAAGCAACTGAAGAAATTAAAAAGATTATTCAGGAACATAACGAAAAATTTAATAAGCTGGAAAAATCCATAGACAGACAATAAAATTACAGAAGTAGACAACTCAATAGAAAGTCAGAGGAGCAGAATTGAGCAAGTAGAAGCTAGAATTTCTTAACTCGAAGATAAATCACTTGGCACTAATATATTTGAAGAAAAATCAGATAAAAGAATTTAAAAAAATGAAGAAACCTTAATATTCATGTGGGACTCTATCAAGAGAAATAACCTACGAGTGATTGAAGTACCTGGACAGGGAGGGATAACAGAAAATACAGAGAGAATTGTTGAAGATTTGTTGGCAGAAAACTTCCCTGATATTGTGAAAGATGAGAGGATATCTATCCAAGATGCGCATCGAACTCCACATAAGGTAGCTGTTAAAAGAAAGTCACCAAGACATAATCAAACTTGCCAAAACAAAACATAAAGACAGAATTTTAAGAGCAGCTAGGGATAAATGAAAAGTCACCTACAAAGGAGAGCCAATAAGAATAAGCTCGGACTACTCAGCAGAAACCATGCAGGCAGGAAGGCAATGGGATGACTTATTTACAAAATTGAAGGAAAAAAATTGCCAACCAAGAGTCATATGTCTATCAAAACTGTCTCTGAAATATGAAGGTGAAATTAGGACATTTCCAGATAAACAGAAGTTTAGGGAATTTGTAAAAACCCAACCAAAACTATGAGAAATACTAAAAGGAGTTCTTTGATTAGGAAATCAATAATACCACGTAACAATCCAAGACTAGAACACTGGGCAGAGCAATCAGATGTCAGCCCAGACAGGGAAATCAAAAAAACAAAGCAAGATTTTAAAAAATGTTCAAAACAGGGTAACGATGTTATTATGTAAAAGAAGACAACACCAAAACAATAAAGAGGGAGTAAGAAATGTAGTCACAGATCGTCCATATGGAGAGGAAGATACGGCGATACAAAGAAATAAAGTTAGGCTTAAATTTAGAAAAATAGGGGTAAATAAGAAGGTAACCACAAAAGAGGCAAACTATCCTATACATCAAAATAAAATACAAGAAAAAAATAGAGCCTCAGCAGAAACAAAAACAACAGCAAGTATGAGGAAAGGACAAATATATAAAGATAATCTACTCAGCACATAAAATTAAGTGGGAAAAAGAAACTGTCAACAACACACACAAAAAAGACATCAAAATGATAGCACTAAGTTCATAAAAATAAATATATATATATATTTTTTAATCTACCTATCCATAATTACCCTGAATGTAAATGGACTAAATGCACCAATAAAGAGACAGAGAGTGGCAGAATGGATTAAAAACACAATCCATCTATATGCTACCTAAAAGAGACACACCTCAGACTTAGAGACACAAACAAACTAAAACTCAAAAGGATGGAAAAAAATATATCAGCAAAAAACAATCAAAAAAGAACAGGAGTGGCAATATTAATTTCTGACAAAATAGACTTTAAAGTTAAATCTATCACAAAGGATAAGGAAGGACACTATATAATGATTAAAGGGACAATATACCAAGAAGATATAACCATATTAAATATTTATGCACCCAATGACAGGGCTGCAAGTACATAAAACAAACTCTATCAGCACTGCAAAGTGAGATAGACAGCTCCACAATAATAGTAGGAGACTTTAACACACCACTTTTGGTGAAGGACAGGACATCCAGAAAGAAGCTCAATAAAGACATGAAGATCTAAACGTCACAATCAACCAACTTGACCTCATAGACATATACAGAACATTACACCCAAAAGCAACCAATATACTTTCTTTTCTAGTGCACATGGAACATTCTATAGAATAGACCACATATTAGGTCATAAAGCAAGCCTTAACAGAATCCAAAACACTGAAATACTACAAAGCATCTTAAGGCCATAAAAGTGGAAATCAGTAACAGGAAAAGCCAGGAAAGAAATCAAACACTTGGAAACTGAACCATACCCTGCTCAAAAAAGACTGGATTATAGAAGACATTAAGGATGGAATAAAGAAATTCATAGAATCCAACGAGAATGAAAACACTTCCTATCAGAGCCTTTGGGACACAGCAAAAGCAGTGCTCAGAGGTCAGTTTATATCAATAAATGCGCACATACAAAAAGAAGAAAGGGCCGAAATCAAAGAATTATCCCTACACCTTGAACAAAGAGAGCAACAAAAGAAACCCACAGGCACCAGAAGAAAACAAATAATAGAAATTAGAGCTGAACTAAATGAAATAGAAAACAGAAAAACAATTGAAAGAATTAACAAGACCAAAAGCTTGCTCTGTGAAAAAATCAACAAAATTGATAAACCATTGGCCAAACTGACAAAAATGAGATGAGTGATATTACAACAGACCCAACTGAAATTAAAAGAATCATATCAGGTTACTATGAAAAACTGTACTCTAACAAATTTGAAAACCTAGAAGAAGTGGATGACTTCCTAGAAACATACTACCTACCCAAACTAACACAAACAGAGGTAGAACACAGACCCATAAGAAAAGAAGAGATTGAAAAGGTAATTTAAAAACTCCCGACAAAAAAAAAAGCCCTGGCCCGGACGGCTTCACTGCAGATTTCAACAGAACTTTCAGAGAAGAGTTAACACCACTACTACTAACGGTATTTCAGAGTATAGAAAATGACGGAATACTACCAAACTCATTCTATGAAGCCAGCATATCCCTTATACCAAAACGAGGTAAAGACACCACAAAAAAAGAAAATTACAGACCCATATCCCTCATGAACTTAGATGTAAAAATCCTCAACAAAATTCTAGCCAATAGAATTCAACAACATATCAAAAAAATAATTCACTGTGACCAAGTGGGGTTCATACCAATATGCAGGGATGGTTCAACATTAGAAAAACAATTAATTTACTGCACCACATAAATAAAACAAAAGACAAGAATCACATGATTTTATCAATTGATGCAGAAAAGGCATTTGAAAAAGTTCAACACCCATTCATGATAAAAACTCTCAGCAAAAAAATAGAAGGAAAATTCCTCAACATAATAAAGGGCATTAATACAAAGCCAATAACCAACATCATCCTAAATGGAGTGAGCCTGAAAGCATTCCCCTTGAGATTAGGAACCAGACAAGGATGCTCTTTATCACTGCTCTTATTCAACATTGTGTTGGAGGTCCTAGATAAAGAAACAAAGGGCATCCAGATTGGCAAGGAAGAAGTAAAATTATCCCTATTTGCAGACGACATGATCTTATACACAGAAAACTCTAAGGAATCCTCAAGAAAACTACTGAAACTAATAGAAGAGTTCAGCAGAGGATCAGGATACAAGATAAACATACAAAAATCAGTTTTATTCCTCTACACCAACAAAAAGAACATCGAAGAGGAAATCACAAAATCAATACCATTTATAGTAGCTTCCAAGAAGATAAAATACTTAGGAATAAACCTTACCAGAGACGTAAAAGACTTATACAAAGAAAACTACAAAACACTGCCACAAGAAGCCAAAAGAGACCTACATAAGTGGAAAAACATACCTTGCTCATGGATAGGAAGGCTTAATATTATAAAAATGTCTATTCTACCAAAAGTGATCTATGGATTTAATGCAATTCCAATCCAAATTCCAATGACATTCTTTAATGAGATGGAGAAACAAATCACCAACTTCATATGGAAGGGAAAGAGGCCCCAGATAAGTAAAGCATTACAGAAAACGAACAAAGTGGGAGGCCTTACTCTATCTGATTTTAAAACCTATTATACCGTCACAGTAGTCAAAACAGCCTGGTACTGGTACAACAACAGATACATAGACCAATGGAACAAAATAGAGAATGCAGACATAAATCCATCCACGTATGTGCAGTTGATGTTTGGCAAAGGCCCAAAATCAGTTAAAAGGGGAAATGACAGTCTTTTTAACAAACGGAGCTGGCATAACTGGATATCCATCTCCAAAAAAATGAAACAATACCCATACCTCACTCCATGCACAAAAACAAGCTCAAAATGGATCAACGACCTAAATATAAAATCTAAAACCATAAAGATCATGGAAGAAAAAATAGGGACAATGTTAGGAGCCCTGATACATGGCCTAAACGGTATACAAAACATTATTAAGAATGCGGAAGAAAAACTAGATAACTGGGAGCTCCTAAAAATCAAACACCTATGCTCATCCAAAGACTTCACCAAAAGAGTAAAAGATTACCTACAGACTGGGAAAAAGTTTTTAGCTATGACATTTCTGATCGGCACCTGATCTCTAAAATCTACATGATACTGCGAAAACTCAACTACCAAAAGACAATTAACCAAATTAAAAAATGGGCAAAAGATATGAACAGGCACTTCACTAAAGAACACATTCAGGTAGCTAACAGATTACAAGAGGAAATGCTCACAATCATTAGCCATTAGGGAAATGCAAATAAAAACTACAATGACATTTCATCTCACTCCAAGAAGGCTGTCATTAATCCAAGAAACACAAAACAATAAATGTTGGAGAGGCTGTGGAGAGATTGGTACACTTATACACTGCTGGTGGGAATGTAAATTGCTACAACCAATTTGGAAATCAATTTGGCGCTTCCTTAAAAAGCTAGAAATAGAACTACCATATGATCCGGCAATCCCACTCCTTGGAATATCATATGAGAAATAACAGCCTTTACACAAACAGATATATGCACACCCATGTTCACCGCAGCACTGTTCACAATAGCAAAAAGATGGGCCATGACCACCGGGGTCCTTCTAGTCTCAGTCAGACCATTAAGTCTGGTCTTTTTCTGAGAATTTGGGGTCTGCATCCCACTGCTCTTCTGTGTTGTGTTTCCTGTCAGGGCAGTCATTGGTTGTAGCCTGGCACCATCTGCCTCTTCTGCTCTCAAGCTGATGTGGTCTCCGGTTTGTGTGGCCCTTTTTGTCTCTTGGAAACCCTGGTGGTTAGTGGTTAAGTGCTACGGCTGCTAACCAAAGGGTTGGCAGTTCAAGTCCACCAGACGCTCCTTGGAAACTCTATGGGGCAGTTCTACTCTGTCCTATAGGGTCACTATGAGTTGGTATCGACTCTACAGCACTGGGTTTGGTTTTTTGGTTTTCTGTCTCTTGGGCTTGTAATTACCTGTGTCTTGGTGTTCTTCATTCTCCTTTGGTCCAGGTGGGTTGAGGCCAATTGATGCATCTTAGATGGCCGCTTGCTAGCGTTTAAGACCCCAGACGCCACTCTCCAAAGTGGGATGCAGAATGTCTTCTTAATAGATTTTATTATGCAAATTGACTTAGATGTCCCCTGAAGCCATGGTCCCTAAACCCCCACCCCTGCTGCACTGGCCTTCAAAACATTCAGTTAATTCAGGAAAATTGTTTTTGCTTTTGGTTTAGTCCAGTTGTGCTGACCTCACCTGTATTGTATGTTGTCTTTCCTGTCACCTAAAGTAGTTCTTATCTACTATCTAATTAGTGAATACCCCGCTCCCACACTGTCTCCCTCCCCCCTCTTGTAACCATCAAAGAATATTTTGTTCTCTGTTTAAACTATTTCTAGAATTCTTATAATAGTTGTCTTATGCAATATTTGTCCTTTTGCTACTGACCAATTTCACTCAGCATAATGCCTTCCAGCTTCCTCCATGTTATGAAATGTTTGAAAGATTTATCACTGTTCTTTATTGGTGCATAGTATTCCACTGTGTGAATATACCATCATTTATTTATCCATTCATCTGTTGAGAGAGTGGAGGGAGGGAGTGGGCTGTCTCACTTGGGGAAGAGCAATTGGGAGTATGTAGCAAGGTGTATATAAGCTTTTGTGTGAGAGACTGACTTGATTTGTAAACTTTCACTTACAGCACAATAAAAAGTAAATAAATATTAAAAAAATAAATTAAATACATGAATGGAAAACATGTTTTCCAATTACAAAGTAGAAAGATAGCCCAATTAGCAATAGATGTCAGAGATTTAATTAAAATATCTTTATATAATTTCTTCTCTGACCATACTTTCCCTTGCTGTGATTTGGGGTTTCTGGGCTTTCTAAGTGTCTTAGGCTGGGTTCTCTAGAGCAGCAAAACCAGTGAAGTGTATATATAAATATATATATATACAGAGAATTATGACAAGGAAATGGCTCCCAGAGTTGTGGAGCCTGGCAAGTCCCAATTCCATGGGTCTGACATCAGGCTGGAGGCTTTCCTGACTCACATGGTTGCAGGGGCTGATGAGCCCAAAATTGGCAAGTCAGATGGTAGGCTGCTGGCTCATGTCCCAAGAACCAGAGGCCAGAGGATAGCAAGTCACATGCAGGATCCAGAGAGGGCAAGCTTTGCCAGAACATCTGTATATGCTGGATGCAGGCCACAATGCCAAGGAAACTCCCCTTTCAACTGATTGGCTGCTCACATCAGATCACCGATTGAAGGATGATGACATAATATCTGCCAAACCACTAATAATCATGGTCCAGCCAAGTTGACACATAACCTTAACCATTCCAGTCTACCCCTTGTCAATTTGGCACCTGTACAAATATCCCTAAACCACACATAATCTCTAAATAAAGATAATTATAAAGTTATACTTGTGCCTAACATGATGCAACTAACATGTATACAACTGAAAATGCACTAGCCCTGTTTACATTTTATACTTTATAATAAATAATGGAAAAAGAGAGGGAAGAAAATAAAGATTTTTGCTATATATGCATATATTTATTTATATGGAGTCCCAGTGGTGCAGCAGTTAAGAGTTTGGCTGCTAACCAAAAGGATGGCAGTTCAAATCCCCCAGCTGCTCCTAGGAAACCATATGGGGCAGTTCTACTCTGTCCTATGGGGTTGCTATAAGTCAGAATCAACTTGAAGGCAATGGGTATATATATATATGCACTCATACAACAAAACAAGGAAGAAATACGAAAAACAATTACATTCCTCATTTCTGCAATGGGTCACATGCTCGTAGCTGGTATTTAACACTACCTTCTTCTACCGCCCATTCCGTATTCCCTTTGCCCCCAGCAAGCACCTCAGCTGGTTGTGGTTCTTTGCCTGGTGGGGTGACCCAAGTCTTCATTCCTGAAGGATCTGGGCCATTAGCAGTCATGTTGGAATGGGTTGCTGTAGTTTTCCATTAACTTTAATCACAGGGCATGGAGTACTAAGAGTCGTCCTAAGGGATCTCCTGTATTCCAGACATACTCTTCTTAACCTCCATGTAATATCAATCTAATTTCCCCATGGTAATCAGGATCAATCACACCAACCAATACAGTAACTTCCTCCTTTGTATATTGATCCAGAGGCATGAAGAGCCTAAAGTGGCCAGGTGGCGTTCTTAGCTTCCAATTTAATGGAATCAGTGCTGTGCATCCTGGTGGGAGCATTCCTCCCTTTGGAACTAAGACCACTAGACCCACAGGACATAGGGTCATGGGAACAGGATGCAAAAATTTTTCGAGAGGTTTAACAGCAGTAATAATGAGTGGCATCACTCAGTTTTCCACCCCTGATTCCTGGACCCATGAATCCTGGCTATAGGAGAAACAGCACCATATATTGGATGCTGGTTTAGAGCATACATAGCCTCCTGCAGGACACTATCCCAACCCTGCAAGGTATTGCCACCTAGCTGGCACCGTAATAGTGTCTTTAGAAGGCCATTCCATCATTCTATTAAGCCAGCTGCTTCAGCATGATGGGGAACATGGTAAGACCAGTGAATTCCATGAGCATGGGCCCACTGCCACACTTCATTTGCTGTGAAGTGAGTCTCTTGATCTGATGCAATGCTATATGGGATACCATGATGGTGGATAAGGCATTCTGTAAGTCCAAGAATGGCAGTTCTGGCAGCAGCACTGTGTGCAGGGAAGGCAAATCCATATGCAGAGTGTCTATCCCAGTAAGAACAAAATGCTACGTTTTCCATGATGGAAGTAGTCCAATGTTATCAGCCTGATACCAGTTTGCTGCCTAACCATCCCTAGGAATGATGCCATATCAGAAACTCAGTGTTGGTCTATGCTGCTGGCAGACTGGGCACTCGGCAGTGGCTGTAGCCAAGCTGGCCTTGGTGAGTGACTGTCCATGTTGCTGAGCCCATGCATAACCTCCATCCCTGCCACCATGGCCACTTTGTTCATGAGTCCATTAGAAAATAACAGAAGCAGCTGCGGAAAGAGGCTGACTAGTATCCACGGAACACACCATCCTATCCACTTGATTGTTAAAATCATCCTCTGCCAGGATCACCCTTACATGAATATTCACATGAGAGACAAATATTTTCACTTCTTTGGTCCACTCAGAGAGGCCTATCCACATGTCTCTTCCCCATACCACCTTATCACCAATTTTCCAATCATATTCCTTCCAAGTCCCTAACCAATTGGCCAAGCCATTGGCCGCAGGCCACGAATCAGTGTACAATAGCACAACTGGCCGTCTCTCCTTATAAGCAAAATGAACAACCAGGTGCACTGCTCAAAATTATGCCTATGAAAGGATTTCCTTTTGCCACTGTCCTTCAGGGATGTCTTAGTTATCTAGTGCTGCCATAACAGAAATACCACGTTTATTTTCCTACAGTAAAAAAAAAAAAAAAAAACAGTAAAGTAGGCTAAAAGTCCAAATTCAGGGCATCAGCTCCAGGGGAAGGCTTTGTTCTATCAGCCTTCTTATCAATCTTTCCCAAGACTAGGAGCTTCCCTGCACAGGGACCCCTGCTCTTAGCACTGCTTTCTTGGTGTATGCAGTCCCCCTGTATCTCTGCTCGCTTCTTTCTTTTATGCCTCAAGGGATTGCCTCAAGACACAATCCAATCTTGCAGATTGAGTCCTGCTTCTCTAACACAATTGCTGCCCATCCTCCCTCATTAACTTCATACAGGCAGGATTTACAACATGTAGGAAAGTCACACAAAACCGGGAATCCTGGCCCAGCCAAATTGATACACATATTTTTGGGGGGATATAATTCAATCCATGAAAAGGGGGTCCCAAAAGGGGGCTGTAGTGCTGCTGCTGTCCACTTCCCAGTGGTGCCTGCATATCATGCAAAACTAACCAGGCACAAGTTTTCTCTTCCTCGGTCAACTGATGGTAAGGAATGACGCATGAGGCCACAGATGCAGACTGGGAAAGGGCAGATGATTTGACAGGAGTGGGAACATGGGCATTTGGACCACTTTCTCATGTAACTTACTTGTGCCTTCAGGTTCTGCTCAAGCCCAATCTTGTATATATCACTTCCATTTAATGGAGTGCTGTTGAGAACATCTGATTTTATGACTCTGTGGGTCAGACAACATTCAGTTCATGAAGGGCAGCTCAGGTCACATAGTGACTTGGAGTTACATGGTTAAGCATTCAGTCTCTACTGAGGCCCTGTAACAAGCAAAAAGCTGTTTCTCAAAAGGAGAGTAGTTATCTGCAGAGGACAGCAGGGCTTTGCTCAAAAATTCTGAGTCTGCACTGTGATTCACTAATAGGGGCCTGCCAAAGACTCCAAACAGCATCTCTATCTGCCTCTGGCATTTATGCACCACTGGATCAGCCAGATGATATGGCCCAAGTAACAGAGCACCTTGCACAGCAGGCTGAGCCTGTTGCAGAGCCTTCTCTTGTTCTGAGTCCCACTCAAAACTAGCAGCATTTCGAGGCACTTGATAAACAGGCCTGAGTAGTACACCCAAAGGAGGGATACGCTGCCTCTAAAATCCAAAGAAGTCCAATAAGTGTTATGCCTCATTTTTAGTTGTAGGAGGGGCTGTTATGCAACAATTTATCCTTCACTTTGGAAGGAATATCTCAACATGCCCCACACTACTGGACCCGTAGAAATTTCACTAAGGTGAAATTTCTGAATTTTTTGTTGGATTAATTTCCCACCCTCTGGCACACAACTGTTTTACCAGTAAGTCCAAGGTCACTGACGCTTCTTCCTTACTAGGTCCAATGAGCATGTCATCAATGTAATAGACCAGTGTGACATCTTATGGAAGGGAAAGGCGATCAAGGTCCCTGCAGACTAAATTATGACATAGGGCTGGAGAGCTGATATATCCTTGAGATAGGACAGTGAAGGTGTACTGCTGGCCTTAACAGCGGAAGGCAAACTGCATCTGGTCTTCCTTCAAAACCAGAATCAAGAAACAGGCATTAACCAGATCAATAGCTGCATAGCAGGTACCAGGAGATGTATTAATTTGCTCAAGCAATGAAACCACATCTAGAACAGCAGCTGCAATTGGAGTTACCACCTGGGTAAATTTACAATAAGCCACTGTCATTCTCCAAGATCCATCTGTTTTTTGCACAGACCAAAGAGGTGAGTTGAATGGGGATGTGGTGGGAATCCCCACCCCTGGATCCTTCAAGTCTGACAGTGGCACTAACCTCTGTAACACCTCCAGGAATGCAGTATTGCTTTTGGTTTACTATTTTCCTAGGTAGGGGCAGCTCTAATGGCGTCCACTTGGCTTTTCCTACCATAATAGCCCTTACTCTATTTGTCAGGGACCCAATGTGGGGGTTCCGGTAGTTCTGACTATGTCTATTCCAATCACACTTTCTTAAACTGGGGAAATCACTACAAGATGGGTTCAGGGACCCACTGGATCCATTGTGAGATGGGCCTGAGCTAAGACTCCGTTAATAACCTGACCTTCATAGACCCCTGCTCTGACTGGTGGGCAACAGTGATGTTTTGGGTCCCCTGGAATTAGTTTCAGTAGTCCCCCAAAGGTCCGATTATTCCTTTTCCCCAGTGAACAGTCACTCTTGTAAAAGGCTATAGATTTCTTTGGGGAAATCTGGGAGAAAGATAACAGTATACATTTTTGCCAGTGCAGTGCAGTCCTTCTTCAAGGGGACCTGCCCTCCCCTTCATTTGGGGATTTGTGGGTCTATAAACTGGCTCAAGTTTGGTGACTGATGGGGGTGCTGTGACTCTCTATTCTAGTGATTCAGTGATTCTATTCTATTCTAGTGATTCTAGTGCCATTCACTTGACCTAGAATTCTTCCGCTTGCACAGATCAAGTAAATATTTAGTACATTTCCCATCTATTTCACTCCTAGGGACACCATGACTAAGTAGCCAATGCCATAAGTCCATATAAGTCAGACTATTCTGATTACTACTTTGACTTTGCTGTCCATTACAGTAACCATGCCCACCTTGTCTTTGTTGATTAAGCACCACCACTTGGCCCCTACCATGGGGTCTAATCAGCCCCAATGTAGTTAGGTGTTTTAATTCAGTTACGGCAATTTCCACTGTCAAATCTGACTTACATAAAATAGCAATCACAACACTCTTCAAAGATGCTGGTGTTCCCTTCATAAATTTGTTCCTCACCATTGTGGCAAAAAATGTGTCCTCTCAGTACCCCATGGGTGGGTCTGTGGGTCCAACCTGATAAATCTACTCTAACATGCCAATTTCCCTAAGCCTTTGGATACCTTCTTCTACAGTATACCAAGACAGGTCTGGCATTTCAATTTAATTTAGTGTGGGACACCGCTTAATCCATGCTTCAGTGAACCAACCAAATGAACTATTAGATCCTTATCTAACCTCTCGAGCTGAAACACTGAATGAAAAATCTGTGTTTAGTAGGCCCACATCAATAAACTCAGAGTGATCCAACTTTACGCTCCTTGCATCATTATCCCACGCCCATTCTCACACATATTCCCCAGGTTTCTGTTTGTATGTATTAGAAAAATCAAGCAGTTCTTTTGGAATGTAGCATACCATACCTCCTCCTGGGTCATACTTTGTACTTCAGCTCTTGGGGCACTCTGGACTTAAGTCTAGTTATAGGTCCAGACTCATCTTGTACTCATAGTGACCCTATAGGGCAGAGTAGAACTGCCCCATAGAGTTTCCAAGGAGCGCCTGGCGGATTCGAACTGCCGACCCTTTGATTCGCAGCTGACTCGATGGCACTGTTTTTTTTTTTTATATAGGTCCAGAAGAAAAATGGGTAGTGGGGGTGGGTCCTGGGGGCATTTAGCAGTGTCTTTTAAGGCAACTGCCTCAGGCAATGCCCCAGGTGCCACCCCAGTGATACCTCAGACGAAGACTCTTCAGACACAGCTGGGTTCATCTCATCAGGTGGGGGTGTGTGGAAAGGATAAGGGTTTTACTGGGGAGGGTGGCTTAGCAGACAAAGACGGAGTAATTTCTTCAGATGGGAGTAAGAGGCTGGTTCTATTGGCAGGAGTGATTCAACAGAATTTAGGAGCTCAATGTCCCCAGCTTCTTGACTATCTGCCCATGGATATCCCCATCCCAAGTTTCAGGTTCCCATTCCTTCCAATCGATGCCCTCACTTTAACTTTAGACACCATTCAAGGTTGAGAATTCAGCTGGTGTTGCAAAAGACTCTGAGTTTTGTTTTTGACAGTATCACCTCTGTTACTACAAGAAATAAGGCTTTCTTTCTGGGCACAAGTGGCAACTTACAGGTCTTTTATGCAGTGTTTGGGCTGTGATTCTGAAGCCCTGAGCTCATCTCTTTCACCACTTTGTCTAAAGAAAGCAGGACCAACCAATCGGCCTTCCCTATGCTTCTCATTCTGACAAAATTGTAGAAAAGTATCAAATATGCAATCACCCAGAGCCCTGTTTCTCACAAATATTTGATCTATTAAAGGCCAGATAGAAAATATTTTAGGCATGCAAGTCATAGAGTCTCTTTCACAACTACCTAATCCTGTCACTGTAGCATGAAATCAGCCACAGACAACACATAAATTAATAAGCCTGGTAATGTTCCTATAAAACTTTACTTACAGACCCCAGGTCTGTGATAGGATGACCTAACTGTTAGAATTGGCAGACAAGGACTTCAAAATAGTTATGACCAATATGTTTAAGGACTTAACAGAAAAGATGAATATAGTTAGCAAATATATGGGAAGCCTCAGCATAAGAATTAAAACTATAAAAAATAACTAAATGAAAATTCTATAATTGAGAATTACATTACCTGAAATGAAAAATTCATTAGATAGGCTTAACAGAAGACTAGATATTGCAGAAGAAAAAGTCAGTAAGCTTGAAGACAAACTAAAAAAAATTATACAATCTGAAGTACAGGAGACAATACCAAATGGTTTAACATACATGTTACAGGTATATAAGAGTCCTGGTGGTACAGTGGTTGAAACGCTTGGTTGCCAAATGAAAGGTCAGTGGTTTGAACCCATCAGCCGCTTCACAGGGAAAGATGTGACAATCTGCTTCTGTAAAGATTTACAGCCTTGGAATCCTTTGAGGAAGTTCTACCCCATCCTATAGGGTCTCTATGAGTCGGAATCAACTCAACAAAATGACAATGGGTATGGGGTAGTGGGAGCACCATAAGGTACCAGAAGAGAAAGAGAACAGAGCAGGAAAAAAAATATTTGAAGGAAAATGGATACGATTTTACCAAATTTTATCTTTTTTTAAGTCAGTTTACAGATTCAAGAAGCTCAATGAATCCCATGCAGGACAAAAACAAAGAAAAGCATACACAAGCATATCATAGTAAAAACGCAGAAAATCAAAGGTGAGGAGAAAAATATTAACAGAAGCCAGAGAAAAAGGCATATTACATGCAGGGGAACAAAGATATAAATTCAAACTGATTTCTCAGCAAAAACAGTGGTGGTAAAAAGTCAGTGGAGCTATCTTTAAAGTGCTGCAGGAAAAAAACCATCAACCCAAAAATTCTATACCCAGCAAAATTATCATTAAAAAATGGTACTAAAATAAGGACATTATCAGATAAATGAAAATTAAAAGAACTTATTGCCAGCAGACCTGCACTATAAGAAATGTAAAGCAATTCTTCAGACTGAAAGAAAAATAATACTAAATGGAATATCAGATGTACCGGAAAGAATGAAGAGCACAAAAAATATATAAATATTTGGGTAAAAAAAAAAAAAGACTACTTTTTTACTGTTCCTAAAAAAGTTAAACATATAATGTAACCCAGTAATTCCACTCCCAGGTATATACTCAAAAGAATTGAAAGTAGACACTGAAACAGATACTTGTACACCAATATTCATTGCAGCATTATTCGCAATAGCCAAAGGATGGAAACAACCCAAGTACCAGATGGAAGCCCAGTACCTGCTCATCAACAAAAGAATGGATAAACAAAATGTGGTGTCAACATACAATGGTGTTTTATTCAGTTATAAAGAGAAATGAAGTTCTGATACACGCCACCACATGAATGAACTTTGCGAACATTACACTCAGTAAAACAAGTCTGACACAAAAGAACAAATATTGTATGATCTCACTTACATGAAATACCAAGAATAGGCAAATTCATGGAGACAAAAGATTTCTGGTTACTAGAAACTAGGGAGAAGGGAGCATGATGAGTTAAAAAAAAAAAGAAAAAACTATCTTTTTTCTCCTGATTTCTTTTAAAGATAACATACTGTACAAAGCAAAAGTAGTAACATTGTAGTGTAGGGTTTAGGAAGTCCATAGAAGTAAAATACATGAAAAGAGTAGCACAAAGAATAGAATAAAAGGAATTATACTATTGTAAGCTTCTTGCATTTTACCATGAAGCGATACAGTGTTTAACCTAAGACAGACTGTAATAAAAAGCCAATAGAAAAAATAAAAAAAGGATGTTAAAACATGCAATTAAATAAAAAGAAAGCAGGAAAGGAGAAACAAAGAACAAATGAGACAAACAAAACAAACACAAATTCGCAGACCTGAATCCAACCATATCAATAACTACAAAAAATGTCAATGGACTAAAGACCCCCAATTAAAAGCCAGATTTTCAGACTGAATTAAAAAAGAAAGACCAAACTACAGGCTGTCTATAAAGGATGAACTTTGAATACAACAGCACAAATACATTAAAAGAAAAAGATACATCATGCAAACCTTAAGTGTGACAAAGTTTATGTGGCTGTATTAATTTCTGTCAAAGAAGACTTAAAGGGACATTTCATAATGATAAGAGCATCAGTTTATCAGAAAGACATATTAATCCTAAATGTATATGCCTTTAATATTAGAGCTTCAAAACACATCAAGTAAAAACTGACAGAACTAAAGAGAGAAGTAGACAAATCCACAATTGGAAACATTATCTCTCTCTTTCAACAACTGACAGAACAAATCAGCCTGACCATACCTATCAAATGACTACTATACTGTTATTCTTTCTCTGAGGCATCTAGTGTAACCGAATATACTCGAAAAGAATGGAAAAAATAAAAATATTCCCAACTTCAATACACCTTTTCCAAAATAAATTTTTATAAAATGCTCTCTTCTTACCGCAACCATTATTTACACGAAAATCTTGGAGCTGCTGATTTAGTTCACTCAGTATATGGAAAGCAGCTGCCAGTGATTGTTATCAAACAAATTCACCAAATCGGACAAGAATTCACCAGATCAGACGAACATTTTGTCAGAAAAAGTCTGACTTCATTTTTCAATTTGAATGGACTTGTTAGTATGTGTCCTCAAGCCAACCATCTCCCTTCTGCATTCTAGTCCTATGACTAATAAATGAGATATGTTACCTTATCTATCAGTTATAAATTTCTCACTTGGGGGAAATAAAGTGCTGTCTCCTTCAGCACCTGATTCAGCATCTGGAATCTTTGAGGTTCTCTATGTATAGGATCATATCATCTGTGAATAGAGATAGTTTTACTTCTTCCTTTCCAATTTGGATGCCCTTTATTTCTTTTTTCTTGCCTTATTGCTCTAGCTAGGATTTCCAGCACAATGTTAAATAGGAGTGGTGATAAAGGGCATTCTCGTCTTATTCCCATTCTTAGGGAGAATGCTTCATCATCTGCTTTCTTCTCACTGGATGTTCCATTAGAGAAATGCATTATTTGACAGTGTTGCTGCTGTTGTTGTTGCTGTCAAGTCAGTTCCAACTCATAGTGACCCTATATACAACAAAACACTGCTTGGTCCTGCACCATCCTCACAATCGCTGTCATATTTGAGCCCATTGTTGCAGCCACTGTGTCAATCCATCTCGCCAAGGGTCTTCTTCTTTTTTGCAGACCCTCTACCAAGCATGATGTCCTACTCCAGGGACTGGTCCCTCCTGATTACTTGTCCAAAGTATATGAGACAAAGTCTCACCATTTTTGCTTCCAAGAAGCGCTCTGGCTGTATTTCTTCCAAGACAGACTTGTTTGTTCTTCTGGCAGTCCACGGTATATTCAATATTCTTCTCTAACACCATAATTCAAAGGCATCACTTCTTCTTTGGTCTTCCTTACTCCCTGTCCAGCTTTCACATGCATATGAGGTGACTGAAAATATCATGGCTTGGGTCAGGTGCACCTGAGTCCTCAAAGTGACACCTTTGCTTTTTAACACTTAAAGAGATCTTTTGCAGCAGATTTGCCCAATGCAATATGTCATTTGATGTCCTGACTACTGCTTCTGTGGGCATTTGTGGATCAAAGTAAAATGAAATCCTCGATGTCAATCTTTTCTTCATTAATCATGATGCTGCTTATTGGTCCAGTTGTAAGGATTTTTGTTTTTTTGTTGAGGTGTAATCCATACTGAAGGCTGTACTCTGCTCTTTCTTCATCAGTGAGCGTTTCAAGTCCTCTTTGCTTTCAACAAGCAAGGCTGTGTCATCTGCACTCATAGGCTGTCGTTAAGGTCCATTCTACTTGGAAGAGGCAGCTCTTGCCCAGCCGTATTTTGAGTGTTTTCTGACCTGAGGGGCTCATTTTCTGGCACTATATTAGACAAAGTTCCTCTGCTCTTCATAAAGTTTTCAGTGTCCGATTTTTTCACAAGTAGACTGTCAGGTCTTCCCAGTCTGTCTTAGTCTGGAAGCTCCACTGAAACCTGTCCACCAAGGGTAACCCTGCTGGTATTTGAAATACCAGCGGCAAATTTTCCAGCATCACAGAAACACGCAAGCCACCACAGTACAAAAAATTGACAGATTTTATTTGACAGTAAACAAAAAAATCAAACACGTTCCCGTCGAGTTGATTCTGACTCATAGCGACTTTACAGAACAGAGTAGAACTGTCCCATAGGGTTTCCAAGGAGCAGCTGGTGGATTCAAACTGCCGACCTTTTGATTAGCAGCCAAGCTCTTAACCACTGTGCCACCAGGGCTCCACTATTTGATGGTAGAAGGGGATAAAAGAAGAGAGGTCATTAAATAAAAATTGTCACCTCACTCACCGCTTCAATAATATATAGGAAATCATTAAAGAAATGACTAAAGAAGCTTCACTGACACCAGTGACGCGAAGTGTTCCTTTCTTGGCAACCTAGGAGGTTTTTTTGTTTTTTTTTTTATACCACAAGACAACACAGAATACATCATAGTAAGATTCTGAGTCAAGCAGTAGTATGACTTCACACACATACACACACACACACACACACACCACTTCAGACAACAGTTGCTCTAACATGTGGGACTCTTTCACAACCCTATGAAATGTGTCTCAGAATTTTCCACGTGAGGTTGAGGGTCAGAGCATTTATCCACTGATTCTCTTTCTCCACTGGCCAAGGTTGCATCATGGACTATTACTGACTCCCCTGCACTTGTCTTACACAAATGGGAGTGCCAAGAGGGTTCCCATGGGCATCCCCACTGAGGGATCACAGAAGCCCCACAACAGGAAGCGAGAGGCCTGGGATTGCAGGTGAGGCAGTAGTCAGTGGCACATGCATGAAACTGGTTGAAGGTTAAACAGAACTGGTCACTGCAGCTATGGCTGGAATAAGAGGTCAGGCCCAGAGAACTTGAACTGATGCACAAGATGTGTCTACTGCCTAAGGGCAGGCAGTCTAGGGGGGAAAGAGGGGCTGAAATTTGTCCTGAACCCTGCTCTCCAGGCCATGCACTCCGGCACAAGCTGCATCTACCTAGAGAAAGTGGGCTACTTCTCTCATTTACACCAAGATACCATACGGGTTACCAAAGACCCTGGTTTTTCCTTACTAGATATTCAAATATCTAAAACTACACCCAAAATAATTAAGGATTTCTAAAGAAATAAAACAATTTCCAGAAATGGCAGCAATAATAAGATTTATACACCGTATGCTCTCCACAAATCCACTTACTCTCCGCAAATACGGATAACAAAGTCTAAAGAACATACAGCATGTTTTGATATCTTCCCAAAAATTCTTAACGGGGCAAAGGGGATAGTTAAGGTCCAGTCTAGTTTCTCTAATATGTCTCCTGACATGCTTACTCTATTTTATCACGTAGATATTGGCTTTTTGCTTTGGGGTCCTTACGGGTGCTTACAGGAATTTAGCTTTGCTTATTAGTGTCCCTCGGAGATGCAAACAGTTAAGCACTCAGCACTTCAGAAGAAAGGCCCGGTGATCTGCTTCTGAAAAATTACAGCCCTGGAAATGCTATGGAGTGCAGTTTTACTCTGAAACACATGGGTTTGCCATGAGTCATAATCGGCTCAACGGCAACTGGTTTTGTGTTCTATTTGTTTGTTTTTTTTTTAATCAGCTTGCTCACTCGCTTTCTTTTAAGGCTAAGTATTTATCAGCTGATTACCGTGAAAAGCTTTGTCCATTACCAGCTGCAAAGCCGTGGCCATGGCTGTGAATTGCTGAGCTCTGCCTCTATCGTTCGAGCTGCCACATCTGTGGGGCCTGGAGTCAGGATGTCCTGTCTGCAGATCATCATTCTGCATGCTGTGACTAAATGTGCGGATGGTTTTAAACCTATTTAGTTGTTAGGAGTCACTTCCTACTTGAAGTGAATGCGAGAAATACCCTGCTGACCTCGTTACTATTAAACGTTAATCTGCCTGTCTCTTCTCACCCTCCTGCCAACAGTTGGTTAGGAGTTTGGACAAGCCTATTTACTTACTTGATTTGAGTTGCCACAAATTGTGCGTTATTAGCTGGGACCAGAACTAGAATCTAGGTTTTTCTGGTTACACATAGGATACTTATTCAACTCTACTTCTTGGCTATAGTTATTGGTTAGCGAGGTGAGGTACCTCATTATAATCCCAGTTTTCCAAAAGTTTTAAGTTTAAAAGATTATTTTCTTGAAACTATCGTTGGCTATAGTTTTAGAGTATAACATGGAAAGGAAACTAACCAAAACAATCATACTCATACTCACAATTCTATAGATGCAGAAACTAAGAGGAAAAATAACATTAATTGAACCTCTACTACTTGGCAGACCCTGCACATACTTCATTTCATTTAACCCTCACTACACTGTATTGCATCAGGGCATATCTGCTGCAAAAGATCTCTTTAAGTTTTAAAAAGCAAGGATGTCACTTTAATGACTAAGGTGCTCCTGATTCAAGCCATGGTCTTTTCAATCACCTCATATGCATGTGAAAGCTGGACAATGAAAAAAGGAGAATGAAGAAGTGATGCAATTCAATTTTGGTGTTGGCAAAGAATATTTAATATGCCACGGACTGCTGGAAGAACAAACAAATCAGTCTTAGAGGAAATAAAACCAAATTCTCCTTAGACGCGAGGATGGAAAAACTTCATCTTGTTACTCTGGACACATCATTAAAAAAAAAAAAAAAAAAATTAGAAAAGATCAATTGCCAGAAAAGGACATTATGTTTGGTAAAGTAGACTGTCAGTGAAAATGAGGGAAGCCTTCAATGAGATGGACTAACACGATAGCCACAACAATAGATTTAAACATATCAATGATCATGAAGACAGCACAAGACCAGCAATGTTTTGTTCTGTTATACATAAGGCTGCCATGAGTTGGAGCCAACTTGACAGCAACTAACAACAACAACAACACTGGAGGTGGGCATCCCTGGGTGATACAAATAGTTAATGCACAAGGCTGCTAATTCAAAGGCTAGAGGTTCAAGTTCACCCAGAGGTGAGTCAGAGTCAACTTGATGGCAGTTGGTACATTGGAGGGTATTTATTACTAGGTATGAATCGAAGCTTAGCGAGATCAAGTAACTAGAGTAGAATCAGGAATCCTTCCATATTTATCTGACTCAGAAGATCATGTTATTTCCAGAGCATGTTAACTTTTGAGGTAATAGGCCCATTTTCACAAAGGTAGTAATAACAGTAACACTTAATATCATCATGTTCTCAACAAGTTCACACATCATGCATCCCTTAGTTGGAATATCAGACTTAAACGCCTTAAACAAGTCCACTACTCTATCTGCAAAGAACCTTCCATTTCAGACTTACAAGTAAAATTCTATATTCAAAACCAACTTTGCAACCACTTTACAATCTGGTTTGTAAATATATTCCAGTGTAAAGAATTTTTACAAGGCTCTTAGGGTTGAGATCACTGTGGCAAGTTACAACCATTTCTTTGCATAGCTCATACATATTTTTACTTTTTAATAGTAGTTCAGGTATTTATTACCCAAGAAGAAACCAATTTAAAAAATCCTGAAAGATAACAGGGATTATCGTAAATCTACTCTTCCTAATACCACTCAAAACAAGACTTAAAATCAGAATTATGAATGACCAATATTTAAATCTTGTCTTGCTTCCCAGCAAGAAGGTTTTGCAAAGATGACATTCAGTGATGCAATAATTAGCTTGCTTCCCTTTCTCGCTCTGCTGTGGGTTGTCTGGTCTCATAACTTAGAGTGTATTTTCAGATTTCAGGAAATAATACAGAATTAAATTTGCAGTCATAACAACTCAGTAAATATCTCTACAACTTAGTACTGGACAGAGAAATGGGTCTACAGGTAATATCACAAACCTGCACCTCTCTCTTAAACAACTTTCTCAATTGCTTCTGGTTATATACATTCACTCATTTATCCATTCAAAATATTTACTAAATGTCTACCACAAGCTAGGACCCTATACAGGCTCATGGGGGGACAAAGTTCTAGACAGAGAGTAGCTGACAGATGTGTGGGCCTTTCAGTCCTCTCCCCAGAATAAAAAACCCAAAACCCACAGCCATCAAGTCGATTCCGGTTCATAGCGACCATACAGGACAGAGTAGCTGCCCCATAGAGTTTCCAAGGAGTGCCTGGCGGATTTAAACTGCCAACCTCTTGGTTAGCAGCTGTAGCACTTAACCACTACGCCACCAGGGTCTCCCCCGTCAGTAAAGGTAACGTATAAAGGAAAGAGGAGAGGCTACACCCAGGAAAATGGAGGGTCTCAGCCAGAAAAGAGTATTGGTTGCCGCTAAATAAAGAACTCAAAGGATAAAATGTTGACTAGTGACCAAAGAGAAGTAAAATTTTCTGTACATGAAGTAGCAAGACATGCTCTAAATTATGATTTATAAAATTTCCATAATGGTGAATTTACACCCATGGCTTTGCCAGGTGTGGATTAGGTCCTGTAAGTAACAGGATTGTAACAGGTCTAAATAAAAAAAATTTTTTTCTTTTCATTCTTCTGAATGCAAATTTTACATTCATTTACTTTAGATCGAAATTTAAAATATACACATCTCTTCCAGATTAAAAAAAAATAGCCTCTCTTAACATAGCTCCTTCCAATAATTCAGTATTTTTCTCATTTCATTCACAACTAAAACCCTCTAAAGAGTAGTCTAGATCTGCTATCCCTATTCTTCATCTCCCATTCTCTTTACCCCACTGTGATCTCACTTTGAGAGCCCATAACATTGAATGCGTACTTTTTAAGGTATAATTATGTGTTTTACAGGACCCCTCCACGACATTGGACATAGCTGTCATTCCCTCCTTCAGCAGCTATCCTATGGCTTCTGGGATACAGTCTTCCCAGGTTTTCTTCCTCTTTCTGCTCATTCCTTTGTGAGCTCCTCTTTCTTGGCCTACTTTAATGACATTATTCCTCAGAGTTCTGTCCTTAGTCCTTGTCTCCTCTAACTGTACTCACTCTCCCTAGGTGAACTCCTCTGTATGCATGACTATCTAAATGCTAAAAACTCATCATCTTTCCTGAGCCCTGACCTCTCCTTTGAGTTCCAAGGTCATAATTCTCAACTGTCTATTGGTATCCATCTATTTGTCCCACAGGCCCCACCAACTTAACATGTACAAAACCGAACTCAGCATCTCTCCACTCTAACATTCTGCTGCTACTATTTATTCCTCCCCTATTCCCAATCTCTGGCCTCAATAACTACCAAGCTATTTAAACCAAAATCTTGGAGACATCCCATATTTGTCCCTTTCCCTTATTGCTCTATTCTATATTAGCCTGAGAACCCCTCAAGGCAGAACCTGAGACAAAGACTTGCCTCAGGCAATTTATCTGGGGGAGCATCCACAAGGAACAAAAGTGGGGGACTTGAAGAAAGAGACAATCCACTAGCACATAATCAAGCTAGTCACTGCTGTAGGAAACTGTGATCTCTAAGGTCTGTGTAGACTGCAACTAAGAATTATCTTTCTGAAGGTTGGAAGAAGGAAACACATATATTTTTATATATATATATATATACATACACACATACTTACATACTTTGGAGCTCTGGTGGGTCAGTGGTTAAGAGCTTGGCTGCTAACCAAAAGCTCGGCAGTTCGAATCCACCAGCTGCTCCTTGGAAACCCTATGGGGCATTTCTACTCTGTCCCATAGGGTCACTATGAGTTGGAATTGACTAGACAGCAACGGGTTGGATATACACATACATATACATATATGTGTGTATGTGTGTGCGTATGTGTGTGTGTATATATATATATCCATATTATACCCTGGTTCCTATTCCCCATGGGTCAAAGCCCCATGGAATGCTATTGCCTTACATTTTCAGGTTTGTACATCTGTTAGAATCGCTCAGAGGACTCTTGAAGATAACCCATACAGCAGGAAGAGACAAGCAATAGGACAGCAAGAGATACATAGTACTACTGAGATGAGACATTGCCAGTTACACCTTACACCTGCACACCTGGTTGCTGATGCCAGGCGGGGCACAAGAGGTGTCCAATATAGCCACCAACCACAAGCATGTATCCATACAGTCTATACATCTCCTTGACTATAGTTCTCCTCATAGATCTCTCAAACTGCACCCCCATCTTCTATAGGTCTACTGATTGTCACATAATACACAATAAATGTTTTAAAATACATGAGTATAAGAAGAATCTTTGGAGGAGAAATCCCTCTAACCCATCTTTTTCCTTCATCCAAAGTATCAGTGATATCTACACATAGAGATTTTTAGAAGAAGTCCTCTTGATTTTAATTTTACTATTGAGCAAAAAATTAAAAAATAAAAAAAGGAGAGGGAGTTGGCATTAAAGAGTAAAAATAAATAAGCACTTTTCAGAGTAAAAACACCATAAACAATGAGGAATCACCAAACAGTTGGAGCTGTGATCTTTCATTCTAGAAAATTAAAATTTTGCAGTGCACACTACAGAGTTTGGGAATGAAAAATGCCAAGTAAATGTGAGGATGAAACATTCCAACTGGAAAAATATCTTTCCAGAATGTGTGGGAAATTAGAAAAGCACTTGTGTTTCAACACAGGCAGCTGAAAACTAAAATTATGTGGAGGAGGGGAGCAAACTGTGCCAAATTTACACGAGTACCACAAACTATAGAGCTGGAAAAATTAAGATGTAGAAAATTAAGAGATAAATTATTAAACTCTAGAAATTATCACTGATGCAGCTAGGTAATGTTTTTAAATAAGCAAGGTTTAACACGCACGCTCTCACATTTCCTTGTCCTCCTCAGCCTTTCACTCTGTCATCCAAGCCATTTTTCTTTACTGCTTCAGGGCAGGGACTGACTACCTGGCAAAATGAAAATACCAATAGAGTCAAGTGTTCGGCTTTTCAGTTTCAAAAGACTGGCCTTGGCATACAGACAGAGACCATCTGGCAACATGCTCTCCCTGAAATGGAGAGGGGGAAAACTGGAGAGGAATACTGTGTGAGTGGAATACTTGAGAAGCAAGAATGGTACCGAGCAAACTGACCAATACAGTGGCCATGAGCTACATGTGGCTACAAAGCACTTGAGATATGACCAGTTCAAATTAAGATATGCTGAAAGTACACCAAATTTCTAAGACTTAGTAAGGGAAAAAGAATGTAAAATATCTCATTAGTTTTTATATAATAATAATTTGGATATATTGGTTAAATAAATTTTAAAAATTAATTTCACCTGCTCCTTTTTACGTTTTTTAATGTGGCTACTAGAAAATTTAACAGCCATATTTGTATAATCTAAATACATTAAAATAAATATTTTAAAACCTAAAAGTAATGTTTGGATGAATGAAAGCCAATTCTTATTATTATAGTCAAAACTAACATTATTATCTAAAATAATGGTACAGACTAAAAATATAATTATATTAAACATTTAAGTAATTTTACAAGGAAACATCCAGGAATCCACAGGAAATGGATAACTAGAGAGCAGCCTTCATATTCAATGAAATTCAATGCAACAACTCTTTACTGAGGACCTGTAAAGTATCAGGAGTCCCTGAGCGGTGCAAACAGCTACGTGTGCAACTGCTAACCAAATGGAGGTTCAAGTTTACCCAGAGGCACCTCAAAACAAAGACCTGGCTACTTCTCAAAAAATAAAATAAACATCAGCCACTAAAAACCCTATCGAGGACAGTTTTACTCTGATACACATGGAGTCACCATGAGTTGAATCAATTCAACAGCAACTGGTTTTTATGGAGTACCAGCCACTATGTTGCTGGAAATTTAAAGATGACAAAACCCATGTGGTCCTTCCTCCCGTGGGAAAGCAAACTATTCAACTTGTAACACAAAGCAGCGTGGAAAACATTGATGGAGGAAGTCTCTGGAGCTACTAGAGAACCAAACAGTTGAAGCTGTAATCTCAGCACCAGAAAGGCTTCTCAGAGCATGAATCACATAAGCTGGACTCTGACGGGATAAGTGGAGTCAGCCAAGCAAATAAGTGAAGAGGTGACAACAGCGTTCCAGACAAAAACAGAAACTGAACAATCAAATGCTTAGAGGCAAAGAGAACACAGATGAAGAACCAAAAGAAATCAGGTTGGCTAGAAGATTTAAAATGGCAAGAAATGATGTTGGAACATTCTGCTAATTTAAATTATGAACTACATAGGTGTTTTTATGACGGGAAATGGAAAGCCATTGAAAGGTTTTTAACACAGGGGAAGTACATTATTAGGTTTGCATTCTACAGTTTTTCTAACAACTATATGGAAAATAGAGTGGGGGGGGCAAGGCCAGGGCAGCGGGACCAGTTAAGCAGCTGTTTCATAATTTAAGAAAGAGAAGATGAGGGTCTCTGGTGGTAGGTAAAATGGTAGTGTGGCTGTACAGTTGGAGAGAATGGGATTTACTGAAGAACTACTGAGGGGTAGAGCTGACAGAACTTATTGATTGAGGATGGTGGTAGAGGATAGAGAAAAGTCAAGGATAATGCTTGAGTTTCTCTCATGGGTAACCGGCACAATCTTTCACTGCAGTTGGGCTATACAAGGAGCTGGTGGGTGGGTGAGGCAAAAAGCAGTGTGGTGGCATTCAGCATTCGGTTTGGGACATGTCGAGATTGAGATGACTGAGAGATATCCAAGAGAAGTTGCTCCATAGATGGAGGGATCTGTGATGCTCAAGAAAGAAATCTGAACTGGAGATATAAATGTAGAAGAGATCAATACACAGAAGGTCACTGAAGCCATGTAAGGGATGCAATTGCCAAGGAAGAATGCATAGAATGAGAAGAGAAGAGGGCCCAGGACACACCATAACCTGAAGGAAAACCTATATTTAAAGGATGGGGAGATACAAAAAAGCTATCAAAAGGAGGCTGCAGAATGGTCATAGCAGTAGGAAGAAAACCAAAAGACAGTGGTGTAACAGAAGCTAAGGGAAGAACATACTTCAAGAAAGGATTGATCAACAGTGTCATATACTGCTAAGAGGAATCAAAAGTGTATACTGATTTTGGAGTCCCTGGGTGGTGCAAATGGTTAATAGGCTCAGATGATAAAGGAAAGGTTGGTGGTTTGAGTCTCCATGCAGAGCCACCATGGAAGAAAAGCCTGGTGATCTACTTCCAAAAAATCAGCCACTGAAAGCCCTGTGGAGCATAGTTCTACTCTGACACACATGGGGTCACCATGAGTTGGAATTGACAGCAACTGGTTTAGGGTTTTTTGGTTTTATACTGATTTTAATAAAACAGGGTCTTTATGACCTTGATGAGAAGCATTTCAGTGGGGAAATGTTCAGATTGTAGTAGGCTGAGGAGTGGCAGGTGAGAAAGAGAAACAGCATAGAGACAAGCACTTCATCCAATGCACACAGCCAAGGACAATGGCTATGGCTTCCCAGAATGTATTGCTTGGAGGGATTGCATAGAAGGAATGAGTGGCTAAGTGGTAAGTGGTGAGTATAGGTCAGGATAGTAATTTTTATATTTTGAAAAGCAGCCTGTTGTTGAAGTGAGAGATAATAAACGCTGACCCACTAATTAAGCAAACACTGATTCCTATGAGTTAGGCAGAGCAAAGGTAAAGGCTACAGCAATCAGCTGTCTTTCAGCCCACTACTAACAGGAAATCTTATCTCTGGCCAACCTCAATTTCATACCTTGCACTACAGTTAATAAAAAGCAATAAAGATTTCTACCAATTGAGTCATTTAATTTCTCAATTAAAAACGTCAGTGGAACTGATAGCCAGTCTTAAGATATGTTACATTATAAAACAGCATTTCTACTTTCAGAATTTATCCTAATCCTGTAGTTACAGTGGATTGAATTGTTTTTTAAAGTTTTAAGAGGCTAAAAAATACTACGGTATCACTTAGCTTTTGCTGGAAAAATTTTAATTATTTACCCAGTGACTTAAAACAACAATTTTTTATTATTTTCCATGATTCTACACGTTGGAAAGAATCCAACGCACAATTTCCAATGGGAAGTTTTTCTGATCTGGGCCTGCTCAACTGCTACCTACTGACTTACTCAGGCAATTATAGGTAGTTGATAGCTCAATTGAGGTTAGATGGTGCAAGACATCCTGGGTCTTGTGTTGGCTGGAGTGACAGGGGTGGCATCCAGCAGGCTAGCTCAGACTCATTCACATGGTTGTCTCAGGGTTCCAAGCAAAGCAAGAGAACAAGCCCTAATGTACATGCACCTTTCAAGCCTCCACTTGCAGCACATTTATTGTCCCTTGATGGGAAGACCATAAATTTGCAGTGTAAAGGGGCATGTGTACAGGGATGAAATAATATGTGACTACTTTACAGAATATTCATTCTAGAAACTTTCACCTAATTTAAGGAAAAATTATGCCATACATGGGCCACATATTGGAGTCCTGGTGGTACAGTGGTTAAGAGCTATGGCTGCCAACCAAAAGCTCAGCAGTTCAAATCCACCAGCCACTCCTTGAAGACTCTATGGTGTAGTTCTACTCTGTCCTATAGGGTCGCTATGGGCCGGAATCGACTCAACAGCAGTAGGTTTTTTTTGGATGCCACATATTTGAAAAACAGACTTTCAGTTTTTCTTTTCTTCAGGGGTGGCACTAAATCATAATGGAGAAAAGTATTCTGGGCGCTTTGAGCTCCTTAAGGGTAGGGTACACATCTGCCTCTTTTCTATATTCTCAACATTATGGTAACTTTACTTGAATGAATGGTTTATTAACTAAATCTACCAACATCCAAACAGCAATAAAAAAAAGGCATAATAAGGCTGCTGGCTCTCAATGATCTTAAATTTCATGACTTCCTAAGAATAAAAAGGGAATAATTACACAGAAGCAGAATATACAATAACATGCTGAGGTATACATTCCAATTTGTTTTCCTTGATTTCTAGGTTCCTGGCTTCTTCTTCAGTAGTGTTTACATAAATATTATAGAAAAAAATAATTAAGGAAAAACATAAGCTAGTGCGTTTTCTTTCAAGGCTTCTAAATGTCAGAAAGATATTTACTCACGAGGCACAATTATTATATGCTGATCTTTGTCAGCCTGTCACTGAGAGAGCTAAAGGAAATGGAACTTGGGGAAGGCAGAAATGTGGCCTTTACAGAATGCATTCCACGTGTGATTCTTCGGATTCTAGCCTTGGTCAGTTTGCTTGCAGGATGGCAATTCTTACCGGGGATCACCTGTGAGGCATCAAATAGCACGCTTGTAAATAATCCTTATTCATCTCCCACACATTTTTGGTATCAGTTGGCTTAATATGATCCCCCAGCGGGGAGAAACAAGGGAGAGAATAAAATAGGTCTTACCTTGTTGAAATAGTTTTGTCCCTGGTGACCTTTGGCTATGGAGCTTTATCACAAGAAACAGTTCTTAAGAAAAAGCATTGAATGTTGACCCCCCAAAAACAAAGTACGGGAGGCAGTATATGACTATAATCATTAATGAACCATAAAAGCATTATTCTCTGGTCAAAATCATCATGAGCCTTGATTGAAATCAGTGGACCTAAGAAACTCAAGCTCATAGACAGTGGTTTTCAAAGACTGACCGTGCTCTGACTCTTCTTCCTGTCCTCTTTTTTTTTTTTTTTGGTTCTCTATGGTGTGGAGAAGGAAGCCTGGTGGCACAGTGGTTAAGCGCTCGGCTGCTAACTGAAAGGCTGGCAGTTCAGAATCCACCAGCCACTCCACTGGAGAGAGATGAGGTTTCACTGTCCTATACAGTTGCTATGAGTCAGAACTGACTCAACGGCAATGGGTTTGGTTTTGCGGTTTATGGTGTGGAGGGGAACTTGACAGGAAGGAGAAAGAGAATTCTCAGTGAGCTTCTCAAGGAGTTGACTCAGAGACCACAGAAACGGTTTATTTTACTGTGTTCAGAGTTGTCCCTCTGACTTTCTATATCACACTCCCTTCCAGGTTCCTGAACCCCCAGATTTCTCTTTGATGCTAATAAAAAATCAGCCACATGCTTAATCTTCTGGCTTCCTTTACCTCCTTTTCATAAACACCTGAGCCATAGTTCTTTTCCTGTAATCCTGCTTAGCTTTTCCCAATCCAGCATGGAGTCACCCATTAGCAGTCTCCTGAGAGGCACAGGTTGGTATCTGAACACCAGGCACAGCTTCCAGCTCACATCCACAACCCTAAGTCTGCCCCTGCCCTCCTCTCATCCTCTCTTCCTGGACTCAAGTGAAGACAGCAGAAAAGGAAACATCAGTAAAAGCCTTCCAATAGGACAGGGAGGGATGAGCTAGAGAGGGCAATGAGAATGTGGTCTCTGGGTGAAGCCTGAAGATTGGTGAAGACATTAGGCCTTTGGTAGGCATGGAAAAGAGGAGCGAGGCCAACTGATACGCCCCTGATGACTCCACTGCTGACATCACTGCACCCTTCCTCCTCACAGAGGGTCTGCTGGGACTTTTTCCATTTAAATCACAGATATATGATGCTTTCAGAACAAGAGTTCTCACAGGACTTCAATGCAGAACCATCCAACCCCAGAGGATCCAGTAAAAATTACAAGATATGCCAGGTGCTATTCTGGGTGCTAGGAAAAGATACAGCAGTGAACAATACAGACAAAAATATACCTGCCTCATAAAGTTGACATTCTTATAAAACCTCCTTTTTGAATTCTTTGACATTTCAGTTCTCCCACTTCTCCTTGTTAACAACTACTTTTCCTTTTTCAAAGTGACTCCTTTCTCTCTCAATCATATATCATCCTTTAGCCAAATCCATCCAATCCCATAGCTCCAACACCTCTTCAAATCCAACTTCTCTCCTGGTATCCTGGACTATCTTTCCAATTACCAAGAAGAAGGAGCTAGAATGCTCTCCTGCTTCCTGGGGTGAGGAAGGTAGTGATGCTTTTCACTACCCCACATTATTGCTATTCAATCCCAACAAAGTAGTTTGTTTTGCAGAATTCAAATTGCAAACTCTGAATCCATGGTTTTTATATAAACAGGGGCATATACATATGTTTGCTCATATCAATGTCTAGTTTATACCGAAAGCTTGTAAAGAAAGTTACTCAATCAGATTCTACAAATATCTACCGGAAACTAGAAACAGCAGGACACTGTGTTTGGTCTTCACACAAAAAAGGCCAAGAGTGAAGTGAATAGAAAGCACTAAAGAAGAATAAATAATTTGGCACCACTCTGAAGCAAGGCCAAAGAATGAACATAAAAGCACTATATTGATGATAATACTAAAGTTTCTGGAAGAAGAAAAATAAGCACAAATTAAGAAGATGGCTTTGGAGATGATAACAGAAGGCCATCAAGAAATTTGAGAAGTATAGAAAAAAAAAAAAAATCCATGGGGCTTATGTGAGAAGTAAGGGATGATAGGAAGTCAAAGTTTAGGAGACATGCAAAAAAATTAGACTATGATTTTAGGGTTGAGAAAGGCCTGCAAGGGAAGCACTGTCTTCAGGAACAAGCCAGGATTCAGATAAGGCAAGGAGATGAAGAAAGAAATTAGTAAAGGTGCTGAATGTGTAAAAGAGATTATTAATAACCACTTGGTGAAGAGTTCTACAGGGAGATGTAAGAGGGATGAGGGGGAGAGGAGAAGAGAGAGGAGAGGTTGGATCACAGAAGAGAAATCACAGAGAAATATTAAATTAAGAGTGAAAGAAAGGATACTCAATGACTTTCATTTTGGTGGTGACCAAGGCCAAGGGGCATTCAAACTTAAATAAAAATATCCCGATGATACCTTAATGTTGAAGGTTTGAGTTAAAAATGGACCAGCAGCTACCTAAGTTCCTCTGGATGATGGGTGGAAGATGAGCTCAGTGGCTCTCAACTTTAACTGCACCTTAGAATCTTCTGAAGAGTTCTTATAAATTACAAATATCCCAGCCTGATCAATAAATCAGAATCACTGGGAACAGACCTGAGTACTGGTATTTTTTGACAATGGTATTTTCTTTTTTTAAGATCCCCAGGTGCAACCAGAATTGAGAATCTTTGGTATATGGAAATGGTTCTCAAAGCTGATCTCTGGACTAGCAGACCTGGGAACTCATTAGGAATGCAAATTCTCAGGCTTCACCCCTGACTTAGTGAATCAAAAACTCTGGTGGTGGGACCCGGCAATCTGTTTTAACAAGTCCTTTGGGTGATTCTGATGTAAACTAAAGTTTGAGAAACACTAGTATATGGGATGGGTGGTGCCATCCAGTCAGTTCCAAAGATTATAGAGGGAGATTGCCAAGTCTTTTCTCCTGGGGATTGGCAGGTGGGTTCAGATCGCTGAGCTTTCAGTTAGCCGCCAAGGACTTTAACCTTTGTGCCACAAGGACTCCTCAGAGGCAGCCAGAGCTGTATTTATAGGTATATCCTTCTTCATGGCCAGCAGAATTTATGGTCTTGCCAGCATTTTATGAGCATTTTTACTATACCCCACCAAAGTCTTTTTACATGTACTTTTTGGCAGTTTTATAGGAAAAACATTACTGTGTGTATTAAGAGTGCACATTTTTCATATGTTTAGAGTTAACATAAATTTTACATGCTACAGCTCAAACCACCTCCCTTGATTTTAGACTGAAATAGGAACAAAGGCCAGCTAGATACATCCTGTGGAGGGGCAAGCACACTGAATAGTGCCAAGGGGGTAACAGGCGATCCACCCGGTCTGCTTTAGGAAGAACCATAGGATAATGGCAGTGTTTGAGTCACCAACTTCCTACCCAATAATAAGAACATATGCAAAGACATTTGTCTATAGTCTCTATTTTTATGAAAAGAAAGAGGGAACTGCTCTCAAAAAAAAAAAAAAAAATTGAGGGAAAGAAAACTAAGAAAATTCCTTAAGCTAAACAAGTTTAAATATTGGCAGTATGCGCAGTAAAACACACGCAGAAATGTGGTATGTATTTCCTGAAAACGTTAGCTGTTAAATACAAAGGGTCATGTTTCTGTATTTTTGTAAATAGAACTTGGCATATTCAGGGTGGTCCATAAGTTTTAAATAATAACAATTTGCTCTCCAATCTGGCCTCCTTTAGCTTCCTTTTTCACTGTAACATCTTGAATTTTCCCCAGTGCTTAGTTTGCAATTAACCTCCCGCCCCAAAATAGCTAAAAATAAACATATTTAGGAAAAAAAGAAAAACAAAACAGCAGCTTCTTCAAGCTTGGGCTCAACTAGCAAATAAATCATTTACACAGAAAAAAATACCTTCTCACTTCAACATAAAAAAAAAACTACATACAAACTATTAATTCCGATCTTCATTACTTCTTACCCAAACTAGGAACTGGGTTTCCTTCCTCCTTTCACTGCACCCTGCGGTAAGATTAATTTTCTCACAGCAAAACTCTGAAGTTTTCAGTAACCGATCCTCCATTGCCACCTCCTGAAGTACAGACAAGATGTTGACCAGGCACCACCACAGACCCTGGGAAACTACCTGGGGAATCAACACCGGGGAAACTACAGACAAGAGAGGGATGCATGAATCTAAATCACTAACTTAAAAACTGCAAAAAACCCCAGATAGACTAAACCAAAAACCCAACCAAACCCGTAGCCGTCAAGTCGATTCCAACTCATAGCGACCCAACAGGACAGAGTAGAACTGCCGCATAGAGTTTCCAAGAAGCGCCTGGTGGATTTGAACAGCCGACCTTTTGGTTAGCAGCCCATAGCACTTAACCACTACGCCCACCAGGGTTTCCAGATAAACTAAAGGCCACCGTAGCCTCAGGTGGAGAGGCATGTAAAGGTAGGATAATAGATAAAGAGAGTGCTGTTAGGTTTTGATTATTCTCTCCCTCAGATTTCTTTTGGGTCATTGGCTGCCCCATCACCACTATGAGTCAGAAGGCAGTAGCAACAGCTACACCAAGGGGTGGAGGTTGACCAGCTACCCAAGCACTCACTCCTCCTGCTTTCTTCACCAAGTATGGATAAGGGGTGGGAGATTACATATGAGAAGACTGCCTGCTCCCAGTGCTACTGTTTTCAAAGGCTTTAGAGAACAATCCCTACCAGAGGAACGCCTAGTAGAGGGGCAACCAATGGGTGGTACCTGGGACTCGCTGCTCTGGGGCTCATCTCCTAACTTCTTATAGTCACAAGGAAGCCACAAACCACGACCTGAGCCTTGGACTCTCCTCCTGGCACCTGATAATGCCAGGACATCATCAGCTCACAAGTTAAAATATCTAGAGCCCTGTGGTTAGAACCTCTATAAAAGGAAAACCACTAACATATCAACAAGAAAAATTAGAACATACTGTCAAAAAGATACTGGTAATAAGAAGCAAGAAAAAAGTCAAAAAGAGCCAAATGGAAAAACTGGGTACAAAAATACAATAAAAAAACAAAAATACAATACTTGAAAGAAATAATATTGGATGGGATGTTGTTGTTGTGTGCCTTCAAGTTGATTCCAACTCATTGTGACCCTATAGGATAGTGTAGAGCGGTCCTATAGAATTTCCTAGGCTGAAATCTTTATGGAACTAGATCACCTGGTCTTTTCTCCCATGGAGCTGCTGGTAGGATCGAACCACAGACCTTTCAGTTAGCAGTCAAGCGCTTAACCATTGTGCCACCAGAGGTCCTTATTAGATGGGATAAATAGCAATAAATAAATAAAAACTTAATAGACAAGGGGGACAAAAGTAGACATGCCAGCATCAAGAAAATAGGAGCCTAAAAGGAGAGAAAAAGAAAAGGAAAGAAAATATATTTAAGGAATAATGAAAGCAAATATCCCTGAATTAAAGAAAAGGTGAAAGAACTCAGATGGAAAGGATTGAGTGCCAAGTGAGAGATATTAAGAGCCCAGAAAGAGTACTGAGAAATCTGAGAACATCAAAGACAAAGAGAAAAATTCTAACTTTCCAGAAAAAAGAGCATGTCTTCACCAAACACTCTGCTAGATTGGTTTTCTGGGTTTGAAGGCCTTAGTGTCATGGAACAATTCAGTCAAGTGGCATAATACAGTTGGCAAACTTCATGTTCTGCATCCTATTAAGTTGAGCAGCATCTAGGATCTTAAAAGCTTGCAAGCAGCCATCTAGGATACACCTATTGGTCTCTATTCGGCAGGAACAAAACAGAAGGATGGAAACCAAAGTCTCAGAGGATAAACTAGTCTACAGTGCTAATAGACTACATGAGCCACAACCTCATCTACCCTGAGACCAGAAAAACTAGATGATGCTGGCTACCATTACCAACAATTCTGATCAGGGCCAAAATAGATGGAATGGGAGAACAATGCAGAACAGAACTCAAATTATTAAAAATTTCAGACTTTCTAGACCAGAAGAGACTAGGGTATTCCTTGAGACTACCACCCTAAGATACTCTTTAAACCATGAACCGAAACTTTCACTTTTTAGCGAAATAACAGATTGGCACACAAAATAAAGGGTATCACTCATGAGTAATGAGCTTCTTTAAAAAATTATCTCTATGAGACCAAATGGTCAACAATTACCGTAAAGCAAAGATGAGAAGATAAGGGAGCAGGAAAACTACAGCACTGGAAATGGAACAACCAGAAAACAAAGAGAATGTTGACCCTGAGATAATCTTTAAAACTTAAACCAAAAAAAACCTCCTAAAGTCTTTGGTTTTAAGAAGTCAAGAATATAGTAATGTATAGGACAGTAATGTAAAGTACAGTAAAAAATGTCTGCCTTGAGCACTGTGCTAGTTTAAGAACTATCTATATGGGATCAAATTGACAACAGCAACTAGAAAGATTAGATAGGAAACTCAGGGTCAATGAGTTTTTGTTAACGGGGGAGAAACAGCTCAGAAAATGAAGGTGAGAATGGTTGCACAACTCAAAGAATGTAATTAGTGTCACTGAATTGTACATGTAGAAAGTGTTGAAAGGTGTTACATTTCACTGCATATATTCTCAACGATAACAAAATAAATAAAATTTTAAAAATAAAGAGAATGTTAAACACATTGCGAAAAAATGTAACTAATGTAACTGAACAATTTATATAGAAATTGTCAAATTTTCAGTGTAAACTTTCACTGAAACCACAATAAATTTTTTTTTAAAGGGGATTTCTACTACAAAGGTGCAAGAATCAGACTGGCATAAGATTTCTTAACAGCAATACCAGATGCAAAAAGACTATAACATAACATCTTCGAGGTATTTAAAGACTATTATTGAACCTAGAATTTTTTTTAGCCAATGTTCAGGTACAATAAACATATTTACAGGCATTAATGGCCTCGGAAATTTGGCCACAAAAAGACCAACTTTGATTAAAATAAATGTAATTATTAATATTAAAAATATGTAATTATTCCATTCCCTCCTCATAACCCTAGCTTAGAAATTTATTCTCTTTTACTGGTTGTACAGTGGTTAGGAACTTGTCTGCTAACCAAAAGGTCGGCAGTTCGAATCCACCAGTCCCTCCATGGAAACCCTATGGGGCATTTCTACACTATAGGGTCACTATGAGTCGGAATCGACTAGACAGCAACAGGTTTGTTGTGGTTTTGGTTTTACTATTTTTAAGTGAATAATCTAGATATTATTTTAAAAAATCTTAAATGGTGTATTACATTTTCATTCAGTTCAAATACTTTCTAATATCCCTTACACATTTTTCTTTGGCCTCTGGATTATTTCTAAGTGTGTTATTTAGGTTCCAAATATTTGGGGATTTTACGGATATCATTCTGTTACTGATTTCTAATTAATTCCATTGTGATCTGAAAACACACTTTGTATGACTTGAATTCTTTTAAATTTAGATTTGTCTTATGCCCAAAGTATGGCCTATTTTGAACAGACGGATCACCAAAGAAGATAGACAAATGGCAAATAAATGCAAGAAAAAGATGCCCAACACCATTAGTCATTAGGGAAATGCAAATTAAAACCATAATAAAAATTCCACCACACACCTATTGTTGCTGTTATGTGTCTTTGAGTCGATTCTGACTCGGTAGAACCATCCTATAGGGTTTCCAAGGAGTTCCTGGTAGATTAGAACTGCCAACCTTTTAGTTAGCAGGCTCAGGTCCTAACCACCTCGCCATCAGGGCCAACACACCTATTACCCATTGCCGTGGAGTTAATTCCAACTCATAGCAACCCTATAGAACAGAGCAGAACTGCCCCACAGGGTTTCCAAGGAGCACCTGGTGGATTCAACCTGCCAACCTTTTGGTTAACAGCCAAACTCTTAACCACTACACCACCCAGGTTTCCAACACACCTATTAGAATGGTTAAAATTAAAAAGATTGACCATACCAAGTGTTGGTAAAGGTGTAGAAGAGCTAGAACTCTCATAAACTGCTGGTTGGAATATAAAATGGTTCAACAACTTCAGAAAATAGTTTGACACTTGTTTAAAAAAAAGTTAAACATTCATCTACCATATGATCCAGCCATTCCACTACAAAGTATTGTCCAAAGAAAAAGACAGCATATGCCCATACAAAGACTTATACATGAATGTCCACAGAAAATTTATTTGTAATAGCCAAAAACTGGAAACAATCCAAATGTCCATTAACAGATGAATGGATAAACAAATTGCAATATATTCATATAATGGAATACTGTTCAGCAAGAAAAAGGAATCAACTATTGATAGACACAAAATGGATGAACTTCAAAATAACTGTTGAGTGAAAAAAGTCATACCAAAAAGAGTACATACTGTTTGATTCCACTTATATGAAATTCTAAAAAATGCAAACTGATTTACAGTGACAGAAAAAAGATCAAAGGTTGCCTGGGAAGAGGACCTGGGAGGGGGTGGAAAAGCAGGATGACAAAGGAGCATGGGGAAACTTGGGGGCAATGGATATGTTTATTATCTTGATTCTGGTGATCGTTTCATTGGTGTATACACATGTTAAAACCTACCAAAATGTATACTTTAAACATGACCAGCTTACTGTATGTGAATTTACCTCAATAAAGCTATTGAAAAAAAATTTTATTACCAGAAAAATTAAATTTTTGTATGAAAAAGATATTAAAAAATACGGACTGGAATTTTTTACTTTTTCTAAGAAATTAACTAAGAAAAGAGAATAAAAAAACATATTTATGAAACTCTAGAACTAAAATTGTAGATACTACAACAGCAGTGGAGAGAAGGGACCCAAGGCACGGGAGAGAGTTTATCTCAGTCAGGGTCCAGTCAGAAGACAGAATTGGTTAATAGAGAGAACTTAACAGCACTGTTAAAGAATCGTTAACCAAGTTTTAAAGAACTGAAAACTCAAAAAAAATGAAACACTACCAGCCCAGTAACCCTTCTTCTCCCCACTAGTAGCAGTTTGCTCCAGTAGCAATAGTTGTTTACAGTGTTTCCAACATTTCCAGAACCAGCCTCAACACCTCTTTCAAAGAGCAATGCCCCCTCCTCGGAAGTCTGAATCCCAGCTCTACAAGGCTCCTCCTCTAAGCTTATAAATTTTAATAATTTCAATCTTGTCTAATATTCGGCATCAATGTTGGGGAAATGTGAACACCATGTATTTAAGGGACAATTCGGGAATTTTCATTAATTTTTTAAGCGAGATAAGAGCACTGTTATGTTTTCAAAAAAGAGTCTATCTTTTAAAGATACATACTGAAATCTTTACAGAGTAAATTACATGATGTCAGTGATTTGCTTCAAAATAATGAGAAGGCAACACTGCTGAAGACGGTGGGCTATAGACAAAACAAGATTAGACTATGAGTCAGAATTGACTCGATGGCACTGGGTTTTTTTTTTTTAGACATAAATCAAACATTACTACAACTGCAAAATGAATACGTGGGAGCTCATTATATTCTCACTATTTTTTTATGTTTGAATTTTTCATTAAAAAAATTTTAAAGGACATACACAAAATAATATTTATTACATAATAAAAATACACACAAAGAAAAGTATAAATATTAAGCATATTAGAATGGTTGCCATTGAGGGGAGGTGAAGGTTGGTAGTGGAGTGAACGAATGAATGAGAAGAAGGAGCTCAGCACAGATTAATAGCCAAAGTATTACGAACTAATTACGAACTATTACGAACTAATGGGCACAATTAGCTCAACCTTCGGGATCTGAAAGGAAAAAGCAAATAAAGTCCTAAGTCTTCAGAATGGCATTTAAGACCTTCTAATTTTTTTTTAAACTAGACTTAGTCTACCTTTTTAAACTTATTTTTTATCATTCACCTTCAAAATCTAACATCCTATCCAAATGAAATACTTCCTGTTAACCATGTATAGCCTATTATTCTCTAATCCTATGTTCCAGTTCACAATAGTTTTGTTGCCCCAAACCCTGTGTCCACACCCCGCTCTGCACAACTTTTCATACGTCCTTCAAGGTCTAACCTATATTTTGCCTCCTCATGATGCCTTCATTAATGCCCTGCTCTCTTGTCTCCCAGTGAAACATAATCTATGTATAAAAATATGCATATACAGCACTTTAACAGAATTTTGCTAAAATGTTTATCCTTTTCTTATTTGTACTAGAGTTGTGTTTCTCGTCCATTCTAAAGATGCAGTTCTTTGCAATGCAGTGCCACAGGAAGGGTAACAGCTGTATTCACCTCTGTATTTGTATAATGCTTAGAATTCTTAGTTACCTAGTGCTGCCATAACAGAAATACCACAAGTGGATGGTTTTAACGAAAAGAAATTTATTCTCTCACAGTCTAGTAGGTTACAAGTCCAAATTCAGGGCATCAGCTTCAGGGAAAGGCTTTCTCTCTGTCGGCTCTGTGGGAAGGTCCTTGTTCTCAATCTTCCCCCGATCAAGGAGATTCTCAGGCGCAGGGACCCCATGCCCAAAGGACGTGCTCTGCTCCTGGTGCTGCTTTCTTGGTGGTACGTGGTCCCCAATTCTCTGCTTGCTTCCCTTTCCTTTTATCTCTTCAGAAATAAAAGATGGTGCAGGCCACACCTCAGGGAAACTCCCTTTACCTTAGACCAGGGAGGTGACCTGAGTGAGGGTGGTGTTACAATTACACCCTAATCCTCTCAACATAAAATTACAATCACAAAATGGAGGACATCACAAATCCTGGGAATCATGGCCTAATCAAGTTGATACACACATTTTTAGGGGGGATATAGTTCAAACCATGACACACTGTGTTTCAAATACTGCAAGTATTTCCTAAATGATAAATGAGGGAAGAAAGAATAGACAGGAATGAATGATCTGGATTTCAGTATGTTGAGTCTTTCAAGGGTGAAAATTGATTAACAAAATACTGGAAGTCATTTAAAAACGTAAAAATTATTTAATAACAAAAGATGCCATGAAGTTTATAACTTTTCTCAGCTGCCTGGAGCTTCCTTTTTTTAAGCATTTAAATGCAAGCAACAAATGATAGAAAAGTAAAAGCTGAAAAATAAGTTCAGAAGCCTTTTGATGGGCTTCTCTGCCTTGTCCAGAGACTTTAATAATCTTTAGAAGACATTTAAATTGAATAAATGAGTGATAAAGCAGTTCAACATCCATCAACGGCAGTATGGGAATATGTTAAGAGTTTTGGGAGACAAGAAGATGAATTTCCTTTTCCGGGCTCATTATATAATTGAGAATTTAAGTAGTCAAGTCTCCAATAGGAGAGTGAGAGAAAAACCCAAGGTCAACTTGGAAGATCTGAGTGGAGTCCCAAGCCAGAAAAAACAGAATCAAAGTAATGAAAATTATTTGATCATCCAGCCTGGGCTTTGGCCTGCAACAAGCAAAGGGTAGATAGGACAGAAAGCTGTCTGCCCTGCTTGATTTTCTACAGAAAAAAAAAAAAAAAGACTCCAAAATCTATCTCCAGGAGTCCATTCTAGCATGTAATCCTCCCTAAAGTCAAAAATCATTAAGCCCATTTGTGTTGGCTCCTTAAGACAAGCTAGTACGTTGAGAATGTCACATTAACTTTTTCCTCAAATAAACATATTCTAAATTTAAAGAAATTAGCAATGCCTTCATTTGGCATTCTCTCTACTCCAGAATTTGGAAAGAAAGAAAAAGTTCTTATTTTCTTAGGACCAATTTTTTTCATCATCTTGATCTCTTTTCTCTGACCCCTCTATAGTTTCTTCAAATTATTCTTCAACCAGATACATTACTGGAGCAAAGATTACATCCTTTAATTGTATTCGGATTACATCCTTTAATTGTATTCCTTTGGACAAACCCTAGAATCAGCCACACTCCCATTTTGCATTGGGTACCAGGTGTTATTCTTCATGAGTTAGGCTCTTCAGAAAGTAAAGCAGTTGAAATGTTGTACTGTGCTGTCTAAAAGGGCAAGGGAAGAAAAGTGGGAGATACTGATTCAACTAAAGCAAGTTGGGGGTGAGATTGACGTCTTAGTGAAATACATAAAGGAAGCAGCACATGTGCATTAACATGACTTCTGTTATGATTTGGATTGTGTTCCCCCAAAAGATATGTTGAAGTCCTAACTCCACAAACCTCAGAATTTGATCTTATTTGGAAATAGCAGTTTTGCAGATGTAATTAGGTTACCCTGAGGTCATACTGGACCTAATCTAACTGGTGTCCTTACGAGAGACACAGAGGCCATGTGAAGACAGAGGCAGATATTGGAGTTACACTGCCATGAGTCAAGGAAAGCCTGAGGCTACCAGAAGCTGTAAGAGACAAGGAAAGATCTTGCCCTGGAGATTTCAGAGGGAGCATGGCCTGGCCAAGGTCTCTGGGTGGCACAAAAGGTTAAGCACTCAACTACTACCCAAGAGGCGCCTTGGAACACAGGACTGGAAATCTGCTTCTGAAAGGTCATGGCCTTAAAAACCCTATGACGCACAGTTCTACTCTGCACATGTGGGGTTGCCATAAATAAGAATCAACTCGTTGGCAATGAAAAATGATATGGCCTGGCCAATACATTGATTTGTACTTCTAGCCTCCAATACTGTGAGAGGATAAATTTCTGTTGTTTTAAGCCATCTACTTTATTGTACTTTGTTAGGGCAGTACCAGGAAACTAATACATCCCCTATTGTGGCAGCTCTGGAAATAATACTGCCACCCTTTTGCCCCTGCTGCAACAACAGCAGTAACATGGAAGGAGTTTTTCAATGCGTGCACTTAGCAAAGGGGTGTGTTCCCACAGTCCTTTTTCTGCTTAATTCAACTGACAGATTCAGAAAGAGGCTGACATACCCACAAGAACAGAAGACAACTCAGGTGTTTTATAGGTGGTGTCTTTGAAGACAGGCAGCCGTAGGTTCAAATCTTAAGCCTGGTTTTCCTAGGTCTGTCACCTGGGGCAAGTTATTCGATCTCTTTGATTTTCCTGTTGAGTTTCATAATTTAAAAATGGGAGTAACAGCTACTGTGACTGCCACTGTTATTACTGATTGTCCTCATTTAGCCTTTTTTTAACCGACTTGATGCCTTTTTTGGAAAAGGAAGGCGGTGGCTATATTAGTTTAGAGTGAAGTGGGTTGGAACCACCATTCAATTCTGTGGAGACTGGCACCTGGGAGGGAAGGTCTACAAGAAAATTTGAGCAGTCCAGGCAGGCGATAAGGCAGGGAGGTAGTGGCAGAAGCTTCCCTGAAACTTGGAGAGAATCTGATTCCAGCAGGGCTATTTCCAATCCCTAGAAGAGCAACTGTAATTCTGAGTTGTGAACACAGACCTTCTTACCTTTCCACACTGCAGCCTTCCCACCGTACTCTTCCCACCTCTGGACAACCGAGCAACGGTGGGAGGGAGTGTCTTGACAGGGCCCGCCTCCCGCCCCCCGCCTCTCCCCCTCCACCTGACTCCGGAAGTCTTACATGATATCCCTTCAGGCCACCGGAAGTGCAGTGGACACCATGGGGAAGCTGAAGGAGAGACATAACACATGGGTGCACCACTGACTTAAGTTTTAGAGGTGGGGAAATGTTTACCCATAATGTTAATCATAAAATGATCATAAAACACATCCTGATTTCAGATATCATAAACTGTAATAAGAAAAAGCATCAGAACTGAGGAAATACTATTATACCACTTGACAAACTTCCCCGTTATTCACCAAATAAAAAATTAATGATGTTTTTAATGCTTTGATAATTGTAAGGCAACCTACACACCTTACTTTTACATTTTGAAATAACCATACACGTTTTTACATAAAATTTTGCACAGCGGTAAAGATGTTAAGAGGTAAAATGTTTTGATCAACCTTCTTCCCACTTTATTTTTAATGTAAGCTATTTAAAGAGTAATTTTAATTAGAAAACAAGTAATAATTCATACCCAAAAGGTCGGGGGAAAAGTGCATATTTTATTAAAAAAAAAAGTTGCTAGTTGTTTCATTCAGCACTATTAATGGTTGCCAAAACACCAATTTTTTCTCTTAAAAAGTAGGTGTGTCCTAAACCAAGTATCTATATAGCAGTTTTTGGATACAAACACTATGTGGTTACATAAACAGGCTTCAGAAATGAGAAGCAGTCTACATACTGTGGAATATTAATATTAAAAACACAGATATATGAAATGGTGAGAAGATAATTCCTATTCCTATACGTATAGAAATAGTTCAACCTTGGTTAACTGAGGAATGTGAGAAAAAGAAAAACTCCTTAACAATAGTTATTTTATCTATAAAGACTGGTGATTATTACGGTTTAGTCCAGGTAACATGAAGATAATGTGACAACAGTTTCTTAAATTTGATAATTCAAGCATATGTATCACTTACAGTTCCAATTTATTTTTTAAAACTCTAGTTAAAAGATGTGTATGTAATAAAGGTAAATGCATTTCCTACTAAATGTTACCTATAGCTTCCATCAAAGGTTAATAGTTGTGTTATTCTAGAATTATCAATATACAGGTATTTCAATACTCATAGTTTACAAACTTGTCATTTTAAACATCAGTTTCTCAGAGAAGCCTTGTCTGAAACGATGCCCTCCACCAATCTAAACTATATCCTCCCTCCCTTAGTCTTTGTCATAACACTCTTTTGCTGTCATAAAATAGTTTTAAATTCTGCATTAATTCATGTAGCTGTTTATTTAACACCAGTCTCCTCCCACCCAACTAGGCTGTAAATTCTGTGAGAGCGCTACCATGCCTTTTGTTAACTATTTTGTCTCAGCACTTAACATACTGCCTGACACTTAGGCACTTAAGACTCATTAAATCTATTCATATTACCAGGGGTGGATTACCCAATAAGCAAGGTAAGTACAGGCTTACTTGTGCTTATTTACTAATCTGTGGTGAAAATTCTGCTATAGATTGGTAAGTGATGTGGTGAAAAGCATGGAATTGGTCACTACAGATTGGTAAGTAAGCACAAATAAACCCATGCTTATCTTGCTGACTGTGTAGTCCGTCCCTGTTGGGGCTGTAAATTTGAAAAGAGGCTTCGATTCTGTAGGAAGGAGCTGTGGATTGGGAAAGAAACAGATGCCAGCCATACCTAAAGGCAGAATCTTTGATGTGGTGAAAAAATGTCAAATTGTTCACTGCAGATGATCTGGTAAACAAGGTAAGCACTGCGTTTACCTTGCCTATGGGATAGCCTGCTCACGTATATTTTTTTTTTTTTTTTTTATGGGATAGCCTGCTCACGTATATTCCCCTGGTACTCTTGCTTTATTCCTTTTCCTGTCACTTTCCCTTTATTGAACACTCACACTTCCCAGCTCCTCCAGTTTTTGTTATTTTTAGCTGCCATCAAGTTGATTTGGACTCATAGCAACCCCAGGAGATAGAGTTAGAATTGCTCAATAGGGTTTTCTAGACTGTAATCTTTACAGAAGCTGATTGCCAGGTCTTTCTTTCATGGAGCTGCTGGGTGGGTTCAAACCACCAACCTTTTGGTTGTAACTCCAGGGCCCCGTAACTCCTCCATTAACCCCTGCAAAGTATTCACTGAAACTGGAACCAGGAGAGCATCACGGGCAAGCAGAAGGCGATCAACCTAACTAGACCAAGAGCTACCCTCCATAAGAGCTGAGGAGGAACACCAAGCTGTCTGGAAATGCTACAGGAAATAGGCAAGAGAAGGTTCTGTGTCCTCAGAGCCAAGAGCTAACTTCAGAAAAGCCTTGTGCCCACGCAGGGCAGGGCAGAGGGATACCAGGAGAGCTGGAAGTAAAGAAACAAGGTAATGAAGACCTGGGTTTGAATTCAGATTCTGCCATTTACTAGACATGTGACTTTTAAAAATATGCTTAAATCCTAAAAGGTTAGATTTTCAACCACAAAATGGGAATATTATTGCCCACCTCATATGGCAGTTGTGAAAATTAAATGAAAGGATGTGTAAGAGTTTGAGCACAGTGTAGGACACACACTAAGGCCTCCATCAACGAAATGTAGCCACCATAATTGTTTGACCCAGGACTGTAAGCATTTGAAAATAGCTTTGCATAAGTTTTGAATTAGATGAACCAGTCTCCTTGATCATTTCCTGTCTTGTAGAATGAATCATCTACCCAACTTCTCCCCAAACAATGAGATAACATATCTTAAATATTCAAAACTATAGTTTCTGTTATTTTACCATAAGCAAATATCAAAGAGTTACTGTTCCACTCCTACTGCTTCATACACCAAACTGGAGAACTGAGACAAGCTTTCCCACAAGATAAAGGGTGTTTGCTCATTTTGCTCTCTGTGCCATTTGGCCTGAGCTTTACAAGGAGGCCACTTGGAATACCTCAAATGTGGTTTTAGAAATAAGGCGGTAAATGGGTCCGTGCCTTTTATCAATAGTCTTGGCACCTTTCTTCTGTTGAGAACTTTTTCAAAGCACTTTCATATATGTTATGTTGTTTAAGTGAGACAGGGCAGGAATTATTATCTTCTCCAGTAACTTTTCTTCCTTTTTTTTTTTTTTAAATCTTTTTCTCTCCAGAAATAGAAACTAAGGCTGAGAGGTTAACTTATTTGCCCAGTCTTATGACTAGCACTGTATATATTTTGAAAGAAAAATTAATGACTTAATGAGCTAGTAAGCATGGATTCCAGGCTACCAATCCACGATGTCCTTCCTTTCTTCTTTCCTCCTTTCCTTCCTTTGTCTTTACTTCCCTTCCCTTCTGTTCTCTTTCATTTTTTCTCCCTCTATCCTTTCTCCTTGTCTTCCTCTCATTCCTCCTTTCTTTTTCTTTTAATTTCCCATAATCTCTACACCAGTTTTTATATCCTCCCTCTGTGACTCTGGAATGTAACACTAATACGATTACTAAACTATAAGCCTCAGAGGAAATAAAACATAATAGCCATTGTTTTATTATTATTATTACTTCAACAGTCTTCTTTCTAAAAACATTTTTTATAAACCCAGCTTTCATTAATCATGTGGCAACTCGTTGCCTGGATTGAGCTGTTAAGAAACCTTAAATGTTGAAGTAAATATTTGTAGGCTTACCTTGGCATTTCTTTTTGCCTTTTAAATAAACCACCTTATAATCACCTGAATGTAACAGCCCTGAAACTGTATAAACTAGCCATAACTTGAAAACTAAAACTTGTAAACCTCGAAATATATCACCCATACCTGTTGCCATGGAGTCGCTCCCAACTCATAGGATCCTATAGGACAGAGTAGAACTCTGCCACATAGGGTTTCCAAGGCTGGAATCTTTATGGAAGCAGACCGCTACATCTTTCTCCCACAGAGCAGCTGGCGGGTTCGAACCGCTGACCTTTCACTTAGCAGCTGAGCACTTACCCACTGCACCACCAAGGGTCCTTCAAAATATATTACTTCAGTTAAAATATAATGACCCTGAATCTCCTTTTTATAGCTAGAAAATACAACAGAAGAGAGGAAAACCTTGGTTTAGGATTCCATCCTCATATAGAATTTATGTTGTTTCCTTATGAGAAAAAAATAAAACTACTTACACGCAACCTTGGGTATAATACAAGAAATATGGATTGTATTACTTATTTCCTACAAATATGACACAATCAAACTTGTCAGATTTCTGAAAAGCAAGACTATTTGTACTTTTTCCCTCTTGTTTATCATTCTAGATGCCTTTTGCCACCCTGTGTCAGAAGCCTTATATCAATATCGTCTGCCTGCAGATATTATAGTATAATATTAGCAAAAGTGTGCCATTATTGTTTCATCTGAAGTAAATTTTGATAAAAAGAAAAGAAAAAAAATCTTTACCATTTAACAACGTGTGGATTTAATCAACAAATTTAAAATATCAAATTAAATATTCATTGACATTTAACAATGTTTTGGCTTACTGAATAAATCCCATCATAACTCTCTCATAAACCCTAAAGATCTATAAATCCATAATAAATTAGAGAATGTCAAAGAGAACAAAACCATCTGTCCTTGAATAGCAATTCAGACTGGGTATCCCCTTTGTGTTTAAGAAGGAAGCAATATGCCCTACCTAGAATAAAATGGAAAAAAAAAAAGTATCTTTTTTTAACTGTCAGATTTTATCCTCAGCTGGAGCAGAGGACAATTCCCTAAGAGATGGCAGATTTTTTGGCCTGCAAAATCACAGCACTCATAGCTAAATCCTTAGCAAACCTACTATAAGACAGCCTGACACATACAAATTGACACAATAACAATAGGTGCCCTCTATTATTTTCTCCAAAATGCAATCTAAAATTATCAAATTTATTTTCTTGTTTATTTTCTGTCTCATTCTAGAAGAAAAGCTCTATGAGAGTAGAAATGTTCTCCTCATCCACCCAGTATCTCCAGCACTGAGAACGAAGGTGGATGGTTAGCAAATATTTGTTAAGTAAATGACCACAAATTTAATCCAACTGGCAGAGAATTTCCTTAGTTATGTAATCATAATACTTTATATATTCTCCAAACTTCCAAGCTAAGTTCTCTGTAGGACTAACATTGGTACTAATTTCACATGCAGTTTAAAAAAAAAAAAATTTTTTTTATGGACATATTTAACCCAAGTTATTTTATCTATTTAGTGACATCTATAAAAGAATTTCTTAATTATTTGCTACAAAGAAAACAAAAAGATAGTGCCTAAATGTAATCTCTACAATAAGCTTACCTTCAAGGACAAATTCTCATTTTATTGCTATCGCTTTCAAGGTTTTAACTACTGCTATCCCCACTGCAATCAAATGACTTAGAAAACCCACAAAATGTTCTTCTCATGACACATGCTTGTGACTACACAACTGTGCCCCTGATTATGAAGCCATCTTGAAACTAAACAACAGATTAGCTCATTTAATAAAGAATGTTTGCCTAGGACATTGTGCTCTTTAAAAGAATTATCTATAGGAGATTAAATTCACAACAGGAGCTCCAAAGCACAGATGAGAACCTAAAGGGGCAGAGAGTCTAAGTTAACGGTGGTAAAACAGTATGCGTAGAGATCTGGAGATTGGTGACACAATGTGAGGTATGTAACCATTATCACTGACCTCTACATGCAAACGTTGTTGAATGGGTGCATGTTTCATTGGGTATACTTTCTCCAAAAAAATTTTTAAAAGACCACACACGTGGAAAAAAGAGGTTCATGATCTCTCACAAAAGTTACATTCTGTTTTCCTGAAAATAGAAAAAGGGGCTTTGCTGTACATTTAAGAGGTTGCTGTAGACAAATAATTTGCATTTTCAGTATCATCATTTTTAGTAAATCATATTACCTAATGATCCTAAAAGCAGTAGTCAGTTTTACCTCTGTGGATTTACCCTAAGGTTCATACCCAGCAAAGATTTTCCTTTAAAAAGAAATCATCTGTTTAGGGTCTTCTAGCTACCTAAAAGCCAGTTGCCATTGAGTTGATTCTGGCTTACGGTGACCCCAAGTGTGTCAGAGTAGAACTGTGCTCCACAGGGTTTTCAATGACTAGTTTTTGGAAGTAGATCACTAGGCCTTTCTTCCAAGGTGCCACTTGGTGGACCTAAACCTCCAATCTTTCAGTTAGCAGCTGAGCACGTTAACTGTTTGCACCACCCAGGGACTCCATATATTAAGGGAACCTCTGTTTAATGCAGACAGTAGGTCAGATGAGGGTACCGCCAGGAAAGGCTTTGTGAGGAGGAGGTGGGGTGAGCCTAGGCAGAGTCAAACCATCACCCAAAAGAGGGACAGTGACCTCACCACCTGCCACAAGCCAGCGACTCCTCTTCTTGGAGAAGAAGGTCATCTCCTGGCCAGCTTTCCTTTTGTATTGGTTCTTAAAAGTAGTTGGCTGAGGACATTTTTTTTTTAATTAGTAAATAATAGGGAAAAGGAAAAGAAACTATCTGCTAAACGTCAACTCTTGAAGGTCTGGGATTGCCATGAAATACACACTAATCAATGTCCACTGCCAAGTACTGTCAGAGCTGGAGCAATGCTGATGTGCTCTAATCCCAGCTCAATCTTCTTCTAGTGGGGTGACTTCTAAGTAAGTCAAGTAACTTCTGGGTCTCAGTTTCCATCCCTGTAACATAACCCTACTTCACAGGTTTTATCATAAGAATCAAATGAGATAATGTATGCAAAAGCTACACTGTACCACACAAACGTGAGCTATTATTGTGATCGTTCTTTGAGTCCAGTTTTTAGAAGTCAAATTCTATAAGGAAATTAAATCTGTAATACTGTACCAAGGTTATCTATTATAAATTTATGCATAACAAATTTTAAATGTTTCGAAGATTAAATAAGACAATGTTAGTGGTAAAGCATAAGGTGCAGCATAGGTATATGATAAATGTTGGTTCCTTCATCCCATTCCTCTCCCTTCCCTCTGTCAAAGCATTCCATAAGCCCTAAAAGTCAATTCAGACTTGTCTTAGTTACCTAGTGCTGCTCTAACACAAACACCACATGCATTCCTCTTTCTTTCTACAGCCCCACTTTGAGGTAACTACCTGAGATCATACTGCAGGAGTGAGATTTGCTTTAAAATAATGGGTGAGGTTAATAACTGAAAAGTGATGAAAAGTGATGAAGCTGGGTAATGGGCACATGAAGAGTATTTACAATATTTCTCTCTACTTTTATGTTTGTTTGAGAGTGTCCATGATAAAAAGTGGCATTATCTTTTTCTTTTACCATACTCCACTGAGAAGAATGAGCGTATTGGACTCAGCTATCACCCTATCACAACACATCTATCTTGGTATCCTTGTCTCCTTCCTTAGCATCACACAGGAAGGCACCGATACTATTACGTGTGTTCTGGATCCCATCAGGTCATGTCTCCTGAGAGACCCTGCTCCTGAAGACATCCTTTCTCTCTACCAAATCTTTCATCTCACTCCCTGTTGATTCGTCCCCATCTTCCTTTAGCACACTCATGCTTCTTCATCTTAAAAACAGCCCTTCACTTGACTGCACTGTCCTTTTGCAACTTTACATTTTTCATATTTTTAAAAAACCTGCATGAACTAAAAAGTGGCTTAATGAAAACAAGTTCAAAAACATTATTTGCTTTTTTGACTTAAAGTCTGGCTTTTTTCAACTAATTTGTGAAAGAAGTATAATTTTATCATCAGAGAATATTTATGCTGGAAGGGATACTTCATTCTTCCAGGCTCTCATTTGAATAGGTGAAGAGGCAGGGGTCCCAGACAATAAAAACAACTTTGCCTAGATTGAACCTGCAGGTTACCTTCTAAAGTGAGATGAAAACCCAGGTCTTTTAGCTACTGCTTGTCTCCTGAATATGATCAAATAAAATTCCAAGTATAATTCAAACGCGGGAAGAAAATCCCTCTGCATCCTTTGTATTTTTCCCAGCAGAGTACCATATAGACTTAAGAAAGAACTGCATTTCTTCCTACCAGTTGCCGCTGAGTCACAGATCACCAGGCCTTTTTCCTAAGGCGCCTCTGGGTAGGTTCCAACTGCCAATCTTTCACTTATTAGTCAAGCCTTAACCGATTATGCCACACAGGGACTCCTGTATTTCTTTTTACCAGTTAAGAAATTAAAAGAAAAAAACAACAGGCATGCCAGAGGGGGCAGTGGTAGCTCACTGACAGAATTCACACCTTCCATGACAGAGGCCTTGTTCCATTTCTTTCAATATGCCTCATGCACAGCCACCACCTGTCCCTGGAGCCTTGCATGCTGCTATGATGCTGGGCAGGTTTCAGCTGGGCTTCCAGGCCAGCCTAAGACAGACTAAGAAGAAAGGCCTGATCATCTACTTCCGAAACACCAACCAGTGAACATCCTACAGATCACATCTGTCCATGGGCTGCCATGAGCTGGGGCACTCCACTGCAGCTAACAAGGCAAACCAGAGGGGTTTGGGGTGTGTGCAGCGAGAAGGAAGGCTGTAGTGGAGGTGGTTATCAATTCCCAGAAGTGTCCCACCGAAAGGAGCCATCAGCTTCACTCAGGCAGTGTGGTGTAACACAAAGTGCACAGGCTTTGAAGTCACACTGCAGGACAAATCCCAGAGAAACCACTACCTGTTATTTAACCTTAGAAAACCTCAGTTGACTTATGTATAAAACGTAGCAACCAGCTGCCTGTAGTAACGAAGGAGGCAGCAAAGGCGGGGTAGCGATCCTCCCAAGGAGGCTTAAACCTAGATGTGTCTCTCTCAGAGTCCCCTAGGGACAGCCCCTCAGCCTTCCTCATTTGATCTTTGCAACGCTCGGCCCCGCTCTCCGGGGTAAATGGAGACCGCAGGGAAGTGACATTTCTCTTCCCTACCGGGAAGCCTCAAAACCAACATATCTGACAAGGCTACTGCAACACCAACAGGAGTCCAAGGCTCGAGACGTGGACCTATACTTTGCCCCCGAAGCAGGGTTCCCGGGGTTGACCTACAGCCAGGAGCCCGCACAAAGTGCTGAGTCACGGGGAGGCGGGCCCGACGCAGTCACATGGTGGGGGCTGTATCACAACAAGTGCGCGGCGTGCAGCGCCCAGGCCCGCGCCCTTCCTCCCGCGACGGACCTGCCCTCCGAGCATGCTCAGCTCGGGCGCGCGAACGCAAGGCATCCCCAGTTGCCAGGCTCCACAGTCCGAGTTTTCCGGGCCGCCCTGGAGGCGGGGCTTACAGCGGTCCCGGGTGCCGACAGGCGAGGTTGCAGTACCTGGAGCGCCTCTAGGCAAGCGTGGATTGGGGCCTGCAGAGCGAGTACTTACTTTTTCTGCGGAAGAAATGACCAGAGAATCCTTTGTCCATGGCGTTAGGGAGACCTGATTCTGCCAGATATGGGCGTCAAGTTTCACCTTCAGCAATCGTTTAGCCCTAATTGACTGTCCTCTAGAAACTTACTCCCAAAGCTGGAAACCCAGTCGGAGGGTGCAGTCTGCAGAATGAAATTGGGAAGTAGACTCACAAATTCAAAACACCGTTAAATACAGTGGAAATGACTGTTGTTGAATATTATTTCTTTTGACCCTTGTTATCGTTGCTGTTTTCCTTGTAGCAAAAGTCGCTAAAATGCATGGCTTAAATTTGACGTGACTGTCGGGTAGTGCCACTATGCCTGCACCCGACTGGGATTGTCCAGAGTCCAGGGGCAGTCGCTTGAGTTGCTGGTTCAGAGTTTGGGGGTAGAGAGGGAAAGGCTCCCTTCTGTGAGTGTGAATCAGAATCTGGAGCAAAGTAACTTAAAAAAAAATTAAGTGTTAAATTTTACAATGTTCACTACCACGTAGGGCTTTTGCTAGACTGGAATTTAGTCTACGACTGAAACGCCCATGCACCCGTTTCTCACTAAAATGAAGCAGACGCTTTCAAGAGACCAGCCTCATGGTATTGTTAAGGAAATATAGCAGGCGTACGGGAAAAGTGTACACTTTGTAAAGTATAAGGATCTACACCAGCGCTGTTGAATAAAATAGAATGTGAGCGATATATATCATCTTAAGTTTTCCAGTAGCTGCTTTTAAAACCTGAAAAGAAATAGGTGAATTCATTTAAATAACAACTTATTTAACCCAACGTATATTTAAAATATAAGCATGCAATCCAAAGTAAAATTATTAATGAGCTATTTATATTATTTTTTCATACTAAGTCTTCAAAATCTTGCAGGCATATTACACTCATAGGACATCTCAATATGGACACTAAATTTTCATTGGAAACACTATCTATATTACAATTTCATAAAATTTACAGTTGACAAAGCAGATTCATATACCCAATTTGTTCCAAATTTACTTAAAAGTTTTCCGATAACTGAATGGAATGTCAATCATGACATTTAAATTGACTAAAATGAAATAAAGCTAAAAATTCAGTTTCTCTGTCATGTTAGCAACATTTCAAGTGCTCAACAGTGGCTGATGACTACCACCCTAACAGTGCAGGTCTATATAAACATGAGGTGTGATTATTAGAATAACGAAATTGTCCTTTGGCTGCCTTGCTTGCTAGTGAAACAATAACCATCATGTCTCCACCCAACTACCTGCTTTCCACAGGGAAGCTAACATTTATTAAGTTCCTACTGTACACCAAGTACTTTTCTAGGACTGAAGGTACCAAACACGTAAATCATCTCTACCCCAGAGAAACTTACTATCTAGTTTGGAGATGTGTTTTAAATATTCTATCACAATGTTCGGAGCCCTAGTGGCATAGTGGCTAAGAGCTTGGCTGCTAACCAAAAGGTCAGCAGTTCAAATCCACCAGCTGCTCCTTGGAAGTCCTATGGGGCAGTTCTACTCTGACCTATATAGGGTTGATATGAGTTGGAATCAACTCAACAGCACACAACAACAACAATCACAATGTACAAATGATGGGTGGAGGCATGTATAAATGCAACTTGAACACCAAACCCAAAACCCACTGCCATTGAGTCGATTCTGACTCATAGCGACCCTATAGGAGAGAGTAGAACTGCCCAATGAGTTTCCAAGGAGAGCCTGGTGGATTTGAACTGCCCACCTCTTGGTTAGCAGGCACAGTACTTAACCACTATGCCACCAGGGTTTCCAAGTTGGATACAGAGAGGGGTAAATGGGACTTAAAGGATGAATAGGAGTATGTTAGGTGGAGAATTGCAGGCAGACAAAATGGTGTGTCAGGGCAGAAAGCCTGAACCACACAGGTTTGGTGGGGAGGGTATGACCTACTCGGAGCAGTAGCTGAGGCTGTTGAGGCCGGCTTCGGACAAATTAGAAATGGCTTTGTGTGTCAAGCCAACAGGCTTGGTTTTTATCCTGTCTGAGCACTGAGGACTGAAATGTCTCCTGAGCTTCAAATCCCACTCCCACTCCCCTCCACACACACATACACACAACCCACTGTGGAAATGACAGCCAGACCTGTGGAAATCACGGCCAAGTCCTGTGACAGGTACACTCAGTACAGAGGGTGTAGGGAAAGAGACTCCCACTATCATATGTTCATTCAGCAATTAATAAGTGCTTGCTAAATGTTGACCCTGTAGTGTGAGGAAAAGAGGCACAAGAAGGACAACTGTCTAACCTCGGTACCTGTATGATCTCACCGCTGTCACTTTTCCCCTGGCCTGCCATGTCATCATTCTGTCAACGTATATTTATTGGACAATTATTTGGGGGCAAGGTATGTCCTTCCTTCTTTTCCCTACCAGGATAGGGCCAACCCTAGTTGTTCTTGCTATCTTCTGCCCCCATGGTAAGAGTCCACAAGAACATCATGAGTACCACTTTCATCATTAAATGGATGAAACTTAAGCTTAGATGGAGGATAAATTTTTGGAAGTGGTTCCTTCAAATGGTCCACCTTGATATGTTGACAAAGTCCCTTTTGTTGCAACGGTTGGGATATGCAACATCCAGAAAGCACATGCCATCAAGTAGTTAAAGAACACACACATCGTTATAATTATACATGTCTAAACACTTGGAGACAAATTGATTCCTCTTAATAACCGGGTTAATTTATCCAGTATCTATTGTGTGCACATGGGCCTTGTGCACATCCTTACAACGTTAATCTCATTTCATATAATGGGGAAATAACTTGCCCAACGTCGCACAATCAATATGTGTTGGAGCCAGGAGTTGAACAGGTGTTTCATTTGACTCAGTTTAATATTTTTCTCACCCTACCCTTTTGCTTTCACCACGGTTTTATACATGTGAAGCTCTTCTCACCTAAAAAATAACGTGGTGAATTCTTCGGTCAATCTTTCTTCCCCAACCTGCAGTTTATATTGGATTAAAAAAAATTTTGATTAGGGAAAAAGAATTCTTACACATCGTATTTCCTTAAAGTGAGGCCGACCTCACTCCCCCGCCCCCCTCCCGACCCCGCCCTAACCACTCCTGCGCACGCCCCCTCCGCAGCCCCCTTTGAAGTCCCTCCAGGGCGCTCAGCCACGCCTCCTCCCCTGCACCGCCTCCCTTCCCCGCCCCGCGTCCGTGGCCTATAAAATCCGGAGCGACGGATCGCACCGGGAGCGGCGAGCGACCGAGCGGAGAGGCGGACTGGGCATGCTCCGCGGCGGCGCAGGTTTTGGTCACAAGTAGGAAGAAGCCAGTGCACGACACCGGTACAGAGAAGCGGGAGCCGCTGCCGCAGCGCGACCGTGGGATCCGTCGCCGCCACCTGGGAGCAGGAGCAGAGCGGGAGACGGCGCAGGCCAAGGACGAGGCCGCCGGGACAGGAGCCTCCCAGCCTGTCCTCCAGTCTTCTGCATCTGTGTCCGCGCGGTGCGCCGGACCCCTGGGTCCGTCACCTGGGCGGCGGGGAGTCCCGCGCCAGGGACCAGGAGCGGACGAGACCCTTCCTCCATCGGCTGCGGCCCGAGGGCGCCTCCACGGGACGGAACAGCCTCTGCCGTCATCTCCTACGAGTGGCTGAGTGTCCGGCGAGCGACCGGCGCCCCGCGCCCGGAACGAGCAGCAGCGGTCAGAGGAGGAGGAGGAGGAGGAAGGGGCGGCCATGGGGCTGCTGTCCCAAGGCTCGCCTCTGAGCTGGGAGGAGACCAAGCGCCACGCGGACCACGTGCGGCGGCACGGGATCCTCCAGTTTCTGCACATCTACCACGCCGTCAAGGACCGGCACAAGGACGTACTCAAGTGGGGCGATGAGGTGAGCGTCCGCGGCCCCCGCCCCGTCCGGAGCCCCTGCCACCAGTCCACCCCGCGCCGCCTTTGTTCGTCGAGGCCTGGGCCACCTCCCCCGGGCCCTAAGTCTGCCCGCGTCCCGCACGGCTCCCCGAGGGTCCCCGGCGCTTCCCGGTGCCGGGCGCGCAGCCCCTGTCCTCGCCCGGCCTTGTGGAGGGTCAGACCTCCCTCCCTTTCTCCCTTATTCATTCATTCATTTGGGTCTTCTTTGGTTGACAAATGTGAATTGGGCGCTGGGAGGGCGTAAGCATGAAAAAGTGACATTTGGTGCTGGAGTAGTTTTCAGGCTGGTTCATCTGCCGGCCGTCTTTTGCAATTCATCCTCGTGTTCCAAAACTCGCTTTTGCGATTAACATAAAAGGGGCTAAGTTGTCCTAGAAGGCTCATTGCTGGTTAGGAATCAGGTGTTCAGGATGTTCGCTTCTGCCCCACCTGATCCGGGTGTCTTCCTCTTAAACCTCTCCAAATTCTTCTCGTCACTCCTACACATACGCACACACACACTATAGGTATAAATTGAAGTATGGTTTCAGTTTTCCTAAAGGAGTGGGTGAGGAGAGGGAGCTTTCCTGATTCTGTTTAATCCTAAATGGGAACGCTTAGAGCTTCAAAATCGGGATTTATTAGTGCCTTTCCGTGGCGTAGTTCTTGGCGTCTGAACTTTAAAAAAAACATCATTTCCACATGTGTACATCCTTGAGGTGAAATGTCTCCGGATTCTCAGTATGTTGGAACTGTTGTTAATTGGAATGGTCTGGAAAGCATCGTCTCCTGTTAAATTTAAAGTTTTGTTTACCAAAGCTTTTTGTGCCCTCCCCTCCCGTTTTAAAAAGTCACATGTGTTTGTATTGCCAAACTTAACCCATTGACTTCCAGGCAATTCCGACTAACAGCAACCCTATGGGATAGAATAGAACTGTCCCATGGGGTTTTCAAGGTTGTAATCTTTATGGAAACAGATTGCCACTTCTTTCTCCCTCCCAGTGGCTGATGGGTTCAAACCACCCAGCCTTTCAGTTAGCAGCCTAGTGCTTAACCACGGTGCCATCAGAGCTCCTTCACAAGTGTGTAGAGTGTAGGTAATTAAGTGATTTCTTGGGAAGTGCTTGCTGCCACTGGTGTAAGTAATTCTACTGGTGAGCATTGTGATCACTCTGTGATCAAGGTGCTACACCTGTGCAGAATATCTTCTCGGAAAAAGTTTTTTCTTTCTAAGATTGGTAGATAGTTCTGCCTTCTACAGCTGCAGGACTTGTGCTGTTTTAAATTGTTAGATGCTGTCCAGTCAGTTCCAACTCACAGCGACCCTATGTACAGCAGAACAAAACACTGCCTAGTGCTGTCATCCTCAGAGTCATTGCTATGTTTGAGCCCGTTATTGCAGCCACTGTGTCAGTCCATCTCGTTGAGGGTCTTCCTCTTTTTCCCTGACCCTCTACTTTCTCAAGCATGATGTCCTTCTCCAGGGATTGGTCCTTCCTGATAACATGTACAAAGTATGTGAGATCAAGTCTCACCATCCGTGCTGCTGGCTGTACTTCTTCCAAGACAGATTTGTTCATTCTTCTGGCAGTCCATGGTATAGTCAGTATTCTTCACCAACACCATAATTCAAAGACATCAATTCTTCGGTCTACCTTATTCATTGTCCAGCTTTTTCCATGCATATGAGACAATTGAAAATGCCATGGCTTCTATCAGGCACACTGTAGTAGTCCTCAAAGTGACATCTTTGCTTTTTAACACTTTAAAGAGGTCTTTTGCAGCAGATTTGCCCAATGCAATATGTCCTTTGATTTCTTGACTGCTGCTTCCATGGATATTGATTGTGGATCCAAATAAAATGAAATCTTTGACTACTTCAATCTTTTCTCTGTTTATCATGGTGTTGTTTATTGGTCCAGTTGTGAGGATTTTTATTTTCTTTATGTTGAGGTGTACTTCATACTGAAGGCTGTGATCCTTGGTAAGTGCTTCCAGTCCTCTTCTTTTCAGCAAGCAAGGCTGTGTCATCTACATATCACAGATTGTTAGTCTTTCTCCAGTCCTGATGCCCTGTTCTTCATATAGTCCAGCTTCTTGGCTTATTTGCCCAGCATACAGATTAAGTATGATGAAAGGATACAACCGTGACATACACCCTTTCTGATTTTAAACCATGCAGTATCCCCTTGTTCTATTTGGTCTGTGTAGAGGTTCTGCATGAGCACAATTAAGGGTTCTGGAATTCCCATTCTTTGCAATATTACCCATAGTTTATGTTTTTAAATTAGAAAAGTATAATTACTAGTAAATCTCCATTCCTGAAATAAGTGGTTTGTCACAATAGTTTGGACAGAAAAGGGTGATGTGTTTGGTGATGATTTCTCAGTTTTAGTTTAACTAAACTTAAGTTCATTGTTTCTTCAAACATCTGAAATTTTATATATTCATTTGTATATTGTCTGTCACTCACAAAAATGTAAGCCCCTGAGGGGCAGGGGTATTTGTACCTTTCTTTTTTTTTTAATAGCTTACTATTCCTCCTTTTCCCTCCAGCCATTAGGCACTACTAATCTACTTTTGTCTCTACGCATTTCCCTATTTTAGATAAGTAAGATCGTAAAATATTTGTTCTTTTGTGCTTAGCTTATTTCGCTTAGCGTAATATTTTCAAAGTTCATCCATGTCCTAGCATATATCAGAATTTCATTTCTCTTTATGGCTGTATGTATATATCATATTTTCTTTATTCATCCATTGATGGACTCAGTAGTTTCTACCTTTTGGCTGTTGTGAATAGTGCAGCTGTAAATATTGGTGTACAAGTATCTGCGTTTCTGCTTTCAATTCTTTCAGGTATATAACTAGCAATGGAATTGGTGAATCATATAGTAATTCTAAGCTTAACTTTTGGAGGAATTGCCAAACTTTTCCACAGCAACTGCACCATTTACATACCTACTAGCAATAGATAAATGTTTAAATTTTTCAACATCTTTGCCAAAACTTATTTTCCATTGGCTGTTGTGCATCTTTTTTACCCCTTTCACTAGAACCTAGACTAGTGCCTGGTACAGGAGACATCAAGCAAGTACTCATGGAATGATGAAATGAGTGAACTGCTGTTTAAGTAAAAAAAAAAAAAAGTATATATATATATATACTTTTTTTTTTTTTTTACTGTTTAACTAATAATTAGCCCTGCTAGAGAATTAAAAGTTAGAATTTCATTTGTGCCTGTTTCGATATTTAACTAGGTCTGCCTAAAAAAACAAAAACAAAGGCAGTTAACGTCTTCAGTAGTAATTGTCCGAGACCCTGCTATAGGGTTGCTGTGAGTCGGAACTCTACGGCAGTGGGTTTGGTTTTTTGGTTTTACCGTCATCGGGAGACTTGGCCGCACAGTGGGAACACAGCAACTTACTGTAGAGACGGCTCCTACCTCCCCTGCAGGCCTCCTCCTATCCATCTTTGGCCCATTTGCTGTATTCACACAGGATTCTCCAGGATTCCTTATTCTTTCTTCCTCTTTAAAAATGTTTTCCTCCATTTCTCCTATTGGTAAAAAGGGCATTTTAGTGATATAAAAATTACCCATTTTATTTAAGTGACTTTTCTATTTGTTAAGTAAACTGAAGTGGGTAAGAGATGAAGAATAGGACCTTGGAGTATGTACTGTCCCCAATTTTAGCAGACTGTGGCAGAGAGGGTTACTAATAGGTTTAGGCCTTTTTCCCTTTCTTAAAGGGGAATGGAGAAGAGTGGCGATAATGCAGACTTGTATTACGCTTCTCAAGGGGAAAATTGGACCTGTCATTTCATTCAAGTAACAGCCCTCCTTGAAAACACCATACTGATCATATCTGTTGAGTATTCGACTCCTGCGTTGTTCAAGACCTTCGTAAGTTGGCTGGACTAGCAAGTTGGCTGAACTAGTGCTGCTCTTACATTAAAACGTGTTAAAGATGTTCTCTGAAAAGTGCGTCAGTAACTATTGAGAATGGATCTTTAAATTTCTTGTGACAGATATTTGGTGTCATAAATGAAATACAAAGCTATAAATTGATTTTTCTAAGCTTGATTTAAGGGATGCTTCTTCTGTTTCAGCACCATTTTACTTTTTATGATCTGTCCTCCCTATCCTCCTAGGTTTTTTTTTTTCTTTCTAAAGTCTGCCCTCCCCTTTACTATTTTTCCATCAACAAATCAATGTCCTGTAGAGTGAGGCATTACTGTTTAACAAAAACCACAGATAGAAAAGTTATCTTGGATTTAAAAAAAAACCTATTGTTTTAAATTCAGGTTCAAGTGTGTCCTTGGGTGAAGTATAGAATTTTCAAGAAGGATAACATATTCCTCCTGGAAGTGTTTATAATCTAGTTGGAAATAAGCACCGGACACAACGGGAAGAATTCAGGTTATAGATACTGCCCAGTTAGTTACAAAAAAAGCTCCACTCATCTCTTCCTCTGGAATGGCCCTGGTCTCTCCTCCAGGGTTCTCAGGCCCATCCTTGACCTGTGAGATGCGTGGTCTTTTTCTCATTGTGTACTGGTACCTCTGCATCCAGAATGGGTAGATAGAAGGTGTGATCTCGAGGGGAGGGGGAGTCCCTCTCACACATAAATATTTGCCAGTGCCTGTAACTATTGCTCCAGCATCACGTCAAAGTAATCACCCTTTTATGTTACTGAGCATTGTTTTTTGAACTGCAGTTGGTGATTCATTAGTGTGTTGAGAAATGGATTTAGAAGATTCCAATCAGGAGTTTTAAAAAAACCTGAAATGAATTAGAATGAAGAGTATCAGTTCATGTTCATAGTAAGAATTTTAAGTAGAAACTTTTGAGTTATTTATTTGAGATGGTGTGTATTAAGTCTCATGTAAATTATTTCTTACTGTGTGTTGCAGTCAAAAGGAGTTTGAAAGCCACAATCTTAGATTTATCATGGAAGGCTTCCTTGATGAGGTGAGCCTGGTGAAGACAGAGAGAGAGAACTCAAGGGTTAGCGCTAATCCTTGTAGTAGTGGGAATTTACTGTTGCACGTACTGAATAGAAGTCTGAAGATAGGTCTGGAGGGCAGCGAACAAGCTTGTATGTATGCCAAAGCCTTGGGAAATAGCTGAGAAAGGTGGCTGAACAGATAAAAGTAGAGAAGGGTGTGGTGGGTGGTGTGACCCCTGGAGATCAAGGATGGCCTTGTTAGACAGTAGTGTTTTAGAAATGGTATGTTGGACCGTGTATGCTAGTGTGATACTGAAATACTGTTTTTCCTGGGAAGTTCTGGTGTTGCATTTACAGGGCCATGAACTTAAGTTAAAAAAGAAAGAATGAGCCTTGAGACTATGGTCATAGGTATACTTGGAAGGAGACCCTGCCACTTTAGAAAGGTTAAGCCCTACTTTCTAGAACAGTATTTATCTCTTTTGCACCAGAAAGAACTCTAGATTTGGAGTTTGACTTGTGTTCTAGTCCAAGGCCTGCCAAACTTGTCATGTGATCTCAAGCCTATTTCTTCATTTGGAAAACGGGGGTTGGATTCTTTCTGATCCCTTCTAGCTTTTACAATTTGAGTCCATAAGATTATTAATCATGTGCATATTTTAAACGAGAAAATGTTGCTCTTTGAAGTTCACCTGGAGATAATCTTTAGTCTGCTGAGTAAGGAAAAGGCTGCCACCAATCACTATGGTAGAAATGGATTGTGTTATAAAGCAAGTGTACACTGGGTTTTTGAAACTCAGAAGAGTTTTCCTGTGAGCGCTTTATAAATAGGTAGATTCCCAGATCAACCTACAGATGCCTTTTTGCCCTTAATATGACAGACAGGTCCTATCCCTACCCACCATTTATTATTATGTTGTTTCTGTGGGAAAATAGAAGTTCTAACTCTTACGTGCCAGGAAAATAGCTCATTTTGCCCCAGGGCTGCAGGGGGGCATGTGAGATGGATGTTCCCAGGTGCTCTTTTGCCTACTAAGCATTTTGTATAAACAAAAAAGAAAGCACTTCTCACTTGACAGCTCACACACAACTCTTCAGGTACAGGTTTTGTTTATAACTTGGGATGCACGCACTAAAAGACATATCTAGGAAATCTGTGACGTAAATGGAATGATAAATGTGACTCTTTATTTTTTTTCCATGTAATTACTCCAGTGTTAGCTACTTACCAGGCCTTTTCAGCTAGCAGAGACACTATCAGAATTGAAATCTGCCTGACTCCAGGTACATTTCTTAGACATATTATGCTAGGGGTTGGTCGATTTGGATTATTTACAATGTATGAGATTTCATCAAATCTCCTTTTGCAGAGTTCAAACTGTACAGGTTATAGAGGTGTCAGAAAACAACATTTAAAAGCAGATTAAAAAAAAAAGTATAATTAAAAAATTTTTTTTTAATTCAGGGCAGTAGTTCTCAAAGGCAAGAAGGTAAATTGTCCCCTAGTTTGCATAAGAGTTCATGTGAACTTTGAGAGGAAAACACAGTGTGCTTTTAATACTCGAGTGTGTTCTTACGCATAAAACCAGTAAAACTGAGATGGGATTTAATAAGGACTAGTGTTTCATCTATTGAGTTTAAACTACAAATTCATCTGTGCTAGATTAAGAATGCTTAAATGACTATTTAGAAAACTCATAGCTTGTTAATAAATAAGCTTGTGACTCTATAACAAAAATGATATAGTTTTGAGCAGTAAATCTAGAATGAACAAAAGCATAGGCATTTAAGTCTAATTGAAGGTTCAGTGTAGCTTTGGATAAATTGCTTAATCTCGCTTAACCTCAGTTTCGTGATCTGTAAAATGGAGATAATAGCACCTTCCTTTTTATGGGTATTAAGATGGTGTGAGATGTTAGAGAAATGGTTTGCACAGTACCTAGCCTTTTAAGTAAAAGCTCATAAGTGGTAGCTTAAAATGTTTTTCTTGGAAATTGTAAAATATCCAGTATATCTCATTTAAAGAGCCTCTTTGGGAATGAGGAGGCATTCCATGTATGAGGGATTTTATCCCAATTAACTGATATTTGCCCATTCAGATGTAATTATGTCTTGTCAGGTTAATAATTTTTTATTGTATTTCTAGATTATGTTTCTAAAATGTACTGTATGAAACTGGCTTTTTAAAATATTGAGCAGGATTTAATTATTTCTTGATAGTACTTCTAAAGAGTTGGGTTTCTTATCATTCATTGTATATTCTCTGATGCGAAAAAAGGCAAAATTTTGCATCTGTCTTAAAAAAAAAACTTTTTTATTTTTTCTCTTCAGCTGTCCCTGTGGACATTGGTTCAACAGCATTTATTGATCTTTGTTTAAAGTGCAGTGGTGAAATCAAGGAAAAAAGAGTGAGACGTGGTTGGAACCGTTTGGTGTCCCCCCAGCACACACACACTTTCTCTCTCACACTCAACTCTCTCTCTCTCACACTCTCTCTCACCTTTTTTACCAAGAGGTTCCTTTTGAAGGCTAGGAAACCGGGTACTTGATCCTATATCTATCTGTATGTTAGGAGATGAGGCTGAGAATTTAAGCTTGGCTTAAGTGTCGGCTTGACTGCTGCTTCTGGTGCTTATTTAATTTTTTTTTTTCTCTTTTTTATGTGTGTATGTGGTTTTAGGTAGATTTTCTTTTTAAGCCAGTTTCATTGGATTTTAATTCACATACAATAATTTGCATCCATTGTAAGTGTATAGTTCAATGATTTTTAACAAGTACAACCAAGTTTTTGCCACCATAGTCAAGATATAAAACATTTCCATCACCTCTCAGAATTTCCTTTGTGCCTTTTGCAGTTGTGCGTGTGTGTGTGTTGTATTGATTTTGTTTGAGACTTAAAATCAAGTCAAGCTAGGGTTGGAATTTCTGTAAGTCTGATTTTTATCTTTGTCACACCTTAAACGACTGATGCATCTGTAGAGCTAGAAGTGGGTGTCCTGAGGGCATCAGGAACAGGTCAGGGAGCCCCCAAACTCTGCAGCTGGGACTGACGTTCTAGGCACAAGAACAGTGTAATAAAGATGACAGAGTGAGGGAGATCATTGGATGATGTGTGAGGGCTATGCACTTGGTGTCATAAATGCAGTGACTAGGTATGACCAGTTCGTTTAGTTCTAGATAGAGGTTTTGTTACAGAAAGCATGAGGAAAGTAGAGGGGAAGAAGGTTTATACCTGATTCCCCTTGAAAAATGTTTCTGGACTAGGCATGATTTCACCAACTCATTATTCTAACTCTGCTATCTCACTGTAGAAGCCTTCGTGGGAAGACTAGAAGTATTCTAGTCTAGAAATGGTATTAGCAAATGTACTCACTAGTTCTGTGTGTGTAGTTCCACTATAAAGTATAAAAAAAAAACCCATTGCTGTCGAGTCGATTCCGACTCATAGCAACTCTATCAGACAGAGTAGAACCTTCCCATAGGGTTTCCAAGGAGTGCCTGGTGGATTTGAACTGCCGACCCCTTAATTAGCAGCCATAGCTCTTAACCACTACGCCACCAGGGTTATGGGGTCACTATGAGTCGGAATCCACTTAACGACCACGGGTTTGGTTTTATAAAGTATAAACCTAGGTTAAATTCAGTAAGACTTCATATCTTGAGAAAAGATGTCAGAATATTGAGCTTCTAACATCAGACTTTGTGCTTCTTAAAATTTTTTTTAGATACTCAAGGCATGTATGTGGGTCATTACTGATGTTTCCCTTACTATTGGATGGACCATATCCTAAATAAGCTTCCTAACCAAGGCTTGTTTTTTTTTTTTTTTTTCATTTTAACAGCTTTATGGAGGTATAGTTGACACAGTAAGCCCTGGTGGCACAGTGGTTAAAGCACTCAACTGTGCAGTTCGAACCCACCAGCCACTCTGTGGGAAAAAGATGTGGCCGTCTGCTTCCGTAAAGATTTACAGCCTTGGAAACCCTATGGGGCAGTTGTACTTTGTCCTATAGGGTCGCTGTGAGTCAGAATCGACTCGATGGCAGTGGGTTTGGTTTTTGGTTTTGGAAACTGCACATAAAAGTGTGCAATTTTTTTAAATAATTTTTATTGTGCTTTAAGTGAAAGTTTACAAATCAAGTCAGTCTCTCACATATAAACTTATATACACCTTACTACATACTCCCACTTACTCTCCCCCTAATGAGTCAGCCCGCTCCCTCCTTCCAGTCTCTCCTTTTGTGACCGTTCTGCCAGTTTCCAACCCCCTCTACCCTCCCATCTCCCCTCTAGACAGGAGATGCCAACATAGTCTCAAGTGTCCACCTGATACAAGTAGCTCACTCCTCATCGGCATCTCTCTCCAACCCGTTGTCCAGTCCAATCCATGTCTGATGAGTTGTCTTCGGGAATGGTTCCTGTCCTGGGCCAACGGAAGGTTTGGGGACCATGACCGCCGGGATTCTTCTAGTCTTAGACCATTAAGTCTGATCTTTCTATGAGAATTTGGGGTCTGCATCCCACTGTTCTCCTGCTCCCTCAAGGGTTCTCTGTTGTGCTCCCTGTCAGGGCAGTCATCGGTTGTGGCTGGGCACCATCTAGTTCTTCTGGTCTCAGGATGATGTAAGTCTCTAGTTCATGTAGCCCTTTCTGTCTCTTGGGATCATAATTATCTTGTGACCTTGGTGTTCTTCATTCTCCTTTGATCCAGGTGGGTTGAGACTCACTGATGCATCTTAGATGGCCGCTTGTTAGCATTTAAGACCCCAGACGCCGAAGTGTGTAATTTTTCATAAGTGTTGATGTATGTATGCACCAGGGAAACTGTCACCACAGTCAGGATAATGAACAGATCCATCATCTCTGAAAATATCCTCGTGCCCCTTGGTGTTCTCCTCCTTTCCTCTTCCCACCCCTCCCCCGGAAATCACTGATCTGCTTTCTGTCACTGTGGCTTAGTTTGCATTTCCTAGATTTTTATATCTAGGGAATCATACAGTATCTATTTTTTTTTTTTTTGGTCTGGCTTTTTCACTGCAGAAATTCTTTGAGACTCATCCATGTTGCTGCATGTATCAGTAGTTTGTTCCCTTTAATTACCGAGTAGCATTCATTACATGGATGTATATATACCACAGTTGGTTTATCAGATCACCGTTTCAATTCTATCCAGTTTGGGGGCTCTTAAAAATAAAATGCTATGAACATTATTATACAAGTCACTGTATGGACTTATGTTTTCATTTCTTTTGGTTTGGGGTAGGTTTTTAAGCCAATTTCATTGGATTATAATTTACATACAGTAATTTGCATCCATTTTAAGTGTACAGTTTAGTGACTTTTAACAAATATGTACGAGGTATTTGCCACCATAGTCAAGATATAAAACATAATTTAATAATTTGTTAAGTAATAATTTCTTTTGATTATTATCTAGAAACAATGTATGTTTATGGAAACCTTGGTGTTTTACTGGTTAAGAGCTACAGCTGCTAATGAAAAGGTTGGCAATTTGAATCCACCAGGTGCTTCTTGAAAACCCTATGATGCATTTCTTCTCCGTACTGTAGGGTCCCTATGAGTTGTAATCAACCCTACAGCAATGGGTTTGGGGTTTTTTTGTTTGTATGTTTTGGTGTATATATAACTATTTAACAAAACTACCAAACTTCTGCAAAGTGGTTGTATCATTTTAAATCCCCACCAGTAGTGTATGCAAGTGCCCCTTCTTCCACATCCTTCCCAACACTTCATTGTATTTTTAATTTGCATTTCCCTAAAGACCAGTGATACTCGTATCTTTTCATGTTCTTATTTGTAACCCATATAATTTTTTGTGTGAAGTGTCTGTTCAAATGATTTGCCCATTTGGGTTGTTTGTTTTCTTACTGGGTTTTGAGAGTTCTTTATATGCTCTGGATGTAACATATCAGAGGTATGCTTTGCTGATATTTCCCCTCCCAGTATTTGGCTTGTCTTTTCATTCTTTTAATCATGTCTTTTGAAGGACAGAAGTTATTATTTTGATGAAGTCCAGTTCATTTGGTTTTTTGTGTTTTGTTTTTATGTGTCATGCTTTTGGTGGCATTATCTAAGAAATCTTTGCCTAACCCAAGGTCACAAAGGTTTTCTATATTTTCTCTAGAACTTTCATAATTTTAAGTTTTGCACTTAGGTCTTTGGTACATTTTGAGTTATTTTTGTATATAATAGTGTGAGGTATGAATTAAGGTTCCTTGTTTTTTTGTTGTTGTTCGTTTTGCATATTGCTTCAGCATCTTTTGTTGAAAAGATTATTCTTTCTCCATTGCCAAAGATAGACTGCTTCTTTCAGAAGCAGATCCCCAGGCCTGTCTTCCAAGGTGCCTCTGGAAGAGTTTGAACTGCCAGCCTTTCGACTAGCAGTCAAGCGTTTAACCGTTTGCGCCACCCATCCCATTGCCGTTGAGTTGATTCCAACTCATAGCAACCCAGGGACTCCTTTTTTGCCAAATACTAGTTGTTTATATATGTGTGGTTTTATTTTTGGATTATCTGTAATGTTCCATTGATCTATTTATCTATCTTTTGATTGCTATACTTTTATAATAAATTGTAAGACCAGGTAGTGTTAGTTCTCCAACTTTGTTCTTTTTTAACTTGTTTTGACTCTTCAAGGTCCTTTGAATTTCCACCTGATTTTAGAATCAGTTTGGAAATTTCTACAAAAAAAAATTGATGGGATTTCGATTGGGATTGCATTGAATCTATAGATCAATTTGGGGAAAAATGACGTCTGTAACAGTATTCAGTCTTCCGACTCAAGAACAGGTGTATCTCTCCACTTATTTAGGTCTTCAGTTTTTTTCAGCCATGTTTTATAGTTTTTAATGTACAAGTCTTCCATATCTTTTGTCATATTTATTCCTGTTTCATTTTTTTTATTCTATTGTAAATGGTATTTTCAATTTCAAATTCTTAATTATTCATTGCTGTAATACAGAAGTACAATTGATTTTTGTATATTGACCTTATATTTTGCAACTTTACAAAACTCAACTTTTTGAACATATGGAATACAGTTAAATAATAACTTTTAATGTCTTTGCTAATTCTACCACTTTTGTCATTTCAGGTCAGGTTCAACTGATTTTTTAATCTTTATTATAAGTCATGTTTCCCTGTTTCTCTTTGCATACCTGGTAATCTTTGATTAGATGTCAGACATTGTGAATTTTACCTTGTTGATTGCACGTGCAATAAAACCTGCGAGAGCTGAAACTTATGTAAGACAAAAACCTATAAGAGAAGAATTCCAAGTATTTTTTACTAATACAGAGCAATAGAAAAGTGGTGACTGCATCTTGTCAAAGACGGATAACTTACGAGACCTGGAAAAATAAGGCAGTCCTGTTTTTTTTTTTTTTTTTTTTTTTTGTAGAGCTCTGGCTCTCACAGGCTTCACTGTATGCATATTCTTGAGCTTTTTTCTGCACTGTATCTTCAGCTGTGCCTGGCAAAACTCTTTAAGGGCTTTCTTTCCATGATGGATGATTTTTCAGTTAAGGAATACTTATAGAATACCTCCTACGTATTGAACACTTCCTATCTAGGTCGTGGGATTGAAGAGAGAAACCAATAATTAAGAGAGAATCTCTCTGCCCTTGGAAAGCTCCAAAGGGAACCATACTTAGAGAGCCTGGGGACCTAGCAAATGGGGGGACCTTCTAGTAGGATCTTGAAGGAAATGTTGAGGAGGCAAGAAAAGGGCATGTACAAATGTGAGATTACGAAAGTGCCCCAAGTTGCAGGAGTGCAGCTTTTTGTGACTGGAACATAGGACCAGAGCAGGGAATGGCTAGAGGTTGAGGCTAGAAAGGCAGGTTGGGTTCAGGTTGTTAAGGTCCATTATAATAGGCCATGTGGGGAGACATGGCATGGTAAACCCAGAAATGGGAAAATGAATTTCTTCTAGATGTCTCCCATTTGGAGAAAAAAAAAAAGCAATTGAAAAGGCCATGGCTTGGGTCAGGCACACCGTAGTCCTTAAAGTGACATCTTTGCTTTTTAACACTTTAAAGAGGTCTTTTGCAGCAGATTTGCCCAGTGCAATATGTCATTTGATTTCTTGACTGCTGCATCCATGGTTGTTGTTTGTGGATTCAGGTGAAATGAAATTACTTGGCTACTTCAGTATTTTCTCTGTTTATCACGATGTTGCTTATTGGCCTAGTTGTGAGGATTTTTGTTTTCTTTATGTTGAAGTGTAATCCTTACTGAAAGCTGTAGTCTTTCGTCTTCATCAGTAAGCGCTTCAAGTCCTCTTTGCTTTGGGCAAGCAAGGTTGTGTCGTCTGCATATCGCAAGTTGTTAATGAGTCTTCTAGGGTCTTTCAAATCTTGATTATAATATTTAGAAAGAAACAGACTTGAATTGGGATAGCATTCAAGTTTGGAGTCAATTAGGCAGTATCTCAGTGGCTACTAAGTTATCACTGTTGTGTAGTAAAAACGGTAGTGAATTGAGTATATTAGAATGACGGCCCTGGATCTCTACTTAAAGGTTGGGTTTCTGAGATAATGTTGAAGAGGATGAAGGAGCATGTAATAACCTTAGACTTCTAATCAGAAGAGCTAATTTTTTATATACCTTTATAGATTCTGGAAAACTTGGTTATCTAGATTGGCATATCCTCAGAGGGTTCAGGTAGCTAAAGTTTTACTCTGTGTGGACACGTTTAAAGAACTTTCTGTATTTTTAGGTTTTTTTGTCTGTTGTGGTCAGGATTTGGTGAGTTAAACTTATTTCTACAGTAAGATCTCACAGAACTCCAAAAACAGATGTTTCTAATTACATAAATGTTCGCACAGACCCAGTGTTTCTTCTCTTCTCCCCCTAGATTTTTTTTTTTTTTGTAATTCCTTTGGAGTCATTTAATTATTTTTGAACTGGATGTGATTTGGCAGAATTTACCTCTCCCTCCAAAAAAAATGAAGGCCAGAGACTCCATGACCCTTTTCCTGGAAGATAGTAAGAATCTGGGCTATGAGTCTACTCCATTTGGATTAAGTACAGGTCACATTTTTTTTAAAGTCTAGCTTGTAAAGTATGCTCTGAGAATGGTAAGCCTCAGATGAACCAAAAGGTTTTTTGGTGTGCTTCTTTCGCTTCCCTCTCTAAATGTACATGTTTACACAAAACCAAAAAAACCAAACCCATTGACATTACGTCAATTCCAACTTGTAGTGACCCTATATCAGGTATTTAATAGCTCTAGTAGTGGTTAAGTGCTAGTAGGCTGGCAGTTTGAACCCACCAGCTGCTTCAGGGGAGAAAGATGTGGCAGTCTGCTCCCGTAAAGAATAGAGCCTTGGAAGCCCTGTGGAACAGTTCTACTCTGTCCTTTAGGGTTGATATGAGTGGGAATTGACCTTATGGCAGTGGGTTTGGTTTTTTTTTTTTTTTTTGGCCTGGTTATCATCTAGCGTACTTTTTGACTGACAGACGTACCTGTGCTAAGCATGGTAGTACTCTCCAACGTGACCATGAGGCTGGTTGCTATGTTAATCTGTATCTAGGGATCATGATCTCTTGGCCCTACTATTCAAATAGAGGAAGAACTAGGAAGTAAAAGTCCCCTGAGCACAAAGTTCGTGTACTTTACTCCTAGAAGTGCGTCTCTAGCTCTACCCAGAGATTACTTTACCCAATTCCTGCAAGCTTAGTCACGTGGTTTCTCAGCTCAGGATGAACTATGAGAAATTGATTGAGGCAGAAATTAGACACACCAGTCAGGAGGGCAACTGTGAAAAGTAGATCAGACTCTTAGGCGAGGCCTAGAATTTGCCTCTGAGGGCCTTGCTGTGTTATAACTCTAGTTTAAAAAAAAAAAAAAAGAAAGAAATTGATGATGACGTCTGAAGCCTTAATAAAAAAGTGAGTATGTTTACTAGCTTCCTATTGAGAGCAGAAGAGCATGTAAGCAATTTTATAAAGATTCCTACCATATATACATAAAATTTTTTAAGAAGTCATTTGCTTAAAAGGAATAAACTTCAGCTAACAAGACAAATTCACTTGACTAAAGTTACTTTCCTGGCAATTTAGAGTAAGCATTGTGTTGTATTTGGTGAGAGTAAAAGAAAAATGGATGATCACACTAAGAGAATTCTGGAGAAGTTTCATTATAGAAACAGTACTTTAGAACCAGAAAGGACATTTGCTTTTTCCTTATTTGACACACGATGAAACAAAGGCTCAGACTAACGCAAATTCTGAATGGCTAGAATTGTGCCACAGTGGGAAGGGAGAGAAATTTAAGACCCATGAGGGCAGGGTAATCACAATCACATTGTGCAACTCCAGGAGGCGCTAATGTGGGTGACACCCCCTGGTGGTAGTGATAGGAAGGGGGGTTACAGTGTTAGAGTGGGTCCGCAGAGGTCTCTCTGGGGAGCTGACACATGACTTGAGGTCCACCAGAACCAGCTGTTTAAGGGCTGAGGTAAAATCTTCCGAGGCAGAAGGAACAAAAGGGCAAAGGCCCTGAGAAAATGGTCATTGGAGGCACGGAAAGGCCCAGTGTGGCTGCAACATGGCAGGGAGTAAGGGTTGAAATGAAGGAAGCAGAGGTCTGAAGATAGGCCAGTGGTCTTGGTGGAGGATGTTGGATTTTTTGCTGTGTGTGAGCCATTTAGGAGTTGTGAGAAGGGGAGTCACTTGATCTGCTGGTGAAGGAACCCAGGTCTATCTAATTGCATGAGGCAGTGTTCTACACCAGTAGCTTTCAGTTTTGACAAAGAGTGATGGTACCTAAAACAAATGCTGTGTGAAACAATATTTTCGTGAGATAGTATTTCCTTTCCCATTAACGACATGTTGTGTTATTTCCATTGTATTCTAAGCTTTTTTTTTGTAATGTTGATTAAACCCCTGTATTATTGCCCCAGAGCTAGAAAATAACATTTGAAGGGTGTTGGTGGTATTAGGTGTCTTCCAGTCGGCTCCGACTCATAGCGACCCTGCGTACAACACAATGAAACATTGCCCAGCCCTTCTCCATCCTCACAATCCTTGCTAATGCTCGAACCCATTGTTGCAGCCACTGTGTGTCTTCCTCATTTTTGCTCTACTTTACCAAGCATAATGCCTCCAGGGACTGGTCCCTCCTGGTAAAGTATCCCAAGTATGTGAGAGGAAGTCTCACCATCCTTGTTTCCAACGAGCACTTTGGCGCTATTTCTTCCAAGACAGACTTGCTTTCTTCTGGCAGTGTGTGTGCTTTTATGTAATCCTTCCCAGTAGCCCCATGAGGGTAGATACTACCTCCATTTTACTATTGAATAACTGAAGCACAAAGAATTTATTTACCAAGATTCAAACTGATTGACTCCAAAGCCTGTGCTCCTAGCTGCTCCCCTACATGCTGCCTCCCAAATAGGCAAGAGGAAAAGAACTCTGACAGTTTTAGTAGACTCCAAGCGGAGAGGAGATTGAGACTAGGAAAGGAAAAAACAAATAGCTTCTTTTTTTTTTTTTAATGAAAATGTGAATATATCTTAGAGCCAGAAACACATACTTAAGTGTTTTCATCACCAGATGGCCAGTAATTTCTTTTCTAGTAAAATGCAAACACTCTTTCCAAACGACACCATTGAATATGCTTGGTAAATTTCTCTAGTCTGCAGAACAAATGATAACAAAGTTTAGTAATGTGACCGAATGGCCTTCCCAGCTAATAATCTTCTGCTGGCAGGCAAACCCTGCAAAAGGGCAGAGGCAGGACAAACCCTTGATATGAAAATCAAGCTGACCTCACTTGGTAGCTATGCAGCCCAGGGTCACCCTCATCCCAGGGCAGCAGGTTGGGGCGAGAATCAGAGCCTGAAGTCTGTAGCTTTGATTTCTTTTTGAGATTTTGATCCTTCAACTGGAATTTCAAATATAGCCAGGAAGGAGTTTATAGTAACAAGAATCTAAATCTTCCTTGTCCCATCTAAAACACATTAGAATTCCTCTCTTGGTGGAACCTGCCCTAACATCCAGTGGCACTGTTCCTGAGCAAAGCCGTGATGCTTCTTTTGTAAGATGTGATTATGAAAGAGCGAGTTATCTGTGTGCGGATTCTTTTGGTGGTGCAGTATTAACTGGGCAATCTTTAACTATTGTCACCCTATCACTGTCACTTTCAAGTTACAATGCCTCAGTTTTAGCATTAGTTCTTCCTTAGCCTCTTTAGAAAGCACTTTTTTCCACCTCTTTGTTGGATGGGTTAGTATGACACCAGTTCCTAACAACTAAAACCTTAGTTTTCTCATATTTCTCATAGGTAGTCCCTGTATTTAGGGCAGCCCGACTTATAAACATACCTTACGAGTGAATGTGCTTGCTTTCTTGCTTGCTCAGCTCTAGCAGTCCTACATCAGGCATCTCGCTGGATGTCACCCATGGAAGCTGGGTATATGCTCTAGCAGTAGACCTATGCCTATGTGAAAGCCCTAGGCTCTTCTGCACCTGGCGTGATCCGCCACAGAGATTCTTGATCATCTTCAACCCTGAGGTGCCCTGGCTCCCTTGCAGCTCTGCCCATTGCAGAACACTTGGCCCAAAGCAGCTTCTATCTTGTCAGTCATGTGGTGACTAGGACCCATGGGGGAACATATGAGTGCCTTTGTTATATTGGTGGCCACTGCAGACATCACTCTTGTAACGTGACTCAGTGCACCACCTTTTCTAAGGTTAATTTGTTTGAGAAGACTGGGTTCTGGTAGACTTGGTTCAGAAATAGATAAGAATGCCTTAGTCTTTATTATTCAGAAAATTAAAACTATGCCTGAAGTGTAGTGGTATGATTTAACATAAAACCCAGCCACAATAAAATCAGAAGCCCAAAATTAATATTATGCTATCTATATGATATAAGAGAGTAGGTCTTTGTGCCAACAGTAATGAATTAGTGCATCTGGTTAAAATTTCAGAGTTGTGGTTTTTCTTGAACTTCAGTCCAATGCTGCCTAATACAACTTTTTGCAATAATGAAAATGTTCTGTTCAGCATTGTCCAATGGTATAGCTACTGGGTACATGTGGCTAATGGGACTAGGGAACTGATTTTTTTATTTAACTTACTTCTTAAATTTAAATAGCCACATGTGGCTAGTGGCTAGCATAATGAGCAACGCAGTTTTATTCTTTAGTGAATATTGTCATCCCCCTGCCTTTACAAATTCACCAATTTTCCCTGACTTCCCTATTTTCTTTCTTTTAACGTCTTGAAATTTTTCACTGAGGTTTCATATCACTTAATCTAGACATGTGAAGAATTCGTTTTCTCTGTGTGGGCCAAGATAATGATTCAAAGAAGTTATTCTACCTAATCATCAAATCATATAGGAAATTCATTGATCTTATGCAGTGTTAAAATAGAGATTAATGTATTACAAGTAAAAAGCAACCTGCTCTGTAAGCTGAAATCTAGATCCCAAGAGACCAGGCCAGGGTGAGGCCACATTTATTTTGGTTTCTAAAAGTTAAACTTCTCCTAGAGTGCATCACATGTAATCTGTGGTATGAAATGACATTTTGAAAGTAAGGGAGGGAAAGCCCATTTTCTCAAAATATATCAGATGTGATAAGAATTTGATAGTAACTTTAGACTAACCTACTAAAACATTTCTTTTTTGAGCCGTGAGGTAGTTTAATATCACACATCAACAGTTACCAGTTTAACATGCACCATGTACGTGACTATACAAAAGCACACATGTTAGTTTCTACTTCGTACTTACTTTTCCCCAAGAGGTGTTCAAACATTGCCCTGTAAAACAGAGTGGTTTTGCTATTTATAATGCCATCATTAGATGAGTCTTACCATGAGTCCCCCTTAAATCGTATTTGGAGTCAAATTTAATTACATCTGTATTAGAATTTCTTATTCAACTTTACCCATTATTTTAATTCAGTTGCTTTTTTTGGTCTTATCATTCAGGTATTCCATACTTAACTATGGGTGACTTAAAAAATAAGTAAAACAATGGCCCTGCGTCACCATGGTTTCTGTGTCTCTCCACGTTTGTATATGGAGCCAGATATGGAAAGAGATGGTTGAGAGTGGTCTCTAGAGACAGGCTGCCCAGCTGTGTGCCACTGGGCAAATTATCTTTAAAAAAGGGACTTGCACTGCATTTCTCTCCGTGGGTGGTTATAAAAACTAAATAGTGCAGGTAAACCACTTAGAACAGTGCTTGTATATGCTCAACAAATATTGGTCACTAATATTTCTCTGTGTAGGAAAACAGTCTTCTTAACAGAAGGTATAGTCCCTGACCTTAAGCACTTTATAATCTATGTGACATGGTCTCTGGGGGATGAGCCCAGCTAATCTGCTTTTCTGACCAGCCAGGTGGGTGTTTCTGCTGCAGTCAGAATGCTGCAGCACCTCAGGGTGGTCAGAGAACACACCAGGCATTCCCTGGGAGGCTGCATTTATGTTGAAGGAGCAGTAGACAGTCTCTGCCTGGCCAGTCCCTGGGCCAGGAATCAGCTTAAGCAGTGCTTCCTCTGAGACGCTTTCTGGTCTCTTAGACTGGATTAGGTCTTCCTGTTACGTTAGCATAGCTCTGTTTGGTCATTTCGAGCATTCACCCAGATAATTTAGCTGTACTGTGTTATTTACTGTGTTACTGGCTGTCACTCCAGCAACGGTGTAAGATTGCAAACAGGAACCATGCCTGCTTGTGTCTTCACAGTATCTCCAGTGCCTACCCAGCACAGGGTTTTGTTGAATGGACAAAGGACAAGGGGGTGGTCGGGGAGCAGAACAGTGTATTTTGGCACTGATTGGTCATCAGCTCTTTAACTACAGCCTTAACAACCCTCAAAATGGCTGGCGGCTTGTTTAGGAGTTAGTGTAAGGAGATCACTGGATCTCTGAGAAGCAACAGGTGGCTCTAGCAGAAGAGTCAAGATTACTGCCTGGGCCAGTGGAAGACCAAGGGTGGGCTGGAAGAGATGCCCTGAACCTCAAATGGGGCAGTTCTGTTCTGTCCTGTAGGGTCACTGAGTTAGAATCGACTCTGTGGCAGTGGGTTTGATTTTTAATTTTTGGCTAGAGACCTTGCCCTGTACGCCTGCTCATCCTTGACCTTGCCCTCCTCCACCTGACCACTTGGATATAGCCCCTTCCCCAGTGTATAAGAGGCTCATTTTCCGTCAGAGACTTGGTGACAGATTCCTTGTCTCTGGAGGTTGGGCATATGGTGAGTTAAATACTTTTGAGACTTGGTCCAGGGACCTTACCAATTGTATACATTGCATCTCTAGGAATTAAAGAAATTAGTTCTAATTTACACAGTAACTGACAAAGGAACTTTCCCAGTATAATCTCTCTTCTCGAAGTAGGGAACTGCCTGTAACTGCTTCTGAGTCTTATAGAACTAGATTCTTTCCTAATTAAGCACTGTTTTCACCTCCATGGAATAGAAATTAATATTTTATAAAATGTCTATCCATTTCTCAGATTCCAAGCTCCCTGAAACCTTCAGCCTCCAAGATATAGTATCAAAATGATTAAAAAAAAAAAAAAAAAAAGTGGAAGGAAGAAGAACATTTTTATTTTATATTAGTAGTAAAAGTCATTTAATGACTTAGGATAAATCCTAAACACTTTTAATATTACCTGTTTCTTGAACTTTAATGCTGCAATATTTTTCTGTCATCTATTCAGCACTGTACTGGGTACTTACATCACCCTCAATTAATGTTCTTTATTTTTATTGGATTAATTTCAACTGAATGTAAAGCACACCTCACGCTTGTTCGTACCTTCATTAAATGACTTGAGGTGGGTTTGTGTCCACCTCGAGCTACTGCTGTACAACAGGTAAAGCTAAGTATGTAGCAGTCTTCTGCATTTGCCTTCGATTTAACAGCTTGGAGACATTAAATAACTTTTATTCCAGTGGGATAAAATTTAGCCTTTTAGCAATAGAAACCTAAGGGTTTTTAAATTTCATTTGCAGAAAAAAGGGTAGTGCACATTTCAAATGTTTTTGCCTGGCAACGTGGATGGGTATTTTTATTGTGCCTATTCTCCCTCATTTAAAAGGCTAATTTGATGAGCACCAGATACCACTGTCCCTAAGTTACTTCTAGGGAGGTGTGATCTGTGTACTTGGGGGAACAGAGCCCATTGGCTATTCTTGGGTTACTAATCCTGAACAGGAAGAATGCTTCTATTTGCACCACTACTTCCAAAATGGTATGTAAATTACATGTTGGATTATTCACTCTGGAACTCATTTATAATGCACTTTGTATATAAGCTTTTAGAATTACGTATGTATGCAGTGTACAAAGAGAGATGTTGCTGTAGCTATGGGTTTATAGTCTGGATACTATTTGAAGTTAGGAAACTTGTAGAGTTTAATCCTTGTAGTCAGTGTTGTACAGGAGAGCTTCCATGTTCTCTTCCATTATTTTCTCGTAGATTTTATCTGTTTCTTTCATCTTTTAGACACAAAAGGAAGTTTAAGATAGGGACAAATATTCAGATATAACAGTAAAATAATTCATATTGGCCGTAGATGTTTTATATTGGGAAAGCATTGTCTTCGTGTATCACTGCTTTTATTGTTATTACTCGTCCGCAAAGTTACTGAGCCAAAGCTCATTTCGGCTCTCTTTTGGTTCTTAAAGATTCATTTAATTATTTGAGTGCTTCTGTGAACTAGAACTGGAACTAAACATAAATGTATGGAGAATGGGAGGAAAGGTTAAATTAGATAACAAAAGCTAAGAGGTTTTAAAGCCATTTTGAAGAAGGATACAGAAAGATCAAGGTGACTAGAGGATGATGACTGCAGAAGGCCTTAAATTTGAGTTTGGAAAATGTTCAGGAAATTCTTAAGACTTCTAACTGAACTTAGATTTTATCCAGAGTTTGTTTCTTTCTCATTCAGTAAATATTTTGAAATTTTTCTTTTTCATTTGCTTAATGAGATCATGGAATGATTTTTTAATTTCAGGGACTTTGGCTCCTTAACATTTTAAACATCATCCATTTGGCTGATATTTAAAACAGCCCTGAATATGAGCTTTTTGTTCCTTTACCCTCCCCATACTTTAAACTTCTGGACTAAGAGTGATTTTGAAAATTGAGGATTTCAATACTAGGAAATTAACAAAAGATATTGTAATTTAGCTTATGTAACTGCCACAGAATTCTTACTTGTTTTGTAATACATGATGGGAACTGAGTAAGCAAAGAAGCATCTTTTCATCTTTCAGGAAACCTGGTTAGATGATGCCAGGCAGATGTCTTGGACCTTGTGAGTGAAGGAGAAAGATTTCTTCTATCTGGGAGAGCTAGGAATGCTTCCTGCAGCATCCTGGCCCAAGAGATGGGCTGGCTCATTATTTAAATCATATCTTTTCCTATGACGTAATGCCAGCCCACTTCATAAAATAGAGGCATGATCAATTTGAGAGATTGTGGCCAGTATTACGTAGCCTTTCCCGTCCTCTTGTAGCTTATGTGATATTATAAGAAGCTTATCAGTTACAAAGACTGGCATCTTTTGTAGCTCTTCATCTGTAGTCCTTGTAGCAGGATATTCTGGACCTCGAGACCAGGCAGAACTGGATTTATATCATCGCACTGACAGTGTGACCTTGGGCAGCTTACTCAGCCTGTTTGCCCATCTGTAATAATGGGGTGATCATAACCTACTTTGCATGATGGGTTTGAAGATTAGGATCCATATATGAAAAGTTCATGACATACCTTTTCTCGTTATGCTGATTTGAAGATAAACTTGTTACCTTTACTTGTGATCAGTCTTCACTTTCTATGTCTGCCCTCAGACTTAACAAGTTTTCTAGCAGGCTCTAGCTGTGTTCAAGAGTCACGGATCTGTAGATGTTCTCTCACAACTGTCCTGGACGTCAGGAGCAGTTCCAGACTCTGCAGCCTGTAGGTTTTGATCAGTTGACAGTGAGTGCACAGGTGCCAGTCTCACATTTCTGGTTCATGTGCCTAAATCAAGTAGCCTTAACCGTTTGTTGAACTAAAAAATTCTAATAGAGAAGCAAGAATGGAAGCTTAGACTCA